>NC_073626.1:102053481-103303481 GCF_029407905.1 Bubalus kerabau
ACCTGGGGAGAGGGAATCAAAATAAAGCAAGTTAAAATGTCACAAAGCTCACTGTATTTATACAGTTAAATTGTTTTTCTTGAATGAATTTCTCTTCAGATCATTCAAATCTTTGGTTTATTTCCAGAGGTATGAAAATTTTTATTTCAACAATTTTTAGTAGTGTTCTCATTGTTTTTATAGGAGAGGAGATTACCAGAGTGCCATTCCAAAAGGGGTTCTGTTTTGGTATATTCTTAAAGTGAAATAACATACAGCAATAAAAATAATGAACAACTGCTTCATGCAACAACAACTATGACTATCACAGAAATAAGGTTAAGCCAAAGTGGCCAGACGCAAATAATATGTACTGTATTATTTCATTTATATGAACTTCTAAAACAATTAAAACAAATCAACAGTAATTAAATTCAGAATAGTGGTTATCTTTGTAATAGTTTACTGGAATGAGGCACGAAGGAATATTCTAGGATGTTGATAATGTTCTATATCTTGCCTTTGATGGTGGTTACATTGGTGTATTCATTTATAATACTAAAAATACTAAATATTCTTTGAGCAATACACTTTGTGAACTTTATTGTATGAATGTATACTCTCATAAAATACTTTCAAAATAAATGAAAATAAATGGTTAACCTCAGGCCCATCTTTAATTCTTAGATATAGATTCCCTTGCAGAGTTTTATGCAAAGAGTAAATGGTTTAATTTTCAGAGTTAAGAGATTTACATATGTGCCATTGAGATATAAGAATGATTTGTTTTTAAAATTACTGTTTATATTGATAACAGAAGTCTGTATATCTGCAATGCTCTATAGTTCTTATATTGCTTTCACATATATTATCTTATCATCTGTACAACTCTTGAAGCTGGATGTCAAATGTTATTATTTTTCCTATGAGTAGAATCAGATATAGAGTCAGAATTTGTGAATACTTAAGATTGACCCCACTCCAGTACTCTTGCCTGGAAAATCCCAGGGATGGGGGAGCCTGGTGGGCTGCTGTCTATGGGGTCACACAGAGTCGGACATGACTGAAGTGACTTAGCAGTAGCAGCAGTAAGATTGACCTGCCTCTTGAGAAACCTATATGCAGGTCAGGAAGCAACAGTTAGAACTGGACATGGAACAACAGACTGGTTCCAAATAGGAAAGGGAGTACGTCAATGCTGTATATTGTCACCCTGCTTATTTAACTTATATGCAGAGTATATCATGAGAAACGCTGGGCTGGAAGAAGCACAAGCTGGAATCAAGATTGCTGAGAGAAATATCAATAACCTCAGATATGCAGATGACACCACCCTTATGGCAGAAAGTGAAGAGGAACTAAAGAGCCTCTTGATGAAAGTGAAAGAGGAGAGTGAAAAAGTTGGCTTATAGCTC
The DNA here is from genome assembly GCF_029407905.1 of Bubalus kerabau. Taxonomy (NCBI): domain Eukaryota; kingdom Metazoa; phylum Chordata; class Mammalia; order Artiodactyla; family Bovidae; genus Bubalus; species Bubalus kerabau. The sequence goes on from NC_073626.1 coordinate 102,054,876, forward strand.
AACATTCAGAAAACAAAGATCATGGCATCTGGTCCCATCACTTCATGGGAAATAGATGGGGAAACAGTGGAAACAGTGTCAGACTTTATTTTGGGGGGCTCCAAAATCACTGCAGATGGTGATTGCAGCCATGAAATTAAAAGACACTTACTCCTTGGAAGGAAAGTTACGACCAACCTAGATAGCATATTCAAAAGCAGAGGCATTACTTTGCCAGCAAAGGTCCAACTAGTCAAGGCTGTGGTTTTTCCAGTAGTCATGTATGGATGTGAGAGTTGGACTGTGAAGAAAGTTGAGCGCCTAAGAATTGATGCTTTTGAACTGTGGTGTTGGAGAAGACTCTTGAGAGTCCCTTGGACTGCAAGGAGATCCAGCCAGTGCATTCTGAAGGACATCAGTCTTGGGTGTTCTTTGGAAGGAGTGATGCTAAAGCTGAGACTCCAGTACTTTGGCCACCTCATGCGAAGAGTTGACTCATTTGAAAAGACTCTGATGCTGGGAGGAATTGGGGGCAGGAGAAAAAGGGGACGACAGAGGGTGAGATGGCTGGATGGCATCACTGACTCAATGGACGTGAGTTTGAGTGAACTCTGGGAGTTGGTGATGGATAGGGAGGCCTGGCATGCTGCAATTCATGGGCTCGCAAAGAGTCGGACACGACTGAGTGACTGAACTGAACTGAACTGAAGATTGATACTTTATGTATCTTATTATCAAATGATTATGCTTCTTTACCACACTTATATTTTCTTTAGAATATTGATATTCACTAACTTATCAAAACTAGAAGGGTGCCTAAGGGTTTAGAATTCTCTATTAAATCATGATATTAATCCTTGATTCTCTAGGTAATCCCCTTATAGGAATAGACAGAATTTTAAATATTTTGTTTTAAATATTTCCATGAGATACAGGATATTTCTCATTCAACTCAAACGTATCTTTTGATGAGATTTCACAATGCTCACACATTAAAATATCACTTACTAGAAGTTAGCCCATGATTATACTAAGTCTCTGTTTCTGCAGCATGCTCTACTCAAATGTAGAATGATTGACTACCATCTATGTTTCCTTTCTAGATATTTGAGGAATATTAAGAACTATCCTCACACAGATGATCTTTTTCCTACTACATTTAGGCTTTCCTTCTGTCACTCACTACACATATTGACTGAACTTCTCCCCATCAGGAAGAAAAGATCCTTGTCTTGTCATTCTAGCTATGCTATAAAGCTCTATTGTAGAAAACAGCATCTGGTCAGTGATCAATATAAAGATTTTAGTATTTTTAATTGTTTTAGATATATCATGATTACCAAATAATATTCTGTCATGTTTATGTAAATTTCTAATATATATTTCTTTTATTTCTTATATTTCCTTTTCATTACAGGGGACTGGAATGCAAAAGTAGGAAGTCAAGAAACACCTGGAGTAACAGGCAAATTTGGCCTTGGAAAACAAAATGAAGCAGGGCAAAGGCTAATAGAGTTCTGCCAAGAGAACGCACTGGTCATAGCAAACACCTTCTTCCAACAACACAAGAGAAGGGTCTACACATGGACATCACCAGATGGTCGACACCAAAATCAGATTGATTATATTCTTTGCAGCCAAAGATGGAGAAGCTCTACACAGTCAGCAAAAACAAGACCAGGAGCTGACTGTGGCTCAGATCATGAACTCCTTATTGCCAAATTCAGACTGAAATGGAATAAAGTGGTGAAAACCACTAAACCATTCAGGTATGACCTAAATCAAATCCCTTATGACTATACAGTAGAAGTGAGAAATAGATTTAAGGGATTAGATCTGAAAGACCGAGTGCCTGACGAATTATGGATGGAGGTTTGTGACATTGTACAAGAGACAGGAATTAAGGCCATCCCCAAGAAAAAGAAATGCAAAAAAAGCAAAATGGCTGTCTGAGGAGGCCTTACAAATAGCTGTGAAAAGAAGAGAAGTGAAAAGCAAAGGAGAAAAGGAAAGAAGTACCCATTTGAATCCAGAGTTCCAAAGACTGGCAAGGAGAGATAACAAAGCCTTCCTCAGTGATCAATGCAAAGAAATAGAGGAAAACAATAGAATGGGAAAGACTAGAGATCTCTTCAAGAAAATTAGAGATAGCAAGGGACATTTTATGCAAAGATGGGCTCAATAAAGGACAGAAATGGTAGGGACCTAAGAGAAGCAGAAGATACTAAGAAGTGGCAAGAATACACAGAACGGTACAAAAAAGATTGTCACGACCCAGATAATCACGATGGTGTGATCACTCGCCTTAGAGCCAGACATCCTGGAATGTGATGTCAAGTGGGCCTTAGGAAGCATCACTACGAACAAAGGTAGTGGAGGCCATGGAATTCCAGTTGAGCTATTTCAAATCCTGAAAGATGATGCTGTGAAAGTGCTGCACTCAATATGCCAGCAAATTTGGAAAACTCAGCAGTGGCCACAGGACTGGAAAAGGTCAGTTTTCATTCCAATACCAAAAAAAGGCAATGCCAATGAATGCTCAAACTACCGCACAATTGCACTCATCTCACACACTAGTAAAGTAATGCTTAAAATTCTCCAAGCCAGGCTTCAGCAATATGTGCACCATGAACTTCCAGATGTCCAAGCTGGTTTTAGAAAAGGCAGAGGAACCAGAGATCAAATTGTCAATATCTGCTGGATCACCAAAAAAGCCTTTGACTGTGTTCAGTTCAGTTCATTCAGTCGCTCAGTCGTGTCCAACTCTTTGCGACCCAATGAATGTCAGCACGCCAGGCCTCCCTGTCCATCACCGTCTCCTGGAGTTCACTCAAACTCACGTGACTGTGTGGATCACAATAAACTGTGGAAAATTCTTAAAGAGATGGGAATACCAGACCACCTGACCTGCCTCCTGAGACATCTGTACGCAGGTCAGGAAGCAACAGTTAGAACTGGTCATGGAACAACAGACTGGTTCCAAATAGGAAAAGGAGTATGTCAAGGCTATATATTGTCACCCTGCTTATTTAACTTATATGCAGAGTACATCATGAGAAACGCTGGGCTGGATGAAGCACAAGCTGGAATCAAGATTGCTGGGAGAAATATCAGTAATCTCAGATATGCAGATGACACCACCCTTATGGCAGAAAGTGAAGAGGAACTAAAGAGTCTCTTGATGAAAGTGAAAGAGGAGAGTGAAAAAGTTGGTTTAAAGATTAACATTCAGAAAGCTAAGATCATGGCATCCGGTTCCATCATTTCATGGCAAATAGATGGGGAAACAGTAGAAACAATGGCTGACTTTATTTTTCTGGGCTCCAAAATCACAGCGGATGGTGACTGCAGCCATGAAATTAAAAGACGCTTACTCCTTGGAAGGAAAGTTATGACCAACCTAGACAGCATATTAAAAAGCAGAGACATTACTTTGGCAACAAAGGTCCCGTCTAGTCAAGGCTATGGTTTTTCCAGTGGTCATGTATGGATGTAAGAGTTCGAATACAAAGAAAGCTGAGTGCCGAAACATTGATGCTTTTGAACTGTGCTGTTGGAGAAGACTCTTGAGAGTCCCTTGGACTGCAAGCAGATCCAACCAGTCCATCCTAAAGGAGATCAGTCCTGGGTGTTCACTGAAAGGACTGATGTTGAAGCTGAAACTCCAACACTTTGGTCACCTGATGAGAAGAGCTGACTCATTGGAAAAGACCCTGATGTGGGAATGGGAAAGATTGAGGGCAGGAGGAGAAGGGGACGAGAAAGGATAAGATTCTTGGATGGCATCACCAACTCGATGGACATGGGTTTGGGTGGACTCTGGGATTTGGTGATGGACAGGGAGGTCTGGCGGGCTGCAGTTCATGGGGTCGCAAAGAATCAGACATGACTGAGCGACTAAACTGAACTGAATATGCATTTGTCTCCACTAAAGGTCATTAGTTTTGTGAAGAAGATTTTGAATTTAATCGCATTTTCTTAAGTAATAGGCATGCCAGCTACCTTTGCATCTTTGGCTTGTTTCTTAAGTATATTCTCAACATAAATTCTGAAATCTCAAATGAGAATAATAAATAAAGCCAGACCTATGAAGTTGCTCTGCATTTGTGGATAGCTACTAAAAAGCCTTAATTTGCTTTTCAGGCAAATGAAGAATAGCACACAAATGAGAAAAGGCTATTATAAAGAGAATAAGGGGCTTGAGAAATTTATTTATGCTTTTGCAATTAAATTCCAAATGGCTGATGAAATGCCATTCAGATCCCAAACAGAAAGCAACTTTAGCTGGATTTTCTCTACCCTTATCTTGAACAAAAACTTGCCTTCTCAAACTCTTAAAGATTCAAGAGTGGGGCAAGAGATTTCTCCTCTAAATATTTCTCCACAGCCAGATAACCCTTTTCCTGCTCTAAAGTATACCTTTCCCATTATATCTACCAAAATACAGTATACCCAATCTGTTCAGTTCCACATCTGATATTACTAATTGTTTGGACAAATTCGGTTAAAAAAATAAAAACATATAAATAGATGAAGTGAGGTACTGATGAAAATATTGCCTCATTAACTCAGTACAGTCTGAAAACACTAAGCCATCTCTCCTAAGCTGTCTCAATTCTTTCATTTATTGCTCTCTCCTTGAGTCCAAACCATTGAAATCAATGCCTTTTCTTTCTAGTTCAGTCTACCCCCATTCTCAAGCTGAGGGAAGATAAACCTCTTTGGAAAACCGTATCCTTGAAGGTGCAGGGTCCTTTTCTGCCTGGATCAGTTTCAGGCTAAAACTGCAGTCCTTGCAGGCATCTGAATGTTCAGTGTGTTCAGGGTCATTGGGATCACACTCACAGGGATCCCATGATAGCCTTCTTTCCTTTATTCTGGATATGTGATAATATGCAGAGATTGCCTGAGCTCAGCTTTTCATTATCAGCCCTTCCTAAGTTTGTTCTTCAGCTTTTTTTTCTATATTCTTTACCATCTGGACCTAGAATTTTTAAAAAATCTTATTTCCTCATATCACCCTTGTGTTGTCCACACTATGGTCCCCTCTTTCCTCCTCTGAACATATGCAAACAACATCAATGACCTACTTGAATGGCCCCCAGTTTCCAGCTTTCAGGAATTACCACCATTTTGCTATTATCTCTACTTTTCTCATCAAATTATTAACTACAGTAAAGTAATAGTACATTTCACCTCAATTATAATTTAATCTCTCTCTCTGGACATAGATCCAATTTGGAGGATGATGCCAAGGGTAGTTTATAGGATATCTGATACAATGTACCACAGCAAAAAGAGATTGAGAACGCACTTAAAGGTTTACTTATTTTAATTTTTTTGTTATAGAAAATGTTCAAAATACACCAAAGGAGAGGAATATTGTATTGAACTCTCACATATCCATCACCCAACTTCTACAATTACTATAGTTATTTTTTAAAAATATTTTTGGCCACTGTACTGAAAATTGCTTTTTCAAAGATTATCTCCCATGACCAATTTGCTTTTTATTCTAACTCTAGTACTGAAAGCAAACTAAAACACAGGTGGAAAAAGTGAGAGGGAAAAAAAAAAATTGAATACAGTTCTTTTAATTTCAGGAATATCTCTTTCATATTATTGTTATCATATAAAGCAAGTTGCAACATAAAATGTCTTAAAGGTTCTCCCTGGAAACAATGGCTGAAGGAAATTCTAGATTATTGGAGTTTGCTTTTCTTTTATCATACCAGTGTTGTCATAGTTACCCTACACTGTATTCTTCAGTGAAACCTCTGGACAAAAGATTGAATCAGTTTCAATATAGGCAGCTTAGGGTCTGCAGATATCTATTTATGAGAAAGTAGTAAAAGCTACAGCATCACAGCAGTAAGAGAGAAGAAGCTTCCAAAGAGCTAAAGTAGTCTGGTTTATACCACCTCTGGGTAATGGAAGAATTTGACAAAGTTACAAACAGTACTTAGCCATCACTGTGTTTCCAGTGATTCATACAATGACAGTGAATCAAATGATAATGAGTGGAAACCTGCCATGAGGATGGTTTCCTTCATATCCTTATTGATGATAAAAGAATTCAGAGCATACTGTTAAACTCATAGGGAGCTGAATTAGGTGAATAATATCCTAAGGCCAAGAGAGAAATGACCTTGAAAGTTGGTAAAATGTTAGTGTGAAAACAGGGCGTGAAATCAGAGGTGACAAATAGAAGGTGAAGTTTAAGTACAAAGAGACTCTCTTAAATTCAGTTTGAAAGAGTTTTTCCACTTCCTTTTGGGAGGTCTTAAGTTGAGGGTGGAGCCCTTAACATAACATAAGGGTGGAGCCTTAACATAATGAATGGCATTAGTGTTCGTGTGTTAGTCGCTCAAGTCCGACTCTTTGCGACCCCATTGACTGCAATCCACCAGGCTCCTCTGTCCATGAGATTTTCCAGGCAAGGATACTGGAGTGGGTTGCCATTTCCTTCTCCAGGGAAGCTTCCCAACCCAGGGATCGAACCCGGGTCTCCTGCAATGCAGGCAGATTCTTTACTGACTGAGCTTAGTATCCTTTTAAAAGAGGTTCCAGAGATATCCTCAGCCCCTTTCTCCACATGAAGATACAATGAAAAGTCTGTGATCCAGAAAGGATCCTCAACCAGTCAGGTTGGCATTCTGATCTTGGACTTCCAGGCTCCAAAACATGAGAAATAAATTATTTCTGTTGTTTATAAGCAGCCCAGCCTGTGACATTTTGTTATGGCAGCCTGGATATACTAAGACAAGGAAAATACTGAATGGCCATTTTTTTTTTCCTTTGGCTTTTTGCGGTTGTTTTGTTTTTGGGGTTTTTCTTTTCTTTTTCTTTTTGTATGTTTAGAAAAGATTAAAAAGAAGAGAAAGATTTAAAGGAAGATACACTATATTTGGGCATAATTCCCTTACTCTTAGGAAAAGGAAAAGAAGTAAGTAAAACATGTATTCTACTTGGTTCTCTGTCTAATGTGTAGCTTTGATGGTGTACTTTTTAGTAGAAAGAGACCACTGGCAATGAAGAAGATAGTTTTATTTATTTGCCTGTTAATTTGGTGGGTTTTTGGTTTTTTTTTATTGAATCATAATTGACACATAATATTATATTACTTTCAGGAATAAAACATAGTGTTTCCATATTTATATATGTCATGAAATGATCACTGTAAATCTAGTAACCATCTCTCACCATACAAAGGTATTATATTATTGACTATAATCCCTATGCTGTATATTACATCCCCAAAACTTATTTATTTTATAACTAGTAGTTTGTACCTATTAATCCCTCTGACCTATTTTTCCCATCCTTCACCCCTCACCCCTCTGGCAACCATCGGTTTGTTTTCTGTATAAATGAGCCTGTTTTTGTTTTATTCTTTCATTCTGTTTTTATATTCCACACATAAGTGAAATTATACAGTATTTGCTTCCTTTGACTGACTTACTTCACTTGGCATAATACTCTCTAGGTCTATCCAAGTTGTTGCAAATGGAATGATTTCTTTTTTTTTTTTAAACTGTTGAGTAATATTCCATTGTATGTATACCACATCTTAATTGTCCATTCATCTACTGGTGAACATTTAGGTTGTTTCCAAATCTTGGCTATTGTACTCAATGCTGCAACAAACATGGGGGTCCATATCTTTTTGAATTAGTGTTTTTATTTTCTTCAAATAAATACTAAGAGCTGGAATTGCTGGCAGTTGCATTTTTAATTTTTTGAAGAACCTCAGTACTGTTTTCCACAGAGGCTATACTAACTTACATTCCTACCAACAGTACATTAGTGTTCCCTTTTCTTCACATCCTCCCTAAGAATTGTTATTTGTCATCTTTTTGATAATAGTGATTGTGACAGGCCTGCAGTGGCATCTTATTGTCATTTTGGTTTGTATTTTCCTGATTATTAGCACGCTGAGCATCTTTTCATGTGCCTGTTGACCATCTGTCTGTCTTTGGAAAATGTCTATTCAGGTCCTCTGTCCATTTGTCAATTGCTGTTTTTTTTTTATACTGAGCTGTATCAGTTCTTTATATATTTTGGATATCAGTCTTTTATAGGATATATTGTTTGCAAATATCTTCTCCCACTCAATAGGTTTCCCTTTTGTTTTGTTGCTGGTTTCTTTTGCCTTGCATAAGCTTTTTAGTTTGATGTAGTCCCATTTGTTTACTGTTGTTAGAAGACAGTTTCAATTGACTTTCCACTCTCCGCAGCAGCAAATGGTTGCTTATGATGAGGGCCCTAAAGGAATGGCTCCTCTTGGGTATTAAAATCTTTTCCTGGTCCTGTGACATAAAATGTCATATGTTTAGATAGTTCAAATTAAAAAAAAAAAATATATATATATATAAATAAAGGTATACAGTGAAAAGTTTTGCTCTCACCCTGTCCATCATTTACATAACTCTTACACACACATACACGGAGTTCCATGCATGAATGCTAAGTCACTTCAGTCATGTCCGACTCTTTGTGATTCTCTATGGGATTCTGGAGTGGGTTGCCATGCCCTCCTCCAGCGGATCTTCCCAACCCAGGGACTGAACCTGCATCTCTGATGTCTCCTGCATCAACAGGTAGGTTCTTTATGACTAGCACCACCTGGTATTTAGGCCTATTTTCTATTACATCGTTGGTCTTTTATTGGTATCCAATAGTTCTTCACATGTTAAGGAGATTATTTGTCTATGATATGAGTTTCTGTTTGTAATTTACTATCTGGCATTGTTTATAGTTTTATATATTATTAAATTTATTATTCTCTTTCATGGGTTATAGATTTTGAGTCATAAAGATCTTCTCCACTGAAATACTAAAATATAACTTCTGTAACTTCTTCTAATATTATATGCTCTCACTATTTTGTAGGAACATCTTTCATTCATTTGAAATTTGTCCTGGTTTTACTAGAGTAATGGTATGTGCTCAGAATCCAAGATCTTTTCCTCACAGGCAGTTAGCCATCATTTATTGAGGTGTTTACCTCTTCCCCACTGGTTAGAAATGCCATAATTTTCATAATCGCAGTATGCATTTGGAATTAGTTTTGAATTTTGTATGGTATTTATCAGTCATTTTGTGTAATGATTAATTAGTACCACACTGTTTCAGTGTTCAGGTCTTTGTGTTTTAATATCTGATACTGCTAGATTTAGAAAAGGCAGAGGAACCAGAGATCAAATTGCCAACATCCTTCGGATTGTAGAAAAATCAACGGAATTCCAGAAAAACATCTACTTCTACTTCATTGACTACACTAAAGCCTTTGACTGTGTGGATCACAACGAACTATGGAAAATTCTTCAAGAGATGAGAATACCAGATCACCTTACCGGTCTCATGAAAAATCTGTATGCAGGTCAAGAAGCAACAGTTAGAACTGGACATGGAGTGATGGACTGGTTCAAAATTAGGAAAGGAGTATGTCAAGGCTGTATAGTGTCACCCTGCTTATTTAACTTATATGCAGAGTACATCGTGTGAAACGCTGGGCTGGATGAAGCTCAAGCTGGAGTCAAGATTGCTGGGGGAAGTATGAATACCCTCAGATATGCAGATGACACCACCCTTGTGGCAGAAAGTGAAGAGGAACTAAGGAGTCCTTGATGAAGGTGAAAGAGGAGAGTGAAAAAGTTGGCTTAAAACTCAACATTCAAAAAAAGAGAAAAGAAAATCATGGCATCTGGTCCCACCACTTCAAGGCAAATAGATGGAGAAACAATGGAAACAGTGAGATACTTTATTTCCCTGGGTTCCAAAATCACTGCGGCCATGAAATTAAAAGATGCTTGCTTCTTGGAAGAAAATCTATGACAAACCTATACAGCATATTCAAAAGCAGAGACATTACTTTGCTGACAAAGGTCCATATAGTCAAAGCTATATTTTTTCCAGTATTCATGTATGGTTGTGAGAGTTGGACTATAAAGTAAGCTGAGCACCGAAGAATTGATGCTTTTGAATTGTGGTGTTGGAGAAGACCCCTGGGAATCCCTTGGACAGCAAGGTGAAAAAGCTAGTCCATCCTAAAGGAAATCAGTCCTGAATATTCATTGGAAGGACTGATGCTGAAGCTGAAACTCCAGTACCCTGGCCACCTGATGTGAAGAGCCAACTCACTGGAAAAGATCCTGATGCTGGGAAATATTGAAGGCAGGAGAAGGGGACGACAGAGGATTAGATGGTTGGATGGCATCACCAACTCAATGGACATGAGTTTGAGCAAACTCCAGGAGTTGGTGATGGACCCGGAAGCCTGGCGTGCTGCAGACCATGGGTTCATAAGGAGTCAGACGTGACTGAATGAGTGAACAACAACAAATCTGATAGTGCTAATTTGCCCTAATTGCCCGTTAACCCTCAGTTTTCTGCCTATTTCTGATTAATTATTTTTCCATATAAACTTTATGATAATTTTGCCTTGTGTTACAAACCTCACTGTCAATATTTTTCTTATTGGGCTCATATTGAAATTATAAATTAACTCAGAAAGAATTGACATCCTTTGGTATTTACCAACTAGGCACATATTCCCTTTGTACAAAACTTCTTGTATGTTTTCAGTCGTGTTTTAACATTTCTTATTAAGTTTATTAATGTAGCTTTCATCTTTTCTTTTTTAAATGAGTGCTTGAATCCATTATATATTCATGCCATTTGTTGTCTTTTGTATATTAATTTTGTGCCTCACTACTTGGCTAAATAGCTTTTTGGTTGAGTCTCTTGGGTTTTCTAGGTATTTAATGATAATATTTAGCAGAATGAATCCTATGGATGCTACAGAGAAGAAGAAATTGTGCTTTTCAGTTTAGTGGATAGAAGTTCTTTCTGACAAATCTCAGGAAGGACAAATATGGACAAGGTGTGGACTCTTTGATACTCTACCACTACTACTACTACTACTAAGTCGCTTCAGTCGTGTCCAACTCTGTGCGACACCATGGACTGCAGCCTACCAGGCTCCTCCATCCATGGGATTTTCTGGGCATGTCTTTGATACTCTAGACCAGTCCAGATAATGCCCCGTATTCAAAAGCTGTAGAATCATTTTAGGAAGAATATACTGGAATAAGGATTGCTTTAAAACAAATAGTTCATTACTTCATAATTATCATTACATCTTACATTTAAATATCACATCTCACAATTAAATATAAATTTAAATATTGAAATTAATTAATTTTTTCAATTAGTTAGTTGAAAAAGTTAACTAATATAAAGCTACTGATTTGTTGCCACCATTGTTATTACCAAAAATTTCAAAGATATCTCTAGGATATCCATGTGAGATTCAATGTAGTTTAATACAATATGGTAAAGAAAAAAACCCAGTTGTATTCAACTAACTGCCCACAAGTCTTGCAATAGAATTTGTGTTTAAGTAGTTTAAATGAGTTGCTTTGTGATGGGCATGGCAAATTCTCCTTGCTGAATTGACTAAACCCTCCTTACCTAACAATGATCTCCTCTGTTGATCTTTAGGGCATGGTGTCTCATCTGTTTAGTTTGGCCTTTTATTTGACTTTCATTGACTTTGTGGCCAAGTCTGTTTTCTTTGGTCGATATGTTAACTCAAATATGTAGGTGAACTCAGCCATTTAGGAGGGACATGTAATTTTTAATAATAACACACATTGTATTTGACAATAGGATACAATTTTCACTGGTATATGGAGAAGCAAATGTTTGAGTTTTGAGTAATAGCTTGCTCTCTTTAAAGGAATTGTTCAACTGTCTTTTGCAAGGAAACACAGACTTCAGACTGCTAAATTCCTGCCAGCATTCCTTCCCCTATATATATCATTCAATCTTAGATCAGATAAATACAACTTGAAGTCTTCTTAAAGTGCTTGCTGGGATATTGGCACCTACCTTTTAGAGCTAGTTTCTAGACAGCTGCAGCTCTCACCCAAATCTTAGTACTAAGCTGGCCATAACCACATTTGGTTATTGAAACAAAGAAATGACAACTCACTATTCTGTGTGCATTGAGAGATGTTGTCCTTTGGAATCAATATGGGGCTTCTTTTGGCTCCAAATGTGAATTAATTATATAAATGTCCCTTTAGAATCTGTTTATGTAGAGACCATCCAGGATGTTAGTAAGTATATCCACTTATTTCACAGGTCTTCTGATTTGCTAACATACTTGAAGTTTCAGTACTCAAAAGTCATTCATGTAACCGTTTCTTTTATTGAGGTGTTTTTTTTTTTTTAAGGTTTTTAAAATAACCTTTATTTCTTAAAAGTTAACATGTGCATAATAGGAAACCAAAAAGCACAAGAAGCAAAAAACAAAGTCATTCATAATCATAAGCAGTTTACCGTTTGAGGTGGTTTTGATAAGTTTCTGGTACCAACTTGCAAATGCTTCAGAAGAACATTTCCTTCTATATGGGGTGTGCTATGACTTTTATCCTCTTTCTTTGACTTTTCTGAATTATTTTTTTTTAATAATAGTTTTCAAACATCTTTCAGAGAAAAGAAGAGTTGGAGAAGATCAGAGGCAAAGTCAACCCCATGTTTCTTCACATGGCCAGCAGAAGGGCAAAGGAAGGCCTTCTTTACTATTTATGACCAACCAAAATAAGAGACCGCTTTAATAAAAAGATCCCGAATTTTATTTCTGGCACCCTTGGATTATCTCAGTCATCTGGTGCAAACTGATAACAACAAATCAACAGGCAAGAACATAAAACAATTTCTCATCCTTTTGCACAATGGGAGTATGGGTTGGCTGGTTGGGTTAAGGAGTTGGGTTTTTTTGTTTCTGTTTTCGTTTTCATTTTAGCAGGTATTAATGAAGGTTGTATATAAGATTACTTTATTTCCACATCTTCTCATATATTTCTTCCTTTTTTGGCCCTTTTCCTTTCTTACTTTGCAAGATTTGGCTTTACATCCAAAGCGCTTTTTGCCAACCTTGTTCACATTTGGCCTGGTGCTAACCACCTTGCTAGACTGAGTGCCCACATGGACACTTGTGCCATAGGCTTCTCCTGCTGTACATGTTCATTGTAGATGACACATGTCTTCCTGCAAACTTGAAATACTTTGCCAAATTGTTGACCTTTGTAATATCCTTGTACAACCTGAACTTCATCATCCTTTTAGATGGACATGGACTGGACGTGGTACTCCTGTCTCAGCTTTGGAAAGAGGGAAAGAAATAATCTTAATGTGAATGTGGGAAAGTGAGTTGGCATGTTTTTTATGGTTCTTGCTCTTGTCTGAAGTCAAAAAGGGATTAATTTTCATTTTTGGCTGTTGCCACTTCAGTGATGACCACAACAGGGAAGGGAAGATGGCATTTTAAGAGAAGTTTCTCTAACTATAATCTGTTTGTCTGTTGGAATGCTCAGTTCTGCCTGTCTAATCTCTGCTCAGGCTTTTGCCAGACCTACCCAATATTCTTCCTTTGAAAAGCTGGGATTTATAATTTTCACACAGTTGGAATCCTAGCCAGGCATTTAGTTGCCCATTTTTAAATGAAGCTTTGGTGTAATAATCTTTTTTGTTGCTGTTGTTGGTGTTGACTTTTTTTTTAATCTAAAAAGGAATGTTGGGTAAAGAATGACCAGCATATCAGAGTATGAACCCACATTCCCCATTTATTGACTAGTTACACAATATCTCACCTATAAGTTGGTTTAATAAGACCAATAACGTAGGACTTGCTATGTAAATTTACTGACATCACACTTGTAAAATACTACCTGGAGCCTAACCCATAGATAATACTCTATACTTATGAGATTCTTCTAAATTTATTTGAGGTTAACAAAGGTCCATCTAGTCAAGGCTATGGTTTTTCCTGTGGTCATGTATGGATGTGAGAGTTGGACTGTGGAGAAAGCTGAGCACCGAAGAATTGATGCTTTTGAACTGTGGTGTTGGAGAAGACTCTTGAGAGTCCCTTGGACTGCAAGGAGATCCAACCAGTCCATTCTGAAGGAGATCAGCCCTGGGATTTCTTTGGAAGGAATGATCTAAAGCTGAAACTCCAGTTCTTTGGCCACCTCATGCGAAGAGTTGACTCATTGGAAAAGACTCTGATGCTGGGAGGGATTAGGGGCAGGAGGAGAAGGGGACGACAGAGGATGAGATGGCTGGATGGCATCACTGACTCGATGGACATGAGTCTGAGTGAACTCTTGGAGTTGGTGATAGACAGGGAGGCCTAGCGTGCTGCGATTCATGGGGTCACAAAGAGTCAGACATGACTGAGTGACTGAACTGAATTGAACTGAACTGAATGCTTATTTATTTTTGTGAAATAATGTTATATATATACTTTCATTCGTTCATTCATCAAATACTTGTTGCACACCTTCTTTATGTCAGGCACAGATTTAAGAACTGGAAATATGTAGTAAATATTTAATATATATTAAGTTTATACAAGATTTTTCATTCTTATGGGAAAAACAGACAATAAACAAAATAAACATGCAAAATATATGTCAAATGTTAATAACTACTATGGAAAGGCAGTTGTGCCCTGAGCAGGTAATGCTTGAGAGGAGACTAACAGGAGGTGAGAGAGTAAGCCATTCAGACACCTAGGGGAAGAGAGTGTAAAAGTTAATAGACAGTAACCTCAATTAAGATACAGTTTTCTATTTTAAATGTCAAGGGGGAACTCTTTTGCCTTACTACAATAGCAGAGACCACCAAGAATAAGAAAACTTTTTCTTCTTGCCTGGGAAGAGCTTAGCCAATGAAAGAGTGTCACAACTCGTTCAATGAAGACTCTCAGTTCCTCCAGTGGACTCTTCATTTACTACAGCCCTCCCAACTTTCTTTTTTCTTCTATGAAAGAGTTCTTTTCTTCTCCTTGGGAAGACTTTGCATGTGCCTCACCACAGTTGTGGTTCCTGAATTGCTCTTCTTTGTTGATCTTGAATAAACGCATTTTTGCTGCAGAAATAACTGGTAGTCTACTGTTTAAGGTCAACAAAGGGTATGGTAAGTACATTATCCTGTGGCAAAAAGGTCAGTGTGTCTGGTGTGGAGTAGGAGATGTGGTCAGATAGAGGCTCTGTCATGAGGAACCTTCTAGGCTATAAATAAGGACTTCAAGTGTCACTTAGGGAAAGTGGATCCAGTAGAGGGGTATGAACAGAGAAATGACCTGATCTAAGACTTTAAAAGAAAGTACTCAGGCTGCTCTGTTAAGAAAAACTATTAGAAGGACTAGGGCAGAAGTAGGGGAGACCAGTGAGGAGGCTACTGCAGTGAATTGCAGTTCCTGGACCAGAGTTGTAGACAGCAGAGGAAGCAATGAGAAGTGATTGGAAGCTGGATATAGTTTGTATATAGGACTGATATGACTTCTTGAAGAGTAATTGTAGGGTGTAGGGAAGAAAAAAAAGTAAAAGATGACTCCAAAATTTTTGGCCCAAGAAACTGGAGTTGTTAGTCACTGACAGAGAAAACTGGAACCCTAATATATTTGAGATGGAGGTAAATAAGGAGGTCAGAAGTTTGGATATGAAAATTTAGGATTAAAAGGCCTATTAGGCTAAGTAGAAATCTTCATTTGGCCTATAAAATCATGAGACTGAATGAGAACTACCAGGGAAAGAGTGTATATAGAGAAGGGATGAAGTCCTGGGCCCCTCTGGCATTAAGAGGTGCTGGAGATGAGGGGGAAGTATCTGATTTGCAGATAGGTTGCTTGTAGGGAAAATGTAGAGGAATACATTTTGAGGAAATTTATCTATATTACATCTTGCTTTCCAATTCAAACCCTAAGAGAGTGAGGTATTGGCTTCCTAAATATCACAAATATTTCATATCTATTGCTTAGGAAGCATATAACTCTAGAAATGGTCAGGGAATTTGTACAGAAAGTAGATAAAAAAGTAATTGCTATGCTGGAGATACTTAAACAACTATATAAAGTCTACAGCAAGCATCAGTAAATTACCTGAGATATTCAACACTTTATTATAAAACAGGCTTTGTGTTAGATGATTTTGCCAAACTGTAGGCTAACAAGTGTTCTGAGCATGTTTCAATTAGGGTGGGCTAAGTTGTGATGTTCAGTAGGTATATTAATGTGTTTTAGATTTATGATATTTTCAACCAATCATGAGTTTATTGAGACATAAACCCACTGTAAGCTGAGGAAGATCTGTGACTGGATAACTCGTCACTAGATATAGGGAGTTAAAATTATCATTCTAGCAAAACAGTCACTCACTAACTTACAATCTTTACCCCTTTCATACACTGTTTCCTGTTAACTTCAATATTTGCAGCCATTCTCTTTATGACTCTAAAATTTTCTTACTCCAGACATCTCATGAATATATATTTAGTTCAACTATATAAATAGAGTTAGTAAGGTAAGGTAGTCTAAAGAAAACAAGTCACAAATTTAAAATATTCAGGGTGTGTAAAGTTATATTGAAAATGATTTTAGAACAAACTTGATAATCAGTTAGGTATATGCCAGTTATTTGCAAATATCCATCACTTTCTTCTAAGTGCATGTAGTTTTTGTCAAGGACTGTCAACGGTCCCCTAATCTTGATTTTCTCCTTCTCTCTTTAGCAAGAGAACGCTCAACATTCAGCTGAGCACAAGCCTGCTCAAATAAAGACTACATTTCCCAGTCACTCTTGCTGCTATGCTTGGCCATTTATTTTAGGGTCTACCAACGATATGTGAGCAGAATGCAGCCACACTGGTGAAAACTGCAAAAACCATCTTAGACCAGGGATAAAAGCCATGACTTGAGAAAGGTAGAATGACAAAGCAGTAAGTGTCCAGGTCCTCAAGATCACAGAGCTGCCATATGAGTTCTGGACTACTTATGATTTAGCTTTTACATGAAAAAGAAATTAATGTCGATCTGTTTGAATTATTGTTTTTTGCCTTTAGCTTTTCTTCTTTTCTCAGCTATTTGTAAGCCTTCTTCAGACAACCATTTTGCCTTTTTGCTAAACAGAAGTGAAAGGCAAAGGAGAAAAGGAAAGATATACCCATCTGAATGCAGATTTCCAAAGAATAGCAAGAAGAGATAAGAAAGCCTTCCTCAGTGAACAATGCAAAGAAATAGAGGAAAACAGTAGAATAGGAAAGACTATAGATCTAATTAAGAAAATTAGAGATACCAAGGGAACATTTCATGCAAAAATGGGCACAATAAAGGAGAGAAATGGTATGGATCTAAAAGAAGCAGAAGATATTAAGAAGAGGTGGCAAGAATACACAGAAGAGCTACACAAAAAAGATCTTCATGATCCAGATAACCATGATGGTGTGATCACTCACCTAGAGCCAGACATCCTAGAATGCAAAGCCAAATGGGCCTTAGGAAGCATCATTATGAACAAAGCTAGTGGAGGTGATGGAATTCCAGTTGAGCTATTTCATATCCTAAAAGATGATGCTGAGAAAGTGCTACACTCAATATGCCAACAAATTTGGAAAACTCAGCAGTGGCCACAGGACTGGAAAAGGTCAGTTTTCATTCCAATCCCTAAGAAAGGCAATGCCAAACAATGTTCAAACTAGCACACAATTGCAGTCATCTCACATACTAGTAAAGTAATGCTCAAAATTCTCCAAACCAGACTTCAACAGTATGTGAACCATGAACTTCCAGATGTTCAAGCTGGTTTTAGAAAAGGCAGAGGAACCAGAGATCAAATGGCCAACATCCCTTGCATCATCGAAAAAGAGTTCCAGAAAAACATCTACTTCTGCTTTACTGACTATACCAAAGCCTTTGACTGTGTGGATCACAACAAATTGTGGAAAATTATTAAAGAGATGGAAATACCAGACCACCTAACCTGCCTCCTGAGAAATCTGTATGCAGGTCAAGAAGCAACAGTTAGAACCAGACATGGAACAGCAGACTGGTTCCAAATTGGGAAAGGAGTACGTCAAGTCTGTATATTGTCATCCTGCTTTTTTAACTTATATGCAGAGTACATCATGTGAAATGCTGGGCTGGATGAAGCACAAGCTGGAATCAAGATTGCTGGGAGAAATATCAATAACCTCAGATATGCAGGTGACACCACCCTTATGGCAGAAAGTGAAGAAGAACTAACGAGTCTCTGAACATGAAAGAGGAGAGTGAAAAAGCTGGCTTAAAACTCAACATTCAAAAAAAACTAAGATCATGGCATCTGGTCCCATCACTTCATGGCAAATAGATGGGGAAACAATGGAAAGAGTAACAATTTCCCTGGGCTCCAAAATCACTGCAGATGGTGACTGCAGTATGAAATTAAGAGATGCTTGCTTCTTGGAAGAAAAGTTATGACCAACCTAGACAACATTTTAAAAAGCAAAGACATTATTTGCTGACAGAGGTCCGACTAGTGAAAGCTATATTTTTTCCAGTATGTTTTTTCATGTATGGATGTGAGAGTTGGACTATAAAGAAAGCTGAGTCCTGAAGAACTGATGCTTTTGAACTGTGGTGTTGGAGAAGACTCTTGAGAGTCCTTTGGACTGCAAGGAGATCCAACCAGTCCATCCTAAAAGAAATCAGTCCTGAATATTCATTGGAAGGATTGATGCTGAAGTTGAAGCTCCAATACTTTGGCCACATGATGCAAAGAATTGCCTCACTGGAAAAGACCCTGTTGCTGGGAAAGACTGAAAGTAGGAGGAGAAGGGGATGACAGAGGGTCATGGCAGATGGTTGGATGGCATCACCGACTTGATGGACCTGAGTTTGAGCAAGCTCCGGGAGTTGGTGATGGGCCCGGAAGCCTGGTGTGCTGCAGTCCATGGGGTTGCAAAGAGTTGGGTATGACTGAGCGACTGAATTGATTTGATTGTTTTTTGGCCTTTGTCACAGCAGTCAGACTTGTATCTCAATTTACTCATGGCCCTTTTAATAAAGGCCAATGTGCTAAAGTACAATAGAAGTTTCATTTATTATGCATTGATAGAGAACACACATAATGACAAAGTGGTACTATAAATGCAAGAAGATTTTAAGTGAATTTTTAAAAATTAATCATAGCTATGTACATTTGAAAAGCATCAGTTCAGTTCAGTTCAGTCACTCAGTCATGTCCAACTCTTCGCGACCCTATGAATTGCAGCACGCCAGGCCTCCCTGTCCATCACCAACTCCCGGAGTTCACTCAGACTCACGTCCATCGAGTCAGTGATGCCATCCAGCCATCTCATCCTCTGTCGTCCCCTTCTCCTCCTGCCCCCGATCCCTCCCAGCATCAGAGTCTTTTCCAATGAGTCAACTCTTCACATGAGGTGGCCAAAGTATTGGAGTTTCAGCTTCAACATCAGTCCTTCGAATGAACACCCAGGACTGATCTCCTTTAGGATGGACTGGTCGGATCTCCTTGCAGTCCAAGGGACTCTCA
Organism: Bubalus kerabau; assembly: GCF_029407905.1. Taxonomy (NCBI): domain Eukaryota; kingdom Metazoa; phylum Chordata; class Mammalia; order Artiodactyla; family Bovidae; genus Bubalus; species Bubalus kerabau. The sequence continues at coordinate 102,074,240 of NC_073626.1, forward strand.
AGAGTCTTCTCCAACACCACAGTTCAAAAGCATCAATTCTTCGGTGCTCAGCCTTCTTCACAGTCCAACTCTCACATCCATACATGACCACAGGAAAAACCATAGCCTTGACTAGATGGACCTTTTTTGACAAAGTAATACCTCTGCTTTTCAATATGCTATCTAGGTTGGTCATAACTTTCCTTCCAAGGAGTAAGCGTCTTTTAATTTCATGGCTGCAGTCATAGGTGAGATATATTGCTTATTCACTCTATTGATAGTGCTTGGACTGGTGTGCAGATGTAAGGACTCTGCCAGACCCCTTCCCAGCACAAATATTTGAAGTCCATGGACTTAGGCTTTCACAGAATTGAATATGAGATTAGGCAGCAGAAGAGCTAGCTCAGAAGATTCAAGTAAAATCTGAAACGCGAGGTCAACTATATAGCTGTAGACATAACCAGGCACATGAAGAGAGCCGAGGCCCAGCGTGTCCCGCATCTAGAGTAGACCATGTGGGAACCTCCTCAGCATCACTTTACTACTTTCCTGTCACAGAGCAGTCATCTCACTTGGCGGGTGGGGTGCTGGGTTGAATAGTGCCCCCCTAAATTCATGTCTACCTGGACCCTGTGAATGTGACTTATTTGGAAATAGGATCTTTGCAGATATTATCAAGTTAAAATGAGGTCATGCTGGACTAGTGATCTGTAATCCAGTGATTGATGTCATTATAAGAAGGAAATTTAGACACAGACACATAAATAATCATCATGTAAAGACAGATGCAGAGATTGGAGTTAGCTGTCATAAACCAAGGAACACCAAGGACTGCCAGCAACCACCAGAAGCTAGAAGAAACAAGAAAGAATTCTTTCTTAGAGTCTTTGGAGGGAGCATGGCTCAGCAAACACCTTGGGTTGGGACTTCCAGCCTTCAGGATGATGAGAGAATACATTTTTGTTGCCTTGAGCCACCCAGTTTCTGGTATTTTGTTATGGCAGGTCTACAAAACTAATACAGTGGGATTGATCCTACCTTCAGTCGCAAGCTGGAAATATATTCATGTTTGACAACCAAGGAATCCTAACAGAAGAGATGCCTGCTGCATTGCTGAAGCAGAGTCTGAATGGATCCCCACTTTGCAGGTGTTTACTTTTTAGGTGCTGGATAGAGAGGTCAGAAGGATTCCAGGCTGATGCAGTGAGGAACACCTGGGGGACTTAGAGCACTGGCTGCTTAATACCTGGTTTAGAAGCATTTCAATATTTTAAAAACCTATGGAGTTATTCAGCATGTTCCAGGCATATGCCTTGGTTGGTCTTTCCTTCTTGCCACTACAGGTGATTCAAGAGTTGCCCAAATTGGGCCAATCAAAATGAGGGTTGGGACTTTTATTCTTTGACTGGGGGGGGAGGGGGACATGCCCTTTCTCAGGAGATATAAATGGGAAACATCCCTCGTTGCTATAAGCTGAAATTTGCAACCTGGAAAGAAAGTAGGCTAAGGGTAGAGTCAACAATCAAAGAAGGAAAAACTAGACAACTGTAGCCAAATTATTTGAAACTCTGGTCATTTGCACCTGAATCTCTCCCATCCTTTGAACTATTAGTTATTTGAGCCACTAAATGTGCGTTACTGTTTCTGCAAGTTTCAGTTGGTTTTTCTGTTGTTTGTAACTAGAAGCATGCTAACTTATATAGTCCCTGGAACTTTCTTAGCAGATATTTATAAGATATTTAAATGTCTCATTTGATGTCCACTAGTGTAATTATTTTCTAATTACCTTTTACCTTGGTGTTTTGTTAATAAATGGAACACCAGCCAGGCTTTAAGGAAATAGGACTGTGATGAAAGACAGTAGTCACTAATTTTATACTGAATCCTTATTTTTGAATACAACTCAAAAGCAAAGGGACACATGTATTCTCACACAAACACACCTGCAATTTCTCTCACTGCATCCCACGCCATACATAGTAAGAACTAACTTTTACTATAGATGCAATTGAGGGACAAAATGATACAAACAAGGGGGTGAGAATCTGCAATCTATGGGGAATCGTGGAAAAATAAAGGGACGCATTAAGTCAAAGAAATATGGCTTTATGAATAAAATTCTCTTTTATAACAATAACAGCAAAATAAATCAAAGGTAGTGCAAGGGCCAATTTAAATACAGAGGCTAGCAAAGGAATGGAGATGGAGAAAGATGAATAGAGGCAGGCAGGAAAAAATCATGAAGTTTAAACTCCTTTTCCCCTGTCTAAGCCTTCAAAATAAATCTTTTTTTTGCAGGGGCCATTTCAAAAAAAGGGCTAAGAAGGGGCAGAAACAAAGTACCTGTGTCCTCTGAGGCTCCTTAAAAATGAAAAATTTGAGTTATCTCAATTGACTTATGTTACTTTGAATTACTGTTTGTCTATTTGCATACTGAATTTGAGGCTTCTTGCTTTATACTCTGCAGGTACTGTCTATATATTGTTAACAATAAATATTAGAAAATGTAATTCTGGATTTAGCCAACACTTCAGTCAGCATTAACTGATTTTGAAATTGAATTATTGCTTTCAATAATAACGAAAAATAATTTTAGAAAGGAAATGGTGAAGATGAGAAAGTAGCTTTTCCTGGTATGTAGTTCATGTTAAATCACTGGTGTCTGAAGAATATGGAAGTGAGATTTTATCAATACATACATTACCACATGTTTCCTTTTTTAGTTGCTAATTAGTATTCAGGTGTGCAGCTAAATACATGAAATTAAATGCTAATGCTGTTGCATTTGTGATTTAACATGTTCAAGTTGTCACTATATACAGCATTACCCTGTCTAGGCACATGTATAATTGTTTTTTCTTTGTAATCATACTATCTTCATGTATTCATTTCATTCAATCTTCTAAGGGCATCATATGAATAAATTTTGGTTAAAAATATCATTACCTTCTATAGTTTAGAAATGAAATAAGAGCTCTCTGAGAGTCATTATTAAAAGGCTTAAAATGAAGACTTAGTTTAATTGGCCCACTAGTATAGAAATTTTAGTACTTTCCTATATTTTGTTTCACTTAATTTGTGATTAACAGCTACATAAAATTGAGAAGTACCTAATGCAAGTAGTTTTACAAACATTGCATGCCATTTTATTGTACTTGCCTTATCAAGTATTTTTATGTTAAAAAATTTCAAAGTTAATGTGTTAGGAAGTAACTAGCTACTTGAGTTAGTTAGATTTCTCTTCCTTGAAGAAAATTACTATAATGGTTACTTTTGCTAAAATGCAATTACTGTCACTGTAACAATCAATCATATTTTTATATAAGAAATTTTAACAACTTTGGAATGCATTAAGAAAAGTAAATGAAAAAGACTCAGTGTGAAGTAAGACTAGACAACCAACCTCCCTGCACCCTGACATTTGATGTGAAAAAAACTCAGTTACCTTTCTTAAAATTCGTTTTAATGCCTTACCTAAGATTGCTGTCAAAGTTTTACAATATGTGTGAGTGTACTTAGTTGCTCAGTCATGTCCGACTCTTTGTGACCTCATGGACTGTAGCCCTCCAGGCTCCTTTATCCAAAGGGATTCTCCAGGCAAGAATATTAGAGAGGGTTGCCATGCCCTGCTCTTCAGGGGATCTTCCCAAACCAGGGATCAAACCCAGGTCTCTCACATTGCAGGGAGATTCTTTACCGTCTGAGCCATCAGAGAAGCCCATTTTATAATATAGTGGTAAGCAAGTCTCTTAGAGGTGGGCTTTCCCAGGTGGCTCAGTTGTAAAGAATCTGCCTGCTAAGCAGAGATGTGGGTTCGATCCGTGGGTTGGGAAGATCCCCTGGAGAAGGAAATGGCAACCCTCTCTGGTATCCTTGCCTGGGAAATCTCATGGACAGAGGAGCCTGGTGGGCTACAGTCTATGGGGTTGCAAAAGAGTTGGACACAATTTAGGAACTAAACAACAAGTTTCTGAGAACATCAGTGAAAAATGCTATGTGCATTCAACAACTAATAGCTATTATTGTTTCTGATGAATAGTTTACTCCTAATCTGTAAGAATCTGTAGTCCTCAAATTTTGTGAGTTAAACAAAAAGACATTTGAAAAGGTTTAACATTGTTATATTCTTATAGATGACAATGTCTCCATATGAAAACTGAAGGTTAGAAAATACAAACTGGAATAGTTCTCAGCTTAGTTGAGGTCAGAAACATTTTTTTTTTCTTGTCTCAAAATATGTAGTCACATGGAGATGGTATTTCCCCACCCCCCTCAAAGCACCTGTAATATTCTCATGAAGACAGAATAATAAACATACCTGAGAATGTGTTAGTCACTCAGTTGTGTCCAACTCTTTGTAACACCATGGTCTGCAGCCCACCAGGCTTCTCTGTACATGGAATTCTCCAGGCAAGAATACTGGCTTGGGTAGTCATTCCCTTCTCCAGGGGATCTTCCCAACCCAGGGATCAAACCCGGGTCTCCTGCATCGCAGGCAGATATTTTATCATCTGAGCCACTAGGGAAGCCAAAATTCTAAAAGTCTCCTCGCAAAGATAGAATAATAAACATACGTGAAATTACTGCCATAAAAAATTATACTCCTCATAGAGTATTGGGAATATAAAAACAGATGACTTGGTCCATATTGTTATTTAATAATGTGTATTGACATGATGAATATGTTTAAATGGGACATTAAAATATACTAAAGAAAAATATATTATGGGTAGACTATTTTATGTAGCTATTGTACTAAGACACAAATTAATGTCTTATATAGGCAATCACAGATCTGTGATCTCTCTTCGAATCCTCTCTGTCCTCCTATCTACCCCCCCTCCCCGTCTGTTTTGTGTTTTTCTCCCAATACCACCAATGATACCTCCATCCAGTTAGTCTCCAAAACTGGAAACGTGAAAGGTATTCTGATTGCTTCCTCTTTCTTAGCACCTTCATTCAATCCACTACTACTAGTTTCCATGTGAACTTTGCAGGGTGTCTAGTTTAGCCACACGTCAGGTTTCTCTGTAATCTCTATAAGGTCTCTGTGTAATCAGTCCCTCCTTTGTCACGGCCCCTTTCCCCCTCTTCCAGAGTTATCTTTCTAAACTCCATGACATAGTTAATTTGTAATGTCCTATAACAATGGTTGCTGTCTTTTCTTCCTGGAATGCCATTTTATAGGGTCTCTGATTAGAAAATGTTTCTTCATCAAGATCTTGGTCTAAAAGGCTTTCTCTGACACTGCGGGCAAAATGGAACGCGTCCATTTCATAGTGTTGTCTGTGTTTCCTGAGCTTTCCTTCCCTCCGTATTTGAGCTTCTTGAGGGCAAGGATGTATCTTATTCTTTTTGGTATCACTAGTACTAAGCCCAGCACATGACAACACAGTGGGCTCAAAATCAGTGAAGAAATGAGAGAATGAAGAGTTATGAACCAATTTCAGTGTTATCACTTACGGATTCACATTATGTCTGAAAACAAAGCCCCTAAGAAAAATAATTTTAAGACAAGCTATAAAAAATTAGCTTTTACCAGTTTACCTCAAAGTAAAGTCCATTAAATTAAAGGTCATTCTTCATTATTAGGAAGCCTCTCCATTCTTATGGATTCTTTTGTTTTGTATTAAAAAATATGAGCCTGTGCATGACCAATGGGTAACAGCTGCATGCATCATTATTTGTTAATAAAAAAATTTCAGGCCAAGGCAAAACATTCCAGGATAGCTGCTGGACATTCGATTTCTTTCATTTCCTTCAAAGCTAAAGCTGGCCATAAAGTTCATCTGGTGGCGATGTTTTTAATGTATTTTAAATTGAGATAGCAGCAGGCCAGTGCTATCTATAGAAAACTGCATTTGGTTCTATTGCCAATATGTGCTTTTTTTTTTTTTTTTTTTCCCCTATACTTCATTTGTTATCAGAGAGCTAATAAAGGTGCTTATTTGTGTTATGGTCATACTTGCTAGAAAAGAGAAAAGAACAATATAAACTTCAACATCTTCTCTGTTTCAATTAACAAAGACCTTATAATTCTTTGATTTAGAGTACATTTGCATTAATCACTTTAATCTGGCCAGGACTCCAGTATTATTTCAGGAGTGACTCCTCCTTCATTCTAGGGGTTTGGTGGAAAAGACAGCCTCAGTGTCCTGCCAGCTTCTGCTGTGGGAGTGGGCAGGAGATCCAAAACTGTTCAATCATAGTATCTCATCCTTCTGTCTTACAGTGTTTGATGCAAGTGGTGGGCGTATGACCCAGACGAGGCAACTTGGAATCTTTCAAAGTGTGTGTGTGTGTGTGTGTGTGATGTGTGGGAGGAGGAAAGAAATAGCTTATTTATTTTTTGCATCTCAAGATGTAAAGACACACATGTGGGAAATACTGGCAGTTATGTTTTCTGACACGTGGCACTAGCCTGCTTAGAGTAGAAAAACATGGACCTTACACACAAAGAGAAGCAGAGATTAGCATAGTTGAGAGATGCTGAATAAACCCTAGTGATATTTTTTGCATCCCTGAACCTAGCCATGCCTGATGTGAGAGCTACTCTTATATTTCCAGGTATACAAACCAATTAATTCCCTTTTTTCCTTAAGCTTGTATAAGTTCTTGCAACCCAAATAGTATACATCAGAGTGACATTATGATGAAAGAAAACCTAAGTGTTATGGCTGTTTATGAAATGTCAGGCTTAAATAAATAAACTCACGATCTGTTACTGCACGGGAAGAAGCTTCTAGACACGAACGCTCTGACATCTCTCAGGATTTTCCACTCTAGAACACTTGAAATTTCTAGCAAATCATTTCATTTCATACTTACTGTTAAATACAACTTTTACTTAATTCACAGTAAAAATCCTAACATGGTGTGATGGCTTTCCCTGTGTCAATTTCCCCACGTTCTCTTCCCATATGGTTCCAGGTTAGGGTTGGTGTTGGTGTTCAGTTGCTCAGTCGTGTCTGACTCTTTGCGACCCCATGAACTGCAGCCTGCCAGGCTCCTCTGTCCATTAGATTCCCCAGGCAAAAGTACCGGAGTGGGTTGCCATTTCCTTCTCCACCAGGTTAGGGTTAGCCACAATAGAGATCTGAGTGGGATTTGGCACCAAAAGGCAGCCATTTCTAGGCTCCAAGCATTACTGCAGGGCAGGTGCTGTTGGACTTCGTGTACGTTGTCGCAGATCTGCTGCTGGCAAGGGGCAGTGCGTGGGCCCACAGCACTTTCAGCTCCCATCAGACTCCTTAAGCTTCCAAGAATCTCCGGCCAGGGGCACCTACAGCTCTGTGGTACAGGATGCTGGCTTATCTCATAAGTTGTCCAAATCATTGGGACTGGAGGCAGTGGCCGATTAGTGAACTTCCAGTTTTTCCGCACAGGCTCCCCCTGGTTGCTCTACTTCATGTGCATCTTCTCTTCCTGATTGCTGATACTCTGGCTCAGCATCAGACTGCGAGGCAGCCGGCATCCATGATTGTATAAGGCTAATGCCTACAGTAGTGGATTTCTGGTTCTCTATCACTCGTATTGACTATGCCTGTCGGATATAACTCTAACTAATAAGTAGTCTGTTTTTTGTTGTTCATTTCTAAAGCAATCTGGGAGTTTCTCTATTATTGGAAAACAACACTGATGAGGTTAAAAAAATTCAGGCTTCATGTGCAGGCTTTACATGCTACCTTTGGCACTTGTTATCTGTGTGTCTTTGACCAATTTTATTTGATCTCTTGATGCCTCAGTTTCTTCGCTGTCAAGTGGGGAAGAGTCTACCAATGGGATTGGTACTAGGATACACAAAGAAATGGGATTTGTCTTTCCACTAGGCTACTATTCATTATTGCAGTCTCATCATCTAGCTCAAAAATTACTATATGGTACCTACTCCATAATCTTTTCTAAATTGATGGATAAATAAGCCTGTACTTAATTCATGTTATACTCCTTGTTCTTTATCTGAGGAGGTATAATAGAGTAAATTACTGTTCAGATAATACTTAGTCTCTCTCCCTTCAACATTCCAAGAGAGAAGTGTATTTCCCTCTCCTGTTGATGTTGATCTTAGCCACGTGACTGGGCCCATGGGTTGTTAGAAATATGAGCAAAGGTTTGACATATGCGTCCACACTAAGATTTTTTCACTTTCTCTTCTGTCTCCTTCAAGAAAAGAATTTACCCCAAGTAGACACTGCTCCTTCAGGTTGGACCTCTGAAGGAGACCAAGAATGAGAGCAATTCTGGTCCAGTCTGAAAAAAGACACTCCAGCCAACCCACAGATACATGACTAAGAATTAGTGCTTAACTGTGACATGACTTAACTATGACTTGAGAATTTTCTACAGAACAATTACTGACTGATACAAAGAGGCTCAACTGTAAAGACAGAATATACATTTATAGATTCAGCATGTAAAAGAAGCTTTAAAATTCACTTGGGTCGATGTGCCTATTCAAATTAGATTCGAACAACAGTTTAAGACTCTCTTTGGCCAGATTAATCAATCCACTAACATAGACCATAAGTATCAATTCTGGTCATGGTCCTGAAATAGCTGGAATGGGCATTCAAAGAGCATAAGACTTGGCAGCTATCCTTGAAGAGTACAAAAATATGTCTTTAAAAAAAGCAAGAATCTTATTTAGAAGAAAAACAAAAATCCTCATCTCAGAGCCTTGCAACAGGCTCAGTAGGAACTTTGTGTTGCTTATCACCTGGACATGTTGAAAGAATTCTGCACTACTTACAGGCTGTGACATTGGAGAAGAAAGTCAACTTCATTTTCTCATCTTTAAAATGAGGACAGTAATAGTCCCCATCCAGTAGAGGTGTAAAGCCTAACCGAAAGCGTGAATACAAAGCTCTTAGCACACTTCAGTTCGGTTCAGTTCAGTCGCTCAGTCGTGTCTGACGCTTTGCGACCCCGTGAATTGCAGCACGCCAGGCCTCCCTGTCCATCACCAACTCCCGGAGTTCACTCAGACTCACGTCCATCGAGTCAGTGATGCCATCCAGCCATCTCATCCTCTGTCGTCCCCTTCTCCTCCTGCCCCCAATCCCTCCCAGCATCAGAGTCTTTTCCAAGGAGTCAACTCTTTGCATGAGGTGGCCAAAGTACTGGAGTTTCAGCTTTAGCATCAGTCCTTCCAATGAACACCCACTATCTGACACTTAATAAGTGACCAATAGAAGTTAGCCCTTGCTATGGTTGTTATTCTTGTGAGTGACAGAATGTTTGGGTAACAGGCCAAGCTAATTCTCCCAGTCTAAGCCACGATGAAGGAAAATGTATATCACAATTTTTGTTTACAACTATTAGTATGGAATCTGTTGGATCAGGTTTAAAATTTCCTTTCCTTGAGTAAGGAATCCAAATACTTTTCATTACCTTTGCTGTTCATTTATGAATTATCTACTATTTTTTTTTCACATTTCTCTTTTTACTTGTGAAGACTGGATCAAGGAAGGTGTGATCTGAGCCAATGGCAGTAGAACAATAATAGGATAGTACAGAGTACATATTTTACTATTTGGTTATTTTAGTTTATTTTTTCTGGAAATATCCATTCCTATCCTATCTTTCTCTATTTTTAGCCAAAGGTGGGACATACCCAATTTTCAGCCTGGACTGGAACTTGTTTGGTACATCAGTGTCTCTTCCTCATGGTCCCTGTGACTGGTTCAGAGTTAGGCAGGTGATCCAACCTGAATCAAAGAGATTTAAACCCAAATTTGTACTGGACTCTTGGAGCCTTTCTTTTCCTGACTGGCATGATATTAAGATGTCATCTTTGCAGTGGCTGTAGATGGGGTGACGCAGGGGAAATGTGGAGGGAGAGAATAAAAGCAACAGCAAGGAAGGTAAAGTGTGGAGCTGAAGACAAGTTGGCTCACAGGTAACATCCCTTGGACTGCAAGGAGATCAAACCAGTCAGTCCTAAAGGAAATCAATCCTGAATATTCATTGGAAGGACTGATGCTGACGCTGAAGTGCCAATATTTTGGCCACCTGATGCGAAGAGCTGACTCATTAGAAAAGACCCTGATGCTGGGAAAGATTGAAGGCAGGAGGAGAAGGGGACAACAGAGGGTGAGATGGTTGGATGACATTACCGACTCAATGGACACGAGTTTGAACAAACTCTGGGAAGGACAGGGAAGCCTTGCATGCTGCAGTCCATGGGTTCACAAAGAGTTGGACACAACTGAGCAACTGAACAACAACAAAAACAACATCCATGAAGCTGCCAAATTCAGCTTCACCTCAAGTCGGAAGTTCTTCTGGATTCAAGCTCCTCAAGCTCTGTTTAAAGACAGCTTGAGTTGGGTTTTCTGTTATATGGGACAGAAACAGTAATGTACCTACATGCCACACGTTGTTTACATGCCCTGTGAAGAGCTCAAGTGATCAATAATAATGATAAGCTTTTTTAAAAATATTTTTTTAAATAAATGAAGTTTTACTTTAGCACTGTGACACATTCAGCTGGTTGTCCATTTCTCACTATTTCCCCCCCTGCCTTTTGACTTCAGGTGGATAGCAGAATAAGGATCTCTTAATCACACTTTCAAAACACTTAATATATAAGATCAAAAAAGCAGGACAAAAATTTCTATATACATGTACGTGCTAAGTCCCTTTAGACGTGTCCAACTCTTTGAGACCCCATAGTCTGTAGACCGCCAGGTTCCTCCATCCATGGGCTTTCCCAGGCAAGAACACTGGAGTGGGTTGCCATCTCCTCCTCCAGGGGCTCTTCCTGACCCAGGGATCAAACCTGCATCTCAAGTCTCCTGCATTACCAGGTGGGTATTTTTACCTCTAGCACCACCTGGGAAGCACCTCTATATACATACATAATACATACATACATATAATACATGTATAATTCTATGTGTAGTACATTCTCAACTATGTAGACATACATAGGAAAATATTACTTTCATAATCAAAAAATAATAAACATTATTGAAAATGCTTCTTCCTACCATGGCACTATTAATATAGAATGCTGTCCTTTTAAGACATGAAACACCTCTTTACTAACTAGATGGTCCTTGTGATACTTGTGTTATGCTCATTAGTCACACAATCATTTCACTTAGCAACTAGATTGTGATCAAACATTACAGCACATTAATTCCCCAGTGAGACAAGTTAGAATACAGTGTGCCCAACTGTTTTGTCACATTTTCCTCTTTTTATTATAACTTTCTTTTAACATCACCAAATTTGGTGCTTTTATCAAAATGATTGACTCCTAAACTGGAAGATTTGTCTGATGGTTAGGCTCCATATCTTGAGTTAGAGAGTTTTGCTTAAGAGTTACAAGAGTCAGTGAGTGGCATTATCACCACCAGCCTTACATAAAACATATATCAGTTACAAGGTTTCCCATTCCTAAAAGTGTAGTTCAGAAACAAAGAGAAAGTGAAAGAAAGCTTTTCCACTTTTGAAAGTAAGTGTAAAATGTACTAGTGATTGTCTATGTGCTCTCTAACCATTACTAAATTTCATTTTTCTTATCTTGACATTTACCTTCAACAACTGTTGTCCTTCTGGCAAAGCAAACAAAATGAGTTGTTCAAAGTGGAGGGCTAATAAAGATGAAATTAATTTAATAAGAATTTTGAAATATCACTGACATAGTTGATTTCTAAGCTCCATGACTAATTTTGTTGCTTTTAACTGTCATGAGAGTATGTTTATACTTTCAGGAGTACCGATGAAGGGATAGAGTTGTTAACACGAGGGAAAGAAGTAACAAAAGGGTATAATGCGTATGTCTTCCAATGAGTGATATAATAACTAAGGTGTTTTAAAAATTTGAGTTATTTTCTAATGCCTTTGACCATATATGGCTTCTTAGTGCTGAGCCTTTCACTCTTTTATTTGCAGGGTTGAGGGGTTGTGGTGAAAGAAGAAAGAAAAGTGGAAAACAGCCTTGAGAATTTGCTCTGTGCTGGTTCCACAAGGAGGTGAGAATTCTGTAGCTTTCTCAAAGTTGGCTTTTAAAATTCTGATGATACAATGGAGCCATTGTATGTAATATTGGGGACAGAGGTAAAATTTACATTCATCATTGAGGTGTTTTCGGTGTTTTAATGAATGAGCTACCATTATTTGGACTAAGGTATAAATCTAATCCACAGTAAATAAAACAGATTATTACAGGATGATACTTTGATTCAACCTAGATGTTAAGTCATGTATCTTGACACATTAAATCATAGTAAATGGTCATTTCCTTTTCTGTCAAGATATTTATACTAACATACTCAATTATGGTGGAGAAGGAAATGGCAACCCATTCCAGTATTCTTGCCTGGAGAATCCCATGGACAGAGGAGCCTGGTGGGCTACAGTCCATGGGGTCATAAGAGTCGGACACGACTGAGCAATTAAACCACCACTCAATTATAGATAGGATGATACATTTCTATCAAGATATTTATAATAACATACTCAATTATATGATATTCTCTTTTCTTGCAAAGATTCATAACAAGACTTAATAGATAATATGTGCATGGAAAATGCTTATCAAATATCCACTGAATTTATTATAATATTTGAAACAATATATGTAGACCAATAGTAATATTTTTGTTTTTCCTAATAAAAAGACTTTGCTTCACTTGTTCTTAGCTTATATCACACACACACAAACTCACACACACACACACACAGGCACGCACACAAATCCTTGGGTACTTTACATATCTAAAGAATAAATTTTACATATGGCATTTTTTTCCCACTCAGTGTTAAGTTTAACAGTTGTTTTAGAAGTTATTAACAGATAAATTGACAAATTAAAAATTCAAAAATTTAACTGTGGTTAGTGGCAAAGAATATTTTTAATATATGTGCATTTAAAATAATTATCAAGCATTAAAATCCATATTGAAAATATGAAATCTATCATTGTTTTCCCTAAATCTGTAATGGTGTCAGAATTTTAGTTCATTTTCTATATTCATAATTAAACACGTTTCAGACTTCTTAGGCGGCCTAGACAGATTGTATCCTAATAACTGTCCATGGGCCTTTAACTTACAATCTTCTTAAAAAACTTGCTCTCAGTTGTGACTTCAATAGTATACTTTAGAGCATAGACTCTGGAGCCAGGCTGCCCAGCTATCTAACCTTGTTCATGTTAGAGCAAATCTTCTCAGTCTCCTCATCTGTGAAATGGGGGTCATTGTATACTTCACTATAGGGCTGTTAGCAAGATTATATAAGCTGATAAATGTAAACCATTAAGAATTGTGTCTGGCACAGAGGAGATTTGATAAATATTAACAATTTTGATGATTTTTATTACCTTCTCTCAAGGGTTGATATAAAACAATCCAATTCATATTACTTTATGCTTTCAAATCACAATATGTCACACCAAATATACATTAAGAGCCTCAAACCCTGTATTATTCTATTTAAATGAAAATTTCTGAATATATAATGAATACTTTCAATAACACTTACTATTGTATTCTGTAAAGAAGACAAATTAATTAGTTAAAATGAGATTTTCTTCATTGGTGTCACAAATATTCTGATAAACTCAGAATAAAGTATTTAATATACATGTTAAAGGAAGCATATGTCTAATATAAGAACTTTCTTTCTCATTTCCAAGGTGATGTTTAATTAGTTAACGTTTGAAAAGTGCTTTGCAGATTTTAAGTGCTATATAAATGCTAAATCTTCATTGTGAGTAACAAAAGATTAAGTTAGAAAGAACACATCAAGAATCTTTTACAAAGACACTATATTCTATTGTAACTTCTGCTTTTCAACTTTGTAGAAAACTGCCATTAAAGTTTATTCTCCTAAAAGATAAAAGCAAAGCACTCTCACTGGAAATCTCAGTGCAGTTAACCCAGTGACAAATGGTGGGACTTTGACTAAGCCACTCAAAACCAACGCCTTTTACTTTCATTATCACTGAAGTGAAGATAATCATACTTAACCCCTACCTGCTTAATGCATATATGAAAATAAATACTCTTGTAAGATAACAACATTAGCTTTGAGCTCTGTGAAGGACAGTGCAATTTATCAATGCTACGATTGTTGCTCAGGGACACCACATTCCCCAAGTGTTCCGTGCTAGGGTGTTGAAAGAGGTGACGAGTCTTTGCCTTCAGCACTGATTGCAGAGCCAGGCAATCATGGCCTCAGTGACCCTCCAGTCCCTCATAAGGGCAAGTGGGAGAGCTCAGCAAGCTGGAGAATCCCTGAGCTGCAAGTGCCCTTAGAGACCACCTAGTCCAATAAAATCCACTTTGAAAATAAAACTGTAATTGAACACTATATAGGGGTGAATTGTGTGGTATATGAATGACATAGCAATAAAACTTTTTTTAAAAAAAAAACCTGTGTGAGCAACTGTGTTGTTGTTGGGGTGTGTATGTGTGATGTAAATGTCTATTTCTTTGGCCAGTCTCTAAACTGAGTGGCAAATCTGCTTTGCTCACCCTGTTCTCATTCTATCTGTGGTCTTTGATGGATTGTAGACTGCAATGATATTGGTCAGACGAGGACCCCAGATGATCTCTTCTTTCTTAAGATCTAATGGCAAAGAGTGAAAAGAAGTTATTTAGGCTGTTCCCTGCTCCCCCCACCCCCACCCCCTACTCCCGGCAAGAGACTCTGAGAAGGTCTTGTTTACACTTCAAACTTTCCTTTCCACACTCAGTTCCTTACTCAGTCTCTAGCTGTTGGTTTCTGACATTTCATCTAGGAGCTCCATGGAGTTCTTCATGGAGCATTTGGAAATGAGAAGAGACAGTGGAATTGTTACAACCAACTGGAGCAGGGAACAGAGATGACGGTAAATGCCTTGCACGGGCAGTCATATGCATGAAAGAACTGTCCTACCCCAAACGACAACAGTGTATGTAATGAGAGACACTACAGAGGCTAGCTTAAGATTTTGGTTTCTTTTCCTATATTGATTCTGGAGTTGTCATTTTTACTCAGAACTTACCGTAAGTTCAAGCCAGATCTTCTACCTGGTGATTTGAATATGTACATGCATGTATTACTCCCCAAACTCTTCCTTGACGCTGTGAAGCTAATGGTGCAGCTGCTGTGGGGGCCAAACAATTTTCCCATGGCAGCTGAGAGGGAAATCTTGGGAACAGACCCTCTATTAAGGTGGAGTTGAGTCTCCCTGCTTCTTGGGAGGAAAGAAGATGTGATTGTGCTTCCCCCGTTGTTTAAAGAGGATCTAAGGTGGCTTATATACAATAGGACAAAACATAGAGGAAATTTTAGGGTAAAATGAAAGAAGTTAGAACATGAAAACATAGAAGATTCAGTCTGAATTATAAATGCTTAGAGAAAATTTGCTGGATCATTTCTAACTAGAAGGAGAAAACTAAGTAATTCAATTTTAAGCTAATAGAGAACTGATCAAAATATTTTATACAAATGACTTGTCTTTGTCTTCATTTTTTTCCATAAAGATGGCAATATATATAATTTTATCAACAACGTGTGTAGTTTTATGTAAGCATATTGTTAATCTCAGTGCTCAGGAATGCATATATCCCAACATCATCTTGTAAATGCACGAGTTTTCTGAGATTGGATTACATCATTACACCCACATAAATATGTAAACTTCATGCTGCATTTGTTTAACACAACAAGACCCAGTTACCAAAACATCCTTTGTTCCTTTCATTTTCCACCACATGATATTGTTTAGAGGAGTGTTTTGGTTATAAGCACATAAGACACTTTTTTAAAATAAATGATAATTTATTTTCTTTATGAGGATGTGGGTTGTCTGAAGCACTAGAAAAGCCACTCTTTCAGACTTAATGTTTTCATTTGCTGAGAGATCTGTAATAACATTCAATGAGTTATTGGAAGTGGGTACATACTATCTTTTGGTGTTCAAATAGCCAGGGTTGAAGAGGTTCTTTCTTTGCTTTTCCTCCTTTCTCCTGTTCTCACATATATGTACAGGCCATAAACAGATCCTATTGACTCAGCCATAAATGGGGGTAGGTGGACCTATGATAGTCCTCTACCTATTTTCACCACTTCTATGTGTGAATCCATATTCCAGGTCAGATTAAGAAATACAAGGAAGACAAAGCTGACTAATTCTCATTCAGAGATGTAGCCACAGAACTTCATTCTTCTTCATAAAAAGGCATGTATAAAGATGTGCTCCTTTGTGATTTTGCATGTTCCTTTAGCATTTTTGAAGCTGGAGAGGTTAGATACAGAACAGATGAAAGTACTAAGGAGAATTTGTACAAAAACACTGTCATTGGTTTATCAAAGCGGTTCTATTGCAATGAGCTGAAAAAGTATCATTGAAACTAGCTTTTTCTTTTTAAAATACCTTTTGTCATTTATAATAAGATTTGAAATTGCTTTTTTTCCCCTGTAATATAGTAAAGATGATGAAAAGATTTCTAATCACAAAAAGGCTATTAAACAGACTTTTTTTATAAAAGCAGACTACAGGGTTTTGTTTGTAAGATTCACAAACATGTTAATATTAAGTAGTTGGTGGAAAAGTTTTTCAAATGGGAAACAAAAAGAATAATAAAAATTTACTTCATTTTTGTGTGATAGAGGAAAATAGAGCTGGGAACATTTGCAGGTAATCAGTATGCCATTTTAGTCTTAGTTCTGCAATTAACAATTTATCCTTTGATGTGCTTTGAAATACTTCTAAATGGGAAGGCATGTTCCATAAATAAATAAATAGGCTTACTCTACTTTTTTTCATTTTACTGTCTTATAGTGAAGACCTTAAATTATTTTTATTTAAAAAATTAAATAAAATTTTGTGGGGCTTGATTTACTACACATTTATAGTGAATTATTATGAGAGAATGCTACTAGTTTTTGTCTTTTTCTTCTTTCTTTGCATTGATCTCACCTGCAGTGTGGGAGATCTGGGTGTGATCCCTGGGTCGAGAAGATCCCTTGGAGAAGAGAATGGCTACCCACTCCAGTATTCTTGCCTGGACAATTCCATGAAGAGAGGAGCCTGGTAGCTACAGTCCACGGGGTGACAAAGGGTCGGACACGACTGAACAACTAACACTTTTTTCACTTTTCATAATGAAATTTGGTAGTTATGATGCTCAACCTATCTCTTCTATTTAAATGCATTTATATCTATGTGAATGCATGCATGCTAAGTTGCTTCAGTAGTGTCCGACTCTTTGCGACCCTATGGACCGCAGCCCATCAGGCTCCTCTGTCTATGGAATTCCCCAGGCAAGAATACTGGAGTGGGTTGCCATGCCCTCCTCGAGGGGATCTTCCTGACCCAGGAATTGAACCCACATTTCCTATGACTTCTGCATTGCAGGCAGATTCTTTACCACTGAGCCGATGGGGAAGCTCATTTATATCTATATAGTTAAAAGGGAGGAATGAATAATTTCTTTTATTTTCAGGAATAAGGAATTATTGAAATTAGAAGGACATTTATATCTTTGTGGTCACATCCATGGTTGATTTTTTGATTATTCTCCAGATACTTTGTTCCATCTCAGTATGAATTATTTGAATGATTGATCTTCCATAATTGGCATAGGGAAATATTTTATGATGGAGTAGGGGAAGATTTCTCAACATTTGGGCCTTAAGTGGTATGGGAACATTTGAGTATAGGTGAAGTTTCCTCTTCTGTTCTTGAGATGAATGAACAAAGAGATAGGTTTCTGATTTCAGTATTAAAGGATGTTTGAGTGGCAATAACGTATGTGGTACTACTGTGCAAGAGTGAGCCAAGAGAATCAACCAGACATGGTCTCCAGGTACTTGAAGCTCATAACCTAAAAATACCACCTGCCTGTTCCCAGCTATTTCTCAGAGGTGGTCAGAGCCTGCCTGGACTACATTCAGGACTTGGACCATAATGTCTGTGGTCCTACCAGCCAGCAAACTTGCAGAGACGGAAGATGCTTGAATCTATTCATTGTATTTTTTACCAGGTTAACTTACTGTTAAACAGAAAGTCGTCCTCTAAAGCATTGTTTGTTGTTATCTCTCTTGTTAAATGCTAAATCCAAGAGCAATTGTTTTGTTGTTGCTCCTGCAACAACAAACTTTTTGTTTAAGTAGCTGGCCAGCTTCTCTATAATCATACTCTATAACCATAAAGCTATACTAGGGATACAAGACTTCTACATTAAATGATTTATGTACATTCCATGCTTTATGCTCCTTTACTAATCAAATCAATTTTTCCCTCTTCCATTGATGATATTTTACAGAACCAGAATTTTGTCCATGGTATAGCATATGATTTTGTCATTTGAGAGACATCTAAAGTTCTTCACAACCCACCCTCCTACTTCTAGGTGTGTCTCACTGACTACAATTTGCACAAATCATCTTAAATGTCATGAAATTGCAACCATGAAACTACTGCCATGTTTAGCATTTGTATCTTACTGAAAATGTGTTTATCTGATTAAGTTTGGATAACTGGGGGTGGAAGAAAAAATAGATAGTTTCGTTGGGAAAGAGATGAGGAAAACTGAGAGTATCTATGGTCACAAGGCTTCTTCCAGGCAGATCTAATCTATGAGCCCAAGGTAGCCCTGCTACCCTGACAGTGGCAGGAAGATGCTGTAAGTTTCTATTTCACTTTTTGATTAGTGGAGGCTCTATTTAGTGCGTGTGTGCTCAGTCTCTAAGTCATGTTTGGCTCTTTGCAACCCCATGGACTGTAGCCTGCTGGGCTCCTCTCTGTCCATGGGATTTCCCAGGCAAGAATACTGGAGTGGGTTGCCATTTCCTCCTCCAGGGGATCTTTCTGACCCAGGGATTGAACCTGTGTCTCCTGTTTGGCAGGTGAATTCTTTACCACTGAGCCATCTGGGAAGCCCTCCCTATCTAGACACCACACTGAAAAAAGATCTTCCAACTTATGACACTTAAAGAAGTAAGTGAGCACACAATTCAGGCAAACTTTATTTTAAGCACAAAATAAATTTTGAAAGCCCCAGAAGTTTAGAAATATAAAAATATGCTTTAATCTAAGTCTATTGAGCATTTAAAGTATTCTATAAGGGAAGTCTAAGGGTGGTATGCCAAAACAATGCTTTAAGTAGTGATTTCAGATAGATAATAGAGGCTTGTGGTCAGCTGAAATACACAGGAAAACTTGTGAGTTATGTGGAGGCCACCTAAGAGACTTGAAGAACTGGTAGGATTTAGATAGATAAAGATGATGGGCAAAAAAGAGCATACGCAAACACAAGAGAATGGGTTTTTTTCATAGCATGTTTTGTGGAATGAAGGATGAGAACAGGAGAGTCTTTTCTGCTGGGCAGCCCAGGTGGGAAGGGCAAGTGTGTAGCAGTCATGTCTGAACATGTGGTTAGAAATCTGGGGCCTTGAAGAGCTGACATAATGCACTTGATGCTGGTGTCAGAGAACACGTGATATATGTAGAGTTAGAAGCATTTAACATAGTCATGCTTCTTATAATGCACCTTTCACTTGCAGTTTTAATATACTTGATTACCCTGTGTAATCTGTGAAAACTACACTTGATGTAAAACCAAAATGTGGAAGGAGATGACTAGTATTTATTACATGCCTGACAGACACTGTATATATTCATATTTTTCAAAAGATACTATTAGTTATTAACTATATGACTTATTCAAGTCAATCTCTCTGTGACTGTATTTACTTGTAAATAAAATGAGGACAATAATACCCCTACAACTATGTATCTACCTATCCATCCATACATCTAATGGACTGGGAATTTCTTAAGTGAGAGTCTCTTCTGTGCTTATTACGTATAATGAATTCAACAAATATGTGTTCAGTGGATACTTAAATGGGGTATTTTGAGGACCAAATGAATTATATAAAAACTGAGAAAAGTCAACAACAGAGTGATACATAAACGAAGGGAAAAAAAAATCCCTTTCTTCTGCTTCCTTCTCCAGTTTTTTGCTGAAATTACACTTATTCCTGGTCTGAGTAGAGAATCATTCCCACCTCAGATTCACACTAACCAACCTGAGCTAGGCCACTCTAGCAGAGATGCTTACATGGGCTTAAGGAACCCATTTCCTTGTTATCCCTGGCAAACAGCTAAACATTTCCTTATCTCTCCTACAATAAGGTGCATCTATAAGCCTTAGTTCTAGCTTATGTTATGGGGGTGGACATGATACAGAGGCATAGCCCCTACAGTTTCCAGAAAATGATCCTGAGATCTCCTGCAAGATTCTCACATTCTCTCTTTCCCTACTTGCTGGCTGGACGACACCCGGAGACTCAGAAGTTATATTAGTTTGCTAGGATGGCCATAACAAAGTACTATGGACCAGATGGTTTAAAACAACAGATTTAAAATTTTTCATACTTCTGGACGTCAGAAGTCTGAGATTAAGGTGTCTACAGAATTGGTTCCTTCTGAGGTCCTTAGGATAAGAGTCTGTCCCAGGCCTCTCCCCTGGGCTTGCAGATCGTTGTCTTCTCCCTGTGCCTTCGTGCCATTTTCTGTTTGTATGTATCTATGTCTAAATTTCCTCCTCTAATAAGAATATAGACATATTTAATTGTGCCCACCCTAATAATCTCGTTTTAGCTTAATTACACTATAAACACCCTATCTCCATATATAGTCACATTCTGAGGTTACAGGAAGTTAGTATGTAAATGAATTTTGGTGAGGGGAACACAATTAAGCCCACAACAAAAGTCATTATGTTCTAGTTGGGAGTATCTAAGCCCCCTCTTTGTCCCTAAAATGCTATGACTATGACATGAACTTGAAACCTTTTTTTACTTAACTCACTAAGATGTTGTAAACAGCTAGGATATCTTGACTAGTACAGAAATTGATACCAAGACTGGTGCTGTATAATAAAAACCTAAACTACATGGCATTGGCTTAGCAAGGGGAGTAGGTAGCAAAGAAACCAATATTAAAGGCTGAAAAAAAAGACAACCCATGTTATATAGTAGCAAATGGTTTGATAAAACTGTCATTACTTATGTTTTGGAGGCAGATGATGTCTCTATTGAACAAATAGCTCTAGAGGACATAGTTGAAAAGAATCAAATTGTCAGTATATATTGACTTCTGTTGAGTGATTTCTGAAAAATATTTCAAAAGATAGATAAGGTCAGGAAAGAACTGGCCACTTAGCAAGAAGAAATTAAAATAATAGAGCCTAGAAATTTGGGGCCTTGAAGAGTTGACAAAGATGACCATTACTAAAAGCCCCAGTCAGCAGAACATAAGATTGAAAAAAAATTTAAAAATAATCCTATTCAAATTTGCACTTGGTAAAGATCAAATTAAGGGTGTGACTTTCCAACCAAGCTTGATGGCCCTGACTGCCATTAAAATGAGTCTGCAAGGTGCAGAGTGAGGAAAAGAAGAAATAAAATATGCTGCTGCTAAGTCACTTTAGTCGTGTCCGACTCTGTGCGACCCCATAGACGGCAGCCCACCAGGCTCCCTTGTCCCTGGGATTCTCCAGGCAAGAACACTGAAGTGGGTTGCCATTTCCTTCTCCGATGCATGAAAGTGAAAAGTGAAAGTGAAGTCACTCAGTCATGTCCGACTCTTAGCAACCTCATGGACTGCAGCCTACCAGGCTCCTCTGTCCATGGGGTTTTCCAGGCAAGAGTACTGGAGTTGGGTGCCATTGCCTTCTCCAAAATAAAGTATATTTGAGAATTATGTCTAGAAAAAATTTGGGGGATGTTTACTTAGCTAATAGATGAACACGAATAAAGTAGAACAGAAACATGTTATGCTTTTGAGGAAAATATATTACCAAAGAAACTGCAAACTGCAAGCTTGGATTTAAAACAAATATCGATTGTATAAACAGTAAGACAACTCTTGGGTTCCCAAGTTGCTCTAACAGGAAGCAGCTGGTTAAAAGCATGCAGTTCGCAAGAAGGGACTATTTCAAGGTACCCATTTCAGACATGGCCAGAGGAGATGTAGGATAGTGAAGTAGCTCCCAGATGGTAGAGACAGTGGCCATGGATAGGACAGTCAAAGGAGTTCTCCCCAACAGTAGAATCAGGCCTGTCTAAGAACATGTTTCCCATTGCCCACCCCACTTTAGGGTAGTAGGCCCTCAGAAGTCTGCCCAGCAAGGTTTTAGGATTGCTTTAACTTGTGTCTGTTTCTTCTTCCTAAATGGGAGTGTTTTAGTGGTAATTATGTGCCCATCCTGCCACTGAATTTTGGGAGTATGTGTGCTGAGAGGCAGATGATTTGTGCCTTTTTTAGTTCGTAGTTTACAAGAACTTGAGAAATCCCATTTGGACCAGATGGACAGCCTGATCATTACTCAGAGATCCTTGTGTTTGGGCTAGATGAAGTGATTGAATGGGAACTGGGTCTGTCTCTCATGGGAGGCAGTGATTTTGTTCTGTGTACTGAAAGAGGAGGTAAAATAGGTATGAGCTGACCTTCTTGGTCAAGAATGTGGCAGAGACATTTTCATGCCTTCACCAAATCTGTTTTATTTTCCTACTGGCATGCAGCAAAATGTATTTCCCAGAATTTCCCGCAGTTAGTTTAAGCACTAAAACTGACCAGTGGAGTGTGGGTGTATGTGTGTGTGTTAGTCGTTCAGTCGTGTCTGACTCTTTGCGACCCCCTGGACTGTAGCCCACCATGCTCCTCTGTCCATGGGATTCTCCAGGCAAGAATACTGGAGTGGGTTTCCATTTCCTTCTCCAGAGTATAGGTAGAAGTGATATATACTTTTTCTGGGTCCTGACCTCTTATAAATCCTCCATAGTTCCTCTTTCCTCACCCTCCTCTTGGAGGAAGCCAGGGTTGTCTTGACACCAAAGCTGAACAGTGGGGTCCCTGAGTGGTTACATGGAACAGAGTCAAGCCCCTTACCCTAACCTTTTGCTCTCTCTAAACTCCACTAACCCTCATTGGACTGTGACGTAAGTGAGAAATATGTACAATGTTACTGTGTTAAGCCACTAAGATTTGAGGGCTGTTTGTTAAAGCAATTGGCATAGTCTGACGGACAGACACTTGACATTGCTAAATAAATCTTTTACTTTTTCTTGTTTTACACCTTCTCACATTCCTCACGATTTCCTTTTCACTGAGCTCATAGATTCAATGGAAGGACAGAAGATACAGTCAGCCTACTCTCAAATTTAAGACCCCAGTTGACCCCAACCCCTTCAGTCTCAAAATATCCAAATTGTCTTGAGAAGTCTTGTGTACAAATTTCAATAGTACAATTGTGGATGACCCTAAACCCATCTTTTCAGTTATGACTTCTCTCCTGAATTCCAGATCTTAATTTCCAACTGGCTATGGAGTATCTTTCCAAGATCAGCTTGAGTTTGATTTTCAAGTGAAAAATATACCACTATACTCATCATCTTTCCCTCAAAATCTGGACCTCCTTTTCCAGTTAATGGGGTCACAAGTCTTCCTGTAATCCAGCTAAAGGCTTGAGTCATCTCAGCCCCTTTCAGCATTTGATCCTTTATCTCCACTCTAATACCTGATAGTATTTCTTTGCTCTCTCATACATATTCCAACCCTGAATATTCATTGGAAGGACTGATGCTGCAGCTGAAGCTCCAGTACTTTGGCCACCTGATGTGAAGAGCTGGCTCATTGGAAAACATGCAAATTCCTTAATTTAGCATTTAAGGATTCTTATTTCTTTACCCAAATCTAAACTTTAGTCCCTACTGTGTGCTCCAACCATATCAGTCTTCTCTATATTCCCTGTCTCCACTTTAACATCCCCCATTACTGCTGCTGCTGTTGCTAAGTCACGTCAGTCATGTCCGACTCTGTGCGACCCCATAGACGGCAGCCTACCAGGCTCCCCCATCCCTGGGATTCTCCAGGCAAGAACACTGGAGTGGGTTGCCATTTCCTTCTCCAGTGCATGAAAGTGAAAAGTGAAAGTGAAGTTGCTCAGTTGTGTCCGACTCAGCGACCCCATGGACTGCAGCCCACCAGGCACCAGGTGCTAACAAAGGTTCTCAGTTACTGTCAGTGGTGTCTACCTCAGGATCGCTAGAGAATGTAAAAAACTTATAGTCCCAGGCCACACTCTTATAGACACTTTGGCCTTTTTAATCTGTTTCATACCAGCTATGCAATGAAAAAAGTCTCTATTTTTTTGGTGGGTGGGGGTGGAATGAGGATTTATGAAATTGCAGGAACTTTAAAAAAAAAAAAGTTTCTTTTCCATCTCTTCCATTTCTCTCTCTTTCTCTTTTGCTGCAGGAGCTTTAAAAACAGAGTTTCTTGGGTGTTTCAGGGCTGAGTCAGAATTCACAGGGTTAGGGTTTCCCCAGGCATTTCTGATATGCAACAGATTTGGGAACCTCTGATATGCAAGTTTAGAGTAAGAAAAAATAGAGTAAGATATTATTAATAAATAAAAGGGAAATATTATGAAATCAGGGAAGATTTTGTTGAGTCAGTATGTTTACAAAAAACTAGATATAATAGCATTTAGAGCTTGAAAAACAAAAGTCCCCTTATTGTATACGATCTTCAACCACTAGGAAGAATATGAATCCAGGTGTACTTTGGTTTGATTTACTGTGCTTTACAGATGCTGTTGTTTTTTTTCCCCCCACAAAGTGAAGGTTTGTGGCAACCCAGTGTTGAGCAAGTATTATTAAACCAGGCTCAATTGCCTAATGCACAGCAAATGCTGAGATGCTGAGGTTGGCAACAGAAAGAGCAGAGAGTTTATTCATGAGGCAGCCAAGCCAGGAGATGGGAGGACAAATCTCAAATCTGCCTCTTCAAAGTTGAAGGGATATTTATGGGATAAAGCTGAGGTGTGGGGAGTGTGGGGAAGGGTGACTGAAAATAGGAAAAGAATGAGATAATCTTCGTTCTGGGCAGGTGCATCTAAATTTTATGTGACTCACATTCAGAAGATGGTAGTCTTAGTACTTTCTGAGGGTGCAGTTTTTGGCCCTCTGACATCAAAAGGTCACCAAGAGGAAACTCATTCATGCCCAGTTGAAGGGTCCATGGTCCTAACCAGTTTTAACAGTCTGGAGCTTGAACTGGACATCACTGGCTTCAAGTTCTTAAAAAACAGTTGGGGCAAATAATGTTGTTTAGGCTACAGTACTTGATGCTTGGAGAGCATGCACCTTTTTTTTGTAGCAGGGGTTAAAGGACCTTAATCAGTGAAAGCAGGTTACAAGTTTAATGGATCTGATGATTACCCTTAGTGTCACAAGTCTTTCAGCACCATTTTTCCAATGATATTTGCTCACTTGCTCACTTTGTGTCACATTTTAGCAGTTCTCCCAGTATTTCAAACTTCGCATTTTATTGTGTTTGTTATGGTGACCCATGATCAGTGATCTCTGATGTTACTATTGCCAAAAGATATGACTACTTGAAGATGATTAGCACTTTTTAGCAATAAAATACTTGTCATATCATAAGATGATATGACATGATGATTAGCACTTTTTAGTAATATTTTGTAATTAAAGTATGTACATTAATTTTTAAAGACAATGCACACAATAGACTGCAGTATAATGTAAACAACTTTCGTAAGCACTAGGAAACAAAAAAAATTGTGTACCTCACTTTCTGTGGGCTGGAACTGAACCTGCAATATATCTGAGGTCTGCCTGTAAAGGGAAAGTGACTTCTTTAAAGTAGGTAAATTACTAAAATATGTATTAAACTGCACTATGGTGAATGTCATATCTTGCAACAAAGAGAGCATATGTGCTCTGGAATCCAACCCTCTCAGAAGACGGGACAAAAGCACGCTGACAAGTGATTCGGGCAGGAAGGCGTGAGGAGGCGAGATGACAAAGGCCTTTGTGTCCAGCTGGCTGCATAAGCCAACCAACTAGCCTGTCAAGTGGGGAAAAGAGAGAAAAGAGCCACTAAGGACTCCATTCTCTCTGGTCTAGACCTTATGTTTCTGCCCTGAATGAAGAAAGAAAGAAAAACAGCAATTGTATAGCTCATAATAACCGATGAACAGAATGATGGTAGAAAAGGCTGTGACTTGCTATAACGACTCTATGATGAGTCAGCCTCTCTATTCTGACCTCAACTTATGAATAGGAGAATTATATCCATTTTGCTTTTGTTCTTGCATTTAGCAATCAGAAAGCCATTGGATGCCATTTGGTAAGTAATTTAAGGTAGAATGTGGCCACCATGGAATGTCATATTTTGAGATACAAGCAAATATTTGCATACAAAGTGATTTTCTGTGATACTTTTTCTCTTTAATGATGAGGATAATGATATCAAGGAATTATGAATCTTGAAAAGGGTTAACAACATAGTGTTTTGAAACAAGATCTGATCTGTTTTTCAAGCTGTGCTGTATTTAGAGATATATTTAGTTTTGCAGATGTCTTGAATCTATCATTGGAATTGGACTTTCCCATCAAAACCAGACATTGCTTCTCGGGGAGACAGAATAGGGTGTCCGGTGCTATTTGGTGGGACCATTTTCATTTTGCCTTCCACTGTGAAGTGGCACAGAGCCGATATAGTTCTTTTTTTGTCTGACTCAGAGAAGTTATCTCCAATTGATTGTGCAAGAGAGGGTATAGAGTTTTATTTGGGGATTACCTCGACTAAGAAAAGTCCTCTTGAGTTGTATAATTAGGCCAGTCTTGAAGTTTTTAGGAAGTGTAGAAATAGGAATTTAAAAACATGGTTCAGAGATTAATTTGTATTTCTTTTCAGAGAAAAGCTGTCAAAAATGGGAGGTGGGGTGGGACTAGAATGTGATGAAAAAGAGAAAAGTTATTTAAGATTCTGGTGGTACAAGATTTTATAATGAGCCTCCAACCAGTCAAGGGGTGGGAAACCAGAATCTGAGGAACTCAAGATTATATCTGCGGTTGGAATAAACAAAAACAAGGACCATTCTTTTTTAAATTGGAGGCTGAATTTTTAAATACTCTAGGAGTCATTGAGTATGGCAAAAAAGCCTCACACGTATATCATCTAACTGAATAGGTGAAAAAATATCATTCAGGGTAAAATGGTTTCCTCTTGCTATTGTGTTATTTTGTCCATTTTTTTCCCCAAAGGTGTGATTTACATAACAAAGTTAGCGAAAATTTCCAGGCCTAATTATCACTTTCAAAATAGAACCTGGAAATCAGCCATTGGTAACTGAAGATTACAGATTGTTTTTTAAAAAGCAAATCTTGAGTTCTACTCAAATTTTACCCTTAAAACTGGATTGTATTATTTTGCCACATCAAATCAAATGCCTTTTGGCATCAAGAAAGCAGCTCCCAGGATAATTCATAACTTAAGTGCTGTCAATTTAGGCTATACTAAAGCTTAAGTTTTTTTAAATTAAAAAAAATATATAAGACAATATAAAAACATATTGTTTAGAATGACAATTTGCCTGTGTGGTATTCTACACAGTCCTTTCTGCTTTGTAAAGTTTTTTTTCTATGCTCTATTACAGGAGCAGTAAAGGAGGTGGTAAAGAGCACAGAATGCTGGTTAGGTTGCCTGAAGTTATATTCTGGCTGTGCCATTCCCCAGCTGTGAGTCCTTGAGCAAGTTTTGAGACTTCTCTGTGTTTCAGTTCTTTTATCTGTAAAAGGGAATAATAATAGAACTTCTCTCATGGGGTTTGTTGAGAGGATTAAATGAGTCAATACCAGTAAAACACTTAGTGGCTATGAAGAGAAAATATTCAGTGTTTATCATACTCTAACACTCTCTACATTGAATTCAGGAATATTCAGACTCCTGTGTGCAGAAGAGTAAAAAAGCTGGGTTAAAATTCAAAAAAAAACACAAAGATTATGGCATCTGGTCCCATCACTTCATTGCAAATAGATGGGGAAACAATGGGAACAGTGACAGACTTTATTTTCTTGGATTCCAAAATCACTGCAAATGGTGACTGCAGCCATGAAATTAAAAGACGCTTACTCCTTGGAAGGAAAGTTATGACCAACCTGGATAGCATATTCAAAAGCAGAGACATTACTTTATTGACAAAGGTCCGCCTAGCAAAAGCTATGGTTTTTCGAGTAGTCATGTATGGATGTGAGAATTGGACTATAAGAAAGCTGAGCACTGAAGACTGGATGCTTTTGAACTGTGGTGTTGGAGAAGACTCTTGAGAGTCCCCTGGACTTCGAGGAGATCAAACCAGTCAACTGTAAAGGAAATCAGTCCTGAATATTCATTAGAAAGACTGATGTTGAAACTGAAGCTCCAATACTTTGGCCACCTGATGAGAAGAGCTGACACATTTGAAAAGACCCTGATGCTGGGAAAGATTGAAGGTGGGAGGAGAAGGGGATGACAGAGGATGAGATGGTAGGATGGCATCATTGACTTGATGGACATTTTTTGATTTTTGGCAAGCTTTGGAGTTGGTGATGGACAGGAAAGCCTGGCGTGCTGCTGTTCATGGGGTTGCAAAGAGTCAAACATGACTGAGCTACTGAACTGAACTGAACTGGTGTACAGAAGAATACTTATCACCTCTGTCATACACATATTAAGCTAGCTGAAAAAACTTTTTAACATAGAAGTGTGTTAAATTGGTACAAGAAGAGCTTTCAATGTGAATATGATTTAGTTAATATTCTTGCAAAGCTAACTTAGACATCAGTAAATACAGGCTTTTATATTAAACTTTTCTTTGATATGATTTTTTTTTGCCCTATAATATTTGGATAGCGGCTTGACTTTATTGTGTAGTTTGATTAGTAAATAATAAATATCTTCTGAATTCTTATGAAAGACAAAGCACTGCGTTAATGATTATGGACAGAGGGGTATTGATAGTTAAGGAAGTCACACATAAAAATAAATATACACATAAATGCTACTCTATGGGAACTTACCTATTTTTGGTAATTTTATCTCTATCACAAACCTTGGGAATCCAATATGCTTTAGGCTGTACCATGAGAGAGAAACTTTTTCTGCTGAAGTAGTTAGGTTTAGGGGTTCTCTTCTACGGTAACTGTAATAAAGTTAGGTTCTGAAATCTCTAGTAGGACTAAGAATATGAGATTTGGAACTGCTTTGGAATCCAGTAGTGTTGATGGGTCTCAAGAAATCCTGCCTCAAGAGCAGAGCAGATAAAACTCTTTTGTTCATATTTTAGAAGTGTGTTGAGGATCCACTGTATAAGTAGGTGCTAGGTAAGACACAGGATAAAAGGAAAAGTAAGACATGGTCTCTGTATGCAAGGAGTTCATGGACTAACAGCAGCAGCAGTGACAATAATATAATTAACATTTATTGAGTAATTTCTACACACCTTGCTTTCATTATTTTCTCCATTCCTCATTAAAACTCTTCTAGGTGACCATTTTGAAGATGAATAAAATGGGACATAAAGAAATGAAGAAACTTGGAAATGTTTCCATGTATTGATATGATTATAGAAAAAATATACAAATAAAATATAATGGGATTAAAACAAATTGAATTTCTAAAATTCATAGGGCATGCTGGGCATTGTGTTATATTATTTAATCCAAATAATATCACACTGTCTCTAATCTGTTCAGTTCTATCTGACTCTTTGCAACCTTATGGACTATAGTCTGCCAGGCTCTTCTCTTGATGGATTTTTCAGGCAAGAATACTGGAGTGGGTTGCCATTTCCTCCTCCAGGGGATCTTTCCAACTCAGGGATTGAACCCAAGTCTCCTGTGTTTCCTGCATAGCAGGCAGATTCTTTACCTGCCGAGCCACGGGAGAAGCCCTAATGTCATATTTAATCCAAATAATACAACCACAAAAGTGTTTATAATTGTCCTCAAGTCATAGAGAAGGCTATAAGAGTCAGAGAGGTTAAATTGCCCTAGATCACTCAATTTGGAGTAGTGGAGTAAGAAATCCAAATCTGCATTTTTCTAGTTTCAAAACCCAAGTACTCTCCACTACATCAAGTGGTCTGTGCAAGGCTGGGAAAGGAGAGAAACTGCAAGAAACAAGGCCAGATCATGGTGATCTTGTGAGTGATGAGTAGCCATTGAAAGATATTCCTGGCAGAGGAATATCAAATTTGTGTTGTAAAAAGAGCATTTTGGTAGCATTTAAGAAGACTGATTATATCTTTAAAAGTTTCTTAAACTACAGTTACTATACTATTTTCCTTGTTGACTTAAAAGCATCACCAAGATGAAGGTTATGAACAAGAGGCTTCATCATCCCTCTTACATTTTGGGCTTTAGATTTTTTTGTACTTTTTCTTTCCACCAAGAGATAGGTCATGACTATCCAGTCTTGAGTCTAGATTTACAGTTTTTATGAGCGTGTCCACTATAGTCCTACACCCTTTACTGTGTGTACTTTTTACATTTTATATCTTCCTTTCTTATTTACACCTTGACATTGTCATCTAGATTTGACTATGGTTGATATTCCCAAATCAGTGTGGGAACAGAGGTATCCATTGTGTAGCATGAGAGTGTAATAAGGTGGAATATATGTTGATTTGATGGACTAATCAATGCTGTATTGTTTATCCAGCAATATATAGTACTGAAGAGGCAGAGGGACCAGAGATCAAATTGCCAACATTTGTTGGATCATGGACAAAGCAAGGGAATATCAGAAAAACATCTACTTCTGTTTCACTGAATACACTAAAGACTTTGACTGTAAGTATCAAAACAAACTATGGAAAATTCTTAAAGAGATGGGACTACCAGACCATCTTTCCTGTCTCCTGAGAAACCTGTATGTGGGTCAAGGAGTACAGTTAGAACCTTACATATAAAAACTGACTGGTTCAAAATTGGGAAAGGAGTACGAAAGGCTATATATTATCACCCTGCTTATTTAACTTATATTCACAGTACATCATGAGAAATGCCAGGCTACATGAATCACAAGCTGGAATCAAGATTGCCAGGAGAAATACCAACAACCTCAGATATGCAGATGATACCCCTCTAATGGCAGAAAGTGAAGAGGAACTAAAGAGCCTCTTGATGAGAGTGAAAGAGGAGAGTGAAAAAGCTGGCTTGAAACTCAACATTGAAAAAATTAGAATCATGGCATTTGGTTCCATCACTTCATGGCAAATAGAAGGGGAAAGAGTGGAAGCAGTGGTGGATTTTATTTTCCTGGACTCTAAAATCACTGCAGATGGGGACTGTAGCCCTAAAACTCAAAGACACTTGCTTCTTAGAAAGAAAGCCATGACAAACCTAGACAGCATATTAAAAAGCAGAGACATCACTTTGCCAACAAAGGTCCATATATTCAAAACTATGATTTTTCCAGTAGTCATGTACAGATGTGAGAGTTGGACCATAAAGAAAGCTGAGCCCTGAAAAATTGATGCTTTCAAACTGTGATGCTGGAGAAGACTCTTGAGAGTCCCTTGGACTGCAAGCAGATCAAGCCAGTCCATCCTAAAGGAGATCAGTCCTGGGTGTTCATTGGAAGGACTGATGTTGAAGCTGAAACTCCAATATTTTGACCACCTGATGCAAAGAGCTGACTCATTGGAAAAGACCCTGATGCTGGGAAAGATTGAAAGCAGAAGGAGAAGGGGACAGCAGAGGACGAAAAGTGGTTAGATAGCATTGCTGACTCAATGGACATGAATGCAAGCAAACTCTGGAAGATTTTGGAGGACAGAGGAGCCTGGTGTGCTGTATAGTCCATGGTGTTGCAAAGAGCTGGATATGACTTAGCAACTGAATAACAACAGCGACAACATTGTACTGAGTAAGAGCTAGGGCCCCAGGCGAGAACTCCCTGGGTAAGAATGCTGCCTTCCTATTTACAAGCTGTGAAGCACTTTGTTCAAGGTCATTTAGCTAAACAAATACCTGAAACAGGGTGAACCGTTTACTCTAACAGAGAAACATACACAGAGAGTACAATGGAAACTCTCTTTGAATGCTTACAATGCAAAAAGTATGCTAGGCATTATGCCGCATGCTTCACATATCTCATTGCATATAATAAGAACATGGAAGACCTTGTACAGCTCCATACTTTACATATATACTTTTTCACTTAATGAGACTATGATGGACTTGGAAAGTAGGTATTATTTCCTAATGTTGACTTCTTTGTGCATTACTTTTCTTATCTTTATAAGGATAGTGATGGTAAGTGCGTCTAAGGGGTATTATGAGGATTAAATGATATAATTCAATACTGTGTCTAACTTAAACTCTCAATGTTAACTATTACCTGAGGAATCGAAGAATGATTTGAAATAAAATCTTATGGCCGTTGAGACAGAATGATAAAGTATCAAGGGACCATACTCATACAGAAGAAGAAAAAGAAAGAAATCCGGCAGAAATAAAACAGAACCATTTTTCCAGCTGGTTTATTAGATTAAAGTAGAGCAAGCTGACTAGCTGCAAAAATTGTGCTGTGTATCTATGACCACAAGTATAAAAATAGTACTGGTTTTTAGATTTTAAGCATCTTTGATAATTTATTGAAAAATCTTATAAAATGAATACTTTAAGCAATTATATGTTCACTGATTAAACCTCAGAAACTAAACTTTAATGAAAGAAAATCAGCTTAACTCTTAAGTGTACTAATCTAATGGAATCCAAGTCAGAAACTGCTAAATTTAAATTCTATGAAACTGAAAAATACACAAATGAAATTGCCTGCAAATATCAATTGATGTCATTTTGATTTCTTAACCAGTTTTATATATGTAAATAACCTTAATTTGCATAAAGAGAATATTAGATGAAAATGCAACTTTACCAGGAAAAACTTACAGGAAAATAATCTGTAGAAAGTAAAAGGGACAGTGCTCATCAAAATCAGACTGAACTGAAAACCTGAGTGCATGAGCTCTCAGACACAGTATTCCTCCAGTTCAATATTAGAGGAATATTAAAATTTTCTTCTACTAAACACTGAAATGATGCTTGACAAATCTAAGTGGCGACGATGATCAGTTTTCCCATGGTGAGGCATGGTCCAGTGAGGGTTGTGTTTAAACTAGTCTTTTTTTTCTAATAGATTATTGGGTCAAAAATACCAAATCACTTAACCTTCATTTTTCTGAGTACTCAATAGCTATTCCATTCCTGATATGCTGGTAATTTTAATTTCTTTATTATTTTGGTGTCCAGTCAAAGAGGAAATTTCAGAGATGAATTTCAAGCTATATTGTATAACTACTAAGAAAAATTTGGGTTCATTTTCTTATTTCAAATCATTTCTTTCATGGAGTTGGTTTTCTATGCTGTTTTGCACTCAGAGCTGTTCCTGAATACAGAATCAATTTGGGAAAGGATGAAGTCCCAGACTTTGAAAACTAAATGGCTGTTTATATGATGGAGACAATGTAAATCAGGAGATGGTTCTCAGTTAATACTGAAAAATACTAAAAAATGAAAAAAAAGGGAAAGGTTCAAGAGACCTATTAATGAAGAACTAATCTCCCACCCCAGCCAGGTAACATTTAGGAATTGATAGAAACTAGAGATGGTTGGTCTATATTGCTTTGCCTTTTTCTTATCATCAGCAGATATCTGTTTAAACATGGTGGTGGAAAGAAGGTTGTATGAGTGTGTGTGTGTGCGTGCACCTTTGTGGCCAAAGCAGGGCCTGGGGAAAGTGTTCCACAGGGACCTTCTTTTCTGAAGGTTTAATTCTTAAGATGTGTTTGTGTGGTGTATCTAACACTCAAGGAATAAGTCCAATTTGCTGGAATTTTAATATTTGTTCTGCTTCTGTGTTTATTCTCTTTTGAAATTCCACTCATTTTTTAAGAAAGAAAATTGCTGAAATCTATGTAGTCTGCTGGGTTATTCTTGTGGAAACTAAAAGGTTAGTGTGGCAAAGGAAAGGAGATCCATTCTATCCATTCCTCTCCAGGTTCCAGTAATGCTCTGAGTTTCGTGTGAAGGCCTGGTGCTGAAGGGCACCCCACAGGGAAGCCGTCATGAAAGGAGCAGCCCTTGGAGAGAAGGTGGCAGTAAGAGCAGGCTCCGACTGCTCCCAGAGGACACAAACCACCATTTTCCTAAAGGAGGAAGTAGTGGCTCCAGGAACTCCTGGGATCCATCCCCACCATCATTCCTTTCCCTTCCTCCCGGATATATTTTCTCCATTACCCTTGTCCCCATCCTCATATTATATACTCAAAATTCATGAGAGCAGGGTTTTTATCTTTTATGCTCAGTACTGTATATCCCCGGTCTTAGAACAATGCCTGTGTCTACTGGTCCCTCAATGAATATATGAGGAATGCTGATGCAGATGACAAATGAGAGCACCCAGTTCCCTCCTGTCTATGCCCGCAGTATCCAGGTGAGTCCCAGTCTTAGTCTGAGCCATTCAGTCCCACTGGGACAGTCACATCTGCACAGGTTTGTATACCACAGGGAAAGCGTAGCACCGCCAACTGTTTCCTTCAGCAAATTTTGCTTTATGCCTTACCCTGACACCCTTGGTCTCTCAGAATCCTCTCACCCACTCACATATCACCTATTATTTGCTAAAGTAATGTGTTTGAGTTATTCTGGCTTATACCTTTCATTGACCTCAGGCAGAGGTGCTACTCCTGGAACCACAGGTAGGACTTTTTTTGCTGACTTCCTGAGACTTTTTCAAATGCTGCTTTCACCAATTTTGCATTTGTCATCATCATCTTGGACACCTTTCACATCGCTGCTCTGCCTCTTTCTCAGAGACAATGGATGGTTCTCTGATGCTGATTTTGGGAAAGAAACAAGCACTCCAAGCTAAAAACTGTTTCTAGAAGGGCAGGCAAGCTTTCCAGATGGCACAGTGGTAAAGAACTTGCCTGCCAATGCAAAAGGCACAAGAGACTTGTGTTTGATCCCTGGGTTGGGAAGATCCCCTGGAGGAGGAAATGGCAACCCATTGAAGAATGCCATGGATAGAGGAGCTTGGCAGGCTACAGTCAATGGGGTCACAAAGAATCTGACGTGATTGAGTGACTGAGCACACACACAAAAGGGCAGGCACCTGAATTCTATATTCTCCCACTCTCATTCTGATAATTTGGGAACTGAGAAAAAAGAAATCTGGCCAGGGCCATTAACAGTTCCTTGCCTGCTGGTACATTTGTGAGTGGAACAACATCAAAGGCTTCCTTCTTCAGCATATCATTGCAGCTCTCTCTGACCCTCTGGCCCTTTGCTGTTTATTGCAAATCTTGTACTTGGAACTAATTCTGGTTCTGTGCTTGATTCTTGGGCTGCCTGGCCCAGGACCAGGACTCTTAGTTCTCTTTAACCACAAGCTCAAGCTAGTTCTGCTTATTTATTTATATATTTATTTTCTCACTGCTGCTACTCTTGGAACTGGGGAGGTTGAACTCAAAGGATTTCTTCTCCTGCCTTTTCACTCCCTATTGAGGATGCTTGGCTTCTACCAGAGTAGAGATGAGAATGAGAAGCCAAACACCTTAACCCTTGTGTATTAGAGGACTGGCTCTGCTGATGACAGAAATACAATAGACTCCAAGGAGATTTAGACAAACACTCCACAGACCCGTGACACTCACTCTCACCATTGCTCTAGGCCAACTTTCAGCAGCTGATAAATATTCCCTTTTCCAATCAGACTTAGGCTGTGGAACCATTTTCTTAAAGCACATGCACACTATCTAAGGAACTCTGCCTTTTCTTGTCCAGGACAGCATTAGATTCCCACACAGATTAGAGGGCTGGGAAAGTCTAGAGGGGTTTCTTTGGGACTCTGTTTGTCCTTGGAATAAAGCACCGTTCACAGCTAAGCTCTCCCCGCAGGGACACTCAACCTTGGAGAACTTAGTACAGATTTGGTATCCAGAGCAGCCTTGGGGGTAAGTAAGGAGGAATGTTATATTGCTCAATCAAACAGCAGCTTCAGGCCAATTAGAGGAAGGGGAAGGTGGGTAAGGTATTGTTTATACACCATGTGCCCACTTGGAACTCTTGGTGTCATCTTGGCTGTGATATCAACAATTCCCTATTTTTGTATATAGAAACAAATGCAATCTTTTGCACAGTTATTAATTTAAGTTTTAAAATATTTATGGACCAACATTTATTGGAGTACAATGCCTACTATACCCACTTTGTTGGACTTGGGGATGGGAGTGCTAAAGCTTCTAATGAACAAGACCTATTTCCTGCTTTACCAAGAGTTTACTGTCTTGTGGGGGAGACAGATAAGTGCAGAAATAATACAAAAGGGTAAAAAGGGGGCATGACAAGCAATGAGTATGGGGTTAGAGAATGCAAGTAGCCAGCAAAAATTTCTAATTTTTAGCATTAATGTTACAGTGCATGTGGCTTTTATTTCTTTTGCAAAAGGAAGAATAAAAATTCTGTGATTTTTAAAAATAAGATTATTAAGCTAAACTACTTTCAACAACTTAGAGAAATTTGGATATTCATGAGAATAACACCTTTTCTAAAAGAAATAAAGTTAATTTTCTACTCTTCTGCAAAGGAGGTCATTAATTATACATTTTAGATTTCATCAATTTCAGTTAGATGAGACTAACATTTTAACTAGATGTCAAAGACATAAGGTATTAAGTTAAATACACTGGATGACAATAAATGGTTATTAAAAAACATAATTCTGTTATTCTAATAATTTTCTCACTTGGGTGTCTCATTGAAGGCTTCAGTTTCACATTTAGGCAGTCAAATCAATGTATAGCAATTCTGTGAGCTTTAAACAAAAGCTTGCAAACCATTGAGTCATTTCCAGATTAAGGACAGATGGATGGTATTTTTTTTTTTTTTTGAGCACTTAAAAAAAACAAAATCAACAAAAACACTGGCATCCACAGCAGAAACTATCTATCTCCAAAAGAATCAACATACTTCTTATCATGCTCCCACTAGGAATTTACTATTTTTGAAATAGGAACTTTATCTTGAAAAAGTTTAATGCATGTGATCCTGTTTTGGTTATTCTCATTGCCAAAAAATGTAGGAAAAGAAAGAAGGAAAAGCTAAGAGTGCTAGCTGTTTGACTTGCTTAGTGATTTTCCCAGGTTGCTGTTCTGTGTTCATTATCTACTATTTTTCAAAAATTTCCCTCTGTTTGGACAGCCCCCTATCAAGATAAACAGGAGAGGTAGCACCATGCTTTCCCCAATGCTGCATGGATAGCCAGAGCCATCTCTCATTTTTCACATTTTCTTCTGCTCACTTGGCTAAGATTCACACATGGAGAATTGTTTCTTTTTAAATTTTTTTTTCTTCAGGAATCCAGTGAAAATTATTAATTTTAATTGTTTTTATTAAACTAGTGTGGAAGAGACAGGGGGAGCATTCACTTTCTAATGAAAATTTAAGTTAATGGTTTTCTAGAATATAGTTTGGGGATTAAAAAGTTGCTTTAAAACCTCTGAATTCACACATTTGGAGGGAAATTTGAGTGGTCAAATTTGTATAATGATGTGATGAGAGGCTGATACATGTTGCATCTGTCGGACCCTGTTTGTCCGTCCTATAGTCTATTCTATAAGTGAGCAAGGCAGTAAAGAGAGTGAAGTGAACTATACCCCAGCAGTAAGATGGTAAGTTAGACTCATCTTTGATTTTGGTTCTGCATGAAATACTCAGGCTACTCATACATATTTCCCCTGTCTTTTTGCCATGTCATTACCTTTGTATTTGTTCAGTGTCTGTGAGATTTGTTCTGTCCCTGTTACATTTTGAGTTCTTCAAGAAGTATGGCTACTATCGTCTGCTTCCCGCTTCCCCACACAGAATCTATTTCTTCACTCCACACATGGTGGCTGTTTAATAATTGTTAACAGACTGACCATTTTTCTCCCACTGGCTGATTGAAATTGGGTTCTCAGTGTTTTTTTTTTTTTTCCTTCACTTTTTTCTATGCAAAATCAGTGACCTTAATCTGTAGTGTGGTATGTAAAGAAAAAGGATCACTAGAGTTGACAAGAATTTGAAACAGCTAAGAAATGGGTGATTCAAATTGGAATAAATGACATGGAGACTTTATGCGTAAAAGAAGGCTCTGCTTTGTAAGTGGTCACTTACAAAGTAATTGCCACTTATTTTTGTTTCCAGCTATTATGGACTTGATTTTCTTCTGAGTGGCCTTGAAAGAGCTGAGGAGATAAATTCCCAAATGAAGGGGCAAAAAAAAAAAAAAAAAAAAAAAAAAAAAGACCTTTTAGTATCTTTAAGAGGAAAAAGAAATTACAATTTTGTAGGTTTGGAGAGCTTCTATTCTTTTCCTTTTCATTCTGTCATCATTTTGCTTTATTAGAAAACAAGTACCCATCTGTTTTTTATGTGAAAAGAAAATGTTTCTTAATTGTGTTTATATGAAAGCCAATAGTTCCAAGCAACATGATTAAGGCAATAAATAAATAATTTCAAGAAAGTACTTATAAAAGACACTACCTTTCAAGTTTTCAGTTTTTCTCACAATCTCAAGTTTCTTGGGTAAAATTCTTCTTGATTTCCCAATTGCTATTAATTTTCATTGCAATTATTGCTGGAAAAGGAAGGTCAGTAGGAGAAAAGTGAATCATGGCACAAAAGGGAAAATCTGTAGCAGCTACCTGAGCTAGGGCTTATCTTTCAGAAGGGCAATTAGATAAATGCAGAGCCAAAGGAACTAGTATTTAAAAATCCATTTTAGCCATGTCCTCACAGGAAAAGACTGTGTCTAGACAGCATGGTCTATTAGTCTGGTCAGAAAAAGTTAGACTTTTCAATGTGATAGAAAATTTCCCCACATAATTACACTATAATATGGAGTCTAGAAATATCAATTCTAACACATGAAATAGTTGAGATAATCCCTCAAACTTTCACTGGTTAAATGTTTCAGTTCAACTCTTTGTTAGATGGTCCTTGTTGATTCAGTTCAGTTCAGTCACTCAGTCGTGTCCAACTCTTTGCAACCCCATGGACCGCAGCACGCCAGGCCTCCCTGTCCATCACCAACTCCAGAAGTCCACCCAAACCCATGTCCATTGAGTCGGTGATGCCATCCAACAATCTCATCCTCTGTCATCCCCTTCTCCTGCCCTCAATCTTTCCCAGCATCAGGGTCTTTTCAAGTGAGTCAGCTCTTCACATCAGGTGGCCAAAGTATTGGCGTTTCAGCTTCAACATCAGTCTTTCCAATGAACACCCAGGACTGATCTCCTTTAGGGTGGACTGGTTGGATCTCCTCGCAGTCCAAGGGATTCTCAAGAGTCTTCTCCAACACCACAGTTCAAAAGCATCAATTCTTCGGTGCTCAGCTCTCTTTATACTCCAACTCTCACATCCATACATGACCACTGGAAAAACCTTGTTGATTAATTCACTTGAATACACTACTTTTAGAGCATATAGTTTAGGGCTTCCTGGTAGCTCAGTGGTCAAGAATCTGCTTGCTAATGTAGGAGATGTGGGTTTGATCCCTGAGTCAGGAAGATACCCTGGAGGAGGAAACGGCAACCCACTCCAGTATCCTTGCCTGGGAAATCCCACAGACAGAGGAGCCTGGCAGGACATGACTTAGAGACTAAACAACAAGAGCATATAGTTGGTTATTAAGTAACCTTAAAGTTTCCAAAAAACATAAAGTTTTCAAAAAAGTGTTCAGACAAGGCAATTGTGGAATAAATATGAATTTCCTTCTCATCCTCTTGGTTCTAAAGTAAATTATAAGAATAAATTTCAAGAAGAAAAACAATATATTCAGGATGCTTTGCTATTTGGACCTTAGACCACCTCAAATACTTTGGAAATTTGAAATTCAGATATAATGCATTTTCACATACATCCAAGAAACAGATCAATGATAATGCAACACCAAAACATAATTTAACAAATAGTGCTTGTGAGGCCTATATGTACCAGAGACTGTGCTAAACAAGAGAGACACAAGTTTCTTTCCTAATAAAGGTTACAGGCTAGCAGTTCTGAAACTAGAGAAATAAATGGCATCTGAGATGGATGTGAGCATTCTGAGAATTAATCCTCTGTTAATCGTTATTCTTCTAATAACTAGCAGATACCGTGAACAGGGTATGAGGTGCACTTCTGAAAATGAGTAGAAATTATCTCAGTCTTGGTGAAGGCAAATAGAGAAGGAGCCTTAGGTATCTGTGAATTCGACTAAGGGAGAACAGAATAGATTTTTCACTATCTAGTTGAGGAAGTGGAAAGGAGACCTGAAAGTAGAAATGGGTCACCCCCGTATATGAGGTTTAAAAAGAAAATAGAATTAAAAAAAGAAGAGAAGAGAATGTATTTTCAGCTTCTTGTGTCCATATTTTATACCTAGCAATCTTGAAGAGAACTTTTTTTTTTTTTAACCTTCAGTTGGTGTTCCAGTATGAGAAGCCAGTAACAAAAGCAATAAATCCCATCCTCGTTCAGTTCTGAAGTCCTGGTCTCCTTTAGCTTATTAACATGGCTTAGGAAACCCAGTAAAATATGGAAGGTTATTGAAGGTGATGGTGTAGCCAAGACCAGTATATAGTTTAGCAATATTACATGTGTTTATCGTTCAGCATGAATTAATAGTTGTATACATATACTTAATTTATGTGTTCAAGTATACTTCAATTTCCTCTAGATATACTGATGGCCAATATTAAGAAGGATTTAAAAAATGATCAAATTCACACATTTTTCTCCATAACACACGGTTAATTATACAGCTGAGGGATCAAAGTCCTATGCTGTGAAAGTATGTTTGCTTTTTACACCAGGGATCCAAGTTCAGCAGCACTTGAGGAATTCAAACAGAAACTGTTTACTAGTCAGAGGCCTGGTAAAGGACATAATTAGATAAATGCCTAGGGAATAGAAAGATAAGCAAGGGCACAGTCCCATCAACTTTTGCTAATAGTTCTTTTTCCTTAGTGCCTACTACATGGGTTTCCATCTTTCATCCGTAAATTGGTCAGTTTTCGTTGCAAGCCAGATAATTTACTCTGGTTAGTTTAAAGAAAAAGAGATTTATTAAGATAGTTCAGGTAGCTCACAGATTTTCTGCAGGAGCCATCAGACCAAGTTTGAATACAATACATTCTTAAACAATAAACGGCTGCAGGATTGTTATTACCAGGAGTACATACTGCTGCCACCCTCCACTGATTGCACTTGGTGCCATGTGTCGACACTTTCTGAAGAATCAGATAATAGCACTCCACATTTGCCAGAAGATCAATTTCTGCACATGTGGCCACTGGTTCATGTTGCTACCTTCCATGTTTTACTTCTGGAGTCTTCTATGGGTGTATTTGCTTGGCACAACCTAGGTCTGATGCTTGTACTGTAGCTGCAAGTGAGACTGGAAGGAGTAGTATTTCTACTGTGGCAGGGATAGATTCATAAAATAAGAACCAGCTTAAATACTGAGAATGTTTACAAGATATCAGGCAGCTACAAATGATAACATTCTAAAGGCTATGACTAAAGAAACTTAGTGAGGACACATTTATTTCAAGATGAGCTAGAAATTAAAATTAGGTGGTACGTTAACAGGATATGCTGACTAAATGTTGGAGGGTAAGATCTTCTTTGAATCTTGATGTGTAGGATTTGGACAAATTGTAATTTCTATGTTGCAAACATTCAAAAAACCTAGGGATAAACCTAGCATGAAATATGTATAACCTATGAATAAAGTGACAAAATGTGCTGAGAGGCATAAAAGAAAACAAAGA
The DNA here is from genome assembly GCF_029407905.1 of Bubalus kerabau. NCBI lineage: Eukaryota > Metazoa > Chordata > Mammalia > Artiodactyla > Bovidae > Bubalus > Bubalus kerabau. Next base: position 102,115,885 of record NC_073626.1, read on the forward strand.
ATGGGAAGACATCTTTTATTGGCTAGAAACAATCACTAATATTAAGAATTCCATAATCTCAAAGTCAATCAAAGTGTGAATGGTGGTTGCTGTTCAGTCGCTAAGTCATGTCCAGCTCTTTATAACCCCAGGGACTGCAACACACCACGCTTCCCTGTCTTTCACTATCTCCTGGAGTTTGCTCAAATTTATGTCCATTGAGTCGGTGACACTGTGTAACCATCTCATTCTCTGTCGCCCCCTTCTCCTCCTGCTCTCAATCTTTTCCAGCATCAGGGTCTTTCCCAATGAGTTGGCTCTTCACATCAGGTGGCCAAAGTATTGGAGCTGCAGCTTCAGCATTAGTCTTTCCAATGAATATTCAGGATTGATTTTCTTTAGCATTGACTGGTTTGACCTCCTTGTAGTCCAAGGAACTCTCACATCGGTATATGACTACTGGAAAAACTAGCTCTGACTATACAGACCTTTGCTGGCAAAGTGATGTCTCTGCTTTTTAATATGCTTTATAGGTTTGTCATAGCTTTCCTTCCAATGAGCAAGTGTCTTTGAATTTCATGGCTGCAGTCATGGTCCAGAGTGATTTTGGAGCCCAGTAAAATAAAATCTGTCATTGTTTCCACTTTTTCCCCTTCTATTTGCCATGAAGTGATGGGACTAGATGCCATGATCTTAATTTTTTGAATGTTGAAATTCAAACCGGCTTTTTCACTCTCCTCTTTCATCCTTATCAAGAGGCTGTTTAGTTCCTCTTCACTTTCTGCCATTAGAATGATATCTGCATATCTGAGGTTGTTGATATTTCTCCTGGCAATCTTGATTCCAGTGTGTGATTCATCTAGTCCAGCATTTCGAATGATGTAATCTACATATACGCTAAATAAGCAGGGTGACAATAAGTTAAATAAGCAGGGTGACAGCCTTTTCATACCATTCATGGATCACAGTCTTGCCATGGCTAAGGGACTTGGATAACTCAATGAAGCTATAAGCCATGCCATGCAGGGCCACCCAAGATGGACAGGTCATAGTGGAGGGTTCTGACAAAACATGGTCCACTGGAGGAGGGAATGGCAACCCACTCCATATTCTTGCTGGGAGAACCCCATGAACAGTATGTAATGTGTGAATGGTAACCTTAGTCGTAATTTCAAATGGGATTTTTTTTGAAGGGAACTTGACTAAATGATTCTAAAGATTTGTTACCTAAAAATAATTTTGATCATAGTATACCCAACAATATTCTGAAAAATAGAATAGTCAATAAGTGTAACAGCTAATAAAATTCTGAAAAAGAAAACTGATGAAGGGTAATTTTCTCTAGTATCAAGGCATTAGTAAGTAAAGCAATGTGATTTTGCTAGGACAGGAACAGAGGATGAGATAAAATAATAAGTCTAGAAGGAGACTCAAGTTAGTGGAGGAATAAAATATATGATAAAGATGACAATATCAAAAGATGGATTCTTTAATGAATAATGTTAAAAAAAAACCTGGTCATTCAGAAATGAAAAAGAACTCACTATATTAACATAAAATCCAAATAAATTAAAGATTTAATGTAAAAGCTAAAGCATTGAATTAAAAGACAAAAACCAAGTGTGGCCAGTATTATACTCTTGTGGTGGAGAAAGCCTTTTACCATCACATACACACACACACACACACACTCTCTCTCTCTCCCTCCCTCATATATACTCAAAAAAAATTTAAAATATTTAAGTATAAAAATTTTTTTTTAAATTGATTACAGCTAAAGAAGCCATGAAAAACAACAGGAAAACTATAAAACAAATTGGGAAAACTATTTGAAACAAATGTTTGAGAACATATCTGAAAATAAAACCAGGTGACAATACATTCTTGTGTTTATGGAAAACAGTTTTCAATCTTTTCACACACACGCAACATATATGGACTGACAATCTGTGTCTCTTCCATAATTTAATCCATTTATAGAATTGTCACTGGCTGCATGTTTTATAGAAACTAGTGAAGCTATGCTGAAAATTTGTTAGAGTTGGTTAATTCATCTGGCAAATTTTTAAAGTTCAAGGAATATAGTTGTTTTTTTAAAAAAGAGTTTGTTGTCTGCTGTATTAAATCAGGTTTTCTATATTGACTATGTTTCCCCTGACCAAAAAAATAAATCTTTAGATAAAGTTGCATTTCCATAAAAAGTAATGTAAAGTCTGCTAGTATTATGCAGACTCTTCTAACTTCTTTTGCTTCACTGTATCTGAGGAAGAGAAGGCAGGATTTTTAAAAGGGGGATTGTGTTCCCTTCAGATTGTTATTCTAAATCTGACTTGATAGCAGAACCCAAAGTACATCACCTCCCAGAGAAAGCTAGCTGCTTGCCAGACTGCTCTGTTACAATTGAACTGTAAATGGCTCACATCAGCACATTCTGTCAACCTTATATAAACCCCACTTTATGTAATGTGATTATAGATCCCCTGAACACTGCTCTGTACCTGCATCTTGCAAACTGATTCTCTTGCTATCTTCTATCAGCTATGATGACCAGGAAAAGCAGCTGGTGTTGCTGGTGTTGAGCACACTGACAGAGACAATAGATGGCTATGCCTGCTTCGTTTCATTTTTTCTAGAAGTCTGTTACCCCATGTTCAAAAGGGAGTAGGTAATTTGAGCCCTTTCTTCCATTTACTCCCAAACTTTACTCCTTGATCCCTGTATCTGTCACATCCAGAGATGTTTTGGGGCTGGCTTACTTTGACCAAAGGCCAGGAGCACTCAATATGAAGAGCGAGTGATCCATGTGGTCAACATGCCTGTCTGCACAATGTGATTTATCCAGGAAAGCTTCATTCTCCATGGCTCTTTGATGATCTGATCCACTCTTGTCCCTGACAAGGCTGACTTGATGGCGTGAAGAGCTCTTGGGAGATTCAGTTCAGATCAACAAACATTTATTGAGCCTCTGTTGTGTGCAGGCCCTGAGTGAGGCACTGGGGATGCCAAGACATATAATGCAAGATGCCCCTTTTGTGGAGGTGACAGTGGGAAGACAGACAAAAACCTGAGTTTCAATGTAGTATGATTAGTGCTAAGACTGCTGAATGCTGCATATAGGAGAGGGTACTTAGTTTAACTTGGAAAGTTAATCCAGGAAAGTTTTCTTGCAGAAATGATGCCTGAGCTGAGTCTTGAAGATTGAAAAGAATTGTATAGGTAGGAAGGGAAATTCATACAAAAAGTACAGCCTGAAAAACATCATAGAGATGTGAAACAGCATGGGCACATAGGCAGGGAAACTCCCAGAATTCAGAATTCCTGGAAGGAAAATTTTCAGATGTGGGTGGGAGATGAGGATGAAGAAGGAAGCAGATGTCAAACTAAGATGGAACTGGATGCTGTATAATAAAGCCCAACAATAAAGCCTGTATGCTATAGGAAGTGCTGAGTCCTTTATTCCTTGCTTTCTCTCACACCCACCCACATTCAATCCTTCAGCAAATCTTCTTGATCAGATATGCCAAATTTGACTACCATCACCATCCTAGTGCAAGCTACCAAGGATCACAGCAATAGGTCCATAGTTATAGTGGGAGTAAGTCTTCCATTTCGGCTCCTCTAAGTCTACCCTTTTCACAGAAGTGAGAGTGGTCCTTCTAAAATATAAATCAGATAATGACATTCCCCAGTAAGTGTTCAAACCTCCCATGGCTCCTTCACATCTAGAATAAAATCTACATTCTTACCAAGGCCTGGAAGGCAAGTCTTTACTTGAATTGGCCTGTGCTCTGCTCCCCACTTTGCCTTCAACCTCCTTACACACCGGGTTCCAACCTCATAGGCCACCTTGATGTGCTGGAACATGCAAACATCTCTCTGACTCAGGCTTTTGCACTTGTTAATCACTCTGCCTGGAGTACTTGTGCTTCCTCACTGTCCATCTGTCTCATGGCTGACCCTTTCCCCTCACTCCCTTCAGCTGATAATTGACCCTCCTGACTACCCTTTCTAAAATATCCCCACCTGCATCACTCTCTCTTTCCTGCTACATATGCCACTGTAGAGTTGTCTTCTTATTGCCTGTCTCACCCACAGTAATGTAAGCTTCAAGAAGGCAAAAATGGATCTGTTTTGTTTACTACTGTATTCCCAGTGCAGGAGCATGAATTGATGAATGAATTCAGAACCATTCAAAACTTGGGAGTGAAAGAGTCATTCGTGTGTTTTAGACAAGCCACGCTGGCTGCAACATGGAGAATGTAGGTAAGTGGGTATATTCAGGGTGGGGGAAGTGGGTAGACAGGAGTTAGAGAGACCAGTTTGGAAGTTCCTATGTTAGTCCAGGTGAACAGTATGAAGGACTGAAGTAAGGCAGTGGTATTTGGCATGAAGAAAGAGGAGATAGATTTGAGAAGTGTTTTGGAGATAAAAAATGGCCTAACATGATCAAATTACATCTGGGTCTCTCTTCAGATTCCTGGCTACAAAGGGGATGCTAAAGGATGCTGGAACTGGAAGTGGTCCAGAATGAGAGGGAGCAGGATGATGTTGCCTGAGTGCCTTCTGAGACCAGTGCTTTTCCATTTCAGCATTTCCCTGGATTAAAACTGCTAAAGCATTCATGTGTCCCTTGTGTAGCGCAGAAGCATTGTCTTGCTGTAGATCCCCATGACTACAATGAGTTGGATGTATTTTTGGCACCAGCTAGATGTTCAATAATAGTTTTAATGATAGTTTCTACAGCAATTGGGTTTACCCTGGAGGCTGCCCATCTCTCTAATGACTAGGGCCAAGCCAACTTATTTTATAAGATCTGGCAAAATTACAGTGTGAACTGGTAATGCTGTGGGCTGTTATACAAATTATACCAGGTCTGTCTCTGAGGAACTTATCCAAGCCTCTGGAGACTTCAAGAATACTAACTTCAAAGGAAGTACGTGCTATTATAAATACTACAAACCAGGTATCTAGCAAAACAAGAAGCAGACCCACAGTGCCTAACTTGTAGAAGTGTTTGATCTACTTGAAATTTCTGAAAATAAATTTGAGCTGTTGAAATTGACATTTTGTAGAGTGTCACAAATTTTTTTTTTCAACATGGTTTGGGAAAGTTCTTTTTAGCTTGGGAAAATTTATTATTTTAGCCAAGGAAAGAATTGTGTGGCCTCAAATCTATAAACTTTCTATCCAAAGGAGATTATGAAATTATTTTGGATGATTGAGACAGAGGTTGTTCCAAAGAAAAGGTTTATCACATGGGTGATTTAAAACACTACTAAAATTGCCTTTCTAAGCAATGACCTAGAAATCTGACAATGTGATAATGAATTCTCAAACAAATAAAACAAACAAACACAAAAATCACACTGGAACATTTCACAATTGGCAGGACAAAAACTGGCAACAGCTGACTTCTGGAAAAGTAAATTGGATCTTATAGCATTAAAATGAGTTTGCAGACTATAACATGAAGTCAACACTTCTGTGAGAATTTTGGAATGCTCAATTTCCCACAATCTCATCATTTTTCTGCCTGACAATTGTAATTATTCTTCACCAACTTGACAGTCAAACTTGCTTCCTGTAGTGATAATATACCTGCTACCATCCTGACCATATTGGAGAAATGGCTTTTTCTTTGATAGGTTTGTTCATTTTGAAACTAACTTTCTATGTTATTCTAACCACTCTCTTACATTATTCATTAACTAATTGCCATCCTTATCTCTTTTTTTGCTTTTTTAAAATATCTTTTTCTCCACGACTGAATATACAAAGATAATGGAAGTAAAATATTCTTCTGCTGTAAAGATGGGTGGAATAGATCAAAATCCACTTGTCGGATTTTCTTTAAATAGTCCTCCAGAGCAGCCGTCTGCGCAAAAGCAGGAAATGCTCTCACAGGAACACTTTCGTGGAAGGACCTAGCATTCTTTAGGTGCAAGTGTGCCTGGCTGGCAGTATCACACACCACATCTCTCACATTTTCATTTTGGCTCTTTTGTAGAAAATCCTCTTGTGAAACACCACACGGCATACAAATACCCATGGGAAGGAACAGCTTTCTTCTGCTACCATGACAGGGTGTTGCTCTCAAGCAAGTGACAATGCCTTGCGTTTTTCCAGTGTGATTTGTGGCATGATCTGCATGAAGATCCCTTATACCCAATATTTCTAGTGTTAGATAAAGAAGAGAGCTCTGAGTGTTTTTAGCATAATTTCCTAGTTCCTGGATGTTATGATATACTTTGTCATCCAAATTCTTTTCTCTTTCATCAGTGATTTTCACAGGCCATCTTTTAGTCAGATTATGTTTTCTGACAGCCTTCCATAGTTCAGTGGCCACACGCTGATGTGGTGGACTGTCACGGTATAAATCATTCACAGGTTTTTTCCCCCCAAAACTGCATTTGCATCAGTCCAGTTGTTTTCTCAGAGACAGAGTCCTTAACTAGCCTGAGCCAATTACACATTGAAGGCTCTCAGTGCAAAAGCAGAGCTTCTGGATTCAGCAGAGGGAAACAGGGAGCATAAACAGCCTTCATAATCTTGTTTCCGCAGTGGTTCCAAGCAGTAGAGGCCAGTGTCTGAGGTGTCAGGTCTACTGGCCATGGCCACACTCCGCCTGGAGAGCTGCCAGACATGTGCCCACAGGCCCAGGGGGCGGCCAGCGGCAGGACAGGTTAGGGATGCCAAGCTGTAGTGGTCCCCACGTCAAGCCTAGCATAGAGACCACCAGAACACCCACCACCATCTGTATTTCTGACAGTAGTTTACAACTTTGGGAAAAAATAAGGAGATACAAGCTTGTCTCCCTGATTATAAAGAAAAGACTATTTCACTTATGTCACATATTAAAGCTAATTAACGACTGAGGCAAGTTACCACATGCTGCTTCAGAAAACATTGGACATTACTGTATGTTCCAAAACATTATTCCAAAACATCTAAGGTCATGAAGTAATCACGGTTTTAATGAACAAGACATTGTAAAGGAATCTAATTCTGTATAGTTTGAGAATATATGGATGGGACACTAAGACCAGGTCATAGGCTTTAAGAAAGAACAATAGTAGTTAGAATAATTATAAAGTAAAAGTGCTTGATAGTTATAAAAGTTATTGATTTGAAATCCATTTACTTGATTATTTATTCAATAAGTTTTTACTTCTGAGAAGGTGACATTTGAGTAAGACGTAAAGGAGGTGGTGGAGTGAACTTTGCAGAGATATAACCTGAGGAAACAGTTTTCTAAACAGGAGGAATTGCCAGTCAAAGCCCTTGAGGAAAGACCGCACCTGGAGTGTTGGAGGAGGGGCAAGGAAAAGCATTCCTGCTGTTGGTGGGAGCAGAGCAATGAGCTAGGGGCAGGGGGATGAGGCAAGGGGGTGGCAGGATGCATATAGGCCAATGTGGGAATTCTGATTTAAGTTTTAAAGATTCAGTCTGTCTGGTATATTGAAAATAGGTTGTAGGGGGCATGGGTGGAATCAAGGAGACTCTTTCAGTTCAGTTCAGTTCAGGCGCTCAGTCGTGTCCAACTCTTTGCGACCCCATGAATTGTAGCACGCCAGGCCTCCCTGTCCATCACCAATCCCGGAGTTCACTCATACTCATATCCATCAAGTCGGTGATGCCATCCAACCATCTCATCCACTATTGTCCCCTTCTCCTCCAGCCTTCAATCTTTCCCAGCATCAGGGTCTTTTCTAATGAGTCAGCTCTTCCCATCAGGTGGCCAAAGTGTTGGAGTTTCAGCTTCAACATCAGTCCTGCCAATGAATATTCAGGACTGATTTCCTTTAAACAAGGGACTCTTTAAGGGGATAATATAGGATGGTGGTTTTGACAGGTGGCAGCAGTGGAAGTGGTGACCAGTGATCAGATTCTGGATGCATTTTAAAAGTATAAATTCTTTACCACTGTTGGGTAGATTGGCGACATGAGAGAAAGATGAAAGTTAAGGACAACTCTTGGAGTTTTAGTGAGCAACTGGAAGGAAAGAGTTGTCCTTTCTGTTAGATTTTTAGGAACGCTGTAAAAGATTACCACAAACTGGATGACTTCAAATGACAGAAACGTATTCTGTCACAGTTCTGGAGACTGTGAGTTCAAAAATCTTAGTGTTGGTGAGCCTGCACTCCCTCTGAAAGTTCTCGGGGAGAATCCGGTTCTTTGTGCCCCCAGCTCTGGTGTCTGTCGGCTTTCATCGACACTCCTCAGCTGTATTGTTCCAATCTCTGGTTCTGCGGTCACACTGACTCCTGCTCTCTGTCTCTTAGGGTGCTTGTCTTAGGCCCCCTATGGGGTAATTCAGGATGATTCCATCACAAATCCTTACTGAAAGTCTCCTTTACTAAATAAGGTAATGTTCACAGGGTCTAAGGATTTTGGGGAGCTTGTTATTTAACCCACTACACTGTTCATTAAAATGAAGGAGATGGTGAGAAAAGCAAATGAGGTGAGAGGGAGGGATGTATATAATTTTAATTTTCGCTGAGAGGGCACCTGGTGGCTGCCTGAGTTGTTGACTTAAATAGTTATTATTATTAAAGATATTCATTATATTGGTCATGTAAAAGAAAAGATTATAAAATCCCTGTAAAAATCCAACATGCTGCCCAAATTTAGCCATTAGCCTCATTCTTCATTTAACATTTTAATTCAAGTTGTTAAAACAAGTGAGTTGTTCATGTTTGAATTTTATTTCCTCTCCCTTCCACCAATCTGTGTTTATTTTTTAAAAAACTCATTTATTAACTATTTGGTGTCTACAGTGTGCAATTCACCATGCCAGGCAATTCAGACTTGCAAAGATAATTAAGAAATAATTTCTTTCCCTAAAGAACACACAGATAATAATTTGGCTCAGACTAGTCCCTCCAATACACACACATTCTGTCCTAATGTGACTTAGTATGCATATAGCTTATTTACAATAGAATATAGGTAGCTGGCTTTCCTTTGGTAATTAAGATTTACAGGGGTCACAAATCCAACTTTTTCTTTCACACGTTCTCTTTCCCTCATTACATTGAGAAGGTTTAGGCAATCATAGATAGTGAGCTGTAGGCTCCAAAAGTGCTTCAAAATGCAGGAACAAGACACCAGAATGAATACATGGTGGGTGGAATCAGTTTATTTGAAGAAGCTTTTCCTAGAAATAACCCATCCTACACTCTGATTTGGAGAAGAGAGAGTTTGCTGAAGAGACAGAAGTGCCGGAAAACAAGCACCATAAAATGTAACTAATGTAAAAGAAACTGTAATCCTGGAAATGGAAACATGTTAGAGACAACTGATCCTTATGGAGTTTAGGAAAATGAAAGTTGGTGCATAATTTCAGTGTTTATCCCTGACTGTTCAACAGGGGCAAGAAACTATGTTTTATGTCAGCAGTAATCATGACTTGGAGAAGGCAATGGCACCCCACTCCAGTACTCTTGCCTGGAAAATCTCATGGACGGAGGAGCCTGGTGGGCTGCAGTCCATGGGGTCGCTAAGAGTCAGACATGACTGAGTGACTTCCCTTTCACTTTTCACTTTCATGCATTGGAGAAGGAAATGGAAACCCACTCCAGTGTTCTTGCCTGGAGAATCCCAGGGACTGGGGAGCCTGGTGGGCTGCCGTCTATGGAGTCGCACAGAGTCAGACAGGACTGAAGTGACTTAGCAGCAGTAGCAGCAGCAGTAATCATGACTAGATCTCTTGAAAGGTGATGAATTCTCTGACTTCTCAGACAGCTTGATTTAAATAGTCCACAGGACTGTCTAACCTCCTTTGCAATGAACCTGGACTCCACAGACGGCAGACAGTTATTATAAAGGGCTTGGAGGGCAGTGCCTGACATATAATATAACCCCTACCAAGATTAGCTGTTATTATGGATTATTATTTTAGTTTCCTGGCTACTTTATTATTTCTCCCAGTGTGATCATACTGTTGGGGGTGAAACTGAGTTTATAAACCTTCTTGGCCCAGTCTAGACTGTGATGATTCTGGTCAGGATGTGATTAGTTATTTATAACCACTCCTGAAGGTAAGGTTAACCAGTTCTCTCCTAATATTATGACAACAATATTTCTTCACACTGAGCTCATATTTGTTAATAATTGTCATGTATCATCACCTAATGATTGTCTCTTTGTTTAATCACACTGAAACACTGTTCTATGATGCCCTTCTTTCACAAACACCTTTCAATAGGTCAACTGCTGCTGCTAAGTCGCTTCAGTCGTGTCCGACTCTGTGCAACCCCAGAGATGGCAGCCCACCAGGCTTCTCTGTCCCTGGGATTCTCCAGGCAAGAACACTGGAGTGGGTTGCCATTTCCTTCTCCAATGCATGAAAGTGAAAAGTGAAAGTGAAGTCGCTCAGTCGTGTCCGACTCTAGCAATCCCATGGACTGCAGCCTCCCAGGCTCTTCCGTCCATGGGATTTTCCTGGCAAAAGTACTTGAGTGGGCAATAGGTCAACAGTACCCTCCAAATAGTCTAAATTCCTTAAAGCAGTATTTAAGATCTGCTTGTTACCATTTGATTCCAAAGTGATTCCAACTTACTTTTCGCATCACACCGCTATTTTATTTCCAGATGACCACCAAAATAGATGTTAATCATTCCTCCTTTATAAATGTATGCTGTCCTGCCTCTATGCCTTTGCTTATGTACTTCCTGGAGTGATCCAACTGCCTACAGTTACTCATCTCTTATTAGGCTTCTCACTGTTGCTCAAAGGCCAGCTCAAAGGCCATCTCCTCCACCAAACATTTCCAGTTCCCTCAGGCTGGAAATGACTGCTGTAAAACACTGAAGTTCATGGGTCTACCTTTATAATGTTTGCCATTTCACAGTAATTTGTCTACATGTGGGAGACGCAGTGTGCTGTCACAGGAAGGAGCTACTGCTCCTTAGACTCAGATCCACAAGTACTGCTTACTAGTTTTATAAACCTAGTGAGTGAAAGTTGATCAGTTGTGCCTGACTCTGCGACCCCATGGACTATACAGTCCATGGAATTCTCCAGGCCAGAATACTGGAGTGGGTAGCCATTCCCTTCTACATGGGATCTTTCCAACCCAAGGACCAAACCCAGGTCTCCCACATTGCAGGTGGATTCTTTACCAGCTGAGCCACCAGAGAAGCCCTTTATAAACCTAACCACTTAAACTCTTGAGCTTAGTTTCTTTATTTGTAAAATAAGAACAGTAATATCTATCCTATCATGTTAATATGAGGATTAAATGAGATTGTACATGTGCTGTAAAACTCTTGGTGCAGTTCTTTGCACATTGTGTGTGTGTGTGTGTGTGTGTGTGTGTGTGTGTGTGTTAGTTGCTGCTGCTGCTGCTAAGTCACTTCAGTCGTGTCCGACTCTGTGCGACCCCACAGACGGCAGCCCACCAGGCTCCCCTGTCCCTGGGATTCTCCAGGCAAGAACACTAGAGTGGGTTGCCATTTCCTTCTCCAGTGCATGAAAGTGAAAAGTCAAAATGAAGTCACTCAGTCGTGTCTGACTCAGCGACCCTATGGACTGCAGCCTACCAGGCTCCTCTGTCCATGGGATTTTCCAGGCAAGAATACTGGAGTGGGTTGCCATTGCCTTCTCCATTTAGTCGCTGAGTTGTATCCAACTCTTTGCAATCCCATGGACTGTAGCCCATCAGGCTCCTCTGGCCATGAGGATTCTCCAGGCAAGAACACTGGAGAGGGTTGCCATGCCCTCCTCCACGGGATCTTCCCAACCCAGGGACTGAACCCAGGTCTCCTGCATTGCAGGCAGATTCTTTACCGTCTGAGCCAATTTATGTTTGAAATGATTATTTTATTGCTATTATTATGTTCTCCACTACTTATAGTCATTTTGAGGGCAGGGATCATGCAGTCTCATTTCTCTTTATATCCTGTTTAGCACATCATCTTATATATAGGCTCTCCTTTGCTAAATTTGTGAGTGTATGTATATCAGTTTTGTCTCCTCAGTTATATTATACATTTCTGGAACTCAGGGACAATGCCTTGTGCACTATAGTAAACGTGTTTTGTGCCCAGTTAATGGCTGGTGTAATATGTATACACCCAGGTAGGAATAAGACCTGTTTAAGTACCCTCTGCTGGAGTAGGAAATGGTAACCTACTCTAGTAATCTTGCACAGAGGAGACTCATGGGCTACCATCCATGGGGTTTCAAAGAGTTGGACATGACTGAGCACATGCAAACACACACACACACACACACACACACACACACATCCTCTGCTGCTAGGAATGACATTCCTGCCCCAGGCACTTTGAACAACCCAATCTTGACTGCAGTTGTTACTTTGAGTCTTGAGGATCACTTCTTTCAGGCAACATTCTTTAATAAGGTTTGAAGAAATTGTGTGCAATTGAAAATAACTGAACCCAGATAGCAAATTAGTACTATTATACTTAAAACTAAGTTATGCTTGAATACATGCCAACAAATTACAGTGAGTATTGAATGTTATTCTGATGGAGACATTCATATCTTTACTTGAGGGAACTGGTGATATCTTAGGTAAGTGTGGATCAGAAAAATATCTTTGACTTAGTGCTGGTTCCTTTGTAGGCTCCTTTTGTAAGTTCCACACTCTCCATGTCCTATATCTTCCTGCCTCAGATTGGGCATGCATTGATTTAGACTCAGGATTAGTACATTTGGTTGTTACATTTATAGTTGCTTAGAACAGCCTTTAACTAGAATTTTCATAAATCATTTCTTTAAGTAATTGCATCAGATGTAATTTGCATAAAATCCATTATTGCATCAAATGTAAGGAGGATTCTTAGCATCCCCTATATTCTACAAAATCCTTGTCTCTTTTTTGGCTAGTTCTGCTGCAACTTGGTTTCTCTTAGAGTTTTTAGATTTGCCCTATATTGAAGGACTGAAAAAATTTATATATTTCCATGAATTTTTGACATAATGAAGCAGCCACTGGTTGGATTCAATAATTAAAAATAATGTTCTGTTGTGCATAAATCATTTTTATGGCTTTCCATGTGTCATACAGAGATATCTTCTATGCCTACTTATAATTTAAAAAAATTAAGCACTGCTTGAACTACATGTCACTATTACACTCTCAATACTTATTGAGTAACTTTGGAGTTTATTCAACAAGCTGAAACTCCAATACTTTGGCCATTTGATGCAAAGAACTGACTTATTTGAAAAGTCCTTGATGCTGGGAAAGATTGAAGGTGGGAGGAGAAGGGGACAACTGAGGATGAGATGGCTGGATGGCATCACCAACTCAATGGACATGAGTTTGAGTAAACTCTGGGAGTTGGTGATGGACAGGGAGGCCTAGCGTGCTGCAGTCCATGGGGTTGCAAAGAGTCAGACATGACTGAGCAACTGAACTGAACTGAACTTTGGAGTTTATAGTACTGTTCTTACAGTTTATAAGATGTCTGAATCCTAACAATAACAAAATTCCTAAATACTAACTTATCTAACGGAGAAGGCAATGGCACCCCACTCCAGTACTTTTGCCTGGAAAATCCCATGGACAGAGGAGCCTGGTAGGCTGCAGTCCATGGGGTCACTAAGAGTCGGACATGACTGAGCGACTTCACTTTCACTTTTCACTTTCATGCATTGGAGAAGGAAATGGCTACCCACTCCAGTGTTCTTGCCTGGAGAATCCTAGGGACAGAGGAGCCTGGTGGGCTGCCATCTGTGGGGTCGCACAGAGTCGGACACGACTGAAGCGACTTAGCAGTAACTTATCTAAATTCATAGTATCTGAAAAGTGTCTTGTGACAGTCATGTAACCTATCAAGCTTCATCCTCACAAATGAAGCTTAGGCAATTCTATATCACTATGGAAGTGGAAAGATTACAAACGAATTGTATTAAGTCTGGTTGTAATAACATTATCAATATGTGAAGGAGTAAATTCAGAGATGAATGTGAGATGCTAAAAGGAAATTAATAAGAAATCTGAAATCCCTTAAAGTTTTTCTCTGGTAGATTGCTCCCCACAGTTTCTCTTAATTCTTCATCAGTTAGGTGTTATATGTTACTTATGATTTTGCAACATTAAAACCACCTCTCCTATAGATACTGTAAGTTATTTTTAGTAACAAAACTGGCTTTTTGTTTGGAAAAGATACTTTTTGAAAGGGAAGGGAAGTTATAATTCAATCATACTTTCACAGCTGGATAGAAATTAATTCAGTTGCTGTTAGAAAAATTAAGTGCTGTAACATTTTTTTCTTTGAACAATTGGATTTTAGCTCTGATAGTGAGTCTCTAGACTCACTTGTCTTATTTTAACAAACATAAGAAACAAATATATTCAAAGACACACAGGGCATTTTTTACTACTTTTTATTCTTTCTATAATTCTTTTAACTGTAAAAATTATGTCAGAAAGTACTAGTGTTATGGACTGAATATTTATATCAACCCCAAATTCATATGTTGAAGTCTGAACTTCCAATGTAACTGTATCTGGAGATGGGGCCTTTTTGGAATTAGGGTGACATGATGTCACGAGGATAGGGCCCTGAAGATGAGATTAGTGCCCTTGTAAGAAGAGACACCAGAAAGCTTGCTGACTCTCTCCATAACATGTGAGGACATGAGAAGGTGAATGTCTGCAATCTAGGAAAAGAGCCATAATTAGAAAAACAACCATGCTGGTAACTTGATGTTGGAGTTTCAAGCTTCCAGATTGGTTAAAAAAAAAAAAACAAAAAAACAAATTTCTTTTGTTGAAGCCACCCAGTCTATGGTATTTTGTTATGGCAGCCCAAACAGACTAACATAAAAAATGGGAAGAAAAAAACACAACATTTTTGTAAACATAGCCAAACTTTGCTATTTTCCCATTCATTTGGTGTTGCTGCAAGTTCAGACATTGCCTTAATGAAGTATAATTAGAAGGTAAGAAGGAAAAGAGAAGCTCAGCAGTGCATGCTAAGTCTCTGCAACTCAAATTCCCATCTGTAGACAGAGGTGTACTGCATGATTTATGTATACTTTTTACTGTTGGACCTGCCCTAGAGATTGATCTACTTATGCAAACAAAGATTAACTTGATGAAAAAGAATATTTATTATGCCTTAAAATTTCTCTTTCAAGTAAGAATATGTTATTCACTATTGAGTGTTCAGGGCTAATTAGGGGATTCCTTATTATCTTGGTCAAAAGTGTTAGTAGCAGAGGAAGTTTTGCAGTTCTCATTCCGCAGGGCACCCATCCATGCTATCCTCCCGGCTTCCAATGAGAGAAGAATTATCTGAGAGGGGAAAATTAGCTCTACAACTTCTACTCAATACATAGTTTAAATATTTAGAAAAGAACTAAAACTAAAAAGAACTAAAATTGATGGTTTCTTTACAAACTTTTATATGGGTGTTCTTTATAACAACAAAAAAAAGCTCTTGATTTTCCTATTACAAGTCAAATCTGGATGGGTCATGTGTTTTTGGGAACACTGTGGTTAACATTTGTATTAAAAATTACCAGGAAGGGCCAAGTAGATTTTGTTTAAGTCCAAAGCAAATATGTGTAAGGGTATTGATTATGACAGAGAAATATCTGGAAAGATTTGAAAATGTACTAATTACTAGTGATTGTTTCTGGGAAATGAGACTAAAAATAATATTTTATTTTTATAATTTATGTATATTTATATTATCAAAATAATGTTAAAGCAATGATAACCAGTAGGACTTTCTTATAGCTTTTTAAAAGCTATAGCTTTAAAATCAAAAGTTTTAAGCCAAAAATATATATATTTTAATTTGGAAAAAAGAGGCATTTAAGAAAGCAGCAATATAGACACATCTAGAATATAATACAGGTTATATTATTTTAAAAAGACCCACAGAGCTAACACTAAATCTTCAACTTTCCAAAAATACTTCTTTTAGAATTCCTTCTGCAGTACAAGGGTGCTTAGGTAGTAATTACAACAGTGATACATCTTGTTCAATAGGGTTTTATAGTGTATCAGTTATGAGACATTCTCTCATTTGAGCCCAATAAGAATACTCTTCAATTGGTTGGGCAAATATGACTTCTCCATCTTACTCATGTAGTAATTGGGGCTCACAGAAATCAAGTGATTTGTCCAGAGTGAAAGAATTAGAAATGGCTGAGTCAGAAGTAGAAACAAAATCCAGTTTTCACAATACAAAACTCTGGACTCAGTATCACCATGTACTCAACCTCCCACTCACTTCAATGTATCATCAGATTTTCATCCCGATATCAGTCCAGTGGACTCAGCTTTATAAAGATCACTAGGAGTACTCTTGCCTGGAAAATCCCATGGATGGAGGAGCCTGGTGGGCTGCAGTCCATGGGGTCGTGAAGAGTCGGACACGACTCAGAGACTTCCCTTTCACTTTTCACTTTCATGCATTGGAGAAGGAAATGGCAACCCACTCCAGTGTTCTTGCCTGGAGAATCCCAGGGACAAGGGAGTCTGGTGGGCTGCCGTCTATGGGGTCGCACAGAGTCGGACACGACTGAAGTGACTTAGCAGTAGCAGCAGGAAACTCCATCTTGCCTTATCAATGATCAATTTTCAGTCCTTAATTTACTTGACTTCTTGGCAACACTCCATCCTCAAAAAAAGAAAAAAAAACTTAAAAAATAGAAATATATAGATGTGCCATAAAATTCAAAATGTATAAGATATAACCTTATAACCAGATTATTGTGTATCCTTTAAGAGATCTTCTAGGCATATACAAATATATAGGTAACTATATTCTTTTATTTTCTTATAAAAGATATAGTAACATAATAAAGATACTAAATTTTGATTTGTTTTACTTAATCACATAGCTTCAGGAGCCCTCCATATGGTACCTATAAATCTGTCTTGTCTTTTTATTAGCTAAATAGTATTCTGAGATGAGCCATAATTTAACCAGCTCTCATAATTTTATCGTATTTATTTTAGGATGAGTCATAATTTGTTTAACCATTTCCTTGATGATTGTTCCGACCTTTTGCTATTGAATGTAATTGTTCAGTGTATATCCTTGTACATTTATCATTTTTCATGTGTATAAACATACTATAAGATCAATTCCCAGAAGTAGAATTGATTGGTCATACAGTATATTTACTCTTAAAATTTTGTTGTCAAATTGCTCTTCAGTGTGGAGATTCCTTAAAAAACTGGAAATAGAACTGCCATATGACCCAGAAATCCCATGCTGGGCATATACACCGAGGAAACCAGAATTGAAAGAGACAACGTGTACCCCAGTCTTCATCGGAGCACTGTTTATAATAGCCAGGACATGGAAGCAACCTAGATGTCCATCAGCAGATGAATGGATAAGAAAGCTGTGGTACATATACACAATGGAGTATTACTCAGGCATTAAAAAGAATACATTTGAATCAGTTCTAATCAGGTGGATGAAACTGGAGCCTATTATACAGAGTGAAGCAAGCCAGAAAGAAAAACACCAATACAGTATAGTAACGCATATATATGGAATTTAGAAAGATGGCAATGATAACCCTGTATGTGAGACAGCAAAAGAGACACAGATGTATAGAACAGTCTTATGGACTCTGTGAGAGAGGACAAGGGTGGGATGATTTGGGAGAATGACATTGAAACATGTATAATATCATATATGAAATGAATCACCAGTCCATGTTTGATGCATGATGCAGGATGCTTGGGGCTGGTGTACTGGGGTGACCCAGAAGGATGGTATGGGGAGGGAGGTGGGAGGGGGGTTCAGGATGGGGAACATGTGTACATCCGTGGCGGATTCATGTTGATGTATGGCAAAACCAATACAATATTGTAAAGTAATTAGTCTCCAATTAAATAAATTTATATTAAAAAAAGAGAAGCAAACAGAAAAAAAAATTGCTCTTCAAAGAAAATGTGCTGGTTTACACACCCATCCGCAGTACATGAGACTGTTTCCTTACAACCTCACCAATACAGTATGTAATTAAACTTTTTAATCTTTTTTAATCTGATAGGTCAATAATGATATTGCAATAATGTCTAAATTTTATTTTCTCTTATTATGAAGACTATCCAAGAGCCATTCATATTAAAATTTTATTTTATATAAGTTGTACTCATTTGTTTTCTTCTGGATACTCTATAATTCTTGATTTCCTGCCTTCCTGGTTTTCTTGCTGCCAGGCTGGTTGCTCCTTATCAGTCTCTTGTGTTGGATCTTCCTCATTAATAGACCTCTGAATGGTAGAATGACCTAGGGCTCAGTCTCCAGCTCTCTTTTCTTTATTTTCTACTCACTGTCTGGTGATCTAAGGGCTAATGTCTTTCAGACTTATACTTCCAGCTCCAGTTTCTTCCTCAGACTTTTGCATAACTGCTGAACAACATCTCCACTGAGGTGTTTAATAGGCATCTCAAATTTAACATGTCTAAGTAATAACTGGGGCTTCCTTGGGGGCTCAGTGATAAAGAATCTGCCTGCCAATGCAGGGGATGATGGGGGTTCAGTCCCTGGGTGGGGAAGAGCCTCTGCAAGAGGAAATGGTAACCCCCTCCAGTATTTTTGCCTGGGAAATCCCATGGACAGAGGAGGTTGTCAGGCTACAGTACATGGGGTTGCAAAGGGTTGGACACGACTGAGCATGCACACACAAAGCATAAACGAGGATCTAACCCCCTTTCTCTCCAAGTCTTCTTTCATTTCTGGAGAGAACTTACATTCCACCAGTTAAGCAAACCAAAGCAAGTCATTTTTGATTTTCCTCTTCGTCTCACTCCCCACAGCCAATTCATCAGCAGGCCTACCAGCTCTACCTTTAGCTTATATCCTGAAACCAATTCTGATGACTACTGTTGCTGTTACCACTTCTACGGCTGCTGCTTCTGCTACCTCAACCCGATCCAACATCATTACCCACATGACTGCAATAGCTTCCGGTTCCCAATCTTGTCTCCTTCCAGTTTATTTTTCACAAAACATTCAGAAAAATCTTTTAACAAACTGGATCATGTCATTTCTCTATTAAAGGTGTCCAAGGACTTTATATTATACTTAACAAATTCCCAAACCCTAGGTTTGGCTTCCGTGATCTGATCGCTATATAGCTTTGTGATTTCATCTCCTGCTATCCCTCCATCACCCACTCCCCTGTAGTTTCCAAACTAGCATTCTTGCTATTCTTTGAGCACAATACTCTTGTCTCAGAACCTCTGCACTGGCTGTTTCTTTGGTTAGAGTGCTCTTCCCCAGATTACTGCATGCTGTGCTTCCTCTTCCATTTTGGCCTCAAGCATCACCTCCTCAGAGAGACCAGTCTATCTGAAGTATCTCCATGTCACCTTCTATGCCTTTACCTTGCTTTATTTCTCTTTATAACATCTGTCGTTTCCTGAATAATAGTACATATTTAATTGATTATATTTCATTTCTCCCCACTTGTTGTATTTCCAAGAGGTCAGGGTTTTGTCTTTGCTCATAGAAATATCTCCAGCACCTGGAATAATTCTTGGCACATAGTAGGCACTCAATAAATATTTATTGAGTGGATTATGGGTAATTACATATTTCAAAAAGCTCAGACTAAGTTCCAAAGTACCAAGTATGATATACTTTACGCCCAAATTTAACTGCAACCCCATCCTTCCCTTTCTCCTCCTTTCCTTTCATAATTTTTTTATTTCAAGAATATAATATACTTATTTTATTTTAAGCCATAGCACATTATTGAGATATATGCTTTTAAGCTATGGTATATTGTTGAGATACAAAGTTTTTTTCTTTAATATTGAATAAATCTTTCCAATATTTCAGATTTGTGGTGAGGAGAGCCAGGAACATGTTTTGGAAGGAATTTGGAAAAGAGGAAATCAGTGTTATTTTCAGTTTCACCACTGGTCAAAGTCACCACTGTGGCCAATTTATCTCAGATCGCAGAACATTTTAGTTCTGTAAAAAGAAGTTATTAACAACATAAATTTTAAAAAGATCAACTCTTATTGAGTGCTTATTTTGTTCAATACATAATAGTACCTATGAGGTAGATACCATTATTGTGCCTGTTTTAAAGATGAATCATACCAAGTTATATTCTTCCCAGTTTTTCATGGCTAGTAAGTAGTGAAGCCAGGCTATCTCTTAGACCAAAACCTGGATAGTTGTAGAAATGTTCTGAAAATTACTGAAACAATTCCTATTTTTCACTTCTACCTCTTGCACTTTTATACCAGTGTGGAGGTACAGTGTGTGTTCTCACACGGATCAGAGAACCACTCACCATGTGCTCCAGTTTCATTGTAAAATGTTGGCAGGAAGTTGAAATAACCCATGGAGAAGTGTGCTTGATCTAAAGATTCTTGGTTGCCAAGAGATTCTCATTGCTTATTAGACTGGGAACATTTTGGCTTATTCAGCTCTGTATCCATAGCACTCAGAATAGGATCCAGTATGTAACAGGTATTCAATTAATGTTGGGCAAATGAATAAATGAATGACCTGACTATAATGCCAGTGAAGCTAATGATTCATTAACCACAAATCATTCATTCAACATGTATTTATTAAGAGTTTAGAGCATAAACTCACCTAACAGTCCGCATTTCAGGTCATTTCAATTTTAGCAGAGAGTACAAGGTTCTTGAGCAAACCATTCATTCTCTGACTCCATCGTTCCTTTGATTCTCAGATGGAACCACCACATTAAGTCTGCTATCTCAAGACTGTTTTTTTTTTTTTTTTCAAGCCTGTTTTTAACTAGAGACTTTTTTTAAAGGAATTGATCCAAGAGTTCACAGTTTATGCTTTCTACCACCTCCTACCCTCTGTGGTATCCAGGCTATTGTTTTGCTTCAGTGCCCAATTCCAGTAGCCAAGTGAGTCCTTATCTAACTAGGTCACCTTGATAGTTTGCTTGATATAGCAGTTGCTGTAGGATATATCTGACTTTAGACCCTTTTCTGGGTTACTAGAGTCCTGCCTCTGGCTGAATACTTGATCTTAGGTAGCAGACCTAACCAACTCTTTTCCCAGACCTGTGCTTATTGCCTACTGCTCGACTCCTTAAAACTTGCCATGATCCCAAGTTTCCCTCTTTCCTGCCATGTCGGTATGGCAGACCTCCAGGTCTTGCCACCTCTGGTTTGGTTTGCCAGTCAATTTCCCACTGACTCCCTATTTGACCACCTATATTGGGGTAGAAGGAATGAAAAGTCTACTTGCATCCTTTTTTTTTTTTTTAACCTGATGATGATGCCAGGTGGAAAAATCATGGAGCTGACTTTTTTCTCCTCTGTCCAATTCACAAGCACCATGGACATTGTTGCTGTTGTTTAGTCACCAAGTCATGTCTGACTCTTTTGTGACACCCATGGACTGTAGCCCACTAGGCTCCTCTGTCCATGGGATTTCCCAGGCAAAAATACTGGAGTGGGTTGCCCTTTCCTCCTTCTATGGGTCTTCCTGATCCAGGGGTCAAACCTGCATCTCCTGAATTGGCAGTCAGATTCTTTACCACTGAGCCACCGGGGAAGCCCACTAAGTGTTCTAAAAGCTGTAGGTTGATTTCTGCCTGTGTTGAATTCTATATTTTTGATGCCACAAGTTCATTCTCCTCTCATCATTCAGATGTCCCATGTGAGTTAGTTGTCTCTTCCCAGGAGACAAGACAAGACAAGACAGCAGGATTTTTATGAATGGATATCTTAAGTCTTATTCTAATATCAGTTCCAATCAGTACGAACTGACCATTTTTGAACACTTACACTGTGCTATGTGCTTGGTTCACATTAACTTAGTCATTAGAACAATATAATAAGGAAGGTGTGAATATTTCTAAATCGCTGGAGAAGAAACAGAATGTGATGGGGTTGCGATTTGAATCCATGGGTGTTCAGTTCCAAATGTCTTCAACAACAAAATGCAGTACTGGATTCAATCAATAAATAATCTTTGTCTTTGACTTTAGGCAAATATTAAAAAAAATTATTCTTTCTCACATTCATCAGGATAGTTATTAACAAAAAGCCAGAAAATAACAAGTATTGGTGAGAATACTGACATATTAGAACATGGGTGCCCTGCTGGTGCAGCGCTAAATGATGCAGCCACTGCAGAAAACATATGGTGACTCCCCCCAGAATTTAAAATAGAATTACCATATCATCCAGCAATTCCACTTCTAGGTATATACACCCAAAAACTGAAAATAGGGTCTCAAAGAGATATGTGTACCTGTGTTACCTGTGTTTATAGCAGTATTATTCACAACAGCTAAAATTTGGAAACAGCCCAAGAGACCATTGAGGGATAAACAGATAAGGAGAATGTGGTATATATCTGCAATGGAGTTTTATTTAGCCTTAAAATGGAAGGGAATTCTAACACACATTTTAGAACCTTGAGGATATTATGCTAAGTAAAATAAAGAAGGTGAAAGTGAAGTCGCTCAGTCATGTCTGACTCTTTGTGACCCCATGTACTGTAGCTCACCAGGCTTCTCCATCCGTGAAAGTTTCTAGGCAAGAGTACTGGAGTGGGTTGCCATTTCTTTCTCCAGGGATCTTCCCGACCCAGGGATTGAACCCGAGTCTCCCGCATTGCAGGCATACGCTTTACTGTCTGAGCCACCAGGGAATCCCATAAATAAAATAAGGCGGTCAAAAAAATATTGTATGATACCATGTACATGAGATATCTAGAGTAAGTAAAATTCATAGAAACAGTTAGTATAATGGTAGCTGATAGGGGCTGAGAGGAGAGGGAAAGGGAAGTTGTTTTTAATAGGTTTCAGTTTTGCAAGGTGGATAAGCTCTGGAAATCTGTTATAAAACAATGTGAATATTCTTAACAACATTGAACTTTACACTTTAAAAATAGTTAATATGGTAAATTTTATGTATTTGTATTTTACCAGAATTAAAAAAAGAATTCTTAGAGGGTAGACTGAAATACTATACAAGTATTGTGCTATGTCCAACAATATATACTCAATACGTACATGTAATTTTGCTATTAAAGAAAGTAGTTCTAATAATGACAATAGTCAAATTCTTACACAATGCAATTATTTTAAATTTTGGACTTAAATTTTTACCATATGCGCAATTTTTACACTGGTGAAAGCTCAAGCCAACATGTCACGTCTCTAAAACTTAGATGGTATTTTTCTTGGGGACACATAAACATATATTGTGTGATGCAGACACACAGCTACACCACACAAACCCTGATTCTTTAATTTATTCTAAAAATGTGTACTACTTAATGAGTCATTACCTTCTGTGTGTGACAAATGTGGCCTGTTTATACTTTCCTTTCTTATATCTAAAATATTTTACATCAGATCAGATCAGTTGCTCAGTCATGTCCGACTCTTTGTGACCCCATGAATCGCAGCATGCCAGGCCTCCCTGTCCAGCACCAACTCCTGGAGTTCACTGAGACTCACGTCCATCGAGTCAGTGATGCCATCCAGCCATCTCATCCTCTGTGATCCCCTTCTCCTCCTGCCCCCAATCCCTCCCAGCATCAGAGTCTTTTCCAATGAGTCAACTCTTCGCATGAGGTGGCCAAAGTACTGGAGTTTCAGCTTTAGTATCATTCCTTCCAAAGAAATCCCAGGGCTGATCTCCTTCAGAATGGACTGGTTGGATCTCCTTGCAGTCCAAGGGACTCTCAAGAGTCTTCTCCAACACCACACTTAAAAAGCATCAATTCTTTGGCGCTCAGCTTTCTTCACAGTCCAACTCTCACATCCATACATGACCACAGGAAAAACCATAGCCTTGACTAGATGGACCTTTGTTGCCAAAGTAATGTCTCTGCTTTTCAATATGCTATCTAGGTTGGTCATAACTTTCCTTCCAAGGAGTAAGCGTCTTTTAATTTCATGGCTGCAGTCACCATCTGCAGTGATTTTAGAGCCCAGAAAAATAAAGTCTGACACTGTTTCCACTGTTTCCCCATCTATTTCCCATGAAGTGATGGGACCAGATGCCATGATGTTCATTTTCTGAATGTTGAGCTTTAAGCCAACTTTTTCACTCTCCACTTTCACTTTCATCAAGAGGCTTTTGAGTTTCTCTTCACTTTCTGCCATAAGGGTGGTGTCATCTGCATATCTGAGGTTATTGATATTTCTCCCAGCAATCTTGATTCCAGCTTGTGTTTCTTCCAGCCCAGCGTTTATCATGATCTACTCTGCATATAAGTTAAATAAACAGGGTGACAATATACAGCCTTGACATACTCCTTTTCCCATTTGGAACCAGTCTGTTGTTCCATGTCCAGTTCTAACTGTTGCTTCCTGACCTGCATACAAATTTCTCAAGAGGCAGGTCAGGTGGTCTGGTATTCCCATCTCTTTCAGGATTTCCCAGTTTATTGTGATCCACACAGTCAAAGGCTTTGGCATAATCAATAAAGCAGAAATAGATGTTTTTCTGGAACTCTCTTGCTTTTTCCATGATCCAGTGGATGTTGGCAATTTGGTCTCTGGTCCCTCTGCCTTTTCTAAAACCAGCTTGAACATCAGGAAGTTCACGGTTCACATATTGCTGAAGCCTGGCTTGGAGAATTTTGAGCATTACTTTGCTAGCGTGTGAGATGAGTGCAATTGTGCAGTAGTTTGAGCATTCTTTGGCATTGCCTTTCTTTGGGATTGGAATGAAAACTGACCTTTTCCAGTCCTTACCATATATTTCATTACATTTGAAAATAATAGTCTTATGTAATATATGAAAAAATTGAAAAAGAAAACTACATTGTGAGTGAGAAAATACCTTCAACGTCATAGCTTTCTGGTATATTGAGAGATAATCCCATTGTGTGTCATTTTTTATTAATAAAAGTTCATATTGACTTAGTATTTATAATATCATATGTATTGTTTCTAGTTCTTAAAATGCCAAAAAGTCTGAAGTGTTTCAGTTTCTCTAGCACAAATAGATGCCCATGGATTTGACAGGAAACTGGGAAATTTTGCTGCTCAAAGATATTGGCCTACTGTGGATATCTGAAATGGACCAATAATGATGTATTTCTTTCTGTTAAACTTTCCTCTAATTTAGTGGCTCTTTTCTAAATTGCAGATATTCCAGGAAGGAGTAATATACTAAGTAACTCACCCCCTATTATGAAATAATTGATCATATCTTTTCTCTGGTAGGAGGAGCTACAGGGGAAGTCCTGATGCAGGACTTGGTAAAGAAAACTGGTTAAGGAAGGTTCTGATCAGGTAAAGACTGCAAAGATTTTCTCTTCTACCTGAACAGAGAACCAAGTTCCTTGTCCTTTTTTAAAATGAATTTCTCAAATGCAAGTTTAAGCCTTGTGGATACAAGCAAAGTGAAATGGAAATCTGGGACAATTACCTAAATTATTTCATTTTTAAAACCCTTCATTAAGGCTAAACAGGGATTTTTGGCTTAAATTATTCAACTGGACTAACTACATTAAAATTATCTAAAATTGCCTTGCTCTCTATTTCACCTTATCTGTTTAGAGACAGACCTTAGGCTGTGTCTGCTTTGCCCTGTATGGATTGATTTGGGGCCAAAAAATTCAATTAATTCTATTCACAAAGGGCCTTCATGGAATGGAGCAAATGGAAAAATGAATGCTTATGGTTTCTGGCTGCCCCATTCTGCTCTCAAGCCTGGGAGGGCCCGAGCCTGATGTACTTAATGATCCCAGTTCTGCTGGTTCACTGTGGGTCTGCATGGGTGTACGCTTAGCACATTATTTTAAACATATGATCTTCACAGACTGTTTTGCTTTGGGACAATCAGCAGAGCCAGTTCATTGTTCTAGAAGAAAAGAAAGCACACTGAGGCAATGTGTTGCTAGCTTACATCTACTGTATGCTTACCATACATCGGGAATTTATTATCTCATGAATCTGAAGGTTATTGCCAAGTGGCGCAGCAGCTTCAACTCTGTGCAACTTGGCTCTTCAGCCCATGGCTCAAGTGAAGATCAATGCTGAAAGGCCGGGAGTATGGGCTCCAGACTTGGGGTTTATATAACCATATGTGCCTCAGTTTCTCTCTGTAAAACAAGAGTAAAACTTCCTGTCTCACAGTGTTGTTGGGAGGATAGAGAGTGAAAAAAGTAAAACACTTAAAAGAGTGTCTGTGCATAGTAAATTACTTAATAAATATTTCCTATTATTATTAATGTCATTATTACTATAGTCCCTGTAGTTAATGTAAGCAACACTTCCCAAAGGGATTGAGTGGAAATTCCTGTATTTGTCACTAAATTTACCCCTACCCCCATAATTTATTCCCCCTTGCACCACTCCCATTTACCCACCATTATACATTCTCAAAGATTAAGGCTAGCTTTGGGACAGAAAATTTAGGCAGAGTTATACATCAAGATCGAATAAATTATTTTGGTCCATGGGACACTCACATGCTTATTTCTTATCTTTTTACTTAAAAATCTATCCTAAACGTCATCACAGTGATGGGATTTGTGCAGCACTTTATGGTGTTAGCATATTTTTATACTCATTATCTTATCTGATGTAAGATCACTCTGTAAAGATTATGCAGGTGTGACTTCCTTCAATAGAAATTATGTCAGAGAAGTCAAATCTTTTGCAGAAATACTCCCCACTGGTGGGGTTGAGGGGATGCTCTGACTGTGGAACCTAGGGCAGTAGAAGTTGAGGGAAGAAGCAAGAAAAATGTTTGGTATTAGCCTAGGAGTCTTAAGCTATTGGGATTGTCGATATCAGGCCTAAATCCAAGGGCAAGGGTGAAGGAATTCTCAGAAAGGAAAAAGAGAGAGAGGGGACAAAAAGTTTAGGAAAGCAGAAAAGGGAAAGAAAAAGCAAGCCAGGAAGAGGTGGAGAGACGGAGCAGAATGCAGGGCTGCTGACAGCAGTTTCTCGCAAGTTGCTGTCTGCTTACACCCAACAGTGGAGGTTCCTCAACAACAGGGTCTTTATCTAGGTCCTTAATTTCTCCTCCTGGCACTTAGTGTAGTATTGTTGAGTGCTTAATGAATTGTTCTCTCTGGTGCAGAGGGCTTCCACTACAGCAGCCTCTGTGAGCTTAAATGATGGGAAATGGTTCATTTGTCCCATTGAGAAGAAAGGAAGACCTCCTATGAAGTCAAGGAATTGGATGAAAATGATGGGTATTCTCTGGGGTAGTTGAAATTAGAGCTCTGCGGTCTGGAAAATAAACTGTGCTTCAGTGCAGATACATTTATGGAAACATCAATAAACACTGTGATTAAACTGTAGATAGAATTCCATCACAGAGAACAATTCAAATAGTATACAAAGTTATTTTAAACCCTAAACTCCTATTCATATTTTCAGGTAAAAATTACATCTTAATCAACCAGATGGATTATTTAGATGATTTTGTTAAATTCAAATTACATGAAAGTAAAAATTTAGTGCCACAGGTTACAAAAAATTTACTTTTCCTACCTTTTCTTTGGTGTGCACTTGGCAAATAACAGCTTGTTAACATTGAAAGTTTTGGTGGAGGCAGAGACTGTTTCATTCAAGAAGTAATTATTAAGTAGTTATTATGTGGTGAGCATGAGGCTTATACTGGGGGTGTCCTGCCAGAGTTTTTGCTCCTGAGGAGATTAAAATCTTTTGGAATTAGAACACAGTGTGACCACGACAAAGGCTCCTAGAGATACAAGCGCAAAGGACTGTGGGAGCTCACTGGAGGGACAGTTAGGACAATCAGCTTGATCTGTGCTCTAGTTCTCTACCTGGTAAAAGAGTTGGTGATGGTGATGAGCCATTCTCTGTAGAGAGCTGCACATGTGCAAAAATATAGAGATGGGAATATTCAGGAGTTGAGGATGCCCGCTGGAGTGTAGATGGGGACTGGAAAAAGAGACAAGAATAGGAAAAGTTCAAAGTTTATTTGGAATGCCATGGGGGCACCATTTGAGGAATTTAAGCATTTTGTCAGTGCTGGGGGCAGAATGAAGGGCCAAAAGAAACAGCAGAAATGAGACAAGGAAGAGTGTGCTTAGATACAATGAGATGATAAGCTCTGCATTTTAAATAAAGCCCTCTGGGCTGCCAGGGGTGGAATGGGTTGGGAGAGAATGAGCGTGACTAAATGCAGTTGGGGATGAATGAAAGTGAAAGTGAAAGTGAAGTTGCTCAGTCACGTCTCACTCTTTGGGATCCCATGGACTGTAGTCTACCAGGCTTCTCTGTCCATGGGATTTTCCAGGCAATAGTACTGGAGTGGGTTGCCATTTCCTTCTCCAGGGAATCTTCCTGACCCAGGGATCGAACCCAGGTCTCCTGCATTGCAGGCAGACACTTTACCCTCTGAACCACCAGGGAATATTGGGGATGAATGAGGAGGCTAAATAAGAGACCACGGCAGTAATGGAGAGAAGGGGACAAGTTTAAGTAACACGAAAGTGGAAGAGTTATTGGAACTTGGTGAGTGAGAAGGAAGAGTCTAGAAGACACAGGTTTTAGGCTGAGGATCCAGTACTTTCTTTTAAGAGATGGTTTAAAAGGGAAGATGACTTAAGATTGCTGAATTGGGGGAAGAATTGTTGAAATTAGCATTGTCTGGAACGGTAAGCATCTTGGTTTCCTGGCTCTGTCTTCTGGTAACTTCTCTAAAACATTGTTTTTTTTATTGTCCTGCCCTATCTTCCCTCTCTTTCTGTCTGTGACTCCCTCTTACTCTATCTCACTGCAGTTTTCTTTCATCCTCACCTGGCCCTGCTAATGCTTCTTTCCTGATTCTCCTCAGTTTGTTTCCTCCAACCCACCCCTACTGAAACTCAGCAAACACACACACTTACAACAGACAGAACAAATACTGAACCAATATTTTTGTTAAATAGCTTAACTGCTTTGTGGAGAGGGATTTGTCAATGCATCTGTTCTAAAGAATTTTCTTTTAATAGATAATTTTGTGTGTGTGGAAACCAGATCAGCAAACCACTGTTACTATGGCCTATCCACAGAGACCTGGAAATTGCTATATTAAGCGGAACTGATTAAAAGGTATTTTACCTGTTTGGAATAAAACTCACAATCTGTTCTTGAAAATTGTTGCTACTACTTGGACGAGGGTAATTGAGGACAGGACTATACCATTTGTTATATTCTAGGGCTGTGACTTGTGATTTTTTTGTCTATAGACAACAGACTCCCTCCACAATCAGATAAATGCAACATGTGAACACTGAAGGGGACCCATTCAGAACAGAGGGAACCATGGAATAGGGAGCATCAAAGTTGATTATCAGTGGAAATAGGGATACCACCAGATACAGAGCTGTGACACAGGTCGGGCAGACCCACCAGAGAGAAACATAGTGTTTCTTGAGCATACCCTTCTGTGATATTGTGTAAGGGTCTTGCTTACAAATCCAAGTAAATCTGACCATTGGATCATCTGGATGTGTGAGTTCTGATGATGTCTGACCCACTGAGTGAATGCTACCCTGCCGTAGGAAAACAAAGGAGTAAGGGGAATCTGACAGCCTTTCACAGTGGAAAGAGGCAAAGTCTGCCTGGTCTTTACGCAGAACATGGACACACACCTTAGAGGTACTATGGTAGATAACTAAACTTCATCCATCCAGGCACCCCGACACAGGCAATTTAAGGGCAGGGATTCTACCAGATAGGGGCCAGCTTGTTCATGCCTCCATTATTCACTTCCCAGCAGGGTGACTTTGAGTAAATTACTTAAACTCTTCAATTGAGTAAATTATTTAAACTCTCCAAACCTCATTTTTCTCTCTGTAGATGGAGAATGACATTATTCACCACGTTGGGTTGGGATAAAAAGTAACTGAACTACTGTGCTTAGTCTGTTGCCTGGCATGTAATGAAAGTTCAATAAATGTTAACTGGTGCTGTCAGTGGCTATCTGATGGGAAGATGCAATTGGAACTAGAGAATTCCAACAAAGGGCTCTGTAAAATAAAGATGTTTTCATGTCATGGCATTAAGAAACTGGTCTTTGGGGATCTGGTTACAGTGGATTTGCTACAAGAAATAACCCTATACTACAAAAACATTCTTGGGCTTCCCAAGGTGGCACAGAATCTGTCTGTCAATTCAGGAGATGCAAGAGACATGGGTTCGATCCTTGAGTTGGGAAGATCCCCAGGAGTAGGAAATAGCAGCCTGCTCCAGGATTCTTGCCTGGAATTCCATGGACAGAGAAGCCTGGTGGGCCATAGTCCATGGGCTTGCAAAGAGTTGGACACGACTGAGCACACAACTCATAAAAGCATCCTTGGGGTTTGTATAAGTTTTATTTTCCTTTCACTCACTGTCACCATAATCAACAGTATTCTATAAACTGCTGTCATTTAAAATCACTTTTAGTCTCTAGCTCTGATAACTCTTTATCCAGAACCAATTACCAGCTTGCATAAGGAGTTTCCATGGTGGCTTAGGCAGTAAATAATGCGCTTGTCATTCAGGAAACCTGGGTTCTATCCCTGGGTTGGGAAGATTCCATGGAGAAAGGAATGGCAACCCACACCAGTGTTCTTGTCTTGAGAATCCCATGGACAGAGGAGCCTGGTGGGTTGTAGTCCATGGGGTTGCAAAGAGTTGGACACGACTGAGCAACTAACATTTTCTTTTCACTTATTTCATAGGGCCTTTCCATATGACATGTGAAGAGTCTGCCACAGAGGCCAGAAATCCTGACTCTGGTTTCGTCCATCTTTAGCATCTCTTCATTTCCTTCTTTCTTAATGTGGATTGCCAGAGAAATTAAGAATCTTTTGGAAGAGAATAGAGCAATGGTTCTCAATTCTGATGGCATCACAATTAGTTAATAAAGGTAACTGCCCAGGTGCCTGATGCTGAACCCACAGAGGGCAGCCTACAATGCCCCATGTTGTCCTTGTCAAATCAGAAGCCAAGGACCTTGGCTGTATTAAGCAACCACTTCAGTTCAGTTCAGTTCAGTCGCTCAGTCGTGTCCGACTCTTTGCGACCCCATGAATCGCAGGACGCCAGGCCTCCCTGTCCATCACCAACTCCCGGAGTTCACTCAGACTCACATCCATTGAGTCAGTGACGCCATCCAGCCATCTCATCCTCTGTGATCCCCTTCTCCTCCTGCCCCCAATCCCTCCCAGCATCAGAGTCTTTTCCAAGGAGTCAACTCTTCGCATGAGGTGGCCAAAGTACTGGATCAGCTTTAGCATCATTCCTTCCAAAGAACACCCAGGGCTGATCTCCTTCGGAATGGACTGGTTGGATCTCCTTGCAGTCCAAGGGACTCTCAAGAGTCTTCTCTAACACCACACTTCAAAAGCATCAATTCTTCGATGCTCAGCTTTCTTCATAGTCCAACTCTCACATCCAAACATGACCACTGGAAAAACCATAGCCTTGACTAGACGGACCTTTGTTGGCAAAGTAATGTCTCTGCTTTTCAATATGCTATCTAGGTTGGTCATAACTTTTCTTCCAAGGAGTAAGCATCTTTTAATTTCATGGCTGCAGTCACCATCTGCAGTGATTTTGGAGCCCAAAAAATAAAGTCTGACACTGTTTCCACTGTTTCCCCATCTATTTCCCATGAAGTGATGGGACCAGATGCCATGATCTTCATTTTCTGAATGTTGAGCTTTAAGCCGACTTTTTCACTCTCCTCTTTCACCTTCATCAAGAGGATTTTTAGTTCCTCTTCACTTTCTGCCATAAGGGTGGTGTCATCTGCATATCTAAGGTTATTGATATTTCTCCCAGCAATCTTGATTCCAGCTTGTGTTTCTTCCAGCCCAGCGTTTATCATGATCTACTCTGCATATAAGTTAAATAAGCAGGGTGACAATATACAGCCTTGACGTACTCCTTTTCCTATTTGGAACCAGTCTGTTGTTCCATGTCCAGTTCTAACTGTTGCTTCCTGACCTGCATACAAATTTCTCAAGAGGCAGGTCAGGTGGTCTGGTATTCCCATCTCTTTCAGAATTTTCCACAGTTTCTTGTGATCCACACAGTCAAAGGCTTTGGCATAATCAATAAAGCAGAAATAGATGTTTTTCTGGAACTCTCTTGCTTTTTCCATGATCCAGCAGATGTTGGCAATTTGGTCTCTGGTTCCTCTGCCTTTTCTAAAACCAGCTTGAACATCTGGAAGTTCACAGTTCACATATTGCTGAAGCCTGGCTTGGAGAATTTTGAGCATTACTTTGCTAGCGTGTGAGATGAGTGCAATTGTGCAGTAGTTTGAGCATTCTTTGGCATTGCCTTTCTTTGGATTGGAATGAAAACTGACCTTTTCCAGTGCTGTGACCACTGCTGAGTTTTCCAAATTTGCTGGCATATTGAGTGAAGCACTTTCACAGCATCATCTTTCAGGATTTGAAATAGCTCAACTGGAATTCCATCACCTCCACTAGCTTTGTTCATAGTGATGCTTTCTAAGGCCCACTTCACATTCCAGGATATCTGGCTCTAGGTGAGTGATCACACCATCATGATTATCTGGGTTGTGAAGATCTTTTTTCTACAGTTCTTCTGTGTATTCTTGCCACCTCTTCTTAATATCTTCTGCTTCTGTTAGGTCCATACCATTTCTGTCCTTAATCGAGCCCATCTTTGCATGAAATGTTCTCTTGGTATGAGACCTGTAAACATGCCCCTGAAGTTATGAGGTTCTGCACATGCCTCTTGCGGCCAGTGCCCAGATAGGACTCGGACCTGTCTGGACATCATTCTTTACTTACAGGCACTTTCTGACTTCACACATGACCTCTGTCCCTGGCATTTGTCGTTGACTCAAATTTTCCCATTGTTCTTGTAAAACGGGAGAAATATAGGAGATGTGTTTTCCTTCCAATGTGAATGTACTCTTTAAAAGAGCCTTACAACAAAACTTGCTTCCATACCTAAAATAAATTTGTGACAAGTTATCTGGGTAAAGAGAAGATGATCTCTTGTCCATCTATCTTCTGGAAGGTTTCCCTTTATTGGTCAGTTCTTTTCTCTGGGGCAGTCTACTGTCTCAAGCTCCCAAATGTACCCCCTCCCCTGACTAAACTTGGCTGTAATAGCTGAGGTTACAGACCGAGGGAAGCGTGCCTCACTGGAGCTCTGTCTTTTAACAGTTTAAAGCTAGCATCTATCAAAGCTCGAGCTGCCTCTTTACTATGAAGTTTATTCACAGGTAAGATTTAAGGTTAAAATGTTTTTGTCAGTACTAATTTGAAGGTTGTCATTTTTTCCCCATAAATTTGGTTGCATATCCTTCATTGCCCCCAAATTAAAATAGACCTGTGAGCATTTTTGAAAAAGTGCTTCTTCATTTCAGAGTATTTGTAAGTGGTACTGGAAAAGGAAAATGTTTCCTGATGAAAAAAGATCTGAGAAATTCTAGAAAAACAAGTTGGTTTCTTCTCTACAGGACTTATCAGAGCATTTAACAAGGTACTATTCACTGTGGTTGTAATATTTCCCTCAAATTATTTTCCCATAAAAGTCTTTTTATCACAGAGCATTTATGAAGACTAGGTTTTGGGGAAACTGCTTTGGTAAAATGGTGTCCTAAATTTCTTAAATAAGAACTGTAGAACAGAGAAGACAGAAGATACATATCTTGACATAAAAATTGGTATACATGAGCTGACATGTTCTATGACAATAGGAAAATTTGAAATTGGATCTGCTTCAAATAATCCAGAACTTTTGATCAATGTGTACCTCAAGATGGCATAGCCATGGCCAGCTTTGCCATGCAGCCATCTGAAAGACAGAGATCTTTGATATTATTCTCAGCAGTTGGCAGCATCACTGAAAAAGTGTATGCAAATATTAAAAATGGGGTGGATCCAGACCAATCCTAACACTGCTGCCTAGGGAGTTAAGAGATTTGGAGCAAAAATCATGAGACCTTTCCAAAATAGGCATGGTGTTAAATTGCACCAGAGATAAGCAGGCAAGATATAAAGTGTGGGACAGCTGTTGTGGCTGATACTGCTCAGTAGACAGGCAGAAATATTGGATCATCCCCTTCGTTAGCACCAGAGTAGTAACCATTAAGAGTGAAGAACATTCATATTGTTCTTGTTTAAAGCACTTACTGATTCACTCAACAAATATTTACTGGGTGCTTACAAAGTAGTAGCCTCTGTCCTGGTCACTTGGGTTAGAGCGGTGACAAATAGGTAACGTCTCTGATCCTGCATGTCCACTGTCCAGTTTAATCTTTACAATGTCCTCATTTAATAGAACACAAAACTGAGATTGTGACTGTAGATTTTCAAGTCTGGAAAGTATCTTAGAAAAATTTTTATTCACACTCTGCATTTTACTCATGAAGAGATAAGTTTAAAGGGTTATCCTTTTTGACAGAAAATAGTGACAGCAAGGATGAAAAACCAGGTCTTCTGCCTTCCAGCGCTGGTCGCTCCCTGGTGCTGTATGCTGCTTAGAAAACGGATATGAATTTGTATGAGGTAGGCAGTCAGTAAAGGTGTGATTCTCAGAGAGTGGCCACAGTCTCTGCCCTAACACAGCAGGAATTTGACTCTGTCAGCTCAAGGTGCTAACTGAAAATCCAAAAGAAGCAGTGGCTTGAAGACCACGCCAAATAGTATTTCTAAGGTTAAAGGGGGGAAGGGAACCCCCCCCACCACCATTAACTGAGAAGGATGAAGCAAATGGTCCCAGAATTCCTGCTTACATTTTACTGGATTATGAAAGCACAGTGAACACGCTCCAATTTAAACTTGGCCAGAC
The DNA here is from genome assembly GCF_029407905.1 of Bubalus kerabau. Taxonomy (NCBI): domain Eukaryota; kingdom Metazoa; phylum Chordata; class Mammalia; order Artiodactyla; family Bovidae; genus Bubalus; species Bubalus kerabau. Next base: position 102,150,581 of record NC_073626.1, read on the forward strand.
ACTGGGGGATTAAGTTTCATGACACAAGGGGTTGGTACTGCAATCCTTGTAAGTTCCTCATGAGAAGATGAAGCTCTTATATGTCATTACATGTAGGGAAGAGATTTAAGAACCATATTCCTGTTATAAACAGTATTAGAAATCAGTATTTCATTTCCCCTTGATTGCAACACTAAATCTAGGAATGTCAAGGGAGAGAATGTACTTCATGGAATGCAGAAAACTTGATTTAAAAAGCCTTAATTGGTGAAAATGTATCAAAGCAAGGGAAGCAAATAGCACAAATTTCACATTTCAGTGTTCTTTTTTGATTTGAGTTACTTGAAAAGATATTAGATTGATTGACTGAATGGATGAATGAAAGGGGATTTGGTGAATATCAATCAACAAACATGTATTAAGCATCTACTATGTGCAAAATACAATTAGATAGTAAATAAAAAGATGAATAAATCCTGATCCCTGAGAGATGACAAATGCTATAATACAAGGATGAACATTTTCATGTTCATTAAAGAAGTACGGCATGTTCGGGAGAGCAAAATTATTTCTCACTTTGGGAAATATAATCATAAAACAATGAGCAAAGCTTTATTGTGTATGAGAATGTTGGGTCCAAAGAACCCAGTTCGACATCTGCCACCAAAATTATGGAATCACATGATTTACCTTTTGGAAACTTAATTTGGTATGGATGGTATGATTTAAAACACCATTTGCAGTATGACCTATAATAATTGCTGTTATTTTTTGAGATGATGTTATATTGGCCCAGATCCTTCTGAAGTTGGTTCTGACATTTATAAAGGAGCAGTTAGCTCTTTTGCAGACAGCAAGCTCACCATCCTTGCATACTTGTATCTAAAATAGTCCTAAAATTCTCTTTATTGCCACTACACTGTTTCCTAAAATGAAGTATGAGATCATGGTAGTATTTAGTTATTGGTTCAGTTTTCTGTCTTCTTAGATCTTTTTAAAGCTCTTATGTCCTTACAGAATGACCTCGTATTTAATGTCTGATCACATGATCAGCTATTTACAAAGTGCTGGTGTTCTAATTTGATTCCTTTTGATAACATAAGAGGACATTTAGTTGTATGGTCTTCGGTAAGGATTATTTACTCCCAGAGTTTTTTGAAACTGTGCAATGGCAGAAAACAGATGAACTAAACAGTAATATTTTATAAGAAATTAAGGTGATCCTTCTGAAAAGGAATTTCATCCAACTATTTCCCTTTATGGATTATATAGTTCTAAATAAAACAGATAAAAAACTCAGCCAGTGAATGTGCCAAGCCATGCTTTGTTAACTTGATTATTAAAATATATTGTAATCTATGTATTACATATATCACTTTTATTTGCATAGGAATATATACATTTAATTTAAAAAATTGATTTGTACTTACACTATTTGTAGTATTATTTACTAAAATTCTTATCTTACAACCCATGGCTGAAAGTTCCTTTAAGGCAAACTTGTTAAATACCAGTTCCCAACTTTATTGAAAATCTATTTTGCGTACATAATACATTCCACACTCTTGCAAGATGCAAGTCACTATCCCCTAATAACATTCTTACATAGCACATTACATTTTTTTCCTTTGCAGGAATGAAATATCCCTCTGAGTTTGCATTATCTTGTTTTGTGAAAGTTTGGTAAATTTTAACTTTGACCTTAGACAATTGGTTGTGATCTTATGGAAAGGATATAAAACATTATCCTTATGCAAGTCTCCATGAGTGGCTATTTTTGCTCTTAGTTCTCAAAAGGAACAAGTAAATACTTCAGGACAAGTTATTTTTAAAGGTTTTTAAATAGTGTTTGTTATTTCAAGGCATTAACAAGTAAAATTTCTTAGAAAATACTGGTCAGTTGTGTTTATTGCCTTATGTCAACACGCTTGTCATTTTGAGAAAGTGTCATAATCCTAGAAGAAGATGGTTTGCACTCCTTGGGTCAGATTCTAATCTAAGAAGTGTTCTGTGTATCCCTGCATATCTCTCAAAGGATCTGTGGCCCCACAACTGTAAACCTGTCGCTTCTCATAGCACAGCACATGCATATTGGAAATGCTTAGATTCTTCACAGTGCAAATGCAAATTGGGTATCAATAGGGAATAATGGATGGAGAAGGCAATGGCACCCCACTCCAGTACTCTTGCCTAGAAAATCCCATGGACGGAGGAGCCTGGTAGGCTGCAGTCCATGGGGTCACTAAGGGTCGGACAAGACTGAAGTGACTTCACTTTCACTTTTCACTTTCATGCATTGGAGAAGGAAATGGCAACCCACTCCAGTGTTCTTGCCTGGAGAATCCCAGGGATGGGGGAGCCTGGTGGGCTGCCGTCTATGGGGTCGCACAGAGTCGGACATGACTGAAGCGACTTAGCAGCAGCAGCAGCAGGGAATAATGGAAGGGTGCTTATCCACTTATAATTGTCTCCCTTTTTATCCTTTCCATCATCTTTACATTGTTGGCATAGTTAGGGTAAGCCAGTTATGTTGAAGGGTACAGACTGAGCAGAGACCTGGAATCCAGATTTGGATTTGTCCACAAGTAGCTACTAAAATTTAACTTAAACTTGGCTGAGCTTAAGTGTACTTATTTTGTGAAATGAAAGATTTGTAAACAGGCAGCTCATGGCTTAAATCTAATGTGCACAGGCATTTTGTTTGGGCTACATACTGTTTTAAAAGTCAGGAAATTTCACCTAAGATTTCTAGTCTCTCTTAAGAAATAGAACAATGTGACACCTGGAGCCTACATTCTCAAACAACAATTTCCTGGGCCCTGTAGCTTTCTTGGTTTGCCATCCAAGCACTTGTCTGAATTTCATTCCCTTGATCTTCTAAAATGGTATGACTCTTTGGCTTTGTTTCAAGAAACATAGTGGGAAAAGTTGAATTCCTCTTAAAAGTCATTTGACAAGGTACTTTTTTTGCTGTTTTACAATGTCTTAGTTTTTCTTTGATCCCACTCTGACCTTACACACTTAAAAGAGATACAGCTCTCTACCTATGTATGGCCTGCCCTCTGCCCCCTCTTTATGGGCAAAAGTCGGGGGAGAAACCTCGGCTTTATTTTTCATACCTGCATTTAAATTTTTTCCTTCAATGATTTTACCTCCAGATAGATAATGTAAAATAACTTATTGTCATTTCTGTGAAAATTAGAGAAACTGTGACTCTCTACTTATGAAACCCAGAAAGTATATAGAATAGAGAATAGAATAGTGACTCTCACTTTTTGAAGCTGTGCTCCTTCACATTTTTCAGTTACCATACTGTATCTAATCAGATTCTCGCAAAGCAATGCTATGCATACAACGATTCTCCTGTAACTCTCTTTGGAGACAAAGGCCAGCTGCTGTGGTGAGGGTTAGCTGCTTCTTATGGCTTGGGATCATCTTTCATTAAAAATCACAGATGGTAGTATATCCTTCTCACCATAAGAACTGATATAAGCTTTGGTCAGGAGAAGGAAGAATGCATGACCATGAAAAACTTCTTCAAATAAAATATCCCTGAATCAATTGACATGTACCTTCAGTTGAATCCTCATCCCTAATTTTTGGTGAGAATCAATATAGTCAATAAAAATCCAGGTTAGTGAAATAATCTTGTATCTATGTAGAGGGGGTAAGTGGTGGGGGGGGAATGTTCAATGAAAGAAATTTATTTCTGGTTGATTTAATAAGAATTGATTTTATATTGAAAAAATCTAAGTAGTAACATTTGAGAGATGGTTTAGAGAAAGACAATGCTGCTGTTGCTGTTTGGTCACAAAGTCATGTCCAACTCTTTGTGACCCCATGGACTGTAGCCATCAGGCTCTTCTGTCCATGGGACTTCCCAGGCAAGAATACTGGAGAGGGTTGCCATTTCCTTCTCAAGGGGATCTTCCTGACCCAGGGATAGAACCCACATCTTGTGCTGGGCAGGAGGATTCTACCATCGAGCCACCTAGGAGGTCCCAGAGAAAGACAGTATGCATTTACTAAAATAAAACCTTAGTTTCTAATTAGGTTCTTATAACATGACCACTCTTCAACAGCTGTAGAACAAGGCAAATGTTGCTTTCTAGTCAAATGTGATCACTGAAGAACTCCGTTACCGACAGCTAAGGACCATCTAAAGATAAAGCAAAGTTTTGCAAGATGTTTCTCTTTCACCTGCTGATTAAACTGTGAAAAATCTGTGAGCCCAAATGCAAATTTCCCTGTTCCTGTTTTACTGGACAAGCTCCCAGGACTAGATTAGAGCTAATGCAAATTAGAGAATTTCCACCAATTGATTTAGGGAAATAGCTGGCTTGACACACAAACCTCTTGGCAGTGAGGTCCTGCACAAAAATACAGAAATATGAGCTTTGATGTAGTTAAGGAGCATAGCGGGCAATAAGGTTCTTTACTATAGAATTATTTCTCTATTTGGGAAGCAGATTAACCAGATTCTCAATTTGTGGTTTGATCCTTTCTTTTTTCCTCCTCATCTCTCATTTGGTTCTCTTTGCTCAGTGTTGACTATCTGCTGAAAGTGAAACAGAACACCATAGGAGAGACTCTCTTTTCCAGTATGTGCTTCTGCCGTATGCACTTCCCTAAGTCTCTCATTGGGAAATTCATTCCAAAAGAATTTCAAAGCATAAGGGGGTACATTTTGTGAGACATATAGGCAGCAAATAAACGGGGTAAAAAAGACTGGTAAATTGATCTCTGCTTCATATTTGACTATACCTTTAAAAATTTCCATGGAAAGTGGGTGTAATATTTAAAATATTTTGTTATGAAAACCTAGACACAATTCCACAAAAGACAAAAATGTCTGGAGGCATTATTTTTATGGATGTTAATCTCAAGCTCTTTCATATCCAATCATGACTGGGCTCCAGAGATTCCTTAATAATATAAGGAATTTGGTAAATTTTTATAACAACTTGTTCTCTGGCATCTTTGGAGCCCTCATGATCTGCTGTAGGATCGTCATTTGCCAAACTGTTCGGGAAGGATAATAATTAGTCCTGGGCAAACATTTAAAAGTGAATTAGCAATTAACAAAATAGAGGTGGGGCTAGAGACTATTTTATAAGCTTCATTTATATTTAAGCTTGAAAGGAGTCCTAGGGTCAGATGGACCAACACCTTCATTTTACAGATGAGAAAACTGAAGACCAAAGAACATAAATGCCACAATTTAGGTTACATAACAGCTGTAGAACCAGAATGAATTCTTGATTCCCAGCCCAAGGCTTTGTTATTAGGGCCTGCTGCCTTAGATTTTCCTACCAGATCTGTTGGCTTGGGTAGAATTCTAATAATTCTGATAAAAGTTTGTTTTGTGAAGCCTGCATCACATTATGTCCTTTCAGCATTGTGAAAAGGAGCTTAATTTGAATGTCCTTGTAGCATACTGTACCAACAAGTCTACCAGCTTAGCCAGTACAGTACCATCACTAGGCTCCAAGAACACTGTGTAACTTTGCCCACCTGATGCTAGCCCCTATCTGTCATGTTCAGATTTAACTCTGAAAGGCTGCCCAGTTTCTCCTGTATGTGACTAATCTTATAGACAATGCTACTGTTAGTGTATGGTCATTTTCAAGGAATCTCCCCTCCCCTAAACCTGCTTCAAATTAATGCACAGAAATAAACTGAGTTATTTTTTCCAGAAAATATCAGCTTAAATAATAAGAACATAAATGACAAACTAGTTGAATATTAAGTTGAGATAGCTAAGTTTACATAAAAATAGCTATTTTGCTAAATCATGGAGCCAAAGCCAAGTTATGCATATGAGACTTATCCTTGGGGTTTCTTAAACTGTCTGTTTTGAATACTAGGCATCTTGAAATCATCATTTTGGGTATCCAACTTGTCCCTCTTTTGTTTTTGTTTTCTGAAAAATTTATAAAGCCAGACTGCTCAGTGGGAATGAAATTCTTCCTCCAGAAAGAAAAGAGAAAAATCTGAACATAGAGAAGGCCGATCTTAGAATATCTGTGACTCAAAACTATCTTTGAGTATTATTTCTGGGTTTGAGTAATCTTCATGGGTTATAGGTGCCATAAAAGTCATGGCATGGAAGAAGGAAAAGATGGTGATGGAAATAAAGAAAAAGGAAGAGTAGGAGAAAAAGCAATGGGGAGAGTAAAAGGAGAGAATGGGAGTGTGGTAGAATATTTCTAGAAATGGTTCCAAGTATATTTGTCCTGTGGTCTCTCACTGTTAGGTGGTTGTTGTTTTTAAAAAACAGCTTTATTGAGTTATAAGTGACCTGTCCTAAAATTCACTTATTGCAAGTATACAACTCAATAATTTTAAGTACGTTGAGTTTATCATTCCAGTGTCACTTGGCTTCCATTGTTTCTGAAAATAAGTTAGTCATTAAATGCATTGGTGTTCTTTTATTGCCTTCTCTGTTCTTCAGCTTGGAAAATTTCTGTGGATCTATTTTTAAGTATCTCCCAGATTTCACTGCCATATTACACTTTCTGTTGAAACTATCTGGTCAGTTTTTCATGTCAGTAGATGTATTTTTCAATTCCAGAATTTCCATTTAGGTCTTTTAATAATATAATTTGTATCTCTTATTGAGGCAGTCTTTTTGCTGAATCACTGTCATATTTTCCTTTAAATCTTTAAATATTATAGTTTCCTTTCATCTTTTGAACATATGTATAATAATCATTTTCAGGTCTTTGTCTGATAAATCCAACATCTGGATTATCTCAGAGACAGTTTCTATTGACTGCTTTTTCCTCTGAGTATGGGTCATAATTTCTTGATTCTTTGCATACTCCTAATTATGTTGTTGAATACTGGACACTTTAGATAATCTCTTGTAGCAACTCTAGATTCTGAATTTTTTTCCTTGAAACATTTGTTGCTTGTGTGTTTAATAACTTGTCTGGAATACATATGTGAAATCTGTCTCCTTGCAATGCATGGCCCCTGATATCTGTATTCTCTTTCTCTTTACTTTTTTTTTCTTTTATTTTTAAGTCTGACTTTGTAGGGATCATTTCTCTGCCTATGTAGCTTAGTGTTCAGCCAATAATTGATCAGAGGCTGTCCTCAAATACAGAGTCAGTGTGGCTTCTATTCACTGCTAATGTGTTTGTAGGTAGGCCAGAAAGTATATTCAAACTTCAGGTAAGTTTCAAGTTCACATCAGCTTTTACTTTCTGCTGGGTTCTCTTGTTTTTCCTCTTCATATACCCAGACTCAGCTTCATCAGCCAGGAACATGCAGGTGGCTGTGCACATGCATAACCTCTGATCAACCCAGGATAATCGAAGAGTTTATCCCATATATATGTTTCACTTCCCACAATTCTCTATTAAAACTCTGGCTAGTCCACCAGTCCAGTGCTTGCTCCAAACATGCCAGCAACCTCAGGCTAATGGAGTCTTAGTCCTTCTTTGTCACCAGATCTTCTTTTTAACTGTTCTGTTTAGTTCAGTCACTCAGTTGTGTACGACTCTTTTTGACACCATGGACTGCAGCATGCCAGGCTTCTCTTTCCAGCACCAACTCCTGGAGCTTACTCAAACTCATGTCCATTGAGTTGGTGATGCCATCCAACCATCTCATCTTCTGTTGTCCCCTTCTCCTCCTGCCTTCAATCTTTCCCAGCTTCAATGTCTTTTCAAATGAGTCAGCTCTTCACATCAGGTGGCCAAAGTATTGGAGTTTCAGCTTCAACATCAGTCCTTCCATTGAATATTCAGGACTGACTTCCTTTAGGATGGACTGGTTGGATCTCCTTGCAGTCCAAGGAACTCTCAAGAGTCTTCTCCAACACCACAGTTCAAAAGTATGAATTCTTTGGCACTCAGCTTTCTTTATAGTCCAACTCTCACATCCATACATGACTACTGGAAAAACCATAACCTTGACTAGATGGACCTTAATTGGCAAAGTAATGTCTCTCCTTTTTAATATGCTGTCTGGGTTTGTCATAGCTTTTCTTCCAAGGAGCAAGCATTTTCTAATTTCATGGCTGCAGTCACCATCTGCAATGATTTTGGAGCCCCCCAAAATAAAGTCTGTCACTGTTTCTACTGTTTCCCTATCTATTTGCCACGAAGTGATGGGATGGGACCAGAAGCCATGATCTTAGTTTTCCGAATGTTGAGTTTTAAGCCAACTTTTTCACTCTCCTCTTTCACTTTCATCAAGAGGCTCTTTAGTTCTTCTTCGCTTTCTGCCATAAGGGTGGTGTCATCTGCATATCTGAGGTTATTGATATTCTCCTGGCAATCTTGAGTCCAGCTTCTACTTCATCCAGCCCAGCATTTCTCATGATGTACTCTGCATATAAGTTAAATAAAGCAGGGTGACAATATACAGCCTTGACGTACTCCTTTTCTGATTTGGAACCAGTCTGTTGTTCCATGTTCAGTTCTAACTGTTACTTCTTGATCTGCATACAGGTTTCTCACGAGGCAGGTCAGGTGGTCTGGGATTCCCATCTCTTTAAGAATTTTCCACAGCTTGTTGTGATCCGCACAGTCAAAGGTTTAGGTGTAGTCAAACTGACAGTACTCCAAAATAAGTGAGTCCTCTCTAGCAGCAGCAACAGCAACAGTGCTTATTGTTTTCACAGCCTGTCCCACTCTGGCTGAACTACTGAAGGAGGGGTGGTTGCAATCCCAGGCAAAATGCCACAGGTTTGCGCTGTTCTTACCCCAAGTTTAGTCATTTTCATGAATAAATGCTTCTCAGTTATATGTTTTTGGTCAAATTCCAGAATGTTTAGATAAATGTTTTAGATTTTTAGTCCAGCTTTAAAGCTGCTTTTGGGAGATAGGATTTTTTGATTTTCTTATGCTGTCATAGTGGAAGTTGGAAGTCTCCTACACTTAGTTTTCATGACAAGATCTTCATTGAAGATGTGTCAATATCTTTTGCATGTGGATATATTAATAAAAGGTCAGCCCCTGTTCCAAAAGTCATGCACTATATTTGCCATTATATCCCCCCAAAAGAAATACTCCATCCATCATCCATACATCAAGAAGCAAATGGGCTTAAGCTCTCTATCCATAGCTCTTTCTCTATTTCCTTGTGAATGAATTTTCAGTGTTCTCATTTCTGATTGCTGATAACCAGGGTGCAGAGGATTATTCTTCCCCTTGGCAACAATAGCTGCCATTTAGCTTTCAGGCTTGGAGATTTGACAACCAAAGCGCATTATTTTTCTGCCTTTTTGGAAACAAATATTTAAAAAGAAGTAAGAATGTCTACTATTTAGTGAGTGCTTACTATGATGCCAAGAACTTTGTTAAGTTTTTACATTTTTATGTGTTATTATCTCCATTATGAGGCTTAGAAAAAGTAACTTACCCAAGGTCACTCAACCAGTAAGTTGTGAAGAAAGGATTCAAATCCAGGTCAGTTGGATGCCCAATTCCATGTTGTTAGTGACCATTCTAGATGCCTTTGGGATACTACTACTCCCAGGCATCAAGCAGGCAAACTTGATCCGTTCTTGTTTTGAGAGACTGGTCTCAAATAAGGTGCCATTGCCAACGATCTGCCATGGAGATTCTCTTCTCTCTCAACTGAAAACTTCCTTCTTCAGCCTTTCTTTACTGGCTTATTAAGTTTAGTAGTACTCTGGATAATAAAGGAAGGGATTTGGGGAAAGATGTGTTGGGTCCCCGGGGAAGCAGCACCTAAAATGGAGATTAGTATACTAGAGATTTATTAGGAAATGCTCAAGGAAACAGAAGGAAGTAGAATTGGGCAAAGGAACAAAATTGAGCCATGGTGAAATTTCAAGTGTCCTCAGACAGCCCTAAAGGGAGTTCAGATATGATAACTTGTTCAGAGTTGTAGAGTAGAGGCTTTTCGACCACCAAAGATCTGTCGCTGGATATAGGCCACCCTGGAGTAGGGGTGTGATTTTAGGTAAGGCAGTGCTCTTTAGACTGACACCTCTTATCCAGCAGCACCTGCCACAAGCAGGGGAAAATAAGTCCTCTGTTCCTTAAGGGTGATCTGGGCATTCAGCACAACTTTATATACACACTTTTTCTTTCTGGAATTCTTTTCTTCCTTTAATTTGGCAAAATTGTTTGGAGAAAGTATTTTTCAAAATTGAAGTATAATTGACATATAACATTATACTGGTTATAATTCTTTATTCTTTCATTTATTTAAGCAAAATAAAATTTTTCAGTATGAATTTTTCTGCCAGGCTCTGTGTGAGAGGTTGGGGAAATGACAATGAAAAATATGTATATGTACCAAGTTACTGTTCTTGTAATGTTTATAGTCTAAGGGAGGATATTTGTATTTAATCTCCTTCCTTAAAGTCTCTTGGTTAATCAGAAATTGGTTCTAGGTCAGTAACTCAATATAGCCTAATTTAAGCCAATTTTAATCTCTCATCCAAGCCTTATGCACTTGGCTATTGTTTTCCAAATCCTTTTAAATTAGTGGATAGCTTTCTTGGGTTGAATTATACTAGACTATGTTTAGAAATTTTTACCATTTATAAATTTACAATTATCAGCTTAATGGACTGTTAGCTGAGGGAAAGAAACATCTGTATAAAAAACAAAGCATAAAAATTAATTACAATTTTTGACAGAAAGTGGAGATATCAGCAGTTGAATTTGTTGCTCAAGATTATTCTAGCTTCTTAGTGTTATCCTATTATCCTTAAAGAAGAAATACTGTATTTTAATTGTAATTACTTTTGATAATTTTTTTACCCTAGGAATAAATTATTAATTAGAGTGTGCATTATAAATTACTTTTTTTATTAGGTGATTTCTGTCTGCCAATAGTTTCTAGTTTTCTTTGTTTTTAATTAAACTATATCTCCTGGATTTATTATTAATAGCTTTGGGCTCTATTAAGAGGGAGGCTAATCTGATTTCCACCTTATGACTCCACATACAACTAGAAAAATGATTCTGCCTAACTGAGATAACTAGTGAACTATGTGTGGCCAATATAAATGGCTCTGGGTGAGGAACCACTTCTAAATCAATGTTTCATTTTCACATTTTTTTCACAATATTTCACTATGGATTTTAAATTAATTTGCCTCACCATTATATGCATGCCAGGATGAAAAGACCCAGGCCTTTAAAACACTGGTCCAGGCATGGAAAGAAATCAGGAAGAGGACAAGAAAACTCAATATAGAATCAACACCAAGTGATAAAACAAACAAATTAATGGATCACTGATAATTTTCCTGTTTTTGTATAAATGGGGTACCTTGGATAAAACTGAGTCCTAAGCCTTTTTTTCTTTTGGAAATTTCATAGGTATAAATGGGAAAGAAAAAACAACCAATAAAGACCTTTAACAACAAAACTATTAAAATAGCAACACTCAAAAGTGTAAATCAATTCTTTAGTTTACCTTTTGAGCAATCAATCTATTTGTTTTGAAAACATCCTTTTAAAAGAATAGGGTCTTGAGACTTCCCTGAAGGTCCAGGGGTTAAGACTCTGTGTTCCCAATGCAGGGAGCCCAGGTTCATCCCTGGTCAGGGAATGAGATCCTGCACACCACAGCTAAAGATCCCATGTGCTGCAATAAAGACATGGTGCAGCCAAATAAATAGATTAAAAACAAAACAAAACAGTGTCTTGGGGGAATATGTATCTCATATATTACATAACACCCCAGGAAGGCCTAGGACAGCAAGCACCTCATAAACAAACCCTTTAATATTTCTATACTTAGTAGACAAATAAAGAGCACATGTAGTCAGTTGCAGTCAATTCAGGTTGGGTTTGCAACATAATTAATCAGCTGTCAGCTTAGGAAAAAACACTGATTTTTAGAAGTCTTTGGATTCCATAATTGTGGGTAAGAGACTGTGCATCTTTATTAATATGTATATTCCTGTCCCTGGAAACCTGAAGAGTCATTTATGCCCTGGAAAATATTCAGAGACCCTCATCTTGAAAAACTGAACTAACCCTTGGAGGAAAGTTAAGGTTTTGGTGATGATGCCTGTATTCATTGTTTGGGGATGGTGGGGATACAGATGTAGTGCCACAAGAGAGAAAGACCAAGATAAACAGAAAAAAAATTAAACCTGAAACCAAGATTATTTAGGAAACAGGAAAAAACTTTAAAAGAAAAACATTCAGAGAGTCAAGAAAATATTCCATGAAATAAGAACAATCAGAAAAGTGAGCACTCTTAAAGAATAAAACTATTCTTACCTACATAAAGGAAATTTTGTGCAAAATCTGGAAAATCAAGTAGAGTAAATCTCCTGGAATATAAAACAATAATAAGAAGAAATAGAAATTCAAAATGCAATTAGATAAGAGACCAAATCAGGAGGTCCAACATCTTATGAAAAGGACAGAAAATGAAGGGGAGGAAATACTCAAAGCAGTGAGAGAAGATAGTTTGCCAAGTTGAAAAGTGGATTTTCAGCTTGACAGAGGCTACTCAGTGCATGAAAAATGTCCAAGTTCTGAGGACTGAGGAGTACAAAGAAGACAACCAGGGCCTGGCATGTGTTCTTGGATAGCATGGTGTAGGGGGCAGACAGACCTGCCACATTTGGTGGGCTGTTCTTAATCCTATTTGAAGAGTCATCTGTGATTTATTTTGTGAATAAAGAGTGTTCTCTGTATCATCTGACCAAATGGTGTGTTGGTGGTAAGGTTCAGAGAGAGAGAGAGAGAGCAGCAGTCTTTTTCTACCAGAAAAGACAAAATGTTAGAATCAGATTATGCCAGCATTTATTAAGGCACTTTAAAAAAGAGCTTTGAGGGCCTTTATGAATGTTATAATACAGAGAAAAAAAGCAGGTTATTATTGCATGGTCTCATTCACTTGTATAGGCATGTAAGTTTGGAAAGTAATCCTGAAGGAGATATCCCATCCCAGAGATGGTGGGATGATGGGTGATTCTTATTTTCTTTATAATTCCCTATATCTTGCAAAGTAAGTATGCATCTTTTTATTAAAAATAATAATTAAATTTCTTCTTTTTTTTCCAGGAAGGGAAGATTTTTATATTTAAGATGCAAATACTCCTGGGAGGAGACCTGGTGAAAACCTAGGGATAATAGCTTATGAAGGTCGGAGATGAAGGAGGAGCCCTTCATAAGCACTGAGAAAGCCCATGGAGGGGGGAACTACCCAATGAGGAGGTTATAAAACCCCAAAGGTCAAGCTAAAGATAGGCTTCATTTACTTCCTGCTTCCCTCAAAACTCTTAGCAAATGTCCTGAGATACAGAATTTTTTTATGTTGACATCACACTGCCTGAGGACTGATGTTCTCCAAGATTCTCTACCAAGGGGCAGAGGAGAGCAGAACTAGAATCCAGAAAGACTCTGGCCAGGGCTCAGCTGAGAGTGAAGGGAAGAAGCTGAGGGCTTACAGTGAGGTGAGTGGGGCTGGGCTCACATAGTCATTCTGTGAGTGCAAAGATCTTTCTGGATTATTTAAAAATAGATACAAATTGCTTTACTGACTGTGCTAGTATCCTTGAAGAAGGTTTCTGTGACTACTGTCCCTACTGCCATCATGAAGATACATTTATTCTCAATTGATCTGTGTGGAGTGCTATTTTGGGCACTTTAAAAAAGCAGGTTAATAGAAATAATTTGTATTTTTTCTAAGAGCTTGCATATTATGGGTGAGAACAATTTAAAAGCTTATTTTATGCAAACAGAAATTATAAAAGGTAGCTCCTCACAATGATGCCCTGGAAGGCCATATGATGATCCAATTGGCTAAAAAACACCTTTTAGTGAAGTTCAGGACTAATTTGGGCCTGAGAAGGGGAAAAAGCCTTGACTTTCAGGATAGCCTAGACTTTAATAATATTCAGTACTAAATGCATCTGGATTAATTTGATAATCATCTCAAATAGTAATGATGGAGAATTGCTATAGAATTTTCTGCCCAGGTTAAGATTAAAAACAAATGATTCAAACTCTAAAAGTTACTTTACCCTGCAAAAATACTATTGTAGAATTTAATTTTTTTTCAACACAAAGAGTAACAAAATCAGGGGAAGGCAGAAAAGGAACAGAAAAGTCAATTTAAGAGATAATGTATTGCATTTAAAGAACCTGAATGCTATTACTTTTCATCACTTAACTTTTCAAAGAACACTTTCAGCTTCCTTATTTGCATGTTTCATTGTTTTCCAGCCTTTGCACTGTATGCTTAAAATGCAAATGGAATAATATAAGAATAATGAGAAGTAATACTTGAAAATGTTCTGAGAAAATGTTGAAAAAAGGATCTGGTTTCCATCTGATTGAAAGGAGGTAAGACTTGGGAGAACATGCAGGTTAGATATAATTTTATCTTAAGCTCTAACTAGAAGCACCATTGCTATCCTTCTTTCTCCTTTGTGCTGTGGAAAATTAGTGATTATTTCTCTATTTTGACTCCCTTACTCTTTAATCATTTCTCCTTCACATTAGGTGGTTACCAATCCGTTAATCGCAGTCCAATTAACGTTTATTTGAGCTAGTCATTGTCACATTTGGAATACAGAAAGCAGGATTTAGGGAAGCACGCGTCAGTCTCCTGCTCCAAAGCCTTAATATTTGGCTCTCCACTGAATGGGCTTAAAAATCAGACATCTTAGGTTCCAATCCCAGCTCTGCCATTTCCAAAACATGTTACTTACCTTCTTTGAGCCTCTGTCTCCTCATCTGTAAAATGGAATAATGACATCTGTGATTGAAACAATACAAAAAAGTGCCCATAGAAATACCTAGGCTGCTCTCTGTCCTCTGGCTTGTGATCTAATAAAGGTGTAAGGTGACCATCTGTCACAGTTTGTCTGATACTGATGGGTTTCCTGGGACACAGTTCTTTCAATTTTAAAATGGTGATGGTGCTGGGCAAATCCAGATAAACTGGTTATCCTAGAGACATAAGCACATTTTTCCATTAGTCAAAGTCCCAAATGGAATGAACCAAATATGCTAGAAGAACAAAGTTATTTAGAGGTACAGGGCAAGGCATGGCAAGTTCCTTCACAAAAAAGAAGAAAAGAGGATTCCATCTAGCAGGAACTGAAGAAGCAAAGGCATAACGGCCTGCTTGTGGAAGCCTTAGGCAGTTTAGTGTGGGAAGCCTTAAAGGCATATGAGAGGATAGAATGAGGTAAAGGTTCAAGCAAGTGTGGTGCGGGCAGACCTTGTGTGTTATGCTCAGGACTGTGGGTCCATTCACAGGTGGTGGAGAGGTGGCTGTCAAGGGAGATGACCATAGTTTAAATCTGTTTGACTCCACTTTTCTAACAATGAGCTCCTCCAGCCACTTCATAGAGATTAAAAATGAACAAATTATTTTTAAGCTCTTTTTCTGTTAGTGAGTAATCATATAATATTCCTTTTGTGTCAAAATATTTAAGATGGCTCTTCTTTTGTGACAGCGGATGAAAGGTGCAAAGTCATTTTTGCTACCTTCCAGATCAAACTTGGGGGCATCTTTGACTCTCCTCTTTTCATTATCTTCCTTATCCAATCAGTGACACAATATATTGGCTTTTGTCTTCACAGCCACATTTTCTTTCTCTCCATCTCCTGGCTCAGGTTTCTAGTCATGTTTCTCTAGATTCAAGAAATAATTGTATATGGTCCATTCTTACAGAATCTCTCCAGATGTAAATATTCATCCTGAATATTGTATCCAACTAATCTTGTTAAACAGCATTTTTGTCATGTCATTTTCCTATTCAAGAATCTATCAGGATTCCTATTAACACTTGGATCTAGGCCACCCTTGTCAACTTAACTTTAAAATTTTTCCTTTAATGGGCCCTTCCCTATAACTGATTTCTCAGAAATCATTTGTACTATTCAGATCTACCTTATTTGTCTTTTTGCTTTGGTTTTGTTAAAAAAATTTTTAATTGTGGTAAAATACACAACAAAATTTACCACTTTAAACATTTCTAAGTGTTCAATTCAGTAATGTTAAATATAGTCACATTGTGCAACCACATATCTCCAGAAACTTTTCAACTCTTTTTGCCTTTAACACTAGGCCTTACTCTTACAAATCCAGCCCTTCCAACTGTTTCAAGCCACTCACCACACAATTTCTCTTCCTTTTCTCTTCCTATTTAAATCCAACCAAACTCCAAGAAGAGAAATCCTATGTAAAGTATAAAGTCTATGAAAGAGTAGATGCTCAATAAATGGTTCAAATGCTATTACTGTAGTATTTTGTATTGTTTTCCATATATAGCTTGAATGTGGAGAATACTTTGTCATTCACAGTTCTCAGGCACACAGGTCCCCTCATCTGATCCTTACCACAGCCCTGTAAGCAGATGAAGTAGATGCTCTTATGTAGCTTTTAGATGAAAACCTGAGAAAGACTGAGTTACTTGCCCAAGATGATGCAGTTAGTAAGTGACAGAGCTGGTAGCAGAATCCAAGTAGTCTGGCTCCTAACTGAGCTCTTTCCACTATTTCTAGCTGCCTTGTTTCTCTGAAGGATATCTTGTGTCTCTAATAAGAAAGCTCTCTGAGAGAAGGAGCTATTAGAATTCTTTTCATCTTCCCTAGCCTGAAGCTGAATCTTGGGCACAAAGATTCTATTTCTTAGGTATTTGTGATTATATTTATAACTCCCTATACTATTGTCTATGGTTTAAGTATTTTATATCATTTTTTTATATATTAAATGCACTTTTTTACAAAATTCAGTGGAGAAGACTTCGAGTTCTCACTTAACTCACCCCAGTACACGGCAAAACTTGCCCCCACCCCACCCCCACACTTAGGAGAAGTCATGTGACAAGCTCTGGCCCACAGGTTGTCAGTGGTCCCAGTCTCTGGCCCACAGGTTGTCAGTGGTCCCAGTCTCTGGCCCACAGGTTGTCAGTGGTCCCAGTCTCTGGCCCACAGCTGTCATGGAGGGGAACATGTGTTGAGATGGTGGATCCTTAGGACTTAAGTATCAGGGATTGCTACCCTGCTTCTTGGAGAACAGGTACTCTAAAGAGTGACCCAGGTCTGCTCTGGACTATGTATGAGGTAATCAACTTGTGTTATGTTAAAGCTAAAAGTTTTAGTTTAGATCTTTTTAACCACAGCATAATTTAGTCCATCCTGACAATGCAAAATGCAAATGTTCAATGACAAGCATGTTAGCATCTTAAACTCTCAGAATTGCCCTAAGAATATAAGGAATTGTTCTTAATTTACAGTTGGAACAAACAAGGGCCCAGAGAGGTTTAAAGAATGACCTTGAGCCACTCATCAAATCAGTCCCTTAACACAAGCTGCTGATCTTTTCCCATATACTTAAGGACTAGCATAAGAAATGTAAATCTGGTGCAGAAAAACGCAGACTAATACTTCAACCTCTCTGCTTCTACACTAACGTCCTCCAGTTTTATTACTTCACCCTAACTCACAGCCATCTTGCCTTTTTTTTTTTTTTTTTTTTTGGTTTTCTCCTTAACTGTCACTGAAGCCTTTACTGGGGCAAGTTACATTATTATCAGCTTGTTGTCAGAGTAATAACACCAGCCTGCACAAAGATCCAGTTAAAGGACTGGAATGGGTGCAAAAGATAGTTCTGCTGGCAATGTGTGGACTTCTCAATCATGCATGTCCTATGTAAGGAAGAGATGTGGATTAAACTTGCTGTCTTTCTAAAGAGGAGCATGCCTCAGTGAGAGAGGACAGAGATTGCATAATCTCGCAGTGAGTTTCAGTCCAGAACAGTAATTATGGCTTTTCTGTTGCTTCTATTAAATCCTTTCCTAATCAAATCAATTTTTATTGGTAACTCCAAATAAAGTCCAGTGACCTGAGTTTGAACATTCTTTGGCATTGCCTTTCTTTGGGATTGGAATGAAAACTGACCTTTTTCAGTCCTGTGGCCACTGCTGAGTTTTCCAAATTTGCTGGCGTAACAAGTGCAGCACTTTCACAGCATCATCTTTCAGGATTTGAAATAGCTCAACTGGAATTCCATCACCTCCACTTGCTTTGTTCGTAGTGATGTTTCCTGAGGCCCGCTTGACTTCACATTCCACGATGTCTGGCTCTAGGTGAGTGATCACACCATTGTGATTATCTGGGTTGTGAAGATCTTTTTTGTATAATTCTTCTGTGTATTCCTGCCACCTCTCCTTAGTATCTTCTGCTTCTGTTAGGTCCATACCATTTCTCTCCCTTATTGAGCACATCTTTGCATGAAATGTTCCCTTTGTATCTCTAATTTTCCTGAAGAGATCTCTAGTCTTTCCCATTCTATTGTTTTCCTCTATTTCTTTGCACTGATCACTGAGGAAGGCTTTCTTATCTCTCCTTGCTATTCTTTGGAACTCTCCATTCAAATGGATATATCTTTCCTTTTCTCCTTTGTTTTTTGCTTCTCTTCTTTTCACAGCTATTTGTAAGGCCTCATCAGACAGCCATTTTTCTTTTTTGCATTTCTTTTTCTTGTGGATGGTCTTGCTCCCTGTCTCCTGTATAATGTCATGAACCTCATTCCATAGTTCATCAGGCATTCTATCTATCAGATCTAGTCCCTTAAATCTATTTCTCACTTCTACTCTATAATCATAAGGGATTTTATTTAGGTCATACCTGAATGGTCTAGTGGTTTCCCCTACTTTCTTCAATTTAAGTTGAATTTGGCAATAAGGAGTTCATTATCTAAGCCACAGTAAACTCCTGGTCTTGTTTTTGCTAACTGTATAGAGCTTCTCCAACTTTGGCTACAAAGAATATAATCAGTCTGATTTTGGTGTTGACCATCTGGTGATGCCATGTGTCGAGTCTTGTCTTGTGTTGTTGGAAGAGGGTGTTTACTATGACTAGTGCATTCTCTTGGCAGAACTCTATTAGCCTTTGCTCTGCTTCATTCCATATTCCAAGGCCAAATTTGCCTGTTACTCCAGGTGTTTCTTGACTTCCTACTTTTGCATTCCAGTCCCCTATAATAAAAAGGACATCTTTTTTGGGTGTTAGTTCTAAAAGGTCTTGTGGGTCTTCATAGAACCATTCAACTTCAGCTTCTTCAGCATTCCTGGTCGGGGCATAGACTTGGATTACTGTGATATTGAATGGTTTGCTTTGGAAACAAACAGAGATCATTCTGTACTTTTTGAGATTGCAACCAAGTACTGCATTTCAGGCTCTTTTGTTGACTATGATGGCTACTCCATTTCTTCTAAGGGATTCTTGCCCTCAGTAGTAGATATAATGGTCATCTGAGTTAAATTCACCCATTCCAGTCCATTTTAGTTCACTGATTCCTAAAATGTTGACGTTCACTCTTGCCATCTCCTGTTTGACCACTTCCAATTTGCCTTGATTCATGGACCTAACATTCCAGGTTCCTATGCAATATTGCTCTTTACAGCATCGGATCTTGCTTCTATCACCAGTCACATCCACAACTGGGTGTTGTTTTTGCTTTGGCTCCATCCCTTCATTCTTTCTGGAGTTATTTCTCCACTGATCTCCAGTAGCATGTTGGGCCCCTACTGACTTGGGGAGTTAATTTTACAGTGTCCTATCTTTTTGCCTTTTCATACTGTTCATGGGGTTCTCAAGGCAGGAATACTGAAGTGATTTGCCATTCCCTTCTCCAGTTGACCACATTTTGTTAGAACTCTCCTCCATGACCCATCTGTCTTGGGTGGCCCTCCACCTGACCTTCCTCTTGAGAAACCTATGCAGGTCAGGAAGCAACAGTTAGAATTGGACATGGAACAACAGACTGGTTCCAAATCGGGAAAGGAGTATGTCAAGGCTGTGTATTGTCACCCTGCTTATTTAACTTATATGCAGAGTACATCATGAGAGATACTGGGATGGATGAAGCACAATCTGGAATCAAGATTTCTGGGAGAAATATCAATAACCTCAGATATGCAGATGACACCACCCTTATGGCAGAAAGTGAAGAAGAACTAAAAAGCCTCTTGATGAAAGAGGAGAGTATAAAGTTGGCTTAAAGCTCAACATTCAGAAAATGAAGATCATGGCATCTGGTCCCGTCACTTCATGGCAACTAGATGGAGAAACAGTGGAAACAATGAGATACTTTATTTTGGGGGGCTCCAAAATCACTGCAGATAGTAACTGCAGCCATGAAATAAAAAGATGCTTACTCCTTGGAAGAAAAGTTATGACCAACCTAGACAGCATATTAAAAAGCAGAGACATTACTTTGCCAACAAAGGTCTGTCTAGTTAAAGCTATGGTTTTTCCAGTGGTCATATACGGATGTGAGAGTTAGCCTATAAAGAAAGCTAAGCGCCAAAGAGTTGATGCTTTTGAACTGTGGTGTTGGAGAAGACTCTTGAGAGTCCCTTGGACTACAAGGAGATCCAACCAGTCCATCCTAAAGGAAATCAGTCAAATACTTTGGCCACCTGATGAGAAGATGGAGCTCCAACCAGTCCATCCTAAAGGCAATCAGCCAAATACTTTGGCCACCTAATAAGAAGAGCTGACTCATTTGAAAAGACATTGATGCTGGGAAAGATTGAGGGCAGGAGGAGAAGGGGACGACAGAGGATGAGATGGCTGGATGGCATCACCGAATCAATGGACATGAGTTTGAGTAAACTCTGAGAGTTGGTGATGGACAGGGAGGCCTGGTGTGCTGTAGTCCATGGTGTCGCAAAGAGTCGGACATGACTGAGTGATTGAACTGAACTGAACCTGAGTTTAGGGTTTCCTTTTCATCTTCTTCCCAATTTTGGTTAAAATTTAGACTTCCATGTAACCATATCTCCATAAATTTTAAAATACATATATAATATTTATTTTATTTATATATAAAGTGCATGAAGTTTTCCATATATTTGTAAATATATATAAATATATATATTATATATGTAAATATATATACATACAATATATATGTAAAAATACATATAATAAGTATGTAAAACTTTATGTCCTCACAGTACACATTGTGATTTTTAAAAATTTCTTTCTTTCTTCTTTCTTTTTTTGAGTTGTGGCTGGTTTTTTGAGAAGCCAAGTCATGGTTATTGAAACATTGAGATTTGGAGCTAGACTAGTTTCTCTATATAAACTAGCATGGCTTACTGGGAAGTTACTGATGTTTCTTCGCAGCATTATAAAATTGAACAGATTATTTAATTCATATTTAACTTCACAATTTATAACTATTAGGAAAAAGCTTAGAGGGAGACAGAAAAGATGTTCCTTGAGGGAATTTTAATTGCTGAAATAAAAGATACCAATAGATTCACAAAAAGTTTCATAAAACAAATGGAAAAAAATGTTATACTGAAGATACAGATAATTTGGGAAGCTGCAGCCATCTGGTTATGGTCAAAATAGCTGCTTCTGATGTCCTTAGATGGTACAAATTACTGGCAGACCTCAAAAACCAAAACAGGAATCCATTTTGAGATCAAATTCCTTTTGCCTTTAAGACATGTTTACAGAGAAATCAAGATTAGAGGAACAGAGGAAGAACTCAGTGTGGAGAGGACATAACACCAAAGAGTTACTTAATTTGGCCAGTGATGAACATAAGCTGAATTTGGGTGAGAAGGCAGGTGGATGTCCAGCTTCAGGTCATTCATTTGACTTTTTCATTTTACTGTAGCCATAAGCACCCTCAACTTCTCACCTCTGAGCTGGTTGGTGACCTCATAACAGATGTTTTATCAGTGGCAACAAAGAGGCTCCTTCAAGTCAAAGAATGAACACCAACCACGGAAGACACCAACAGGTTACTAGTAGACACGAAGTACTCACTTCTTTGGGGGCTCCACAAATAATGTGGGGGTAGCACTTTGCAGGGGTTGGGCAAGGAGGCTAAGAATTTCATCTGTCGAGAATACTATTATGATTTGAGCATTAAAAGTTAATATACTCTGAATTTATAATTCACAGGTCAATGAAAGCATAACATACTGGTCACATTACTGAGCTGCTTCAAGAAGCCTATGAAGGGGTGTCCTTGACCCATCCTCCCCTTCAGTCACTGCATAACTAACTACTCAACACCCTCAGCTCTGTTTCCAGCCCTTTATTGCCTGTTTATCTGAGTGTGGCACTTTCTTTCTCTTGTTTTCAAGCTTAGTGCTTCTTTCTTGCCCCTCGTATTCTATCTTCCTCCTAATCTCCCTCCTCAATTTCTAGGACTGGCTTCTGCCCTGAACCCTATTCTGATTTCCTGTTCCAGCAATCTGTGAAGTCAGAAACTAGGGAATTAAATAACTTCCTCACAATACTTGTTCTTCAACAGTGGGGAGGGGAGGGTGGAGAAGGGGGCGGTGGTGTTCTTGTATGTGAACTAATAATTTGCATACTTCAAAAGATAATTTATACATGCTGTTTATGCAGATTAAAAAAATCGTCTTAAAATGTTTTTTGGAAACCACTTAAAAATACTTCAGAGTAATTGCATGGAATATTGAAGAAAACAGCATTTACCTTACACTAGTTTTATGCACATTGTTTTCTAGTTGGTCCTCACATTGTTCACAAAAACTAAAAATTCTTTTTATGCTTTCAATTGAGATGGGAATTGATGCACAGTTTGTTTAAAGAAAGTTAAGTAACCTTACTCAGGCAATTACGATATGGCATACCAGAAATTCACTTGTGAGTTTCCTGGGGGCCACTTCAAAGAGATAGGTATTCATTCTCCAGATAGGCTGAGATGGAGGCAACATTAGAAACTGTTGGCCCGTGAATCTGAAAAGCTACTTTGCATGTGTCAAGGCTCCCTGGACAGAGAAAACCAACAGGTGTTTCAAAATGAGTCTTAAGTGAAAAGTCTCAAGGGCAGATGTTCTGATTTACAGATGTTAATTTGCAGTCAAGCTACTCCTTGGAGCTTTGCTGTTAAGTAAATAACAATAGGGACTTAGCTGTTGGTGGTTAATGCCTCCACTGAGTCACACCTAGGAGGTCAGTCAAACCCAAAATGATTCTAACAGAGTTGGAGCTGATTTTTGCCTGAAAATATGTGTCTGTATTAGTTAGGGTAGACTGACTGCCAGAAGAATAGACTCCAAAATACATTATGGGTAATACACAATGAAGTTTATTTCTTGCTCACAGGATGATCCTGGGCAAGTGAACAGGGCAGAGGGTGACTCTATTTCATGAAGTCACTTAAGGGCTGAGGTGTAGCGAGTCTGCATCATCTTTACCATTTGGCTCTAGGTGCACAGCTGGCAGGGAAAGGGGCAGAGAGGAGTAAGCATGGAAGACTCTTACGGGCCTGGAAGGGGCACCCATCACTTCTGCCCATCCTCCCCTGGCTAAATGGTCACCTCTAACTGCAGAGAAGAATGGTGAACACAGGCTACCTGTGCTTCCAGGAAGAAGTATAAAACACAGATTTTAGTGAGCAGCTGGCAATTTCTGCCACAGTGTTCATCTATCTATTGTTGTGACCTATGGAAACAGATAGGTTTTATTCAAGGGATAAATTTTTTCAGAAAGATTTAAAAGGGAGCCTCTTTTACAAAGCATTCCTATAACTGTGACTTCATCCAAGAAGAAATATTTGTTTCAGTATACAAGCTTACAAAATTTCAGTACTCCATGCTGCCCTAAGCTGTCTGCTTTGCCCCTATATCAAATAGGAAGAGCTTTCTGCCTTTATTCTCCGAGACATATATCCTCAGGCTAATACTCAGTTGTTTTGTTTTATTTTTTTTTTAACAAAGAATTTAACAAAGCTTTACTTGATTCAATATATTATCATTGCAAACATTTGTTTGAGTATGTATTTGTATGTGTGTGTTTGTATATTTTCTCTCACCAAGATGAGGGTCTATGCCCAGAGAATGACCAAACTATGAATCCAAGTCAGTTGTGTTAAAGCTACACCCATTAAGATCCATGCATTATTAAGATGAGCAAGATCTCCTTCTTTAGAATTTTCTGACATTTGAAAATGAATAAACACACCCTGATTAGGTAGGCAGTAGGAGTAAGAGGTCTAAAATGACTTAATGACCTTGTTCATTATTGGCCTTAAATTGTATTTAATCTAAGGGTGGGCCCTTACTCTTATACAACTTGCAAAACCAGTTACGTTTCATACAGAATGACTTTGTTCATCTAAAATCAGAGGTGAAGTCTTTGTCTAGGCTAATTAGGTGGGTAAAAGAGCAAAGCAAACAAAACTGCTGTGGAGCAACTTGATTATGTAGGTTTATGAAGAACAGCGAACACGTTTGATAACTGAAACATGCAGATAATCCTTAAATCTCATTCTACCCATTGGTTTTAATTACTTCCTCCATGGGTTTGGTACCAGGTGTGTCAGATCAGTTGTGTGCTTTTTCCTTCTTCCCCAGCCCTTAGCCCCTATGCATCTGTTCTTTTCAAGGAGGGTCTAACAAATGCATGCTAGGAAGAAAGAGTTGAGAGGCTGGGTAATCCCTAAACTGTGTTAAGAGGCCCTGGGCAACTCGAGGCTGACAATAAGTGATTTTCTCTAATCTTTGGGTTTATGGCACAAGCCAGGATAGAGAAATGGGATTTGGGTTCTGAAGCCAGACAGACCTTGGTGCAAATCTCACTGCTACCACTTACCAGTTATGTGATTTCAAGCAATATTTTAACTTCTCTGAGCCTGGGCTTCCCCATCTATAAAAGTAGATTGAAACTGTCCCTTTCTCATAGAGTTGTGGTAAGAATTAAATATCACATGTGTCATATTTCTGGTCAGGTGCCTGGCAGGCAGCAAGCACTTAATCAACATAGCTATAATTATTATCCATGAAAAATTTGGGTATCCTTTTCTTTCTTTCATGGTCCACACCCTTCTATTTTCCTGATAAGAACCAAAGGGGCAGATACTATTGAAGTTCTTTAACTCAGTGCTGTTTCAGCAGTTAATGCAATAGCCCCTATGCCCTCTGTGACCTTAGGGAGGAAACAGCTTAGTAGTTCAGAGCAGCTCTTTCTTCTCAGCTCTATTTTGTTCTTGATAGAGCTGTTCTATTCACACACCTTGCAATCTGTGAAGTTAAAATTAACCTATTTGCCAACCTGCATCTCAGTGAGAAACTGAAAAATTACACCTTCTCTACGCACTAGACAGTGTTTTCTAGTGCATCTTTGATGAAGAATATGTTAAAGGAAGAGGTGACTGAAAGGGAAAAGACTGAGTTCTCTCTGTGCTTAGTTTACTCCCTTGGAAGAGTCCTCTGCAAATGTCAAAAGCTGGATTGAGAGAACAGGATGTGACATGGAAGCCGCTCAGTTGCGTCTCCACACACGTTTTTGAAATGGGGAATCAAAGTGTGCCAGTGTAACTGTCAGATTTGGGCATATGGAACAATCTAAGGAATCTGACTCTTTCCAGTAACAAGTTTAGAACTTCCTTTTAAAAGACAGAGGAAGAAAAACACTCACTGCACTCATAACCAATGGTTATCTTCAGTCATCAGTTCCAAGGAGTCCACTTTTCCAGTTTGTATCTGAGCTGACATTTCCCTGACTTCAGGAAGAAGTAGTTCAGTTGACCTGGATGCTGCTATTCTTTGATCTTAATTGCCCCAGATTAACCTGATTGTCTTCAAACTCCTTGTTATTTCAGAGCCGCGGGTAGATGGCCAAAGATGAATTGTTTGCCTTGACCTTGTCTTGGAGGACAGCTGAGTGTTATCATTTGTCTCCAAGACAGCCTGGACCACAGAGCCAGGCTGCACAGATGTATACTCTTCCTTTTTATTTCTTATCTCCTTTAGTGGGCTGTTGCGAGATGTTTCTCAGTCCTCTCAGGGTTTATCTCCCCTTCCTCCCCAATAATTCTTAGAGACTCTGAAGTTCCAGGTTTTAGAGACTAGGTCAGTGGGGTTGTGGCCCAGACTGAGAGGTCTTCATGGTCTAGGCCCAAGAATTTCTAAGCCATCAAAATCAACTTGAGATCAGACTTTTAGTCATACGGTAAGAGGAGAGTAAGATTTGGAAATAGTTCCCTTCTACCTGGCACAGTGAATTTAAAATCAGAGTAAGTAGGTGTTAATATGTTGGACAGACAGAGGTATTAGGCATAACTCTCTGCCCTGAAATATCCTGATAATATTTATAATTTTACCATTAGAAATTCATTCATTTGGATCTGGAGATGCTGTAGTTTCCAGAAGTTTCTGTCTGCATGTGTCTGAGAAATCAATTTTAAAAAGTGCTATTACATATTTTAATCCTCAAAATAATCTTGTGAGGTAAGTACTATTATTATTCTCATTTCTCAGGTGAGAAACCTAAGGGACAGAGGTACTAGTAGCCATGTGCCCAAGATCCCACAGCTAGGAAGTGGTGCAGCAAGAATTTGAACCCAGCCTGTCTAGCTGCAGGGCTCCAGCTCTTAGCCCTATCCCCGGTGTCCTATACTAGTAGCATTAATTCTTATTCAGTTAGCTCTGCTACTGCTGCTGCTAAGTCACTTCAGTCGTGTCCGACTCTGTGCGACCCCATAGACGGTATCCACCAGGCTCCCCCGTCCCTGGGATTCTCCAGGCTAGAACACTGGAGTGGGTTGCCATTTCTAGCACCTCCTAATTACTACTGCAGAAACTCCAGCCTCCACCAAGGTCCCCTCTGCCCCCACCTTCAACTATTCCCAGAGACTGTCTGGAAGGTATGGACCAGTGGATACTGGTAGGACATATAGTATCTTCCAAATCCTTTTCTCTTGTTTGGGTGCCCCCATGACATTATCTTGTTGCTGTCTCTATATTTCAAGTTTAACCCAAAAGGCTATGTACTTTACAGTCCCCAGGGACTTGAAACCACATGGTGTTCCATATTGATGGAGTGGGGATTTTTTGCCAACGTGAGACACTGGATCTTTAAGCAGCACTGTGCTGTGCCAGTTGCAGAGGACATCTGGCACCTGGGAGTGTGTGCCAACATGCCTTTGCTCAGCAATGTCTCTTCCCCTTTTCCTTATCTTCACAGTTAAACACAGGAATTAACACCTGAGTATTGTTCCCAGGCTCTACCTGCCAGGTCCACCCTGGGAACTGAACCAATCCCAGCAGCCCCCTCTCTGGCCAAAGTGGACTGATCCCAGGGCTGATTTAAGCTGAGGTAATGAGTACTTTTCTGGGGGTCAGAGAGAGCTTGAGGGCAGCCTCTTTCTAGGGGTAAGTCTGTAAGATGTGAAAATTAGCAACTGTCATTTGAAAAAACAAAATCATTCTGCAGGAGAAGAGGATGAAGTGGACAGGCAGGGACAGGAAACAGAGAAAAAGCACACTGCATTTGAGTACCTAATTCCAATAATTTCAGAGGTTCGGCAGCATCTCTGAACCTGCTCTTCCTATGTCTCTTTTCCTGACTATCATGAGCCAGCAAAGTCCCATATTTGCTCAAGATGATTTGTGCTTTTCTCACTTGCAACAAAAAGAAATCTGAAAGTCCAGCAGGTGACAGTTTCTGGTTTAAGTACCTTGATGTCCATTTGTATCCCTCAGTCTTGTACGTTTGGTAGATGAGTTGACAAACGGAGAATTTTCCAAAACACTTTCCTATTTTTCTACCCTACTCCCCACCCCCCCAACCCACAGCCTCCCCAACCCACCGCCTCCCCCTTACTCATAATTAGCTTCTTAAACCTAAGGCTGATGATTTGAAGCTTTCACTTATAGATGCAAATACACCTGGGAAAAGAAACACCTTAAACCAATATCAGCTAAAAGCCATTATCTCTAGAAAGAACACTTGACAGTCAGCTAGGAGTAAGACTTCTGGGAAATGAAAACTGGTTGGAGAGCTGTAGAAATCTGATGTATCAGGGAAATGGAAGGCAGAATTTGTCAGGGACAAGTCTTACTTACTGAATATCTTCCTTACTTTAGCAGGAACATTTGTATCCTTGTTGTACTTTTCCTATGGAGAATGTGATTAAACTAAAACAAAACATATATTCTGTGCTGTACTTGATACAGCCCAGGGGATTGATATTTTATTATGTATGCTTTAAGTTTGGGCCTTCTAATACAATATTTAGATGTTCCAAGTAGGATGCAAATTGGTAATATTCTTTTTGAACTAGAGCCTCCAGAGCTTTAAAAGAATCAGATTACAATACTGTAAATCCACTTTTCTCATCATGATTTAAACATTCATTGAACTGGGGAAATGGGTGGGGTAGGAACAGCTATTACCATAGGATTTTCCCTATGGTTGACCAAAGCCAAGTTAAGCGTGTTGACCAAAGCCAAATCTATGTTTCATCATCCTTTTGTTTCCCTTTGCCCACCTTTCAAGGCAAAACTGATTCATTTTTGCTAATGTTTAATCCCCCAGCAGTTTTAAAGGTCTTGACCTGGGTTAGCAGGACCTGGGGAGTCAGGGGCTATTGGGTAGGTGGGATTGGCTCACTGACTACTAAAAGCAGAGCCAAGGTAGGGAGCTCCAACAGCTGTCCAAATGAGGATCTGAACATATGTAGGAAATGAATAGATATGAAAATCAGTTACATGGCCTTGGGCTGCAGGATGCAAACCAGTGAGAACCAGGAAGTTGAGAAGGAAGTTCTGGAAGGTGGAGCTGAAGGAAATGCCTGAAGCCTCATTGTATCATTGAGACATTCCTTCCCATCTCCCCCTGCCCATGCCCCTCCTTGAGGATGTAGGGGTTTGATCTGGACCCACAAGATCTCCAGTAATTAAATGAAATAGAAACCTTTATCAGAAACACTGTGATTCCAGATGGTATTTTTGGCTGAATATTTGCCAGGCCTGTTTGTCCCCTGATAGACAGCATGGTTGTGTTTGAGACGCCTTCTTAAGTCCATGGGTCTATTGTGAGCCTAACAGAAATCATTACAGTCAAAGAGCTAGAAAGTTTGAAAAGCAATACTTTTATATATTTCAAGGAATGTATATTTTTGTGGCAAGTTCTTGATGTGCTTCCATGCAAATAATTTATGATTAAAATTCTCCCACCCTTCAGTCTGACGAATCGGTGGTGAAATTAAAATGACGAATCCCTTGAGAACAGCACTGGAAGAGAATTGTAGAAATATGGATTTTTGTGCTGGCACAAAACTAATTTCTCCATTCCCTGCCTGAATAGGAAAGGGCATGGAATGAGGAAATCTGTAGGGAGACCTCTAGTTAGAAAATCATTTATTTTTCTTCTCATCCTTCCTGATTCTTCCTTTTCTTCCTCCTTCATTTGACCTGAACTCAGTTGTTAAAATTTCAGAAGCCATGAATCAATGAATACTTCTTAGAATAATGTAATATATAAACAAATGAAAGTGTTTTAAACTCACATGACATCTGATGAAAGTGCATGACATATAAATTGTTTTTGTATAATTGATTAGAATAAAGGTATGGTCAAAATTTGAGGAAAGTAAGTGGGCTGATTCTGTGCACTGGCTAAGTTCTCTCTGTTACTGGTACAGAACCAAGCCTGTACTGCTCTGCCAGCTCATCTCATTACTGACATTTTCAGTCCCCGCTTTCCAAGCATACTTTTGAAGTTTCGTGTTTTTACTGTACTTTACAAAACTGTGGTCACAAATGACTAGGAGATTTAGAGGGAGTTTAGGGGGAGGGAGTGAAGAGAGGTAGCCCAGAGAGTGGCTTGCTGCTGTGATCATCCTGGGGGTGAGGGTAGTTGCTTGATACAGAATCAGTGCCAATGATCCTGGTTGGGCCATTTTTCTTAACCCCACAGATTTGTGCAGATAAACTCTGGTTAAAATGATTATGGTGTGAATCACTAAGGGAAATACTTGCCTATTCTCCTGATCTATGACCTTCTTGAGGCTCCTCCAAACAACACTGGGAGCAGAGAGGAACCTCTGAGCACCTCCCAGATACACCTCCAAACTGTGCAGGATGAATCAAAGTTCTGGGGATACCTGCCTTTGTGGGTGCTTTTCTGGTTATCTTTGACATACTGTTCCCTAATTCAATTATCTCTTTGTTCCTTTATTTTGAGGGGGTCACTGTTAGGGGATTTGGCCTCAATAGTGTCTTCACTCTAGGATTTGGATGTTCTGGCATTTTGCTTTCTGTGTTCTGTGGATGTTCAGCCTGGTGTGAAGAGGTGTTATAAAAAGTGTTCAGGGTATGAGCATCCAGGGTAGATTCTGTAGCTCATAGGTCCTTTTCATCTTCTGCCCAGTCATTCTCAGTGTGTTGGTATTTGGCTCTTGTGCTAGTTAACTCAGGGCCATAAGGGCTACCACTACTCCTGGGAACATGACCATATTCCAAGGCCTAAAGGAGAGGTGGGAGTAGCAGCAGGCTGGAGAAGTGGCTTAAGCTAATTCTGTCTCTGTCTCGCTCTACAGAGTGCTATATTAGACATATAAGATTTATAAGTAGATATAGATATGTAGATATATTAAAGACTGCATAAGACATTTGCTTGTCTCATTGGCCAGAACCATGTCCAATGGCACCCATAATACAAGAGTCTGGGAAAGCTAGTATCTGGCAAAAATGAATGAGATTTCTAGGAATGGCTTCACTAATCATGATTCAAACAATGGAGGCTGAACACTTCACTGTTCTGCACAAAAACAATGGTTCTGTTGTAAGGAAGAAGGGGTAGACTGCTGTTGAGGGGCAACCAACAGCCCCACTAACAGAATCATGGTTTTGTTTTCTCCTCCATACTATCACAGGAGTGTGACTCATTTGTCCTGGGAGGCTGCCTTCCCAGTTTTAGAGAATGAATCAGGAGTGTGATTTAAGCCAATCACAGTGGCCCAGTTCCCCTTATCAGTGATTGGGTTAGGTAGGGAAATGTGGTGCTATCTTGGCCAGTAAGATGGGAGGGGAACTGGGCAGGAGGCTTCTGGGACTGATTTGCCTTTCTGACTGGCGTATATGATTTTGATGGCTGGTGCTGCTGTAGCCCTGAAGGGAACCACACAACACACAGAATAAAGAAAAAAAGAGAGACGTTCACAGGGCCTGATGACACCACTGACCAGCTGAATTAACCATCCCTGGAGACACCCAGTGAAGACCTTCTTCTTATAT
The DNA here is from genome assembly GCF_029407905.1 of Bubalus kerabau. Classification (NCBI taxonomy): domain Eukaryota; kingdom Metazoa; phylum Chordata; class Mammalia; order Artiodactyla; family Bovidae; genus Bubalus; species Bubalus kerabau. The sequence continues at coordinate 102,181,554 of NC_073626.1, forward strand.
GACATAATAACTCTTACTGGTTGAGCCATTCTAAGTCATTTCCCCTGTTACTTTCAGTCTAAAGCATCTCAATATAAGAGGCAAAGGTTATTAATTAGGTCAGCTTCCCAATATGTGTAACTCAAAATATTATTCCTTGGCTATGCTCTCCAATCTAAAGTATCCCACGATCAAACAAATAGGAAATTTGAAAACTATGTATGGTCATGGAAGTTAATGATCATATTAGCATATCAAAGATTTAGAGCAAAATCTTTGCCTCTGTTTATAACTGTACAGCTCCCTTTTAAGAAAAGAGTAAATAAGTAACTTGTAGCTAAGAGAAAATGCTTTTAAATAAAAAATATATTTGATGCATTAATCCCCCCACCAATAATAAATCTGTAAAAACACCTGTTCTTCTCTGCCTCTTGAACTTGAATCTATCCATGGTACTAGGAAATTACTAGCAGGACTCTTGTGCTTCACAAGTGGTCTATTGCATCACTTCATGGGAAATAGATGGGGAAACAGTGGAAACAGTGTCAGACTTTATTTTGGGGGGCTCCAAAATCACTGCAGATGATGACTGCAGCCATGAAATTAAAAGACACTTACTCCTTGGAAGGAAAATTATGACCAACCTAGATAGCATATTGAAAAGCAGAGACATTACTTTGGCAACAAAGGTCCATCTAGTCAAGGCTATGGTTTTTCCTGTGGTCATGTATGGATGTGAGAGTTGGACTGTGAAGAAGGCTGAGTGCCAAAGAATTGATGCTTTTGAACTGTGGTGTTGGAGAAGACTCTTGAGAGTCCCTTGGACTGCAAGGAGATCCAACCAGTCCATTCTGAAGGAGATCAGCCCTGGGTGTTCTTTGGAAGGAATGATGCTAAAGCTGAAACTCCAGTACTTTGGCCACCTCATGCAAAGAGTTGACTCATTGGAAAAGACTCTGATGCTGGGAGGGATTGGGGGCAGGAGGAGAAGGGGACAACAGAGGATGAGATGGCTGGATGGCATCACTGACTCGATGGGCATGAGTTTGAGTGAACTCCGGGAGTTGGTGATGGACAGGGAGGCCTGGCGTGCTGTGATTCATGGAGTCACAAAGAGTCGGACATGACTGAGCGACTGAACTGAACTGAAAGCCATTCAGTTATGGCTACACAGACCAACTGCCCTGACTTTCACAATCATCAAAGTATCTTCCTGTCAACCAATAAGCATTGATTATTGATCGCCAGCCATAACCCCCCAAATCTCTGAAATCTGAAGAAATAAAAGACATGGTCAATGTATTAGTTCCTAGAGCTACTAAAGCAAATTACTAAAAACTGTGTGGCTTAAAACAATAGAAATTTATTATCTCATAGTGCTTGAGTTAAGAAGTCTCAAATCAAGGTGTCAATAGGGCCATACTCCCTCCAAAGGCTGTAGAGAAGAATTTGATTTTGACTGTTCTAACTTTTATGTTTTCTGGAAATCCTTGGCATTCTTTGGCTTGTGGTAGCATAACTCTGCCTCTGTCTTTTTTTGGATGTCTTCCCTCTGTGTATCTGTGTTTCTATCCTTATAAGGACTCTAGCCCTTAGAATAGGGCCCACCCTAAGCCCAAATTTCATCTTAACCAATTATATCTAGAAAACCTCATTTTAAAATAAAGTCACATTCTGAGGTTCTGGATGGACATAAATTTTAGAGGGGGCATTATTTAACCCTACACAGTCTGTGGTTGAGAAGCATTTACTCTGATTGGGTTTTCCCTAAATTTTTTTTATTGAGGAAGCTTGTTACTATGGGAGTCACATGGCTCAGAGAGAAGAAAGCATTTAAGTCATCCGCTGGATTAGGGAAAAGGTGTGGATGATGTGGAACTTGAATGGAGCCTTAATGGAATTTAGCCTGATGCAAGGGACAAGGTAAACTATTCTGGATCATGGAGATGAAAAAAAATTCATAAGCAAGGACTATGAATCAATAGCTCTATTGTGAACAAGTGAATTATTCGACCTCATATTCATTGAGACTGTGATTCTTGAGGACGTATGTTTTCAGGCAAGAGTACTGTTCCCAAGGCCTAGCCTCTTCTACATAGCTGGGAAGGATGGTTGTTTGGAAAGAAGATAAGTGTCAGTGTGTGTGTGTGTGAGAGTGTGTGTGTACATGTGTGTGCATTCAACAGATGGGGCATTAGGGAATTTAACTTTATACAATGAATATAGCTTGTCTGTCTCCTTGTAAGGAAGAAGCTGAGGATGATAGCAAGAGGGCATTATATACTTTATAATCATAAAACCTTAAGATAGAAGATGGGTGATACTCATTTAATATCTGAGAAGAGTAAAAAAAAAAGCACATGAAAAGATGCTCAATATCACTAATTATTAGAGAAATGCAAATCAAAAGTACAATGAGGTATCACCTCACACCAGTCAGAATGGCCATCATCAAAAAGTCTACAAATAATAAATGCTGGTAAGGGTGCACAGAAAAGGGGATTCTCCTACACTATTGCTGGGAATGTAAATTGGTACAGCCGCTATGGAGAACAGTATGGAGGTGCCTTAAAAAACTAAAAATAGGGGCAACTCTGGTGTTTCAGTGGTAAAGAATCTGCCTGCCAATGCAGGAGACATAGGTTCGATCCATGATTTGGGAAGATCCCACACCCCGTGGAGCAACTAAGCCCATGCACGAAAACTATTGTGCCTGTGCTCCAGAGCATAAGAGCCACAGCTACTCAGCCCACGTGCTATGACTACTGAAGTCTGGGCACCCTAGAGCCCATGCTCAGCAACAAGAGAAGCCCCCACAATGAGAACACTGTGCACAACAAAAGAAAGACCTGCGTAGGAACGAAGACCCAGCACAGTTATAATAAATAATATTATTTAAAGAAAACTGAAAATAGAGCCACAGGGATAGAAAAGGTCAGTTTTCATTCCAATCCCAAAGAAAAGGCAATGCCAAAGAACGCTCTAACTGGTACACAATTGCACTCATCTCACACGCTAATGATCAATTCTCCAAGCCAGGCTTTGATAGTATGTGAACCGTGAACTTCCAGATGTTCAAGCTGGATTTAGAAAAGGCAGAGGAACCAGAGACTAAATTGCCAACATCCGTTGGATCATCAAAAAAGCAAGAGAGTTACAGAAAAACACCTATTTGTGCTTTATTGACTATATCAAAGCCTTTGACTGTGTGGACCACAACAAACACTGGAAAATCCTTAAGGAGATGGGAATACCAGACCACCTGACCTGCCTCTTGAGAAATCTGTATGCAGGTCAAGAAACAACAGTTAGAACTGGACATGGAACAACAGACTGGTTCCAAATTGGGAAAGGAGTATGTCAAAGCTACATATTATCACCCTGCTTAGTTAACTTATATGCAGAGTACATCATGAGAAACTCTGGGCTGGATGAAGCATAAGCTGGAATCAAGATTGCCAGAAGAAATACCAATAACCTCAGATAGGTAGATGACACCATCTTTATGGCAGAAAGAAAAGAACTAAAGAGCCTCTTGATGAAAGTAAAAGAGGAGAATGAAAAAGTTGGCTTAAAACTCAACATTCAGAAAACTAAGATCAAGGCATCTGGTCCCATCACTTCATGGCAAATAGATGGGGAAGCAGTGGAAACAGTGGCTGACTTTATTTTTTTGGGCTCACAATCACTACAGATGGTGACTTCAGCCATGAAATTAAAAGACACTTGCTCCTTGGAAGAAAAGTTATGACCAACCTAGACAACATATTAAAAAGCAGAGACATTACTTTGCCAACAAAGGTCCGACTAGTCAAAGCTATGGTTTTTCCAGTAGTCTTGTATGGATGTGCGAGTTGGACTGTGAAGAAAGCTGAGTGCCGAAGAATTGATACTTTTAAACTGTGGTGTTGGAGAAGACTTGAGCATCCCTTGGACTGCAAGGAGATCCAACCAGTCCATCCTAAAGGAAATCAGTCCTGAATGTTCATTGGAAGGACTGATGCTGAAGCTGAAACTCCAGTACTTTGGCCACCTGATGTGAAGAGCTGACTCATTTGAAAAGACATTGAAGCTGGGAAAGATTGAAGGCAGGAGGAGAAGGGGACAACAGAGGATGAGATGGTTGGATGGCATCACTGACTCAATGGACAGGAGTTTGAGTAAACTCTGGGACCTGGCAATGGACAGGGAGGCCTGGCGTGCTGCAGTCCATGGGGTCGCAAAGAGTCGGACACAATGAGCAGCTGAACTGAACTGAAAAATAGAGCTATCATATGATTCAACAATCCCACTCTTGGATATATACCCCCCGAAAATGATAATTTGAAAAGATATATGCACTTAAATGTTCATTATAGCACTATTTACAACAGCTATGACATTGAAACAACTTAAATATCCACAATAGAGGAATGTCTAAAGAAGATGTGGTACACATATACAATGAAGTACTGTTGTTTTTAGTCACTAAGTCATGTCTGACTCTTTGTGTGAGGAGCCTGCCAGCCTCCTCTGTCCTCCTGGGATTTCCCAGGCAAGAATATTGGAGTAGGTTCCCATTTCCTTCTGTAGGGGAATCTTACTGACCTAGGGATCAAACCCACATCCCCTGCATTGGCAGGTGGATTCTTTACTACTGAGCCACCAGGAAAGCCCACAATGGAATACTACTCAGCCATAAAAAAGAATGAAATAATGCCATTTGCAGCAATATGGCTGGACCTAGAGATTGTCATATTGAGTGAAGTCAGAGAAAGACAAATATCATATGGCATTTCTTATATGTGGAATCTAAAAAAATGGAACAATGAACTTATCTCCAAAACAGAAATAGAATTACAGATGTAGGATGCAAATTTATGGTTACTGGGGGTAAGAGGTGGGGGGGGATAAATTGGGAGATTGGGATTGACCTATATACACTACTATTTATAAAATAGATAACTAATAATGACCTACTATACTGTACAGGGAACTCTACTCAATGCTTTGTAATTGTCTATATTGGAAAAAAAATCTAAAAAAGAGTGGATATATTGAATATATATAACTGAATCACTTTGCTGTATATCTGAAACAATATTGTATATCAACTTATATTTCAGTAAAAATTAAAATAAATAAATAAAATAGATATCTCAACACCAAACCTGTAGGTGAAATTTATATGCAAATTTTTTGGCTTAAATCCAAAGGAAAATTTAAGGTCTTTACAGTGATTATTTATAGTTTTTGGTCAGGATTTTTAGTCATCATGATTTGTACGATATGTCTAAACTTATCCTCTAAATGTCCTGGTAACTATTTATAACTGTCTAAATACCTGTAATATTGTTTGGGTGCTCCAACTTAACCTTAGTCACTTTAAAGTAACTACAGCATGGTTTCACATGCAAAAATTACTAGAGAAGACTTTGCTCTGCTTCATATAGAACCAGCTGAATATTTTACTTCCTTTATATAGCTTCTTTTTCCTATATATAGAGGGAACAGTTTTTAAAGTATCTCTAATTCCTGGTCTTCAAAGCTGGCAAGAGCAGCCCTGAAAATTGTTTCCAGAAATAAGTTTCTGTGCAACCTACTAATTTAAATCAGCTGTCCCCAAATTTACGAATGGTGTTTGCTCTAAATGACACCCTTTTCCTTCACTACAAGCATAACTTTTATTCAATGCACTTTTGACTACTGTTACCATCCACAATGGTAGTTAGAGAAGGAAATGACAACCCCCTCCAGGATTCTTGCCCAGAGAATCTCATGGACAGAGGAGCCTGGCAGGATACAGTCCATGGGGTCGCAAGAGTCGGACATGACTTATTGACTAGACCACCACAACGGTAGTAGCCCAGGTGGTGCTACTGTTAAAGAACCTGCCTGCCAGTGTAGGAGATGTAAGAGATGCAGGTTCAAACCCTGGGTTGGGAAGATCCCCTGGTGGAGGGCGTGGCAACCCACTTGGGTATTCTTACCCAGAGAATCCCACGGACAGAGGAAACTGGTAGGCTACAGCCCATGGGGTCACAAAGAGTTGGACACGACTAAAGTGACTTTTCATACTGTTCATACTGTTCATGGGGTTCTCAAGGCAAGAATACTGAAATGGTTTGCCATTCCCTTCTCCAGTGGACCACATTCTGTCAGACCTCTCCACCATGACCCGCCCGTCTTGAGTGGCCCCACAGGGCATGGCTTAGTTTCATTGAGTTAGACTAGGCTGTGGGCCTAGTGTGATTATATTGACTAGTTTTCTGTGATTATGGTTTCAGTGTGTCTGCCCTCTGATGCCCTTTTGCAACACCTACTGTCTTACTTGGGTTTCTCTTACCTTGGATGTGGGGTATCTCTTCTCAGCTGCTCCAGCAGAGCGCAGCTGCTGCTCCTTACCTTGGACGAGGGGTATCTCCTCACCACCGCCCTTCCTGACCTTGAATGTGGAGTAGCTCCTCTAGGCCCTCCTGCGCCTGTGCAGCCACTGCTCCTTGGACGTGGGGTTGCTCCTCTCGGCTGCCGCCCCTGACCTCGGGCATGAGGCAGCTCCTCCTGCCACAGCCCATGACCTCAGACGTGGGGTAGCTCCTCCTGGCCACCACCCCTGAACTCGGGCGTGGGGTAGCTCCTCTTGGCCGCCGCCCCTCGGGCATGGGTTTCTCCGGGCTTCTGCCCCTGACCTCGGACGTGGGGTAGCTCCTCTCGTTGTGCCATCGCAGCTGCCAGAGGAACTCCCCAGGTCAGTGGGTGCCCAATATGCTACTAGAGATCAGTGGAGAAATAACTCCAGAAAGAATGAAGGGATGGAGCCAAAGCAAAAACATTACCCAGTTGAGGACAGAACTGGTGATAGAAGCAAGGTCCGATGCTGTAAAGAGCAATATTGCATAGGAACCTGGAGTGTTAGGTCCATGAATCAAGGCAAATTGGAAGTGGTCAAACAGGAGGTGGCAAGAGTGAACATCGACATTCTAGGAATCAGCGAACTACAATGGACTGGAATGGGTGAATTTAACTCAGATGACCATTATATCTACTACTGCGGGCAGCAATCCTTTAGAAGAAATGGAGTAGCCATCATGGTCAACAAAAGAGTCCGAAATGCAGTACTTGGGTGCAATCTAAGAAACGACAGAATGATCTCTGTTCGTTTCAAAGGCAAACCATTCAATATCACAGTAATCCAAGTCTATGCCCCAACCAGTAACGCTGAAGAAGCTGAAGTTGAACGGTTCTATGAAGACCTACAAGATCCTTTAGAACTAACACCCAAAAAAGATGTCCTTTTCATTATACAGGACTGGAATGCAAAAGTAGGAAGTCAAGAAACACCTGGAGTAACAGACAAATTAGGCCTTGGAATATGAAATGAAGCAGGGAAAAGGCTAATAGAGTTTTGCCAAGAGAACGCACTGGCCATAGCAAACACCTCTTCCAACAACACAAGACAAGACTCTACACATGGCATCACCAGATGGTCAACAACGAAATCAGATTGATTATATTCTTTGCAGCCAAAGATGGAGAAGCTCTATACAGTCAACCAAAACAAGACCAGGAGCTGACTGTGGCTGAGATCATGAACTCCTTATTGCCAAATTCAGACTTAAATTGAAGAAAGTAGGGAAAACAACTAGACCATTCAGGTATGACCTAAATCAAATCCTTTATGATTTTACAGTGGAAGTGAGAAATAGATTTAAGGGACTAGATCTGATAGAGTGCCTGATGAACTATGGAATGAGGTTCGTGACATTGTACAGGAGACAGGGATCAAGACCATCCCCATGGAAAAGAAATGCAAAAAAGCAAAATGGCTGTCTGGGGAGGCCTTACAAATAGCTGTGAAAAGAAGAGAAGTGAAAAGCAAAGGAGAAAAGAAAGATATAAGCATCTGAATGCAGAGTTCCAAAGAATAGCAAGAAGAGATAAGAAAGCCTTCCTCAGCAATCAATGCAAAGAAATAGAGGAAAACAACAGAATGGGAAAGACTAGAGATCTCTTCAAGAAAATAAGAGATACCAAGGGAACATTTCATGCAAAGATGGGCTTGATAAAGGACAGAAATGGTATGGACCTAACAGAAGCAGAAGATATTAAGAAGAGGTGGCAAGAATACACAGAAGAACACTACAAAAAAGATCTTCACCACCAAGATAATCATGATGGTATGATCATTCACCTAGAGCCAGACATCCTGGAATGTGAAGTCAAGTGGGCCTTAGAAAGCATCACTATGAACAAAGCTAGTGGAGGTGGTGGAATTCCAGTTGAGCTATTTCAAATCCTGAAAGATGATGCTGTGAAAGTGCGGCACTCATTATGCCAGCAAATTTGGAAAACTCAGCAGTAGCCACAGGACTGGAAAAGGTCAGTTTTCATTCCAATCCCACAGAAAGGCAATGCCAAAGAATGCTCAAACTACCGCACAATTGCACTCATCTCACACACTAGTAAAGTAATGCTCAAAATTCTCCAAGCCAGGCTTCAACAGTACATGAACTGTGAACTTCCAGATGTTCAAGCTGATTTTAGAAAAGATAGTAAGGCGAGATCAAATTGCCAACATCTGCTGGATCATCGAAAAAACAAGAGAGTTCCAGAAAAACATCTATTGTTGCTTTATTGACTATGCCAAAGCCTTTGACTCTGTGGATCACAAGAAACTGTGGAAAATTCTGAAAGAGATGGAAATACCAGACCACCTGACCTGCCTCTTGAGAAACCTATATGCAGGTCAGGAAACAACAGTTAGAACTGGACATGGAACAACAGACTGGTTCCAAATAGGAAAAGGAGTACGTCAAGGCTGTATATTGCCACCCTGCTTATTTGACTTCTATGCAGAGTACATCATGAGAAACGCTGGGCTGGAAGAAGCACAAGCTGGAATCAAGATTACTGGGAGAAATATCAATAACCTCAGATATGCAGATGACACCACCCTTATGGCAGAAAGTGAGAAGAACTAAAGAGTCTCTTGATGAAAGTCAAAGAGGAGAGTGAAAAAGTTGGCTTAAAGCTCAACATTCAGAAAATGAAGATCATGGCATCTGGTCCCATCACTTCATGTGATAGATGGGGAAAGAGTGGAAACAGTGTCAGACTTTATTTTTTTGGGCTCTAAAATCACTGCAGATGGTGACTGCAGCCATGAAATTAAAAGACACTTACTCCTTGGAAGGAAAGTTATGACCAACCTAGATAGCATATTCAAAAGCAGAGACATTATTTTGGCAACAAAGATCCGTCTAGTCAAGGCTATGGTTTTTCCAGTGGTCATATATGGATGTGAGAGTTGGACCATGAAGAAAGCTGAGCGCCGAAGAATTGATGCTTTTGAAGTGTGGTATTGGAGAAGACTCTTGAGAGTCCCTTGGACTGCAAGGAGATCCAAGCAGTGCATTCTGAGGGAGATCAGCCCTGGGATTTCTTTGGAAGGACTGATGCTAAAGCTGAAACTCCAGTACTTTGGCCACCTCATGTGAAGAGTTGACTCATTGGAAAAGATTCTGATGCTGGGAGGGATTGGGACAGGAGAAGTGGGGAACGACAGAGAATGAGATGGCTGGATGGCATCACCGACTTGACGGACGTGAGTTTGAGTGAACTCCGGGAGATGGTGATGGACAGGGAGGCCTGGCGTGCTGCGATTCATGGGGTCACAAACAGTGGGACACGACTGAGTGTCTGAACTCTACTGAACTGAAAGTGACTTAGCATGCATCATTTGCAATGCTCCTGTACACACACTCACATTTTACCTAGAAATTTCAGATAATATGGGAATGTGTCTTGCCTGTCACTGTCTTCTTTAATAAATTTCATCATATCTTGATGAAATACTTTGAGTTTCAATGGAAATATTGCCTTTTTTCCCTTTCATAGGATGGGAAAAAGATGTATATCTGGTTTAAACTGATGAGGTTAAACAGAATAGAAAAATATTTAGTGATTCGAGTAAAAACAAAGAATCTATATGAATATTAAAAAGAAATGATTAAAAGAGGTGTAATCCAGGGGTAAGGCACAGACACCAACAATCAAGGTGGGGGCTGGGTGTAAGCATCTGGTGCAATTATCCTAGTGCTTCCTGATACCAACTGCCCTTTCTAGATTATTGGTATTGTCTGAATTTTCTCAAGCCTGCGGTCATTTGGTCTGTTACAAATATTTTTGATGGGCTGCTATAAAGAGAGGTGTCTTGCTTTCTAAAGTGCTAAGTGGCTTTCCTCCTTGAAGAAAGTTGCTATCTCCATTTCAAGGATTATTTTATATAGAAATTATAGATCTCCCCAGTTTGTTAGTTTGAAACTGACTCGAAGCCTTTTAGAGAAAAACTTTGGAAAGCTTCTGGGAGATCATCTCTTCCACTACAGAGGGTGAAGAGAAATGAAAGACTTGAAGTGAGAACTAGGTAATGCTTTTCAGCTAAAATTAGTATAGAAACTTCTAAGATTTGGGGGATTCCAAAGAAATAAAGGGTATCTGAAGTATGTTGGTCAAAATGTTAAATCAGAGCTTAGTGTTCTTATGTGAACCAAAGTCAAAACAATTGTGTATCATGAATTCTTTGAGGTCAAGGACTAGGTCTGTCATAACATCTTAAATACCTCGCTCAGTGATTGGCACAAAATAAGCCCTCAAAAGATATTTGGTGACTGACAATAAATGAATGAACAAATGAATGCTTCTGAGTTTTGCACATAATCGGATCTTACAGGTAGATGGAAAAGACCACCATTATGAATTTATTTCTCCATTTGAAGCACTGCCCGTTCTTTCCCACATCTCCTGTTGAAATAAAAATACTCCTGAGTGAGGTGACATTATACTTCCAATACTTCAGGTTTAATGTGAGTTAGTTTATCAGCTCATGGTGCTCTATGACATTCTTGAAAGAGGAGAAATGTTAAATGCGGGCTAATTGGTGAAGAAAGTGAGGCCAGAACACAGGAGACCAATTTGACGGATCCAAGTGTTTTCCCTAGGGTTGGTCATGTAAGAAGAATCCATTCCCAGCTGCTACGGTAGTTTCTGCAAGCACCCGCAGCTTTTGGAAAGTAGCTCACATTAGAGAAAGAGAAGATAGGTGGTTGGAGAGTGGACCTTTTTTTATTCTGACCTAGTTTTCTATTAATAAAATGTATTTATTACTTAGGCAACATTTTTCCCAGCAGGCAAATTATAACTAATAACATACAATTTTAAGCTAACATTCTTTTTGCTAAAGGCCTCAGTCATAACAGGTATTATTAAGGGTAATAAGTATGTGAAGAGGAAGAAAGGACAATTCTTTCACTGCAGTGTTTGTGGCAGGTCCAGTCAATGCAGTTAAGAATATGACAAGTACTTTATTTTTCAGCTCTCAGGGAAGACCATGATCTGTAAGTGATTTTTATAGTGCTTGGGTAATGATGAATTCTGGTATATACAACTGAAACAGTCCTGTGAGATTGCACCCTGAAGGTAATGACACTGGGTTTAAGGCAAATGGATATTTACATGTAGAAATTGAAACAAACATTGAATGTGCAATCTATGATGCTACATGTTATTAGATTCCTGAAAAGAGAGAGAAATCCTGTGTTTTCACAGCTTAGAATAGAGTGTGAGGAAGAGGAGAGCTGGGAGATGTGAGTCAGACAGCAGTCCTTCCTATGACCGGTAATGGTTGAGAGAGAGGGTTCCTGTGACCTCTGCTTTTTGCTTTCTAACTGGGCCTGGGTTTCTGAGGTGCATGGAGTTGGAAGAGGGACAGGGATGACATGCAGATTATTTCTGCCACATCTACCTCTTATAGCCTAAAGAATATAGGACCACTGTAATAGTCATTTATCGTAGGGACATTTTATTGGATTTAAAAGTAGACTTTAGGTTAGTTATAAGGACTCTCCTTTAGATGCAAGGGACATACAGTTTTATTGGAAAACACTTTACATTCACATTGATACCAGGTTGGTCCCATTCATTTATTTAGTAGGCACACTTCGTGCCTACTATATGCTCTATTCCAGGACTGGGTATGCTGTTGTGAACAAGATAACAGGGTCTCTGGATTCTCAGAGCTTATATTTAGTGGGGGTGATGCATAATAAACAATAAATAACAAGGATGCAGAGCTATCATGTGAGAAATGGTTTCTATAATACCTCACAGGAGCTCTCATTGTAATTGGAGAGACTAATATATCTTGCCTGGAGAATTCCACAGACAGAGGAGCCTGGAGAGTTATAGTCCATGGGTTGCAAAGAGTTGCACATGACTGGGTGACTAAACAACATAACAGCATATTCTTACTAATCAGATAAATATAGTAATACACTTCAGTGACTTAGAAGACCTTTATGGATCTCTACTTGATATCCAGTGTGTCCTGTTCACAATGGAGTCCTTAGACTTGAAGTCGACTCAGGTGTGTCTGGAAACTTTCTTCTTAATGCTCTACCCCTTTCTGATGATGTTACTTTACTGAAGAAATTAGTATTCTGATGAAATAGGTCACTGTCCCACAGTGACTGATGACTAGCTTGCTTTTCTCCTACAGAAAGCAGGAGTCCTGGACCAGTCTTCACCGTGGCTAACTGTCCCCATTTTTCAGCTCTCAGCTCAAGTCTCATCTCACAGAGTGGCCTCTGACCATCCAATCTCTAGCTGCCTCCCACCCCCAGCTGTTATTTATCTCTTTGGTTTATCCCAAGGTGTTTACAAACAAGAAGAGGCGGTAAGAAAAATATGAGGCCAACTATACAAAGAAGGCAAATGGTGCAAAATGCTACAAATAATTACAAACACTGTTATATAGATTTAGTGAAAAAGGAGGTCAAATCTTTTTTATTCCACATTTTAAAAGAGTTTCATCCTTGGAGAAGATTAGACATTTTATAAATATGTGTATATATATCTCTGAATCATTGGACAAGAAAATAAAGGACCTGAAATGTTAACAAGATTTATGAACACAGGAACAAGGTCTTATAAAGGCGATTGAAATATGTGACAAGCATTAGTATTTCAGAGTAGTGATGAGCTATTTGTATAGATTGATGTGGCTAAAAATTAGACAAGGCATATTAAAAGCTGAGATCATTCAGGCTTAGGAGCAGCTGAATATGAGCAATTATGAAGCAGTTAAGCCATTAAATAAAACTGAATATCTTGTGAACTGCTGGAGCAAAAAGGCACCTCCGTGTGACCGAGAGCTTTATCACCCACACTCTTCTCTCAAAAACATAAACATTAAGAACTGTTGGTGCCAAGGGTGATAGGCTCTTTAAAGGCACACCATTTTACATGTTGCTTGGAACAGCAGTCTCATGCAGAGAAAGGCATCTCTAACTGGACATACCAATTGTGTGAGGAGAATGTGGGGATGAGGCGATTAAGGCCAGCCTTTTGGTTTGGGGCTGACATGGGATCTGGATAATACAGAACCCTGTGGAGAATGGCTCACCTGGTTTCTGTCATGCTTCTATAACTGTACAGACTGGCTGCCTCCATCAGCTGATTCCCTCCTGTGGAAAGGATTGTAAACACGGGTACTGTTGTTTATGTAAAGACAGTTACTCTATTCCCATTCTGCTTGGGTGTTAGGCACTTTAGCATGAGGAGGTTTCAAGAACACACTATAAGATGGGAAATAATCCTAAAATCTGTTCTTTTCCCGAGTCACTGTGACTTGGCTACATCATTTGATAGTAAATAATATTATTCCATGAAGAAAAGGCTGAGACAGTTTCAAAGTGGATCTGCCCCCATGCAGTAATGCTGTGACTATATACATAAGTCATTCTGAATGGCTTAATTGTCTGTCAATAGAAACATCTAATATTTATTAAAAATCTGCCATGTGCTAGGCATGGGGTAGGCATGTTTACATATTTATTCAGGGGAAGCAGGGTGTCAGAGTAGAAAGAACATGATAATTACAGCTCCAATTTTGGCATAGCCTCTAACTAGCTGGAGAAACTAAGCAAGTCATTTAAAACACTCAGTAAATGTGGGGAAGGAAAGCAAAATCTCTAGATCTGTACTTATATTGCTATTTGAAGGTGTGTGTACTGTGTGTGTGCACATCTGTGTCTGGAAGAGATTATCATTCATACTCCTTCTAGCTCTAAAGATCTGTAGACTGTACATGTATACAGCTTTATTTATATTTTTGACCCTTCTGCTATTTCTTGAATAATATGCTCTCCATTTGCTGTGTTTTCCCTTTTCCATACCCAAGTCAGTCATTCAATTTCATTTTGATTCTTTGAAATAGTTCTGCTTTCCTTTCAACCGTTCCATATTGGGAAGCCTAGTGGTTAAGAGGGCAGGCTCTAGCACAGGGCAGATTGGGCTCAAATTCCTCCTTTACCATTGGTAGCTGTGTGGCCTTATGTTCTTGTGCTCTTTATTATTTCTTTAAACCATATGAAAGTCAACTTTCATATCTGTAAAAGGGGATGGTGACACCAGTCTCTAAAGGTTGTTGTGAGTATTTAATGAAAAAGTGTATATAAATTGCTTAGCAAAGTGACTGGTACCAAAATTCAATGTTAGCTAATCCTTATACTACTACATTATTAGTTGGAGTAGTAGCTGTATTAATTTCCTACCGTCAGTATTGCTATTTTCATCCTGTCACCTTCTTCATTGGGCTGGTTTGCTACAATAGCCTTGTAGTTGGTATTCCTAACTCCACCTATAAAATATCTACTATAATAAATAACTGTACAACATGGTAGAATCTGTGTTTCATTTTGGAGTATTTCGATTGCTTCAGATTCAGGTTCATTAAAAGAGATCAAACTAGTCAACCCTAAAGGAACTCAACCCTGAATATTCATTGGAAGGACTGATGCTGAAGCTGAAACTCCAATACTTTGGCCACCTGATGTGAAGAGCTGACTCATTGGAAAAGACCGTGATGCTGGGAAAGATTGAAGGGAAAAGGAGAAGAGGGTGGCAGAGGATGAGATGGTTAGATAGCACCACTGACTCAATGGACATGAATTTGATCAAACTCTGGGAGATAGTGAAGGACAGGGGAGCCTAGCATGAGGCAGTCCATGGGGTCGCAAAGAGTCGGACTCAACTTAGTGACTGAACAACAACAAGTTCAATAAGTTTTTTCCTGCAGTGTCTAATCTGCTGCTTATTTTACTCAGTGTGTTCTTCATCTCAGACATTGCGTTTTTCATCAACAGAGACTGTATTTGGGTTTTTAGGTATTACCCATATCTCTCCTTAACGTTGCAAAGAGTTGGACATGACTGAGGGGCTGAAAAACATCTCCTTAATGTGCTTATACTTTCTTCCATCTTAGTGTTTCTCAGCCAGGGGTGATCTTGCCCCCCAGGAGACATATAACAATCTCTGGAGATACTTTTGCTTGTCACAGGTGGGTAGCAAAATGCTACTGGAATCTAGTGGTTAGAGGTTAAAGGTGCTGCTAAACATCCCATAATGTTCAGGACAGCCCCCACAATGAAGAATTATCTGTCCCTACATGTCAGCAGTGCAAAGGTTGAGAAACTATGTTCCACCTTCTTGAGCATATGGAACCTAATTACAATATGTTTTAATATATTTGTCCACTTGTCCTACCATCTGTGTCATTTATGAATCTGTTTCCATTAATTTTTTCTCTTCATTATGCTTCTTTGCATGCTTGGTGATTTTTCACTGGATGCCAGTTGTGAATTTTATCTTTTTGGGTGCTGGTTATTTTTGTATTTTTAAAAATATTCTTGAGCTTTGTGCTGAACACATTTAAGTTACGTGGAAACAGTTGATCCTATAGGCTAATCTTTAAACTTTGTTGGATGGGACCACAGTAACCCTTAGTCTAGGGAAAAATTTTCCTCACTATGAGTCAATAGCCTTATGAGTACTCTATCTGATGCCCGGTGTGTTATGAGGTTTTCCATTCTGATGGGGTGAGGGAAAATGGAACTATTTCCAGACATGTGAGCTCTGTGCATTGCTTCTTTACAGTGGTCTTTACTTGGCCTTGTATTGATAGCTTCCTCATATGCATGTGTAAGTTAGTACTTAGCTGAAGACACAAAGAATCCTCTGCAGAAGTCCCGAGCATGTGAAGCTCTCCTCTCTCCAGAACCATGTTCTCTCAATTTGAGCCTTCTTGGGCACCTTTGTTAAATAATCAGCTCTTTCTCCTCCAATCAGGGAGAAAGCCAGGGCCTGTTGAGGTTTCCTCTCTTTGTTTCAGCCTAGAAATTATCTCTAGGGAGTAAAAGGGGATGTTGGAGGTAGAACTCATCTGGATTATTTACCTTTACTCAGGGATCACTGTACTTGCTTCTCTGGCTCAATGTCTGGAAACTATTGTTTCATTTGTTTAGTCCAGTTTTTAAAAATTATTTAAGGCAGGCAGGTAAATCTGGCCTCTGATAGTCCAACATGACCAGAAGTGGAAGCTCATGGTAGACTTTCATAAAAGCACAGAGGCAGTGCCATATGTTGTATTCAAAACAAAATCCCATTTTCTTTCTACATCTATGCTTCTAAAAATACATTGTCTTCAGAATCAAACTGGCATTGGTGCTGAGCTCTAAACTGCAAGGTATGCATTTATCAGAACAACTTATGACCTCTTCTATGTTGCTTCTCTTCTAATCCCTCTCTCCATTTGGGATTCTCTTGAGAATCTACACTTTGGGGCTTCAGTTATTTCCTTTTTAAACTTTTTACCCTCTTGTATCCAATTACTTGCTCAGTCAATTTGGACCTTTTTTGTTTGCGTTTACCCTTTTCTGCAGGTAGGTCCTGAAGTTTAATTATGGCTCAATAATTCATACGTCTATTTGTTGGTTACAATGCAATTTAATGGTATATTTATATTGCTGTATTTATTAGCTTTGAAATTCCTAAAAGAGGTATGCATTTTCTGCCCTCAGGGTATGCTCACATTTAAAAAAAAATTAATTTATTTTTTATTGTAGGATAATGGCTGTCTTAGGAGGCCTTAAAATAGCTGTGAAAAGAAGAGAAGCAAAAAGCAAAGGAGGAAAGGAAAGATATTCCCATTTGAATGCAGAGTTCCAAAGAATAGCAAGGAGGGATAAGAAAACCTTCCTCAGTGATCAGTGCAAAGAAATAGAGGAAAACAATAGAATGGAAAAGACTAGAGATGTTTTCAAGAAAATCAGAGATACCAAGGGAACATTTCATGCAAAGATGGGCTCAATAAAGGACAGAAATGATATGGACCTAACAGAAGCAGAAGATATTAAGAAGAGGTGGCAAGAATACACAAAAGAACTGTACAAAAAAGATCTTCACGACCAAGATAATCATGATGGTGTGATCATTCACCTAGAGCCAGACATCCTGGAATATGAAGTCAAGTGGGCTTTAGGAAGCATCACTATGACCAAAGCTAGTGGAGGTGATGGAATTCCAGTTGAGCTATTTCAAATCCTGAAAGATGATGCTGTGAAAGTGCTGCACTCATTATGCCAGCAAATTTGTAAAACTCAGCAGAGGCCACAGGATTAGAAAAGGTCAGTTTTCATTCCAATCCCAAAGAAAGGCAATGCCAATGAAGGCTCAAACTGCCGCACAATCGCACTCATCTCACACACTAGTAAAGTAATGCTCAAAATTCTCCAAGCCAGGCTTTGGCAATACATGAACCGTGAACTTCCAGATGTTCAAGCTGGTTTTAGAAAAGGCAGAGGAACCAGAGATCAAATTGCCAACATCTGCTGGATCATGGAAAAAGCAAGAGAGTTCCAGAAAAACATCTATTTCTGCTTTATTGACTATGCTAAAGCCTTTGACTGTGTGGATCACAACAAACTGTGGAAAATTCAGAAAGAGATGGGAATACCAGACCACCTGACCTGCCTCTTGAGAACCTTTGTGCAGGTCAGGAAGCAACAGTTAGAACTGGACATGGAACAACAGACTGGCTCCAAATAGGAAAAGGAGTACATCAAGGCTGTATATTGTCACCCTGCTTATTTAACTTATATGCAGAGTACATCATGAGAAATGCTGTGCTGGAAGAAGCAGAAGCTGGAATCAAGATTGCCGGGAGAAATATTAATAACCTCAGATATGCAGATGACACCACCCTTATGGCAGAAAGTGAAGAGGAACTCAAAAGCCTCTTGATGAAAGTGAAAGAGGAGAGTGAAAAAGTTGGCTTAAAGCTCAACATTCAGAAAACGAAGATCACGGCATCTGGTCCCATCACTTCATGGGAAATAGATGGGGAAACAGTGGAAACAGTGTCAGACTTTATTTTTCTGGGCTCCAAAATCACTGCAGATGGTGATTGCAGCCATGAAATTAAAAGACGCTTACTCCATGGAAGGAAAGTTATGACCAACCTAGACAGCATATTCAAAAGCAGAGACATTACTTTGCCAACTAAGATTCGTCTAGTCAAGGCTATGGTTTTTCCAGTAGTCATGTATGGATGTGAGAGTTGGACCATGAAGAAAGCTGAGCGCCGAAGAACTGATGTTTTTGAACTCCTGAGAGTCCCTTGGACTTCAAGGAGATCCAACCAGTCCATCCTACAGGAAATCAGTCCTGAATGTTCATTGGAAGGACTGATGTTGAAGCTGAAACTCCAATACTTTGGCCACCTCATGCGAAGAGTTGACTCATTGGAAAAGACTCTGATGCTGGGAGGGATTGGGGTCAGGAGGAGAAGGGGACGACAGAGGATGAGATGGCTGGATGGCATCACTGACTTGAAGGACATGAGTTTTGGTAAACTCCGGGAGTTGGTGATGGACAGGGAGGCCTGGCGTGTTGTGATTCATGGGGTCGCAAAGAGTTGGACACGACTGGGTGTCCATGGGTCCCACGACTGGGACATGCTGGGTCATATGGTAGTTTTATTCCTAGTTTTTTAAGGAATCTCCAAACCATCTTCCATAGTGGCTGTATCAATTTACATTCTTACCAACAGTGCAAGAGTGTTTCCTTTCTCCACACCCTCTCCAGCCTTTATTGTTTGTAGAATTTTTGATGATGGCCATTCTGATGGGTGTGAGGTGATATCTCATTGTAGTTTTGATTTGCATTTCTCTAAGAAGGAGCGATGTTGAGCATCTTTTCATGTGGTTGTTAGTCATCTGTATGTCTTTGGGGAAATGTCTGTTTAGGTCTTTTCCCCACTTTTTGATTGGGTTGTTTGTTTTTCTGGTATTGAGTTGTATGAGCTGCTTGTATATTTTGGAAATTAATCCTTTGTCAGTTGTTTCATTTGCTATTATTTTCTCCCATTCTGAGGGTTGTCTTTTCACCTTGCTTGTAGTTTCCTTTGCTGTGCAAAAGCTTTCAAGTTTAATCAGGTCCCACTTGTTTACTTTTGTTTCTAAGAGGTGGGTCGTAGAGGATCTTGCTTTGATTTATGTCATCGAGTGTTCTGCCGATGTTTTCCTCTAAGAGTTTTGTAGTTTCTGGTCTTAAATTTAGGTCTTTAATCCATTTTGGGTTTATCTTTGTGTATGGTGTTAGGAAATGTTCTAATTTCATTCTTTTACATGGAGCTGTTCAGTTTCCCCAGCACCATTTATTGAAGAGGCTGTCTTTGCCCCATTGTATATTCTTGCCTCCTTTGTCAAAAATAAGTTACCTATAGGTGCATGGGTTTATTTCTGGGCTTTCTATCTTATTCCATTGGTCTATATTTCTGTTTTTGTGCCAGCACCATACTGTAGGTTTGTGAAAGTGAAGTCGCTCAGCCGTGTCCGACTCTTTGCGACCCCTTGGACTGTAGCCCTCCAGGCTCTTCTGTCCATGGGATTCTCCAGGCAAGAATACTGGAGTGGGTTGCTATTTCCTTCTCCAGGGGATCTTCCCAACCCAGGGATCAAACCCAGGTCTCTTGCCTTGGAGGCAGATGCTTTATCCTCTGAGCCACCAGGGGCTTCCCTGGTGGCTCAGAGGAGGTTTGTAGTATAATCTAAAGTTAGGAAGCTTGATTCCTCCAGCTCCATTCTTCTTTCTGAAGATACTTTGGCTATCCAGGGTCTTTTGTGTTTCCATATGAATTGTGAAAGTTTTTGTTCTAGTTCTATGAAAAATACCATTGGTAATTTTATAGGGATTGCATTGAATCTGTAGATTGCATTTGGTAGTATACTCATTTGCACAATATTGATTCTTCCTACCCAGCAACATGGAATATCCCTCCATCTATTTATGTCATCTTTGATTTCTTTTATTAGTTTATTTTATTTATTATTTAGTTTAAATAACTTATTTAGTATTTAAACTTATTTATTTATTTATTATTTAAAATTATTTATTATTTAAATTGTTAATTTATTTATTTAGTTGATTTTATTTTATTTGATTCTTTTGTCTACTTAGGTAAGTTTATTCCTAGATATTTAATTCTTTTTGTTGCAGTGGTGAATGGGATTGATTTCTTAATTTCTATTTCTGATTTTTCATTGTTAGTATATAGAAATGCAAGTGATTTCTGTGTATTGATTTTGTATCCTGCAACTTTGCTAAATTCATTGACTAGCTCTAGTAATTTTCTGATACTGTCTTTAGGGTTTTCTATGTATAGTATCATGTCATCTGCAAACAGTGAGAATTTTACTTCTTTTCCAATCTGGATTCCTTTTATTTCTTTTTCTTCTCTGATTGCTGTAGCTAGGACTTCCAGAACTATGTTGAACAATAGTGGTGACAGTGGACACCCTTGTCTTGTTCCTGATCTTAGGGGGAATGCTTTAAAATTTAACCATTGAGAACAATGTTTGCTGTAGGCTTATCATATATGGCCTTTACTATGTTGAGGTAGGTTCCTTCTATACCCATTTTTTGAAGAATTTTAATCATAAATAGGTGCTGAATTTTGTCAAAGGCTTTGTCTGCATCTATTGAGATGATCATATGGTTTTTATCTTTCAGTTTGTTAATATGGTATATCACATTGATTGATTTCTGTATACTGAAGAATCCTTGCATCCTTGGAATAAACCCAACTTGATCATGGTGTATGAGCTTTTTGATGTGTTGCTGAATTCTGTTTGCTAAAATTTTACTGAGGATCTTTGCATCTATGTTCATCAGTGATATTGGCCTGTAGTTTTTTGTGTGTTGTCTTTGTCTGGTTTTGGTATCAGGGTGATGGTGGCCTTGTAGAATGTGTTTGGAAGTGTTCCTTCCTCTGCAATTTTTTGAAAGTAGGATAGGCATTAGCTCTTCTCTAAATATTTGATAGAATTCTCCTGTGAAGCCATCCGGTCCTGGGCTTTTGTTTTTCGGGGAGATTTTTGATCACAGCTTCAATTTCAGTGCTTGTAATTGAGTTGTTCATAATTTCTATTTCTTCCTGGTTCAGTCTTGGAAGATTGAACTTTTCTAAGAATCTGTCCATTTCTTCCAGGTTATCTATTTTATTGCCATATAATTGCTCATAATAGTCTCTTATAATCCTCTGTATTTCTTCATTGTCTGTTGTAACCTCTCCTTTTTAATTTCTAATTTTGTTGATTTGATTCTTCTCTCTTTTTTCTTGATGAGTCTGGCTAAAGGTTTGTCAATTTTGTTTATCTTCTCAAAGAACCAGCTTTTAGTTTTATTAATGTTTACTATTGTTTCTTTCATTTCTTTTTCATTTATTTCTACTTGGATCTTTATGAGTTCTTTCCTTCTACTAATTTTGGTGTTTTTTTGTTCTTCTTTTTCCAGTTGCTTTAGGTGTAAAGTTAGGTTGTCTATTCGATTATTTTCTTATTTCTTGAGGTTTGAGATTTCTTGAGGTTTCTTATTTCTTGAGAATTGCATTGCAATAAACTTCCCTCTTAGAACTGTTTTTGCTGCATCCCGTAGATTTTGAGTTGTTGTGTTCTCATTGTCATTTGTTTCTAGATATTTTTTGATTTCCCTTTTGATTTCTTCAGTAGCCTGTTGGTTATTTAGAAATGTGCTGTTTAATCTATGTTTGTGTTTCTTACAGTTTTTTTTTTTCTTCTTGTAATTGATAGTCTCATAGAGTTGTGGTCAGAGAAGATGCTTGATATGATTTCAATTTTCTTAAATTTACTGAGGTTTGATTTGTGACCCAAGATGAAATCTATCCTGGAGAATGTTCCATGTGCACTTGAAAAGAAGGTGTATTCTTTTGCAATTGGATGGAATATGCTGAAGATATCAGTGAGATCAATCTCATCTAATGTATCATTTAAGATTTGTGTTTCCTTATTAATTTTCTATTTTGATGATCTGTCCATTGGTGTGACTGGAGTGTTAAAGTCTCCTATTATTATGATGTTACTGTCAATTTCTCCTTTTATGTATGTTAGTGTTTGTCTTATGTATTGAGGTGCTCCTATGTTGGGTGCATAGATATTTACAATTGTTATGTCTTTACCCTTGATCATTATGTAGTGTCCTTCCTTATCTCTTGTAATCTTATTTATTTTAAGGTCTATTTGTCTGATATGAGTATTGCTACTCCAGCTTTTTTTTCTTCCCATTTGCATGGAATATATTTTTCCATCCTCTCACTTTCAGTCTATATGTGTCTTGAGGTCTGAAGTGGGTTTCTTGTAGACAGCATATATATGGGTCTCATTTCTGTATCCATTCAATCAGTCTGTGTTTTTGCTTACATTTTAATTAACACTTATGTATTAAAGAATATTTCTTTACATGTTTCCAGTAACTTTTTTCTTTCTTAATGTCTTTCATTAAGATATGTTTATTGAAAAGGATAAGGGCAGAAAAAAATGAAACTGAGGAATAGAAGCAAATAAAATACAACTGAGTCCAAAACTTCAGAGCTTGCAAGCTGTTCCATGACTGTTTCTTTTGATGGCATAATGTTTTCAGATTTTCTGAAGTAGAGAAATGTTAGCTCTTCATGGTTTATGGTCACTAGCCTGGAAGTTACTAATCCTGATGCTGTTATACTATAGCTTGGATGACCTTGATCTGGTTAGGAGTTTTTTATGCTGCTCCATGTAGTATTATGCTTGACAATAAAATCCAGGATTTAGGTTGAGTGGCTCATAAGATTAGAGTTGGGAAAAGTGGACTCTTTCATCTTTTGGTTTCTAATTCAGAGGCAATCAAGAAGTCATTGGATTTAATGACCTCCAGTTAGAGGATCCTGTGAAATAAGCTGTTGCTGTCAATCCTATTTTTAATGTACAGGAATCCCCATTATTCAGTGCCACATGGTATCCTTTTTTCCATAGGGTTGATAAATTAGCTGTGAATTGAACGGTTTCTGGAAACAATCTCTCCCTCCTCAGTGCTTAGGCAATTTGATAGGATAAACCACAGGAGTGTAACCAAACTTTATTACTGCTCCAAATATGTTATTTGGAGTTGTTCCAGGATTTGGGGCTCATATGTAAAATGGGACATGACAGAAAGCAAATACCTTGAAAGTTAAAGAAAGCTGGGATCCATGATTGGCTCAACAACATAAAAAGCACTATGGGAAGACATCAGCTATCCCCAATCCAGAGAACCCTATTCATTCACAGGTCAGCAGCTGTTTGAGTTGCCAGAGTGAGGGCTAGGGTCAAGGTCAAAAAGATGGTAAAATGCTAGCCCACAACTGAGTAGCAGACTGAAGATATTAGTAACAGAGTTTGAAACTGAGGTTCCCCTCTTGACATGTTGATAAAAAGTATCTTATATTTTTCCCTACAGTGAGTACAGATGAGAAAATATAATAAAATCATGTAGATTAAGCAGGATAATGCAGAATGAGGACAGGTTATGACTAACAGCAAGAGGTCCAAACACACCTGGATTAATTACTGAAATTCAGCTCTATCTACTTGGGCAGAGAGAGAGAAAGAGAGAAATAATTTAAATGGAGTGGCTTGCCATTCCACCTAATGAATGAGTAGAGACAGTAGATGTGAACCCAAGTTGCTCCCTGGGTTGGTCTTAGTTTTGATGTGCTTGTCACACAGGGCATTTCTCTGCACCAAGTGTAACTGAAATGTTTAATGAGACTTAATTTCATACAGCACGGCCATTAAAGACAAGTTAACTTCATCTGGCTTCTCCAGTGGCTCAGTGGTAAAGAATCTGCCTGCCAATGCAGGAGATGTAGGTTCAATCTCTGGGTCAGGAAGATCCCCTGGAAGAGGAAATGGCAACCCACTCCAGTACTCTTGACTAGGAAATAGCATGGACAGAGGAACCTGATGGGACACAGTCCATGGGGTTGCAAGAGTCTGACACGACTTAGCAACTAAACAACAACTTCATCTGGTGCTCAATCGGAGATAAAACTGGGAGAAATGGGGTTATACCTTCATAAATTATTTTTTCAGAGGGTAATTTTGATTCCAGGAAGATGATTTTTGTCTTAAGTGCTGACCCTAGAACCCAATTTTCACAAAAGATGCAACTCCACTGGAAAGGTATAATACCTGGACATGGTTGGCACTCAACACATATCAATTAAATAAATGAATATGAACATTAATACAATATATGAACAGTGTGATAGGAGACCCTGTTTCTAGAATATTGAATAACTGCTAGAAACGTCTCTAAGAATTGACTAGCCACCATATGTGTATGTGTATCATCTGTATATCAAGTGATTGATTGATCTATTTAAAATACAGTTGTAACTACCACCCACATTGGGTGCTAAAGGATAGCTCTGGTAAAATTTTAGTAAAATTTGAGCTGCAATACCGAGTGGTACATTTTGTGTCTTGTTCATCTTTGGGTTTAAAAATAAATTTTAGTCATTAAGATGAAAAAAAAACAAACACAGAACAGTTGTCAAAAGTGCACATTGTGGAAATAGTCCACATAGATAGAAATTCACCTTGTGAAGTAAAATGAATAGAACAACAGCCAAGAGGTTCATTTTAACCGTTCATTGACCCTCCTAGCTGACTGACTTTGGATGAGTTGGAACCTTTCTACTCTCAGCTTCCTTTTCTGTAAAGTAAGAAGGTTGGATCAGAACAGATTCTGAGACTCCTTAGAGTTTAAACATTCTGTGGTGAGTTTTAAAGAATCAACTTAGAGCTTCTGCAGATGAAAAGATTAAGGGATTTTTACTAGATCACTTTTCTTCTTCAGAATCTCTAGCATTATGATTTGGTACTAAACAGAGGGGGCCAATCTCTGGGAGCTAAGATTTCCACATAGATACCTAATTTGTACCTATTTAGAAACACTCAGCAATATTTCCTGGAAGTCTCTTCTTACAGTAATTGTTCTTAAATTTTAGGACACATAAATATCAACTAAAGGGTTTGTTAAAAACATACATTCTGGGGTGATGCCTAGGAATCTTAACTACTTATGAACTCCCTAAGTAATTCCAAATGATGGCTCTTGAGCTTATTTTGAGAAACACTGATTTAAAGTATAAATAAAATTGTCTTTGAATAGGAAGGAGTCAAGAAATAATCAAGTTCCATCTTCTATCCTCAAAGGCAAAATGAGTTTACTCTTAAGTCTACCATGGAAAGGATTATATAAAGTTCTAGTTTTAACTTATCCAGATCATTAGGAATTCTTTCTTTCTGTTAAACCTAAGCCAATCCTGTTTCATTTATAGTTGCTTTTCTTTGTTGGCACCAATACTTCTAGTAAAAATTCTTAAGTGATCATGAAGTCTTGAAATTGAAAGTGAGATCAAGGGGATAGCTTTATTCAGTCCTCTGCTTCTTGGCTGGACTAGAATGAAATTTTAAAAAACAAAACAAAACAGTGAAATGATTAGAAGGCTAACATAACAAGATTTGTTTGGTAAAGGAGCTCAAAGACATTTTATTTTGAAACATACAAAAAAACTGGATAAAAATGAGGAAGCAATTAGAGATGCTTCAAAGCCCAGAATTTTCCTAGTCAGCTATCTTCAGGAAGTCATCTTTAAAAATAAACAACTCTCTGGGAGTTCAGTAGGTAAAAGGTAGGTAAGTAAGATCTGTTCTTGGAGATTTGTGGGGGTATAGATGGGCCACAGCTTAAGTGGCAAAGAAAGGTAAGGAAAATAAGTCTAAAAGCTCTTACCCACTGGTACTTGGTATCACAAAGTTTCCACCTAGCCAGTGTACAGGCTTCAGTCTATAGATGGTGCCTAATGACCTGAGAGGAGAAGGCAATGGCAACCCACTCCAGTACTCTTGCCTGGAAAATCCCATGGACGGAGGAGCCTAGTGGGCTGCCGTCTATGGGGTCGCACAGAGTCGGACACAACTGAAGCGATTTAGCAGCAGCAGCAGCAGCAGCAGCAGCAGCAGCAGCAATGACCTGAGAATTCTTGTCAAAGTCAAGCAAGGCTTACCACTCTGTTTTAGGGTACAGTGGGGTTGGGAGTTTTGGGAGGTAGTGGGAGAGAATGAGTTTATCAATGCCCTTTGTCAAAAACCTTCATGGGTATGAGCCTTAAAGTTGTGTTGTTTATTTTGGCTTCCTTGCCATTTCTTATGGTGAGAATGATCTCAAGAATTTCACCATCTGCCAGAGGTTACATGAATGGCTGTTCTTTGTAGTAACCCAGGGTGGTGGTGGGGGGCAGGGATGATAATGGGCAAGGAAGTTCTGGCTCTCATTACTTTTCCCTTTCAATCCCCACAAATGCATCCTATGGACAATTCATTTTTGATCTCCAGTCTGAACTTCATCTTTGATTTCTGAATTAAAAAAAAAAATAACATAACAACAGGAGAAGATGGAGTTGCAATTGGGATCTGTGCTTGAGGAAAATAATAGAAATATGTCAGATAAGCCTGGCCCAGGAGCTTGCTCTAAGTCTAAAGTAAACTGAGACAGTTTCAGGCTGGTGTTTTCAGAAAACATCTACCACGTCCCTTGTTTCTCTCTTCCTTTTTTTTTTTAATGAAGCAAAATCACATTCTTGATCACAGTTTCCCATGGATGCCTTTACCATAACTCTTATTCCAAGCACTCTAAGAAAGTAGCACAGCTGGGAGGGCAAGTGTATAAGCTAAAACCTAAAGCCTGAAGTTCAACTCAAGCTTTAGTATTCACTATCTGTGTGACTTTAGACAAGTTAAATAACTGTCTTAGTCTTGGTTTCTTCATCTGTCATATAAGGATATCACTTGTACCTACCTCACAGAACTAAAATGAGGATTAAATGAGATAATCCATGTAAAGTGCTCAAAACACTGCCTGGCATACATTGGATGCTCATTAAATTTACTAGCTATGATAATTATCTGGCCCCTCTTGTGCCCTGTGAGTTCCTACAGGGAACAATTCATATGTCAGCATTCATGTTCATTCCTTGAGTTTCTGGCATATATTCTGTACTCAACAGATGTTGAATGAAAAAAAAATGCTTTACTATTGGTGACAGTGTGGAATCCAGCTTGCAAAAGGAATTAAACCAACACAAACTAAGCCTCAAAACTAGTATTGTGGAGTATCCATACTTAGAAACAACAAA
Source organism: Bubalus kerabau (assembly GCF_029407905.1). Lineage (NCBI taxonomy): Eukaryota > Metazoa > Chordata > Mammalia > Artiodactyla > Bovidae > Bubalus > Bubalus kerabau. Next base: position 102,208,921 of record NC_073626.1, read on the forward strand.
TGTTTTATCTCCAACACTGCATTGTGCGTGGTGGGAGAAGCAATGGAGCTTTAACGACAAATCCTCTACTCCTATTCCCTACCTCCTCCAGTAGCTTCTAAATATACACAAAGTTTTAATACTTAGGAAAAGATTTGCATTGCATGAATGACAGAAGACTGCAAAAGATTATAGAATTGTGATGCTAGGAGAGCTCCAATTCTCTCATTTCATCGATGTGACTTTTTCCCTAGTGGTCCTGTTCAGTTCAGTCGCTCAGTCGTATCTGACTTTTTGCGACCCCATGAACCACGCAGCATGCCAGGCCAGTTGATGCCAAGGTAGATAACCAATCATTTGGAGATCTGGAACCAATACCCAGGACATCTGATTTCCTGGCAAAAGCTTTTGTGAGCAAACATGAATAACTGAGGATAATATGATAGTTTATTGGGTAATCTTGATCAGCAAAAAAAGGCAGAAGGGGTTACAAAAAAGCCTCCTAGAAAAATCACTGACTCAAGGCCCCAGGCAGCAAACTAGGATCTTTGTGACCAAGGCACTGGGGCTGTTGTGAGGTAGAAGAAAAGCTTTGACTTTGAGGTAGCAGGATAGTGCTTCGCAGTGGCTTGGCCTTGGCTGTTGAGTCAGAAAAACCTGGGTTCTGATCCCAGCTCTGTCATTTATAAGCTCTGGATGCCTAAAAATACCTTAAGTTTTCTAAGGCTCTGTTTCCTCAACTTTAAAATACAGATAGTATTATTTACTTTACAGAATTTTTATCAGGTTTCTATGAAAAAATTTATATAAAATACATAATGTTCAATAGTTTGTAGATTACCTGTGTGAACTTTGAAATTCCCTTAGTCTCTCTGAGCCTCAGTTTTGTATCTGTAAATTGGCATAATAATCTGTAATCTGCAAGACAGTTTTGAGGATTAATTGAGATAGTGAATGTAAAATTTCAATAAATGTTCTTTTGAAATCAATTACAGTTGTTTGGGGGCTTCCCGGGTGGCTGAGATGGTAAAGAATCTGCCTGCAAGGCGGGAAACCTGGGTTTGATCCCTGGATTGGGAAGATCCCCTGGAGGAGGGCATGGCAACCCACTCCAGTATTCTTGCCTGGAGAATCCCCATGGAAAGAGGAGCCTGGTGGGCTACAGACCATGGGGTCGCAAGGAGTCGGACACGGCTGAACGACGAAGCACAGCAGCACAGTTGTCTGGGTGCATCAAATTCCTTCCTACATTCTTTTGTCTCTTCTGTCTGTGTTCCCTCTTTCTTCTCTTCTGCTACCCAAGAATCACGGACCTTATATTACCCACTAGTGGTCTAGTACTTCTTGACGATGTACCAGTTTAAACCTGAGATTCTTGTCAGTGCCCTGTGCTTCTATGTTTCCAGTCAAAAACTTACAGTTCTTTTTTATTCTTCATCTTATCTGAGCATCAGTAAGGAAAGCAATCTGGTCAAAGCAGTTCACAATGAAATCTAGATAACTGATAAATTAACTCAGGGGCATTTGCATTTTACAACTTATGCTAGGAGAAAAAAATCTTACATGAAAAAAATCAATAGGATTTATTCAATAAAAGAAGTCACGAACATCTATGTGGAAGATAAAAAGATACTTTGTGGAAGAATTCTTTTGGGACAGTATACTTTCCTCCTCTGGCAATGTTTCCCTCTGTGCATACAAAAGAAGGAAATGGGTCAGCATCTCCAGTTTGGAAAGGTGGCTGCCAGCAAGAGGTAGAGTGTAGGTTTTTTGGTTTTGGGTATTTTGTAGGTCTAAGTGTCTCTCATTTGTATGTCTTCTATAGAGATGTACTCTGTAAGATCTCATTTTTGGAGGCAGCCCCGAGTTCCAAAAACATAAACTTTTTTTCCCTTGAGAGCACAATGGAACCCTCTATTCTTGTCTTGGCTGGAAATGAAAGGGAATGCTTCCAAATGTTTCAAATCCTCAGATGTCTTTAGTTTGGAAGGAATAATATGAAAAATGAAGGCTGGCAGGGATGTGATTGAAGTCTATAAAGTCACGAAGGGTCTGAGCAGAGTGAGTATAGACATGCTCACCAGATCTTTGAAAGCTAAAGCCAAGAGCAATGTTTTAAAGCTTCAAGGGCTAACTCATTGCATTTAATTGCACCTTAACAAACATCTGTTTAGTTATATAATGGAAATACAGTAGAATTCTAAGAGGATGATGAGGTTGGCAAATTTGTAGAAGTTTACCTCAAAAGATGCTTAACTGGACATGTGGCTGACTGTGGCACAGACCGTGAATTCCTTATTGCCAAATTCAGACTGAAATTGAAGAAAGTAGGGAAAACCACTAGACCATTCAGGTACGACCTAAAGCAAATCCTTTACGATTATACAGTGGAAGTGACAAATAGATTCAAGGAATTAGATCTGATAGACAGAGTGCCTGAAAAACTATGGACAGAGGTTTGTGACATTGTACAGGAAGCAGGAATAAAGACCATCTTCAAGGAAAAGAAAAACAAAAAGGCAAAATGGTTGTCTGAAGAGGCCTTACAAATAGCTGAGAAAAGAAGAGAAGGCAAAAGCAAAGGAGAAAAGGAAAGATATACCCATATGAATGTAGAGTTCCAAAGAATAGCAAGGCGACATGGGAAAGCCTTCCTCAGCTATCAATGCAAAGAAATAGAGGAAAACAACAGAATGGGAAAGTCTAGAGATCACTGCAAGAAAATTAGAGATACCAAGGGAACATTTCATGCAAAGATAGGCACAATAAAGGACAGAAATGATATGGACCTAATGGAAGCAGAAGATATTAAAAAGAGGTGACAACAATACACAGAAGAACTATACAAAAAAGATCTTCAAGACCCAGATAATCACAATGGTGTGATCAACAACCTAGATCCAGACATCCTGGAATGTAAAATCAAGTGGGCCTCAGGAAGCATCACTATGAACAAAGTTAGTGGAGGTGATGGAATTCCAGCTGAGCTGTTTCAGATCCTAAAATATGATGCTGTGAAAGTGCTGCACTCATTATGCCAGCAAATTTGTAAAAATCAGCAGTGGCCACAGGACTGGAAAAGGTCAGTTTTCATTCCAATCCCTAAGAAATGCAATGCCAAAGAGGGCTCAAACTGCTGCACAATCGCACTCATCTCACACGCTAGCAAAGTAATGCTCAAAATTCTCCAAGCCAGGCTTCAGCTATACATGAACCATGAACTTCCAGATGTTCAAGCTGGTTTTAGAAAAGGCAGAGGAAGCAGAGATCAAATTGTCAACATCTGTTGGATCATTGAAAAAGCAAGAGAGTTCCAGAAAAACATCTACTTCTGCTTTATTGACTATGCCAAAGTCTTTGACTGTGTGGACCACAACAAACTGGAAAATTCTGAAAGAGATGGGAATACCAGACCACTTGACCTGCCTCTTGAGAAATCTGTATGCAGGTCAGGAAGCAACAGTTAGACCTGGACATAGAACAGCAGACTGGCTCCAAATAGGAAAAGGAGTATGTCAAGGCTGTATATTGTCACCCTGCTTATTTAACTTATATACATGAGTATATCATGAGAAACACTGGGCTGGATGAAGCACAAACTGGAATCAAGATTGCTGGGAGAAATATCAGTAACCTCAGATATGCAGGTGATACCACTCTCATGGAGGAAAGCAAAGAAGAACTAAAGAGGCTCTTGATGAAAGTGAAAGAGGAGAGTGAAAAAGTTGGCCTAAAACCCAACATTCAGAAAACTAAGATCATGGCATCTGTCTATCTGCCATCACTTCATGGCAAATAGATGGAGAAACAGTGGAAACAGTGACAGACTTTATTTTGGGGGGCTCCAAAATCACTGCAGATGGTGACTGAAGCCATGAAATTAAAAGACACTTGCTCCTTGGAAGAAAAGTTATGACCAACCTAGACAGCATATTAAAAAGCAGAGACATTACTTTGCTAACAAAGGTCGGTCTAGTCAAAGCTATGGTTTTTCCAGTAGTTATGTATGGATGTGAGAGTTGGACTATAAAGAAAGCTGAGTGCTGAAGAAGTGATGCTTTTGAACTGTGGTGTTGGAGAAGACTCTTGAGAGTCCTTGGGACTGCAAGGAGATTCAACCAGTCCATCCTTAAGGAGATCAGTCCTGAGTGTTCATTGGAAGGACTGATGCAGAAGCTGAATATCCAGTACTTTGGCCACCTTATGCGAAGAGCTGACTCATTTGAAAAGACCCTGATGCTGGGAAAGATTAAAGGCAGGAGGAGAAGGGGACGACAGAGGATGAGATGGTTGGATGGCACCACTGAGTCAATGGACATGAGTTTGAGTAAACTATATGAACTGGCGATGGATAGCCTGGTGTGCTGCAGTCTATGGGATCACAAAGAATCAGAGACAACTGAGCAACCGAACTGCACTGAACCTCAAGAGATGCTAACTGGACATGTGAATAAACCTGGAGAAGAGTTTAGATATGTTCATGTTCCACACTGAATTTGCAATTGAAAGACTAATTCTAATAGGATTAGAATACTTCTAAACATCTGACATTTTGTGGCTTCATATATAATTAGTGAAAGTTATGGGATGCTTCTGGGTGCATCCTTACTTTTCAGAGGCTGACAATAAGGTTCTCAGTGTCAAAATTGGAGACTCCCTGTGAGATCTAAAGGTCTCAAATTTGAAGTTCTTCCCTTATCATAATGTTGGGGGAAAGCAAACACACTTTAAACTAATTTATGAATCCTTCATTACTCACACCATCATGTGAAAAAACAGAACAAGGGAATATTCAAATCCTTGAGACATATCAAATGCTTCGGATGAAATCACGTTGTTATTAGCAACACAGACTTAACCATTTAGTTAAGTTCCAGTGTTTGTTTTCTGACATACAGTAATTTTATTAGTTTCAGGAAAACACAGTGCTCAAATCAAAATGGGCTGTGTGATTGTTATTGCAAATGTATATTGATTGATTAAAAATGCATTAATTTCTCTAAATTTCAATAATAAAGGATTCATCCTCAGAAAGAAAGGGCTGGAAAATGTGCAGTCATGGAACCTGATAATCTCAGATAAGTGATATTTAATATTGCTCAACAGGAAATTTTCCTCATATAATTTAAAAGCAAAAATCTCCAATATTAAGTCATGTATGTAGTGCATATGAAGCATTTAGAAGAAAAGAAAGCTCTCTAATTTAACTCAAGGTCACATACACACTGTCAGAGCAAAGAGGGAGTTGTGAAATTATCCAGGGAACTTGAAACAGTCTAGACAGTCAATCCAGATCATTTAAAAGATATGTTAAAGATTCTCATAACAGTATGAGAGTTATCTGCTAATATGAAGATACAGTTTGGGAACAAATCAAATTTAGTGTTGTTTAAAAGCCTTAAGGTCTTGTCTTGAAATCTGTTTTAATAGAAACATATACTTAAAATATTCCCATAGATAGGGCATTATTTAATACATTAATACATTTTATTCATTTATTATACATATACAAAGAAATATCTTTACATATAACCTGATATATGTAAATATTTAATTTTTTTCATGTAAAATGGATGGAATTAACAAAGCCTATAAAACTCAGTGCATTATGTAAAATTCTGAGGGACCCCAGAAGAAGCACTTTCCTAGGAGGATTAAAAGTTCTGTCATCAAATCATCCATTGGCTATATTTGGCAAGTCCTTTATTCTTTTACAATATTTTAATTTGTAAAATGGAGAAATGAGAGCTGGAAGGACACTTAGAATAGATAACCTCTATGTATAGCTTAAAATAAAATCTAATAAAATATATCTATACACATTTGTATCCTATAGATACACAACAATATAAGTCTGCAACAGTTATCTAATTATATAACTGGGAGAATAAATAACAAATTAATAAATTATGCTCTTGTTTACTGTTTTCCCAAGGATAATTGCTGAGTAGTTCAAGCTCCCAATTAGTAGGAACTCATTCACTGATTGTTGAATTGAATTGATTGTGACCCAAAGCACATAAAAATGTGTTTAAATTCCACCAAGTATGCTTGAATTTCACAAATCTTTCCTTCCACACTAGGGAAATCAGCTTCATGGCTTAGAAGAAGCTAGTAGATTTTGCTAACAAATAACTATTTTTGACAATAGAAATATAAACAAAATCACAGCTTTTATGTGAACCAATTCTTTCCAATGCAGACTGAAGGCCAAATGTATAAATATACATACCATTTCAAAGGCGCTGTCTTTGATAAACAGACGTGCTAATTCTGCCAGTGGAATGTCATGCCCTTGCCTTTCTCTCCATTCTCAATTCTGTCATCACTTCATGACTATCATCATCCTGGGTTACTCTCAGATGATTTCTTTGCCCCAAGAGCTGAACTGTTCAACATGGTAGTCACTAGCCACTATGTCTATTGAGCCCTCTAAATGTAGCTAGTTTAAATTGAGAGATACATTAGGTGTAAAATACATGTTAGATTTCAAAGATGTACTATGAAAACAGAGAAGGCAATGGCACCCCACTCCATACTGTTGCCTGGAAAATCCCATGAACAGAGGAGCCTGGTAGGCTGCAGTCCATGGGGTGGCTAAGAGTCGGACACGACTGAGCGACTTCACTTTCACTTTTCACTTTCATGCATTGGAGAAGGAAGTGGCAACCACACCACTGTTCTTGCCTGGAGAATCCCAGGGACGGTGGAGCCTGGTGGGCTGCCGTCTATGGGGTTGCACAGAGTCGGACACGACTGAAGTGACTTAGCAGCTTAGCAGCAGTATGAAAAAATAATATAAAATTACATTATTACTATTTTTTATATTGACTATGCATTGAAATGTTAGTATTTTTGATGAGTTAGGATAAATAAACTTATTAAAATGAATGTCACCTGTTTTATTTTTACTTTTTAAAATGTAGCTTTCAGAAAAGGTAAAATTACCTAAATGGGTCCACTTTTTTTTTTTTTTTTCATTTTCTGAATGTTGTTTTTTTTTTTTTAATTTTATTTTTAAACTTTACAATATTGTATTACTTTTGCCAAATATTGAAATGAATCCGCCACAGGTATACATGTGTTCCCCATCCTGAACCCTCCTCCCTCCTACCTCCCTGTACCATCCCTCTGGGTCGTCCCAGTGCACCAGCCCCAAGCATCCAGTATCGTGCATCGAACCTGGACTGGCAACTCGTTTCATACATGATATTATACATGTTTCAATGCCATTCTCCCAAATCTTCCCACCCTGTTCCTCTCCAACAGAGTCCATAAGACTGTTCTATACATCAGTGTCTCTTTTGCTGTCTCGTACACAGGGTTATTGTTACCATCTTTCTAAATTCCATATATATGCGTTAGTATACTGTATTGGTGTTTTTCTTTCTGGCTTACTTCACTCTGTATAATAGGCTCCAGTTTCATCCACCTGATTAGAAGTGATTCAAATGTATTCTTTTTAATGGCTGAGTAATACTCCATTGTGTATATGTACCATAGCTTTCTTATCCATTCATCTGCTGATGGGCATCTAGGTTGCTTCCATGTCCTGGCTATTATAAACAGTGCTGCAATGAACATTGGGGTACATGTGTCTCTTTCCCTTCTGGTTTCCTCAGTGTGTATGCCCAGCAGTGGGATTGCTGGATCATAAGGCAGTTCTATTTCCAGTTTTTTAAGGAATCTCCACACTGTTCTCCATAGTGGCTGTACTAGTTTGCATTCCCACCAACAGTGTAAGAGGGTTCCCTTTTCTCCACATTTGTGACTTACATTTTATTTCTGTTGGACAGAGCTGCTCTTGAGTATCTGCTGAACACATATCTTCCCCACCTGCTCTTTCTCAAAAACTTTCAGTGGTACTTTAATCCATCCATGTAATCTACATGTTTCTTTCAGCTCTCTAACCTACACCATTCCCATTTAACTGTTTTGAGAAGAAGCTGCTGCTTCACTCCTTGAACGCATAGTTTTCTGCCCTTTTCCTCCCCACCCCATTGGTGCCAAAGCTCTGAGTAGTTTCATTCATCTCACACTTACGGATTTTATTGCTCTGAACAAAAGGCTGTGCCAGACTCACCTGCAATCCCTCCACGCCCCCTTTAGAAGATACAGTATAATGGAAGAGTCATGTAGACAATAAAGGAGACTTCACTGGTGGTCCAGTGGTTAAGAATCCACCTGCCAATTCAGGGACACAGGTTCAATCCCTGGTCCAGAAAGATCCCACGTGCTGCAGGGCAGCTAAACCTGTGTGCCATGACTGCGCCCACACTCTAGAGTCTGCCAGCTGCCACTACTAAGCCTGCTCACTCTAAAGCCCATGTGCAGAAACTACTGAAGCCCGCATGCCCGATAGCCCACACGCCAAAAGAGAAGCCACTGCAACGAGAAGCTGGTGCTCACCACAACTACGGCTAGAGAAAGCCTATGTATAGCAATGAAGACCCAGTGCAGCCAAAAAATCAGTTAAAAAAATACAAGAAATAACAATACAGATCATAGGTACTATGATGAGGTGAGAACAGGATGCTGAAGGTTACACAGATGGGCCCCTAACTCAAGTTCAAGAGATTAGAAAAGATTCACTAGAGTTATTTTAGCCTGAATTGAGGCTTGAGCAATGAGTAGCAATTTATTGGTTAAATGTCAGGTGAGATGGGGAAAGATAGGGTCTTCTAGGCAGAGAGAAATGGGCTTAGGCCAGGCAGTATGAGAATACCTAGGTTCCTTGGTGAGATGAAGAAAGTGGTATGGGTGGGAAAGGAGACAGGAAGTTTGAGCTGTAAGTCAGAGCTGGCCAGACTGTGAAAGCAATGCTAAGAACTGCTTGGTCATATACACTCTCTTCTCTCCTAGCTATCTGCTATACACTGGTTCTATTTAAGGCCCATTTCAAACCTTTCTGTGTCTGTGCCCCTTGCCATGTGATACTGTTTACCTTTTATTAAATACGTAGTCTGTTCTCCACTCATGGGAGGGGAGTTGAGTCACCCTGGTCAACCTAGCTAAGGCCATATTTGACCTTAGCCTATAGCCAGCCGCTCTGTAGACATGTGAGAAAACCTAGCCATGATCAGGAAATCCACCTGACAACCCCAAATATATGTACAATGAATGTTTACTTTGCATGTAATTAATTGTTATTCTCCATCCCTGGGTTGGGAAGATCCCCTGGAGAGGGGCATGGCAACCCACTCCAGTATTCTTGCCTGGAGAATTCCATGAACAGAGGAGCCGGGCGGGCTACAGTCCATGGGGTCGTAAAGAGTCAGACGCAACTAAGCAGTCACTCATGAACACATTTGTTATTCAGCACTGCTGGGGGAATGCATAACTGATACATGACCCAAGTAGACTGTATGCTCTTTGAGGGCAGGATTATGTCTCTTCTACCCTTTCCCCAGTGCTCAATAAACAACGAGTAATTAATAGATTTAGACTTTCTTGGATTGTCAAAGATTTTAATGCCACAGTTATACTCATGAAAATGGGAACTTTCTCAAGTCAACGTTGATAACCTTTCTAAAACTTTCCAGCAAGGAGAAAGAGAGCACCTATATTTTCTCTCCTTTGCTCTACTGAAAGGACCTATTGGAAGCCCCTGAAAGAGGGAAGGTAAGGAGGCTTATGTGATTGCTGGAAGGGTTTTCTGGCCTACCCCCTACCCCTAGGCTCTGGTGGGATTTAGGATACCTTACAGGGTGGCCCATGTACTCTTTAAAGATAGCTGACATAGGAGAAATGCCCAGTAAAAAATTTGAAGTCTAAATCTCATTTGACAGCTCTTCTAGATTGTCTGTCCTTCCCAGTAAAGCTTGGCTCTGACAGATGATAAGTAGGCTGCCAGGGAAAATAGCTGAGCTTCATGGACTTTGGTCAGGTGGGTCAGAGTTGATGGCACAGTGTCAGAGTCAGTTTCCATCACCACAGGAATGAGAGAGGCGACTCAAAAGACACAGCTTCACTCTACTTCAGAATGCCACTACAAATCTAAGAACTGATATTAGTCTCTGCTTCAGATCTCCTGGAAAAGTATTCTAGATCATCAAGAGTCACTGAACATCTAAAGTTCTGTAAGTCAGTAAGCCCAGTTGACATATACAAGCTGAGAAAGGCACACACAGGCAGATGTGAGCTATATCAATCTACTTTGTAGTGTCAAAACTTTGCTGTGGTATGAAGAATGAAATAATGTACCTAAACCTATGTGAGGGAATCCCTGCTCTTATGTCTCTTCCTTGGTGAATCAGAGATGAGAAGTGGCTTTGCAGTCCCATTGCCTGGGTTTGAATCCAGCTCTGCTACTTATGTGCTGCATGATCTTGAGCAGAAAAACTCAGTTTCTTTTCTTGTAAGATGGAAATGAGAATAGTACCAACTTCATTGACCTGAGGTGAGGACAAAATGAGATACAGGATGAAAAATTTTAGCCACCCATAGTATCTGGCACATAATAAGTTCTCAATAAACGGTGGCAGTTATTTTGCGGGATTTCTACAGTCTGTGCTGAGAGCCAGTTAGTCAGAAAAACTGGTTCAGCTTGTCTTACTAGGGAATGATTAGCAGAATGCTGTATTTACAGGAGATCAATCTTTAGGGGAAGCTAAGTTTCAGCTTAAGGGTGAATTGTTTGTTCCATTATAAGGTTTCACTGGTTGTAGATGATGCTCCTGTAAAACTATTATTGCTATCTTCCCTAATATGGGTGGCAACAAAATTATTCTGGGAGTATTTTATGTTCACTACCCTATTCTCTTAAGGCCGGACCACAGTCTACTAGAAAAGGAATTTCGTCAACTGTGGAAGCTGTTTAACCACATTCACTGCTCTAGGATAACTATTCACCCCCACTGGCTAGAGTTTAGCATGATAACTTTGTATGACATAGAAACCAAGCATTTCAATAGGCGAGTGTCCACAGATGACTAGTATCATAGTTTTAATAAATGCAAGTATATGTCTCTGTGGTGTATTTATGTGTGTAAGAAGGGTATCTGGCTTTTTCTTCTCCTTTAGTTGTTCAACCTTTCAATAAATATTTACTAAATTCTACTGTATGCTAGGCACTATACTATAAGTAAAGTAGACATGCCCCCGCTGTCCAGTTTTTGCAAACAGGTTCATTTCCTGATTGTCTGCTGCAAACTGTATTTTCCAAGTTTTCTTGCCAAGTGGTTTATTGCTAGATTCAGACAACGGGAGACATTAGAAGAATGTATTAGAGCAGGAAGAAGAGGAGAAGCAATGGTATTTCTCATGATGTTCCCATCTCCTGCTTTGAGAAGTGGCTACATTTCCTCTATGTCCTGCTTTCTGCCAGACAGTTTTCCTCCTCTCACTAGGCAGCCCACAATTTGGAATCATGTAACAGTCCCTGCTTTCCTTGCCCTTCCAGCCCTAGGATGGTGGTGGTTTCTTGCTCTTTCTTAACTCTGGGTTGTTTCGATTTCTTCAACACCTTTGTAACTAGTTTCCTAAAATTAAAATCCCATTGAACCATCTGATGTGGTCTCTCATTCCCTAACTAGACTTTGAGTGGTATAATCTCAACAATTAACATTTCTGGGGGGAATAGTTAATATTCAAATAGTTCTACAAATACACAATGATGTTCTGTGACATGCTAAGAAGCACTTTTACCATGAAGGCATGTAACTGGGTGGGGAGCTGTGTTAATCTAGTTCAAGAACTTACTACTCCTAGTGAGGTCCATACATCAGCAGCATTGCCATCTGCTGGGTGGCTTGTTAGAAATGAGGAGTCTCAGATCCTATCCCAATTACAACTGGTTCAGAATCTGCATTTTAACAAGCTCCCCAGCTCAGAAGAGTGATCTGGGGATAGCATCTACTTTCAATCTGATTACTGTGGTTCGGACCTCCTAGCTGTAATCTACTGGGATTGTACAGAATCAGTGGTGGCTCTAAATCTCAGCTCTGTTTGAATAGGAGATTTAGTAATGCCCACTTCTTGATCCTGACTGCACAAACACTGCAGGCAAGACTCTAGGGCAAATGTAAGACAGAGGAGGAAGATTAGAGAAAATCATGTAGAAGAGCCAGGAAACTGCTTCTCTGCTGGCTACATTGGAGTAGTTGGAAGCAGAGCCCTAGAGAACTGGGTCTTTGAAATGTACTGAAGCATGCTGTGGGAAAGTAAATATCTCACCCAAAGTGACATCTTGTATCAGCCAGTGTAGACATTTGTTTAACCATAACAACACCAGTAAACTTCAGGTGAGATTCACATGCATTATTTTTAAACCACAGTGAAAGAAACAGAGAGACAGAAATTGTCCAATGTTATAGGCAGGTTTTTAATAATGATCTCTTTAATTGTTACATAGTTTTCCCCTTCCCCAGACTGAATCACTGATTTTGGATGTATTATTTTTTTTGCTGTGGCTATTACCCAGAAATGAAAATAGGATAAGAATAATAGAATTTGGAAGCAGAAGACCATGTTAAGACTTACCTGCGTCGTTTTGAGCTGCTTTGGGCTACTGTCTCAACGTTTCTGATCCTCAGTGCTTTTATGCGCCAAATGAAACTGAAAACTCCTTACTCATTGGTTTGTGGTGTGGTTCAGATAATACAAGATGTGGTCTAAAAGGGAAGGGTACCAACTAGTGTTGAAAAATTATACTTAAAGCAAACTGACAAAAGTGGGGGAAGTAGTAAAAGGTGTCAAAAGGTGATTAAAGTGTGACGCTCTGTAGCGTCTGTGCTTGGATCAAAAAGACCAAAGACTGCACAGTGACCAGTGTCCCCTTGAAAATACCTGTGTGTGTTCTATATGTGTGTTCTAATGCCAGCCTGAAGATCATTCAACCAACCATTTCCTCTTGAGCCTGCTTTGAATTTGTGGCTGCTAACTCCTTTCTGTCCTACTTGTGGCCATACATGTTGAGATTCGGTCAACAAATGTTTTCTGAGCACTGATGCTATGCAAGGCACCATCACAGGTGTTTGGAATACTCAATGAATAAACCCTAAACTCCTGTTCTCACAGAGTTAAATTTTAGTAAGGATAAGCTGGTATAGCAGGATGCTTCTGGTTACACTTAAGTCTATCTAATTTCTGTCAGTTCTGCTTAAGGACATGGAACTGGTCCTAGGTGGTCCTAAGTGGGATGAGTATGAGGCCGCTGTTTGAGTTACTTGCTCATTATAAACTGCTGTTTGTCAATGGCCAATACCTCAGAAATTGTGTATGCCAGTTAGAGTGCGGCGCTGGAGTGGCGAGTGGCCAAGAGGAGATAACCCACGTCCAAGGTCAAGAGCGATGGCTGTGAGGAGATACTCCACATTCAAGGTCAGGAGCGGTGGCCATGAGGAGATACCCCAAGTCCAACATCAGGAGCGGTGGTGGTGAGGAGATACCCCACGTCCAAGGTAAGGAGCAGTGTGAAGAGATACCCCAAGTCCAAGGTAAGAGAAACCCCCACTAAGATGGTAGGTGCTGAGAGAGGGCATCAGAGGGTAAACAGACTGAAACCACAATTACAGAAAAATAGCCAATCTAATCACATGGACCACAGCCTTGTCTAACGCCATGAAACTAAGCCATGCCATATAGGGCCACCCAAGATGGTCAGGTCATGGTGGAGAATTCTGACAAAATGTGGTCCACTGGCGATGGGAATGGCAAACCACTTCAGTGTTCTTGCCTTGAGAACCCCATGAACAGTATGAAAAGGCAAAAAGGCAGGACACTGAAAGATGAACTCCCCAGGTCGGTAGGGGCCAAATATGCTACTGGAGATCAGTGGAGAAATAACTCCAGAAAGAATGAAGGGACAGAGTCAAAGCAAAAACAACATCCAGTTGTGGATATGACTGGTGATAGAAGCAAGGTCTGATGCTGTAAAGAGCAACACTGCATAGGAACCTGGAGTGTTAGGCCCATGAATCAAGGCATTTGGAAGATGGCAAGAGTGAATGTCGACATTCTAGGAATCAGCAAACTAAAATGGACTGGAATGGGTGAATTTAACTCAGATGACCATTATATCTACTACTGTGGGCAGGAATCCCTTAGAAGAAATGAAGTAGCCATCATAGTCAACAAAAGAGTCGGAAATGCAGTCAGTACTTGGATGCAGTCTCAAAAATGACAGAATGATCTCTGTTCATTTCCAAAGCAAACCATTTAATATCACGGTAATCCAAGTCTATGCCCTGACCAGTAATGCTGAAGAAGCTGAAGTTGAATGGTTCTATGAAGACCTACAAGACCTTTTAGAACTAACATGCAAAAAAAGATGTCCTTTTAATTATACAGGACTGGAATGCAAAAGTAGAAAGTCAAGAAACACCTGGAATAACAGGCAAATTTGGCCTTGGAGTACAGAATGAAGCAGGAAAAAGGCTAATAGAGTTCTGCCAAGAGAACACACTGGTCATAGCAAACACCCTCTTCCAACAACACAAGAGAAGACTCTACACATGGACATCGCCAGATGGTCAACACCGAAATCAGATTGATTATATTTTTTGCAGCCAAAGATGGAGAAGTTCTATACAGTCAGCAAAAACAAGACCGGGAGCTGACTGTGGCTCAGATCATGAACTCCTTATTGCCAAATTCAAACTGAAATTGAAGAAAGTGGTGAAAACCACTAGACCATTCAGGTATGACCTAAATCAAAGCCCTTATGATTATACAGGGGAAGTGAGAAATAGATTTAAGGGACTAGCTCTGATAGTCAGAGTGCCTGATGAACTAAGGACGGAGGTTCATGACACTGTACAGGAGACAGGGATAAAGACCATCCCCAAGAAAAAGAAATGCAAAAAAGCAAAATGGCTGTCTGAGGAGGCCTTACAAACAGCTGTGAAAAGAAGAGAAGCAAAAAGCAAAGGAGAGAAGGAAAGATATACCCATTTGAATGGAGAGTTCCAAAGAATAGCAAGGAGAGATAAGAAGGCCTTCCTCAGCGATCAATGCAAAGAAATAGAGGAAAACAATAGAATGGGAAAGACTAGAGATCTCTTCAAGATGATTAGAGATACCAAGGGAACATTTCATGCAAAGATGGACTCGATAAAGGACAGAAATGTTATGGACCGAACAGAAGCAGAAGATATTAAGAGTTGGCAAGAATACACAGAAGAACTGTACAAAAAAGATCTTCACAACCCAGATAATCATAATGGTGTGATCACTGACCTAGAGCCAGACATCCTGGAATGTGAATTCAAGTGGGCCTCAGGAAGAATTACTACGAACAAAGCTAGTAGAGGTGATGGAATTCCAGTTGAGCTATTTCAAATCCTGAAAGACGATGCTGTGAAAGTTTTGCATTCAATATGCTAGCAAATTTGGAAAACTCAGCAGTGGCCACAGGACTGGAAAAGATCAGTTTTCATTCCAATCCCAAAGAAAGGCAATGCCAAAGAATGTTCAAACTACCACACAACTGCAGTCATCTCAAGTAAAGTAATGCTCAAAATCCTCCAAGCCGGGCTTCAGCAATACATGAACTTCCAGAGGTTTAAGCTTGTTTTAGAAAAGGCAGAGGAACCAGAGATCAAACTGGCAACATCTGCTGCATCATCAAAAAAGCAAGAGAGTTTCAGAAAAACATCTATTTCTGCTTTATTGACTATGCCAAAGCCTTTGACTCTGTGGATCACAATAAACTGTGGAAAATTCTGAAAGAGATGGGAATAACAGGCCATCTGACCTACCTCTTGAGAAACCTGTATGCAGGTCAGGAAGCAACAGTTAGACCTGGACACAGAACAACAGACTGGTTCCAAATTGGGAAAGGAGTACGTCAAGGCTGTATATTGTCACCCTGCTTATTTAACTTATATGCAGAGTATATCATGAGAAATGCTGGGCTGGAAGAAGCACAAGCTGGAATCAAGATTGCTGGGAGTAATATCAATAACCTCAGATATTCAGATGACACCATTCTTACAGCAGAAAGTGAAGAGGAACTCAAAAGCCTCTTGATGAAAGTGAAAGAGGAGAGTGAAAAAGTTGGCTTAAAGCTCAACTTTCAGAAAACTAAGATCATGGCATCCGATCCCTTCACTTCAAGGCAAATAGATGGGGAAACAGTGGAAACAGTGGCTGACTTTATTTGGGGGGGGCTCCAAAATCACTGCAGATGGTGATTGCAGCTATGAAATTAAAAGACACATACTCCTTGGAAGGAAAGTTATGACCAACCTAGACAACATATTAAAAAGCAGAGACATTATTTTGCCAACAAAAGTCTGTCTAGTCAAGGCTATGGTTTTTCCAGTAGTCATGTATGGATGTGAGAGTTGGACTATAAAGAAAGCTGAGCACCAAAGAATTGATGCTTTTGAACTGTGGTATTAGAGAAGACTCTTGAGAGTCCCTTGGGCTGCAAGGAGGTCCAACCAGTCCATCCTTAATGATGTCAGTCCTGAGTGTTCATTGGAAGGACTGATGCTGAAGTTGAAACTCCAGTACTTTGGCCACATGATGCGAAGAGCTGAAACTCATTTGAAAAGACCCTGATGCTGGGAAAGATTGAGGGCGGGAGGAGAAGGGGACAACAGAGAATGAGATGGTTGGATGGCATCACCGACTCGATGCACACGAGTTTGGGTAAACTCCAGGAGTTGGTGATGGACAGGGAGGCCTGGTGTGCTGTGGTCCATGAGGTCGCAAAGAGTCAGATGCGACAGAGTGACTGAACTGAACTGAACTGATGCCAGTTAGATCACCTCTACATGGCTATAAGAAGCAGTTGTGAGTTGCCTAGTCACACTATGTAATCTAATAAAAGGCTGAAAGATGAAGGAAAAGAAATGGTACCCAAAATTCAGGTGTTACTTCTGAAGGACAGGGTATTATGAAAGGCGTTTCTACAACCATTAAAATGGTTATGCAGAAACAGACTCACAGAGAATGAAACTTATGGTTGTGGGTGTCAAGGAGGATGGGGGGAAGGGATATCATTAGGGAGTTTGAGATCATGTATACACTGCTATATTTAAAATGAATAACCAACAAAGACCTACTGTATAGCACAGGGAACTCGGCTCAATGTTATGTGGCTGCCTGGTTGGAGGGGAGTTTGGAGGAGAATGAATACATGTATATATATATAAAGGCTGAGTCCCTTTATCGTTCACCTGAAACTATCATAACATTGTTAATTGGCTATACTCCAATACAAAGTAAAAAGTTAAACAATGCTATTTGTCCACCTCTGACTTCAGAATATGTAAAAGTATTAAATATTGACCCCATTTCTGTGTATCCTCTTTATGCTAACCTCCCCAGCTATTGAGTCTTCTCTCATGATTATGTCTGCTGCTGGCTTCCTGGGATGAGGATACCTTCTGCTTGTAAGGTATTCCTCCACTCACTCATTTGTTTACTCATTCTTTAATTGACTTATATTGAAAGTGTTGAAAGCATCATGTTAATCACTACACTAGGAACTGAGGGAACAGCTATGAATAAGACAGAAAATGATGCTGTCTTCATGGAACATCCTTTCTGGTGAGGGAGCCAGTGGACACAATTAATCATTGTTGTGAAAAAGACACAGAGTAAAGGTGTGCCATAATAGTAGAGTCTCTAACAGAGGTAGTTACACTAGTTTGATTAATTCACTTTCTTGAGGAAGATGTTTGAACTGAGTTCTGGACAGTTGTATGCAGGTGGAAAGTGGCAGTAGCTGGTGAAGGAGGGAAGTAAGAACACTCTATGCAAGGGAACACCATGTAAAGGCTCCAATGTAGGACAGAAATTGGCACATTTGATGAACTGGGAAAGGCTGGTATTACTAGATCAAAAAAAAAAAAATGAGTGCAATTAGGGAACAGGATGAGCTGGAGATATATGTAATTTTGTAAATCATCTAAAGGATTTGGGTGTTAATGCTAAAGGTAATGGAAAATCATCAAAGAGTTTTATGGTGGGGTGTGGTATGATTTCATTTATGTTTCAAAATAAATATTTTGGCTGCAAAGTAGGAAATGAGTTGGAGGTATGTCAGGAATTGATGTGGGGAGACCAACTGGTAAGCTTTATAGTTGTCCAGACAAGAGATGGAGTTTGCTTTGATTAAGATAGTAGCCTAGGTGATGGAGAGAAGTAGATGGATTCAACAAATATTAGGAGTAAACACTGGCAGGATGGTGACTGAGTGGATAGTGGATGGTGACTGAGTGGTGCTAAAGAAAAGAGAAGATCAAGAATTCTGGCTTGAGCATTTAGGTGAACGGTGGTATCCTTCACTGAGAGGAGACATCCTAGAGGATTGATGTTTGGGGAACAAAATGACTTTAGTTTGAACAAGTTGGATTTGTGCTTCATTACAACATCCAGAAGATACTGAGTTGGATATAAAGGTCTAGAGGTCAGAGGTAGTTTGGACTGCAAATTGCTGCTGATAACTACCTCAATCATTGTTGGATAAACACTTCAGATATTGGAATTAATACTTCAGACCTTGACTGATGGCAACAGCATCCTTATCGGCCCTCTCCATGAAATGAATATTACTATTCACATTATTTTCAATGCCTCTTGACAGATTATGAGGCTTTTTACAATGCCTCCATATTAAACCTCAGACTTTTATTAATAGACTGCCAAATTGGTCTGTACTGCCAACAACCTGGTACCTAGTTAAGACGATAATGAAATGCATTTGTTGCAGATTTTGCTAGTTGTCTCCCTATGTTCATTCACTCTTCCACCTTAGTAACAGAACCTGGGCTACATTTCCTAGCCCCATATGAAGTGATATGTGGCCCTGTGACTGAAGTGCTGGCCAGTTAGATGTGAAGAGTAGTGATAGGTAGGCAGAGACCTTAATGGTGGGAGGACTGGGTGGGTAGAGGCTCAGGTCCTCCTGCCTCCTGCTTGGAATCCAGATGCAATGGCTGGAAAACCAGCTGCCAGTCTGGATAATGAAAGTGATGTGTGGCAGAACTGAAAGACAGAAGGAGCATGGGTCCTTGATGACTTCATGGAGACTTGATACTAACCTTAGGTTGACCAAAGTAACTTAAAAAGGGGGTGGAAATCTATGTGCATTTAAATTGTATTTGGATCTCTGTTATTCGCAATTGAATTCAATTATTTTATTCCATGTTTGGTTATTACGTGGGTATTTTATCATAGTGCAATCTGTCATAGCATGAAATCTGGTATAAAGAGAGTAGGTTTGGATCTCATCAAAGAAGTGTCTTTCTGGAGTGCTAGTGGAATCTTCTATACTGTTTACCTGTTGCCCAAGGCCCAGTCAAGAGCAGTACAAAGGCAGGGACCAGGAAGATCAGTATCTGAGACTGAGTGGCAAACAGGAACTCCAACAGAAGACAAGGAAAGGAACTAGTGATTTTTAAAAAATACTTGCAGATAGTATCAGTGAGTTTTTGCTGCATAACAAATCCCCCAAAATGTAGTGACTTAAAACAGTAAGTATTTGTCCAGTTTATGCTTTTAAAAAAAAATAATTTATTTTTTATTGAAGGATAATTGCTTTACAGAATTTTGCTCTTTTCTGTCAAACCTCAACATGAATCAGCCATAGGTATACATACATCCCCTCTCTTTTGAAACTCTCTCTCATCTCCCTCCCCATTCCACCCCTCTAGGTTGATACAGAGCCGATGTTTGAGTTTCCTGAGCCATACAGCAAATTCCCGTTAGCTATCTATTTAACATATGGTAACGTAAGTTTCCGTATTACTCTTTCCATACATCTCACCCTCTTCTCTCCTCTCCCCATGTCCATAGAGAACAGACTTACGGTTTATGCTTTCACACATTGGTAATTTGGGCTGCGCTCACCTGGGCTGTTCCAATGATCTGGGCCAGACTTGGCTACTCTTGGCTGGAGTTCATTCCAGTTCTGTGACTGGCTGCCAGGTCAGCTGAGGTTGATGGACTTTTGCCTGGGGTGCTCTGGTTTTCCTTTACACAGTATTTTATTTTCCAGGACTTGTTCACATGATGATGGTGGCAGGGGTCCCAAAAGAGTGAGTGGAAGTGTGCAGAGCTTCTCAACGCCTATGCTTGGAACTGCAGAGTTGTATCTGTACCCATCAACCAAAGCAAGTCACAGGCCAGTCTAGGTTTAGGAGTAAAATAATAAATTTTATTTCCTGATGGATTTAAAGAAACTGTGGGGGAATTTGTAGCTGTTAATATAATCTACCACACAAACACCTAAAGGTCTAATTTAAAGGAGAAATGACAAGGGAATACAGGCTCTAGCAGGAGCAAGATATCTGAACAACCTCTGGAGGAAATGCAACCTGGGAGTTAGGAGTGTGGTTGAGAAATTACACAGAACTGAATTCCAGTCCTGACTGTGTTTCTCACTGGCTGGTTCCTCATTAATAACAGCTATCTCATGGGTTTGTGAGGATTACATGTGTGTAAAACTCTTAAATGGGACCTGAAATAGTTGTTATCACTATAGGATACTTCAGTGACATAAGGCCTGGGTTGGAAACAGGACTAAACAGAACTGGAGATGGAGAGCCAGGCAAAAGAGAGATTGGCTCAGGTTGGCAGAGAAAAATAAGAATTATTACAGCATTATGTAGTAGAATAGGGCAGGACAAAACGCAGAGTCAGACAGACTAGGGTCTCATCAGAGGCTTAGACACACAGGTCAGCACAATACCAGCTGATGCTTACTGAGCACTTACAACATGCCAAGCACAATTCTAAGTGTTTTATAGTTACTTACGCATTTAATTTTCAAAATACCTCTATCAAGCTGCTTTCCCCATTTTATCTTTGGGGAAATTGAGGCACAAAGAGATATTTTTAGATTTTAGCCTTGCATAACCCAGCGGTAGGATAGCAACAAGGTCTGCCTCATTCCTGACTCCAAGCTCCTGCCACCCTCACAATATCCTGGGGGGTGATCCCAGGCAGGAGCCAATATCAGGAAAATGAGGTTCAGAAGTTTTTAGAGAGGCAAGGAAAATTCAAGCAAGCCAGTGGTACCCAAAAAACAACAGGTGAGGAACTGCTGAGGGCAGGGGCAAGAGGGAAGACTGTCTTAATAACTGAGACCTTTTATATAGCTCAGCACTCCTATTTGCACTATTTCTGGCATGAAAATTTCTAGTCCTCAAAATGAGGAAGGTGAGAATTACTTCTCTTTCACAACTCAGGTACTCGAAAGAATAGTTCCCAATTGTTAATTTCGCTTCCTCCTCTCCTACTACTTTCAGTTCAGTTCAGTTGCTCAGTCGTGTCCGACTCTTTGCGACCCCATGAATCGCAGCATGCCAGGCCTCCCTGTCTATCACCAACTCCTGGAGTTCACTCAGACTCACGTCCATCGAGTCGGTGATGCCATCCAGCCATCTCATCCTCTGTTGTCCTGTTCTCCTGCCCCCAATCCCTCCCAGCATCAGAGTCTTTTCCAGTGAGTCAACTTTTCGCATGAGGTGGCCAAAGTACTGGAGTTTCAGCTTTAGCATCATTCCTTCCAAAGAACACCCAGGACTGATCTCTTTTAGAATGGGCTGGTTGGATCCCCTTGCAGTCCAAGGGACTCTCAAGAGTCTTCTCCTACACCACAGTTCTTTAGTCCCCTGCTATAGCCTGTCTCCCAACCTCTAGAATGGTCATCTTATGACCTGAGATGGCCACATCCACTGGACCCCATTCAGTCCTCATTGCTCGGTGTTGAAGAGCTCTGATTATTTGTTTACTGAAATGCTTTCCTTCTGCCTGGATAATCTTGACCTAGAGAAGGAGACTCCCATCTTTTATCAAGCCTGGCCTCAGGTAACCCACTCATTCTCCTGGCCAAGTCCAAGTCTGCCACTCAACTTTTTATCAGGTATTTACAGCAACTCATTCTTATTCTTATGACCAATTTCAGGCATCTCGATGTTTCAAAACTTTTTTTCCTATTTCTTTGAATGATAAGAACATACTTACAGACTGAGACTTGTAGTCTTGAGTATGGGAATCTGAAGTAAGGGCACTGACTATCAATAGTTGAGCCTACATTGCAGGACCTCTTTATACACAATGTAATCAATTTTCATCACAACAAGTCTGTGAGCTAAGTGGAACTACTTTTATTTTATAGATAAAGAAACTGAGGCTTAGAGAGAAAATTAGCATACAGCTGGTAGAGGAGGAGTCTGGATTCAAAGATACGAAGGTTGTTTTGACATCAGAGCCAGTGTGTTCCTGCTACCTCATGCTGCCACTCATAACTCACAAATTGTATACCATGAGATCAACAGCGTTATCTGCAATAACACAAGAATCTAATTTGCATTTATTTATTTGTTTTCCTATTTATTCAGTCTTACTGCCTTTGGTACACAGTAGAACCTGGCTGACTGATAAAGGAGAGTTTAAAAACAGGCCTGCTTCCCAACTGCCCAGGGTGTGACTGACCAAAGGTCTGAATTCTATTTGGATACCTGGGTGCTGCCTTTTCTGTAATTTGTAGCCAGAGCCTATCCTTAATTAGAACATCCCTGGGATTTTATGAGCAGGAGGAAAATGCAATGGTGTGATTACAGATCAATAGCTCTTCCACAAGACACAGATATAGAGCAAGCAATAGCTCAGAGATTAGAAGCTGCAATCAAGGCATGAAGGTACCTAGGAAAAACACATATTTTATTCCAGCCTGCTTTGGGATCATTGAGTGTCAGTGAAGCCGATAAGCTAAAACTTAATATGTGAAGCTTAATGGGCAAAGCAGCATATTAACAGAGGAAAATGAGAGGCATTTTTTGACCTGGTAATTTGGAAGGAGAGTAGGTGAAGTGTGTAAATTAGAGAAAATTCAAAGGTGAGTCATTTTGGAAATGTATAGCAGACATATATCACACTAACTGCCGCTCAGAATTGTGGATCTCACCCCTGAAATCCATTAGAGCAGGACTCCTAGGATTTTTACCATTTTAATACTTGCATGATTGTTTGTTTGATTTTGTCACATGTGGCCGATGTTTATTTAAAACTTCAAATGAATTAAACTGATTCTTTCTCTGAAGTTTTAATGATGTTCCCTTGAGGTAATTAGAGGCACTTTGTGGTAGGAGGTGTCCCAGGGCTGGGAATTATGGCATTATGGAAATAAAACCCACGTGCTACCTCCTTCCATTTTTAATTTAAAAGGAACAGCTGGACATAGTGTTTAAGAGCTGAGGCTAAAAAGAGAGGAAGCTCAGTGATCCAAAGAGTTCTTTGGATCTTTAAAGAGTCTGAAAAGAGGTGGGAAAACCTTTGGGTTTGCCCAAATCTATGTAGGAATTTGTATAATTTTGGGAAAGGAAAACACTATGGCATCCCATTCTGTCAGGAATTTAATCCCTGCCAAGATTTAGGCTACTGTGTCTAGGAGTTCACTCATTCAACAAATATTTGATAAGGGTCTATTATGTGCCTGGCTCTATGGTACAATCAATAGTAAATCAGATACAGTCCCTGTCCTCAAGAAACTGAAATCCATTTGGGAAATCCATGTGTTGGTTGTGGCAACCAACACATAGAGTATTATTATGTCAGCTGGTATTCAGTCAGTCAGTCAGTTCAGTCACTCAGTCGTGTCCAACTCTTTGCAGCCCCATGAACCATAGCACACCAGGCCTCCCTGTCCATCACCAACTTCTGGAGTCCACCCAAACCCATGTGCATCGAGTCGATGCTGCCATCCAACCATCTCATCCTCTGTGGTCCCCTTCTCCTCCTGTTCTCAATCTTTCCCAGCATCAGGGTCTTTTCAAATGAGTCAGCTCTTCCCATCAGGTGGCCAAAGTATTGGAGTTTCAGCTCAGCATCAGTCCTTCCAATGGACACCCAGGTCTGATCTCCTTTAGGATGGACTGGTTGGATGTCCTTGAAGTCCAAGGGACTCTCAAGAGTCTTGTCCAACACCACAGTTCAAAAGCATCAGTTCTTTGGCACTCAGCTTTCTTTATAGTCCAACTCTCACATCCATACATGACCACTGGAAAAACTGTAGCCTTGACTAGACAGACCTTTGTTGGCAAAGTAAGTGATATTAAAAAGAGAGAAAGGGAGAAAAGAGGAGCCAGGTGAGGGAGAGAAGTGCTTTTTTATGGAGAGATTAGGGAAGGACCCTCTGAGATGGTATTATCTGAATCAAGGATGGGTTTGTACAAAACTCAGTGGAGTAAAAAGTAAAAAGTACTTGTGAACCTAGGTCACAGGACACCTAAGAGAGACAGTTCATCAGAATTCCACATGAACTCCAGCAGTGCCCTTGGCCGTACTATTTTTTTTTTAATTTAAAAAACCACATTGGCCTTTATTTAGTGATTCATGCATCAGGCAGCATCCAGTCTAGCAGACAGAAGTTCCAAGGAGCTGCATTAAATGTATATTTAGAAAAGACCTTTGAGCACTCATAGGGTCTCATTGACAGAAAGCTACACTACCCTGGTGAAACTCTGCTGCAGAGTTCTATAGGCTTGCTAACAACATGAACGTGTGATAATAGGGACCTCTGAACAATCCCAGTTTGGATGCTGATTTCGTTTATCATTGTACCTAGTCCCAGTGACGACAGGAACAAACAAGGCAATTATCCAACTCTAGGGAAAAACAAGTCATGAAGCTCAGTCCACACAGTGCATTATAGTCATTCTTTTTGACAGGCTGTCATAGTATGTTAAATAAAATCTCTCATCTACACATCTGAGGATGAGAAGTAGTAACATGGCATAGAAGTTTCAGCAAGAATAGAATTGGCTATTTGGGGGTAAGTTCTACCTTAAAGATAAAAATCCCTTGTTTACTCAAGCCATTATCCATCTGCCTTCTTATGCCTGCATCTTCTCTAGTATATTTCAGGTATTTGCCATGGTTAGTAATTTCTTTTTTTTGTCTGTAAGAAACAGAACCCATTCAAACAATCTTAAGAAAAACTGGAGAAATTTATTAGGGAGTTACAAGGCAAAAGCATCGAGCCCAAAGGGAAGAAGTCAGTTGGGATTCATAAGATACTGGAACTCCAAGTAGGCAATCATAAAGAATGGAAGTTACTTTCTCCAGTTCTCTAGAATCTCATGACCTCTTCCTGCTCATCTGCTTCATTTGTCTCTCTCTTTTTCTGAAGAGTGACTTTCTAGGTTTCTCTGAGCACATGACTGTTCCGGCTTCTGTCTTAACATTACTTCCTTGTTCATTCTTAAAAAAAAAGACTCACTAGGAATTAGTCTTATCCAATGAGCAAATACGTGTAAAAAGTAAGTTATAAAAAAATATACACAGTGCAATCTTGTTCTATAAACAGTTTTAGTATACGTAAGTATGCTCAGGAAAAAAAAAAAGGAACAGAAATGAACTAAAGTGTTTTTAATGGTTATCTCCCAGTGATAGAATTATGGGTGATTTAATTTTTTTCGAGCATGTCTGTACTTTTCCATCAATCAGTACCATATCTATTTTTTGTAATTGTAAAAACATTATTGAAAAAATTAAAATGAAATCCACGTAGTGAATCCAATTAGTCTAGAACTAAATCTGACAATGGCGCAGGCACATGCCAGACCTAGAGTAAGGGACAAAGGCTTCTGGAAGGCGGTGGCCAGGTACACTGGGGAGGACAGCAGAAAAAAAACACACACGCGGAGGGGCTGGCTCTTTGTTTCCATATTTATTTGTTTTCAAGAAAAAAACCCTCAGTTTTCGATACCATCATGCCAAAAGAGTTTGCAAATAATGATGCCATGCTCCTCAGATCTTTGGATTTTCTCTCTTTTTCCTTCTTGCTCTACTTGGGCAAGTATATGTTATCTAAGAGTCAGCCAGCCACAGTATCCCATGTTGTAGAACCCACCACTCAGGGACATCCAGGTGATAAAGCTGAGGGTAGGGACTTAGGGTAGGAAGCCTGCATCCTTCATGACCAAATCTAAATGGCCCAAACAAAGACTCTTGTTGCTATCAAGCATACAGTAGTATGCTTCCAAATATAGCTTCCCTTGTCCATACAATTCACTATCTATAGAGCCATAGTCTTGGACCCTGAGTGGCCCTGACCATCTTTACTGCTAGGTATGATAATTGGCTCTGGTTCATCTCTGATTAGGTTTTCAAAGACTAGGAAGCAGAATAGGAGAAGACCTAGTTTGGGGCACAGCTGAAATAGGACCTTGGACCAGCAATCAGGGTAGCAGATGGGACCAACCAAAGCACCAGAGGATCCAAAGTGAGCCACAATGGAAGGTATGGCAAGGCTGGCTAAAGTCTAGAGGCTGTTACAGTAAGGGATGCACTAAGTGGGCAAAAGGGAGTGAGGGCAAGGGATGAGGGAACAATTAAAGGTTAACCAAAGACTTAGAAAGAGCCAAGATGGCTTTCCATGAAACCAACCTGTCAACAGTCATTTATCAATCAATATTCAGGTATTCACAATTACCTACCAACCTTGAGATATGCATGTGTCCTATCGGAGGGTATATGTGGGATAAATGAGCTGTGTAAATATTTGTGAGCCAGAGAAGAAATCTTGCTAACAAAGGCCTGCTTCCACTGGAGAACTGGACTCTGAGTTCCCAGTTAATTCACAAAAACCACTTCATAGTGAGGACCCACGAGTGATTTATTATTGACAATTGTTACATCTTGATCAAGCAATCTCCTGGAACCCCAAATCCATACTCCTGCATGAATGTGGATGCAGTTCAGAAAGTCTGGTGTTCATATGTCCAGTGAGAGGGAGACTGACCCTTTCTAGGGAAGAAGCAGAGAGCAAATTGAAGTAAACTGGATATTAGGGAGAATTTCCTCCCCCAAAGTTTGAGAAGCCACTGATGTGTCACTAAGGAAGGAACTGTTAGAACCTTATTCCCTGCAGATTTCAAAGTTTTCTTTCAGGCTTAAATTCTGCTTGGCCTAGAGGCAGGGTAGGACTCAGATGGCCTCTTGGATGGTTCTCTAGTTCCAAGTTTAGTTCTGTGTTTATGGCTTAGAAAACCTAACACCTCAACTGGTCAGATATCCCAGACACTGAATGTTTTTCACAGATTTGGTAGCAGAAACACCCTACCTCTTTGTTTAGCCACTTGAAAAGGAGGATTAAAGGGAAAAAAAAATTAGAGACTTACTACGAATAGATGGAAGGAGGCTTGTTTTGTAAAGCAGAGCCTCTAAATTGTGCCTGTATTCGTTATGGAAACTAAAGACAAAGCCAAGTTTGCTTTGTGCAAATTCAGCA
The DNA here is from genome assembly GCF_029407905.1 of Bubalus kerabau. NCBI lineage: Eukaryota > Metazoa > Chordata > Mammalia > Artiodactyla > Bovidae > Bubalus > Bubalus kerabau. The sequence continues at coordinate 102,236,090 of NC_073626.1, forward strand.
GCACTGAGACCCCTTGGCAGAATGCCACATCACCCCTTGCTAGGGCAACGTTTGTGCAAAATCTTACTTGGTGAGGCTTTGCTTTCTTCCAAGGAACAAACAGGGTGGAAATTCCTGATCTACCTCAGTATCGCCAGTAATCTGACCTGCAGGCTTGTACCTGAATACTGAAACCTTGGGGTTCACTGCTCAAATATAATACTTGGGAAAAGAAGAAAAGGAGTAAAGACACTCTTCTTAACCTTTGCAAATGTCATGCACTATTTATATAACATTTACCACTTTTATTTTCTACAGCCCAGGATTTTGTGAGGAGAAAGGAACAGGCCCTTGAAACTAAGCTGCATTCCAACAGGTTTTAAATTGCAGCCTTTCCTCTCAGAAGGCTGTTTATTGTATGGACATCATTCTTCAGGGGCTGATTGTCTCATAAACAATTTGAATTCTATTTCTTGGATAAATCCTGAAATTGGTCTTCTAATAGCTTCAAAAGAGAAAAAATTTCCCCTAAGTCAAATAAACTACCAGCTCTAAAAGATAAGTTGCTATCTGTTGGATGGAAATTTTGGAATTCTTTCACTCTGTGTCATAATAACTGCAACAAGTTTTCATTTTCAATCTTATTAAGTAAAAATTGCCCTTTTACAAAGACTGGACTCAACTTTCTATTTTCTTGCTTGTGTAACCACTAGGGGCCTGAACTTGGCTGAACGAGTTGCCTTGTGAAGGCTGGTATTTTAAAAATTCTTGAAAGGAGGAAGCCACAGGGTCTCATTTTGACAACCTAACTTCAGGTAGATAAGAAAAGTAAACACAAGTTAATGCCACCCAGGCATAGAGAAAATATGAACCTCCAGGAAATGTCATAGAAAAGTATATAGATGCTAAGGCTTCAATGAAGGCATTTGCTTCAACCAAAAAATGCAGGTTTCATATATATGATCTTTTAATAAAAGTAGACATTTTTATACTGAGAGCGTCTAAAGAGCTGAAGTGTCGGGATGTGTTAGAACTAAGACACTGCACCTTGTCTTAAAATGACTGCCGTCACTATAGTCAGAGGTTGCCAACTGGCCATGCTTAGGCTGCCTGTGACTTGAAAGTTGTACTCTGTTTGACTCTCACTGTGTTTAGAAATAACTAGGTGTAAAATCTTAAAATGAGGATGTTTCAAATAAAAATGCAGATTTATGACTCTCTTGAAAAATGATAGGTTCTAAAAGGATTAGCCACGACCACAATTTCTTGACTGGGTGGAATTGGGTAGAGGGTGCCCCTTCTCTGGGGCACATACTTTCCAGTTTGGCACAGGTTGCCTGAGCCCCACTTTGCTCTATATGTTGTCTCTTTGCCCTCTGCAAACCTTTGGTTCTGACCAAAAACCAGAGCTTGAAAGCTTCTGCTAGTTCAGAGGTGGCAGTCTGTGGCAGGAATGACAACTGGTGCCACCACAGACAACTGTGTGCCTTTCTCTTTCCACACCATGGTGAATATATTTATTTTCTTTTTCTTCTTGCAGAGGCCTTATGCCATAGATAAGGGAGTGCTGGATTAGGGGCCGGGGACTTGGCTCTAGTGATAACTTCTTTTATCTAATTGAGTGAATTCACAAGAGCCTTTTAATCATTTAGAGTCTTAGTTTCTTTACGTGTAAAATGGGTTCATTGATTTATCGTCTAACTTTTAAAACACATCTATTCTGTTCCACAGATTTGAAGATGCACCAAAGGACTCAGTTATTAAAATAACACAAACCGATGTTGTGCAGACATGCTCTTTGTCTGTGTCTAACATCTTCTTAAAAGAGGGGTAAGTTTGAACACCTTTGGCCAGTTTCGCATAGTCCCCACTGCTCGTCGCCAGGCAGGCTCTCCGTTACCTACCCGGTCTGGCAGTCCCTGAGTTAAAGAATGGCTCCTGACCTCTAGGTACCTTCCCTGCTAAAATGTCCTCGGGTGCTTTCTTTTCCAACACCCACGTCTTCTTCCACCTTGCCTTCTTCTTTGTTCTCTTCCCCGTCTCCATCTCCGCCAGCGGAAAGCTTGCCAGGGGCTTAGCTTTTAAAGTCTGCCATAGTTTCTGGAGACAGAATTCCTTTGGCTTTGTCCCTTTGTTGCTTTTCATTCTCACCTTGACAATAAGGACATGATTCTCAGTTTTACTCTGTAGCTTGGTTTACTGTTAACTGAAGTTTCCCCCCTTTCTTTGCAGCAGCTGTTCTCATTCTTCTAATCAGTTTTTAAAAGGATTGAATTTGGAAATATGGTTGCTGTGTGCCTCTTCAGAGATTCATCCATAACTGTCAGAGCCTTTTCATTCCCTGGCTTTTGTATAGGTTTCTTTTATGAGCAGAGTAATTTGCATTTGTCTTTAATTCTTAATTTGTCTTTGCATTTGCTGTGGATGTAACATGCAGCTGAATTTGCATTTTCTTTTCACTTCCATTCTCATGGACTGGGGCTGTCTGAGGTGTAAACTACAGAGAGATTCAGAAGCCTGTTTGCTGAATGGTAAACTTGGCTCTTCTGGTTTCATCTTATCTCACCTTCCCCTTACCTGAGTTGTCTTATTATATTTAGATGTTCTAAAATGTGATCAAATATAGCCTATGTTTTCCATTCCACGGGCTGCTTAATCCCATTAACAGAATATTAGACCTTTAAATAGCAGTTGTAACTCACTTATCAGGAGAAGAAATCCTGTTTAAGAAGGTACTACTAGATTCTGGAATATAGAATGCTTGGGATTTAATTCTGTCCCTGCTGTTAACCAGTTGGGTATATATCCTATATATTTCTGGTACTCAATCTGTCTGTAAAAAGGGACTAACAGCAATGTTTCTGGGTATTTCACAGAGTTCTTCTGAGGTGCAATGAGTAGGGTGGGTATGGAACCCTGTAAGGAGCATGGGAGAGTTGGACTGTGAAGAAGGCTGAGCACCGAAGAATTGATGCTTTTGAACTGTGGTGTTGGAGAAGACTCTTGAGAATTCCTTGGACTGCAAGGAGATCCAACCAGTCCATTCTAAAGGAGATCAGCCCTGGGTGTTCTTTGGAAGGAATGATGCTAAAGCTGAAACTCCAGTACTTTGGACACCTGATGCGAAGAGTTGACTCATTGGAAAAGACTCTGATGCTGGGAGGGATTGGGGGCAGGAGGAGAAGGGGACGACAGAGGATGAGATGGCTGGATGGCATCACCAACTCGATGGACAGGAGTTTGAGTGAACTCCGGGAGTTGGTGATGGACAGGGAGGCCTGGCATGCTGCGATTCATGGGGTCGCAAAGAGTTGAACACGACTGAGCGACTGAACTGAAGGAGCATCATATTCTAGACCAATATGAAATACGGTGCCCTGAGGACTGCAAGCAGTGCTGCCCCTAAGAACTCTTTAATTTCTGCTTGGTTGATGATAGAGCTTTGGTTCCATGGAGTTTCACCAACAACGGCCACTCTGTTTCAAATCATATCACAGTTTCTTAGTGAGGGGAAAAGGATCAGTTTAAAATCTACCTATAATCTCATGCTAGGAGCTTCTCTATTGCTGTGAAATAACATTTAAACAGAAGGTTAATGCCTTACACTAAACCTGTAGTCCTAATGTGCCTCCAAAAAGCGTTAGTTCTAATTACTCTTTATAGAAAGGCAGATTAGAAGTGGCCCTATATATTCTAACATTCAATTAAAGGGCTGTTCTTGAGAAGTAGATTTTTTTTTTTTTTACTGTTGTGTAGAATATTGAGAGAATTATTAGTTGCTTCTGTAGTCCACTCTGCAGTAATATGCAATTATTTTGCCTCTCAAAGAGAGAGAATTTCTAGCCAGCGTGAACTAATTGTATTATATACAGAGGTAGTTTTTAGCAATGTCCAGTGATTCCTCCTCACTGCTTTTCTTTGTCAAGAGTTTAATCAACAGAAAGCCCTGGAGGGAGGAGAGGGGTATCTAGATTTCCTCTAAAATCTGTAAGGTCCTAGAGAAAGGATTATCCCCTCAAACCATGAGCCTCTTTCTTCCCCCACGCTCATATTGCCCTGGGATTAGGCCTTTCTCTGTTTGGAACTAGGCCTTGAGACATTAAGGAGTTGATGAATTTATCTGAATCAGAGGTTCAGATAGTTTATATAGTGGGGCAGTTTATTCAAGAATCCATTCTCCCTCAATTCTTCCTGTCACCCCTTTATTATTCCTAGAACCCTTGTTTCTGGGTTTTTAGGAAGAGAGAAGATCTCAGATTACTTTTCAGAGACCACTGCTCTAGATGGTTCAAGTATGGATAAGAAGGACTCCTGATGGGAATCTAAATCCATTGCTCTTGAGACACAGCCCAAAACTTGGAGGCCAGAGTATTAAGAGAAGAAGAAAAAAAAAGTTCAGTCTAAGAAGTCAGAAAAGGTACAGATACCACATGCCAAGAAAAAAGAAATCCAAACCAAAACACAGTAGTGTTGGATAAACTGAAGACAACATTGCTTTTTTCGAAACTTTAGAATGAAAGTTTAGGTTTAGAGAATTACATTTTATTTATAACTTAGGAGCAACATTTCATTGAAGCAGGAAGGTTCTTCACTGAGTCTCTGTAGTTGCAAAAGACACTGCTGTTTTCTAGGGGTTTAACAGAACTTTTTGACATTGTTAGCACTTAACTATAAATCAGAGTTTAGGAAGTGGATTTATTGTCCTATTTACCTTTGTCTGGGTAGATGAAATGCAAATTTCATTTCAACCCATTTCTTTGGAAGCAGCTTCCCAATGTCTGTGGTTGGAGGACGGGCCATTTGTACTTTAAAACCTGATGGGCATCAACAGGGCAACTATAAATTCTCTTCTGACCTAATCTCTCACCTAGAGATGGGTTATTTTCTTTCTGGATTGCTGACTGATTTCCTTCCTGTAGTGCTGGAAAGCCTTGTTCAAAGATCTCAAAGCCTGGCTGCATCTCTTTCCTAATGAAGCACCCTTAGCTTGAAGCTGGGGGAGAAGGTCCATCTGGCTTCTGCCATATGTGTGTATGCTGTCACACCAGTAAACACGGCAGAGTTTGCCGACAGTGCGGAGTTTCAGTTAGTCAGTCATAAATTAGAGATGAGATATGCTGTGTTCCTGCTGCTGCGAGCTTTCACACTCCAGAAAGGAATCTCTACTTACCTATCCTAAAGAAGAAGAAAATGTGGATCAAGAAACCGTCAGAGGGGATGCCACACCAAGTCAGATGCACACACATTGTTTAGAGATGGGGAGAATGTGCACAGGCTTAAGAAATCAAAATCATTGCCTAAGCACCTGATTTGTATCTGTTTATTCAGTTGGTACATTGGCTCTTTTGTTTCAAGGCATATATATGTAACCAATTACATTTTTTTCCACTTGGGGTGGGTGCTGGGGAACAACTCCTTGAAGAGTCTTCAAAACATTCTTAAACTGGGTGAACATATGTGTAGTTTTCCCCCAAATGTGCTTTATTTGTGTCTGATAATCAGATAGGGAGAAAATAATTAAATTTTAATGCATCTGTCTTTTTAAAGAGAAAAGTGCTTTCTGACTCTTGATGGCAAGATTTCATTATTATGATTTTAATGCTTTTAGATTAAAGGAGAGTTTACATTTAGGCTGCAAAGAAGCACAGCTAAACTATTCCTCTAAGACATCTTTGTTTCATTTATGGGCTTGTGTGGAGGTGTGTTTTAATGTATTACATTTAAAACAGACTGTGATACATTAGAGTATTTAAACATCTTAACCCAGAATAGCTTCAGATAACACTGCTACCTTGTATCTGACAGTATCATCATGGGAAAGTCACAGCTTCTAAAACAGATTATCACACATTTTTATCCTGAACATCCATTTCACCCAAGAGGTTCTGTGACCACCACACATCTTCAAACCTTCTCACTTCAAAAAAGAGTAAGGCCTTCAAATTCTTTCAGTGCTACAATAACTGGAAAACTATGGCAATCTATTTCATTTGATTATTTCAGAACTGGTCAGACCTTGACCTCAGGTAAGGTTTGTTTCTTTGAGGTTGAGATTTAGGGCAGCAAAAGAAAGGTGATGATGGATGTTCTGAGCAGAATAAGTTAAGTTTCTAATTCATAAAAAAAAAAAAAAACTAGGAAAAAGGAGGAAAGGGGGGGCCAAGATTGTGGCTTGCAAATAAAGGGAGCTGTTGATTTTATTCCAGTACCAGAAATAAAGACTATAAGCCCTTTGAAATTTCCTGTTTGATATCTACTAATAGGATTGGCGTGTTTTTAGAAAAACTCCAGGCCCTGTATGGTTCTAGCTATCATTTGGTAACACCAAAAATTATGCTGCTGTGGTCAAATGCAGCTGTCCCTTCAAAAGCCATGTCCACCTCAAAATGTCATCTTATTTGGAAATTGGTTATTTCTGGATGTGACTAGTTAAGGGTCAAGATGAGGTCATATTGGATTAGAGTTGGCCCTAAACCCAATGATTAGTGTCCTTATGAGAAGAAGGGAGGACACAGAGATATAGAGAAGAATGACATGTGAAGAGGAAGGCAAAGACTGGGCCTTCTACATGCCCATCTACATGCCCATCTACATGCCAAGGAACCCTAAGGACTGCTGGCAACCACCTGAAATTAGAAGAGAAGCATGGATCAGATTCTCCCTCAGAGCGTCTAGAAGAAGCCAGTCTTACTGATACCTTGATTTTGGACTTCAGGACTGTGAGCAAGTAAATATCTGCCATTTTGAGGCACCAAGTCTGCCATAATTTGTTTTGAGAGCCCTAGGAAACTGTTACAGTTGTTCAACAGTTTTATTCTAACAGTTAATAGCCATAGCTTCAAGTGCTTTACCAAACCAAACACAATTATTTTCCTACACTGAATCTTTCAAGCATTGTCAAAACTGGATTTATGGGAACCTCTTATGAAAGGAGTTTTTGCAAAGGGGACCCCAGTGCTTCTTAGTTTTCTGTGGCAAGGTGAGGGCACAGGGGTCCACAGTGCTCCCCAGTGTGCAGTGCCCTGTGCCCCTTCTTGACACAAATTCCTACACCATCTTTCTTTAGTGTGGAAGAACGACAGCTGTGGTCCAGCTCTCTATACTTGGAGGAACATGCTCCTTGTTTAGGGAGGGTGTATAAAGAGTCTAAGTCATCATTATAATAGACATGAGAGGCCTCAGCAGTCATCTGACTAGGCCTCTGGGTGAGAAGACATGAAGTGTTGGTAAACAAGCTGACTGCATTTCCCAGAACACTCCCAGGTGAAAGCATCCTATTGACATTAATGCCTGTTTATGGTTCAAGATTCGTTGCATTTGCCCCTAAGTAGAACCATAGATTGGAAACAAAAAGGCAAATTTTGTGTTTCTAAAGATAAAGTTTTAGTACATTTTCCCTTCAGGGTAAGTACCTGTACTCTGTATTTATCTGACTTCCCAGCCCATTTTAATGATGTCCTCACCCCCTGATTTTCTCAGTTTAGGGTTGCCTTGGAAGTAGGTGAAGGGACTTCCTTAGGGTCTAGAGAAATTCAGCTAGAATGCTCCTCTGTTTGGGTTAGCTGAGGTACAGTCTCTTTAGAAGAGGGTGGTCTTTGAAGGATGATGAACATCTCTTATACAGAAATTTGCAACTATGTGGAGGAATGTTCTTATGTTCCTCGTTTTGGTAAATAGAATTCCAATCTGCCCAGTTGTTCAAATTAAAACCCAGAAGTCACTCTTGACTCTGTTCTCCATCCTCTCTCATACCCGATCAATCACCATATCCAACTGATTCTACCTTTCTCTAGATGGACTCACACCTCTCCATCCTCTCCAGCATGTCTGTCAGCAGCCTAGTTCAAGTGGCCATCACACTTGCCTAGGTGATTGCAACAGCTTCCTAGTGATTTCATCACCATTAGTTTCTTTCCTTTTCTCAAACCACAGCAGGGTGACCATATTAAATATACTAGTCAGATCATATTCCCTTGCTTAAAAGATTTCCATGACTTCAAGATAAAACATGAATTCTTTAAGAATGATGTGATGGCCAGTTTTATGTGTCAATTTGACTGGGCTATAGTGTACCCAGATATTTGGTTAAACATCCTGGGTATGTCTGCAAAGGTATTTCTGAGTGAGATGAATATTTGAATTGTAGACTGAATAAAGCAGTTGCCCTCTCCGGTGTGGGCGTGCCTCATCCAATCTGAGTTCTGAAAAGATTAAAGGTGAGGGAGAATTCACTTTCTCTCTGCCTGTTTTTGTGCTAGGATGTCAGTTTTCTTCTCTACCTGGGCTGTAGCTAAACCCCCAACAAATAGTAAGATCTCTAATAAATTCTCAGCCTCCATGATCATGTGAGCCAATTCCTTACAATAAACCCCTCTATCTATCTATCTGGCATGTCCTATTGTTCTGATTTTCTCTGGAGAATTCTAACACAGTTCTTACTGGATCTGTCTTGCAATTTTCTCACCTGAATTAAATGCTCTGAATTTCTTTAAGCATCCTGAATCGAAAGTCTTGTCTCTATACCACTGGTTCTCCTTGTTTGCACATTGGGATAACCTGGAGACCTATAAAAACTTGACGTCTGGGTCCTACACCTGTGCTGTGCTTAGTCACTCAGTCGTGTCTGACTCTTTGTGACCCCATGGACTGTAGCCCGCCAGGTTCCTCTTTCCATGGGGATTCTCCAGGCAAGAATACTGGAGTGGGTTACCATGCCCTCCTCCAGGGGATCTTCCTAATCTAGGTTCTACCCCTAGAGATTATTGTTAAACTTGTGGGGATGCAGTGGGGCGTTTAAAACAATGTTCCCAGGTAATTCTAATGTCTGATAGACTAAAAAACCATGAGGCTTTGCATATAAATCTGGATTTTCATCCCCTATTCTGTTTATCAGGCTAATATTCACTTATCCTTCAGGTCTCCATTTAATAATCATTTGCTCCAGAAGCTTTCCTTGATAATCCTTAGACTAGGTTAGTTCCATCTCTATGTATTCCTCTAGCATCCTGTACTTCCCCTGTCATACCACTCATTACATTTAGCCATGATAATTTCTTTAATCCTTTGCCTTCCCTATTAGAAGGGCAGCTCCATGGGGTAAGGAATTTTGTCTAGTTTTGCTCCATATTATATTCTAGCACCTAACTTTGCACCTGGCATTTATTGGTTAGTAAATATTATATTGAAGGCATACACAAATGTAAACGTATATGGCAGTATACACTGGGTAAAGTTCTTATCTGTTTGAAGTAGTTTGTTTGGGGGAGTTTCCCCAGCCTGGTCTGGAATTCTGACACTTTCCAGGGTGATTACCTTTGAGTGACTGCACTCCTTTCCTATCAGGGATCTGCTGTGGGGTGCAGTCTTTGTGGCCCATCTTTTTTAGTTGGCATATTTCTTCAGTCACCAAATCTTCAGGATATCTTTTTCCCATCCCTGACCTTTACCTACATCTCATCCTGTCCCAAGTGGTTGTGAGATAGAAGCTTACATTAGAATTTCTGTGGGACCATTTTCAAAACATACTTGTTAAAATATCTACCACTTTCCAAATTCTGACGTGGTAAGTCTGGGGTGGACCCCAGGCACTTATGTTTTATATAAGTTCCATAGATGATTCTGGTATACAGTTTCATCTTTCATGCTTTATAACTGTGTGAAATGGCTACTAGGTTATCAAAGAGAGCAGTGAAAAAACACATCTGGGTCTCTACATTAGTGAAAGAAGGCCAAAGGAAAAAGATATTATCTAGGACTTTTGTCCATCAGCTAAGACCTGTGCCCTTAGTTGTACCTGTGGCACATTTAGGTATTCCTAAGTGTCCTTCCAGGAATTATGATTCTTACTGTCTAATCCAGAAAAGTGACTCTATGATGGCTCTTTCAGAGCATTGGCAAGACTGCGGCAGACAAGGCAGGGAGATATTCGGGGTCAGTGAAAGACTGTAGGAATCTCCAGTTATAAACAGGACTGATCTCTTTTGGGTTTCATATCACAGAGAAGTTTTCCTCCCAGTTGCCTAACTGAGTCTGGCTTCTGTCAATCTGCAAGAAAGGGGACCTGGCATTTTGCTGTGGTGTCACTAAGTGTTCCACTTTATGTAACACAACCTTTAGAACATTGCTCTTAAATATATGTTAGGGTTGGGCTATTTAAAGCTCAAGACTTACGCTGCTCAGACATGAAGCACAACACTCTAACACAGCTTTAAGTTATGCAAATTGTTTCTTCTCAGTTGCTGCAAGAAGCTTTGTTTTGTGATATTGGCCTAGGGCCAAACAGGTAGCGTGATATGAGTAGGCAGCCCTCCTACTACCTCTCAAGTCGAAGGCTTCAGCCAAGTGCTATTCTCAAACACGCAAACAGGGTGGAAACAAGTCTGAGGAAAGATGTGTGGGGCCGTGGCACAGTTTGGTTACATGTAGCCGGGCTGGGCTGCCGCACAGGGAGGAAGTCCTCTTACTCTCTGCCTGCCACTCTCCACTTGATCCAAGAGAAGAGCTGCACTGGGCCATCTTTTCTAAACCTAAATTTTATCCTAAAAGCTTGATTTTAATATTGGTGTGTTAGTTGCTTAGTCGTGTATGATTCTTTGTGATCCCATGGACTGTAGCCCACTAGGTTCCTCTGTCCATGGGATTTCCCAGGCAAGAATACTGAAGTGGGTTGCCAATCCCTTCTCCAAGGAAGCTTTCCAACCCAGGGATTATACCCGGGTCTCCTGCTTGACAGGTAGAGTCTTTACCATTGAGCCACCTGGGAAGCCCCACCAACAAGTAGTGTAGTTAAATAAAGCACTGCAAACAAACAAAAAAGAAGTTAAAGATGACTTAAGATGAACCTTGAATAAGAAAATTCATCCACACTGCAGGCAGAGTCTTACTGCCTGAGCCACCAGGGATATGCAAAAATAACAAGCAGCAATGGGCATCACATATCTTTATCCTCATGTCAGCCAAGTCCCTTTTTTCCTCAGAGATTTAGTCTAGTTTACTTGGATCCTAGTCATTGCAGGTCCAGATTCTTTCATGATTTCTGTCACTTCTCAGGCTCATCGACTTGTCTCTGCTTCATTACCCCCATCTCTGTGGGTGCAGATTCAGTCAGGTTTACGTAAGGAATCCATTCTCTCCTAGTATTTCGTAAGCTTTGGTGAAGTTTATTCATAACTGGGAGGGGGAATATGGAGAAGTCATTTCCTGCTGTGCACGGCCTCCTGCGACCTTCCTAGCTCCATGTTACTTCTTTCTATCTCTGCTTCTGCCTTCTCTCTCTTTTGACACCCTCTGTCCCCAATCGGAAATCACCTCTGTTACGCAGAGTAGTCTGGTCTCTGGGGGCAGTGGAGGGAGATGGGGTTCAGCCTTGATCCCTCAACTTGCAAGCACAACCTCACAAGAATTCCTGCTGTTGTGATTCACACTTCCTAGGGAGCAATCTTAGTTATAGATAGATTTTTCCATCCCTGTCACATACTTGTTTAAAATCTTTCCATGAGCCCAGGTTTATCTTGCATATGTATACAATGGAGTCTGTAGAAATTTTAGAAAGTACAGGTGGGTCCTCCTGCAGGCAAGCTGTGTGATGCTATTAGCCCTTAGCTATATAAAAGCACCAAGACTTGAAAGCTTGAGTCTGCACTATTTTGGTGCAAAAACCAGAGTAATGTTGACGAGTGAGAGAAGAATTCAAGTATTTTAGGTATAGATGTGCAAATTCCAAAGCAAAAGGTGGAAAACTATACAAGCCACCCTATGAATATTAATAAAAATACTTTACACAAAGCATTCTGAGTTCTCAGAAGAAAGGCACTATATAAGCACAAACATTACCTCATTAATCCTAACAGCATCCCCGTGAGAGGAGAGCCAAGGCAGGTTATTCCATTTTAAATACAAAGAAATGGATAAAGCAGGAGACATAACTTGTCCCCAGCGTTATCATTATCTCTGTTGTAGAGGTCCTGCTGACCCCTCCTTTGCTAAGCCTCCTCACCCAGGCCAGCTTCACTGCTGGATGCTGGTCATCGTTTCACCTATATGTCTCATCTATTCAACCAGACTGTGAGCTCCTTGAGGGGAGCTTTTGCATAATTAAAAGCTATCTCCTTTGCATTTCTCCCTCTTACTGCATCCTCCAGAGCATCAGGGACTTAATATGTACTCAAGCAAATGTCTGATGATTGATAGTCATTGTATTATGGAAGTGACAGTGGTTTAACTAGCTATATTTTCCCTTTCCAGTCATTTTCCTTTTTCATATTAAATTTTAAATAATTACAGAATACAAATACCTTGGGTTTTTTTGCTAAAAAAAAAAAAAGAAAAGAAATAAAGAAAACATTTTAGACATTCCTTTTGTCTATCGTTCTCTTCCCAGATTTAATCATTTATTTATGATAGAATAAGGACAGTTTTAAGAAATATACGTTTGGAAAAGAAACTACATGTACACAGAACAAAATTCAAAAGGTATTGTAAGAGGTTAATCCTCTCTCTGTTCTTTGCCAGCGCCACCTATTTCCTCTTCCCGGAGGCAATTGCTATTACCAGCCTCTTCTGTCCTTCCAGGGATGGCCTATGTTTACATAAGCATGCGATGCTTATAATTTTTAATGCAAATAGTATTATAACATATCATAAACACTGCTCTGCCACTTGCTCTTTTTGCTTAATGATGTATCTTGGAAGTTGTTTCATGTCAGTATTTATAGCTGCTCCACTCAAAGGATTTCTTTTTATGCATTTCATTTGTCTACTCTTCTACTAATGAACATTAGGCTATATTTCCATCTTTTCATATTACGAACAATGTTACTATGAATGTTTTTCTACCTATATCATATAGCACATGTGTTAGCTTATCTATGGGTTTCCCTTATGGCTCAGCTGGTAAAGAATCTGCCTGCAATGAGGGAGACTTGGGTTTGATCCCTGGGTTGGGAAGATCCCCTGGAGGAGAGAAAGGCTACCCACTCCAGTATTCTGGCCTGGAGAATTCCATGGACTGTTATAGTTCATGGGGTTACCAAAAGTCGGACACAACTGAGCGACTTTCACTTTTACCTGCACAAGCATATCTATAGGATAAATACCTAAAGTAGCATGGCTGGGTCAAAGAATTTGTATATTTAAAATTTTGATGGGTACTGCTAAATTGCACTCTATAGAAAAAAGTTGCACTAACATACATTCCCAAATCAATGGGAGAGAGCATGAAACATTTTAGAAAAGCTATATAAATTAGATGAAAATGTGGAAAAGGGGCAAAAATCAGATTATAGCATAGCATTATGCTCCACTGTAGATGCTATTGGTTGTTATTCCTATCTAGAGTTTATTATGTCTCAGGCTCTGTTGTGGGCTCTTAATTAGCTCAAAACAATTCTATAATTAATTATTAGGTGATTTTATTTGAAGGGATTTTAAATTGGTACCTAGCATAACAGTTAACTTTAACAGTTAGCTGTTAGAAAAGCACAAACATTTATTGAATATCTCCTGTGTGCCAGGAAGAGAAAGAAACACTTCCAATTCTATGTTATTTAGTCCCATGAGATAGGTATTATTACCCTAATTTTCTGATGAGGAAACAGAAATTCAGGTTTGGCCCAAGATATGCTATGGAATTGAAGACGACGTCTCTAACTCTTTCAGCTGTGTCACACTGGCTTGTGAGACCTAGAAGATTGAGAATACTCAGTCAATTGAAATGACATTTTTCTAAGGGAGAAGACTGTGAGTCCAATAGCATTGCAGCAGGGAGGATGTCCAAATATGTGTCCTCTGAACTTGTCAGCAGAAACAGCAACCACCTGGTAACCAAAGGATGTTTTTTGTTAAAAAAATCTCAACAATACTGCCATTCTCTGTCAGATAGTTAGGGTCTAAGAGACAGATCTGTCATCACACGTTACGACCCTGCTCAAGAAGGAACAGATTTTAATTGCAGCATTATTTTAGGAATTGGCAATTGCAAGAAAGGGAACATAAGGGGGTGGAACACAAGTTTCATTTTCACATTAGGATACACAGCTGAGCTGAGACACTATCAATGGCCAAAATTTGAGTCCCATGGTTACTGCTCTGATGAAATTCTGTGGAAAGCGGAGTTTCACTTCCAGACAAATTGACCACCAACAGAACCAAGAAGATCCAGGCAATCATCTGTTGGTTTTTTTCTACCAGAGAAAACTGCTGAGGAACTTTTGCTGGAAGCCAGGGATAGCAACGTGTGTCTTCTGTTGAGTTTGTGTTCAAAAGATGGTGGTGCTGGAGACTTGAAAGTGAAAAGTGAAGTCGCTCAGTCGTGTCCAACTCTTTGCAACCCCATGGACTATAGCCTACCAGGCTCCTCCCTCCATGGGATTCTCCAGGCAAGAGTACTGGCGTGGGTTGCCGTTTCCTTCTCCAGGGGATCTTCCTGACCCAGGGATCAAACTCGGGTCTCCTGCATTCCAGGCAGACACTTTAACCTTTGAGCCACCAGGGAAGCCCAGGGAGACTTGAAAGTACCTCTTTAAGAAAAAATTGTATTTTATTTTTAATTGGGAGATAATAATTTTACCTACAGTAATGTGATGGCTTCTGCCATATATTAACATGAATAAATCACAGGTACTCACATGTCCCCTCTGTCTTGAACGTCCTCCCCACTTCCCCCCCACCCCACTCCTCTAGGTTGTCACAGAGCACTGGCTTTGGACTCCCTGCATCATAGAGCAAATTCCCACTGGCCGTCTGTTTTACATATGGTCATGTATATGTTTCAACACTACTCTCTCAAACCATCTCACCCTCTCCTTTCCCCACTGAGTCCCAAAGTCTGTTCTTTACGTCTGTGTCTCCTTTGTTGTCCTATAAATAGGACCATCAGTTCCATCTTTCTAGATTCCATTATTTATGTGTTAAAATACAATATTTGTCTTTCTCTTTCTGACTTACCTCACTCTGTATAATAGGCGCTAGGTTCATCCACCTCATTAGAACGGACTCAAATGCATTCCTTTTTTATAGCTGACTAATATTCCATTATGTATACGTACCACAACTTCTTTATCCATTCATCTGTCAATGGACATCTGGGTTGCTTCCATGTCCTAGTTACTGTAAACAGCACTGCAATGAACACTGGGGTACATGTGTCTTTTTCAATTGTGGTTTTCTCAGGGTATATGCCTAGTAGTGAGATTGCTGGGTCATATGGTAATTTTATTCCTAGTTTTGTAAGGGATCTCCATACTGTCCTCCATAGTGGCTGTATCAATTTACATTCCCACCAACAGCAGAAGAGGGTTCCATTTTCTCCACACCCTCTTCAGCATTTACTGTGTGTTGACTTTTGATGATGGCCATCCTGACCTGTGTAAGATATCTCATTGCACTTTTGATTTGCATTTCTCTAATAATGAGTGATGTTGAAGATCTTTTCATGTGTTTAAACTTAAAAGATTTTGCCCCATGAAGGAAACCATAAGCAAGGTAAAAAGACAATGCTCAAAATGGGGGAAAATAATAGCAAGTGAAACAACTGACAAAGGATTAATTTCCAAAATATACAAGCAGCTCATGCAGCCAATATCAGAAAAACAAATAACCTAATACAAAAGTGGGCAGAAGACCTAAAGAGATATTTCTCTAAATAAGACATACAGATGGCTAATAAACACATGCCAGTTCCTTTTTAATAGGGATATTTTGCACACTGCACCTTGATGAGGCCTCAATACTATCAAATAGCTTAGTTCAACAAGTATTTACTGTGTCTGCCAATATAGGGACATTTCCATGATGAATCAGCTGTAAGATATATGAAACATAAATTATTCAATTTGTATGCAGAGGAATATTTACTCTAATTGTGCAGATAAAAACACATACACATGAAAAGCTACAAGACTTCTTCCAATAAATGTTTGTAGAATCTACTATGTGAAAGGCATGGAGCCAGGTTCTCAGGATATACTAGGTTCAGAGGAAAAGAGACACAGATCTTTGTCCTCCTTATTTACAGTGTAGATGGGGAGACAGATGACTGAACAGTTACATCAAGTGAGTATTACAGGAATATGTGCTACAGAGATTCAGAGAGGTTATGTTAACCTGTGCTGGGGACAGAAAGCTTTAAGTAGAGGGTAGATATAAAAGTCAAAAGGGCAATGATCAAATACTTTTATCGTCTTTCTTCTGGGTGAAGAAATCTCCTAGTAGAAGATGTTATTGTTGTTGTTTAGTCACTAAGTTGTGTCCAACTCTTGCACTGTGGACTGTAGCCTGCCAGGCTCCTCTGTCCATGGGATTTTTCAGGCAAGAATACTGGAATGGGTTACCGTTTCCTTTTCCAGGGGATCTTCCCAACCCAGGGATCAAACTTGCATCCCCTGCACTGGCAGGTGGATTCTTTACCACTGAGCCACCAAGAAAGCCCCACAGAAAAAATAGGTATGGACTTGTAAGTGCTGATAAGCAAATATTTCCATCTTTTCTCCTTCTGGGCACATGGATGATTATACTTCCCCACGCTTTCTGAAGTTAGGCTTGGCTAAAGACATGAAAGTAACCTAAACATCCATTACAGATGAATGGATAAAGAAGACATGGTACATATATAGAACGGAATATTACTCAGCCAGAAAACAGAAGGAAATAATGCCATTTGCAGCAACAAGGATGCAACTAAAGATATTATCATACTTACTCAAGGGAAATAAGTCAGAAAGAGAAAGACAAATACCATATGATATCATTTAGATGTGAAATCTAAAATATGACACAAATGAACATATCTACAAAAACAGAAACAGACTCACAGACATAGAGAACAGATTTGTGGTTGCCAAGGGGGAAGGGGGTTCAGGGAGAGATACAGTAGGAGGTTGGGGTTAGCAGATATAAGCTATTATATATAGAATGGGTAAACAACAAGGTCCTGCTGGGAACTATTCAATATCCTATGAAAAACCATAGTGGAAAACAAAAACAGAAGGTATATGTATATAACTGAATCACTTTGCTATATGGTAGGAATTAATACACACTGTAAATCAACTATACTTCAATTTAAAAAATAAAGGAGTTTAGGCTTGGCTATATAACTTGTTTTGGTCAAAGCAAGCAAAATTGCTATGTGCCACTTCTTTCTGGAAGTGTTAAGTGTGTGCGTGCTCAGTCATTCAGTCATGTCCAACTCTTTTTGGCACCATGGACTGTAGCTTGTCTGGAGAAAAATAAGGAGTCACCAGCAAATAGATAGTATTTAAAGCCAGTGAGTAGATGAGGTCATCTAGGAAATGTGTGTAGATATTAAGAGGAGAGCCCAGGTCTGAGCCTCATGAGCACTCCAAAACTGAGAGGCTGAACAGAAGAAGAGTCATGAAAGAAGACAGAGAATACAAAGATCAATGAGGTAAAAGAAGAGCAGGAGAGCTGGAAGTCAAGAGAAGAGTGTTAAGATGGGAGGAATGATTAGACATGTTAGTTGCTGCTGAGAGGTGGATAAGAGGAGAAGACAGACATTTTCATTGACTGTGGCACAGAGGTGGTTCTCAGTGAACTGAAAAGAGCAAATTAAGTGGAGCTGGAAACTAGATTGCAAAGGGTTGAAGAAGGAATGAATGTGCAGTAAAAAAAAGTTGTGTGTAGAAAAGTTGTAAAAGCAAGCAAAGAAATGGTCTGATTGACAGATGGTCAATGCATGATGGTGTATATGGGTCAACAGAACTGCTTTTTAAAGGATAAGAGACTCTAAAGCATGCTGTATAGTGATGGGGAAGACTCAGTAGAGAGAAGGAAAGAGAGAGAGAGGGAAGGAGGGAGGAGGAGAAAGAAGAAGGAGAGGTGGAGGAAAAACAGGAAGACTTTAAACACAACGTGCTTTAGAGTGTATAGAGTTAACAAGCACGGTAGAAAAAAAAGCATTGACATTGATGTTGATGAATTTTATGTGGGCAGAAAGATATGGCAACGTCATTGACTAATGCCCATTTGTAGTACCTGAGATGGTATTTTGGTATAAAAACTAGTAGGATAGACTGATTGTAGCCATGGCTTTATTAGAGAAATAGTAGGCCTAAAGACTGAAAATACCTAACTGGAGAGTGGGAAGGGAAGATTACTCAGTAAAGGAATCTGTTCTACCACTGTGTTTGGTAGACACTCATCCAGCCTCTGCTCAAAAGTGAGGGCAGATTTCAAAGCCGCTAATATTTGAGCTGGTCTTCCCCAGTGGCTCAGCGGTAAAGAATCTACCTACAATGAAGGAGATGGGGCAGGAACCACGAGTTTGATCCCTGGTGTGGGAAGATCCCCTGGAGAAGGAAATGGCAACCCACTCTAGTATTCATGCTTGAAAAGTCCCATGGACAGAGGAGCCTGGTGGGCTACAGTCCATAGGGTCACAAAAGAGTCAGACACAACCTAGCAACTAAAAAACAACAAAGATTTGAGTTAGCTTTGGGACTTTGTTATTTAGGCCAAAGTGGATTTGAGAGGAGGGGGCTTGATGAAAATAGCTTCACAAGAGGGAGCATTTAGGAGGGTGGGAGCAGGGAGGCTGTGAAAGTAGAGAGGCCAGATGGGAGGGCTGTGGGACAGAGGAAAACAAATACAGCAGCACTGGGGTTGTAGAGAAAGGGAGACAATGGGGCAGATGACATGAAAGGCTGTATAAGGAAGCATTTCAGGCTGTTGGTATCTGGGAGGAAGAGGTAGGCATGGGAGAGGGTAAAATATGATTATATATTTTTAAGCTTAGAGAAATTATGAACAGAACAGGATAAGTTAGAGATATAGAACTTGGCCTTTGGGGGTGATTTTCTTACAAGTGATTTTTGAGCCAACGAGACTAGATGAATTTTCAGAGAGAAAGTATGGAGAGAGAAGAGCAGGACATAAAGGAGAAAGAGGAATGCGTGAAGGAGGCATAAAAGAACAGTGGGATAGAGAATAGAGTTTCAGGAAGAAAGTATCTCTTGTGATCAAATGCAACAGAGAGCAATTAGGCCCATCCTGAGATCACTAATAGTACTATATCTGCTTAGTTTATAAAGTTCCTTCACAGTGATCCATTTCATTTACAAGTTTTAGGTCTTTTTAGTAATTCTCTGAGGTAGGAAAAGGTAGGTATTCTCATTTTCAGAAAATAGATTTGTCAAGGTCACTTGGCAGTTTACACAGATCAGTGGTTCTCAAAATGACGTTCCCAGAGCAGCAGCACCTGGGAATTGGTTGGAAATGCAAATTATTGGGCCCCATTCCAGATCTACTAAATCAGACACACTGGGGATGGAGCCCAGCAGTCTGTGTTCTAACAAGCTCTCCAGGTAATCCTGATGCACACTAAATTTGGGAACCACCAACTTCCATATAGCCAGCACCTAGTGGAGGGAAGGCAGATGCCAGAGGGTTCAAGAATGAGTGGGAAGTAAAAAAGGAAGGCAGCTAGGGTGGTCACTTTCCCCAGTTAGGTCTGACCTCATTTCCTGTGGTTGTGGTTTGAGGGTGCTCATTTAAGAACTCTGAATTCTGCTTTTTCAGTATTATCTCGACTTCCATTTGACTATAAATCACTTTGTTAATGCATTTGTTCAGTGCCATTGTATTTGTGGGAGTACACACTTTTCAATGAAAAATAAAATTTTATTAGTGGAAGGAAGAACATTACTAAAAAAAATTTCTTATAGTATATAACGTGGTGATCACAATTCTATGGTTTCTTAATAAAGAGTCACTAACATCTTTGTGCACCTAGAAACTACAATGTTTAGGCATAATCCGGCTATGGCTATTTAAGAAAAACAGGAACTAAGACTCACAGAACAGCCTGAAGCAATAAAGCCTAAACCAGGGTGGGAATTGGTTGTGGGGATGTTTGGTGGTCCTGAGAATCAGTGAGAGTTGACTGATGAGAGATGATTATTAATTTGGCACAAATTAGTGAACTGACACAGTGTCAGTTCAAGAAGAAGTATTAAGAAAACTTTCCTCTTTAATGATTTGGCCTTCTCTACAGAAGAGAATAAACACATTTAACATGATGTTTTATATCTCTGCCCCTGTTTATCAGTAAGACTTTCCCTTGCCCCAGGGTCAAATGGGCAGTCTACTTTTTGTCCTGGACAGTAAGCCACTGACCCATTCAACCCCAAGTCCTTGGCCTCCACCTTCTCTCCTTGGCATTAATGTAATTTCTCTTCTAACCTTCTTGACTCCAGTCTCTAGCTGTGAAGCTTCCTATTGCTCCTTACAGACATGATTCTTCATCACTTAGACTGAATGTCTTTGGGTGTTTTGTGTGTGTGTGTGTGTGTGTGTGTGTGTGTGTGCGGCTAAAAGAAGGAAGTAAATAGATTCTGAAGGTACCACTCCTGTGCATCAGTTGATTTTCTGCCTCCTATTTTGGTCAGGTATGTCCTCCATAGTCCAAGAGGTCAGTCAGGGTAGGAACAAACACATTTTGTAGTCCTCAAATAACTTCTGCCTGAGAGAATTTTTGATTGACTAACTTTAAGGGGGGGGGGCCCTAAAAAAATGCTTTTGGCAATCTTCAACAGGACAGATGGAAATGTGCCTGGCAGGGTTTGATGTTCTAGGATGAAGTTTCTATCATCTTTTGTCTAGTCACAGAAGGTACTTTGGAGTAAGGAAAGGAAAACTGAGTTTGATGTGGGCTCATTTGGCTGGATATATGCTAGTTGGACATGCAATTTTTTGGCATGTCTGCCTAGTGTTTTCTGTAGTAAATGGGGAGCTCAGTGAACATCTGATGAAGAAAACATAAGACCTCAACAATTGCAGCAATGAAAACATTAAAATAGGAAACCAAAACCCACATGTGTGCCTGTAAGTTTCTACAAATGTAGACAAAAATTATTTATGGGCCAGGCAGATCCACAACTTAAGGAGAGATCTAGGTAAGATCAACTAAACAATGAATGCTACTGGCATTTACCAAGATTAGATTTACAAGATTTACCAAGTTTAGGGGCTGAGCAAAGGTGTTCTTCAGTTTTTGATGTGTGTTAATTAAGTGCATTCAGCCTTCCTGTGAAGTGAATCAGTGTTCCTTATTTCATATGTGAGGAAACAAGAGCAGAGAGAATAAATGACTTGCCATTTTGCCAAGCAGTAGTATCTCCCCAGCCACACTGTTAGAATTTCCAGTGGAGTTTCAAAGGATGACTTTAACTTCAAATTTAGTCTGGGTTCATGCAAGGCCACTTAGGTGAAATTTTCAGGTCTCTGAAGTCATTCACTGGTCCCACTTGGGAGGCTCATAATGGTCAGTAAGGGTCTACTAGGAAGGTGTGGGGTTTTAAGTGATTCTCATAGTGATTTCGGAGAAGGCAATGGCAACCCACTCCAGGTCTCTTGCCTGGAAAATCCCATGGACGGAGGAGCCTGGAAGGCTTCAGTCCATGGGGTCGCTAAGAGTCGGACACGACTGAGTGACTTCACTTTCACTTTTAACTTTCATGCATTGGAGAAGGAAATGGCATCCCACGCCAGTGTTCTTGCCTGGAGAATCCCAGGGATGGGGGAGCCTGGTGGGCTGCTGTCTATGGGGTCGCACAGAGTCGGACACCACTGAAGTGACTTAGTAGCAGCAGTAGCAGCAGCATAATGATTTAAATTAGTACTTGTCTTACTTTCTTAGTATAAACATGCCATCCCTGAGTGCCACTTATGTGCTACCAGAACAAAGAGCAAGCTGGCTGGAAAATTAATTCAACAATTGGTGGTAAAGGAACCCAAAAGCTTGCCAGACTAGTAGCCCAGTGTGATTTGTAGCAACAGAAAATGACAAATACCTGAGGAATGAGTTTCATGTTTATTTTTGGGGTACTCTTAACAGCAATAAGGGAAAGGGGCTATAGAGAGCAAACATGATAGATTCAATTTTTTCTCTTGCATGATGGGAGCCTTCCATGTGGAGTGACCCCCTATAAAGACAGAAGACTCAGAGTGTACTGGTAGAAGAGGAAAGTAAACAGATTGTCATGAGAGAGCTAACTGTGCCTTGCAAGTCTGGATCAATCCACATAAATTAGTGAGGACAGTGTGTCTCCTTAAGCAAACTGTGCAGAGAGGGCACAGAAACTATAGTGTTTACAGATGGAATTGGGGGTTGGGAACATCACGATTTTGAAGGATAAGATGTCACCTTTTGACAGTGCTGGTGGAGTGGCAGGGAAGGAGGACAATGAGAAGCCAGTATTAGGATAGAGACAGGCAGGCTTGGAAGATGGGAATGCTTAGACTAGAGGGCAGTGGAAGATTCCAGATATGTGCTTCATTCCAAATCTGTAAATACAGAGATTATCACTCCTGCATTTTGCCAGTGGGAAAGGGAACTAATTAATTAGAGGAAAAGAGGATGTTACAGTATTGGGACATTTTGAATTTCAATGGAGAAGTTGTCAGATTGTTTCAGAATGAGTCAGAAGGAGCTAAATGTTTAGGGGTGCATGGTTTGTGAGTGCATGATTCAGAAGGGGAATTTTATGTACTAAAAATGTCATTGAGTAAGTGGGCTTTCCTTTTTTTTTTTTTGAGTTCAAATTTGCCTTATTAGCAGCAAAATTCTAACATGCTGTGATTACACTTAGAGATCTATGTTTTAAAGATCTGAAACTCAAATACTTGTATAGATGAATTTTAATAGGGTCATTTCTTATAATGACCTTTCTTAAATGAACCTTGATAAAATTAGGTATTGAATGGCTGGATGAAGAACATCATGTCAATTTCTGAAAGGAATTCAGAAAGGGCTAAGTAAAGATATATTCATAATCTCTCTTTCAAGATACATCAAAATGCCCAAAGATTTCTATATTATTTCTTCCTCTCATCTCTTTCAGGGTGGGTCTATCTAATGGAAATAATATGGCAAAAGTTAATGTACAAAGATATTAACCTAGCATTTACAATTATAAAACAGAAAACATTTTGAAAAACAAGAAGCAAACAGAGTAATGTTCAACTAAATTACAATACACCCGTTCTGTAAAGCACGCTATTTATGTACTATTAAACTTCAATAAAATGATAGTTATGAAGACTAGATAATGAATATATGAAAAGCATTTAAATTTATGATTAATGGAAATGGTAAAGAATTAGCCTGCCAGTGCAGGAGATGCAAAAGATGTCTGAGTTCAATCCCTGGGTTGGGAAGATACCCTGGAGTAGGAAATGGCAACCCACTATAGATAGAGAAGCCTGGCAGGCTACAGTCCATGGGCTCACAGAGTCTGACGTGACTGAGCACAACATACATACAAGGATAATAATAACTAACATTTATTTTGTACCTATGTAGGTAATATCTCACTCTAAGTCCTTTAGAAGTTTTAACTTATTTAGTTATTAAAACAATCTCAAGTGGTAGTAGAATTATCATCCCCATTTTGCAAATGAAGGAACTAAGTTAAAGAGAGGCTAAGTAATTCCCCAAGATTACACAAATAGGGAGGTGTTGAGTCACATGGCTCAAGAGACATGATATAAAATTGTACCTATTATATGCTTAAAACTACTGATAAAGCATATTTGAGGAGAGAATACACTAATTCTAAAAACTGAAAACACTTCTTATACAAAACCATATTTCTGCAGGGCTATTATCTTCCGTGGTCCTCTATTCAACTAACCATCTAAATAAACATGATCTTATTAGGGCTGAAAGTACTGAATGGATTGTGTGGCTCCCTCTGAGAACTTGTGCAGTATTCTCCTGGCACTGCATGGGGTAATCTGCAGGAGTTTTAATATAGCTCACCATTTGTTTTCTCTCTTGTGAATCTAGTTACACACAACTGGAGACCAGAAGAAGTGGCTGATATTGGTATGGATATAGCCAAATACAATTCTATAAGTCGGTACTACTTTTGGAGGACTTTGTGGACCTGAACTTCAGATTCACATAAGACTATATTATGATATTATTATATGATATTTGATTACTATTAACAGTTCAAAAATCATTTCCACATCATCTCATTTGAATTTCACAAGAAAATTGTCTTTATTTTGCAGATGAAGAAGTGAGGTTCAAAGATCACTCATATTTTAGAGCCTGAATCTAAACCCTATTATTCTTTTATACAAAAATGTGATCATACTATATGTATGTACACCTATATATTTATATAAATGGATGAATACATCTATCTATCTCATCTATCATTGTTTATCTGTCTGGTTCTCCTGAAACTTGCTTTTCTCACCTAATAGTATGTAATATCCATGTCTCCAAACTAAGATGTAAATCTGACTTGTTCTTTTAGAAGACCAAATGGATACATCTGTCTACTCAACCATTCCATTCTTGTGGATGTATATGCTGCTCCAATTTTTTTGCTATCATAAATACAACTGCAATAAACATCCTTGTATGTGTGGCCTCATGTACCGGTACCTTAATTTTTACAGGGTTGATTCCTAGAAGTAAAATTGCTGAGTCAAAGGATACAGGCTTTTAAAATTTTAATATATTGTTAAATATATATTTAATATATATATTATATATATAATATATATATATATATATATATATATCTCAGATTCCTCTCCAAAAGGCTGGGTTGAGCACTTTCCCACTGATGATGTCTGGAAGTCCCTGCTTGTCTGCACCTTCACCAGACTTGGGAGTTGTCACTCCAGCCTCTTCAGAGATCAACTCTGGTATTCTAACTTTAAATCTAGGCCTCTGTCTTTTCAATTAAGATGTTTCAAATAACAGAGACTTTGGGCAGATTTTTTAAACAGTTATCTTTAGGAGATTATTCACAATCTAATAGGCTTGGGTTCTGTCAGAGGCTGCTTTTGGCCTCAGCAACTGCTTTGTATACACATAACATATCAATAAATAATAACCATTATGGTCCAACATTTGACAGTGTAGTAAGTTATGAACAAATCTCCTCATTAGCAGCACTATTATTTTGGTGTTTGCAGCAATCTAGTAGTCACAGCTAAGTTGAAACAAGAGCCATTATGTATGTAAAACATTTTTAGCTCATTTACTTTGAACTCACTTTGAATACAAGAGCACTTGGCCCATGCCATATGGTGTAATGTCAGAATAAGATGCAAACTGAAGTGAAAAGGAATAGGACCTCTTTGACATTAGAGTGTATTATCATGTACTTGGATGCTTGTGGCTTTAGAATGGAGTTAACAATTGCTTTTGAATAGATTCAGCTTTTAACTTCCATTTGAGCGACCCACATATTTTCTTATTATCAAAATGGAAAAGTCATTGTCCTAATATATTTATGTATGTCTATGTTTGCTGATTATGTTTGATGAAGGTGAAAGTGGAGAGTGAAAAAGTTGGCTTAAAGCTCAACATTCAGAAAACGAAGATCATGGCCTCCGGTCCCATCACTTCATGGGAGATAGATGGGGAAACAGTGGAAACAGTGTCAGACTTTATTTTTCTGGGCTCCAAAATCACTGCAGATGGTGACTGCAGCCATGAAATTAAAAGATGCTTACTCCTTGGAAGGAAAGTTATGACCAACCTAGATAGCATATTCAAAAGCACAGACATTACTTTGCCAACAAAGGTTCGTCTAGTCAAGGCTATGGTTTTTCCCGTGGTCATGTATGGATGTGAGATTTGGACTGTGAAGAAGGCTGAGCGCCGAAGAATTGATGCTTTTGAACTGTGGTGTTGCAGAAGACTCTTGAGAGTCCCTTGGACTGCAAGGAGATCCAACCAGTCCATTCTAAAGGAGATCAGTCCTGGGATTTCTTTGGAAGGAATGATGCTAAAGCTGAAACTCCAGTACTTTGGCCACCTCATGCAAAGAGCTGACTCATTGGAAAAGACTCTGATGCTGGGAGGGATTGGGGGCAGGAGGAGAAGGGGACGACAGAGGATGAGATGGTGGATGGCATCACTAACTCGATGGACATGAGTCTGAGTGAACTCCGGGAGTTGGTGATGGACAGGGAGGCCTGGCGTGCTGCGATTCATGGGGTCGCAAAGAGTCGGACACGACTGAGTGACTGATCCTGCTGATTAGTCAAGAGTTGAAATTGTGACATTGCATCATGTTACTTGATTTCCCTTTTAAAAAATTCCTGTCAAGTATCTCATAAGCTGAGTTTGGGGAGTTAATTAATTTGAGTACTGGATGGGGCAACTTGTAGCTTGTCTGCTATCCTTTTATCTTTTTCCAGTAATAGCACCTTGATTTTACTCTGGGGACCTTCTCTCCTCAGCTCCTTCAGTCTATAAGGATGCAGCTTAAGTGAAACACCTTCCTTCACCCCAGATCTAACACATTATGTTCTTCTGGCATGTGGTTGGTTCAATTGTGGGCATGTAACCTAGTTTGGGACAATGCTACTCAATTTTGGGACACTGAGAAGAAGTTTCCTTCCTTCTTGGTCAAAACTAACAACTTTATGGAATTTTTTTAGGTTTTTAGTCTTCCAGATAATAGCATGCAGAAGCTTATTACTATAGCACATTAAAAATTGCCCTGGGGGGAGGGGGGCTGAGAATAGAGCAAAAGCTACTGATAACCCTGACTGAAGCCAGTTCCCTTTTTGGGGGATCATACAATTGAATCACAAATTATTTCTTAGCTTGCCTCTTATTGTGTCTGGTTCCAGACACCTAAAGCACAGTTTGGAAATTAATAGTCTTTCTTCTGAACTGAGATAGATTATTTGTTAACTATCTTAGAACAGGTAATAAGAAAATAAGGCATAAGGGTGGGTGAGGAAGACAGCATATTTTCACCCAAACAGAGCTAAGGGAGGGCAAGTCATCCTCTGTTTAAACCTCAATCTGAAAAATACTTTTCACAAAACAAACATTTCTCCAATTGTCTCATGGAGACCAAATGTAGGGGGCAAGACTAAAAGCCACCCGAAGCACAGACATACAGGCAAGCACAGCACTATAGGACTATGAATGTTGAAAATGAAGTCTTTCCTGAGTTGAAATACTGTAAAAGGCACTGGAGGAAGCCAGTGTTCTTAGAAATACTATTGCTATAAACTATATACTCAAACCATGTCCTATGTAAGGCAAAAGCAAAGGCTAAAAATTGCCTGGAATTAGAAATAAGGGAACTGATATGAGGAAATGACACAGGCATGACAAGGATAGTGTGGAGCACGCAGAGTATGATGGGCAGTGTAAGGAGAGATCTGAACTGAAATTTAGAGCAGAGACATTTCCCTCAGCTTGGGGAAGTCTTCCCAATTCTTTCCTTCTCTCTCTCTCTCTTTTTGGTGGGGGCTGTTAAACACGAGTTATCTTTCTCACAGAACAAGCTGGTAGACAGGTTCCCAAGAGTAAGCAGCTCTGTGGGCCCTTGCATCTCAGTTCTGGCCAGGATGCATCCCGCAGAGCTACTAAGTGGCAGGTCGCGCCTGGACACCCCCACCCTCATTCCTCCAAAAGCCCTAAACTCAGGCAGGTGAGAGAGCCCCGCCTCCACAACCCCCACCACTCACCGGGACACCGCTTACACTTTACTACCGGATTGAGGTCAGGAGATCAACCCGGCCGAGTGGTCAGAGGGTACTAGGGGCCCACAGGCCTCGCCTCCAGGGCCAAGCCCACACACTGGCTCAGTAGGCCCAATAGGGTTAGGAGCCTGCAGCTTCCTCCCCCTCCTCTGGCAGGATCTCCAGGCTGCCGGTCTGGTCTGTGTCCGTGGGGAAAGCCGGAGCCCGTGGGGACGGCTGGGGCAGTGGGGAGTCGGGAGCGTAAGGCTGTGGGGCTCTGAGGCCAGCGCCAGACCTAGGACCTCCAGCACGTGGTGAGGCAGCTCACAGAGGGTTGAGGGGTGGGGAGGAAAAGCCAGAGGTTTGTCGGGAGCTGCGGGTCAGGGACTCACCGGGCAGCTTGTGGGCACGTCCTCTACACTCAGCTTCAAGGTCAGCTCGTCCAAGTGCTTGAGGATCTCACCGGATCCACAGCCAGAAGGCACGAGATGTCCAGCCCCACGTCTGGGGTGGGGTTGGGGAGCTGTCCACATCCACAGTGCTTTCTACAGCCGAAGGTCATCGGGGAGGGGGCATATTCCCTCTAGACGCTGAAGCAGAGAAAGCCGGAGTGGTGGGAGTCTGGGAAGTATCGGAGGGGCAGATCCAGCACCTTCAGGAGCAGTAGGAGTTGCCGCTTCATTATCTTCTGAGTTCCCGCTCTTGAAGCCACAAAAACAGCGAGAGGCACCAGCCTCGTGAGGAGTGGCCAGGGCCAATCGGAGAGAGAGACGGTCAGTCCTGCCCTGGACGTAGCCGAACTTGCTGTGACACAGGCCGCTGGTGGGGAGGATGTTGTGCTGCAGGTCCTGACCCAGGTTCTCGAGACTCCATAAGAATTTGTTGGTCCTTTGGGAGTGGCTCTCGCTCTTGACTCCGGCGACAAGGCTACAATATCACGTGGGGCGATTTCCTCCACTCCTGCTCTGGTCTCATGGATTTCCACGGTAGCTTCAGGAGGAAATCCCCATTGTTTTTCTCGTGCAAGTGGGGCTTCTGCTCCTCGGCGGGGCCCTCTCACCTGAGGTACTGCAGGAGGAGCCACCAAGCCTGGCACCTCAGGCTGGGGCTCAGACCGTGGGGGGCCTCTCCCTGATCACCCGCTGGTCCTGCCCAGCCCTCCCCGAGCATATGCTCGGCTCCTCACCCCTGAGAAGAGCCAGGCTCTCAGCTCAGGGACCTGCTGCTGGCTGCCCTCCGAACCCATGTGGTAGGCCTCCTCTGTGAGGCCTGCAGCGGTTCCAGCTCCATGCCGGAAGTGACCTCCAACCCAGGTGGGGCACGTCTTTAGATGCTGGAAGAGGGTCGCTGGAGGCCCTCCCAGGTGGCTGCAGGGATTCCTGGAAGAAGTCAGTCATGAAGGAGAAGCTGCTGAAGTAGGAATCCTGGAAGAAGCTAGACGTCACGTTGGAGGTGTCCTGGTCAAAGAGCTAGAGATGGTGGAAAGAGTTGGAGAGGATAGAGGAGTCATGAGGGGAGATGAGGTAGAGGGGATGGCCCTGTGGGGAGCTGGCCAACAGCAGGTGACAGCTGAGGACATGGAGCAAGGCTCAAGTGCTCCACAGTAGACGTGCCAGGCAGGCGGGGAGCCTCCGGCCTGTGTGACCAAGACCAGGCAAGTCCAGTTGAGGCCCGACTTTGAATGGCGGATGGATTTACCCTCGTCAGGCTCACTCACGGAGAAGACCAGAGAACCCCTGCAGGAGCTGGGCTCTGCACTTCTGACGACTCTGAATGACAGCCATGGTTTCCCCGGCGGCTGACAACTGCCCGGTGGGGCTCATAGCTGGGCTCAAAGGTCAGTTCCTCTTCAGCAGTGTAGGAGTCATCCTCACTTGGAGGAGAGGATTTGAGTGGAATCTCCAGCTTCTTCTACAGGAGCCCAGTGCAGAAGGACATAATTTGTCCTTCTCCCCAGCATAGATGATGTGGTTGATGAGGGAGCCCAGGTAGAGCTTCTTGGTATGTAGGTACATACCTCTTCACCAGTTCTCTAATGAGTGGAGTTGATGTGAGGGAAAAATATTTATATAGTGAGCAGGACTGGTGGAATACTATGTTAGGTTGTTCTAAGTCAGATGAACATTATATTTTCTTCTGTATGATTTTTGCTTAGATTAAGTGTATAGAACACTGTCTATGGTCATTATTCCATAGGAAGAAATCTATTGTAGTTAATCCTTTGTCGTTTCCATGAAATCTTTAGACTGATTCTTCAGGGGTACAGTTAAGATCCTGATGCTCAGAGTGGGTTGACAAGAGAAGCTCACCCTTGGTGGGATGTGGATGGTCTTGAAGTGATTTCCATGTGGTTGTGTCTCTTGAGCAATCTTCCCAAGCAGTGCATTCCAGGAGGTAGTAGGCTTTGTATTTCCAAAGCTAACACATCTGGGCATGTACAAAGCCAGCTCTGTGGATGCTCTTTTAAATAGCTAAACTGATTGGTAGGAATTCAGTTCAGTTCAGCTGCTCTGTCGTGTCTGACTCTTTGCTACCCCATGGACTGCAGCTCGCCAGGCCTCCCTGGTGATAGACACTATCACCAACTCCTGGAGTTTACTCAAACTCATGTCCATTGAGTCGGTGATGCCATCCAACCATCTCATCCTCTGTCGTCCCCTTCTCCTCCCGCCTTCAATCTTTCCCAGCATCAGGGTCTTTTCAAGCGAGTCAGTTCTTTGCATGAGGTGGCCAAAGTATTGGAGTTTCAGCGTCAACATCCGTTCCTTCCAATGAACCCTCAGGACTTACCTTCTTTAGGATGGACTGGTTGGATCTCCTTGGAGTCCAAGGGACTCTCAAGAGTCTTCTCCAACACCTTAGTTCAAAAGCATCAATTATTTGGTGCTCAGCTTTCTTTATAGTCCAGCTCTCACATCCGTACATGACCACTGGAAAAACCATAGCCTTGACTATCCAGACTTTTGTTGGCAAAGTAATCTCTGCTTTTTAATATGCTAAGTTGGTCATAACTTTCCTTCAAGGACTGGTAAGAGAAAGCCTCCCTAATGGTACCTGTGCATCTTCCGTATTCATATGGCTGTCTTCTTTTCCCTCTTTTTTTTCTTTTCCTTTTTTCTTTTTTTTTTTCCTTTGTTTCCCTCTTTTTTTTTTTCCATCATGGTAAAATGCACAAAACATAAAATTTACCATGTTGACCATTTTTAAGTGTTCAGTTCATCGGTGTTAAATACATTCATAGTGTTGCACAACCGTCACCACTATCCATCTCCAAGGCGCTTTTCATCTTCTAAAACTGAAACTCTATACCCTTTAAATAATAACTCCCCATTCCTTTCTCCTTCTAGTCTCTGGGAACTATCATGCTAGTGATACTTCCTGTGTCTATGATGTTTTTTTTGCAGTGGAGGTGGTCTGATTCTCTTCTTGATAACATTGTAGCTAGTCAGGGAGACTAGTGGGGGGAGTCAGTCAAAATCTATGGAGCTGTAGGAAATACAACCAGGAAGAATGGGACTTGTACTCTGTTAAGCATCCAGTACAGTTAGTTCAATGACCTTGTACAAGTTCTTTAAGCACTCTGGCCTACATTTCCTCATTTATAAAATGGGGACAATAATATTTCTTACCACATATGTTTTTATGAGTAGGAAATGGAGTAATACATGTAAAATATACAGCAGTAACTGGCACATCCTCAGCACTAGATAAATTTTAGTGATGGTGACAAGCTCTCAGGGCAATTGTCCTTGGTTAAATTAGACAGTTCAAGCAGAAAAGGAAGTGGTAGCTGACACAACCCCACCAGGCTGTGTGGGTCTAGAGATCAGCTGTGAGGATAGTTTGGTTATTCAAATGGCCGATTTACTATTTCATGTTTATGTCAGCCTTTTCACTTTGTAAAGACTTGAAATATTGTTTTTTGTTGAAAGTACCCCATGGCAATGTGAAAGATACAAACAAATCAGCATTTCTTAAGTGGAAGGGAACCCATGTGTGTATCACTGACTTTGACAGTCACATTAGTGACCATATCACTGTCTAGAAAATTTTGGTTATTACCAGAGAAAGTATCCACAGAGCATTATGAAATTACTCTTATAGAAATCAATATTTTCTTTATATAACAACATTTCTTACTGCCTACAACTTGGGCTTTAAATAGTGTAAGAGATGATATTGTTTGAGATTAAAAGGCCAAACTGAACATGTGCTTACACATGCTCCACTAATGCTTTGCAGACAGTGACTGGAGATTTTTTTAATTCCACTTCTACCTAGATGCTGTTGTTTCCATGACACTAGTTTTGGGAATGGTGCTGAGCACATTCAGCCATTGCAAGTGATGGATTAGATAGTAATTGATGTGTGTTACGAAACTCACATCTGGGCCTTCTACCAACTGAGAGTCGATTTGATTTGATCTGGCAAAAGGAGTTTCAAAGCATTTGGTTTTTAAATTATAGTGATTTATAGAAAAGTGCCTCTTCAGATTGCTATCAGCTGGTAACAGGTTGAGTTCCCAGAAAAAAAGGGCTCTTTCATTGTCCTGATTTTTCCAAATGGCACACCTACCAGGGAACTTCTTTTCAACATAGCCTCCTGGGGCTATCTCTTCCATTTGTTGGATATGCTGCCTACAGATTGAACCAGTGATGCTAAGGTTGTAGTTCACAGTGTTATAAACTTATTTTGGGTTATTGGATAAAACTTGGGCTATCAAAACCATGGAAGTAAAGTACTTCAGTATAAAGTTAGGATTTAAAAAATATTCATAAATTTATGTGAGCAATTTTTTTCATTTCAAAGTGGGTAATGTTTGCTCTACAAAAATTCTCCTGTCTTAAATTCTGTTTTCTCATTCCTACGTTCCCTTCACTTGTTTCTGTCTTATCTCTATAGTGAACAAGATACAAACACTAAATACCTTCCTCCACTCTTGACTCCTTTTTTAGCAAGGCTTACAGATACTAAGGGGAAGGCAATGGCAACCCACTCCAGTACTCTTGCCTGGAAAATCTCATGGATAGAGGAGCCTGGTAGGCTGCAGTCCATGAGGTTGCTAAGAGTCAGGCATGACTGAGCGACTTCACTTTCACTTTTCACTTTCATACATTGGAGAAAGAAATGGCAACTCACTTCAGTATTCTTGGCCTAGAGAATCCCAGGGGCGGGGAGCCTGATGGGCTGCCATCTATGGGGTCGCACAGAGTTGGACACGACTGAAGTGACTTAGCAGCAGCAGCAGATACTAAAATCAGTCTTTCATTTTTGTTTTTGGATTTCACTTTAGTATGCTTAACTTTTTGTCTCTATTTTACCTTTTCTGGGCATTGCCCTTTAGGCTTTTTATTTCTTTGGGAAATGGAAGGTTTATTTTTTTTTTATTTGGGAAAGATTTATTTATTTATTTATTTCTTCTCTGTTAAAGGAATTTCAAGCATCATTAAGCAGCACAGGAACCTTTTTGAAAGGGGTAAACAGTCTTCCAATTTCATACTAGACCTTGTTGTAAGACAAGTGCTAAAGGCAAACCTGATTTAATCACACTGGAGGGCTCTGAAAGAGAATCATTAGGAATCACCTTCCACTCAGCTATGGCTACTGGTATCCTATACCAGATGAAGAATGATGGTGTTTTCCCTAAATATAAGTTTCCTCTATAGGTCCCCAGGGTAGTACTTTGCAACCTGTAATATGCATGTGAATCACCTGGCATCTTGTTAGACTATTTTTTTTTAATTAATTAATTTTTTAATTAAAGGATAATTGCCTTACAAAATTTTGTTTTCTGTCAGACCTCAACATGAATCAACCATAGGTATACATATAATCCCCTCCCTTCTGAACCTAGGATTTTTGGGTGGGGCCTAAGGTTCTACATTTCTAACACCCTCCCACATAACACTAATGTGGTTGGTCCCTAGACCACACTACTTGAATAGCAAGGGTCTAGAAGGGTCTATGCTTTCAAATGTTTCTTGTCTCCTTTCTATATTATTCTTCTTTTCTTGAAGTAAGTTTATATTGATGTGCATTATGGCATAGTTTTGTTTGTGCCCTCCAAGAGTCTGTTTCCCGAGTCCTGTGTAAGTTCTATAATCAAATCTCACTGGCCTCCAAAGTCAAATTCTTTGGGAGTTCTCAGTCCCTTTGCCAGATCCCCAGGTTGGAAATCTGTTGTGGGTCCTAGAACTTTCTTAACAGTGCAAGAATTTCTTTGGCATAATTGTTCTTCAGTTTGTGGGTCGTCTGCTTGGCGGCTCTGTGGTCAGGTTAATGGTGACCTCATTCAAGAGGGCTTATGCTACAGGCTGTGTGACCAGGTAGCTGCACTCAGAGCCTCTGCCCCTGTGGCAGGCCACTGCTGACCCATCCCTCCACAGGAGACTCAAACACAGGTCTGAATGTTGGTTTCTAATTTAGCAGCTTCCTGGTCAGACTATTTGATCTGTATATTCTGTATATAACTGATCTGTATATAACTCTATATATTCATGGAGAAAAAAAGGGTCTGAATTAGCATACTTGTTTGATCTTTTCCCTGAAAGGTCTTAAGAACATTATGTTTAAAACTCTATTCAATTTTATCTACTGAGCACTCTCTGCCATTTGCTACAGTGCAGGGTGAAGAGACCAGGAAGCTGCTAAATTAAGAGATCAATGTTCAGGGTCCCACAGGTGGAGCTTTGACCATTGTTTCCACCTTTTTTACCTCTACAAAATAAGGTGATTTGCCTTCTTATGAATCCTGAGGACAGTGTCAAAGCCTCTGACCATGCAGTAAAGTCAGAAAAGCAAATAAAGAGTTTCTTTTAAAATATATATATTTTTAGAGCAGTTTTAGGTTCATAAAAAAACTGAGATGTTATAGAGATTTCCCATATACCCCTTGCCCCATACATGTATAGCTTCCCCCATTATCAACTCCCAAATAGTATAGATTCCTATCATGTCTGCACCATAGCATCTGCACTTAGTTAGTGCAGAACTCAGGAAATAACAACAATAAAGGGACATCTTTCAAATAAATTAATATGCTTAAGAAAAAAAGAATTGATGGTGATGTGGTATGGACAGTATGGTTAAAAATAAGTGTAGTTTCAGAGAAAAGCAGCTTGTGGTCCATGATGCATTTTTTAAAAAGAAAAGAAGAATGAGCTTCCCTACAAGTTTTCCATTGCAAGGAGAATGCAAAATTTCTGTTGTTGCTCTAAAAATAAGTAAATCAAGAATGTTTGTTTACATTTTAAAAATAGAATTATTGATACT
This sequence comes from Bubalus kerabau, assembly GCF_029407905.1. Lineage (NCBI taxonomy): Eukaryota > Metazoa > Chordata > Mammalia > Artiodactyla > Bovidae > Bubalus > Bubalus kerabau. Next base: position 102,270,812 of record NC_073626.1, read on the forward strand.
AGCATTCTATAAGCTCTTTTGATGGCTGATGAAGTGCTAAAACACAAGCAACCTCATTTTTTTTAAGCCCTTGAACTGGCCACTTACACTTGCAAACAAGATAGGTAAGAAGCAAGGAAAAACCATCTGGGCAATATGTCTTTTTAATTTAAGGTTGATTTCTATTTGTTTTGGAATTTGAATCTCTGAATTTACCTCTGTTTGATCCTTCAGCCAGAGTACTTGAATTGGTTTGTGTTTGCCCTTGTTTGAAGACTATGTACATATAACAAAGAAAATTAATGTAGCAAGAGCATTTCCTGTTGCTTAAGGTTTTTGTTGGTTTTTTTTTTTTTTTTTTTAAGAACAGTGAATCTCTATTGTTACAATCAGTGATCATTTTGGAAACATCCATGTGAATTATACCAATGGTAATTCCTTTAGAAAGATAAAATTTTGAGGGTTTTGCCAATTGAAGTATTCAGTGTAAAAACAGATTTCTCCAAATGTAGCAAATTGTTGGTTCATTTACTAACCATGTTTGTTTCATGTATTTGCATTTGCCAGACAAACACTGAGAATATATATTTTAATTTTATTGCAGAACTACCATTTCAAGGCATACCGTGAAATTATAATTTATGTTCCTGAGATTTTTTTGTAGTTTTAGAATGATCATTTCAATTTAGCCCTGGGTACCTTATACTATTATGCTAGGAACACTTCCAGTTTAAACATATATAATTTATTTTTAACAGATTTTGCTTGGAGTACACAAATGAAATGTAACAGTCATTACAGAGATTGTCTTAGTTCATTTACTAAACATGAATCCATGTCCTCTGTTTCCCTTATCTTTTGCATGACTTTCAGCTGGGCTTCTGTTCTCTGCTTTGATGCAAATTGCAGGTTAAAGAAGGAGGTGCCCAACACGAGGTCCTTTTCATGAAACAATTCTGGCAAGTGATGTGTGTGTGTGTGTGTGTGTGTTATTCAGATACTCTGTATATTTTAGATAATTCATTCTGAAAAATCAAATTTCTCAATCAAACCGTCAAGCATTCTTAACCCTTTTATGTGTGTAACTCTTTGCTTCAAAACCCCCAAACAGAAAACCTTGATCTTGAAACATTTCCTCTTTGGAAGATGATGGTTTCATCTTTTGAAGTTATTTTACCTTTATTTAAGAAAAGTTATTCAAAATTCAACTTCTAATTAGAGTCTTCATTCTCTCATCAAGCAGAATAGATCAAACAAACTAAGCATATACTGCTCCATGAATTTCCAGCAGAAATTACCCAGTGGTAAGCATATAAATATAAATAATATGAAAACATTGTGTGGTATGCTCTGTATGAGACTTATGCCCAGCAAGTTTTGGCCTCTGGGCATTTATATTGGGTTTGTGTTACCTTTGCATGTGAACTCTCGATGGTTTATTATGTACTGTCAAGCTCAGCACATGTGGTGTACAAAATAGTTCCTTTATTCTGTACTTAGGAGAATGTTTGAGGAAGGTTTCATTGTGTAAAGCTGTTTATTGATTGGACAGATTTTATGCCATTTGAAACTGGAATTATGTAGAGCAATTATCAAGAGTGTAACAGAGATTTTGGATTCAGCAAATAGGCGGGGCTCAGAAATTAGGCTTTCATCAGTAGTGAATAAATCTCGCTAAAGGATTAAGGTAGGAGAGCAAGCTTTTGCAGATTTGTATTCACTGTGTATTGAGCTTTCATAAGATGCCATAAGGAGTTTAGAACTTCCCTGGCAGAAGCTAAAAAATAAAGATGGGATTCTGTGAGCGTTATGGGTTGTTAGGTGAGTTTGCTTTGGGCTATCAAATAAAAATGGCACATGTCATTAGGCTTATGGAGAGAGAGTTTTAAATATCTTTCTTCAAAATTATGTCCTCTTTTGATTTATTCTATGGTCCTTTTTATTTGTCTCAGATTTCTGAAAGAGGCCTGTGATGGGGGGGTGCCCAAGGGATCATCCCTCTTGTAATCTGACATGTTGAATTCTGTGTGATCCACACATTTTTTTTTTCTTTGATATTGGACACTTTCCAAGCACTGAATTATTTCTGCTGTTTAAAAAAAAAAAAAAAAGCCAAACCCAAACAAAAGTCTTCTTAAGAGAGCGAAAAAGCCTTAAATATAGCTGTGTGTCTTTACAAAGCAGAAGCCTCAAGATCACAATTGAAAAACTAAAAATATTTAGCCCTGGCTGAGATCCTCTGGCCTCTTCATGCATGATGTTTTGATTGTCCTTCCAGCTTTCATTCATGCCCGTATCCACCATTATCTCTGATATTCAGTCTTCAGAGGAGAAAGATGAATAGTGTCTTCATTGGGAGGCACATGGGTAATATGAAGGTGGAAGTGACTTCAGTAGATAAAGATCCACCAAATACTGGCCTGCGGGCTCTCATTACACAAAGGTTGGAGGAGTGCAATAAAAAGATCAAATTCAGCAGAGAGAAACAGCACACATCGTCTTAGCTGATCGATAACCAGTTTCTGAGAGTAACAACTGTCAGCTGAGCTGTATCAGTCGCTCCTGGAGACCTACCAAGGAGTGAAGATCACATCCCTTTCAAACTTGGAGGCCTTTAAAGTAAGCAAACCTATAGGGATTAAGGCTTGTTGCAATGATTTCTCTATAACATTTTGAAGATTTGCTTTACTGATGGAAAAATATTTTCACCAATGCAAGTGGTATGAGTTAAAGAAAAAGCAAGATAAATTAGGCCATTATTGTCACATTTTTCACAGCCACCCTACTAAACCCTGATGTTTAAAAGGAATTTATATAAAGGGGAACATAATTTTTGATACAATACTGAACTTGCAGGTTGCTAAAGTGAATACTTTAGAACAGTCTGAGCATGTTCTGACTAGAACAAAGTCTTAGCAATGGCTTCCAGTCAAGCATAGCTACATACTTCATTTAGACATTTCTAGAATGAAAACAAGAGGGAACTTTTAAGAATCTTTAAACCCTATTTCCCCACCTACTCCTTCAAGTATAAATTTAGATAAGTGTAATGTACAGAAAACAAGCATCCAAATAGACTCATTTGATTATATAGCTTTTCTGTCTAGGAATTATGGAATCAGGATGCTTTATTTGATCTTGGAATATAATATTACTGAAAGTTTTTGCTAAGGTTAGTAAAAAGGGAATTCAATAGATACATTAAAATGCCTGAAACAAGCTCATGAGTTAGAACACTGAGCTCATTGCACTTTAAGACTGGAAGTCAGAATTCTGATGCCACTCAGCATTGTCTCTGTGTGTGTGTGATTGTGCATATTAGTGTGTGTGCATGTGTGTGTGTGTATGTGTGTGTGAAGTGGGAGGTTGCCCTAGGAAAAGAAATTTCTTTGGCTCAATATTTTAGAGCATGTTACTTCAGAGAAACACCTTTTAATTGGCATTTAAGCTCTGTCGATACACACTGTATAAGGATGACAGTTTTCTTTTCTGGAGACCATTTATTAATGGCTCAATATTCTCATCAATATTTAACCACTGGGAAGCAAGAGAGGTCTATTAGGTTACCTCAAGAATTGTTTGAAAATCTGTAATAATTTGAATCAAAATTCAATCTGAGAAAACTTGGGAAACCTGTCTGACTAGAAAGCTTTTCCTTTCTCCTCCCCTCCCCCGCCCCCCCTTCTTCAAGTTCTTCTGATTTGTGAGCCCAGGGCAAGTTTAATTATAATTAGTTAATGTTAGTTAATTAGGTAATGTTCATATAGTGCTTTGAAGATGAAAAGTGTTTTAGAAATGCTAAGTGCTATCATTATTAATATCAGCAAAGGGGGAAAATTAAGTATGCCGAACACTTTTAGAAACTGCAGAATCTGAAAGTGAAGTGCTTGATGGCATGTGACTCTCAGTTCCACCATCTCGTCTCTTCCTGCTGAAAAGTGAAGCAGCCTTTTGTCTCCATTGTTTGGGTGTCCAGAGCTCCCTTCCTCCTTCCCTGTTATGTGCTGACACTGTTCAAAGAGGTAAGCAGTCAATCTTAGGCTAAACACTTCTCCAAATATATGTCTTCAAGCACATATACTCACATGTATGTATGTTCACACATACATAGTCCAGCCTTCAACATAAGGCCATGCTCATGTTTATTTCTGAGCTCAGAGATGTTCTATAGGCCCTCACTCTTTCTATTTTCTTTAATCCTTCTTGTTCTGTATTGCCGAAGAAAACAATAGAAAGCTAACAAGGACAAAAAGAATCACTGTTTTTTGGATTATCTAATTTATTTAACGGAGAAGGCAATGGCACCCCACTCCAGTACTCTTGCCTGGAAAATCCCATGGACGGAGGAGCCTGGTAGGCTCCAGTCCATGGAGTCACTAAGAGTCGGGCACGACTGAGCGACTTCACTTTCACTTTTCACTTTCAGGAAATAAACCTGCCAAGTGGAAAGTATCTCTTTGTTGCAAACATAAGGAATTGTCTTAGTTGTAACTAAAATTCAAACTTGTAAGGCACATGGCTTCTAAGCCTTAGAAAAATGCATGGCTGTCCCATACGATTTGCAGAACAGAAGGCATTCATAGACCATGTTATCTCTGGATGGAGCTTTATACAACCTTTATTAGCTATGCTGAGGAAAGTAGGTCAATATAATTTCCAAAGTACAGAGGAAAGTGGGCCCTGGCTAGAGGAAAGTGGGCCCTGGCCAGAGCTAAGTCCAGATGAGTTTGGAAGTTGCTCTTTGGAGAGGAGTGCTAATTGGAGGCAATGCCTTCCTCACTGTCTTCCAAACTGAAATTACATTTGTTGTAGAATTTAATTCTGAAGAGGCTTATAATGCAGAATAGATTAAAGTTTGGGGTCTTGGAATGAAGTAAATCAATGTATGGTGGCAGAGAGACCAAAGAGCAGAAAGAGGGTTTGGGGTCTGTATTGCCATCTCACACTGGACCTCTACATAGAAAGTATAGATGATATTTGAGTGATCAAAAGGCGTAGAAAGTCATATAGGAAACTCAGCTCGATTCCTCACTTCTTTGTTTAGCCCCTTATTCCTTGTTACCTTTCCTTTATTGGGAGTAAATACCAGGGAAATGGCATGGAAGTATCTTGGAATTGAGTTAAATTATTCCCAAGAGTCCAAATTGGTTTCTTGCTGTTTGGTAGAGTAATTTGTGCATCTCACCAAAGGGCTAATGAACACTTCACTTTGGCACTTGGAAACAGACACATTCAGATCATGTTAATCAAATATAATTAACTTTCAAGGAAGGAGGCTGGAAGAGTGGGCCAAAACAAATATGCTGAAACAGAACAGAGATGAATGCAAAATCTTGCAGTTAAAAAAATAAAATCAACTGCACGTACATAGAATAGCTATGTGGTTTATTAAAACAAAGCAAGACAAGACAGCATCCAGCCAACTGTAAAGGCTTGAGTTGTCTAAAAGCTCTGTATATATGCAGTGATGTGGTCCAAATGCTAAACACTCAGGCCTCAGTTTCATGTGGCAAGTTTCTAGCACCAAGGTTGAAGGAGGGCTGCTCTGGCCTGTTAAGGCCACATCCTGGGCTTTGAATTTTGAGAATTCTTGAGTATTTTATGAGGAATTATTTAACTTGGAGGGGTTTAGCCTAGAAAAGTGAAGATTCTAGAAATAGAATGATCATTTCAAATGAAAAAGAAAAAAAAATTTTTTTTTCAATACGAAAAATCCTAACATGGAGGAGAGATTAGACCTAAATGGCTGTGGCTAAAGAAGAAATAACCAGTCAAACTATGGTTCTAGACTTTAAAGTTCTCTGTATATTGATCCAGACTTCCTCCCTCATGCTGTTCTCCCCTCCTCTCTTACCAGAATCCTTTACCCATCCACTCTGGGTTGCCTCACTTTTTTCCCAAACACACCTTTCTAGTTACCTGTAGGGCCTCCCCTCACCTTTATATTATTCCTACTACTTTTCTGTCCAGCTGAATTCTTCAAAGTCTTGCCTAGTGGTTTTCAACTTTGGCTGCATATTAGAATTACCTAGAGAGCCTTTAAAAAGTCTATGCCTGGGCTCCTTTCAGAGCTTCTAATTTAATTGGTCTGGGATGGGGCCCAGGCATCAGTATTATTTTAAACTCACCAGGTGATTTTAATGGAAACCTGGTGTCAGGGACCAGCAGTTTAGTCCCAACTAAACTTTGATGGTGCATTACTCCATTTAACTTGTTCCTTTGACTGCCTACTAGAACACTCACTTGTAATTAATATAATGTCTGACTTAATTCATTTAAGAAGAAAGAACTACCTGTTTTTGTATTGTTAAGCATCTTTCAGGGTCCACACATCTCATTTCTCCTAAATCCCTTGGATGTGTTTTATATTCCATATTCTGTCCTCTCCAGTACAGTGCCTTACACACAGGACTGTGCATGTGTGAATTTTAAATTATTATAGCAAATCAATAAAATATTTCTTACTTAATTGGCAAATAAAATATTAATTTTTATAGTTGATACTAAACATATGAAAATCATTATATTTAGAAATGTATGTTAAAAAAAAAGGATGGGTCATGAAAATTTAGTTAAATTATTGGGTGAAAAGAGTATTTGGGGGGCATTCAGTTTTGTAGGGTATATCATGGAGAGTAATTGTGATGGTTCACCAAAGGTGACACCCAGAAGACATGGAATAATTGGGTTTGGGTTACCTGGCAGTGGCTTAGCTTGACTTTACTCATGAGAAGTTGGGACATGAGACTCCAACAGCATGCAAGGTTACTTTTCTCTTTCTGGCCAGTGGGAATATCTTTGCTTTCTTTATTGCCTGAGACAGGGTGGCTTTTTGAATCACTGGACTGAATTTTGTTTTAGTCCTACAGGTGGATTTGTTCAAGCCAGAACAAAAACTACAGGCCAAGAAACTGATGGAGTAACTAAACTGTTAATAAATTCCAGTGCCACCTAATAATAATACTTTGTATTTATATAGCCTCTTTCTTGGAGGAGCTCAAAACACTTTATAGGCACTGAAAGTTAATCAAGTTGGGAATTTTTCAATCATAGTGGGAGTGAGATCCAGGCCTACAAACCCCCAAGCAAGCTTTCCTTATTTACACATGTGGACCCTGTTAGTGTGGGGACTTCAAAAGTCTGAGGCTCTTTGGGTTTAGAGATGTTGTAACATTAAATGAACTGAAATTCATTTCTGGCCAGCTGGTGTAAGGATCCAAACAATGTTTAAAATATTTTAACAAATGAAAACATTAAAAAAAAATAATATGCAGCTGTCTGGGATTACTTTGTAACTATGACAATTGCTGAAATATAATGATCCCTGTGTTTATGTTTCTAGTTATTATAAGAATAATTGTGAGGATGGAGAATGAATTTTACTTTTTTAGCTTATTGAAATTTCTTGTTTCTCTTTAATGTGTATAATCTCTGAGCAATAAAAGGGACTAGAGAAGTAGAAGTTTCTATAGCATAGTTAAGGGTAAGAGGTTAAAAATAAAGATCTTATGACAAAAATGTTAAGTGGTACCTTGATTATTCTTATGGCAATTAGGGTATCATTTTATGGAAGAGCCCTTTAAATAAGAGCTTTCAAACATGAACAAGAAATGCACTCTGTGATGGAATTTTATACTTTTGGTTAATAACGAGAATCATGCAAATGATCCATGTCATCAAAGACTGATTAGTTGTATGAGCTTAATCTTGAAATCTGTGCCCTGTGGTCTGTTACATTCCTTGCTTCAGAACTCCTTTCTTAACACTTGGACTTAACATGATTTGCTTGTTTATTGTGGAGTTGGATTTTGTCTAGGCAACCACTTTCTTTTTCTGGGGTCCTGGGACTCAAAATGTGTGACATGTAGCAAGGTTTTATGTATCTTCTAAAGAGGCAGATGGAGTTGATTTTAGCATCTGCCATATTGTAGTGGAATGAGTCTTCCAAAATTAGAATATCACCTCTTCATTCAAAGAGACTTTGTAATTCCAAATAAAAATTATGGGTTCAGTAAGCATCTGTTGATTGATTTTTCTTAATATGGTGTTCCTCAGGGTGAGATGAATAGCATTGTGAGGGTCAGGATGACTTTATGTGGAACTAGGAACCTACCTAGAGAAGACAATGGCACCCCACTCCAGTACTCTTGCCTGGAGAATCCCATGGACGGAGGAGCCTGGTAGGCTGCAGTCCATGGGGTTGCTAGGAGTTGGATACTACTGAGCAGCTTCACTTTCACTTTTCACTTTCATGCATTGGAGAAGGAAATGGCAACCCACTCCAGTGTTCTTGCCTGGAGAATCCCAGGGATGGGGGAGCCTGGTGGGCTCCCGTCTATGGGGTCGCACAGAGTCGGACACGACTGAAGCGACTTAGCAGCAGCAGCAGCAGCAGCAGGACCCTACCTGGAGTAACAAACAAGTTTGGCCTTGGAGAACAAAATGAAGCAGGGCAAAGGTTAACTGAATTCTGTCAAGAGAATGCATTGGTCATAGTAAATACCCTTTTTCAACAACACAAGAAATGACTTTACCCATGAACATCACCAAATGGCCAATACTGAAATCAAATTGATTACATTATTTGTAGCTGAAGATAGAGAAGCTGTATACAGTCAGCAGAAACAAGACCTGGAGCTGACTGTGGTTCAGATCATCAGCTTCTCATAGCAAAATTTAAGTTTAAACTAAAGAAAGCAAGGAAAACTACTAGGTCAGCCAGGTACGACTTAGTCAAATCCCTATGAATATGCAGTGGAGGTAACAAATAGATTCAGGGGATTAGAACTTATAAACAGTGTGCCTGAAGAACTATGGACAGAGGTCCATAAATTGTACAGGAAGCAGCTAACAAAACCCTCCCCCAAAAAAAGAAAAGCAAGAAGGCAAAGTGGTTATTTGAGGAGGGCTTACAAATAGCTAAAGAAAGAAGAGAAGTGAAAAGCAAAGGAGAAAGGAAAAGGCATATCCAACTAAACACAGATTTCCAAAGAATAGCACAGAGAGACAAGAAGGCCTTCTTCAATGAACACTGTATAAAATTAGAAGAAAACAACGGAAGGGGAAAGACTAGAGAGCTCTTCAGGAAAATTGGAGATATCAAGGGAACATTTTGCCCAAAGGTGAGCATAGTAAATGACATAAACAGTAGAGACCTAGTGGACACTGAAGAGATCAAGAAGAGATGGAAAGAATACATGGAAGAACTGTATAAAAAAGATTCAGATGTACTGGATGACTATGATAGTATGGTCAGCCACCCAGAGCCAGACATTCTGGAGAGTGAAGTCAAGTGGGCCTTAGGAAGCACTGCTGTTAATAAAGCTAGTGGTGCAATAGAATTTCAGTAGAACTATTCAAAACCCTAAAGGATGATGCCATAAAGGTGTTGCTTTCAATATGTCAGTAAATCTGGAGGACCCAGCAGTGGCCACAGGACTGGAAAAGGTCAATCCTCATCCCAATTCCCAGGAAGGGTAGTACTAAAGAATGTGCTAACCATCAGACAGTTACACTCATCTCCCATGCTAGTAAGGGCATGCTTAAAAATCTTGCATCCTAGGCTTCAGAATTATGTGAACCAAGAACTTCCAGATGTCCAAGTTGGATTTAGAAAAGGAAGAGGAACCAAAGATCAAATTGCCAGGAATCACTGGATCATAGAGAAAGCTAGGGAATTTAAAAAAAAATATCTACCTCTGTTTCATTAACTATGACAAAACCTTTGATTGTGTTGATCATAATAAACTGTGGAAAGCTCTTAAAGAGATGGGAATACCAGACCATTTTACCTGTCTTCTGAGAAATCTGTATGTGGTTCAAGAAGCAACAGTTAGAACCCTGTATGGAACCACTGATTGGTTCAAGGTTGAGAAAGGAGTAGGACAGGGCTGTCTGCTGTCACCATGTTTGTTTAATATGTACACTGAGCACATCATGAGAAATGCTGGGCTGGATGAGTTACAGGCTAGCATCAAGATTGATGGGAGAAACATTGACAACCGCAGAATTGCAGATGATACCTCTATAATGGCAGAAAGCAAGGAGAAACTAAAGAGCCTCTTGATGAGGGTGAAGGAGGAGAGTGAAAGAGCTGGCTTAAAACTAATATTAAAAAAAGGAACTAAGATCATGGCATCCGGCCCCATTACTTCATGGGAAGTAGAGGGGGAAAAGGTAGAAGTAGTGCCAGATTTCCTCTTCTTGGGCTCTAAAATTACTGCGGATGGGGACTGTAGCCATGAAATCAGAAGACGTTTGCTTCCTGGCAGGAAAACTATGACAAACCTATACAGTGTGATAAAAAGCAGAGACGTTACTCTGCCAACAAAGGTCTGTATAGTCAAGGCTATGGTCTTCCCAGTGGTCACATATGGTTGTGAGAGCTGGACTGTAAAGAAGGCAGAGTGCTGAAGAATTGATGCCTTTGAACTATCATGCTGAAGAAGACTCCTCAAGGTCCCCTGGACAGCAAGGGGATCAAACCAGTCAATCTGAAAGGAAATCAACCCTGAGTACTCATTGGAAGGACTGAGCATGAAGTTGAAACTCCAGTATTTTGGTCATCTAATGCGAACATCTGACTCACTGGAAAAGTCCCTGATGCTGGGAAAGATTGAGGGCGGAAAGAGAAGAGAGCATCAAAGGATGAGATGGTTAGATAGTATCACTGATGCAATGAACACGGACTTGGGCAAACTTTGGGAGATGGCGGAGGACAAAGAGGCCTGGCACGCTGCAGTCCATGGGGTTGCAAAGAGTCAGACACAGACCAAAAAAAAAAAAAAAAAAGGAAAGAAAATAAAACTAAAAAAAACCTGCCGAATTACCTGAAATCCCCTATCCAACAATGACTGTAATCAACATATTAGTATATTGCATTCCTGTGTTTTTCTGCTATGAATACTTAAAAACTGGGAATGCTTTTGCAAGCATTTGCTAGAAGCTCTTAGTTACTTCTCAGGGCTATAATTTATGGATGGGCTTCTGGGAGAAGAGCCTGCACTACTGGAATATCAGTCCAGTTCCCAGGACAATGGTCACAAAGGCCCCATTTTTATAGATGAGGAATCTGAGACTGGTGAGGTAATTGGGCGACTGAACAACAGCAGGACCCTACATTTCATAAAACTGAATCACATAGAGTTCTTTTTCCAATTCTTCTTCCATTTTTCTAATTATATAAAGGAGACAGGCTTAGCTGGGTACTGGTATAGTTTTAACATTACTCCCTTTTAAACAAAGAGAAATGTGAAAAGAAAAAATGAAAATATTTAAAGAAAATGTTAAATAAACAAAAGTACAGGTAGTATGTGTATATGTCACAAAAGTTGGTATATGAGCATGACTAAATTCCCCTACTATTTGGGTTTACTCCTAAGTCTAACACATGTTTTCACTTCCTCATATTTCAGTCCCTTTTGTTTGCTATTTGTTTCATGTTTGACTTCTTAGTACCCCTAGAGTATATGTTTATGAGTGGCAAAAACCATTATTTTCTTCTAATGTCTTACTATCTAGGTACAGGGGTATCCCTTTCTCAAAGTTCTGTGAAAGAGTTCAGCATCCATTCTGTGATGAATGAACTTATCACTCATGCATTTAGAGTAATACCATCTTTTTTGGTGGATAATATTGTGGGTTTACGTTTAATTTCTGTTTTAAAAATGTATTGGAGTATAGCTGATTTACAACATTGTGTTAGTTTCAGGCATATAATAAAGTGATTCTGTTTATAATACATATACATATATTCATTGTATTTCAGATTCTTTTCTCATATAGGTTCTCATAGAATATTAAAGAGAGTTCCCTGTGCTACGCAGTGGGTCTTTGTTGATTATCCATCTTATATAATACTCTCTACCTACCATTCTTGGGAGAATTTGGAAGAGAATTGTTCTGTGATTCCAACAAAGAATCTTGATTGAGGAAGATTTTTGAAGTTTTTGTCAAGTCAAATCTATTAGCCTAATTATCTCTGCCTTGAGAACATACAGCATAAAACATGCTTGAGAATGTGTTTCTTTATAGCACATGTAAAGAAAGGGAAGAAAGATCAGGGAGAGGAAAGAAAAGGGCAGAAGGTGCAAGAAAGAGATGGGTATATAGAAATGGCAGGGAGGGAGAAAAAGTGAAAGAGAAGTCCAACAAGAGCAGGGGAGGGAGACAGAGAACAATATAAAAAGAACCATTGTGAATTAGTATGTTTGTTTATGGAGTACTCGATGTTAAGAAAACTATTTTTTTAGTATTCTGAGATACAGATGATTTATATCCTGAGAATGTTTGTTCTCAGGAGCTCAGTGGTCTCAAAAGTGGAGGCAGATCTGGGCTCAAATTCTGTTACCTGCAATTGGCTTTGTGACCTTGGGCAAGTTGTGGCACTTTCCTCATAAATACAATTATAGTATCTTACTTATGGGATCGCGAGGCTTTCTTTGTGGCTCAGAGGTAAAAGAATGCAAGAGCTGCAGGTTTGATCTCTAAGTGGGGAAGGAAATGGCAACCCACTCCAGTATTCTTGCCTGGAGAATCTCGTGGACAGAGGAGCCTGGTGGGCTGCAGTCCATGGTGTCACAGAGAGTCGGACATGACTGAAGTGACTCAGAATGCCTGCGCTTACGGGATCACTGGGAGGGTTAAATGTTAGCTATTATAGGAACTCTAACAGAAATTTTATTACAATGAAACTAACAAGTGCACTGTAGATCTGGAAACACCAAACCCCAATACAAAACATGTAAAAGGTTTCCTTAAAAAGCCAACAAATAATTTGAAGGAACGTGGGTTTCTCTGCTCTTTTTGTCAAGAGCCCATTCTATCTCATGTTGCCGAGGCTCTCTCCCTGGTTGCAGAACAGGAAGCATACTGCTACCACTGTGAGTTCATGACACGGGGCTCTGGAATCTGCCTCGGTCACCATCCAAGGATTGACTTTAGGTGTCATAGGGTGGGGTCATTGAGATAGTTCATGATGTTGTGTGTTGGTGAATGTAAAAATGAGCAAGAGAAGTTGTTCTTCCCTAGGCTAAACTGTGGCATAAAATAATTTTATTTCAGACACCCTTCTTGCCTTATTCCTTCACAGGGCATCTCCTTTTCAGGTACACAGGATCCTTGTCTTATGTCTCCTCCCTGTTATCACTCAACCTTCACCGTCACATCAAAACCACTTTCAAGAAAGCAGCTATTTAGACTTTGTGTGAAATCAAGTTAACAGTGTTACCTTTCCCAGGTGTGCTAGCAATTTGAGGTTTTTATTGCACGTTGTGGAACTACCCCTGTAAAAGAGATTTCAGGCAATGCTAGACTTTTTGGAAAAAGGCCCATGGGGGCAAGGTGTCATAGGCAGAATCCTGGAAAAGAGCCATATTCTTAGGACTCATGGGCTAGCTTTCTGAGCTTGTCTTCGGTACTCAAGGCCAATGTTTCCCAGAGCAGTTCTCATTTCAAAAATTCTACTCTTTATATCAAATCATTTTCTTGTTTTGCTGGGTTTAGTTTGGGGAACATAATTATGTCTGGTGTACTGTAGGCACTTAATTCTTACTTTAATGAATTTGTTAGACAGCAGTGTGTACAAGCAATGTATATATATATGCAAGTGCCTCCATCTGTTGGTACTAAGTTGACCCTCTACCTTTCCTGGGGTAGCAGAAGTTCCTGACCCTCTTCAGGCCTCCAAGAGTGTAACTTTAAGCATATTCACAGCAGGCTCAACTCCATGCAGCCATTTTATCTGTCTGTCTATCTATCTATCTATCCATCTATCTATTTCCCTGGTGGCTCAGACGGTAAAGAATCTGCCTGCAATGTGGGAGATCTGGGTTTGATCCCTGGGATGGGAAGATCCTCTGGAGAAGGGAATGGCAACCCTCTCCAGTATTCTTGCCTGGAGAATTCCATGGACAGAGGAGCCTGGCGAGTTATAGTCCTTGGGATCACAAAGAGTCGGACATGACTGAGTGACTAACGCTAGATCAGTTGATCGATTGATTGATCTATCCATCCATCCATCCATCCACTCAACTATCCATTATAAAGGAAATAGGGAGGAGGGAGTAAAAGGCTTTCAGGTCTTTTCTTTGGTCAGTTCCATATTTCGGGAACTCTTCTTACCTTGCCCCTTAGAGAGTCCAGGCTTAATAACTTTTAGGACCAAGTGTGAAATGCTGCCTCTTTCAAGAGTGCTGCATGGTGGAAGGGCCTCTTGAGATTTGCTGTTGCAGGCTGCTAGCACTTAGTTTCAGTGTTATTGCTGCTGTTTTGGGTTTTAAATATTTTAATGAAAATTTTTATTGTGTTTGTGGACTGGCTTTTAGCAAAGACTGCAGTTTAAACAAATCTAATAAATGAATGGGCGATGTGTGTAAAGAGAATTAAAATTGAAACCTGGTTAACTCACAGAGTATTTTGTAAAACTTGATGAGATCTTGTGTTCTGTTTGAAGTGAAGTATGTGACTAGGTACTGGAGAAACAGATTATACCTCTCTTTCAGAACTTTTACAATCACAAAAAGTATGCACATTCTTATTTGGTTTGGTGAGTATTTGATCGTCTCTTCTTTCAAGTGGATTGTTGTTGTTGTTGTTGTAGTGGGGTCTTCGTGTTTCAGAGCACTGCCTGATTACACAAAGAACAGAGGCAATGAAGAAAGTGATGACCTCCCTGGAAAACCTGACCTTGTGTAACTGTCTTTTTCCTGTTGCAAACAAGTGATGAAACCTTATCCACAAGAACTCTCTGTTTATAAATCTTATGAATAGGCCTAACTACCCAAACCTAAAGTATAAAACATTTCCAATGAGCAATACAGCTCATTTTGTGAATTGTACTCTTTCCTCCCACCTCTGGTTTTGATGCCTTTAGGGCCTTTCCATAAAAAATGAACTTATACAATCCAGCTCGGTGGTATTCACAGAGCTTTAAAAATGCATTCTCTTTCTGGTGTGGTGGTGCCAGGAGCACTGTAGGATTGTGTGGGCTTATCCCTCCCTATGCTCCCAAATGTCGAAAGATAAACTGGAAAATAATTACGAAAAGTGATGGTGCTAGTCATTCCTCTCTGACTGATTCCTTGCCTTTCCCAGGCTCTTGCTCAGCATAGTCAGGGTAAGCCAAAGGGATAATGGGATAAGAAATTGGAGGTTTGGAGGAAAGGAAATACCTGGGTATTCTGTCCTCTTTCTGTTCCAGTGTTTTCAGCTCCCAAGTGGCTCCTTCCTTTGTGATCCCAGCTCCTCTCTGGAAGAGAGGCAATCCTCCAGGTTTGCCTGGATACAGTTGTCTTCAGGCCTCTCCAGCCTCTTGGGTCTGGTACTACCACCTCCCACTTTTCTCCCTTCATTTGTTAAAAAAAAAACACAACGACACTGTTTTCTTATTATACATATTACATGGCATTGTTTTTAAAAAAAAGAAAGGAAAGAGAATAAAACTAAAAAAGCCTGCTGAATTACCTGAAATCCCACTGTCCAGCAATGACTGTAATCAACATATTAATATATTTCATTCCTGTGTTTTTCTGCTATGAATACTTAAAAACTGGGAATGCTTTTGCAAACATCTGCTAGAAGCTCTTAATGACTTCTCAGGGCTATAATTTATGGATGGGCTTCTGTGAGAAGAGCCTGCGCTATTGGAATATCAGTCCAGTTCCCAAGACAATGGTCACAAAGGTCCCATCTTTGTAGATGAGGAATCTGAGGCCAGTGAGGTAATTGTGTGACTAAAGCCACTGACACAGCATCTTCTGACTCCCAGAGATTCTTGATTCCATTCATTCTGGAGTGGGACCAAGGAATCTGCATTTCCCCAAAGTTCCTCCAACATCAGTGTATATCCAGGTTTGGGAATTGTTGCAGTAGGAAACTTGTTTTGTTTGCACTGACTAGTCTAGTTGTTTAAACTCATGTGGTGCATGGTCTTTGTGAAATTATTGTGTTCTTTGAAATGTCACTGCTTTAATCTTAGAGTGATTAAACTGAATATTCAGGCCTTTCTTGACCATGATCCGTCTTCCTGCTTCTGGTTTTCTTTATAGATGGTTGTCGGTGCTTGTGGCCCTGCCTCATTGGGTGCAGGTGAGTCTCATCTTGTAGAAGCAGAAGGTGGGCTTCAACTGTGATAACGGAGAGGCAAATTCTGTGTAACATTAAAACAAAGGTCAGAGCTCCTTTCTGGATTTCTCCCATCTCCTTTTGGATCCTTCTGGATGTCATAAGATTTCCCATGGCACTCCACCCTGGCTTGTCGTCTCTGTTAGCATGAGTTGGCCTCTAAACGATTAAAGGATCTAAAATATCTGACTTTCCCCTCTCTTTAAAATATTTTAGTCCTAGGCCTGATTTCTTCCATGGCTAGACAGTTAGCTAATCTGAATTAATACATTTGTGTAGGAAAGGTGACTAAATTAGATAACTCTTGCTGCAAAACAAACTAACCCAGACTGAGTGGCTTATAACAACAAACATTTATGATCTCATAGTTTCCTTGGGTCAGGAATTTGGGAGGACTTTGATTAGATGGTTCTAGCTTGGGGTCTCTTATGAGGTTACAGTTAAGATATTGGCTGGGGCTTCAGTCAGCTCAAGGCCTGAGGGCGGTTGGAGGATCAGCTTCTAAGATGGCTCACTTATATGGCTCTTAGCTGGAGGCCTCAGTCCGTCTCCTTTTAAGTTTATTCATGGAGCTGCTCAAATGCCCTCATGGCACGGCAGCCAGTTTCCCTCAGAGCAGGTGACAAAAAGAAATAAGAGGAAGCCACACCACCTTTTATGTTCAAATCTCAGGAGTCACTCAGTATCACTGTCACTTCTACCACGTTATTTTAGCTGGAAATGAGTCACTAAATACAGTCCACATTTAAGAGAAGGGGAACTGGGCTCCACTTTTTGAAGGGAAGAATGTAAAAGAATTTATGGATGTATTTTAAAACTACCACAGTGGGTAATATGCTAACCCTTCCAGATGTCATATTTGCATATTAATAAGACCTCAAGCTTAATAAATCCTAATGCTCCCTTCTCTGATCTATTGACTTTAGAGAGGGCATTAGGCCTTTAGAGAGGAAATAATGGGGACATTTCAGTCTCTGGTTGATGGTTGATTTCTAATACCCTCCTTTGTCTGTGATATACACACAGGCATGTACACAGCTCCCCCCCCGCCACACACACACACAAAGTCACGGTGGCTAATTCTGGATCCGGTCCATATCTGGTGAGTCATCTGATCACTGTAGCAAGCAAAACTCGCTCTCCCACAGGGCCTTCCCCACCCCCGTTCCCAGTCAGCTGCTGGTCTCTCTGGTTTCTGACTTTTATTTTGAATACTTCATCCTGGTAATCCTATTCTTTGTCCTGAGTTTGGCCTTGAAGAAAAGCAGAGCAAGAATTGGACTGACATTTGTAAGGAGGAGGAAAATCTTTTCCTTCCGCCTGTGTATTCAGGAGTTGTGATATCCCCTATATCCTAGCAACAGTCTTGGAGGTGAGGCAACGCTTTGTGAGAATCAAAGCAAGTCTGACTGTAGCAGTATTCATATTGAAAAGGCCTTTGAAAGATGAAAAAACTGCCAATTTTATGTCTTTGAATTGGATTCCCTCCAAGCCCTCCGTGAAGGAATCCCATTTGCTTGGTGTCTAAGCAGGGACAGGAAGGGAGGAAGAAGGCCTGGAATGAGACGTGCGTTGCCCAAGAGCATGAAGCAATTTTCTTTTGATGAAGATGGTATCTGTTTCCCAGGTTAGGTGAGTGAAATGTGCCTGATGGATACATCAACGATTATGGTTTTGTCATGCTTCAGTCAGGATATCATGAGTTAAAGGCTTGCAAATCACCTGAAAAATATGCCATTAATCAATGGTAGAGAGGAATAAGAAAGCTTCTCTGTGTAGGTCAAAGATGCAAAGGAAATTGTGAAGGAAATTGCCCTAGGAGGTGGCTCATTTCCTAAACCCTCCTCTCTGTGTCTAATCTAAGGGACACATGCTTTTGTAAATCCCTTGGAGTAAAGACTTCATTATTATAAAAGATATAGGAACAGTGTGGCTGATTTTAGAATGGATTTTAGAATTTTCCTTCCTAGGGACAGAGATGGAATCTTACTTGGTTTGTTATTTCATTTGGGTGTGTTTATGAGGGATGTTAATTAGGAAGAGCAGGTGGCACTGTGTAGTTTTGTTATAAAGCATCCTTTTCTGCATGGTTACTGAGTGCCAGCCATCAAAGCAAGGCCTGTTACTTACATCATTTTATTTAACTATTAGAAAAACCCAGAGAGGTAGTTTATTACTAGCTATATTTTTTGTAGGTGAAAAATCTGAGTTTCAAGTGGGTTAGGTAACTTGTGCAAAGTGACACAGCTGGTAAGCGACCAAACCAGGACTTGAAATCAGGTCTGTTTACTTCCAGTGCCCTGGGTATTCTTCTTTGCCGTGTAGCCATAAATGTTGCTTAAACTGGGATGGTGACAAAACTATCCCACTTCCCAACAGGAATGGTTTTAGTCTTTTCTGGAAAGCAGTGAAATGACCTTTTCTCGGTATCTTAATCTGTAAAATGGGCTAATGACTAATGTGGGGACCAAATGAGCTACGTTAAAGCATTTTTTAAACTGGAAAATACAATTTAAATATACGACATTATGCTTTCACTTCATTTAGAAACTGCTTCAAGAGTGGCCAGGTTAGCTGGCAAACATATTGGGTGGTGGTTGTGTCCAGTGCATTCCATTAAGACTGAATTTTTGCAGAATTTAGGGACATACAGGATTTTCACCTAGTGCCCTTGTTTTTGGAGAAGGCAATGGCAAGCCACTCCAGTACTCTTGCCTAGAAAATCCCATGGATGGAGGAGCCTGGTAGGCTGCAGTCCATGGGGTCGCTACAAGTTGGACGCGACAGAGCGACTTCACTTTCACTTTTCACTTTCACGCAATGGAGAAGGAAATGGCAACCCACTCTAGTGTTCTTGCCTGGAGAATCCCAGGGACGGCAGAGCCTGGTGGGCTGCCGTCTATGGGGTTGCAGAGAGTCAGACATGACTGAAGCGACTTAGCAGCAGCAGCAGCAGCAGCCCTTGTTTTATTTCTTGAGGATTGGAAAGTAATGAGTATTAGTGCTAGCTGAAATTGTCACAGCAAAAAGGTGTCCCTGTTTACATGAGTTCT
Source organism: Bubalus kerabau (assembly GCF_029407905.1). Taxonomy (NCBI): domain Eukaryota; kingdom Metazoa; phylum Chordata; class Mammalia; order Artiodactyla; family Bovidae; genus Bubalus; species Bubalus kerabau. Next base: position 102,289,966 of record NC_073626.1, read on the forward strand.
GTACTCTCTCACACTTTGGGAGTTGAGCTATGAGTAGTAAATCACCACCTTTGTAGAGTAAAGGCTGTTGCCCATTTTCAAATATAAAATCCAAAAAAGGCAAAGGAAAATGTGTGAAGATAATTATTTAGTGCAAAATGCAGGAGTGACCCTGAGTTTCAAGTACAAAAGAAAAACAACCTGGGCTCTTCTCCCCATATAATAAATTCAATTGGGAAAGAGCAGTACACAATGAAGTAATTGAATAAATAACATGAGATATTTATAAGATGAAATTTCTCTTTGTAGAGAGAAGGTCCTGAATACAAAATGTAAAATATTTATCTTCTTGCTATTCACCAATGTCTTTTAAAAAAGGATTGTCTAGTTCTTTAATAATGAAGAAGACAGCAGAACACCATCATTCTTGAGATGATTGTACAAATTTATAATAATTTATCATTTCTAGGTGCTTACTTTTGTTTATTAGTTTTCTGTGCATCAATATCTGCAAAATGGAGGCTATCAAAATTGTTTTTACTTAATGGATTCAGGAATTCTGCATTCCACAGAGATGAGCTTCCTGTGATGCAATGCTTTGAGAAAGGAATGGATAAAAGGACAGTGGTTTAGGTCTGTATTGGTGTCTAACATGCAAAAGCCCCTAGTCCTTCACTTCTCACCACCTCATTGTTCGCATTAGGCAATTGAAACCTCAGTGAACAAATCAGTGGATGAAGGAACTGTAACCAGACCCTAGTACTCTGTTTCTCGAAGCTCAGTTTTGTTCAGTCCTAGTGTGCCTCACTTTGAGCCACTCCAAGCACTACATTATCAGTGGAGCTGCTCTTCCAGCCTCTGCTTTGCTCTCTGGTTGGAGGAGCTGAGCTACGTGAAGAATGGTGGGTGCATGGAAGTTTGGACACAAGGGGAGTCAGACTTGTGAAAGATTTCAAAACTCCTTAAGCATTTTTTCAGCCCACAACATTTGCATTGGCTTCAGTCCCTGCCCACCTAATCATCATCTTATTCCCCATCAGACAACACATACAAATGCCGGCAGCCACAGCTTCAATTTTCCCGAAGACACTAGTTCCTGTAAAGCCAAAGGGAAACAGAGAGGAAGGCTGAACACTCGGATCAGTTTCTTCTTGGAATTCAGCCCAAGTTCCTTCTCTTTCCTCCAGATTGCTGGTAGTTTCTCTAGTCACCTGAGCTTATTTTTGAGGCTGGTGCGGATGGTAGAACACAGGACCATGTGCCCACGTGTAACTGCAGGGGCCAAGATGGTGATGCAAGATAGCTGGAAGCTCCCAGAACCAGCAGATGGCTGTAAACAAGGTGCAAAGTGAGGCTGAGGGTGGTTCCCAGCAGGAAAAACGAACGATGCAGGTAAAGCACAGAAGCAGCTGAATCTCCCGTCTCATCTCTAACACCCCTACTTTAATTCAGTGCTATATTGGCTTGCCCCCACTTGTTAGGACCAGCTGCTTTGGGATCAGAACAACAAACATGTTTTAAGATCTTGTACTCGGTGCTGGAAAAAACAGTCAAGGACAAGATCCATTCTCTGTCCTCCATAAGGTTATAACTTTCATCAGTATCACCTTCTAAAACTTCAGACATCTGAGCTCTACTCCAAATCTGCTGAATCAGAATTGTGGCGAGTTGGGACCAGGGATCTGCTATTGAAACAAGCCTCTCTGGTTAATCTCCCTAAAGTCTGAGGGAAGAGAGATCTTGGATGGCCCCTAATTAGAAGTAGAGGGACCCTTGTGTGTCCTGGTTGTTCAGGCGCTCAGTCGTGTCTGACTGTGACCCCATGGACTGCAGCATGCCAGACTTCCCTGTCCTTCACTATCTCCTGGAGTTTACTCAGACTTATGTACATTAAATCAGTGGTGCCATCCAACCATCTCATTCTCTGTCGTCCCCTTTTCTTCCTGCCTTCAATCTTTCCTAACCTCAGGATCTTTTCCAATGAGTCAGCTCTTTGCATCAGGTGGCCAAATTATTGGAGCTTCAGCATAGGTCCTTCCAATGAATATTCAGGCTTGATTTCCTTTAGGATTGACTGGTTTGATTTCATTGCAGTCCAAGGGTCTCAAGAGTCTTCTCCAACACCACAGTTAAAAGCATCAATTCTTTGGTGCTTGGCCTTCTTTATGGTCCAATTCTCACATCCATACATGACTACTGAAAATATCATAGCTTTGACTATACGGACCTTTGTCAGCAAAGTAATGTCTCTGCTTTTGAATACTCTGTCTAGGTTTATCATAGCTTTACTTCCAAGGAGCAAGTGTCTTTTAATTTCATGGCTATAGTTACTATCTGCAGTGATTTTGGAGCCCAAGAAAATAAAGCCTGTCACTGTTTCTATATCTATTTGCCATGAAGTGATTCAGGGTCCTGATGCCATGATTTTCATTTTTTGAATGTTGAGTTTTAAGCCAGCTTTTCTACTCTCCTCTTTCACCTTCATCAAGAGGTTCCTTAATTCCTCTTTGCTTTCTTCCCTAAGGGTGGTGTCATCTGTATATGAGGTTATTGATATTTCTCCCAGCAATCTTGATTCCAGCTTGTGCTTCATTCAGCTGGGGACAAACCCTACTGAGATCCTGATACCTAGAGGGACAGAATCCTTGACTTTGGAGCTGTGGGGGACTTGTGGGTGATTTGCTGGGCTTCTGTAGGTGTGAGGAATAAATATCTGACACCACTTACAGGATTTTTTGTTAATTTGGATACCAAAAGAGTCAAGGAACATTTACTGATACCTACTATGGTCATGGTACTTTGGGATGCATTTGAGGGGGGTCATGGCACTTTTTAAGAAGGAGTCAAAGGCAAGCTCTTGTCTTCCATTTGGTAGTAGACATAAGACTTACCCATGTAATATGAAAGATAAAAAAAATACCACATTTGAGGGTGTTCCTCAAAGGGGAGCAGGGAGTATGGGGAACATTGTCTTGTATGGGGGCATTTAAATGTGCAACTGAGAATCCTGGGAGCAATGTCAGCATCATAGTGGTATATGACTTTCTCTTTTTTGTTTCCCCTTTCAACAACGAATTAGGCATCCATGCATGAACAAAAGTGCCTCTGTGGGAATATGGGACCCTGAACCATATACCAAGGGACCTGGAAGGAGTCTTATTCACCTGTGCATCTGGTAATGGGTAGAAGGCAATGGCAACCCACTCCAGTACTCTTGCTTGGAAAATCCCATGTATGGAGGAGCCTGGTAGGCTGCAGTCCATGGGGTCACTAAGAGTCAGACACGACTGAGTGATTTCACTTTCACTTTTCACTTTCATGCATTGGAGGAGGAAATGGCAACCCACTCCAGAGTTCTTGTCTGGAGAATCCCAGGGACGGCAGGGCCTGGTGGGCTGCTGTCTATGGGGTTGCACAGAGTTGGACACGACTGAAGTGACTTAGCAGCAGCAGCAGCAGACAGACCTTGGTACAGGCTAAAGAAGCATCAGGAGCCAGTGAACTTGTCCTGGCCCCTCCGGGCTGCAGTTGGGGAAAACTTGGAGAGTGCTGAGTTGGACATACACCCATGGCCCAGGGAGACTTTGTAAAAGTCCAGCCTTCCCAAGGAGAGATTCCAGCACTCCACTGTAAAATCCTGGGGAAGAGGGAAAGGTAAACTGAGGTGGATGACACAGCTGATGGGGACACGGCTACTTTTGAAGGATCATGCGAAAAAATGAGTGCTCCTCTCTGCCAGCTAAAAATGCTGAGTGCTTTCCCTGGAGACTCTTCTAACAGCATGTGTTAACCTCCTTTCATTCTCACAGCAACGTGATGAGTTAGGTTTCATTACTCACTCATTTTCCAGATGAGAAAACCAAGACACAGGAACATTAAGTCGATTGCCCAATGTCAAATGCAAATAAGCAGTAGACTCAGGATTTGTCCCTCAACATTGTGCTTCTGGGGCATTTGCACTATGTTCCTCTGTGCCTCAGCTCAGGGAGTTTGTTGGAGGGATGTACACAGCTTGTACTCTCTCTTCCTCTGGCCTTCTCCAGAAAAGGTTCATACTGGGATCCTGGGGGAGGAAAGGGAGTGCCATAACCCCTAAGAAAGTCTATGTGAAAGAGAGGAAGAGAGAAGTCAGAGGGAGCTGGGGTAAGTTAAGACATTTCCTGAGCCAACAAAGATAGTGCAACACTTTAGGACATTTCTTCTCTGTTCAGAGGAGAAAGGCAACCTGTCGCCTTTCTTGGTGGGACTCAGGTATGTGTCTGCATAGAAGGCAGTTAGCCCTCTTCTGGCTACTAGTTTTGCTGACCAGTGTCAGCACCTCATGGCAGAAATGAAGAGGCATTGTACACTCTACCCAGCATCAAGAGTTGGTGATGTGACTTGCATAGGTGGAAAAGGTAAAATTTTGAGAAATCCCAGGGTGCTGGCAAGCATGTGGAAAAAAGTGAACCTGAGAGATTAGTGGGTTGGGAAACTTGCAGGGTTGGTGTCAGCTCGGGGACAAACAGTTTCAGCATGGGGTGAATTTGGAATCTGGGGGGTGCTGATTGCAGCAGGACTTGTGAGTGACTGAAAGTGATCCAGGTACAGTTGGAGTTCATCGGTGAGGAATTGAACGGCTGTTGAAGAAATTATTATGCAGATGATGAGGTCACTGGCCTGTGGTCCATGCTAGAGGAGCCTGTAGAGGCCTCTCGGAAGTGTCCTTGACTTGGCAGAGGCAGTGTGATCTCAGAGGTTCTAATTTATCTCTCATGAAGCCATGTGTGATCAATGGGCAATTATTAGGTAATGGTGGTAGTAAGAGGCAGGAGAGACAACTGGTTAGGGCAGGATTTATAGAGGATGCGGTGTTTGAGCTAAGCCTGAAAACAGGGAAGATTCTTGATGGACTGGCCTAACAGGAAGGCCATGACGGAGGAGGAGAAGCATTGATGAGGCAAAACATGAGAAGCCATCTTGGCTTGTCTCATGACAAGACAGCTGCTTGGAACTTATCTCACCATATAATTGTTGTACTCTGTCATTATTGTTCAAATCTATGTATTATTTATTAATATAAATTGCATTAAGGGGCTTGCCATGATGATCTGGTGTATAACCTTTTGACTTTACAACCCCGAAGGACAATGCATTACGTTAGCACAAACACTGTAGTCTCAAAGGGGCCAGGTTTTTTTTTTTATTTATATATTTGAATTTCTCAAACAGGCAAGTGTATTCATACACAGAAATAGGGAGCCATTTACAGATCCTTATCACTTTCTGTACCGTATTGTCAAGATGTTCATTTATTATGTTTTTTATCCAGAGTGAGAGAGAGAGATGGTTTTTAAAATTTAGTGATCCAGAAAGTTAACTTTTCTTCTCTGATGAATAACTTTGGACAGATACATCCACTTCAGAACCTACTTAGGACCATTGCTGACATGTCTTGGTTTTGGGACATATAAAGGAGCATGTGGATCAGAGATGCGTTTCCAGAATATATTTCAAAATATATTTATCTTTGTCAGTCTTAAGACATTTCTGCTGCTGCTGCTAAGTCGCTTCAGTTGTGTGCGACTCTGTGCAACCCCATAGACGGCAGCCTACCAGGTTCCCCGTCCCTGGGATGCTCCAGGCAAGAACACTGGAGTGGGTTGCCATTTCCTTCTCCAGTGCAGGAAAGTGAAAAGTGAAAGTGAAGTCGCTCAGTCGTGTCTGACTCTTAGCGACCCCATGGACTGCAGCCCACCAGGCTCCTCCATCCATGGGATTTTCCGGGCAAGAGTACTGGAGTGGGGTGCCATCGCCTTCTCCGAAGACATTTCTAGCGATTTGTTAATACTTACTGTTTGCTAGTGTTCTGCAGATTTGGTGAAAATTCAACTATGTTTAAATGGGAAAGAAACAGAGGAGGGGGAGAGTGGGAGGGAGAAGAAAAGAAAGAGGGAGAGAGACCTTGAATACAATATCCCACCTCTTTCTAGAGCTGGCCCTGGCCCTCCCCCTGCTCAGAAGTGACTTTTCCTTGAGATCCTGATGGGTGAAATAACTATATCAGATATTATACCAGTTACTGGATGTTAATATTCTGTGATGTATGGGTTAGCAAGTTGGCTTAGAGAACTCACTTAGAAGAGTCTTCTAAAACAGAATAAAAAGGCTTTAATGTTTTGGAGAGAAAAGAAAAGCTAATTTTTGTGTGCTTCTTAATGCATATGTGTAGCTTTGAATGGATTTATTACAGAAATCAAGAACAGCAGATTAAAAAATTAAGGATCATGATGCTTAAAATAGATATCACTGTTTTTTTTTTCTCACTTCAAGCAAAGCAATCTGCTAGGCAGGTGAGATTTCTGAAATTATAACAATAAAGTATCCAGAAGCCTGGGATGCTGCATCTCTACAAGTAAATATTTCCAAATGGACTTTTGATGAATATTTTAATTTTTTCCTAGCAACATAAAGATAAGCAAAACTAAGAAAAACAATCTCTGGCGCCCTTCACTGTGCTTCCCAAAGTGCATGAAGAATAAAGGACTGTGATGCTTTTAAAAATGTTCTTAATCTCCTACGAAATCAAATCAGTGCCTAATTCTCTGCTTTCTTTTTAAGATTACAGATTTGTCTTTTGTTTTTGAAGTCAGTGACAGCTAGGAAGGAACAAAAATCACTCTGGTATTTTTATAGGCTATATAATTGCTTTTTTCCCCTCATCTGATGACTTTCTGTTTTTACTTGCTATTACTGCCATTATATCATAAGCAGAGATGGGGTGAAGCCTCACTTGTGTTCCAGTGAGACTAGAGTACGTAGTTGGAAAAGTATATATGTGTGTAGCGTCTGAAACTGATCCTTAATATATGCAAATACTCTTGCTTCTCAGGAGGAAGTAGTGCTTATCTCTTAGAAAGTAATACTCTGATTTACTCTGTTTACATGTTTCTGCATAGTATTTTTTATGTTCATTTCTTATCTACCATATTGCAAAATCCTTAAAGGCAACAGTTCTCTGTCCTCTTCAACATCTCCAGCTGTGCCTTGCTATTAGCAAGAGCTAATAAATGTTTCTTTAACAAATGAAAGATAGAGATATAAGGGAAAAAATCATGTAGGCCTGCCCTACTAATAAACTATGTGGTTTGATTTGAGGGATTCCCCAAATCCATTGTCTTCAAATATATTTTTTCAGATTTGAAATTTCTTCATTTATCTTCGCTGTTTGTGGGTTAATTTATTATTTTCCCAGAAAGCATCTGTTAGAACAAAAGTTTTACCTGGGAAGAGCCTTGAGGGTGTGGGACACAGGTGTGTTTTGAATGGGAAAGAAATGGTGGAGATGATGTGCAGCTGAGATGTTGCTGGAGGGAACAGTCCTAGGCAGAGGACATGTTGGGGAGGAATCCGCTGAGGGAAAGTAAGATGGTATCAAAAGAGGTGTGTTTTGCATCTTTCATGAGATTCTAAACATGAGTTACAGAGATTTTAAAAACACTAGGCAATCCAAAAATCTTGCTTGTTAGGTTCTGCAATGCAGTTTGGGGCTTACATTCAGAACTGCTAGCTCACAACATAGACCCCTAAGTGTATACCCCTTTCTTGTACAGTTCTAATGACTGCTGTCTGCAGAACTGTAGGTAGCTATAATCAGGTCAAGTGAGCTATAACCTGTGAGGACGTTCACCCACTCCAGATCCCCAGCAGTTGGTTCCGTACATAGGAGGAATTTCCAAAAGCATTTACTTCCTTTAAAATCCTCCAAAAGACTTCAGCAGGATGTAAATCCAGAGCATGATCCTGAGGGACCATCATACTCCTGAAAGTGAAACTGACTGAGGCCTATCTTACTCTTTGCGACCCTGTGGACTGTCCATGGAATTCTCCAGGCCAGAATACTGGAGTGGGTAGCCTTTCCCTTCTCCAGAGGATCTTCTCAACCCAAGAATTGAACCAGGGTCTCCCTCATTGTGGGCGGATTCTTTACCAAGTGAGCTACACTCCTAGAGCTTTCCAAAGAGGAAGGAAACTCTGGCAACAATCAGAGGCAGTGTATCCCAAGACACCCCTCACTGCATCCTCCACAACCAGCCTTCTGCTGCTTCTCCCTTGCCATCTTTCAGAGCCCTTTACACAGTTAGCAAGTGATTCAGATGTGAAGGGTTGGCAGGGTTTGTGTCTGTTTCCGCCCTTCAGAATCTCTAGCTGGATGTGTCCAGAGTCACACAAAGTAGATGTTGTTAGACATGTTCCAGGACAGACTAGTCCATCAAAGATCACATAGCTTTTGGCCAATAAATCATATTATTTTTATGAGTTTTATTTGAGTACATAAATCAAAAGCTGGTCAAAAAATAGCTTAATTATCTTTTGGTAATGGATTAAGGAGGAACAATGGAAAAGGTGGGCAAGAAAGAGAAAGAGAGAGAGAGAGTGGGAATCCCTGGGTACTGCTGCTATATTGCAGAATCTGTCAACATTCCCATTACTGAGACCTCAGGACACTGTAATTTAATGTAAATATAAAAATTAACACTCTGAATTGAAAGTTGTCTCCTTGGAACTTATTTTTCTGATAGTTTCCAGTTTTTGAAGAGGGAGAAGGATTCACTCCCCTCCTCACCACGCTAAAATTAGAAGAGAAACATAGAAATCCTACTTCATTTGGCTATTTTGGAGAAACCTCTGAAATAATGTAATATGGTCTTGGAACTGAAGATTTTTCTATTTCCACAGCTCCTTTTTATTTTAAAATATTGTCCTAACTTACATCCACTTCTTTGCTATCCAGAATGTATGTTTACATGTGTGTATAAAATATAATTATTCTTTATATCAACCCTCTCACTACCTCTTCTCCACTAAACAAACATTTGTTCCTTTTTGCAAGGAACTATGCTTTGGTCTCAGAAAAATAAAGAAGAATAAAATGTTCTCTGTCCTTAATAGAAAGGTTCTCTTCTCTTACAGAAACATTTGGTTTGTTTTATATTTCTATGTTGGATTTTAACCTCCTTAAGAGTAAAAACTTGCATTAAATGCATAAATGCACTTAACAAAGCCAAAACATAATGCAACCTTATAAAAAACTTGTAAGTCTTCAAAAATAGTGACTTTCTTTGGTGTCATGAATTTTCTCCCAACAACATTCCTTCCTTTAAGTCTTGTGTGAGCTCCAGAAGGCAACCAAGGTGTGATCTATAGTGTAATGGTCCCTCAAAGATGTCTACATCCTAATCCTTGGAACTTGTAAATATGTTGCCCACAGGGCAAAGGAGAATTAATATTGCTAATCAGCTAACCTGATAATAGGGAGATTATTCTGTTTTTTCTGGATAGGCCCAATATAATCACAAGGGTCATCAAGAGCAGGAGAGAAGGAAACCAGAATTGAAAGAGACACATGTACCCCAATGTTCATCACAGCACTGTTTATAATAGCCAGGACATGGAAGCAACCTAGATATCCATCAGCAGATGAATGGACAAGAAAGCTGTGGTACATATACACAATGGAATATTACTCAGCCATTAAAACGAATACATTTGAATCAGTTCTAATAAGGTGGATGAAACTGGAGCCTATTATACAGAGTGAAGTAAGTCAGAAATAAAAATTCCAATATAGTATGCTAACACATAAATATGGAATTTAGAAAGATGGTAATGATAACCCTATATGTGAGACAGCAAAAGAGACACAGATATATAGAACAGTCTTTTGGACTCTGTGGGAGAAGGCAAGGGTGGGATAATCTGAGAGAATAGCATTGAAACATGTCTATTATCATATGTGAAACAGACCCCCAGTCCAGGTTCGATGCATGAGACAGGGTGCTCAGGGCTGGTGCACTGGGATGACCCTGAGGGATGGGATGGGGAAGGAGGTAGAAGGGGGGTTCAGGATGGGGAACACATGTACACCCATGGCAGATTCATGTCAATGTATGGCAAAAACCACTACAATATTGTAAAGTAATTAGCCTCCAATTAAAATAAATAAATTAAAAAAAAAAAGAAAGGATTCCTGCTGTCATTGTAAAACTTCATTACCAGTATGGATAGCCCACTTTTGAATTTCTTATATGTAAAAGAATAAACTCTAAGGTGTTTAAAAAAAAAAAAAAGAGCAGGAGAGAGAGGCAGAAGGAGGGTCAAAGAGATATGATATGAGGATGCAGCCCTCCATTGTTTGGTTTGAAGATGGAGGAAGGGACTACAAGCCAAGGAAAACAGATGACCTCCAGAAGCTAGAAAACACAAGGAAATGGAGTCTCCCCTACAGCCTCCAGAAAAGAAGGTGGCTCTGCTGACACTTTGATTTTAGCCCAGTGAGACACATTTTAGACTTCTAACCTCCAGAACTGTAAGATCGTAAATTTTCAGTCACTAAATTTGTGGTAATCCATTGCACAAACGAAGCTAGTGGTATGATGAAATGCCAGCTGAGCTATTTCAAATCCTAAAAGATACTTTTGCTAAAGTGCTACACTCAGTATGTCAGCAAATTTCAAAAACTCAGCAGTGGCCACAAGATTGGAAAAGGTCAGTTTTCCTTCCAATCCCAAAGAAGGGCAATGCCAAAAAAACTTCAAACTACTGCACAATTGTGCTCATTTCACATGCTAGCAAGTTAATGCTCAAAATCCTTCAAGCTAGGCTTCAGCAGTACATGAACTGAGAACCTCAAGGTGTACAAATTGGGTTTAGAAAAGGCAGAGGAACCAGAGATCAAATTGCCAATGTTTGTTGGATCATAGAGAAAGCAAGGGAATTCCAGAAAAACATATACTTCTGCTTCATTGACTAGGCTAAAGCCTTTGACTGTGTGGATCACAACAAACTGGAAAATTCTTAAAGATACGGGAATACTAGACCACTTTACCTGTCTCCTGAGAAATCTATACGCAGGTCAAGAAGCAACAGTTAGAACTGGACATGGAACAGTGGACTGGTTCCAAATTGGGAAAGGAGTACATCAAGGCTGTATATTGTCACCCTGCTTATTTAACTTATATTCAGAGTGCCTCATGTGAAATGCCAGTCTGGATGAATCAAGCTGGAATCAAGATTGCCAGGAGAAATATCAACAACCTCAGATATGTAGATGGTACCACTCTAATGGCAGAAAGTGAAGAGGAACTAAAGAGCCTCTTGATGAGAGTGAAAGAGGAGAGTGAAAAAGCTGGCTTAACACTGAATATTCAGAAAATGAAGATTGTGGCATCCAGTCCCATCACTTCATGGCAAATAGAAGGGGGAAAAGTGGAGATAGTGACAGAATTTATTTTCTTGGGTTCCAAAATCACTATGGACGGTGACTACAGACATGAAATTAAAAGATGCTTGTTCCTTGGAAGGAAGGCTATGACAAACCTAGACAGTGTATTAAAAAGCAGAGACATTACTTTGCCTGCAAAGGTCTGTATAGTCAAAGCTATGATTTTTCCAGGAGTCATGTATGGATATGAGAGTTGAATCATAAAGAAGGCTGAACACTGAAGAATTAAAGCTTTTGAATTGTGCTGATGGAGAAGACTCTTGAGAGTCCCTTGGACAGCAAGAAGATCGAACCAGTTAATCCTAAAGGAAATCAACCCTGAATATTCATTGACAGAACTGATGCTGAAGCTCCAATACTTTGGCCATCTGATGTGAAGAGTTGACTCATTGGAAAAGACCATGATAATGGGAAAGATTGAAGGCAGGAGGAGAAGGGGGTGACAGAGGATTAGATGATTGGATAGCATCATCTAACTCAATGGACATAAATTTGAGCAAACTCCAGAAGATATTGAGGGACAGGGAAGCCTGGTGTGCTGGTGTCCATGGGGTCGTGAAGACTCAGACACGACTGAGCGACTGAACAACTCCAACCAAACTTTACTAATAGTTGTTGGATTTTTCACTACCACATACTTGGAGACCAAATAATTTCTTTTAAAGAATATCCTTGGACTTCCTTAGTGGTACAGTGGATAAGAAGCTGCCTGCCAATGCAGGGGACATGGATTCAATTCCTGGTCCAGGAGGATTCCACATACTGCAAAACAGCTAAGCCCATCACCACAACTACTGAGCTTGCCAAACTAATGAGCCCGCCTGCCACAGCTACCGAAGCCTGCGCGCTCTAGGGCCCATGAACCATAACTACGGAGCCCATATGTTAAAAACACTGAAGTCTGAGTGCCTCAAGCCTGTGCTCCAGGACAAACAAAGCCACTGCAACTAGAGAGTAGCCCCTGCTAGCTGAAACTAGCGAAGAGCGTAGGCGAGGCAACGAAGACACAGCACAGCTATAAATAACGAAAATTAAAGTGGGCAGTGTTTCCATTTTGTTTTTTATATTTATGTATTTATGTTTGTGCGGGGTCTTTGTTGCTACACATAGGCTTTTCTCCAGTTGCAGCGTGCAGGGGCTGCTCTCTAGCTGTGGTGCAAGGGCTTATCATTGCGGTGGTTTCTCTTGTGGAGCACAGGATCCAGGGCCCTCGGAGTTCAGTAGTTGCAGTTCCTGGGCTCTAGAGCACAGGCTCAGTAGTTGGGGCACATGGACTTAGTTGCTCTGTGGTATGTGGGATCTTCCTGGATCGGGGATCAAACCTATGTCTCCTGAATAGCAGGTGGATTCTTTACCACTGAGCCACCAGGGAAGCCTCAACATTGCCCACTTAGAATATCTTTGATGAATCAGTAGAAATGATGACTTTTATGAAATTTCAAACCTTAAATAATGTCTTTTTAATATTCTGTGTGATGAAGTGGAAAGAATGCATGAAATAATTTCTGCTGTGTATCCAAATGTGATAGTTGTTCTGTGGAAAAGCAAGTGTGCAGTTTAAGCTGCAAGCTGAACTAGTCACTTTTTTTTTTTCCATAGGATGGCATTTTAAATGGCAAGAATGCTTGACAAGATATTATGCCAACTCAGGTATTTGGTACACATTTTCTTAAAAATTAACAAAGTGAACCTGCCAATTCACATAAAAACTGAGCATTTTTTTGCCAGAGATAAAATTCAAGGTTTCAAGTAGAAATTAGAATTTTGGAAAACTTGTGTCTGCTAGTATGATCTTGATCACTTCCCAATCCTTAAAAAACTTTTCTGAGGAGATTGCTAGCAATAATACTAATATGACTTTTTTATAATTATGATGAAATATGTCAGTAAGAAGATCTACTAACCCAGTGAATTAGTATTTTCTAGGTAACCAATGCATGCTGTCACAAAATCATTTATGGATCAGAGATCCATTTAAAGTTCAATGGGTTTTAATGCAGTAGAAGACAAAATGTGCATTGATAGGGTTTCGGACTTTTATATCTCAGCTAAGCTTTAAGGTACTGCCACATGTTGTGTTTTGGGTACTATCAAAGAACTTTCACAGATACATGAGAAAGCTATTAAGATTCTCTTTCCTTTTTCAACACCTGTGTGAGGCTCTATTATATATCTGTATTTTATCTATCTATCTATCTATCTATCTATCTATACTTCAACCAACATATTACAACAGATTGAGGGCAGAAGCATGTATGAGAATCCAGCTGTGTTCTAGTAAGTCTGGCCATTAAAGTGATTCACCAAGATGTGAAATAATGCCACTTTTCTCACTAAATTGTTTGTTTTGGAAAATATGGTTATTTTTAACAGGATCCCATATAGCTGTGAAAATGAATACACTAGCTCTCTCAATGTAAACATAGACCTCTAAAAAATAATATTGATCAGCAAATTATAGAGGGACATGATATTATTTACATACATTTTAAAGCCACACCCACAAAACACATATATGTTGGGTTGAAATATATAAAATTGCATTCTTTAGGTAAAAAGAAGTTGACTATCAACAAATTTATATTATTCAAGCTAAATGCATAGATTTTTAAGAAATAGCTTTCAGTTTATCACACTGAATTCCTCTGGGAAGAAGATAGGCTGACCAATGAGAAGAGACTTAAATTTTTTATCTCTAACATTTAATTTCTTTCATAAAAATGAGAGGAAAAGACAAAATACCAAAATACCAAAGCTGTAGGCTCTAAATGAGAGGTACTTTATTATTTTACCTTTGTATCCTAACAAATTATTTTTTAAACTAGAATTGTGACTCACTTGAAGTGAGTCAAGAGGCAGTGTCTCTTGACTTGCAGTGTCCAGGGTATTGTAGGTGACATGCAAACATGCAAACACCCAGTGGGAAGGCTGCTGAGAAGTCTGCTGCCTTTACTCTAAGGATTAAATATGCTTAGAGCAGCTTCAGGTCCCTTGGCAGCCTGTTGTTGTGGGGAATATATCAGGAATCCATGTTCCTGATATATTCTATCAGGAATACAGATTTCTTTAAGTAAGTGTGTGTATGCTTACTTGTGTCTGACTCTCTGCAATCCCCTGGACTGTAACCCACCAGACTCCTCTATCCATGGGATTCCCCAGGCAAGAATACTGGAGTGTGTTGCCATGTCCTTCACCAGGAGATCTTCCCGACAGAAGGAGTCTTTACCACTGAGTCACCTGGGAAGCCCATAGATATTTTTTACATATACATTGTGTAAATCCCAGTATCTAATTAGGTTCGCAAAAACTGACTTCTGATGCTGAGTGAAGGAGGATTTTTGTCTAGCAGAATCTTCATTTTAGCAAAGCTTAAAAATCCTCCACACAGCCATTTAAAGAGGGCTCATTTGGGTATTTTTCACCAGCACTGTAAAAGTTAGAATGATCAACTGCAGGTGGATAAATGGACTTAGGATATGTAAGTTGTAGATCATCAACGACGTGTCAACAAATGTATAGTAAGCATCTTCTTTGAGTTGTACTGTTTTTCCTTTTGTTTGAATTGCTTTAAAAGTAGAATTTTAAATGGAATTCTCAACAAATTGAAAATGAATGACAAATAAATACGCATTTAAATCTTTTTAAGCAGATACCACTTTCAGAGCTCTGGGTAGAGAGGAAAAGGGAAGATCTGACCAGGACCTTAAGAAAATCTCAGTCTGACTGGATAGCAAGAGCTCATACTCATGAAATTACTATGAAATGAGCCACAGAAAGTGACAAAACTGGGTCTTGGCAACCAAGGTTGGAGAGAACATTAATGCATCATAGAAAGACTGTGAAAGGAGCTTGAGAGGTGCTTGTTGAGGAACAGCTTCCCCAGGGATACGCGACCCACAGAGGATTGAAAAGGGAGGTGGTCCAATTTACCTGTGTGAGGAGTGATTTACTGTGGGACTTGAGATTTTCTGCTGAATCTGTAGGTTAGTTCTGGAAGAAAGGATTGAGCTACCAACACAGAGTGATTCACGGCTGAGGTTTGACTCTTGCAAATGAGTCGGGAAATATGAGGAGTGTGAAATATAGCAGGTGATGGCTAAATA
Source organism: Bubalus kerabau (assembly GCF_029407905.1). NCBI lineage: Eukaryota > Metazoa > Chordata > Mammalia > Artiodactyla > Bovidae > Bubalus > Bubalus kerabau. The sequence continues at coordinate 102,305,311 of NC_073626.1, forward strand.
GTTCAGGGATGGTTATTGTTATTAGAATGTGTGAGGCAATCTTCTATTTATAGCATGCTGTTCTGAGTGTTTTTCCAACACCCACCTCCATCCGAAGAACTCCATGTGACATCAAGCTAGAAAGCCGCTCATCTACGTGAAATTACATAGGGGATTTCAATGGAGCTTCAAATTATTCACATTTCAATGACATTTCCTCATGAATGATATGGGAACTGCCTATAGCCAGCTGTTAGACAGTGACACTGAAATGTGCTCTGAAGAGGGCCCTTGATACTTCAGGTTTTTATTTCTCTAGGTTATGGCCACACCAAGGCAGAATCTTCAGCAAGTCTTTGCCCTTCTCTTCCTCTACTCTAGCTTAAATTGACCCAAATGAATCTCCTTTTTTTGTAATGTATCTGAAGAACATCTTCTTATTCTTAAGTCATCTTCGTCTTCTTGATTTAGCATCCAGATAGATTACTTGTTCTCTAATTAATTCAATCATTCATTTATTTAAAATATGTTGAGTAGTATGGTAGATGCAGTTAAATATAAATAAGAAGTTTAGCATCTAATGAAGGAGATAACAAACATCCTCAAATAATCTTAACCTGGAATGAGAAGTGCCATATCAACTAAGAACAAGGAGAGTTCAGAGAAGGGTGACGGTGGAGGGGAGGGAGATGTAAGGAGAAGATAATAGAGGAGGTGATATTTGAAAGACCTACAGTAGAAGCAAGACAAAGGTATGAATCCTCTGACTAGGTTTATGGTTTGGTGGTCCTTCACACTGATGGTTTTAAAATATTTGCTCAACATTTGTTTAGTGGGAGAGAATAAGACCCACATGAGACTTTTCTATACTGCCTACCAAGACTCTCTAGTATCAAGATTGTCCACCCTATTTAGCAGGATAAAAGCCCTGCAGTCACCTGGACCCACTCCGCCTGGAAGGCAGTCTAGCCACCTGCCATCTGTGATTATTCACACTTACCTCTGCCAATGCCCCACTCCCAAGCGGCTTTATTAAATTATTCCTTCTTAATACCTACAGTGCTATTTCTGAATGGAGTTCTGACAAACACTGTTTGCTCCATTCCAGTGCATACTTGAGCACTGTTAGAATAGTTGCCATCTGGCCCTCCCCCTAATCTAGCTCTGAGAAGAAACAACAGCCTAAGCAAAGGTACAGAGGCTGGAGAGCTTGAAAGTAACACACCGGAAAATGAGCTATCACTTGGGAAGAGAAGTGGGAGAAACTGTGACGAAGGAAGGGGCATCAGCATATAGATACTGATAAGGCTGTATCAGATCTAGCCTTTAAAGGCTGGTCGAGTCTAAGGATTGGCCTCTGCTGCTCACTAGTCATAGTAAGGCAGTGAAGGATAATGAGATGGGACTATGAATTAAATAATTGAATTTGTAGTTTTAGGATTATTTTTTGGTTAGTAAAAGGTATAAGTGGACTTAAAGATGTATAAAAGTTACGCATTTTGATTATAATTTTTCTTTATAAATAAATATGTTTCAAAAATTTCTGTAGCCACCAATAATTGTAATTGTGGTTTATATTTTGCTGTTTCTATCTCGTTCTATTTCTTTGTGTGTGTGCTTATGTGGTTGAGATTATACTATATACAATTTATTTTTAGTTTTTATACTTAATACAACAGCAATAATGTCCCATATTATTAAAAAACCTTTGTAAACATTGTTTTTTATTGGCTATACAATATTTTGTGGAAATATTGTTTCTTCAAACTTTTTTTCTGTTATCCAGCATTTAGGTAATATATTTATTACAATGGCACCCCATTCCAGTACTCTTGCCTGGGAAATCCCATGGACGGAGGAGCCTGATGGGCTACAGTCCATGGGGTCGCAAGGAGTTGGACAGGACTGAGCGACTTCACTTTCAATTTTCACTTTCACACACTGGAGAAGGAAATGGCAACCCACTGCAGTATTTTTGCCTGGAGAATCCTAGGGATGGAGGAGCCTGGTGGGCTGCCGTCTATGGGGTAGCACAGTGTCGGACACGACTGATATAACTTAGCAGAAGCAGCAGCAGTGTTATAATTATTTTATTAAGATTCATTTGGCAGCAATATGATTTGGGGAAGAAGGTTATGTTACACAAATAACACATGACTAGAAATGGGAGCCAGTGACAGGAGGAGGTTTCAGTGATTCAAGGCCTAAATTGGGTAGCAACAAAGGAAAGGAATAGAAGAAATCAAATGGATTATTGTTACCTTCTAAGGCTTTGATTTCCTTAAGTCTTAAACACTAGGTTTTCTCCCTCCTTTACACCTGCTGCTACTGCTGCTAAGTCGCTTCAGTCGTGTCCGACTCTGTGCAACCCCATTGATGGCAGCCCACCAGGCTCCCCCATCCCTGGGATTCTCCAGGCAAGAACACTGGAGTGGGTTGCTATTTCCTTCTCCAATGAGTGAAAGTGAAAAGTGAAAGTGAAGTCGCTCAGTCGTGTCCGACTCCTAGCGACCCTATGGACTGCAGCCTACCAGGCTCCTCCATCCATGGGATTTTCCAGGCAAGAGTACTGGAGTGGGTTGCCATTGCCCTCTCCTCCTTTACACCTAGTGAGCCCTTTTTTCCATGTTTGTTTAGTGAGTGAATGAATGAGCAAATGAATGCTAGGCTTTGGTGGTACTGCTGTTGCTAAGAACCATCACATACCATCCATTCTAAATAAGTTTCTTGCTCATATGGCCTTCTCAAAGAAAATGTTATCAATCCTTGGCAACTGTTATCCAAACAGTCCCAGTGCACCAATTCCTTCTGGCATATCTGATGTATTTATTTATTTTAGAAACAGAACACCCATGAAAACAAAAAAGTGGTTAATAAAGCAGTCAGTATATTTGCTTCTCTCTTTAAATATTTCTTATTTAGTTCTGGTTAATAGGAAAGTATTTATAAGAATTCCCTATAATGTGCCTAGCACTGTGCTCAGTGCTTTGGCAAGTAAAGTGTGTATTCTGGTTGTGCACAATGTATAATTCAGTTGTGAAGCAAAAACTAACATGCAGGAATAAAAAGAGAGTATGATTAGAGATAGTGTTTAGTTGAGAACGCATTTACTGTGTGCTGAAGCTTAGAGGCAAGAGTAAGCAAATGGGATAGGAATATTGGTAAACACAATAGAAGGCAATGCAAATTTTATGAACTAAATTGAATCTCTGTCACTATTGTGATTTTGCCTAATTCCTAATGCCAAAATGGAGGCAGGCAACAGCTGGTCCGCACTTGCTGTGTAGTAGATCCTTCTTTACTCCCCGTGATAAATGGAGAGCCCTAAACTCATTTAACCAGTGATTCACCCCACATTCTCAGCTGAGATGTTGGCCTGCATATACAACCCCAGAGACAGACAGACCTATACCTAAGACTTGCTATAATCCATGTGAGTAATCAATATTTACTGGTGCAATGATCTCACTCTGGAAAATAATGCTTATGAGCTAATTGAGCTAATGAGACTATATTAGCTATTGGTGTAGTGAAAGTAATGGCAGAGTAATCTAATTCCTATTGGCTCCTAGATAACCTTCAATTTAAAGGTAATGGCATTAGGAAATGTTAAAGTAAGTATGCTCAAGTGTGCATAGTATGTACTCTTTAAGTGGCAAAATTGGCTGTCAGAAAGACATCATGATTCTTTACAGCAGAAATTCTTAATCTGGGGTCCATGGATAGAATTCAGGAGTTCTGTGGACTTGGATTGAAAGGAAAGTACACCTTGATTTTCCATAATTTCTAATAAAATTTAGCATTTCCTATTATAATGAATATAGGCAACTAATTACAATAGTATTCAAGGTATCTGTGATGCAGCCATTAGTAGAAACCACAGATACTTTTGTATCACATTACAGTCATTTCCTATATCATGATGTATTGTTCATATTCAAAATTACTTCAAAAAACATGACAATTATCAGACCTGTAAATCTATTTTGTTATTTCATATATTACTAAAGAGTATATTGCTATACCATTAGTTTTTTAGCATTTTGATGTTAGTATTTAAATTTAATTGGTTTCCTTTCTATTCCTATGTTTTATTTTATGCTTTTAAAAACATTATTGTCAGAAGGAATCACAAGCTTTACATGACTGGAAAAGGGGTCTATGCACAAAAAGATTAGGGGCTCTTTCTTAGAATGAGGACCTTGGAGCCTTCTTTTCCCTATAGAAACTTTGGCTACTTGAAATACAAATCCTTTCTGTTTTTCTGACACAGGGGGATCCTACCAGCCCTTTTCTATGGGGGAGAACTTGGAGTGGTTCTGCTGTCAGTTTACACAGTGAGATCTTACACCATATGTAACTCTAGAGGCTGGAGAGATGACACTCTGCCAAAATGGTTGGGAAACATGGAGAAACAGAGAGCTGGTGGCTGGACCATCTTATAGGAAGTGACTTCTGTAAAACTGTATTGCCTTGCAGACCGCTGCCTTTCCTCCTTGGCTGTTCTGCTTCTGGCCTTACATCATATTAACAAAAATTTTAAACAAATATACTAGCAAAACATAGGGATGCATGAGCCAGCCTTTCTTCCCAGCTATCTGGTTCAGTTGAGAGATGGTAGTAGAGTAAAAAAGGAAAGCCACATGGTCGGGGCCAAATGTTCACTTCATCTCTGAATTTGAGCCTTCACTGGCAGTGTGACCTGAGTAAGCACACATTGTTTCTAGACTGTGTTTTCCTTGTAGTAAGACCAGAGGCCAGCTGTGATTCTGACTGGGTCCTGAGGGCTGGAAAATATGAAACAGTTCTTCAGGGCTCAAGTTTTTGCTCCTTTAGATCTGACCCTCTGACAGCACAGACATGTGGTAAGAGGAATCAGGAGAATGGCTGGAACTTGGCTTCTCAGCAGCCTCTTGGATGATGACCTGGAATGCTGCAGGGTCTGCTGTGTGAGGAGAGAACACAGGGAGGCTCTTTCTGATACTAGCTTCCTTGGTTGGGTCTTCGAAGGTGAAATGAACCATTTAGCCTCAGCTGAAGCAGTGCAGATTCCATTTCACAGAGATCTTTGGAAAGCAAACTCCTTACCACCCATGCTCTTGCGTGGTGGATCTGTGTCAGTGTGTAGGGGCAGGTTGCAAGAGGGTCTGAGCATGAGCCTGATTCAAGTAGTGATTATTTTCCTTAATGCTTACTTTACTTTCTATAGCCCATCTTCCTATTTATTTATTTCATTACTTCTGCTGATTTTAAAAATTACTCACTCAATTCTGAGGATGAAAATAAGGCTGTTGGATGAGGTTTCATAGTCTAAGCTGGGGAAGTAGACTGAGTGAAAAGGAAAAAGATACAGCATTTTTGAGTGTAAGCTGCTAGTTTATAGGGAGAGTTGTGAAAATGTGTGGCTTCTCAAGCTGCATATCAATTTATTACAGGTTTAAAAAGTACTTATAGTAAATAGTTCATGATGACATCTTGACTCCATAAACATAGATCTCAGTGGTTTGAGCAAATAGCTCTAATTCCTTTCCAAATCTGAAACGAGACCCCTCTTTTTGAGAATTGCATCCCTGCTTTTGAATTCCAAGAGAGGGAACTGCTTGTGAACTCTTCGACTGGTTTTCAGTTCAGTTCAGTTCAGTCGCTCAGTCATATCTGACTCTTTGTGACCCCATGAACTGCAGCACGCCAGGCCTCCCTGTCCATCAACAACTGCTGGAATCTACCCAAACCCACGTCCATTGAGTCAGTTATGCCATCCAACCATCTCATCCTCTGTCATCCCCTTCTCCTCCTGCCCTCAATCTTTCCCAGCATCAGGGTCTTTTCAATTGAGTCAGCTCTTCACATCAGGTGGTCAAAGTATTGGAGTTTCAACTTCAACATCAGTCCTTCCAATGAACACCCAGGACCCATCTCCTTTAGGATGGACTGGTTGGATCTCCTTGCAGTCCAAGGGTCTCTCAAGAGTCTTCTCCAACACCATAGTTCAAAAGCATCAATTCTTCAGCGCGCAGCTTTCTTTATAGTCCAACTCTCATATCCATACATAACTATTGGAAAAACCATAGCCTTGACTAGATGGACCTTTGTTGACAAAGTGATGTCTCTTGCTTTTTAATATGTTGTTTAGGTTGGTCATAACTTTCCTTCCAAGGAGTAAGCGTCTTTTAATTTCATGGCTGCAATCACCATCTGCAGTGATTTTGGCCTCCCCGCGGCCCGCCCCCCCCCCCCACCCCGCAAAATAAAGTCAGCCACTGTTTCCCCATCTATTTCCCATGAAGTGATGGGACCAGATGCCATGATCTTAGTTTTCTGAATGTTGAGCTTTAAGCCAACTTTTTCACTCTCCTCTTTCACATTCATCAAGAGGCTCTTTAGTTCTTCTTCACTTTCTGCCATAAGGGTGGTGTCATCCGCATATCTGAGATTATTGATATTTCTCCCAGCAATCTTGATTCCAACTTGTGCTTCCTCCAGCCCAGCATTTCTCATGATATGCTCTGCATATAAGTTATGTAGCCAAAAGATTCTTCTATTAGAAGTTCTCTAGTTCTGTGGAACTTCCTGGAAACATTTTGGCTGTTCTTAAAGCATGAAGGCCTTAATTGAGCAGAATCTTTAGTTGATTGCAATTTTTGTATAACCTACCTTTTGGAGAAAACGGTAAATATCAATGAAGTACCTACTGGTGGTTCATTCAAGAAACTACCTTTCATATTACAGTTTGGGATCAGTGAAAATTTTGTTTAATCTCCTATACCTACTATTTTATGACTGTACTTTATGACTGTGATTAACATTCAAGAATGACCAAAGGCACAGTAAAGGCTTGAATCATTAAAGAGCCAGAAAGGTCTAAAAACAGCAAAGTTGGAAACTCAATATTTTCTTGCTTTAACAACCCTGATTATCAAATCTCATATTGAATATGATGATTAATTTAAGTTTTACAATCCTTTAGAAAAAGAGCTAAATCTTGCTAAGCTAACTATTTAAATGGAATGATCTAACCTTCCATATAGCATGAAAGACAGTATATTTGAGCTTTAGGTATGTTTTGAGAGTCCCTTGGACTGCAAGGAGATCAAACCAGTCAGTCCTAAAGGAAATCAACCCTGCATATTAATTGGAAGGACTGTTGCTGAAGCTGAAGCTCCAATATTTTGGCCACCTGATGTGAAGTGCCATCTCATTAGAAAAGACCCTGGTGCTGGGAAAGAGTGAAGGCAAAAGGAGAAGGGGGTGGCAGAGGATGAGAAGGTTAGATAGTATCACCAACTCAGTGGACAAGAATTTGAGAAAACTCCAGGAAAAAGTGGATGACAGAGGAGCCTGGCGTGCTATGGTCCACAGGGTCACAAACAGTTAGACACGACTTAGCTACTGAACAACAACAACAACAACAACAATGTTTTGCAGGCTATAAATTAAACTTAGATTTAGTCACCTGTGAAGCTAAGGAATTGATATCCATTCCATTCTTAATTTATTTAATTTGCATATTTTGTAGAATAGAAGAAAATTATGCTAAGGAAATATTCAACTGACTAAAGGAATAACCATGAGCATAGGTTTTTAGCTTCAGAATGAGAAAGCTTCTGGAAAGGAAATAAGAAAGTGAAGCAAACTTTTTATAATTTTAAGTATCTGACCTTTATTCTCTTGTGGGCAGCAGCGGTAGGCTGAGAATACTCTTCTGATTTTTGGTGCATGTAATTTCCATGATTTTGATAGGATTTCTGGAACACTGTAATCACTAGATCTGGACTGGACTAGGAGTGGTATGACATTTGTTTATTATTTAATTTTACTTGAGACTTTGCAGGAATATTATTCACAGCTCTGGACTTTCTTTTTTCATCTGCATAGCATCTCTTTTTTCATCTGCATAGCATCTCTTTCAGCCTCATTATTTTATGTCTGTTACTGGATGAGTCATAAAATCAAATGCAAAATGTTCTAGTTTGCACCTCTGGACGGAGGGACCAGTGTATAGCTCAGTGAAATGAGGCAGCAAGACTCATACTTTTGTGCAAAATATACAAAAATACATACCTTTGTAAATGTACTAACAGTTTTAGGTCTGGTGGTTTAATAGAGCCTTTAAGTTCATGAACAATATGAAGACAGACTTGAGATACAGAAGTTAAAATGAATGTTGCAACTCCATCTAATAGAGTATATGACTTTAGTCAGCTCTGATTTCACATTCTGACTCCTTGTTTCTGTGCCATTCATCTAGGGAACTGAGCTGGGGTTTTATTCTATAGCAATTTAGCCATGTCTCTTGCTCTGTGTATTGTCATTCTGTTTTCTTGAGGGTATATTGTTCTTTCTGCCCACTTTGAAAGTAAAAGTTGCTCAGTCACGACTGGACACGACTGTCCAACTCTTTGCCACCCCATTGGACTCTCCAGGCCAGAATACTGGAGTGGATAGCCTTTCCCTTCTCTAGGGGATCTTCCCAACCCAGGGATCGAGCCCAGGTCTCCTGCATTGTAGGAGGATTCTTTACCAGCTGAGCCACAAGGGAAGCCCACTTTGGAAATCAGCAAATCCTACTCTCTGCAAATCAGATAAGGACAGTCAAATGCAGGTTTATAAAACGTGCTAATTTCCCATTCATTCTGCAAATATTTATTAGTAAGTCGGATACTGATATATATGCTGAGAATGCAACCTTGAACAAAATGGACACAATTCCTGCCCTTGTGGAACTTGTGATCTACTTGGGAAACAGGCATTAATTAAATGAAAAATCTATAACTTAAGATTGTTGTACGAATCTGAAGTTTGTTAACAATCTGAATTGTTTGTAGAGGAAAAATATAAGGTATACTCTTTGATTGAAGATTATAATTGATGCTAGTTTAGGAAGTCAGGAAAAGCCTTTCTGAGAATGACACTAAGATGATTTAAAGGATGAATAAGAATTAGCCAAGGAATAAGTTGGAGAGAAGATTGCTCCAGGCATATATGCACTAGAATCAAGGCCCTGGGGAGGGGAAGAACTAGGAGCACTCAAGGAATGGAAAGGCAGCCAGTGTGGTGGGGCATGGTGTGTGGAGGGGCTGAGGGTTAAGGGATAAGTCTATGGGCAGGGGCCAGATGTGGTCCATTTTAAAGGTTTTATGTTTTATCCTAAGAAGAATGACAAGCCATTGTAAACTTAAGTAGAGGTATTACACAATTGGATTTAAGTAGCTGAAGACCACCCTTGCAACTATGTGGAAAGTCACTTGGAAGAGGAGGCAAGTATGAAAAATGGAGTAAAACTTCTTTAGTTTGAGCTAAGATTATAGCAGCCTGGGCTACAAGAACAGCAAAAGATGGGCAAGAGTTAATAGTTTCAGATATATTTTGTCAGTAATGTAGACAGAGCTTGAAATGGCTTGGATGAGGGGATAAGGATGAAGGGGAACTTTCATCCCCTTCATTAGTGCAATTAAGTGGGCAGAAAAGATTCCATTTACTGAAATAAGGAAGGCTGGAGTTGGGGCAAATTGGAGAGGAAATAAAAATTTAATTTTACTCTTTTATGGTTGAAGTGCATTTGAGACATAGTGGTGATGTTAAAGAATTAGTTGGATATAAGATTCTCTGTTTAGCAGAAAGAAGACATTCAGAAGAATATGGTGTCACAGACAGAATGAAGAGAACATTTCAACAAGAAGAGAGAAGTCAGCTTTGTTGAATGTGGTTGGTAGTTTAGTAAGATGAGAAGTTAATAATTTTGAGGTAATTGGTGACTTTGCTGCTGCTGCTAAGTCGCTTCAGTCATGTCCGACTCTGTGAGACCCCATGGACTGCAGCCTACCAGGCTTCTCCGTCCATGGGATTCTCCAGGCAAGAACACTGGAATGGCTTGCCATTTCCTTCTCCAATGCATGAAAGTGGAAAGTGAAAGTGAAGTCGCTTAGTCATGTCTGACTCTTAGCGACCCCATGGACTGCAGCCTACCAGGCTCCTCCATCCATGGGATTTTCCGGGCAACAGTACTGGAGTGGGGTGCCATTGCCTTCTCCCAATTGGTGACTTTAGTGAGAATAATTTAGGAAGTAGAGACAGGACTTATATTACAGTAGGCAAAATAGTAACTGAGAACTTGCAGATGTTCAAGCTGGATTTAGAAAAGGCAGAGGAACCAGAGATCAAATTGCCAACATTCGATGGATAATCGAAAAAGCAAGAGAATTCAAGAAAAACATCTACTTCTGGTTCATTGACTATGCTAAAGCCTTTGACTGTGTGGATCACAAAAAACTGTGGAAATGTTTTAAAGAAATGGAAATATCAGACCACCTTACCTGCCTCCTGAGAAATCTGTATGCAGGTCAAGAAGCAACAGTTAGAACTGGATGTGGAACAACAGACTGGTTCCAAATTGGGAAAGGAGTACCTCAAGGATGTATATTGTCACCTTGCTTATTAACTCACATGGAGAGTACATCATGCAAAATGCCAGACTGGATGAAGCACAAGCTGGAATCAAGATTGCCGGGAGAAATATCAGTAACCTCAGATATGCAGATGACACCACCCTTCTGGTAGAAAGCAAAGAGGGACTAAAGAGCTTCTTGATGAAAGTGAAAGAGGAGAGTGAAAAAGCTGGCTTAAAACTCAACATTCAACAAACTAAGATCATGGCATCTGTTCCCATCACGTCATGGCAAATATTTGGGGACACAATGGAAATAGTGAGAGACTTTATTTTCTTGAGCTCCAAAATCACTGCAGATGGTGATTGCAGCCATGAAACTAAAAGACTTTTGATCCCTGGAAGAAAAGCTATGATAAACCTAGACAGCATATTAAAAAGCAGACACATTACTTTGCCAACAAAGGTCTGTCTAGTCAAAGCTATGGTTTTTCCAGTAGTTATGTATGGATGTGAGAGTTGGAGTATAAAGAAATCTGAGCACCAAAGAATTGATGCTTTTGAACTGTGGTGTTGGAGAAGACTCTTGAGAGTCTCTTGGACTGCAAGGAGGTCCAACCAGTCCATCCTAAAGGAAATCAGTCCTGAATATTCATTGAAAGGATTGATGCTGAAGCTGAAGCTCCAATACTTTGGCCACCTGATGCCAAAGTATCAGAAGAACTGGCTCATTGGAAAAGACCCTGATGCTGGGAAAGTTTGAAGGCAGAAGGAGAAGGGGACAACAGAAGATGGCATCACCGACTCAACGGACATGATTTTGAGCAAGCTCCAGAAGATGGTGATGGGCAGGGAAGCATGGCATTCTGCAGTCCATGGGGTCACAAAGAGTCAGACACGACTGAGCGACTGTAATGAACAGTAAATGGGCAGTGAGGTAGTGGTTAGAGAATGCACAGAAGACCTTTAAGGGAAAGATTGGCTGTGGAGGGAAGCAGAGAGGAGTGGTCTCAGGTGAGGCTTGTGAGTCAACAAGAAAGGACTTTTCAAAAGATGGGAGATACTAGAGCAAGTTTGAATCCTGATGGGAATGTGCAGGAGAGAGAAAACATTTGAGGATGTGGGAGAGAAGGTTGGTAATGGAAGCAGCCTCTTTGAGAAGGTGGGAGGGGTGATAGATGAAGAATGAATCATGCCAGGATGCCACAGTCAGCAGACTGAGATTTTTCTAGGCAGGAGTTATAGAAGCACAGAGGGGCAAGGGATTTTCAGCTATTTTCCAAGGTGTAATTTTAATGATAGATCAAAGATTTTAGTCCAGGTAAGAAGGAAAAGAGAGGGCATGAGGATCTTAATGAATAGAGGGAAGTAAAGTCAGTTCATCTGCAAAGTAAAGGCAATGAACTACCATAGAGAGTACAACAGACAAAGTCCCTGCATTGGACACTGGTTTCACCCATGCATGTCTAAGTTCTTTTTGTTCAAGTTCCCTAACTTTTTTTTTTTTTTGCATTATGTATTGCAAAATAACTTTAGAACTCCTGAACAAAAATTATTATGCTTCCAAACTAAAGAAGAAGAGTGAAATAAGTCAGTTCATTTTAGATTTCATTTAGTCTTGCTTTCCATCTTAACAAACTTCTTTTTGGTCCAAGGAACATTGATTATTTGTATGTGTTTGTTGGAGAAAAATGTTTATTGGAATGTCAGGATCTGTTTTCTTACTTCTGCTTTTTGTTCAGTACCTGATTTTATGTACCCCAAGCAGTAAACTCTATGTAAAAATTACATTTTTGTGCTTTAACTATATACACCCTCTAGGTCCAAATGTATTTTTGGCTGAGACCAAACTGTGTCTTAATTTTTAAAGATTTTTTACAGCTGGTTTCTTCCAAAATTAGGTCCTTAAACTTCATGCTTACATTTAATTATTTTTTGAGTGCCCGTCAACTGACAGTATGCTTGATGCTAAGAATCAGGAAGTAAAAAAACTAATTTGCCCCAGAGAAGGCATGCACGCATATCACAATTCCTGTGGCATGTAGCATGTAAATGCTCTAAGTAGGTGCCTATCAGAAGGTGAGATGATTGGATGGCATCACCGACTTGATGGACATGAGTTTGAGCAAGCTCCAGGAGTTGGTGATGAAGAGTGAAGCCTGGCCTGCGGCAGTCCATGGGGTTGCAAAGAGTCGGACGCGATTGAGCGACTGAACTGAACTGAGGTGCTTATCAAAGACTAGGGGAACACCCAGGAAGGGAGCAATTGATTCTCCCTTGGCAGAGCAGTTAGAAAAGGCTGACCAAGGAAGGGATTTTTAAGAAGGGCCCTAAGGGCTTCCCAGCTGGTGCTATTGGTAAAGAACCTGACTGCCAATGCAGGAGTCTTAAGAGACTTGGGTTGGATTCCTGGGTTGGGAAGATCCCCTGGAGGGTCAGTTGTGTCCGACTCTGTGTGACCCTATGGACTGTAGCCCCCCACCCCACTCCACAGGCTCTTCTGTCCATGGGGATTCTCCAGGCAAGAATACTGGGGTGGATTGCCATGCTCTCCTCCAGGGGATCTTCCTGACTCGGGGATCAAGCCTACGTCTCTTATGTCTTCTGCATTGGCAGTCGGGTTTTTTACCCCTAGTGTCACCTGAGAAGCCTTAAATGGTAAAGACATGAATATAAATGATAATGTTGCAACCTGGAGAGGAATCTGTTGTGGTTTGACACTAAGTTGTATGGATTGAATTAGGAAAGTTTGGCTTGAGCAAATTCCGAAGAGATTTATAGGTCAAAGTAGTATTTGTGTATTATTCTATTGGATAGAAAGCTATTAAAGGTTTTTAGATAGACGACTGATTTGATCAGTTGCTTTTCTTTCTCTGTTTCTTGTTTTCCTTCTAGTCAGTATATTTCAGTTAAGCAGCTACTTTTCACCTTAGTATAAATTGTCCCTCAGAACTGACAACCACTAAGCTCTAGATGCCTCAGTTTGCACTGCTGATGCTGCCAAGTCTGATGTCCCCATTGTCCCTTCATCTCTGGTGCTAGAGAAAGTGGACCTTCTTATCAGAGAAGTACTACCTAGCCCCAAAATAATTTCCCACCATTCCTGCTTCTTTGAGTGAAAATAGGTGACTCAAAGTGGGTGAATCTGTCTAGATTTGAGTATGTGGCTACACCCCAGGGGATGATGAATGTCCCACGTTTCTAGTTTCCATACTGGGAGGCTAGACTCTGTGCCTTGCACCAAGATTCATAAAGGAAGAGACTCTCCAAATATAAGTAGGGCTACAAATAATGATCAAAAAAATAAAAATATGTGGGACCACCAGAGAAATCTCCTTAAAAAAGAATAAATAAGGACAAATGTTCACTAGTTACCTTTTATAGATGAGAAAAGTAACTTGTCCAAGGCCACAGTGGTGTAAAGTAGTGGAAGCAGCACCTGAATTCAGGAAGTCTGATTCCAGAATTCATATTTTGACTGCTATGTCATATAGCTAACCTGGAAGGTAATAAAGACTGATAAAATGTGTATATGGGTGATAGTGAGGTACGGGAGAGAGGGAGGATATCTTTGGCTGTGAAACAGAACGAAAGTAATGGGTCTATACCAGAATTGAGCTCATTGGTCTTATTTGGACTCATGACATTTTCCTGGGGGACCCAAGTTGTAGCATAGTCAGGAACAGATCAAAAAAGTACTTGTTTGGTTTAGAGTGTTTAGTTAGGACAAGTTAACTTCAGCACAATAGCCCAGTATTCCTGAGACTGATTCCTGGCAACCATGGTGTCTGTTGATCTATTCCTCCCTAGATCTTTGCACTTTCCAGCTTCACTCCTTGGATGCCTGACCCCCTGCTCCCATGACTGGCTTTTATGTAATATTCTTCTTGGTCACTGAGAATCAGAACTTGAGAGAATATTTAGAGGGTCTTTTCTGGGAGAACAAACATCAATTTATGTCACATATACACACACTAGATGTAAAAACAAGAATAATAAAAATATGTAATTTAAACAGAGCCAAATCTGGCCATTATATGCTTCTAAGAAATTATTCTTTTTTCAGATAAATCTTGGATGTTTTGGATCCTCTGATGAAAATAAGTAAATTGAAATTTTTTTTATAAACACCAGTCAGAATGTTGCAATAAGTCTTCTAAGCTACACAAACAATTATATAATTTCTGGTTTTTTTTTTGTTTGTTTGTTTTTTATCTTGAAAAACAAAGCTGAAAGAGATTTTTGGGATTAGTCCCTGTACTTTATCCATTTACAAAGTTATGCCCTCTCAGCAGTGACTTTCTTTTAGGTTTGTGGAGTGTGATAACTTTCCTCTGGGAATGAATGTGGGCTTCCAAAGCATCTTTCTTTCCTTATTTTTAACCTCATGGAATTATCCAGCTATGAATGTAAAAATTTCCTACAGTGTTCTTTCTCTACCTGGAAGCCCTTAGTCTCTGGGCTTCTAGTTAAATTTTGAAACAGTAGGAGTTCTAGTTAAATTTTGAAAATTCAAGGCCATTGCTGAACGTTTTGCAATAATAAATACTTCTTATTCCTTTTGTAAGCAGTTGTCCTTGTGGAAATCAGAAGGTTCATGGCACTTGAGGAAAATATATACTTAGAGATCAAATACTCATGAAATCCTTGTTCTTTTACACTATGTGATTCATTAGTGTTGTTCATGGATCTGAAGACAGCTTTTTCCTTTTCTCTCAGCCACTGCCAATATTTCTCTCTCATTTCTTCTGTTTCCCACAACTATCCACCTCTAAACATTATCAGAATTGTCCCCAGGCATCTAAACTTTAAATGAGATTGTAACTTTTCCATTTGGGCTTGTTTCATTAAACAAATATGTGGGTGCTACATGATTTTGCAGCAGATACTATTTATGTGGGAGTTGGATTTGTACTGTGTTTACAGCTAAAGAGAAAAAAATTCAACACTTTATTGGACATGTACTAGCATGTGGGTGAGGTTGAAGAAAATAATTGAGTGTTGAAATCAAACACATGCCTGGGAAAATATTCCTTTCTGATGGAACATGCAGGAAAGGCCAACAGCTGGCACACATGGAGGTCTTTAAGGGTTAGCCTCCTTTTGCAGAATGTTCCTTCAGAATGCTCAACCTCCTAACTGGCGTGCATTGCTCCAAAAGAATTCAAGGCAAACTTCTGTCCATTTCAAAGCAAGACATTTTACCACAAAACAAAAACCATGTGTCTTTATTCCATTGTATATGATCTCTCCCACACCTCTAAAGGGCATTTATCTATTTGTCATCTCTCCCTCCATCTCTCTCCATACTTCCATCCATCCCTTTATTTATTTTCAGGGCATGAAGCATGCTTAACATTTCTGATCATTTTTTTGGGGTAATCTCATTGCAAACTACCACATTCTGGTAGTTTTAACACTGTTTAACACAGTGCTGAGATCAAGGACTTGCAGGTCTTGTTCACTGCTTTATTCCCAGTTCTAGATCAGGGCATGGCACAGAGCAGCTTCTCATTAAATACTTATTGAATTAATCAATGAGTGATTTGCGAATGATACTTGTTGTACAGAATGGCATGATTTTCTTTCTCTCACATTGACTTCAGTTGGAAACATCTCAGAAATCTGAAAATATCTCTACCATGTAGGTTATCTTTTGCATACAATCTTTAAAGAAGAGAAATAAAATATAATAATTATATAATTTTGCTCTGTGGAATCAGTGGACCCCAACTTAGCCATCAATTTAGGCAGGTAAAAATCCATCTCCATATTGTCTCCCCATCTCCAACTTCCACACCAAATTAGAAGAATATACAACTTTCCAAAGTATATACTTTGGGCACCTGATGTGAAGAACTGACTCATTTGAAAAGACCCTGATGCTGGGAAAGATTGAAGGCACAATTTTCAGTCTTCAAAGGAGAAGGGGATGACAGAGGATGAGACGGTTGAATGGCATCACTGACTCAATGGACATGAGTTTGAGCAAACTCTGGGAGTTGGTGATGGACAGGGAGGCCTGGCGTGCTGCAGTCCATGGGGTCGCAAAGAGTCAGACATGACTGAGTGACTGAACTGAACTTAAGGAATCCTATCACCTGAAAAATCTTACTACTTTTTTCTTTTTTTTTGATGAGAGCTTTTTATCTTATTTATGTTAACTTTTCCCTTCTTTCTCTCTTCCTTCCCTTCTTTCACCCTCCCATCATGTCTGCCTCTTCCTTCTTTCTTTCCTCCCTCCTCTATTTCCTCCCACCTCCCTCCTGCTCTCTCTCTTGTTTTTCAAGTAGTACCAGCATAAACAGTAGCTCTATACATCAAAACCTCTTAGATTAACAGGCTATAATCTTCAATTTCCCAGGCAAAACAGTGTGTGTCAGTCTTTTTTGCTCAATATTAATTTACAACTGTTGAAATGTCTTTAGACTTTATATGCACAATTCTTTTTTGAAGTGGATTACTTGTTGAATATATTACTTTGGGGAGAGTGAAAATGGGATTCTCTATGTTCAGCAGATTGTTTAACCCAACATATGCTGAGAATTATGTGAAGAGCAAATAAATTTTCAAAAATAAATAATAAAGATGAAGGAGACTACATTTTTAGCCTGGAGGTCAAGTTGTGGCAACTAAAGTTAATCTTATAGAGTAAAAGAGTATAAAACATTGTATAATTCAACAGAAGGGTTAGACTTAATAAGCAGCAGTGCCTTTAAAACTCTTCAGATATGGGAGGAAGCAATTGTATGACTGAAATGAATTGCTAAGGAAGCTGCTGTGACTTAACTGTATGAACCATGTGGTTCTAAATAGTGTTCTAATTCTAGGGTTTAGTTCCTCATAACCCTGGAGGTAGTAGTGTATTGCCTGGTATAGGTTGCTGATTGAATATTATAAACCTGTTCTCTGAAGACTATACAAGTGTGTTTGGGGAACTCTCTGAGGTAGGGTGGTTGAGTTGAGGGGCAAGGTTACTGGGAATACTATTATAATAGCTGTCATTTATTTTCAGGTATCATAAGTGCTTTGTTTTCATGTTCTTATTTAATTTCATAGTTTTTTGAGGTGATATTATCTCTATTTTATGTATGAGAAAAATTCATCTCAGAGACGATAAATAACCTGCCCAAGATCTGAGTTGGTTTAGGGGCAAAATAGGATTCTAATACAAAGTTTCATGACTCCAAAGTCCGGGCCATGTCTTTCCATCTAGAATGAAAAATATACTAATACAAAGGAGCAATTTATTATATTTTTCTGATTATGAAAAGCAATATACATTCATTGTAGGAAATTTAGAGAGTTAAAATAAATGATGAAATAAAAATCACCTACAGAACTGTGTTTTAATGATGATCTGTTCAATTTCCTTTTAGTCTTTTCCTGTGTCTTGAATTTATATATTTTCATCTATATCTATATTTATTTATGTAGATATATATAAAAAATACATGCACCAATGTGGAGGGACATTCTGTATACACACACATACATAACTGGAATTATACAGCACATAATAATTTTAGTCTGCTTCAACAAACAATATAGTACTAAATTCTTTAAAATAAACATACTTAATGATTACTTAATGCTTTATGGACTATATATACTATAATGTACCTATTTTTGGATATTTTGATGGTTCCAACTTATTTTAGTCTGGTAAGTGATAGTGTGGAGCTTCCCAGGTGGTGCAGTGGTAAAGAATCAGCCTTCCGATTCAGAAGATGCAAGAGACATGGGTTCAGTCCCTGGGTTGGAAAGATCCCCTGGAGTAGGAAGTGGCAACCCACTCCAGTATTCTTGTCTGGGAAATTCCATGGACAGTGGAACCTGGTGGGTTACAGTCCATGGGGTCTCAAAGAGTTGGACACTACTTAGCAACTGAACGCACACAAGTAATAGTGTGGTCAACGCTGTGGTTTAAAAGTATCTGAATCTCAGATTATTTCCTCATGAGAGAGACTTAAAAGTAAAATTACTGGATATAAACACAATTTTTAAAGCTCTATATTCATAGCCAAGTTGACATCCCCAATTCACACAAATATTTTCAATATAGGAGTGTGCCAGTATCATTCACTGCATGCCCAGTCGCCTCAGTCAAGTCTGACTCTTTGCAACCTTATGGACTGTAGTCTGCCACCCTTTTCTGTCCATGGGATTCTCCAGGCAAGAATACTGGAGTGAGTTGCTGGGCCCTCCTCCAGAGGATCTTCCCCACCCGGGGATCAAACCCAGGTCTCCTGTAATAGAATTGAAGGCGGATTCTTTACCGCTGAGCCATGGGGGAAGCCATCGTTCACGGCACATATTATTAAAAATCACTTGGTAATTTTTGGTTAAAATGGTATCTTGATATTTTACATCCTTAATAGTGTTTAAACTATTTTTATATGTCTTTAACTTCATGTCATCTTCCAAGGTATCATGTTCATCATTTTGTCTCTTTTAGTTGGCTTCCATGATGTGACTTACCTCACTGTCAGTATCTCTATCTTTTGGCTCTTTATTATGTGACCTTGAAATCACTATGCCTGAATTCATGTCAGTTTTTCTGACACAGGGACATTGGCCTTTTTGTGGTTTATGGGAACAGCTCTAAATGAGTGGCATAAGTCTTTGCCTGCCCTTACCCCATCTAGCTGCTACATGCAGGTTCAGCCTCCTCAGCCAAGGAACTAGTGGCCACTAAGTGGACTGGTATCTGTAGCCACATCTTTATTAAAGGTATGGTTTGGCAGAAATTTCTTCAAAGAAGACATACAGATCATTAACAAACACATGAAAAGATGGTCAACATCACTCATTATTAGAGAAATGCAAATCAAAACCACAACGAGGTACCATCTCACACCAGTCAGAATGGCTACCATCAAAATGTCTACAAAAAATAAATGCTGGAGCGGGTGTGGAGAAAAGGAAACCCTCTTACACTGTTGGTAGAAATGCAAACTAATACAGCCACTATGGAGAACTGTGTGGAGATTCCTTAAAAAACTGGAAATAGAACTGCCATTTGACCCAACAATCCCACTGCTGGGCATACACACTGAGGAAACCAGAATTGAAAGAGACACATGTACCCCAATGTTCATCGCAGCACTGTTTATAATAGCCAGGACATGGAAGCAACCTAGATGTCCATCTGCAGACAAATGGATAAGGAAGTTGTGGCACATATGCACTATTGAATATTACTCAGCTGTAAAAAAGAATGCATTTGAGTCAGTTCTAACGAGAGAATGAAACTGGAGACTATTATACAGAGTGAAGTCAGAAAGAGAAACATCAATACAGTATATTAACGCATATATATGGAATTTAGAAAGATGGTAATGATGACCCTATATATACAAGACATCAAAAGAGACACAAATGTAAAGAAAAGACTTTGGGACTCTGAGAGAAGGCAAGGGTGGGATGATTTGAGAGAACAGCATTGAAATGCATATATTACCATATATAAAATAGATGACCAGTGCAAGTTCCATGCATGAAACAGGGCACTCAAAGCTGGTGTTCTGTTGGGGTGCAGAGGGGGAAGGAAGGGTTCAAGATGGGGGGACACATGTACACCCATGACTGATTCATGTCGATGTATGACAAAAAACACCACAGTATTGTAAAGTAATTAGCCTCCAATTGAAATAAATAAATTAATTTTAAAAAAGGTAGGGTTTAGAAATAAGGCTTGGTTGTCCAAGTGACTGGAAGCTACTGTTGTCTTGGTCTAGTGAGAGGCTCATACTGAGGACTTTCCATCCATGTATGGCCAGGCAATCCCAAAAGAGCTTCTAACCAAATCCTAGCCTCTCTTCTGCCTGCTGCATTCCCTCTAATGTGGAAGATGAGTCAGCTCCACTGTTCTGGGATTTATTTTGGACCCCCTGTCAGTAGGCCAGGAGTCTCTCTTCTACTTGGTTTCTGCTTGTCTACTCCCTTGTTGATAACCTTGCTTCCTGACAAGAACCAGCACCTTGCAGAAGTCTTGATGTCCTCTCTCTTGCCTGGCTCCTGGCTGTGGTCCATCTCTGCTTGAGATGGACTTGAGTTTGGCTCCTATCCTTTGGACTTATGACTTTGGACTCTGACTTCTTCCCTTTCCCCACAGGATCTCACCACAATGTTTCTTTCTTTTCCCCTCTTATTCCATACCTCCCTCTCTCCTTTTATCATTGCAAGATTGGATGTGGCTCTGAGCTGTTCTGGTAATGATGGGGACTCAGAGATCTGGAGTTCAAGCTACATATTCTAAGAGTGTGATCTGGTCAAGATATTTAAAATTTCTGAGTTACAACTTATTAGTCTTTAAAGTACAGATTTATTATTGAAATCAACATTGTACACATATACCAGATATGAGTACTAATGTTACTCACTTTTCTAAACACATGAACAAGATGATTCAAGCTATGGATTCTCCTGAAGCCAAAGTCACCTCACTCTGGGAAACGTTAACTAGCTCCCCATGGTGGAAAACTATATCATAATAATTCTAATTGTTCTGTTTTTACTGTTTGCTCCCTGCATCTGTAACTGTGTAGCTGGATTTGTTTCTAACCGTCTATAAGCGTTTAAGTTACAGATTGTTGTCCAGGCTCCTACCCGTGCCACAGCCTCCTCCAACTATTACTTGGGGTTCCTGGATCAGAGACCCTCGATATGAGGGTTAGGAGAATATGTTGCCTCAACAATTTAGGGACCATGCCTCTCAACAGCAGGAAGTAGTTATTGAATGAAAAATGACACCCCTTTCCCTTGGCAACATAATTCTCCTAAAAGAAAAGGAGGGAATGAGAGAGTCAATTCCTAGGCTGGTTGATAAGAAGTCTGGGGTCCCTTAGGAGGAGAAAGGGATCTGGGGTTCTCAAGGAGGAGGAAAGAATAAATATTTTGTTTCTCTACATTTCTTCATCTTAGTCACATAAAACGGCTTCTTTCTTTAAGTCTGAAACTGATGATTACACAACAAACAACTC
Source organism: Bubalus kerabau (assembly GCF_029407905.1). Lineage (NCBI taxonomy): Eukaryota > Metazoa > Chordata > Mammalia > Artiodactyla > Bovidae > Bubalus > Bubalus kerabau. The sequence goes on from NC_073626.1 coordinate 102,326,659, forward strand.
AGTTTAAACTCTGTACTAGGGATTATACAACAATGTATCCTGCTTGAGGACAGTTTCTCCTTCCTGAAAACCTTCTGACTAACCTGATATCTTAAAATGTATATTATAGGAGTGGGTCTGGTAGGATCTTTCTATTGTTAAATTCTAACCCTGTTATCCTAAAATGTAACTTGTGGGAGTGGATCTGGTAAAATTTTCACAAACTTGAGACATTCTTTTGATTTATTGTAATAAATAATTAAAAAGTTTGTAATTCCCTTGCTAACACTAGTGAGGGGGGCACTCTCTGTCCCACTCCTGATGTCTGTGTCAGAAGCTTTCTCTGTCCCTTTTCTTACTTTAATAAAACTCTGTTACACACAGACACACACGCGCGTGCGTGCAAATTACAACTGATATGAAAACACAGTCCCTCTATTTGAGGGGCTGCTTTTTCTAGGAATAATGACAATAGTGTGCTCATGGTACTATAAAAGTTCCTCTTGTCTTTTTGTTCATTCTGGAAAAAATAAGCTTATACCTCATATTTGTGTCTTGAGAGAGACTCAGAGTCTACCCTGTTGCCCACCCAACATTTCTTCTAAAAATATATATAAGCAAATGTATGCGTAATATGTGAGAGTTGGACTATAAAGAAAGCTGAGTGTCGAAGAACTGATGCTTTTGAACTGTGGTGTTGGAGAAGACTCTTAAGAGTCCTTTGGACTGCAAGGAGATCCAACCAGGAGAGCAGTCCTGGGTGTTCACTGGAAGTGTCACGTGAGTGTATGTTCCTCAGTTCTTTGTCTTGTCACAACAAAGATTTGGAGCGACGGACATTAAAGCCCTTGGCGCGTCACAGATCTTGGGTCTTGGACAAACCATGCTACAGCTCTTAGGCAAATCAGTGTTACAGCTCTATTTTATTTAGAAGATAGCAGGAGAGAGAGAGAGAGAGAGAAGAGCGCATGCACGCGGGAGAGAGAGTCCGTGAGAGAGCGCTTTGGCTCCTCCTTTTATATGTTTTTTCCCTCCACCTGGGCCTGCCCTATGCAAATTGGACTTAGCCAGGAGTGCTGTTTGTTCTGCCTGAAGTATTCACTCTGGTCCTTTGACCTCCCTTTGACCTTCCTTGTCTTTTAGCCACCGCCATTTTGGACTCCTTTTCCCTGTTCTACCTACCTAACATTCCCCCCTCAAGAGATGGGAGGCCCAATTCTTTGGGAATAGGGGCGTCGAGGTCTTTCTGGCTACTTCCTGCTGAACTGGGACGGCAAGGGGTATTGGGCCTTCCCCTCTTGCTAGTCTCAATCCTCAGAGTCCTTATAGCGGTGTCCAAGGGTGTGTGATATTTTCCATGGTCAGCTGTAGTTTTATATCTTTGTTGAACTGGCACTGCATGTTGTAGCTGGTTGACCTGGTGGCAGAGCCTTAGCCTCTATGATCTCAAAATTGGAGACTACTGCATACCCAGCTCTTCTTTTTCCATCCAAGACAAAGCTGCTTCCATCAGTGTACCAGATTTCCTCAGGATTGGTCAGAGGATCTTCTGACAATCCCTCTCGGGGTTTTGTCCAGTGGTCCAAGGTTTCTAGACAAGAGCGAAATGAGAGAGAGCCCTCGGGGGTAGGTAGGAGGGTGGCTGGGTTAAGACCCTCACAAGGGGATATAGTGAGGCCTGGATTTTCCATCAGCATTACTTGATATCTGAAGATTCTTTGATCAGACATCCATAAATGGCCTCTCCAATTTAGGAGTTGTTTTACTTGGTGGCTGGTAAAAATAGTTAGTTTGCCTCCAAAGGAGAGTTTTAAAGCATCTTCTATCATGATTGCAATAGCTACAAGATTTCGAAGGCAGGGGGCCCAATCTCGGGAAGTTGGATCGAGCCTCTTGGATAAGTAAGCTACAGGCTGGGTCTCAGATCCCAACCTTTAACACTCCCAAGGCTATTCCCTCTCTTTCATGGACATAAAGTTGGAATGCTTTTTCTGGGTGTGGCAACCTCAAGGCAGATGCCTGACTTAAGGCCTGTTTTAGTCTAGCCTCTGCCTCCTTTTGAGGAGTTCCCCACATCAGTGGGATTGAATCATCTCGTCCCTTTAAGCTTTCATATAAGGGCTGGGCATAGTTAGACCATAGTTGGGTATCCAGATTCTACAATAACCAGTTAGCCCCAGGAAAGCTCGAAATTGTTTTCGAGTTGTGGGGGAGGGCAACTGGAGGATTCCTTGTACCCGATCAGAGGACAGCCTCCTGGACCCATGTGTAATCTGAACTCCCAGGTAAGTGACCTTTGTCTTGACCATCTGTGCCTTAGCACGGGAGACTTTATATCCCCTTTCTGCCAAGAAGTTTAGAACCTGAATTGCATGTTGTTGGGCACTTTTCTCATCTGGATAGCAGATTAGTAGGTCATCTACATATTGTAATATTTTCCCATTAGGTCCCTGGTCCAGATCTAGGAGATCCCGGCTAAGGGCCTGTTCAAGCAGGTGGGGGCTATCTCTAAACCCCTGAGGTAATACTGTCCAAGTCATCTGTTGGTGTTTTTCTACTGGGGCCTCCCACTCAAAGGCAAAAAGGTATTGGGATTCTTTAGCCAGTGGTATGCAAAAAAATGCATCTTTGAGATCCAAGACTGTAAACCATTTGGCACTGGGTGGGATTTCTCCCAAGATTACATAGGGATTGGGTACTGTGGGATGGAGGGGGACTACAGCTTCATTTATGATCTGGAGATCTTGAACCATTTGCCAGGTTCCGTCTTTTTTTTTTTTTTTTTTTACTGAGAGGATTGGGGTATTACATGGCAAACTGGTGGGGACCAATGGCCCACAAGCAAGGAATTTATTTATTAAAGGCTGTAGTCCCTCCCGAGCCTCTCTTTTGAGAGGATATTGTTTCCGGTTAGGAAACCGAGTGGGATCTCGGAAGACAATGATGACCGGTTCAGCTTGGTGGGCTCGTCCAGGAATCCCCTGGTCCCACACCTGGGGTTTAATTTTGTCTTCCCATAGTTTTTTGTCCCTCTCTATTGAAGGTGTAATGGGTTCTTCAGTAGTAACCAGGAGCTGTAGAGCTCTAGGGGCTAAAAAACTTCCCATCACAAGGGTGGTCCCCAGTTTAGTGAGTATATCTCTTCCCAATAAGGGGGTAGGACACTCAGGGACCACCAGAAACTGGTGGGAAAATATTTGTCCATCCCAGCAACAAAGAAGTGCTCAGGTGAATCTTTTAGTAGTTGCTTTTCCTGTAGCACCCAAAATGGTACAGGTTTGGGAGGAGAAGGCTCCGGAGTAGATCAAGACAGAGTAGGTAGCCCCTGTGTCAACCAAGAAATTCTCGGACCTACCTGCCACATCCAGTTGCACCCTCGGCTCCAGCCCCGTGATGGTTATCTGTGACAGGCGGGCTGGCTGGAGCGGGCCGCTTTGGTCCCCTTGAACCATCGTGAGGGTAGGCTTGGCGCTTGACCTTGAGGCTCTTGGGTCCTGAGGGCAGAGTGCCGCCCAATGTCCCAGTTGATGGCATTTGTGGCAAGCCGTTCTAGGAGACTTGTCATGGTTTGGACACTCTTTGGCCCAATGCCCCTCCTGTCTACAGATCAGGCATTTTTCTCGTGCCTTGTCCCTCAAGGACTCGGGGTTTGCCATAGGGCTTCTCTGGAGGGCAGCCAGCATCTGGGCATGCCTTGTCTCTTTCTTTCTCTCCTTCTCCTGGGCCTTGGTCTCCTTCTCCTGTTCCCTGTTATAAAAGGTATTGGTGGCTGTCTGGACCATCTCATCTAAAGAGGCAGCAGGGTCCTGCTGTTGTAGCTGCTGTAACTTAATTCTGATATCTGATGCACATTGGGAGAGGAATTTGTCCTTTAAAATCACCCATCCCTCGTAAGAGTCTAAGACCAGGTTGGTAAACTTTTGGAGTGCCTCTTTTAGCCTCTCCAGAAAGGCAATGGGGTTCTCATTGGGCTCCTGAATTATTGCTGAGACCCAGGGATAGCTAATTACTTTTTGTTGGGCTGCTTTCAGTCCTGCCTTCACACAGATTAGAAAATGATCTCTTTCCCAGATGTGCTCAGGGTCATTATAATTCCAATTAGGATCAGAGGAGGGGACTGCAGTTTCCCATACTGGGTATCTATCACTGGACATGTGGAGCCCTATTGCATACCTCCGGGCTTCCTTTAAGACCCTGGTATGTTCAGGATCAGATAAAGTTTGACTAAATATGACCATGATGCCTTTCCACGTGAAGTCAAAGGCCAAGGTAATATGTTGGAATGTATCTATATATTTGCCTGGGTCATCTGTATAGCTTCCCAGGTCTTGTTTGATCTGCCTTAGTTCTAAGAGGGAGAAGGGCTTATGGACCCGGGTTGGTCCGAATTTTCCTCCAGTTTCAACTAAGGGACATACTCGAGCTGGCTTTTGTGGAGGAGGTGCTCCCGGATATGGGGGCACGTTTGGGTACGAGGAAGGAGCACCAGGCAACTCGGGAGCTGTGGGAGGTGAGCCTTCACAAGGGGGTTCCTTTTCGTGGTTGCCTGTGCCTAACACCATTTGCCTAGTGGGCTCACTTTTAGGGCATACTACAATCCCATACTTAAGACAGAGTTCCTTCATATCTCTTAGTCGGAAGAAAATTTGGACATAGGGGATCTCTGTCCATTTCCCTTGTCTTTTGCAGAATAATTCTAATTGCAGGATGGTACTGTAATTTAAAGTTCCATCCTCAGGCCAGTGTTCCTCATCCCCCAGTGGATACTGTGGCCATGCAGTGGCACAAAAGAATTTCAAACGACTTCTCCTTAGAGCTAGAGGGTCGAACAGCTTCCAGTTATCAAGGATACATTTCAAGGGCGTCTGCCGGGAAGTGGATTGGTTATTTCCCATCTGAAAGACAGTCATGACAGGGAGAAAAGAAAAAGACCTCTTTTGATTTCCTTAAGGGTGAGTCTTTCTGAAGTTTATCCTACCCAGAACTGTTGCAACCTGAGAACCAGGTGTCCCCGGGTCAGGGTGCAGATCCCCAGGCAGGCTAAGGCGTGACAGCCTCCTAGAGATTGAATCCCCGGGCAGGTCGAGGCGTGACGGCCTCCCGAGGATTGGGTCCCTGGGCAGGTCAAGGCGTGATGACCTCCTGGGACCCCTGGGACTAGAGGATCCCCGAACAGGTTGAGGTGTGACAACCTTTTGAAGACCGATCCCTAGGCAGGTCAAGGCGTGATGACCTCCTGGGAACCCTGGACTGGAGTTTGGGCATCCCCAAGATCTCCAGTGTGACCAGTATTGGGTAGGATTAGGGGGTTCAAGAGGGGGGAAATGTTATAGAGTATTTCCCTCCCAAGGCCAACTATTTTCTGGTTGTCTCTCCAGAAGATTGTAGAGGCAAACTTGTGGGTCTGGATGGGGCTCAGGAAAAGAGCATGAAACAGGAGGGGAGGGGGCAGAGCACAAACTCTGAAAGAATGACATAGCACAAAGGTATAATGTAAACCAATTAAAATCAATTGGGTCGAAGACGACAAGTCAAATTCAAGTAAACCTTAATCCCCAATCTATAAGCCAACAGACACACCCAGAGGTGGCAGGACAGCTCCAAGGCACAAGGTAAAAGAGGGAGGAGTGGGTGGTTCCCCAATGGCTGGGATGATCCTCTCACTCATTAGCATATGAATTCCATCCCCTCACAAAACGTAGCCAGGCCTAATACCATGGCCACAGCCCTTGCCCTCGGCAATGGTTCACACCCTGAAGGGTGGCTTCTCTCTGGATCCTAACAAATCTACCTCTTATCGCTTTGTCACTCAATGAATTTTTGCAATGAGACATCAGAGCCTGAGTTTCATTAGTTTTGGCTGGGCTTGAGTCCTGGGAGAGAGCTGAAGGACAGGAGGAAAAAGCAGTGGGAAAAACGTGCAAGGAATCCCCTTCATAGCCCGCTGGAAAATTTGCTAAATATCTGACCTGTGCTCACAGTTTCATTGGTCTGATCCTTGGCACAGAGAAGAGAAAGGACAGAAGAACCCCCACCGACTTGTGTAACAGCTCCTGGGGCTCAGCAGATAGCGCCTTTGGGACATGCTGAGGACCAGCCTCTCCAGAGTCCCTCAATTGTGCCCCTGCCGCCTGCCTGTTTGCAGGAGGTTCGAGGAAACAAGAAACGAGAGATTGTAAAGGTCCCTCCAGCCATAGGAGCGAGGACCTCTTACCTTAACCGGATGTCTTCTGGAATCTGAGACTGGGCTGCGTGAGCATTCTGCTGAGTTCGTTTTTCGTTGTCCGGGTTTCCAGCACGATGGGCCTTCCCCTGTGCTGTGTTTCTTCGCCTTTCGCTTCTAGCGCTGGAGCTTCGCTGAATTGGGCTCCTGTTGTGCTTGGCCTCTTCCACGCAGAGGTTGTTTCAGCCAGCTTATATCCGAGTCACGGCACCATAGATGTCACGCGAGTGTGTGGTCCTTGGTTCTTTGTCTCGTCACAACAAAGATTTGGAGCGACGGACATTAAAGCCCTCAGCGCATCACAGCTCTTGGGTCTTGGACAAACCGTGCTACAGCTCTTAGGCAAATCAGTGTTACAGCTCTATTTTATTTAGAAGATAGCAGGAGAGTGTGAGAGAGAGAGAGAGAGAGAAAAGAGCGCATGCACGCGGGAGAGAGAGTCTGTGAGAGAGCGCTTTGGCTCCTCCTTTTATATGTTTTTTCCCTCCACCTGGGCCTGCCCTATGCAAATTGGGCTTAGCCAGGAGTGCTGTTTGTTCTGCCTGAAGTATTCACTCTGGTCCTTGGACCTCCCTTTGACCTTCCTTGTCTTTTAGCCACCACCATTTTGGACTCCTTTTCCCTATTCTACCTACCTAACAGAAGGACTGATGTTGAAGCTGAAAGTCCAATACTTTGGTCACCTGATGTGAAGAGCTGACTCATTTGAAAAGACCCTGATGCTGGGAAAGATTGAAGGCAGGAGGAGAAGGAGACGACAGAGGATGAGATGGTTGGATGGCATCACTGACTCGATGGACATGGGTTTAGGTGAACTCTGGGAGTTGGTGATGGACAGGGAGGCCTGGTGTGCTGTGGTTCATGGGGTCGCAAAGAGTTGGACACGACTGAGCGACTGAAGTGAACTGAATGCGTAATATTTACAGTCATCATGAAAATTAGTGAGAGTTGGTCTTTTAATGTGCCAAGTATAAAGTTCAAGGCTATTATAAAAGTTACATGAATGTATGTTGATTTCCTTTTTAATTTTTTCAGCATATCATTGATTGCTTGTTACATGTGGAGTTGTGGGACATGAAATTTTTGATAAGGAATTTAGTTTGAGTGGATTATTTCAGACAGTTTTAAATGTGCAAAAAATAATTTTCTACTAATCATGTAGTTACTTTTGCCAAGAGCGATATAATAGCTTTTTTTAATAATATCTATCCACAAAATAATGTCTGCGTATCATACCAGTAGAAAGATCATCATTTTTTTTTTTTTTTTGGCAGATCTGCCAACTTAAGACACTTCAGGGTCAAAAAAGAAATAACTTACTAAAAATAAAACAAATTATGACAAATTTCCTTTCTGAATTTCTAAAATTTGTGTTTGATAATTGACAACAGTCTTAGTCTCTTCAGGCTGCTATGAAAAATTACTCCGTGACTTATAAACAATGAACATTTATTTCTCACAGTTCTAGAGGCTGAGAAGTCCAAGTTCAAGGCATCAGCATGGTTGCCTTCTGGTGAGGACTATTTATGGTTCATAACTGGTGCTTTCTCTCTGTGTTCTCAGAGGGTAAGAGAGGCAAGGGATCTCTGTGAGGTCTCTTTCATAAGGGTACCAATCCCATTCATGAAGGCTCTACCCTCCTGACCTAAGCAGCTCCCAAAGACCTCACCTCCTAATATCATCACATCGAGCACTGGAATTTCAACATATGAATTTTGGGGGACAGAAATTTTCAGACCATAGCAATAATTATATTGCTTGAGAATTAGTCATTTCTTTGGAGCAGAGAAAGTACATCTCTGTGTGAAATCTGATAACGGGTTAAAGTTACATCCTATGGTCTCCTCTTACTGCATTATTCTCTACCTTCCCAGTCATGAACCTGATGTGGAAGCAATGGGAAAGTAATCTAAGGATGGTGGCAGTGCAGGGTCTCACTTGAATTCTGCTGAAATAACTCCACCATCATAATTTTACAACAAAATCATCACATGGTAAAACAGATGTTGGGGAATAATGTCATTTCTGTAACGCTTTAAATTGGATGCTAACATGAGGCTCACTTCGATGGAGAATTCATGTCATGGATATCTTTTGAAAAAAGACATTAGAACTCAATTTCTACAGATGCTTGTTAAAAGTATTTTGAAATTATAACATTATATGATTGTAGGATTCTCAGGCTCCCTGCAGACTTGCACTGAAATTGTGATATCTTTATTACTTTGTGTTTATTGTACATAAGTGTTTTCTAACAGACCTTGAACTTCCTGCTCACATTGAGAAGTTTATACTTACTAAAATAGGAAGACTTGCTGGCAATGTAAATCTATACCAAGAAGAGTGTTCCACTATTTTAAACATGAAGTTTCTACAAAATAAGGACTAAATTATAAAAAGATAATTCCACCCAGTATAAACCTAAGAGACCTATGAACCATTCTGGTGATATTTATTTGTAGGAAGTAGGCACTCAATAGAGCTTACTGATTGACTGACTGTGTTCTATAAGTGATTTTTCTCTTCAAATAATTCAATCCAACAGAAAAACATAGGATACAATCCTTTCCATAAAAGCATTTATAATCCAGGCAAAAATTCACACACAAAAAAACTTAAAAATACAAGGCACCAGACTATCAGAAAGAAGATATATAAATCAGGTGGATTCAACTTAATGTGCCATGAGTAGAGGGCATATTCAGTTAGTCTTGGTTAAATGGCCATCTCTGAATGAGATGAATAAAATAAAAACAAAGCTAGTGAAAGAACAACTAAGCTTATTTTTTTGCCTTTTTGGATCATGTCCTGAGATAGTTACTTCATGAGCATTTTATTAAACCCTTACAATAATCCCATGAGCACAATTACCCTATTTTATAGATGAGTACACTGAGGCCTAGAGAAGTTAAGTAATTGTCACACACTGAACAGCTAAAGAATGGCAGAGATGTGATTTGATTTGGTATCTGTTTCAGCTCAATAAACTCTATTGTTTTTCTAGGGTCTGGTGAGATGTTTGCTTAGCAAAACTTAAAATGTTTACAGTTGGGATGGAGGCACTACAAACAAAATGAAGGAGAATTAGGGCTCTTGCCAATCAAAGCATACCCTATGAATTACCCTATTACTATATGCATATTTGTAAACTACATAACTATGGCTGTTTTTTGAGGGTGTGTATTTTTTTTTTTTTTTTAACTATCCCAGCGCTTTGGGCATGAAGACAGTGACATCATTAAGAGACTAAGGAGTGTGAGAAATGCAAAGGAGAAATAGAGAAAATGATAAAAACATTTCCTGCCTTTCTATCATATAATAACTTGGGGAAGTAGAATATTTCTAAAACATATTTGATGAAATACTGTTTATTGAGGCTTAATCACTGTGGTCCAAGGTACTGAAAGGATCCAGTGTATTTTAAAATTTTCCTTGTATAAAACATGAGTTTGGGGGGGAGCAAAGTAAAAAGAGAATTTTTAAATGCATTTAGGGAATGAATTTAAATGGAAAGTTAAGTACTGCTTTAACTATGTGTATTTCTTTTACTGTGATTACACCAGTCAATAAAATTTTTTAAAAAAATAGTGACTGTCAAAATATAGTTTTGGAGCTTTTTTGAAATTGGTATGGAAGAAGGCCTAAAGTGTACGTATTTTTTTTGCACAAGATGCTTCCTGGAGACTGGTGCTGATGATTGCAGTGGAGTTCCTATCTTCAAAGTCCTAATAGTAGGTTTCTCAGGCAGCAACAAAGGTTGGATTTCATTCTTTTAATGATTCATGCTCTCTGGTGACCCTTTAGGAAAATGATCATTATTCTTTGCATGATTGTGGCTGCTGAGAATCAAGGTTCATTTCAAGCTGGTTGTTTATCTCAGTTGGACTTTACTAACTTGACATACTGAACTTGGAAAGTTTGTAGAGAAAAAACAGAGTAGAGAAATGCTAAAAGCATTTCAGCTTTCATTGAATGATATATACTAATCACAGGCAAATTTGTAGTTTAAAAAAAATCAAGAACTTAAGGACTTATCATAAGATTGCAGTTCTATTCCTTTTGAGTGCTGTAAGCATATTGCCACTTAAAATAATAATAATAATAATCTGTTTCCAACAGCCCCTTTCATATATTAACCTATCACTGTTACCTTTGAATAGTTCTACAACCTCCCATGGTGCAAATGTCTCTGTTTAACTAACACTCTTTATTTTATTACATTCAAAATGTACTTGTGAAAATGAAAGTGCTTTGTATTGCTGTTATAGCTCCAACAATGTGATTATTTAGCACTTTTCAGAGACTGATTTGCTCGTTAGTATTTATACAGCCCCAAGTACCTGCTATGAGCTTTGGAAAGGTGCAAACAGCGTTGGAAGGTTGGAATTATTTAGCATGTTTTAGAGCAAGAATGACAAGGACTAACAATAAGAGGGGAACAAAGAGGAACATTTCTAGAAAGTGACACTTTTGGGCTCCCGTTGACAAAACCCTCTGAACATATGTAGAACATAATCAAATACCCACCCCACTGCATCTGAAAACCAAATTCTGGTTGATGAAAAAGTTAAGGTCTAAACCACTAGACCATTCAGGCATGACCTAAATCAAATCCCTTATGATTATACAGTGGAAGTGAGAAAGATTCAAAGGATTAGATCTGATTGACAGAGTGCCTGAAGAACTATGGATGGAGGTTTGTGACATTGTACAAGAGGCAGGGATCAAGACCATCCCCAAGAAAAAGAAATGCAAAAAGGCAAAATGGTTGTCTGAGGAAGCCTTACAAATAGCTGAGAAAAGAAGAGACGTGAAAGGCAAAGGAGAAAAGGAAAGATACACCCATTTGAATGCAGAGTTCCAAAAAATAGCAAGGAGAGATAAGAAAGCCTTCCTCAGTGACCAATGCAAAGAAATAGAGGAAAACAATAGAATGGAAAAGACTAGAGATCTCTTCAAGAAAATTAGAGATACCAAGGGAACATTTCATGCAAAGATGGGCTCAATAAGGGACAGAAATGATATGGACCTAACAGAAGCAGAAGATATTAAGAAGAGGTGGCGAGAATACACAGAAGAACTATACAAAAAATATCTTCATATTTCATTCAGATAATCACAATGGTGTGATCACTCACCTGGAGCCAGAGAACCTGGAATGTGAAGTCAAGTGGGCCTTAAGAAGCATCACTATGAACAAAGCTAGTGGAGGTGATGGAATTCCAGTTGAGCTATTTCAAATCCTGAAAGATGATGCTGTGAAAGTGCTGCACTCAATATGCCAGGAAGTTTGGAAAACTCAGCAGTGGCCACAGGACTGGAAAAGGTCAGTTTTCATTCCAATCCCAAAGAAAGGCAATGCCAAATAATGTTGATACTACCACACAATGGCACTCATCTCACACGCTAATAAAGTAATGCTCAAAATTCTCTAAGCCAGGCTTTAACAGTATGTGAACCATGAACTTCCAGATGTTCAAGCTGGTTTTAGAAAAGGCAGAGGAACCAGAGATCAAATTGCCAACATCTGCTGGATCATTGAAAAAGCAAGAGAGTTCCAGAAAAACATCTATTTCTGTTTTACTGATTATGCCAAAGCCTTTGACTGTGTGGATCACAATAAACTGTGGAAAATTCTGAAGGAGATGGGAATACCAGACCACCTGACCTGCCTCTTGAGAAACCTGTATGCAGGTCAGGAAGTGAGTTAGAACTGGACATGGGACAACAGACTGGTTCCAAATAGGAAAAGGAGTACGTCAAGGCTGTATATTGTCATCCTGTTTATTTAACTTATATGCAGAGTACATCATGAGAAACGCTGGGCTGGATGAAGCACAAGCTGGAATCAAGATTGCCGGGAGAAATATCAATAACCTGAGGTACACAGATGACACCACTGTTATGACAGAAAGCTAAGAAGAACTAAAGAGCCTCTTGATGAAAATGAAAGAGGAGAATGAAAAAGCTGGCTTAAAACTCAACATTCAGAAAACTAAGATCATGGCATTTGGTCCCATAACTTCATGGCCAATAGTGGAAGCAATGACAGACTTTATTTTTCTGGGCTCCAAAATCACTGCAGATGGTGACTGCAGCCATGAAATTAAAAGACGTTTGCTCTTTGGAAGAAAAGTTATGGCCAACCTAGACAGCATATTAAAAAGCAGACATGTTACTTTACCAACAAAGGTCCGTCTAGTCAAGACTGTGGTTTTTCCAGTAGTCATGTATGCATGTGAGAGTTGGACTATAAAGAAAGCTGAGCGTCGAAGAACTGATGCTTTTGAACTGGTGTTGGAGAAGACTCTTGAGAATCCCTTGGACTGCAGGGAGATCCAACCAGTTCATCCTAAGGGAAATCAGTCCTGAGTATTCATTGGAAGGACTGATGTTGAAGCTGAAACTCCAATACTTTGGCTACCTGATATGAAGCATTGACTCATTGGAAAAGTCCCTGATGTTGGGAAAGATTGAAGGTGGGAGGAGAAGGGGATGGCAGAATATGAGATGGTTGGATGGCATCTCTGACTCAATGGACATGAGCTTGAGTAAACTCTGGGAGTTGATGATGGACAGAGAGGCATGGCGTGCTGCAGTTCATGGGGAGGCAAAGAATTGGACACAACTGAGTGACTGAACTGACTAACTGATCCATTCTGAAAATACAGATGGAAGCTCAGTGTTGCCTGATGTGTTGTAGGAGGACAAAAACTTTGTTCAACCTACCCAAATGCTTACAGAATGCCAAGCAGAAGAAGTATGTTATTTTAGGTGAGGACATATTTAATAGATTGCACCCAAGGGTCCATCCTTAATATTTTCCAATTCCAAAGCTTTTGAGTTTATTTCTAATTTAAATACTGTTTGATAGAAGAAATTGCTTTTCAACTTAGTTGCTTCTATAGTAATTCCTGAGTTAGATTTTCCTTGAAAGCAAGACTGTAGATAGCTCAGAATCACTTGGGTATGGCAGCATCTACAACCTGAGAGCTATGATCAAAATCTGATGGGACTGTGTTAGCTAAAATTTCCCATTATCTCTGTGCTTGGAGACCAAGTTAGACTGAAAAGCCCGTATATGGTGTGCATTTTGCACCTTCCTTGCCATATATATTTTCTAAGCTTAGACTATCAAGGGTGACTCTGTAATCTGCTGACCCTTGACCCAGTGGTAATGAGAGACAAGCAGAGTATATTGGCAGTTCAAAAATAGGCCTTCACAAAGGAGGACTATAGCCCCTGGCATTATGACTCTGATCTTTTCTCACTGCTTAATCTATGACTGAAGTATAGTCAGTCAGGGAATTGTTCATGAACTACAATGAATCAACATAATAGAATATTATGCAGCCTTTACCAATTGTAACTGGAAAGAAAATGCACATGTATATTAATAGGTCACAAAATGATTGGAAACCATATTGCAGATTGATGTGGACACCATGTAATAGCTGCATAAAGTATACGTAGGAACTGGAAGGCAGTTGGCAAAGTTAAGAATAGAGCTAAAGTTGGTTTATTTGGTAATTAACTTTTGCGGTTTTATGAAAAGTCGTACTATAGTATCATCATTTCTTCAATATGTAATTTTTATACAAACAACCCACTGGTAACTTGGTATAATATGGAGAACTATGAAGATTATGAGTTTCTAAAACATGTGTGTTTAGGAATAGCATTGAGGCTAAAAGGCTCAAATTGGGCCAAAATCATAAAGATAACTTGGTTAAAGTGACTATATCATATGTGCCGTGCTAAGTTGCTTCAGTCGTGTATGACTCTTTGCGACCCTATGGACTGTAGCCCTCCAGGTTCCTCTGTCCATGGAATTCTCCAGGCAAGAGTACTGGAGTGGGTTGCCAATATCTTATGTACATTGTTATAATAAAACATCTTTAAAGAGCAGAACTGAATTAGTGCTTGCTTCCTGAATTATCATGATAATCTTTCTTTTCTGAAAGAAGTGTCACCAGGTATTTTACTAGGGGACTTTAAGTGTAACAAGGGAGGATGTAATGGAAAATACTAATAATCATCATTCTAACAGCTGCAAATGGATAAACTGGCTATATTCTGTGACCTTTCAGAAAGTATTTTCTCCAAAGAAAAGTCAGATGGACTACAATGAGTTAGAGTCCTAATATAGAGCTTTGTGATTAAAAAAGACCTTTGAGATAAGCTTTCAGGAAATTTTATTATAAATTCTGGAGCCCCACTGGAACATGGATATCAAACCAGTTGTAAGAAGAGCTCCTCTGGTTAAAGCATGGGAGCTATGCTTACTCCCACCACTTGACTGACTTACTCTTGTTGAGACTATCTCTGAGCTCCTCGATCATTCTGGTCCTTCTGGTTTCTACCATGAGACAATTTGGCCTGAGCTCCATTTCTAAATGAGAATCTGGGTCTCCCAGCCAATGGTCTTTATATTTAAAAAATGGTTCTCAGACCTTTTATGGATTCCCAGGACACTATGAAATAGTCTCTGTGACTGACAAAGGAAAGCAGTACTTGACAGGGGAGATGGATCAAGAATTGGGGTCCTTTATCCTATCTTTGACCAGAGCAGCTACACTTTTACCTTCTTATATAATGAGAAAAAGCATCCCATTGCCAAAAAATAAAATATGAATCAAAGAAAAAAGATACCCACAAGACTAGATGGTTCCTTTTTTACTCTATTTTTTCCCTAAATAGTCTAATCTTAAAGTGCCTGTATCTGTTATCTCTTTCAGAGGTGATGATGGTGAGATACACCCCCATCCCCCACCCCCACCCCCCACACAAAAGCATTTTAGGAAAAAATTGCAAAGTAATGGAAGTTGGATGGTGAAACAGAATTCCTAACCAGAAAGTGGGTGCTTAGCAACAAGGACCATAGTGTTTCTGGCCTGGCCACATGGATTGATTTTACTTTTTAAAGCTCCGTTAATAGCTGAAGACTACCCTGTGGTCTGGATTAGTGATTCCCTGTGTGTCTTTGTGAGGCTATTTTGTTTAACAGGCAGCATTCAACTTTCCTTTTAGTTCACTTCTATCTACAGAGGGCATTTTGGATCACTTGTCTAGTCTTAGTCCAGCATAGAACTTGTGGATCACAGGTTGTGGATGGCTGTTCTGATCCATAACCAACAGTTTTCCTAAATGGAGAAGGATGGGCTGTTGATTGGCAGAAAAGACTCTGATT
This sequence comes from Bubalus kerabau, assembly GCF_029407905.1. Lineage (NCBI taxonomy): Eukaryota > Metazoa > Chordata > Mammalia > Artiodactyla > Bovidae > Bubalus > Bubalus kerabau. Next base: position 102,342,051 of record NC_073626.1, read on the forward strand.
ACATAGTTCAAAGACAGTGAAAGGAAATAGATGTTGATGTGATTTATGGAGTGGGAGGAAGAGGGGTTTTCAGCTAGGAGATGAAGGAGAAGGCATGCTCTCAATACTCTGATGGGGAAATATGTGATAGATTACACTCTAAATAAAATCAGTGGTAATTTTTCTAGATAAAGAATGGGTAGCTTGACATCTTACTGTGCTTAGAAAACATGTACTTTCATGTTGCTTATCATGAAAGCAACAGTGATACCACAGCACACACGTTTAGGTTATTCCTGTGGACTGCTAATGACTATGATGAAAGTTTTCTTCAAACTATCCTATAAATTTAGAGAAGCTAGTCGAGTAGGAGAATTTTAAAAGTATTATAGTAAACACTGATAAACTATAAAAGTTTGGCTAAATTTGCAGATAATATCTCAGGTCAGTGAAAGTTCCTTATCTGTTTGTGACTGTCTTGCATGTTTGTTTACATGTTTGATAATTTAACTATCTGATCTAGCAGATGAAATCTTTTAGGCCTCGTAAGAGTTAAACATATTAAAGAATCCCAAGAAATGGCTATTCTGTTGTCCAAAACCACCTAGGCAGTAACCTTTTTTTTTTGGACAGATTTTTGAATGCTTATAGAAAATGGTAATTTCTCCATTTCCTGTCTCCCCACTTCTCTTTGGCCAGGTAGTCTTCTATAGCCACACATTCAGCAGGACATATGCTTTTTCCCAATCCTAAGGCTTTCTGAGGGGCATTTCCCCAAATTCCAAGCAGCCCTGCATTCCCAGGTACCCGTGGAGCTCCACTTCCTTCTACATTGAGAAGTTACTCTCCTTCAATCATTTGGCTTCTTGGCTCTGCTTTGTGTGTGGGGGTGTGTTTTTCCTGTTTTCTAACTCACATTTTGTTTGGTGGGGTTGGATTATCTTTGTCCAGATGGTCCCCATCCCAGGACATTTTGCAGAGTATCTGTGAGCCAGAAACCACCGGGAATTCTTTTTTTTTTTTTTTGATTCAAGAAGGTCCCTCAGTTTGCTTCATGTTGTCTATTCTTTTTGTAAATCTCAAGGCATGTTCTCTTTGCAAAACAACTCTCTGAAAATATACATGAGCACACACACATGCACACACACACAGAATATTATTAGTTAAAAAGTCTATGGCAAATTCTTGCAAAAGAAAACTATTAGAAAAGGATAAATTTTACCTCTTCAAAGAGGCTGGAAAACCTTTTCACTTTTGTGACTTTGCTTTTTAAGCAAAACCCTTGACTTCCAGAAATGCTCTTAGAGTACATGTTCCCATGTAGATACCTGACAGAAGCTTATCTCCAGGACACAATGTCAGCCTAACCACCTCCCACCACCCTAACCCAGAATCACGAGGAATAAATCAGATTGCAAAAGAAAGTTGTACGGTCTATTGGAAGCAGCATAATTTGTGTTTATTATGGTTTTTCAAGTGATACCGTATCCCCTTTTTTCTCATTTCTGTGTTGCACAATAGACATCTGCTTACAACTAAAATGCCCTAGAAGAACTTGATTCCTTCCTGCTTGGTGGGGTGAGGGTAGAATAGGGGCCATTTCATCTAAATATTGCTTATAAAACCTCACTCCTGTAGTCTTTTACAGGACAGTCTTTCTTCTTTAGCACAGCACTCCCCTTTCCCCATTGTCTCAGTGAGCAGGATCCATCTAAGTAAAGGATGTTGTTGTATTGGATGACTACACTGATGAGGGCTTTTAAACACTTTAACATGTGGCATCATTGTTATAGCTGTCATTGCTGTATTGGAATTTATTCTCAGCTCTGAGAAAGGCTCTTAGCTATGTGTCAGGCAGCACGTCAGCAGAAACTGCCAACAAGCACGATTTATATTCAGTCTTTTGGGGCTGTTAGAGTGCTGCCTCAGGCTGCTTTAGGTCTGAAAGAGGTTAGATCCACACCTTGACAGTTCATAACCTACATATGCCCTTGGTCAAGCAAATCATTTTACTTTTAAGATTACAGACATTTCCAGTGGCATATTCCTGAATCTACTTTCCTTGATGAAAGATAACTTTAAAAAGCGGTCCCCTTCTCACCTGCCCACCCTATTCCACCCTATATTTGTACTTCTGTTTCCCCTCAGAATTCAATGGCTTTAAAGAAAAAAATCAGTCCCATTCTAGTTGCCTGACTCTAATTTATAGTGAGACAGAATTGCTTAGATTTGTCTTTAGAGACGTTTATTGCAGGATAGTTTGTAAATAGGGAATTGGATTAAGAATTATGGTACATTCCATTCAATGAAGTGGTTCTTCTTAATCAGTGGAATAAGAATTAGTCCATAGACATTAAACATGATTTTTAATTGCATATTAATAAAAAATTAATAAGCAAAAAACCAAGTTACCAACACAAATGTCCATCAACTGATGAATATATAACTAAAATGTGGTACATCCGTACAATGGAGTATTACTTGGCCTTAAAAATGAATAAAGAACTGATACATGCTACAAAGTGTATGAACCTGAAAACATTGTGTTACATGAAAGAAGAGAGACACAAAAGGCCACATACTGTATTATTCCATTTATCTGAAATGTTCATAATAGGCAAATAAATAGAGACAGAGAGTAAATTAGTGGTTGCCAGGGGCTGGGCAGAGGAGGGAATGGGAATAACTGCCCATGGCTATTAAGTTTCTGGAGTGGTGAAAATTTTTTGCAGTTATATGGTTGCAAATTCTTAATATACTAAAAACCACTATATTGTGTACTTTAAAGGGTTGAATTTTATGTTCTATGAATTATATTTTAATAAAACTGTTATTTTAAGAAAGTCTAAAAAGAAAAAAGCAAATAACCTAACTCAATGTACTTATTTTATTTTTGTAAAAACAAAATATAGTAAGATTAATAAAAAGTATATGATTATTTATATACAGATAAAATTAAATATATCGATTATATATACTAATATGTATTAACAAAAAGACTTGAATGGTATGCTTACCACTATGGATGGAATTATGAGAAAATTGCATTTTCCAATTCTTTGTGTTTATTTGATTTTTTTCTATTTACAAAACTTCTGCTCTTTATCTTTATTAACACTTTGAAGATGAATATCATTTTTAAATTTAAGAAAGAGGAGGGTGAATGATGGCTGCTTTCAGTCAGTCAGTTCAGTCACTCAGTCGTGTCCCACTCTTTGCGATCCCATGAATCGCAGCACGCCAGGCCTCCCTGTCCATCACCATCTCCTGGAGTTTACTCAAACTCACATCCATTGAGTCGGTGATGCCATCCAGCCATCTCATCCTCCGTCGTCCCCTTTTCCTCCTGCCCTCAATCCCTCCCAGCATCAGAGTTTTTTCCAGTGAGTCAACTCTTTGCATGAGGTGGCCAAAGTACTGGAGTTTCAGCTTTAGCATCATTCCTTCCAAAGAATACCCAGGGCTGATCTCCTTCAGAATGAACTGGTTGGATCTCCTTGCAGTCCAAGGGACTCTCAAGAGTCTTCTCCAACACCACAGCTCAAAAGCATCAATTCTTTGGCGCTCAGCTTTCTTCACAGTCCAACTCTCACATCCATACATGACCACTGGAAAAACCATAGCCTTGACTAAACGGATCTTTGTTGGCAAAGTAATGCCTCTGCTTTTCAATATGCTATCTAGTTTGGTCATAACTTTTCTTCCAAGGAGTAAGCATCTTTTAATTTCATGGCTGCAGTCACCATTTGCAGTAGTTTTGGAGCCCAAAAAGATAAAATCTGACACTGTTTCCACTGTTTCCCCATCTATTTCCCATGAAGTGATGGGACCAGATGCCATGATCTTCGTTTTCTGAATGTTGAGCTTTAAACCAACTTTTTCACTCTCCACTTTCACTTTCATCAAGAGGCTTTTTAGTTCCTCTTCACTTTCTGCCATCAGGGTGGTGTCATCTGCATATCTGAGGTTATTGATATTTCTCCAGGCAATCTTGATTCCAGCTTGTGCTTCTTCCAGCCCAGCGTTTCTCACAAGCAGGGTGACAATATACAGCCTCGACGTACTCCTTTTCCTATTTGGAACCAGTCTGTTGTTCCATGTCCAGTTCTAACTGTTGCTTCCTGACCTGCATATAGGTTTCTCATGAAGCAGGTCAAGTGGTCTGGTATTCTCATCTCTTTCAGAATTTTCCACAGTTTATTGTGATCCACACAGTCAAAGGCTTTGGCATAGTCCATAAAGCAGAAATAGATGTTTTTCTGGAACTCTCTTCCTCTTTTGATGATCCAGCAGATGTTGGCAATTTGGTCTCTGGTTCCTCTGCCTTTTCTAAAACCAGCTTGAACATCAGGAAGTTCACGGTTCACATATTGCTGAAGCCTGGCTTGGAGAATTTTGAGCATTACTTTACTAGTGTGTGAGATGAGTGCAATTGTGCGGTAGTTTGAGCGTTTTTTGGCATTGCCTTTCTTTGGGATTGGAATGACAACTGACCTTTTCCAGTCCTGTGGCCACTGCTGAGTTTTCCAAATTTGCTGGCATGTTGAGTGCAGCACTTTCACAGATGCTTTAGACATACTTTAAAATGTTTCTCTTTTTCTTAGAGGGGTGCTGTAGGTCTGGGAATGGAGAACCAAATGGAAATCTTAAAATATGGTATTAAGAGCAGAAAGGTCAATTTCTTGTTCCTCTACCTCCATTTTCTCCCAGTTAGACAATAGTAACACATTAAACATAATGTTTTAAGTGCATGATAGAGATAACATGGGATAGAGAGTGACTTAACATTTATTGAGCATGTCTAGTTGCCAGGAACTTTGAAAGAGCACTATACTGTCAGTTACATTAACAAAAATTTTTATGGCTAGAGTTTGTTACATTTAATGTTTCCATTCCCTTTATAATGGAACTTAGTCAAATAGCATATGTAACTGAAAGGCCAGAAAACACAGTTTCTAACAAGTTGGCCATAGGCCTTTAAGAACTATGATAGTTTGGAAAAAAGGATGGATTTAGGGGGAAACTAGCAGACTGCCTCCAAGTTGTTTAGAGAATTTTTTTAAATGCAGAAAAACTATAATTATACATGAAGAAAAATACCTTGAGCAAAAAGATAATTCTGGATTACTATGGGAGGTAGTAGGCTTCCTGGGTGGTGCTAGTGGTAAAGAATCCACCTGCAATGCAGAGACACAAGAGACATGGGCTTGATCTCTGGGTTAGGAAGATCCCTTGGAGAAGGAAATGCAACACACTTCAGTATTCTTGCCCAGAAAATTCCATGGATAGAGGAGCTTGACAGGCTACAGTCCATGGGATAGTACAGAGTCTGATGTGACTAAATGACTGAGCACAACACACACACACGGGAGGTAGTATAATTGTTGGAGCTCATTAAAAAATGTGTAAGCAATGCATTGATTTGAATGTCTGGTGGATATTCATCTGCCCATAGGCAGATTACTAAATTAAATGACACATAGAAGTCATTTGAGCTATATGATCATTAGTACCCTTGATCTTTGTTCTTTTTTTTTTACACAAAGATGAGATTCCCTAGAACAAATACTCATGTTTTTATTTACCTTTGGTATCTAATTTTTCCTAAGTAATGTGACATCAGGATGACTTTTCTATTAGAAGAATTCATCATGTTAACTCAAGTCCTGTAGTAATTCGTGTGTTAGTTAACATAATGCTAGCTGTAGTAATGAATAAGTCCCCTAATTTCAGTATCTTGTTGGAGGAAAAAATTATTTCTTGCTCAAGCAATAGTGTAATATGTGTGTTCAAATGGGCAGCTTTCAATGTGGTGAGCCAGGGACCCAGGCTCCTTCCTTCTGTTGACTCTACCAACTTTGAGATCTCTGTAGTCATTAACCTATAGCTGGTAATCTGGGAGAAAGAGAACCTGGAAAATAGAATGGGAGGTTTTTATGGCCAAGGCCTAGAAATGTAGTGAAAACTTCCACTCATAGCTCATTGGCCAGACATTAGTCATATGACCATGCCTAACCAAAGGAAGGCTGGGAAATGTAGTCCACTGCAATCTCTTACCTAGGAAGAAAGGAAAGAGAATTGGGGGATAAGTAACCAGTTTCTGTCACAACTCTGTCTCAAAGGAGACAGAATCTAAATTCTTTATTAAGAACTACAGGATCACATATGGTTTGTACCTGTTTACTTTAGAGCCTCATCTAGCCTCCTGAGCTCTATTCCATTTAGGTTACTAAATCATTGAGATCCTGAGGTGTTGATAGTTCATGTAATAATATTGTTTGCCAGTAGAATAGTGACTAGCAATTATTTAAATCTCTTGATCTTCTTATCTTTAGTTTCATGAGACTAACCAGCTTTTATTAGCACCTTTCCCACCAAACAAAAAAGACAGTGCATTGTGAGTACTATTGCTTAACCACAATTTGATGTGTTGTGGGATATGTGTTTCTTTGCATCCAAGCAAATCTTAAAGACTAGAAGACAAGGCATTTCCATGTAAATATCAGAGAGAATTTGTTACTTTCCTAAAGTTCTCTCTGATTTTTATCCTCTTATTCTTCTAGGTGGAAAATGGTTTAACTGGAATTGCCTAATATACTGGTTCCCACTTAAGAATCACTTGGGCAGTTTGTGAAAAAGATGATTTCAAGACCTCATCAGAGAATCTGATTCAGTGAGACTGCTGTGGCATCTGAGAAGTACACTTTTATGATCCATTGGTTATGATTTGGAAAATAATAAACTAGCAGATTAGAGAGTATAGATTAGTGGACAAGAATACTACTCAGTCAAATTTATTCAGTTCTATTACTGAATAGTTCTGCAGTCTTGGCAAGGTTTCTTAAATTCTACGAGTGGTTTGATAGGGACTAATGAAATGATACTAGAAGCTCCTGTTAATGCCTCACTTGCTTTGCTTCTAGAGGCCTGTGCCCACCCCTTCAGTATTCTTAACTGCACTACTGCAATTAGACTCCCAGTCTATGCAGCTAATGTACATATTAATACATTTCTCAGGAATGGGTGATGCCTTCACACATGAGGGCTGAAAATTTGGATTTTAGAACATGGGAAGAGTTTAGGCTCAATGAAATAAAAAGCTAGGGTCCTGGTCCTTTTCTCAAATGTTCTCTTTTAAAGCCACATCCTTGGCTTCTTGCACATAGGGAGCCACTGGTGTGATGTAGCTGCTGAAAATTCAACATAGTCATAGATTGCACTAAGAGATGTTAGTATTCATGTCAATAAAGAAAACTCTGTTACACTCTATGGTGACAACAATATGTCTGGAATCATGCTTCCTTGTGGAAGCACACTCTCCACCTAAACAAAAGCTTTGGTAATCTAGAGCATCTAGAGGTGAATGAAAAAACGGCATGCAGTCTGGAAACAACATCCCATGAGAAAACATTCAGTCAAATTGGGAAGTTTAATTTTTCTGAAGAGAAGACTTGGTGGTAGCTCAGGGTGATGGGTCAAGAAAGGCATTTAAAATATTCAAGGAGACAAAAACTGTAAGAAGACTAGACATATTATTTGATGCCTTAGAGAGCAGAATAAGGATATTGGTAGAGACAGATCATGGTAAAAGATGTTTCCATGCTCAGAAATGTCCAATTGTGGGAAGAATGGAGTCCGCTTATAACCATATTTGGAGGTGGTTGTAAGCAGTATTTCTCTATCAAGAGTTAGTTAAGTTACATGGGGTTTCAGATTTTGTGGTTGGACTGAGGGCCTGGGTGACTTAGTGGCTGTACCATGGTACTGCTGTTTCTGCTAATGCTGTAGAAATTATGTCGGGTGATTTTTAACTCATAGTTTTCCATGTTTTCATCTATTTTATGGAAATAGTCCTATGAAAAACCAATTTATCGCTTCTTGTGAGGGCAAGTTTATAAAGAGAGTGGCTTTCTTAAAGTATAACTTTATCCTCTCCCATCTGACTTTGGTTGGTGGTCTTTCAGAGTAACTGGGCAATGTTATCCCTATTTCTCTGCTTGTCCCCAGCAGTGGAGGGAGAATACTGTTCCTTATTTCCATCTTTAAGAAGGAGAAGAAAATTATTAGGAATTAGGTAAACTTTTGATGGTATTATGGGCAAAGAAAAAAGAATGCCTTAATCCTGTATTGGTCTAAGCATTCTTCTCCAAAAGGTTCCTAAGGCAAATATACACACTATGGATAATAGGAAGTAAAGTACTCTTTTAAAAAATACCTTGGTAATTGACCCACAGACATAGAAAACAAACTTATGGTTACCAAAGTGGGAAGAGGAAGGAGGGATAAATTAGGACTTTGGGATTGACATACACATTCAGTTCAGTTCAGTTCAGTCGCTCAGTCGTGTCTGACTCTTTGCGACCCCATGAATCGCAGCACACCAGGCCTCCCTGTCCATCACTAACTCCCGGAGTTTACTCAAACTCATGTCCATCGAGTCAGTGATGCCATCCAGCCATCTCATTCTCTGTCGTCCCCTTTCCTCCTTCCTCCAATCCCTGACAGCATCAGGGTCTTTTCCAATGAGTCAAATCTTCGCCTGAGTTGGCCAAAGTATTGGAGTTTCAGTTTTAGCATCAGTCCTTCCAATGAACACCCAGGACTGATCTCCTTTAAGATGGATTGGTTGGACCTCCTTGCAGTCCTAGGGACTCTCAAGAGTCTTCTCCAACACCACAGTTCAAAAACATCAATTCTTCGGGGCTCAGCTTTCTTCACAGTCCAAATCTCACATCCATACATGACCACTGGAAAAACCATAGCCTTGACTAGACGGACCTTTGTTGGCAAAGTAATGTCTCTGCTTTTCAATATACAGTCTAGGTTGGTCATAACTTTCCTTCCAAGGAGTAAGTGTCTTTTAATTTCATGGCTGCAATCACCATCTGCCGTGGCATACACATTACTATATATAAAATGATAATCCATAAAAACCTACTGTATAACACAGGCAATTATACTCAAAATTTTGTAAAAATCTATAAGGGGAAAGAGTCTGGAAAAGTACATACACACACATATACACATATATACATGCATGTGTGTTAAGTTGCTTCAGTCATGTCCGACTCTTTGTGACCCTATGTACTGTAGCCTGCCAGGCTCCTCTGCCCATGGGATTCTCCAGGCAAGAATACTAGAGTGGGTTACCATGCCCTCCTCCAGGGGACCTTCCCAACCCAGGGATCGAACCCATGTCTCTAATGTCTCCTGCATTGGCGGAGGGTTCTTTATATACTGCCTCCTGGGAAGCCTATATATATATATAGGTTTGTGTATATACACAAGTGATATATATATATATATATATATATGAATCACTTTGCTGTATATCTGAAATTAATGTCACATTATAAATCAACTATACTTCAATAAACAAAATAAGCTGGTAAAAGTAAGGCAAAGCTGTTTGGGAGAGGATGACTTAATGTGATAGAAATTTAGTGTTAGGTTTTGATGGTATTAAGATATAGTACAGTCAGGGAACCCAAGAATACATGCATTTTGACCTTGGTAACCTGTATTGCAGGAAGTTTCCCAGGAACTCCACCTGTGAGCAAAAATGACAAATGGGAAACCAAAGTTCACTTTGCTAATGCCTGGGAGAATGCACACAAATGAGATTCATGCCTAGTAGGCTTCATGGTATCTTGGTGATTTGAAATAGTTTAACATAAATGGAAACATTTGAACTCAGAACTAAGCCCAGTATGTGTTCTCAATATACGAAGACTGATTTTTGGTAACATGCTTTAGGTGATGTGAGCAGTGCCATATGGATAGAACCCAGAGGTGCTGCTCTCTTGTCTCCTGTATCATGCATGATGGGCTGAACTGGTCTTTACCACCAAAGTGAATCTGCATTTTTGTTGGCAGCATCATCTGACCCTTGAGACCAAACTTGTGAACCATCTTGCTGGTCACACTGGGCTGCAGAGCCAGAAGTAGAGAGGGAGAGAGATAAGCTGTAGGCCTGGCATGTCTCTAGGGCCTGTAATAAACTTTCTGTCTCTTATTTCTTGTGACTACACTTGACATTATCCATTCTAAATTCCAGAAACAAACATGCCACCAATTCTAGGAATTCTGATATTTAGAATCACAGGATGTTACAGTTTGCAAAGACATTCAAGATCACCTTCTTCAGCCCCCTTAGTTTACAGATTACAAAACTGAGTCACAGAAAGTTCAAGCAACTTGTCAAAGGCTATAGAACCAGTTACTGGAAGGACTCAGATTACAGTGAGTGTTTTATAACACAGTGATTAAGACTGGTTAAAAACACAGTTTCTTGGAACCAGCCAGTCCCTGTTCAGATTACCAGTAATAACATTCTCCCAAATAGGAAACTTATGAAAGTTAATTAAGTCCTCTCTGGTTGAGTTTACTCATATGTACCATGGGTAAAAATGGTTCCTACCTCATAGATTGTATGAGGTTTAAATTGGGAACATATAAAGGATTTTTAGAACAAAGCCTTATACTTACTAAAACAATAATGTAAATTCCCTGATGGCTCAGCTGATAAAGAATCCACCTGCAATGTGGGAGACTGGGTTTGATCCCTGGGTTGGAAAGATCCCCTGGAGAAGGGAAAGGCTGCCCACTCCAGTATTCTGGCCTGGAGAATTCCATGGATTTATAGTCCATGGGGTAGCAAAGAGTCAGACATGACTGAGCAACTTTCACTTTCTTTAGATTAGAGTTCTTTCAGTCTGGGCACAAAATTTTAGGCAATAAATATGAGTCACTAACTCTTACTATTTAAAAACACATCCTGAGTCTTAATAGTTTTCAGCCCTTCCACTGACAACAACCTAGTCTAAGCACCATTCTCTCTCACCTGGATTACTGCAGTAGCTCCCTCATTGGTCCTCATTCTTTGTTCTAGTTATTGATTATTGCATAACAAGATATACCAGATGCTTGCTCACAATTTTATGGGTCAGGAATTCTGAACTGCTCATCAGGATGGTTTGTCCTTGCACTGTCTCCTCACCTTGTCACCTAGGTAGCTTGACTGAGGTCAGAGGAGTTACTTCCAAGATGGCCCACTCAAATGGCCCAAAAATTGCTGTTGGCTCTTGGCTATGAGTTTAGCCAGGGCTATCATCTGGCGCCTTGGTTCCTTTCCATAAGCACTTTTCCTTGAGGCTACCTGGGCTTTCCCATAGTATGGTGGCTGAATTACATATAAAAGAGTATTCTAAGACAGTAGAAGTAGAAACTTTTAGTTTCTGAATGCCTGGGTCTGATTTCAATGGAAGGAACAATAGACTCCATCCTTCAGTGAGTGTCAAAAAATTTGTGATTATCTTTAATATTCCATGTCCTTCTATAATCAGTTATTTTCAGAGTATAACAAGCTAGTCTTAAAAAATGTAAATCAAATAATGTCACTTCTCATTGCTTTAAAGTCTTATATGTCTACCTACCATACTCAGGATACAATTCAGACTTTATCATGGCCTATGAGTTTCTACATATCAGGTCTTTGGTTGACTTTCTAATGTCATATCCTTTGTCATCTTTTCAAATTGTGTTCTCTCACACTCTGTCTAAAATAGTGTCCTGTTATTTTCTACACCTATGCCCTGTATTATTTTTTTCATGCACTTATTACTGGAGGGGCTCAGTGGTAAAAAATCTGTCTTCAATGCAGGAGATGCAGGTTTAATCCCTGGGTCAGGAAGTTCCCCTGGAGAAGGAAATGGCAACCCACTCCAGTATTCTTGCCTGGCATATTCCATGGACAGAGGAGTTGGCAGGCTACAGAAATCCATGGGGTTGCAAAAGAGTTGGACACAACTTAGTAACTAAACAGCAGCACCATCATCACCTGATATATTCTATTCTTAGCTATTGATTTATCCAACTCAGTCTCTAGAGTGTGAGTCCATGAGGGCAGGGCAAATCCCTTATTTCCATTGCTAGAACAGTGTCTGGCACTCAAGTAGTAGATGTTGTATAAATATTTTTTGAATTTATGAATGACACCTTTTGAATTTTTTCTCTCTAGGAAAAAAAGCTTCTGTTTTTGTGTACATTACTTTCTGACATACTTTCTTTCCTTTGAGAGAGACTAGTCTTGGTGTCAATCAAGTTTATTTACCTATGCAGTATAAGGAGGGAAAGCAAGATGAAAGATACACTGCTTTTAACAGGGGAAAGGGTTGGAAATCAGTTGGCTAATAGTAAATGGGGAGTCCCACTATTAACTTAAGTATTCAAGCCAGGTGTGTGTAATAAAAAGCAAATGATATAATCTGTGCTATTAAAGAGTTTGTGTGTATGTGTGTGTGTGTGTTGGTCGCTCAGTCTTGTCCGACTCTCTGTGACCCCATGGACTGCAGCCTGCCAGGCTCCTCTGCCCATGGAATTCTCCAGGCAAGAACACTGAAGTGGGTTGCCATTTCCTTCTCCAATTAAAGAGTTTAGGATTAGAGAAATGTCAATGTGATGATGACTAAGTGTTGCAAAAAGTCTACATGAAAAGATTGGTGACATTGGAATTGGACAAAATTGGACTCCTTTTTGTAGTCATAGACCCAATAATCAACTTGCTTATCCTCTTTGAACCTTGGCTTCTTCATCTATAAAGGATACATACTAATATTCTCTAAACATTTCTGTGTCATTCTATCTGTTTAAAACGTGACTGAAGATTTTTGGTCACTGCTTCCATTGACAGGTTGGGGGGTGGGGGTTGGGTGGGTATATCTACCCTCCCTTTAAACTTAGGCGGATTGTATTTGCTTGGGTCAAAAGAATACAGCACAAGTGATTGTATGCTACTCCAAAGCTAGGTCCTAAATGGCCAGACAGAGTTCTCATCCTTGGAACACTAAGCTGCCATGTAAGAAGTCCAAGTACCCTGAGACCACCATGCTGGAGTGACCACATGTAAGCCTTCTGGTTGAGTCCTAGTTGAACTATTTTTCAGCCATCCCAGCTCAGGCAACAGATACGTGAGTGAAGAAGCCATGTGGATCCTCTGGCTATTCCAGTTCTTGGTTACTGAGTCACTCCCAGCCCTGAGTTACCTCAGCCAAGGCCCCGACAAGATGAACTGAGAACAGTCCCACAGTTCTCTTTCCAAATTCCTGACACATAGAATTCATGAACATAATAAACTATTTCAAGTCCCCATATTTTGTGGATGGTTTGTTACACAGTGAGAGACAACTGGAATGGAATGGAAGCCACCCAACAATCCTTTGTATAAAGTAGGTGACCTCAGCATGTTGGTTTCTCTCCCCTTTCCTTCTAAAGGTAATATGAGGTTTGGGAGGATGGACATGCCTGCAGATTTTATGGAGTGGTAGGTTTTGAGTTAGGTCTTAAAGGTAGCACAGGATTTCAACAGGGAGATGAAAGGGTGTCACAGAGAAACATGCAAGGCAAGGAATGTTGGTGGGAGTAAGCGTGACCAGCACTGGAGACTTAGGGTAAGTCTTTAGATGACTCACTGTTAGAAGTATGCAGTGGTCAGCCCTGATTCCTGCAGACAGGAGATAAAACTGCCCAGAGGGAGGAGACTTCCTAAGTAGCCCCTGCTTTATTTTATGCTGAGAAATGAAATGTAGCAATCAGACCTTCCCACCTAGGCCTATCACCAGCCCTCCAAGGCTAGTCCTCAACAGAAGTAAGTCAGACACTGCAGGGATGCTGGTGTCCTCACACTGGCCCCTTGCTTCTGTCTTGGATGTATTCTTTGTGCCTGCCTTTTCTTCTCCCTTCTCTGGTCTAAATCTCAGGTGCTCTTCTTACCCACTCTCTTTTGTTTACTGCTGAAGACTCTCCCATCTCTTTATGGTCCAACATGTTTTTCCTCCTATTTCTTCTGTAGGTGTAGAAGTAAAAATGCAATTTTGCTACTGTCTCAAGCTTTACCAAAATATGGACACCTTTTAAAAATGGAGAGGACTTTTGTGTGCTTGCATATACCCACCATTCATGCTCACCTTTATTTCAGGAGGGGAATTTATACTAAAAACACTGTATTAGATGGCAGTCTTTTCAGAGTGAAGATCATGAATTTCAGGTAAATTATGATTCTTGTCTAAGACAGTTCTCAAGTGAAGATCATGACTATCTGGTAAACTATGATTCTTGCCTAAGACAGTTCTCATGAGTTACCATGAAGGAATTTTAAATTCTTAGTGTGCAAGAAATCCTTTCCACTTCAGTGGGGCAGCAGAATTGCTACCATGTTAGAATTGAATCTGAGAGCTGTATTTATCGAGCACCCCAGCCGTCTTTCCTTTCCCCACTAGAATGGAGCCAAGAGTCTGAGATTCCCCTGGGAGCAGAATTCAGCACAACCTCACGGCAGAATTTTTGATCCTGGCCTGAGCAGTATTATCAGTCATTACATAGGCCAATTCCAAGGCTCTTCTCAGCTACATAATTTTCTTACTTTATTATTTCATAAACCTGATGTCTTCTGTCTATAAACAGGGCAAATTTTTCCTGGTGTGTTGAATCATCATGAAAATCCCAGTAACTCTGATGTTCAAAGAAAGGACTAGTATGGTGCCACTCTAAAGCAACTCTATATTTTCTTAATAATGCTTCTGTAAACCCTTCTGGCTCCTTCCCTACCCTTGGATAAAATCCTGGCTGAGCTTGGAAGTTATCCTCTTATTTTCAGATAATAAAATGTTTTTAGTCACTTTTGCTGGAAAGAAAAAAAAAAAATCTAGACACAGTTCATTTATTAGGTTCAGTTTAGTATAATGATGAAAAGTAAGAACCTACACAAAGGTAAAACTTTAGGCTATACAGGAAGAAGGCTAAAAGTGGCAGAGGGGACAGAATAAGGGGCACCTGAATATAGGGGTACCTACATGTCTCAGTGTTATATATCTACCCTTCCTCTCCCAGCTTGCTAACCATGTTTCTGATCTTCATCCACACATTGGCAGCTTGAGGTTGGGGGATGGGTATGAAAGGAAAGAAGAAGGGACAGGTGAGGTCCTATACAACTCGAACTCTTGTGAGCTGGTATTGGAGCACTGTAGGCTAGGCAGAAGTTTGAAGCAGATTCTCCTGTGGCATGTTTTCAAATTTTTGAAAAACTTTTCGACAACTCATCACTGAGGATCTTTAGCCTGCTGTGTTCTATCACAAGAGAAGTACATTCTGGCTGGCTGCCTGGGTTACCTTCCTCTGGTCTGGGCATCTGGTGGCTTATCTCCAGCACATTTCTGCTGAGGTTTCCTTGCTCTCCTAGAGGATCCTTGTATTACTTTTCTATTGCTGTAAAAACAAAGTTGATGCTTTTGAATTGTGGTGCAGGAGAAGACTCTTAAGAGGCGATCCAAAAGTCTACAAGCAATAAATGCTGGAGAGGATGTGGAGAAAAGGGAACCCTCTTACACTGTTGGTGGGAATGCAAACTAGTACAGCCACTATGGAGAACAGTGTGGAGATTCCTTAAAAAACTGGAAATAAAACTGCCATACGACCCAGCAATCCCACTGCTGGGCATACACACTGAGGAAACCAGAACTGAAAGAGACACGTGTACCCCAATGTTCATCGTAGCACTGTTTATAATAGCCAGGACATGGAAGCAACCTAGATGTCCATCAGCAGATGAATGGACAAGAAAGCTGTGGTACATATACACAATGGAGTATTACCCAGCCATTAAAAAGAATACATTTGAATTAGTTCTAATGAGGTGGATGAAACTGGAGCCTATTATACAGAGTGAAGTAAGCCAGAAAGAAAAACACCAATACAGTATACTAACGCATATATATGGAATTTAGAAAGATGGTAACGATAACCCTGTATGCGAGACAGCAGAAGAGACACAGATGTATAGAACAGTCTTTTGGACCCTGGTGGGGGGTGGGGGGATGATTTGGGAGAATGGCATTAAAACATGTATAATATCATATACGAAACGAATCGCCAGTCCAGGTTCGATGCAGGATACAGGAAGCTTGGGGCTGGTGCACTGGGATGACCCAGAGGGATGGTATGGGGAGGGAGGTGGGAGGGGGGTTCAGGATGGGGAACACATGTACACCCGTGGCGGATGCATGTTGATGTATGGCAAAACCAATACAATATTGTAAAGTAAAAAAGAAAAATAATAATAAAAGTAAAAATAAAAATTCAAAATGAAAAAAAAAAAAAAAAGAGTCCCTTGGACAGCAAAAAGATCAAGCCAGTCAATTCTAAATGAAATCAGCCCTGAATATTTATTGGGAAGACTGATGCTGAAGCTCCAATACTTCAGTCACCTGATGCAAAGAGCTGACTCATTGGAAAAGACCTCACGATGGGAAAGATTGAGGGCAGGAGGAAAAGGGGCTACAGAGGATGAGATGGTTGGATGGCATCATCAACACAGTGGACATGAGTTTGAGCAAACTCCAGGAGATAGTGAAGGACAGGGAAGCCTGGCATGCGGCAGTCCATAGGGTTGCAAAGAGTCAGATATGACTGAGTGAGTTAACAACAACAACAACAACAGCAATAACAACAACAAAAGTACTACAAACTTAGTGGCTTACAACAGTGTAAATGTACTTTCTCACAGTTTTTGTAGGTCAGAAGTACAGGCACAGCACCACTGGGTCCTCTGCTCAGGGTCTGACTAGGCTGAAATCAAGGTGTTTGCCAGAGTGATGATCTTGGATGTGGTTAGGGGTTCTTTTTCAGCCTCACATGGTTGTTGGCAAGATTTATTTCCTTGCAGCTCAAGAACTCCCAGGCTGCATCTTCCAGGCCAGCGGGAGAATGTCTCTGTGCCAGTTTGCTTTCTTTTAAGGCTCATCTAATTAGGTCAGGCCCACTCAGGGAATTTGTCCTTTGATCAACTCAGAGGATTGGTAGTCTGATCATGGGGGTGATATTCCATCACATTCATAGGTCTTGACCAGTAGGGGCAATTATACGAGAGGAGTGGGTTATACAGGAGTGTACCCAAGGGGCTAGGGGGAGCCTAAAGATTACCATACCTCTCTTGGGAAGGGACTATAATTCCTCTCCACTCCGCTGTCATCTCTCTCATGTGGCCCTTGTCTGAAATTCTCTTTCTGTAGCGATACAATTGCTTTCCAGCTATAGCTCTCTACTCTTCTACAGGTTGCTTTAGCTCTGACCCTTTCTGTTTCTCATACATGGCCCAGTTTCCATTTACTTTGTCTCTGGAGACCTCTAACAAGCTCACCAAGTGATCTCCTTGAAGCCTCTCTCATTAGTACTGAGGTGAGGGTAGAAATTTCCAAAAAATTCCTCGCTCCAATCTTCAATTCTTCCAGCCTTCTCAAATGATTTCTTTATATACCCATGAACAGGTAAGGGGACAAGTGTCACAAAACAGTTTGAGGACACCTCTTTTGTAAATCCTGCTCAGGTTGTTATCTCACTTTGAAATTTGGGGATAATTGGCACCACTTTAGAGGTCTCAGTTGAAACTGAGACTGAAAGAGTTCCACAACATTGTGGTATTTGAAAAATATTATTGCTCACTTTTATTGAGTTCTTATGAGTTACACTCCACTAAGAACATAAAAGGGGGAAACTGAGGCTTACAGGTTAAATTACTTATTCAGAACCACATTGTTGATAAACAGCAGAGCTATAATTTGAATCCAGTTCTGACCACCACAGCCCATGTCTTAACCACTGTCTGTCCTGTATTCCTAATATTTTTGTTCCCAACTTTTAATCCCCAAATAATCGCCAGATAATATCACTTGGATTGCATTGAATTAAGTTGCCTAGTGATAATTAGAATGCTGAGTTTATCATTTTGGTTCTCTCTCTTCCATGTGTTATATGTTTATGGGAAATCTTTTGACAAATACTGGTACAGTTAGGGCTGTGTCTTTCCTCCTTCTCTGGAAAACATCCCCAGTGATGTTCTGATCAATTAGTTACAATCAACTGACTGCAGATCTGGCCCTTTGTAACTACAAGGGCAATGAAAGCTTATCAAATTCAGAGTCTGAGAATATGATTGGGACAATGGGCAAAGGCAATCCAAGAAGCACCTTGTTTATATCTCAGGCAATGTTCTTATAAGCGCCTAGATTGATTTGGCAGTCTTTGAGCAGGTCACAAGTGGAAATTTTGAGAAATTCTGTTCCGTGGATGGAAGGCTAATTGTGTGTGCTGTTGATTTGTTTGTCTTCCCTCTGTCACAACTAAAGAAAGAGCCCACACTTGGATGTGGATATTTATTGAATATATTTCATAACTGCCTCTTTTGAAGCGTCTGGTTGCCTTATGTTGATTCAGAACATTCACCACCCTGTTATACTCAGCTGTTTTTTTTTTTTTTTTTTTTTTTGGTCACAGGCAGAATCAACCCACCAAATAGAGCCAAACCTCAGGATTGCAGGATACTCAGTCACTCTCTAGGGTGGAAAACGTGTTTTAGTAACAAGAAACTACCTCAAGGCATTTGAAGCGGCCAGCTCTCCTCGGCTTAGGCCAAGGTGGCAGAGAACAGTGCAATGATTGCGTCTCTTGTGGAAGGATTTCTGGGGTAACTTTAGTCCCATGGGGATGGAAAGTTTGGGAATGGTACCAGGATAAGATTTAAGACCAAATGTGCAAGCAGGAAGGCGGGCTTGAATAGACTCTTGCTTGTTTAGCAGGACACTGAGTGCTATTTGTGAGCTAGAGCTTAGAAATATTCAGGTCTATACCAAAGATGTGTTGTTCTTGATTAGCCACAATCTCTTTTTTTCTGTAGCTTTTCATAGTGAGAATTTAATCTCAGGCTGCCTTCTCTTGTTATCAGATGAAATATGCTCAGGGAATGGAGATTAATTTCAATAGTTGACTAAATAAACCCAGTTAAGAAGATTAATCTGCTCCCAGTGAAGCATGAGCCATACATTTTAGAACAATGCAGAAATGGCTTACTTTGGAAGGTCTGGTTTTATTCCTAAGTTACCTTCTCCATATTTCTGTTCCCTAATTAGGGAAACAGCCCAGAGGAAACTAAGGGGAGAATGGGTTGCCATTTGTAAGGTTTAAGTAGTCACTGCAGGCCCATGGATTTAAGTCCATGGAGGAAGGAAAGTGGTGGAGAAACTCTGAGCTTGGATGGGGTTTTGTGGTTAGATATGATGCAACCAGAAATGAGTGTTGGAAGTTATGTTCTCCAGATGGCTTCATGTCTCAGACCAGGCCAGATATATCATTTAATTCCCTTGAGCTGCTTATATTAAATATGTCTGGAATAGAAAACACAACTAAGTTAGAAGTCTGTGTAAGAAGAGCTGAGTTCTGGGAAATTCCTTTTCATGTATCTCAGCCCTTTGTGGGGGATCTTTCTGGGGAACAAGGTTCCTGGGGAGTGAATGATCACCTTTATCAAATAAAGTCCTTATTGGGACAGTGTTGACAAAAAGAACCTCACCTTTGCTGAGAACTGGTGATATATCCTGAATTTAGTACACAAATGACTGAATGAGAATATATAGAAAATTTTTTTATCCTTGTTTTACAGAATGAAAAATTTGACTCAAAGAGTGGCTACATTGTCCAGGGTTGAGTGAAGGTTTGAACTGCAACAAATCTTCTGAATCCTGTGTTTGATCTAATACTGCACCATTGCAAGAACATCATCATCATAGTTAATATGTACTTAACACTTTTAACATTTAAAACTTTTCATATTTATTTCCTCATCTAAATAAGGTGGGTATAAATGTGATAAGGAGAAACTAAACTATTTGTCTAAAATCACGCAGAAAGTTGAGATCAGTATCAGAGCCCAAGGGCCTGGTGATTGTTTCAGGGAACTGTACATCAAGTCTTACCTGGGAAATCTGAAGATGAGCCACTTAAGTTGTCAGAGTCTTTTTCAAGCTAGGAATGTGCTTAGTGCAATACTGTCCTTGAAGTGATATGAGGAGCATTTACTGAACCACTTTGTCCCTTTTCTTGCAGAAGAGGCTTTTTCTGGATTATCTTTCTCCTAGACAGAGGAGCCTAGTGGGCTGCCATCTATGGGGTCACACAGAGTTGGACATGACTGAAGCGACTTAGCAGCAGCAGCAGCAGCAGCAAAGTTTCATTCTGGTCACTGTGTTACCTGGACAGAGAAGAGATTGCTGGTCAGAGCTGTTGTGTCCTGCTGTGTAGGCTGTACATTGCACAGAGTCTCTGATGTGTAGAGTGTCTTTGAAGTTGTGCAAATGGCAGCTGTGCCTAGTAGTTGATTCCTCACATTCTGACACTGAGCTGCCCAGAAAGAGCAGCAACTGGGGTGTTGGGAACAATTTTTCTTCCTTACAGTGTATCAGGCTGAACTTCTACTGAACACATTTCTCAGTCCCTTGGATCCACTAGAGTCTCGTTAGATTCAGAGTTGTTCTGGGCCCTCTGATGATAGACAGAGATGCGTTACTTTGTTGAAGACCCTGGCTAAGACAATGCATTTCCTTGAATAGGAAAGGGATCTTCAGGTTCAGTGTTTCCCACTGGCCAAGTAACAGTAATGATTTATTATCTCTCATCTGTCTATCTTACCTATCTATCCGTCTATTGATCTATCCATCTACCCACAAAGAAGGGGGATTCATTCATCCTAAGGACTATCTGATTATAAGAGTATTTAGCCTTTCCCCTATACTAATCTTGTTTCAGTCTGCAACTACATTTATTCATGTTCAACTCTCTTGAATAAGAATTGGCAAGATTTTATGGGCTTGCTCACATTGATTGTTGATGTAAAACAGTGAACAGAGTAAAATTATGAGGAACCTTTGACATTCTCAAGGACAATATTTGCATTTTCAGGAAATTTGTAAATAGATGGGGCAAAAGAAGAAGCTTTTGTGTCTTTCTCCTTTATATTAGCTCTTCTCATTTGATTTCTAAGCAATAACAGAAGGATGGCTGGTAACTTTTTATGTTTAGATTGAAAATAATATCACCCTGTTAATAATCACTTTTGGTAGATGCAGCAGATTAGACTGCTTTATCATTAGGAATGAATCTGCACAGGCTTTAAGGTTTATGAATTATAGACTTTTCACTTCTAGAAAATATTAAAAATAAAATAACCTGGGTTTCTAGGTTTAAAAGATCATAGTCTGGTCAGAAGTGCCAATTTAATTGTAATCAAAAGGCAATGGTTGTTCCATGATTCAGAAGCTACATTTGTGCCTTTATGAGTAAGAAACAGAATTTAATTTATTAGAGACTGAGAGTAAGCCAACATTCTTGCATGATCGCTTTTATAGGGCTTGTCTGCTGCCTGTGGTTCTGAAAACTGAATGCACTGCCATTTATTTGCATTAGAAAGAAATAACTCTTCTTACATTTTTCTTTTTTGGTCATGCTCCGTGGCATGAAGGATCTTAGTTCCTTGACTAGGGATCAAACTTATGCCCCCTGCAGTGGAAGATCAGGATCCTAACCACTGGATCATTAGGGCATTCCTCTTCTTACATTTTTAGACCTAGGTTGTTGTGTACAGGCAAATGATTGAAGAAGTAAGAGAAACTACACTAGCAATGCATGTGTTTGTTTATCTTCCTTTGTGAGGAAGTTTATATTGAAAAGTTTTATATTGAAAAGTTTATATTGAAAAGTGGGCTAATCACAAACTATGTTTGGGGTTTTGTTGATCAGAGTTTGAGCTAGAGCTTCCATGTCCCTTTCCTGGGATTCCATCTCCTATAATGTCCTTGCTGTGTATCTTTGAAGAAGTCCCTTTCTCTGTGGGTCTCGTCAAGTCTCCCTGTGACCCAGAAGGACAATTTTTACAGTGTCTGGTTGAGACAGCAGGGCCAGACCAAAATAGTCCACTCCTGGGCTCTGATTCCTGACCTTTTTGAAATTACAAACACCAGATCTTTTGACTTCATGTCACCTTCCCACTCTTCTTAAAAGTGCCATGCAGCACTTTTAAAATTAAAGTGAATTAATACTCTTTGTTTTCAGAATTTGGGACAGTGTAAAACTGGAGCTGGAACTCATGGTTTTAAAGATTCTTGGAGGGTAATAGCAGCTTATGTTGACTGAGTTCTTACCTGTGGGTCTGACATTAGGCCAAGATTTATATCCTCTCTTCTACTATCCTGCATGGTAGGTCTTGTTATGAGCACTGCTTTGAGAGATGATAAACTCAAAGCAGAAAGAGGTTAGATTCATTGCCAAGGTCAACAAATAGGTATGGTAGTAAAGATTGTATATGACCCTGGAAAAAAAGAATCTGGTCCTACTTCAGGAATCAGGAGGAAGCTCTCACTGTATTTGAGGCCCATGAGAGAATTCATCCTCATGGTCTCTCTTGGTTACTCTGGGGGGTCACCAGACAATATTCTTTCAGCAATAGTTCTCTCTTCCTAATGGCATTAGGACTGCTGGAATTGAGCACAGCTACTGAAACAACATTTCGGGAAGGCATGGAAGGTATTGGAGTCACAAGAAAACATTAATTATTTTTTAGTTATGCTAGACATAAGGGCACAACCAAATAAAACGTCAATTCTCTAAAGGCTTCTAGATAGATTATAAATGTCAGTGAGGCAATCAGATAGTATGTTTTAAGACTGGAACTTCTCCAAACACCTCTTGTTTTAAATTCACACTATTCAGTGCAATCATTCATGAGTTAATAACCAAGACTCCAGCCTGATTACATCCCTGAAATGTGGTTGAATTTCCTAGGTGGGCGTTCTGTAAGTTATTCTCCTGGCTTGGAACAGCATGAATGGAGACAATTCTGAAATGAAATGTCACAGAATTGTTCAACCCACTGCAATAAGAATTTCCTGAGCGCCTACTCTGAGCAAAGATGCAGGACAAAGGTTTCAAAGACAAGCGAGACTTAATCCTTGCCCTGAAAAGGGGTTGTGATCTAGCCTGGGTTTGGGGCACATATACAAATAACCCTTTTGCAAGGAGAGAAATGTTGTGTTTCAATGATCAGTCTTGTCCAGCATCTAAATCATCCTCTGAATGTTGAATTCATAGCTGATGATTCATTAGCTGTGGAGAAGGAGATGGTACTTATGTGGACACTTTCATTTTTCATCCAGTCATTTGTTTATTTAATTGATGGTGGCTCTTTTCCTCAGAAGTTTGTAGCAGATCAAAATATTAATGTTGTCAGATGATCAACTGTGTTGTGCCCACTTTGCCATTGTTTCTATTTCAGGCATTTGTTTTTCCAGCCTTTTTGAACCTGTCACTTTCTTAACACCTTCAAGGTCTGCCACTATTCTTAGGATAAAGTCCAAAAATGACAGTGTAACCACTACCAACTTCTTGTTTGCTCAGTACACACTCACCTTCTCTTATTTATCAAATACTTCTATATGGCTGAATGGGTGCCAGGCACTGTTCTAAGTGTTTTTATCAGTTAACTCCTTTAAACCCCCAAACAATCCCATAGGGTGGCTGTTGTGTTCCTCACTCTTCTTTCACGGATGGGGAAACTATAGCACAGATTAAATAGCTTGCTTGAAGTCAGGCAGCTAGTGACCCAGGTGGCCTGAATCAAGTCTGCTCTCAGCTCTTCATTACATTGGTTCTCTCAGAGCTTTACCATCTTCTTACTCATTTAAGAGTCTTCACAGATATGTCCCTTCTGTCTAGAATTGGAGGCCCTTCCTACTCTGGCTCCATCACCACCTGTTTTTCCTTCCTGTCTTCTACCTCTTATGTCACCCTTTAAATAGCACTTTTCCCTGACCATTACCTCCAATGGTCCCTACTGTTAGAGGAACGGGGACCCCTTCCAGGGCCCGAAACTGGGCTCTTGTCTAACACTCAGAAATGAATTGTCCTAGGAGACACATGTTGCTGACAAAGCAAGAGATTTTATTGGGAAAGGGCACCCGGGTGGAGAGCAGTAGGGTAAGGGAACCGAGGAGAATAGTTCTGCCACGTGGCTCCCAGTCTTGGGTTTATGGTGATAGGATTAGTTTTTGGGTTATCTTTAGCCAATTATTCTGACTCAGAGTCCTTCCTGGTGGTGCACGCATTGTTCAGCCAAGATGAATGCCAGTGAGAAGGATTCTGGGAGGTGGTTGGACATGTGGTGTCTCCTTTTGACCTTTCCAGAACTCTTCCGGCTGGTGGTGGCTAATTAGTTCCGTGTTCCTTACCAGGACCTCCTGTCATAAAACAACTCATGCAAATGGTTACTATGGTGCCTGACCAGGCTGGGCAGTTTCAGTCAGTGTGCTTCCTGTAACATTACTACCGTATTACTTACTGTAGAAGCACCCTGTATCTTTCTCTTATGGCACATAACATATGTGATTAATTATTTCAGTGATGAAGATATCTTTTGTTTCTATTAGACAGTTGTGTAACTTGAGGATAAGGCCATGTCTATGTTTTCTGCACTTGGCACAGTACCTAGCCCACTGTAGGTGCTAAAATAATGTGTGCTTATTAATTATACTAGCTAACTACACTTAGATAAACCATCAGACTGGGGACAGACAAGCAGGGAAACTCTTTGGGGTTGAGGAATGAATGTAGATGCCTGACAGGAGGAAGGCCTGACCACTGGTCCTGCCTTCCTCACTGACTGGCTGAACAGTATTGGATAAACCCCCCACCCTCTTGAATCTCCTTTTCCTTATATGTAATATAGGGCCCCAAACAGCTGTGCATCCATCCTAAATGCTATTATGAGGACCACATGAAAGGGGGGAGGAGCACTTATGAAGCCACTCTGTCTTACCTTTTTATTGGTTGTCATGATATTTCCATATTTACTGAAATGGCATATTTGACTCTGTTTGCTTTCTGTAGGTTGTTCATATGAAATTTGCATAAGAAAAAATCAACCAAAGCAGTCTGATCAAGCCTCTGGACTCAGCTGCTAATTATAGGAAGCACCTAGGACAGAGGAACATGTTGCACTGCACCATGAATATGTAGACAGATCTAGACTATGGGGAATTCCCTGGCTCTAATGCACTGGCACCTTCAATAGACAAGTTGTAAAGAAAACAAAGAGGTGGAGGTGGTGATGGTGGGAACTATAGATTCAGTTCAGTTCGGTCGTTCAGTTGTGTCCAACTCTTTGTGACCCCATGAACCGCATCACACCAGGCCTCCCTGTCCATCACCAACTCCCAGAGTCCACCCAAACCCATGTCCATTGAGTCGGTGATGCCATCCAACCATCTCATCTTCTATCATCCCCTTCTCCTCCTGCCCTCAATTTTTCCCAACATCAGGGTCTTTTCCAATGAGTCAGCTCTTCGCATCAGGTGGCCAAAGTATTGGAGTTTCAGTTTCAACATCAGTCCTTCCAGTGAACACCCAGGACTGATCTCCTTTAGGATGGACTGGTTGGATCTCCTAGCAGTCCAAGGGACTCTCAAGAGTCTTCTCCAACACCACAGTTCAAAAGCATCAATTCTTCGGTGCTCAGCTTTCTTTATAGTCCAACTCTCACATCCATACATGACCACTAGAAAAACCATAGCCTTGACTAGATGGACCTTTGTTGACAAAGTAATGTGTCTGCTTTTCAATATGCTATCTAGGTTGGTCATAGGAGAAGGCAATGGCACCCCACTCCAGTGTTCTTGCCTGGAAAATCCCAGGGACAGAGGAGCCTGGTAGGCTGCCGTCTATGGGGTCGTGAAGAGTCGGACACGACTGAAGGTTGGTCAAAGCTTTCCTTCCAAGGAGTAAGTGTCTTTTAATTTCATGGCTGCAATCACCATCTGCAGTGATTTTGGAGCTCCCCCCAAATAAAGTCAGCCATTGTTTCCACTGTTTCCCCATCTATTTGCCATGAAGTGATGGGACTGGATGCCATGATCTTAGTTTTATGAATGTTGAGCTTTAAGCCAACTTTTTCACTCTCCTCTTTCACTTTCATCAAGAGGCCCTTTAGTTCCTCTTCACTTTCTGCCTCAAGGGTGATGTCATCTGCATATCTGAGGTTATTGATATTTCTCCCAGCAATCTTGATTCCAGCTTGTGCTTCCTCCAGCCCAGTGTTTCTCATGATGTACTCTGCATATAAGTTAAATAAGCAGGGTGACAGTATACAGCCTTGACGTACTCTTTTTCCTATTTGGAACCAGTCTGTTGTTCCATGTCCAGTTCTAACTGTTGCTTCCTGACCTGTATATAGGTTTCCCAAGAGGCAGGTCAGGTGGTCTGGTATACCCATCTCTTTCAGAATTTTCCACAGTTTATTGTGATCCACACAGTCAAAAGTTTTGGCATAGTTAATAAAGCAGAAATTAAAGTGACTTAATTTTTTTTTTAATGAACCAGATAAAATCAGTGTCTAGGGAAGCACACTTGGGTGATAAGCTTATAAAAATTCAAGAAAAGGAGTACCATAGCAGTTAGGATATTGGTTATGCATTTGGAGAGAGGACACACGAAAAGGTACCTGGGGTGGCTTGGCAACTTTCAATTTCTACGTTTTTGTCTTATAATAATTCATTATACTGTGCGTTTTTGGTGTGTGTGGTTTTCTTTATATCTGCTTTATCTTTCAATAAAATTATTTTTTAAGGAGTTAAAACAATCGAAAGAAGGAACCCAGCCAGTGAACAAATAATAATAATATAGAGACATAATATGAAAGAAAAGAGATGGTTGAAAACTCACAAATATCAGCAAGTTCATACACTGGTGATAGACCAAATCAGGAGTAGGTACTTCAGAACAGGGCCAGATAATACACATTTTAGGCTTTTATGGACTATTCACCTCTGCCATTGTAGATGAGAGCAACCATAAACAAAATGTCAACAATGAGCAGGACTGTGTTCCAATAAAACTTAATTTGTAAAAAATAGTTCAAGGATTGGATTTGGCCTAAGGGTGTTGATTTCCTGACCCCTATTTACAATTTTAAATCAGAATGCTGTCTGACATGTCCTCTCAGTGTCTTTTAGGAGAAAATAAGCCCAACCTACACCCCAAACTTCCTTTAAAGTAGTTACTAGAGGGGAGAACCCAGTTATTCTAATGCTGCTTTGTCTTTCAAAAGGCTTTGAAAAAACTTTATCTTTGGGAATTGCCCTCAGAGATGAGGTGACCGTGGTGGCAAGTCTTTTTAAGTTGAATTTGAGTTTTGGAAATACTGTATTGTACCTCTAAACATTCAGAGCTAGTGTTGATGGGTGGTGTTTGATATAAGAAACTTTTAGGGAAAGCTCATTGTGAACTAGAGTTCAAGATGCCTTGTGGTTCATTCCCTTTTATGGAGCAGACACTTTCAAATCCTTCAAATAGTTTCATGCTAAATCTGATAGTCAATCTGGCTGTGGGGATAGATTTTTCTTCAGATAATGCTACCGATATCAGAAAAACAATTTCAGCATCATATTTATTTGGATTTGGACATTATTTTGTTGTTATTGTTTCATTTTGAAGGGCTCTTAGGACTGCCTATTGGAGACTTATGATTTATTTTCTAGTCATGCTGGAAACACAGTGTTTCATCATTGTCTATTACTATCCTTAAAAACAGGGTGCTGTTAATTTTCCTTGATTGATGAAAACATATGCTGTCATCTCTGACTAGTCCTACAAATATGTGGTGTAATCTTTACCAAAAAATTGACTGGATTTTTTTTTTTCCACAGAGATCCTATATCTTTCTTTTCTTTTGCTTAATAAATATTTATTGCATAGTGTACAAATTCAATAATGTATATCTTGTGTATTGTATGCATTATATACATATACTCTTATGCATGTTTTATGTATATTTATTTGTATTTTTTTAAACTGCTCAAATTTCCTTTATTCATACATATAACTCATGCAATCTTCCCTCTTTGGTACTTTTCTTGCTTTAGTTTTTACTTTATAAAAAACTAAAAAATCTTTTTCTGAACCTCTTATCTTTTAGCCATTTTTCATAAGATAACATGATCAGTATCATGTTCATTTTCCCTGTACAAATCTTTTTCTTTTGATATTACTTTATCCCCTTGACATTTTTAACAATTTCTACTGGATTACTTTAAGATTTATTTAATTTTGCCCCATATTTGACATTAATGATTTTTATCTAAAAATCATAATATGCAAGTATATGAACCAGATCTATCATGACAGACAGCCATGTGTTACTTTGAGAGCTGACACAAATTGCAACATATCCTTGCCACAATTTTTCCCTTTGCTTTCAGAAACTTTCTGAAATAAACATTCTCACTACTACAGAGTCCCATCTTATATACTGCATCATGATGGTTGGAAAGAACTTGACATAATTAGCCTTTTAAAAATTCACATGAGATAAGAGAGATGAATTCAAGTATTTGAAGAACTGGTCATGGGGAAAGTGATTAGATTTTTTCTGTAAATCAGAATTCATGGGTGGAAGCTACAGCAACAGAGTTCTTGAATTCTGATAGGGTAGGGTCAGCATTTGTCTGATTCATCATTTGTAGCAGATTAATTACAAAAATGATCCCAGTCGTTCATGCTGTCCTGCTGCCAATACCCTATCTAATGTGACTTTTCAGTTCCTCACATTAAAAGGTAGGTCATGTGAAGAGTTGACTCATTGGAAAAGACTCTGATGCTGGGAGGGATTGGGGGCAGGAGGAGAAGGGGACGACAGAGGATGAGATGGCTGGATGGCAACGCTGACTCGATGGACGTGAGTCTCAGTGAACTCCAGGAGTTGGTGCTGGACAGGGAGGCCTGGCGTGCTGCGATTCATGGGGTCGCAAAGAGTCGGACACGACTGAGCGACTGAACTGAACTGAACTGAACTGAACTTTTTGTCTCATCTCGTTTCTTTCAAGCTGTGCTTGTCCTTGTTCTGGTGAACAGAATGCAGTGGAAGTGACAGTGTGCAACTTCTGGGATAGACCTTCAGAAGCATTGCCCGCTTCTGCTTGCTCTCTTGGTCCCCTGCAACTACCTGCTGCAGGATAAAAGCTATGTGGTCTAGTCACCATGTTGCCCTAGTCAACAGTCAGTCAACATGTGAGTTAGGCCATCTGGGACTACTCTAACAACCATCCCACCAGCTGACCAGACACAGGCTGGCTTAGATCAATAGACCCACTCTGCTGACCTGTGATCAACTATAAATGCATATTGTTTTAAGTCACTGAGCTTGAGGGTGGTTTGTTACACAGCAACAGCAGATAATACTATTGTAATGCTAAAATCTAGCTCAAATATATTTTATATATGTGAAAGAATGACTATAGTTCACAAACTAAAAATCAGAGCCATCCAAGGGTGGGTGGAGCCCTTCAGGAGAGAGTGTGTTTTCAACATGGTCAATGGCATAGACTGTCAGGATCATTTTTGTATCTTAACTCTGTCATCTATTTTTCAATTATCCTCTCCCTGTCAAATGCAGTTTTAGTGTGAAAGTATTGACACACACTTACAAACATCATGTTGACACTATTCAGCCTCATCTCATTAATATTTCCCCAGTGCTCTGTGATGGCAGTGAGTGTTAGAGGCACAAGCAGCTGGACTGGTCTGATAGAAGGATCAGTGAATGAATAAATATGAATAAACTTGGAATTTTGTCTCAGCTCTTATAACAACTGTATAATATGTGCAGACATTTTCATTTAAGCAATATTACACATTTCAAATTTTTCTTCCAGTCCCTCATAACTTATATTTTAAAATTGAAAAAGATGATATTAGTATTTGCCTAACATATAACATGAGAATTTGGTGAAAATATAAAGAATTAACAGATGAGATATATTTTTGGCAGAGTCTGGGTGCTTCCATAACACTGATTTTACTTAAATACTAGCTATTATTAGCCTGAGACCAATGTTGTCATGTTGTTTAGCATACTGTCAATTTTAATTATAATTCCTACTTATGTGGGACACATTCCCCCAGGACCTTGTGTAACTTTCCTTTTTTAAGGCTCTTATTGATGGTTACAGGCTCTTACCAAAACTACTTTATATCTCCATATTAATTTTTGTTGTTTTCCAGTTACCATCAATGAAGTATTCATATTAGTGAGAAAGTAATATAGTATTTATATTATAATTCAATTATAGAGTTAAAAATATTTTTGTCTTACTCTAATTTTATATTGTTTTGTTAAACAAAGTACTCTGTAATATCAGTAGGCTAACTGCTATAACAGAGTTTTATTTTGATAAAACATATTGATTGGAGAATTGGTTATCTGAATCTTAGGCTTTAGTCATTAAACCACAACTTTTTACAGAGGAACCACGCTTCACAGGAAGGGCATTCCACTAGCACTGTCTATGTGACTCCCCACAAATCACTTCCTGGGTGCTGAAGTTAAGAGTCTTAATCTATACAGTGAAAATTGTGGACATCACAGAACCTATGAATATGAATTCTTCTAATATAGACAGGCTCTCTGACTGTACATTTTAGGCTGCATCAATTGCCATGTAGATTCATTTTGCCTTGATATTTAGAGAATCTCAGAAGAAAGGGGAAGTTCCCTTAACATGTTCATGAGCTAGTTTTTTTGCTATTAATTCTTCAAACTCTGAGTTTTGGATTGGGTGATAGGGGTGGGGAGGACTGGCTTCAGAGCACCTGATGTTGGTTAACTCAGTTTATCATGTGCAAAAATAAATCTGGCTCAAACACTGAACTCTGATTGCTTTTCTAAATAATTCTTTGCCAGCACCAGGCCTCAGATTAACACCTTTCTTCATATCTCACTCTTCTTTGATGCTCATTCTGAGCTTTCAGTCATAATAAACCAGCCCGCAGCATGATTTCAAGAGACACACCTTGGAAGAATTTTTACAGCAGTTTAGACCTTAATCCTAGAAGAAGGAGGTGACATCAGGTTCTTTGGACACTCCACC
This sequence comes from Bubalus kerabau, assembly GCF_029407905.1. Lineage (NCBI taxonomy): Eukaryota > Metazoa > Chordata > Mammalia > Artiodactyla > Bovidae > Bubalus > Bubalus kerabau. The sequence continues at coordinate 102,372,821 of NC_073626.1, forward strand.
ATAATCCCTGCACAGCAACTGACTCCCCTGGACAAGAGACCTGGAAGCCGCTCTTCCCTTACATGACATCATTCTTCCAGAGGCTGCCCCAATACCAAGCTCCTCTCCCCTTCCAGAAGGACCATGCTGCTATTTCTTCCCAGGTCCAGAGTCAGGGCAAGGGAGAAACAGGAGGCAGAAGGGTACAACCCACATTTCCTCTCTTGAGTTCCCAAGAAATCTGTGATTTCAAAGATGATGAAAAAAAAAAAAAAAAAGAAAAGGATTAAAATACAGATCAGTCATTTTGTGCTAAGCAGGCCAAAAAAGCATATATAGGATTATTTATTCATGGGTACAAAGAAGCCATCTGAATATTTTAAACACAAATTAAAAATTTAAAAATGCATGAAATGAGATTACAGTGTTTAAACTAACCTTAACTCATATGTAGTCACAGGTATAAACCGGCTTTTGATAATAAATGGTGCTATTATCTTTCTATAAGTTTGCCCTTCCTGATGAAATTATAAATACAAAGGCAGTTTTGTGGCTATATGAGATATTCTATTTTACCTCACTATGAATTCCCACATAATTTTGCTTTCGATTGTGCTGAGCAGTTTTAAGAAACTCAGTACAGTAATTGTTAGGACAGGTTAGGAGTCTAGGGTACCTGTCTGATGTACTAGAGAGATCCTGCATGACCATTATGGCCCCAATTCTCCCTTCTCCCAGTCTTGCTATGGTACCTTGCATGACTTGGTGGCACTTTTTGGGGGTAAAGGATCAAAGGTTCCAGTATAAATTGTAATGAGTAAAGTGACATGTTAAGGCCACTTTAGCATACGTACCTTACTGTTCTGAAAGGAGCTCAGTCCTTAGCATCAAGTGGTGGTGTTCGAATCCTGGCTTTACTGCTTACTACCCATGTGATCACAGATTATTCAGAACCTGAGTTTCATCATCATAAAATGGCCATATTCTTCTGTACCTGCAGGCATTTGGAGATTAAATCAGATGTGCATGGCACACAGAAAATGCTCAACAAATGCTCCCTTTCCCGTTCAGTGAATAGGACCCATGGGAATGAGCCCAGACATGTAAGTTATTTTATGAGCAGAGAGGTCAGAGGATCAGGATGATGGTAACACAAACAAGGCTTTCTCTTGTCAGTTGTACAGCACCTGGGGCACCTTTGATCAGGACAAAAGCTCTGGTTACATATGATCTGTCCCCTGAAACTAACTCATTGGCTGGCGGGGGGGAAGGATATGGCCGGAAGGGTGCTGGTGGCTCTGAAAACAGACTCTGCTTATCTTTTACTGATATCTTATGTGGACTCTGGTGATGGTCCATATTTCTTATAGCTCCTTATTCCCCCAAACGTGGAAATAATGCCAAGAGGTTGTATCACCAAATATCTTCTAAGAACCCAGTAACAAAATAATAATGTAATTTGCATGCTGTTAATTTGTACTTCATCCCTGTGATTATCCAAAGGTTCATTTATTTTTTCTGATGCCTGCTTTTTTTCCCCTTCTTGGGCTGCAGAATCTCTAAGTGCTAGAATATTCTATTTCTTTGGCTTCTCTCCAGTCTTTAGACAGAGAGTGAGAACACAGTCAACATTGGCAATTTCCTGTCTGCCTTCCAGCTACCTCTGTGAGGCAAAGATTCCAAAGCCAGGTGCTTTTTGTTTTCCTTTATGGTTCTTTTGCATTATCTTTCTCTACTAGGTATGTGTGGGTGGATACACAGACATACACACTCTCACACACACATCTCTACTGTGTTCCAGCCACTAGGACAGTCACTGGAGGTACAGTGAAGAAAAAGACACAGTTCTTGCCATTAAGCAGCTAGTGTAATTTGTCTCTCTCTCACACACACATATTTTTTATATATATATATATGTATATATATACATATATATATATAAAATGCTGAAGATGTCATGACACTGAAATGTTTCAGGAAGCTGAGAAGAAACATTCAAGTCAGTCTGGTTTTTTGTAGAAAAGCTTTCTGAGTGGGAGGATGCTTGAGTTGAATCCTCAAGGACCAGTGGGTATTACCCAGGAGAAGGAAACAGCCTGTACAAAAACACAGAGAGAAGTTAGAACATTGTTTTGTGGCTTTTTTTTTTTTTTGCTTATAAGAACTATTAATTGGTAAGTAGTGTAGGATGGTTGTAAGGAGATGAGAAATGAGACTTGAGGTGTATTCAGCAGTTCCCTCCAATAGAGGCCATGAGCCTTGTTAAGCCCTGGACTCTACCCTAATCAATAGGGAGTGTGTGATGGTGATGGTGTGATGAAGGGTATCACCACAATAAGGAGGACACTGAACAGGAAATGACATGATCAGATATGGGTAGCTGTGCAGATTAGGGCCTGAACTATGTCAATGGTGGTACAAGTTGAAACAGGAAGACTGTTACTGGGTTTAGAAAAGATGTTTTCCTAACAAAGATGCAGACCTTCAAACACAATATGCGTCTAGAAACGCCTTAGTGTGAGTGAGAGTCAAAGTAGCCCTTCTAGAGTGATGTTACCACTATTCTTCTCAAGGAGGCAGTATTGAAGGCTGAATAAAGTCATTCCCCAACATTTATAGTAGCTATTCATTCATTTGACAAATACTCACTGAGGCACTATACTGTTTTAGGCTCTACAATAGGTCCTTCAAAGTTTTTTCAAAATGCTGTTTATTTATAGTATTACTCTTCAGCTAAATTCTTTAAACTCTAGGTCCATTTGCTGATACCCTTACTTGCCTGTGATATTCATTCCTGTAACCACTATCTAGGTATAGTCTGACATAAAGTAAGCTTGTAACAGATGTTTTCTGAATGAATTGGTTGTTAACCATAACCCTGCTATATAGGAGGAAAGGCAATGGAGAATGACCAAGGTCATATAGATGGAGGGAGCCCCCCACCTCATGCCTCCCGTTACCATTTCCCCTCTCAGAATCACAAAGTGGCCTCTTCCTCTCTCTCTCTGGTAACCCTTGAGGAAGCAAACCATGGGAGGAAATCAACAGGGCCTCCAGAATACCTTTGACGACAGATGTATCTAATTATAGTAAACCTTAAAGGGGATAATCACTAACAATTAAATAATAACTGAGGAGTGGTCCAGGAAAGTGACAGTGATGTACATTTCTGTCTGGAGAATTGAATTGTGGGGTGACACTCATCTTTGCCATGAATCTGGGATATAATATTGTTTTGGATTTGATAACTTGGTTGGGATGGGGTTAGCTTCAGGACTTCCACTTAGTCTTCCCTACTTTAATGGCACTTAAACTTATAGGCCAATGTAAGAGTTTTGCCATTACCAATATGTTATTTCTGACTAAATATTTTGGAACAATGGCAGTGTCTTCCAGGTAAGTCTTTGGACCAAGTAGATTTACTTTTTGTAAATCTGGTGCCAGGATTCCATTTATTATCTGGCTGACAAAGGACCCCACTCTAATAGGGGGCCAGGATGACACTGGGTTCCTGAGTATCAGTATCTACCTGGATATTATGTTCAACTGTTTTCCAAATGTCTGGATATTTCTCTTTCCCAGTATGTGGCTATTAGAATAAATAGTTGTAAGTTCCTTTGTAAGAAAACTGCTCTGAAACCTTGGTTTCTTCCTCTTGGCTGCTTACAAGGGCTAAAGAAACTTCTGGATAGGCAGAACTTTTTTTTCCCAAAAGGATGCCAGAAAGAAAAAGATATTGAAGGATATAGGAGGACATTAAAAGCATTCAAGATGTCGATGACTAGAAGAACATGACATGAATAACAAAGATGAAATAGGTTAAATTCCGCATCCCTGGAGTTCTGGGAGAACACTGAAATTATCCCCTAAACAGGGAAACCTGGAATCCTCTATAAGAACCAGCAGTCTGTCTCACAGAGCCATGGAGAGGGCTAGTACTAATTAGCAGTTTTTTGCACTCTCGTTACTGGTGCAAAAGGGATATGGCACAAATTGCATGGAAGACCTGAAATGGTCAATAGGAAATTGCACTGCCTCCCATGACTTGAATTAAATGGGTTAATGAATGAAAGTACTTAAAATCTGTGCTTGGCACTTATTGGGTCTTCAGTAAGTGCTGACCATTTTCATTATTATCATTTTCTCTTCAAAGGCATCTAGGATGCAAGGCAGAGCCTGAGAGACTCAACAATCTGTAATCTCTGTACTGGCAGACCACACCAGTAACCTTCCCTTGTATTTTCCCATCCAAAATTTTCTTCATTATCTATAAAATCAGGGTCACAAATTTCAAGAACTCCTGGACATGAATGATGTTTTCAGTTCTCCTTCTAAAGTAATGATCATAATTTTGAAAGAGAAAAGAAAATCTGAACAGGTGTTGTCTAGCTCCAGAGATACCATCAAAGATTGAGTTTTCTCAAATATGGCTCATGAAAGCAAAATGACAAGAGGAAGAGAACACATCAAAAACACTAGGAAGAGTAAAAAATAAAGTAAAAGGGCAAGAAGACTCACCAACCTGGTTAAGAAAGCTTGAAACTGAAATTTGAGGGGGAGAAGAAAAGAAAACCTATAAACTAGATATTAAGAAAACAGCCAGCATGGCACAGAGAGAACAGCAATCAGGGAGGTGCCCAGTAATTTACTGAAGAAAATAACAGGGGAGATGACTGAGAACTGTATTTATGATCTTGGATTATATACAGATTATAAGTAATAAATAAAGTTAACCTGGAGTCTTAACACTAGGAACAAAATCCAGTGACATAGAAAACATTAGGAGTTTATGGGCTAAAATTTAGAATAGCATGCAAATGTTTGCCATGTTCAAAGGAAACAGATGAATTAGAAATGATGGCTGTGCCCCAAAGCCTCAGCTTTTAATGGACATCCACAAAATTGACACATAGATGCACAGTAGAGATCACTGCTGAATATAAAAGGACAGAGAATATAAGTGACTTGGAGAAGTGAAGTGGTGAAGGCGTAATGTACCTTACCCGGCCAGGTGAAAACCGCAAATGCTGATGTGGTAACTAAAACAGGATTCAAACGTGCAAACTCAAATGGGCAAATTCTGCCATCCAAACTTCTGTTGACCTTTCCTTCTGTTGAAAGCTGAGGGTTTGATAAAATGGCTTGAGGACAATATCACTTACTAGAATTCATAAACTATACAACTATGGACTTGATGCTGATTCCATGGAAAAAATTTGAGAAACTCTAACCGCACAATTGCACTCATCTCACATGCTAGTAAAGTAATGCTCAAAATTCTCCAAGCCAGGCTTCAGCAATACATGAACCATGAACTTACAGATGTTCAAACTGGTTTTAGAAAAGGCAGAGGAACCAGAGACCAAATTGCCAACATCCGGTGGATCATCGAAAAAGCAAGAGAGTTCCAGAAAAACATCTATTTCTGCTTTATTGACTATGCCAAAGCCTTTGACTGTGTGGATCACAAAAAACTGTGGAAAATTCTGAAAGAGATGGGAATACCAGACCACCTGACATGCCGTTTGAGAAACCTATATGCAGGTCAGGAAGCAACATTAGAACTGGACATGGAACAACAGACTGGTTCCAAATAGGAAAAGGAGTACGTCAAGGCTGCATATTGTCACCCTGCTTATTTAACTTCTAGGCAGAGTACATCATGAGAAACGCTGGGCTGGAAGAAGCACAAGCTGGAATCAAGATTGCCAGGAGAAATACCAATAACCTCAGATATGCAGATGACACCACCCTTATGGCAGAAAGTGAAGAGGAACTAAAAAGCCTCTTAATGAAAGTGAAAGAGGAGAGTGAAAAGTTGGCTTAAAGCTCAACATTCAGAAAACGAAGATCATGGCATCTGGTCCCATTACTTCATGGGAAATAGATGGGGAAATAGTGGAAACAGTGTCAGACTTTATTTTGGGGGGCTCCAAAATCACTGCAGATGGTGAGTGCAGCCATGAAATTAAAAGTCGCTTACTCCTTGGAAGGAAAGTTATGACCAACCTAGATAGCATATTCAAAAGCAGACACATTACTTTGCCAACAAAGGTCCGTCTAGTCAAGGTTATGGTTTTTCCAGTGGTCATATATGGATGTGAGAGTTGGACTGTGAAGAAAGCTGAGTGCCAAAGAATTGATGCTTTTGAACTGTGGTGTTGGAGAAAACTCTTGAGAGTCCCTTGGACTTCAAGGAGATCCAACCAGTCCATTCTGAAGGAGATCAGCCCTGGGTGTTCTTTGGAAGGACTGATGTTGAAGCTGAAACTCCAATACTTTGGCCACCTGATGCGAAGAGCTGACTCATTGGAAAAGACCCTGATGGTGGGAAAGATTGAGGGCAGGAGGAGTAGGGGATGAAAGAGGATAAGATGGTTGGATGGCATCACCAACTCAGTGGACATGGGTTTGGATGGACTCTGAGAGTTGGTGATGGACAGGAGGGCCTGGTGTGCTGTGGTTCATGGGGTTGCAAAGAGTCAGACAGGACTGAGTGACTGAACTGAACTGAACTGAGCCCCCTCTCAGATCTACGCCCCTATTTGTTCCCACTTGTGGTTCTCTTCTGCTTTTTGTGGTTTTTCATTGACCTGTTCCTTAATGTCTAATTGCAACTCTGTTTTCAATGTGCCAGCCCATTGAATCAAGGCAAATTTGGTTTCTTACTCTAGGTACTAGCTGGGCACAATGCACCATACTCTTCCTTTTACTCCTGGTACCTCTGCTGCTGCTCCCTCAGCCCCTGCCTCCCCACATCCCCTCCTAACCATCACTCCATTGGAAGAGTGGCCCATAAGTGCTGGAAAGGTCATTTGAGAGCTGTGGTCATTTTGGCTGTCTTGGGAGGTCAGACTTTGGGGTTAAGCAGAAGTTCTTTGGAGGGAGAAGGGCTGGGAGGGAATTTCAGGTAGGAAAACAACTAATACATCCCATCTCCCCAGGAATGAATTTCTCACTCTTAGGGTGGGAACATGGAAGAGCATACTAAACTGGGTGACAGAAATCAGGAGTTGTGACAACTCAGTTCCCTGACCTTCCCCATGTCTCATACCCAGTTTACTACCTGAACATAAATGATTCTGCCATTCTGGCTCCAACACGTCAGAATTTTAAAAATGATGTGACGTGGTATTGTGACTTAGATTCCCAGAAGAGGTCCTTGGAGACAGACATTTTAATCTAAATTAATCCATGACTGTTAACTAGAGTTCCATTTGATGCACACAAGAGCTTTTAATGATTGATTTATTTAAACAAAGTCTTGGTGGAAAGGCCACTTGAGTAAGAGCATTATTTGTAAAACCAGACACTGACATAGTTACAGCCCGCACCCTGCCTTGTAAGGACAATCTCAGAAAGAGCAAGCTTTTCTTTCCTGCTTCCCAGGCCTGGGGTATCTCATTCTTAATGAGTATCTTCTCTGCTAAGCTGTCTGATCACAGGCTGCCAACTAGACCTAATTGAAGAGAATAATACTCTCCAAGGTGAACCTATGTAATTTTTTCCTTTGGAGTCTTTTTTGTTATACTTATCTTTGGCATAATGTTTTTATATATAAATTGTCAAACTGAAAGGAATGAAGGGCTGTTAAGGTGTCATTTCCAGCTGAGAATTCTAAAGGGAAAGTGGGCTACTGTGACCCAGAACAAAACACTGGCACTTGAAACATTTGAGGTACCCTGAATGACAGTGCTGAGCTTTGCCAGTCTAATGAGATATTCAGAAAGCATGTGGGGTAGGAGCCCACTTGTCTTGCAACATGTATGTGCTTGGATGGACCTTCTCACCTTTTGCTCCAAAACAGTATAAAGAATCAGGAACACCTCTGGGCACATCTGGAACAGACAGAAGACCGGTGGCTCTATCCATCCTGAAAAGAGATTCAGGCTGCAGATCGGGAACGTTGTTTCTCCTTCTCCTGCTGCTTCTGTAATCAGCCATGTGACTTCAGACAGGTCATTGACCCTGAGCCTCATGTTAATCACCTATAAAATGTGGTGGGTGTACCCATAAGGATTTTTTCTGCTGGAACAGACTCAGTTCAGTTCAGTCGCTCAGTCGTGTCTGACTCTTTGCGACCCCATGGAATAAATACAGCATGCCAGTCTTCCCTGTCCATCACCAACTCCTGGAGTTTACTCAAACTCATGTCCGTTGAGTCGGTGATTCCATCCAACCATCTCATCCTCTGTTGTCCCCTTCTCCTTCCACCTTCAATCTTTCCCAGCATCAGGGTCTTTTCAAATGAGTCGGTTCTTTTGCATAAGTTGGCCAAAGTATCGGAGTTTCAGCTTCAGCATCAGTCCTTCCAGTGAATTTTCAGGACTGATTTCCTTTAGGATGGACTGGTTGGATCTCCTTGCTGTCCAGGGGACTCTCAAGAGTCTTCTCCAACATCACAGTTCAAAAGCATCAATTCTTCAGCACTCAGCTTTCTTCACAGTCCAACTCTCACATCCATACATGACTACTGGAAAAACCATAGCTTTGACTAGACAGACCTTTGTTAGCAAAGTAATGTCTCTGCTTTTTAATAATTGAAAGATGCTTGCTGGAACAGACTAGGATTCTATATATGACTTATTTCCAGATACTTTATAGTAGATTGGGCTAAACCTGCTTCAGAATGGTAACTTGGTGCTGAATGAAGTTCAGGACCCTATAGAGAGTTATTTCTAAATAATCACTATCACAGTCAGGGTTTGGATCCTGATGACCTGGGTCAGAGAGGTTCTTTATTTTAGTTTTTCCAAATTGTTCAGTATATATGGCACTATTGTGCCAGAATAGATGTTGAGAGTCCATCTTATGTTTATGAAACACAAAAAAATGAGCAAACTACTGTAAGAGAAGAAAATTTTTCCCTTCTTCCTTTCTAGATTCCTTACCTGATCTAATGATTAAATAAGACAGATTGATAGGAGAAAAATAAATTCAATTTCATACATATAAAAGCCCCACAAAGACATGAGAGGCTCCCCAACAACTGAGGCTTACATGTCATCCTGAGCTCAGGAGAAGGGGATAGGGGTCTGGGTCTTCAAAGGGGAGGAAGAAAATTCACAGCAAGATGAGAAGAGCAAATGTTTGGTAAACAAATGTTTGCCGTACCATGCAGATAAGTCTGATGTAGAAAGTTACCTCTAGTAATAGCCTATTTCCGGGTACAAGCCTGCTATCTAAATTCTTTTGGGTAGTTAGAGGGGAGGTAAAAAGCTGTACTTCAGTCTGTTGGGTTTTGATTGTCTCTAATTTGGAGTCATCCTCATGCCAAAATGGCACATTCTGGGACAACCTACCCTGAACCCCATCAGTACAAAATAGTTCTTTGATAGGCTTTTATGGGGAATATATTTGATTTTGTGGGGGATTGTGGGAACAGTATAGTATCATGGTTATGTTACAGATTAAATTGTGTCCCCTCCCGTCCTCAGAAAAAACATATGTTGAAGTTCTAATATCAAGTACCTGTGAATGTGTCCTTATTTGGAAATAGGGTCTTTCCAAACTTAATGAAGACATTAGTCAGCCTTATTCCTTTAAGTCTAGTCTCCTCATAAGGAGAGGGAAACATGGACACAGACACACAGTAGAATGTCATGTGAAGACAGAGGCAGAGACTGGAGTGATGGATCTATAAGTCAAGAAACACCACAGGTCACCTGCGGTCACCAGAAGTTAGGAGAGAGGCATAAAACAGATTCTCTCTCAGAACCTCTAGGAGGGCCGACACCTTGATTTTGAACCTCTAGCCTTCAGAATTTGAGACAATAAATTCCTGCTGTTTTAAGCCACCTCGTTTGATGGTACTTTGTCATGGTAACTCTAGGAAACCAATCCACATTAGGTGTACAAGCTTCAAAGTCAGGTTGTCTTAGGTTAAAAAGTCTGTCTTTTGACTTACTGTGTGGAAGCAAGTTAACCTCTCAGACTCAGTTTCCTTATCTGTAAAATGGGGATATAATTATCCCTATCTGATAGTAAAGTTATGAAGATTTAATGTGGTAATCCTTGAAAAGAGACTGGCAGTAGATTGTGATAACTGTTAGCTGTGATCATCATTCTGTTCTTGAGTCTTAACCTGGAGACTGACTCTTCAGGCCTTTGAAGGTAGGGAACATACTTTATACCATTTCACCTAGTAGTGAGTGTTCCAAATAGTATCTGCTCAACAAATATTTGCCACTGCTAGTAACAGAAGTATAAAGTTACTCCAATTTTGTTAAAGCCCAACTGAGTAAGAATGAAGATAAACATAGCCTCCTCTTAGGGTCTCCTCTCAACACCACCGAGTTTTTCCGGGTAACATTCAGACATCATAGTGAGGAAAGAAGAGAGAGCATGGGTTAGAGGCTAATTCTGGTTGCGTCACTTAACTGATTTTGTGTCCTTGGTGCAGTCGTTGCATCCTTCTGAGCTTCAGTTTCCTCCTTGGAAAATGGAGATGGGGAGGGAAAGAGGTTTGATGTTTACCTTCCATGGTGCTCTGCCTCATGGAGGGGCCTGCCTAGGTCTGGTTCTTCCCACTCAAGGTCTTCTCCCCGAACTCTCCAACCCCAGACACTCTCTGAGTAGCTTCATTGTTTTCAGAGACTATCTACATGAATAATACACCTTAACAGGAATTATAACTAATAATTTAATGGTTCAGACACACACACACACACACACACACACAACAACAACAACACATGCACAAAATAATCAGACTCAATAAGGCAACATCATAAGTTTGGGTTAACCTTGGTAGTTTTGGCTATTGTGGAAAATGTACCTTTGGCATCCCACGACTGCATTGTTGTGAGAATCACTGGATTTGGGGACATGTCTTGTAGAACATGTGCTTTGGCTGAAGAGACCCCTTGTAGCTAGCAGATGTCATGCGTGTGTGCTATGTCACTCAGTCTTGTCTGACTCTTTGCTACCCTTTGGACTGTAGTCCATGAGGCTCCTCTGTCCACAGGATTCTCCAGGCAAGAATATTGGAATGGGTTGCCCTCCTCCAGGGGGACTTCCTGACCCAGGGATTGAACCCCCATCTCCAGCAGCTCCTGCATTGGCAGGCAGATTCTTTACCACTGAGCCACCTGAGAAGCCCCAGCAGATGTCATGAGGTAGGCCAACTTTAAAGGCCAGGCTTCATTGTCATTTGGCAAACATTTAAAGTCTATTAGCACAATGTGCAGAGAGGGCAGTGGAACCCCACTCCAATACTCTTGCCTGGAGAATCCCATAGATGGGGGAGCCTGGTGGGCTGCAGTCCATTGGGTCGCTGGGAGTCGGACACGACTGAGTGACTTCACTTTCACTTTTCACTTTCATGCATTGAAGAAGGAAATGGCAACCCATTCCAGTGTTCTTGCCTGGAGAATCCCAGGGACTGGGGAGCCTGGTGGGCTGTGCCATCTATGGGGTCGCACAGAATCGGACACGACTAATGCAACTTAGCAGCAGTAGCAGCAGCAGCACAATGTGGAGAATTGAGGAGGGAGAGGTGCTCAGAGAGCCCTGGGGAGATCAGGACTTGCGAGAGTGATAGATGAGGTGTGTTTAGTGAGGACTGCACAAATTGTTTTCTTTTAACAAGACATAAAACTCACTGAAAACATCAATTGATTTTGGCTTGCTAATTACGCTTTGCCTTTCCTCACTTAACTAAAGCTTTGACGGCCCTAAATTTCCTAAAAGGCCTTGTTAGGAAAAATAAATTTAGGGTTTAATTATGTAAACATACTATGTGTATATTATTTTTTAGACTTTCTAGGGAGTGTCCCACATTTTTGTGGATTCATTCATTTGTTCATTTAACTACTTTTATTGGGCCCCTACTCTGTCCCAGATATATTGCTAAATACAAGAATTGTTAGCTACATGCTGGCTGCAACTAATTAGGATGTTCAGTGGTCATTTAATTTTTTAAAAATTTTCATTGAGATATAAACAACATAGTACATTATATTAGTTTCAAGTATACAACACAATGATTTGCTATTTGTATGTATTTCCCAGTGATCACCATAATTTCTAATTAATATCTGTCAGCAAAGTTACACATTTTTTCTTGTGATGACTTTCAAGATCTATTCTTAGCAACTTTCAAATACATAATACAGTACTATAAACTGTAGTTACCATGCTATGTATTACATATCCATGAGTTATTCATTTTATAACTGGAAGTTTGTACCTTTTGACTACTTTCACTCATTTTATTACCACCTACCCTGGTGGCTCAGACAATAAAGAATCTGCTTGCAATGCAGGAAACTTGAGTTTGATCCTTGGGTTGGGAAGATATCCTGGGGAAGGGAATGGCTACCCACTCCAGTATTCTTGCCTGTATAATTTCATGGGCAGAGGAACCTGGCGGGCTATAGTCCATGGGGTTGCAGAGGGTCAGACAAGAGTGAGCAGCTAACATTTTTGCACTTTTCCCCTACCTCCTACCTCTGGCAACCATCAGTCTATTCTCTACAAGCTCGGGTTTGTTTGCCTGATTTTAGATTCTACATATAAGTAAAATCATGCAGTATTTATCTTTCTTTGTCTGGCTTATTTCACTTAGCATAACACCTGCAAGTTCTATCCATGTCATAAATGACAAGATTGTCTTTCTTTTTATGATTGAATAATATTTTATTGTATGTATATACCACATTTTCTTTACCCATTTATTCATCAGTGGACACTTGGAGTGTTTGCATTTATTGGCTATTGTAAATAATACTGCAGTGAACATTGGGGTGCATATATACTTTTGAGTCAGTATTTTCATTTTCTTCAGGTAAATACCCAGAAGTAAAATTGCTGGCTCATATGGTAGTTCTGTTTTTAATAATCTTTGAGAAACTGCCATACTGTTTTCCATAGTGGCTGCGCTAATTTACATTCCCACCAACAGTGCAGAAGGGTTCACTTTTCTCCATGTCCTTGTCAACATTTGCTATTTCTTGTTTTTTGATGGTAGCCATTCTAACAGGTGTGAGATGATGTCTTGTGGTTAGTGATGTTGAGCATGGTTTAACCTGTATGCAGGTCTTCTTTGGGAAAATATCAATGCCGATTCTCTGCCCATTTTTTAGACAAATTTTTTTCTATTAAGTTGTATGCATTCCATATTTATTTTGGATATTAACCCCCTTAACCTTTAAAAAAGGTCTTCATGTTTCATTCAGTTGCCAGTGACCTTTCTAGTGCTGGAGCTGACATAAAGCCTAGATTGAGACCAGTCTTGCCCTCAAGTGTTACCTGTCTAGTTGGGTAGTTTGCAGCTACCCAAGCAATAATAGCAGTGATAATAGCAGTGTAACCAGAACAGTACAAGTAATCGTGATAACGCTACTAAGGAAATAGCCAACCTTGATTGATTATTATATGCCAGTTTATGAGTGGTTTAAATAGATCATGTTATTTAATCCTCATATGAACCTGATGAAAGAAAAGAGTTGCTAATATTATGTCCATTTTATAGATGAGAAAGGACTGAAGTGAAATAACTTGTTTGAGCACATGTAGGTAGGAAGTAGCAACACTGTGACTCCAACCAAGGTGGTCTGGCTCTAGAACCTGCGCTTATAATCAATTCTCTATGTTGCACACAAGAACTCTAAAAAGTGTTACCAACCACAGCTTTATATACATCAGTTCAGTTCAGTTCAGTCGCTCAGTGGTGTCCGACTCTTTGTGACCCCATGAATCACAGCACACCAGGCCTCCCTGTCCATCACCAACTCCTGGAGTTCACTCAGACTCGTGTCCATCGAGTCAGTGATGCCATCCAGCCATCTCATCCTCTGTCGTCCCCTTCTCCTCCTGCCCCCAATCCCTCCCAGCATCAGAGTCTTTTCCAATGAGTCAACTCTTTGCATGAGGTGGCCAAAGTACTGGAGTTTCAGCTTTAGCATCATTCTCTCCAAGGAAATCCCAGGCTGATCTTCCTTCAGAATGGACTGGTTGGATCTCCTTGCAGTCCAAGGGACTCTCAAGAGTCTTCTCCAACACCACAGTTCAAAAGCATCCATTCTTCGTCGCTCAGCCTTCTTCACAGTCCAACTCTCACATCCAAATATGACCACAGGAAAAACCATAGCCTTGACTAGATGGACCTTTGTTGGCAAAGTAATGTGTCTGCTTTTGAATATGCTATCTAGGTTGGTCATAACTTTCCTTCCAAGGAGTAAGCATCTTTTAATTTCATGGCTGCAGTCACCATCTGCAGTGATTTTGGAGCCCCCAAAAATAAAGTCTGACACTGTTTCCCCTGTTTCCCCATCTATTTCCCATGAAGTGATGGGACCAGATGCCATGATCTTCGTTTTCTGAATGTTGAGCTTTAAGCCAACTTTTTCACTCTCCACTTTCACTTTCATCAAGAGGCTTTTTAGTTCCTCTTCACTTTCTGCCATAAGGGTGGTGTCATCTGCATATCTGAGGTTATTGATATTTCTCCAGGCAATCTTGATTCCAGCTTGTGTTTCTTCCAGTCCAGCATTTCTCATGATGTACTCTGCATATAAGTTAAATAAGCAGGGTGATAATATACAGCCTTGATGTACTCCTTTTCCTATTTGGAACCAGTCTGTTGTCCCATGTCCAGTTCTAACTGTTGCTTCCTGACCTGCATACAGGTTTCTCAAGAGGCAGGTCAGGTGGTCTGGTATTCCCATCTCTTTCAGCATTTTCCACAGTTTATTGTGATCCACACAGTCAAAGGCTTTGGCATAGTCAGTAAAGCAGAAATAGATAGAGCTAGATTATTCATTTTTATTGGAGGGTTTCATGAAATGTTTCTGTAAATAGCATATGTGCTTGGTACACTGAAAATAAGATTTAGTTAGCAAAAGGTTGATTTATGCCCTTGTCTTCAGGAACATGTCTATTCTTTAATGGGAACTTCTTCTGTTTATAAATTTTAATCAGTTTATGTACATAGCAAAGGAAAAGTTAAAGTAATACAGTGGACAGCTCTTTCCCTCTACTCATGAAAACATTTTTATTGACAGTTTTTTCTAATATAGAAAAAATGTAATGAAGAGAACAAAAATGAAAATTATCCTACTGCACAGATAACTATATTCTTTAACTTTAATCACATATGTATATTACTTTTAGTTTTAAAAAATACAGAAAGATATAAAATGAAAAAAAGATCTATTTTCCATTTTGACCCCCTAATATCAAGGAAACTGGTGTGAAGTTGAATAGATACTCAACTTGAAGGTGTTAAAAGGAGTTGAAAGACACTTTCTATTGTGTGCTGAGTGTTCTCTGTTTCCCCTACCCCTGAAAGTGAAAATGAAAGTTTGTTGCTCTGTTAGTCCTTGGGATCCCATGGACTGTAGCCCAGCTCCTCTGTCCATGGAATTCTCCAGGCAAGAGTACTGGAGTGGGTTGCCATTTCCTTCTCCAGGGATTGAACCCAGGTCTCCTGCATTGCAGGCAGATTTTTTACCAACTGAACCACTAACAGAAATGAATATCACTTTATTCTGGATGTCAAGTGTGGGGGTGTAGGTGGAAAGAAAGATTGTCAAAGAAAAAAAATTGTAATCAAGCCTCATGTTGTTCCCCAAATGTCTCCACCTGAATCTTAGGAGATGTGAGTCTTTTGGTCCTTCGTTGGCTGGCTATGATCCAGGCATACCTTACCCTTTGCCATCTAATTTAACCATAATTCGTATACTTTTATTAGTCCCCCTAACCTATTTTCTAATTTTAATCTTTGCAACTTGGAAGGGAAGATTTACATTAAAATCCATCGCAGATTCTCCCTTCTACTTGTATGTCTTCCTGTTCTCTCTCCGTTGGTCCCTCTCTGCTTGTTCTCTGTGTCTATGTCTCTCTGTGTGTCTCTCTCTTTCTGTGTCTCTCTCTAGCACACACACACATACCCCTACTGCTGTACATTTCCACTAAATTTTAGACCCCTGTCATATTTTCTGCACATGAACAGGTACATTTGACAATACATAATGGTGATGTTTGTGTGCATGTGTCTTTCTAACAATAGTCTATTGCTCACATGATTCTGTTTAAGTCCTTAACAGCATGTACAAATCCTTTGTGGGAGATGTCTGGAGTCAAAAGAGTCCTTACTCTCATTCTGCAGGCCATCGCTGAGTGCTTCTTTCATCAATACACCATTGCTAGGCGTGAAATGGGCTATTTAGTATTTTAAGAGGCAAATGTAAATGTGTTTAATGAGCCTCGAGGGAGCTGTGCCATGGCCAGGGGAAAAAGGCTTTTAGCAGCAGATGCAGACAAAAGTATTGGATTTCATTCTCTGGGTCCCCTGAAAAGTAAAAGACAAAGAAAATGGAGATCTTGGCCCCTGATAGGGTAGGAGTCAGTCAAAACCTAAAACCCAAGCAACTGGTGTCTCTTGACATTCTTCTCTTTGGTAAAGAATTCAACAAATGGTGGTGGGACAGATGGAGTATACTGATTTGTTACAGGAGTGTGAAGCCCTGGTAGTGTTGGGTATACCCTTAAGGAGATTGAGGACACTAGCCTTGGAAAAGCAATCTTTGCAGTAGTTTTAAGGTTCTGATTTTTAAAAATTGTAGATTTTTAGAAGAGTTTAGAAAAACTCATGAGTATTCCGAATCTGACTGAAATCTCTTTTTGGCTGTGTCAAAACAACATTCTTTGTCTCTTTACTAGTAAATATAAAGGCTAGTTCAGGCATCTCAGCACATTAGAAATCTGTTGAATGTCTCAAATTTACTTTGCTGTAGCTTGGGGCTGGAGTCTGGGAGACTTCCTGCCTCTGACAACTGTTTTATGCCTACCCGAGTTGGGCCAGCTCTTCTCTAGTGTGTTAAAAGTGGCGTGTTTCTGAATATAACAATGCTGATACTTGATCCTGGCAGAAAAAGAAGTGAAAAATAACTCATAAAAAAATTTTTTTTTAATGGCTTTAGGCAAGCCAGTAACTCTGGGCAATCCGTATGGTTTACATTCTGCAACAGCTGAGCTTCCAACATTTTCATCCCATGGGAGAAGGAGGAAGGCAGGGTCACCCACACTGTTTGCCATGATACCCACGCTTCTCCACTCTGGTTTGGAAACTTGAAGCTGCTGTGTCCGCGATCAGCCTACACTATGCCACTCTCAGCATTCCTCCTCCGGTTTTTATTCACTTCTTTGATCTATTTGTATACCTGTGTGTCTTGCACTGGCTGACAAGCTCTGGCAAGACAAGGGTGGTGTCTTTTTTCTTATCTCTCAGAGCATGGAACACAGAAACACAGATATTTTTCTCCATAGAAGCCACTAAGTAGATATTTGCTAAATAATGTATACCTAGTATGTATATATATATTTAAGTAGTGCATTTTGGTCCTTTTGTAAAGTCTCTATTCTCTTGACAAGTCTGACGAAATGTATATTCTTGCCAGTGCTATGAAGATGCTTCACTTAAATGTTATGTGCTTGTGAGCCTAAATCCTCTTTTTTTTTTTTTTAAATGTGCAACTGGAGGAATATTGGATTATTGGATTGTGTGCTCTGGAATAAAACACTTAAACTCTTGGTGTCTCAAGTTTCTGTCATCTTAAAAGGATAAGAATTTTTATTGCACCTGAACCACCAGCACTCACAGAAACCTAAGGTTGAGAGGAGTAGGGAGTGATTATTGCAGTGCTGCCTTTCTGACTGTGTGGTCTCAGGCAGGCTACTCGAACTCTTTGAGCTTGTTTCCTTTTCTGTAACTTAGAGATACGACCTAATTTACAGGGTTATGGTAAAGACTGGATGAAATTCAGTGAGACAATACATACACAGATTTTGGAACTGTTCTTATGGTTAGCAAGTGCCTGATAAATTCCATTGAGGACAACTGATTTTCTTTTGAAGAAACATGTAGAGATCTGAGACTCAAAAGTGATTCCCTCTGGGCCTGTGAAAGGGAGAACAGATCTCTAGGTCCCTGAAGAAAGGGTCACATAGCTTTCTCCCTTGCAGGATCATGAGGTGAAAGTACAGTTTCAGAGGGAAATGTCAGAGGTTGCCAGAGGGATAAATTGTAGGCCCAGACTCTGGCCTTGCTCAATATTTCCAGGCCCCAAGTACACCTCAGAAGCATGAAGTGGCAGATCTATAGAGATTATGCTGGCTGGGACAGAGGGTGTCTTAGCATCAACCACATTGGACAGATGGTCAGTGACCACAAGGTACTTCATAATGCCTTAAAATTCTGAAAGACTCTGAACCTCAAGCCAACACTGAGGACTGTCAGAATGACTGAAGTTGAATTTCCCACCACCCAAGCAGAAGGGGAACTCACAATTAAGTCGGTTTGTAGAAAATGAAGGGATGGGGTGTTTCTTACATCCTTACTATCTATACCACTAAAAATATAAAATCTGCCACAGAATTTCACATAGATATTGACACTGTTTCACAATATTTGAGAGCTTTGAGGGAGGATGAATTTTTAAAATAATAAATTCAATCAGATTACAAATTTGGCATTTTCATAAAGTGGTTTTTAAAATTTTTTTAATGATAATTTTTAGCAGTCAAAATTCTCTGTAAATTATGACTTCTGCTTTCTGACATGACATGTCTACCTCAAATCTTGCATAAAGTCAGACAGAATAAAAAACATCCTGATATAAATAGACAATGTATCATTAATATAATAACACATAATATAGTGAAGGGAAAGGGAAAGTCACTCAGTTGTGTCTGACTCTTTGCCACCCCATGGTGTATACAGTCCATGGACTTCTCCAGGCCAGAATACTGGGATGGGTAGCCTTTCTCTTCTCCAGGGGATCTTCCTAACCCAGGGATTGAACTTTTAACACCTAATATAGTTACTATAAATTATAGATCTTCAATAAATTTGGGGGAAATGAATTAATGGGCAGTTTGTTGACACATATTTAGAATTTCTGACAAAATGTAAATTTTATTCACCTTAGCTTTAATGTTAGTAAACTTTATTACATTATAATCCTCAGATTAGTCATTAGTATATGGCATATATGGTCCTTTACTCTAGTACTCATCTCTTGTGTTTTTCTTTGTTCCACTTTCTAATTCTCTTGACATAAGGTTTATGTACAAAGATGCAAATTTCTATTTTAAATATAATGGTTAAAAACTGGGATTACACTAAACTTCCAAATAAATTTTGAGATATTTCCAAAATTGTTATCCTGCATATATTATAGATAATGTTTTAAAAAATTATTTAATAGCCTGAGGAAATGTTAATGTCACCAATTCAAATGAGAAAATAGGATATAGCTTAAGTGTGTGGTTCTGTAGGCATATTAGGGTGGACTTTGGACTATAAAAAGAAATTATTGGGTTGCACTTGCCTTGGAACAAACTTGATCAAAATTTCTAAGTGGAGTTTTTGAAAAATATTAGGTGAGAGGAGTGACTGCAAGCTTACACTCTGTTTCACAAGCACCTAAAATTCAGTCTTTCTATATTGCTGGTTAGGTGTAAGATAGAGCCAGGGTGGGGTTGGTTAACACCCTTGTTTGAAAAATAAGATGCATGCTTAAATAAAAGAACCTCTTACCTTGGCTCAGAGGTGAATAAAAGAAGTATCTATGAATGGGATAAAGAATTTCCTTAGAAAATAGTTTTGGATTTCTTTTAAAACGGAGGTAAATGACTGATCAAGGAAGCAGATTACAAAACTGCCTAGCAGTAACTAAGGTTATTTCTGGATAGAGTTACGAGTTATTTTCATTTTCTCTTCAATACCTTTATTTTCTAATTTCTCAGCAAGGAACATGTATCAGCTTTATAATTAGAAAAAATAACAATTAAGCCCTCTAAAGAGCTTGTATGCCTAGCCCTCACTGGCTTCTGTATCTAAAACTAGGTAATATTTTCATTCATATGCAAATGATGACTTTGTCCCCACCTGCCCATCCATGAAGGAATTTCAGCTCCTCTAACTGCTCTCTGGATCTTTGTAAATAGTCTTTGTAAGAAGGTACTTTCCTTCTGAAAGTGAAAGAGGAGAGTGAAAAAGTTGGCTTAAAGCTCAACATTCAGGAAACTAAGGTCATAGCATCTGGTCCCATCACTTCATGGGAAATAGATGGGGAAACAGTGGAAACAATGTCAGACTTTATTTTGGGGGCTCCAAAATCACTGCAGATGGTGATTGCAGCCATGAAATTAAAAGACGCTTACTCCTTGGAAGGAAAGTTATGACCAACCTAGATAGCATATTCAAAAGCAGAGACATTACTTTGGCAGCAAAGGTCCATCTAGTCAAGGCTATGGTTTTTCCAGGGGATGTGAGAGTTGGACTGTGAAGAAAGCTGAGCACCGAAGAATTGATGCTTTTGAACTGTGGTGTTGGAGAAGACTCTTGAGAGTCCCTTGGACTGCAAGGAGATCCAACCAGTCCATTCTAAAGGAGATCAGTCCTGGGTATTCTTTGGAAGGAATGATGCTAAAGCTGAAACTCGAATACTTTGGCCACCTCATGTGAAGAGCTGACTCATTGGAAAAGACTCTGATGCTGGGAGGGATTGGGGGCAGGAGGAGAAGGGGATGACAGAGGATGAGATGGCTGGATGGAATCATCGACTCGATGCACATGAGTTTGGGTGAACTCCGGGAGTTGGTGATGGACAGGGAGGCCTGGCGTGCTGCAATTCATAGGGTCACAGAGTCGGACATGACTGAGCAATTGAACTGACTGACTGACTTTCCTTCTGAGCATCACTTTCTTGCATTCTGACTTCCTTGTCAAGCCATAGTGTATAGGCTGACACTCTTACAGTGCAGGATAAGTGACCCTTCCTGGGTGACATTTATCTGCACAGTGACCCTGGCCAAGGGAAAGGGGCCCTACTCCTTCCTTTACTCCCTTTCCTCTGCATGTTCTAGAATCATTCTTCAAATTCCCCAGAAACATGGCTGAGAATAAGGTTTTACTAAAGCCATGGAACATTGGAAGGGAAATACATTCTAGATGTTAGCATATATCTGTGACTACAGGGTATTTCCCTCAAAACACACAGAGCAGGGCAACCCTCAAAATCCCCTTTCTACTTCTATACTGTCCATTTGCTCAGCCTCTCGCCACTCATACCTCCTGGAATGCTCACAGATATTTAGGTCTTAGAGATCACATCTACAGTCATCTTAAAGAGATCAAAGTGCTTCTCCTTCCTTCTAGCCTAAGATTCACCTCCTCAGGCCTCATTTCTGGTCTCAAGGATGATTGACAGAGAATATCTTCTCTCTGGAAAGAATCTCAAGACTTTCCCCTCAAGGGAGTGTGGCAAGGTCCTCTAATTCCAATGGAAAAATGACTGTAAATTATCTAAAAATCTCTATGTTATTTTAATTCTTTCTGGAGGTTTCAGTCTTAAATAATGCTATATACAGGACCTCAAAGGTCCAGTGCAAGTTTCTTTGTGATTTCCCAATCAAGTTCTCTTTACTGTCATCCATCATGAGTTCAAGATCAGGTTAGTGTGACCTTTATCTCTTCTCACATGCACTCTGGTACACACATGTACACAAACGCACATCTTCACAAGAGCAAGCAGCGGGTTTTCTGTATCAAGCAGTATAGTAAATGAAACATTTCCCTGAAAGAAACAAGCGTGAAAAATCTAGTTAAAACCTGTACCCCACAGTTCATATTACCGAACAGAATATTTTTTTTCTCACTTGAAAACACCTGCACTCAGTTTGCTTCACAGTTTTCCCTAAGAATAATAATGGACAGGGACTTCTTTTTTATTTGTGTCACTAAAGGGGTCCATTTGGAACAATTATCTCAAATCAATGCAACAATCTCCCCCAAAGATAAATTCAGTTCTCTTATTTCTTAGAGAGAAAATTGCCTTGGTTTTGAAATGATAGTTTTCCAGTCTGTGCATAAGAAACCTTAAAAAAGAATAATATGCGGGTAGACTTTTAATTTCATTGGAATATCCTTTTATACCAAGTGTTATTTATGCATTGAAGTTGACTTTTCCTGTGCCATGTTTCTACAGGACTTGATTTTTGCTCTGACTAACCTAAGAAATGAATGGTCAGGTAGGCAGCAGCAATCGAAAATGGTTTATTGTTGGCAATTTAGAAGCTGCCTTTAATGCTTTAATCCAGAGGAGTGACTGGCGTGGAGACTTTCAGAAACAGGAAGTCTTATAGGTACTGAAGTGGATGTGAGATGGTGCAAGAGTTCCATTCACATCATCTGTCTCCACTACCAGTATAATCAACCAAGTGCCTGGAAACACAGCATTGGAGAGAGTCAGCATTTCTCAGCTCTGCTCACATCTCTTTAGGTCTTCCATGCTCTAAGAACTGGAATGGAAAACTGGATTAAGAGCAGAAGAGAAAAAAAGGCCCAATGAAAAGCGACAGTATGTATGGTGATTCATTTTGAGAAAGGAAAGCCAATAACTTCAAGTGAGTTTCAACTATTATCAAGTTGATTACAAAGAGAGTTTATGATTGGAAGTAGAGAGTCAGAACAAAAAAATGTACTTGTGTCGCTCCAAGAATGTTACTAAGAGACTAGCAACAACTTCTGATAATAAATGTGATTTGGTACCATGGGAGGGTGTGGCATGCTACCCATAGTTCTGTATTTTACCACAGCTAAGTCAATTTCCTCTGAAGTTTGATACCTATCCTCCCCTCCCTGTGTCCCTTAATTAAGCTTATGTTTTATTTCTCTTTAAAAAATATAGTGTCCACCCTAGGCAGGGTGACTGCCTTACTTCATGTAGCATATCCTATCTGCCTTACCCCTATGAACTCCTTACAAGTAATGCCACCTCCTTCACCCATCTAAGAGTGATGCATCCTTCAAGGCCCAACTCACACTTTTCCTGCACTGACTGTACCTGAATGTCTACTCTGAAGGCCCTACTGCATGTATTTTAGCGTGTAATTGTACATAGTAAATACTCCTTTCCTTGTGTGCTTATAACCCTTTTAATATGTAGAAAGGTTGTATTTGTTATCTGCAGTTTTACATTATTAATTGCTGACTTATGTCCATTCAGTCATTCAGTAAACATTTATTTATTGAATATTTGCTTTAGTCCAGGCACTGTGCCTTGGAGAAGGCAATGGCACTCCAGTACTCTTGCCTGGAAAATCCCATGGACGTAGGAGCCTGGTAGGCTGCAGTCCATGGGGTCACTAAGAGTCGAGCACGACTGAGAGACTTCACTTTCACTTTTCACTTTCATGCATTGGAGAAGGAAATGGCAACCCACTCCAGTGTTCTTGCCTGGAGAATCCCAGGGACGGGGGAGCCTAGTGGGCTGCCATCTATGGGGTCGCACAGAGTCGGACACAACTGAAGTGACTTAGCAGCAGCAGCAGCAGCAGCAGGCACTGTGCCTAGCATTGGTAGCAGGAAGAAGAGTAAGACATTGTGTCTGATCTCAAGGAACATTTGTGTTAGTGGAGAAAACAAATGCAACCAGCACTCTCTGATACTGCCTTAAAAGAAATATGAAGTGAGTACTGTGAAACATCTCAGAGGAAGAAATGCCTAACTCCAACAGAAAAATCTTCATGGAGATTGGGCTGAATCTTAAACAATGGACTGAAATTTTCCAAGCAGAGAAGAAGGAAGGATATGCCAGGCAGTGGGAGCAAGAAGTGCAGAGCAGAGCTATAAGGGAATGTGACATCCTTGGTGACTGATGAACTGAACAGTGGAGTTTAGGCATATGTTATGTGTGTGTATGGTTTGGAGAGTGGGAGAGGAGATTAAAGTGATAGCCTGGGGCCAGCCTGTCAGGGTCTTTATCTTCTACGTGGAGCTAAGAAGTTTGTACATTTAGCTTTCAGAGTGCTGAAATATATAAGAAAAGTTCTGATATATTCAGATTCACTTGATAAGAAGAGAATTCTCATAAAAATATGGATTATGGACAAAGTGGACTGGTGGGAGAGAGCCAGTTATGATAGCTCTGAATGTAGCTATGAGATGCAGAGTGAATGAAAGTTACTCAGTCATGTCCGACTCTTTGTGACCCCATGGACTGTAGCCCACCAGGCTCTTCTGTTCATGGAATTCTCCAGGCAAGAACACTGGAGTGGGTAGCCAATCCCTTCTCCAGGGGATCTTCCTGACCCAGGGATCGAACCTGGGCCTCCCGCATTGCAGGCAGATTCTTTACCCTCTGAGTCACCAAAGAAGCTGTGTGATACAGAGGAAAGGCTGGGTTCTGGGAAATAGAGAAAGAAGAAAAGAAACTTTTGTGGATATGGTAAGTTAAGTTAAATTGCACACACCAGGAGGAGATGTTCAGTAAATTAGCAGAAATTAGGACTTCTTCTTAGGAAAAAATTCTCTTCATTGGATGGAGATGGGAGCCATGACCAGGGCATGGAGCCAGGGCAGTAGAGGGTAGATAAGATTATTTTCTGGAAAGTGACTAGCCAGAGGGGAAGGAGGCTAAGAGGTCAGATAGATGATATAGGAAAGTGAGGGATAATTGCTAGAACAAGATCTTAGAATAGACAGAAGAAAATAGAAGTCAGTAACTAGATAAAAGAAATTCTCCCTAAATATTAAGTGTTAAATGTTAGTCGCTCAGTCGTGTCCGACTCTTTTGTGACCCCATGGACTATATAGCCTGCCAGGCTCCTCTGTCCATGGACTTCTCCAAGGCAAGAACATGGAAGTGAGTTGCCATTTTCTTGGTGCATCCTATTTGAGGAAAGGTGAGAACTGCTGAAATAGAAGAGTACTAAAGCAGTTTGAGAGTAGAGATTATGTCATATATATGGGCATGTGTATGCTCATTTGCTCAGTTGTGTTCGACTCTTTGCAGTCCCATGGACTGTAGTCTGCCAGGCTCCTCTGTCCATAGGATTTTCCTGGTAAGAATACTGGAGTGGACAGTCATTTCTTACTCTGGGGGATCTTTCTGACTCAGGGATTGAACCCATGTCTCCTGTGTCTCCTGTATTGCCAGGTGGATTTATTACCACTGAACCATATTTATTTATTTATATTTATCCTTTACTGCTCATATGACATTGCCTTACACATAAAAGTCCATAATAAATGTCTGTTGATTTACAATAGTTTACTTTTTGTGTATAAAACTCACCTGTCTATCTTCCTTACACTTGATCTGTTTCCTCACATTGCCAATGCTTTTTAGGTTTAATTCATAGCAATTATTTCATAAATATTTATTGTTAAATAGTTTCCTATTTTGAATTTATTGGTTCCTAGGAAATGGGCTACTAGATGCTTGCTTCTCAAAATGTGGCCCACAGAGTTGCAGCATCAACATCACAAGCAAGCTTGCTAGAAGTGCAGAATTGTTGCCCCATCTCAGACCTACTGTGTCCGAATCTTCATTGTTACAAGAGTCCCAAGTCATCTGCGTGTACATTATAGTTTGAGACGCACTGAATTTTTGATACCTTTCAGAATCCTTTCCCGTCCAGAATTTGTCATTTTCTTTTTCATTAGAATCTCACTATGGCTCCTGCAAGATCACTTTGGTGCTTCCAAGAACCGTTGCCCCTCGGTGTAACTGAATTTTACAAAATAGCAGGTGAAATTATATCCATTCAACTGAGGTTCTTCATGTCATTATGCAAACTTAAAATATTCATAATATTAATTTTACAGTCACACAAAAAACCTAACATTGATATTATAAATACATTATGCTACATAGAACTCCAAGGGTTTGTTTTAGGCATAACTGAAAAGTTCTCAGTTGTGTATCTGCTTTGTTGCTGTTTTCTCTCCCACTGACATATAAGTGGCAAAATCACCAGTTCCACTTTTTATGATGGAAGAGTAAATCAAATGCAGAAGAGAACAAACTTCCCCTGAAGAGCTAGAATTCCAAGTAGAAGAGGAAGCAAAAATATTGGAAGGGACAAATCTAGGGATGCATTTACCTTCCATTCTTGTTGGTTCTTACACAAGAGCATTTGGCTCGGTTTCCAGTGGGCACTGTGACTGCCAGGTTTTTGCTTGTTCCATTGACTTTTATTGCTTTGCTTCACGCTTTTAAAATGTTTGCAACCCAAGAAAACCTTGTGTAATTCTGGGTACTGATACATGAGTGTAAAGATCTTTTGAAAACAGTTTGTTACAAATAACACAGTAAGTGCCTTACCCATAGTTTTAGTATTTTACCTGGCACTTTCATTTACACTATAACTATATGAATAGTAACTTCTGGACTTGCTTACAATAAATTGGAGAAAATTGTCCTTTTTCAGAATTGTTGTTTCTGTTTCTAGAATATCAACAGAAACCCAGTTGTATCTGTTTCTAGACTGTCTCCAACATCTACTTTATTTGTATCATTTATTTGCAAAAAAGGAGCAGAGTTTCCTCTTACTAGATTAAAATATGTCATGAAAAGTAAAAGCAAATTATGCTGAGCATGGGATTTTAAACCTGAGTGAAAAACATCTGAGCACTGGGTGTTCATCTTTCTAACAAGCTTAGCAGATGGATGGGAAGTGATGTTTGCTGTTTATTTCCTCAACATATCAATATGTGAGGATGTGGTGTAAAATATGGTTTTCCTGCAAATGAGCAAAACCATGCCAGAAGAGTAAAAGCAACAGAGTTTGTACTCTGAAAGAACTTTAGAAATTGGAGGGCCACTATTGACTTAAAATCTGCCCAATGCTTTTTACCCATCTAAATCTTAGAATCGTTATGACTGGGGTTGAAAAGATGTAATTGTTTCTGCTGCTCATCTAACTGTTTCAAGAGCACTTTATTAAAGGGTTCTTTCAGGCAAGGAACGCAAGGACAACTGAAAGCTATCTGCATTGATGGCCTTTGAATTAAAAAAAGAAAGAAACTGTAAAACTGAGCCACCAAAAGATACAATGTGTGTCAACTGATTTTTCCAGACTTATAGCACGTATTTTTGTGACCAATGACCTTTCTTTGACTGTCAATCAGTTAAGAATTAGGCCACAGTCATGGTTTAATAGTTGGCACTGTTTGAGAATAGTTATGGAATTAGTCACAGCAGTGATGTAGTGATTTCTGCAAGAGTATCACCACTGATAAAGGGAAGTTATCAGGAAGGGTGGAATGGCCAAGCATATAAAATCCTGATCACTGTCTACTTCTTTTGGGGGATAAGTAAAACTTTCTTGTCTTTTTAGTTAAATTCTTGGTGTTAGTCCAAAATCTTTATTCTTCCTTTGTTAATTATTGTTTCTCAATGACTCTTGTTCTTAGCATATTGATCATGGGTTGCATACATTTCCTGGAAACTAATAAAAATTCCTCCAAGCCAAGTGAAAGTTATCATCCCAAGGAGGATAATGAAGTAGCTTAAATGTTGAAAGAGTCATGTTCCTGTAGGTCAAGGTTAGACACCTTAGTCACCATCTTGGTACTAGTAACCTGTAAAATTTTAATCCGTGCCTGGGACAGAGATAACTGGATGCCTTAGATACCCATTGTACAGCTTATTCTGTTACAAGTTTTCATTATCTTGGTGTCTCTGGGATGGAAGAGGGAATATTCTAAGCCACTTACATTAGAGAAATGTTTTCATCTCAGTTTTTGAGTTGAGAGCAACACCTTTAAACTGAGAGGTAGCATTGTGATTGCCTCAGGAACTAGTGTTGAGTTTAAGCAGATTTTCTGGGAAGACTGACCCTGGGACTGATGACAGGTCCTGGTGATTCCAGCCCAGGTTTGGTCCCTTTTTGCTAAATAGCAGAGAGATGATTCTTTGATTTGTCAGAGGGTTCAGAGGAACATATTATGCTATTAGAGTGGATGAGGCAGTGGCATCTGGTCTTGGGAAGGATTTAAATTTGTCCACAATTTTGTTTTGTAGCTTCCACTCTCTCTACTCTGTTGAGCTGTTCTATATAAAAGCACTGAATTTTATAAAGATATTTTGTAAGGTGAGTGGGAAGCTAGGTACCATAATTGATAAAAGACTAAAATGTGTAGAGGACTTTTGTTAGAAAGTCTGGGTTCTAGGCCCAAATACTTCTCCATGATACTTGTTCATCCTGGGCAAGTCACTCAGTTTCTTTGACTCTAATTTTGACATTTGTATAATAGAGATTAAAGAATGTTGAGTTGCCCAACATTCCTCTTGGTGAAAAGTACAAAAAAGGCTGACATAGAGACTGATGCCTATTTTAGGCAAAACAATAGGGAGAGAAATATCGGTGCATTCTAAAATGTTTGGTATAGGAAGCTGTATAATAAATTCTAGAGCAGAGAGAGAGTGATTATGTCTTAGATATAAGGCTAAAGTTATCATTTCATAAGAAATCAGATCACATGCATATGGTTATGAGGGACAAGTTTGTCTTGTAGCCCAGACAGGTAGGTCTTCTTTGGAAAGAAATAATTCATGTGGTGGTGGGGTGTGTTTTTATATAGGTTAGAAGAAAACAAGCCATGTGCATACTTAGTCATTCAGTCATGTCTGACTCTTTGTGACCCCATGGACTGTAGCCCACCAGGCTCCTCTGTCCATGGGAATTCTCCAGGCAAGAATACTGGGATGGGTTGCCTTGCCCTCCTCCATGGGATCTTCCCAACCCAGGGATTGAACCCAGGTGTCCCACATTGCAGGTGGATTCTTTACCACCTGAGCCAGAAAACCAGCCATAGCTAGTATGAAATCCACTATTATATTTTCTGGACCAGAAGTTAACTTTAATCTAGGTAGAATCAGTTTTCCATGAAGCCAACAGAATAGAAGGAAAGGCCATGGACATTCCACAAATATGTGAAGCTTTTCAGTTTACAAAATGAAACAACAGACCAGGGAATTGAGAATATGTATAACCATCTAAGCTGGAGGAATAATAAGGCCAGTTAATCTTCTGGAATTTCCTCTTTCAGAGGGTACTTGAGGCACACATTGTAGGGCAGAAAGGAGGAGGCTGGCGCTTGAATTATACAAGGTTTTCCCAGGAATATCTAACTCCCTCATCCCATAGCTCCCTAATGTGTCTCTTTTGTGTGCTGTGCTTGGTCGTTCAGTCGTGACCAACCCCATGGACTGTAGACCACCAGGCTCCTCTATCCATGGGGATTCCCCGGGCTAGAATACTGAAGTGCATTGCCATGCCCTCCTCCAGGGGATCTTCCAAACCTAGGGATAGAACCCAGGTCTCCTGCACTGCAGGCAAATTTGTTACCATCTAAGGATGGCATCACTGACTCAATGGACGTGAATCTGAGTGAATTCCGGGAGTTGGTGATGGATAGGGAGGCCTGGCATGCTGCAATTCATGGGGTCGCAAAGAGTCGGACACGACTGAGCGACTGAACTGAACTGAACTGAACTGAAGTCACTGAGGGAAGCATCACAATGTGTCTCTTTTAGTGCTGACCATATTTTGAAGTGTAAAATGCAAATTATATAATCAGGCCATATGGTAACAACAGAAAGTAGCCAAGAGTTTCACACTGTTTCATGACCTTAAACAATAAACTATTGAGCTTTCTTCTGAAAAACATTAACAAGAACATAATGCAACAGAGAACCTCACTTTATCTCAGATCCTAGAGAAAAGCTATGCAATGATTTGGTATTCTCTGCTTCTGACCCAGCTGCTGCTGCTGCTGCTTCTAAGTCGCTTCAGTCGTGTCCGACTCTGTGCGACCCCATAGACTGCAGCCCACCAGGCTCCCCCATCCCTGGGATTCTTTAGGCAAGAACACTGGAGTGGCCACATCCAAATAAACCAATCCTAGTTTTCAAGTCAGACCCTCAAAAGGAAAAGAGTAAAGGAACATTGACTCAGTGGACATGAATTTGTTCGAACTCTGGGAGTAGTGAAGCACAGAGGAGCCTGGTGGGCTACATTCTATAGGGCCTCAAAGAGTCAGACACAATTTAGTGACTCAACAGCAACACTGACAACAAAGGATGTCATGAGAGCAACATAGGGCAGTGAGCACTGGGGATGGAGTCAGGGAGTCTATTTAAGTTTTACTTATGTTTCTTTTATTCTGCATGTCTGCATGCCCCTTATGTTACAAGAATCAGCTTCACTGTTGTCTTCACCCTGGTCTAACTTTCCATTTTTCTGATTTCTGCTAAGAGACACCATTTGGTTGGATGACTCATTTCTATTTCCTTTTCTAGCTTTCTGGTCTACTCCATTCATGACTCTGGTGTGTTTTTAATTTCACAAAGTCCCTGCTCTAACCCAGTGTAATCCTCAATGATTGCTTCTGTCCCATCTCTCAGAAAAGAGGGATTTGGACACTATCTATGTTGTCATGGGCTTCCCAGGTGGCGTTGGTGGTAAAGAGCTCATCTACCAAGGCAGGAGATGAAGGAGAAGTGGATTCTATCCCTGGGCTGGGAAGATCTCTGGTGAAGGAAATGGCAACCCTCTCCAGTATTCTTGCCTGGAGAATCCCCTGGACAGAGGAGCCTGGTGGGCTAAAGTCCATAGGGTTGTACAGAGTCACACAATGACTGAAACAACTTAGCACACATGTACATATGTTGTCACATTCGATGAGATGATCCCATTCCAGTTAAGAAGTCTGTTCTAGTTGAATGGGTGAGGGTCCTCACAGACAGGATGGCAATAACAGTTAGTCCTACTCTTTCAGCAATCAAAAGACCTCTGTGGTCAATGACTGCTTCAGAACAGCACACTGGCCAATTATGCCAAAACAACCACAACAATAACAACTGAAAAATGTCCTTAAAAAGTCAGAGAATTTTCTGGTGGTCCAGCAGTTAGGATTCCGCACTTCTTCCACTGCAGAAGGCATGTGCTCAATCCCTGGCCAGGGAACTAAGATTCCGCAAGCTGTGTAGCCTGGCCAAAAACAAACAAAAATTCAATAATCTCCATTGTACATTAGAGTTCGTTAAAATTAAATTAAGTTGGTACATATTAGGAAGTTCAAACATGTAGTTTCCGTCTCCCTTTCTGAAAGAGAAACACCTTTAAAAATGCTGTTAAGCCTGTCAAAGGCACATATAGAAGTCAGATTCAGAGAGCAAGCCCTTCAATGGTATTTACCTGGCTTATGGTGAAAAGGTTTCTTTTTGTGTTTGGCGGAAGAGGCGAAAACCTCGCAGTGGATGCTGTGAAATCCTAACGTAATTATCTAACAGTATTCTTCACATATGGCTCGTGATACTCGTACTAAATCTGTCAAGTAGTGCAGCTACTGTTGGCTCTGTTAATATGAATTCATTATTGTTAACCTTTAATCCCATTTTATAGCTAAACAGTACTGTTAGACTCTTGATTACTTCTCAAAAAAAAAAAAAAAGGACTTCTACCAGACCTTGAACAAGTGAGTGTAGGTGGGCTAAGCACAAGCTCACTCTGCCAGTTGTTGTCTCTGGGACCTAGTCAATGGAGAAGGAAGAGAGCAGGATGGAGAAAATCTGCCAACTTTCTGATGGTCTGTCTTTCATGATAGGTTCCATGTTTTGAATCATTTTTGTCTTTCAAACTATCATCTTCACTTAGAGTGTTAATTAGTTCCTTTATTCTTTTTGGTCATCAAAGGCCTATGTAATTGATGTTCTGAGCACCCTGAGATGTACATCATATATTTACTTTCTCTAAAGCAGAATAGTTAACCAATCATTCAGTCACAAGTATCCTTTAAAAAAAAAACAACTTAATTAATTTAGTTAGTTAATTCATTATGCTAAAATTGACTGCTAGTGTTTTGTAATATTAAAAATATTTTTAAAAGTTCCCAAACCTTATTTCTGGGCTTGCAGAATTTTTACAGTGTGAGGATCTCAGATTGATAAGCACTGGGTTAAAGTTGGTGGTTTTCACCTGTCTGTCTCTGTCTATGTGTATTCATATATGTATGTGCTTATATAGGATTCTTAGTCCTCTTCTACAGGCCGATGATAGGTAACTGAAACAGTTGTAATGGGTCAAAATAAAAAGAGTTTCCCTTTGCTTTTACACTTGTGGATCATCCATTTGTTACTCATGAAGACTGTTACTGAAAGAGAATTTGACTCTCTTTCCCATCACATTTGCCTACAGACATAGAGGACAATAGGACTTCCCTGTAGTTCAAATGATAAAGAATCTGCCTACAGTGCAGGAGGCAGGGGTGATCCCTGGGTTGGGAAGTTCCTCTGGAGAAGGGAATGGCAGTACACTCCGGTATTCTTGCCTGAAGAATTCCATGGACAGAGAAGCCTGGCAGGCTACAGTCTGTGGGGTCGCAAAGAGTTGGACACGACTGAAGGACTAACACAAACATACATATAGATGATACATCACAGGCTTTCACTAGATCATTGTATGCAGACACCAGAATATACTGGTTTTCAGAGTTCTTTATTCTGTGGAAATAGAAAGAAATATGCGGGGAAGACTTCCTTGGTAGTCTAACGGTTAAGAATCTGCCTGCCAGTGCAGCATACATGGATGGGTTTGATCCCTGTCCTGGGAAAAGTCCACATTCTGGGGAGCAAATAAGCCTGTAAGCAAATAAGCCTGCTCTGTAGAGCCCACACACTGCAGCTACTGAAGCTTGAGTGCCTAGAGCCTGTGTTCCACAACGGGAGAAGCCACTGCGATGAGAAGCCCTTGGACCACAATGAAGAGTAGCCCCCAGTTGCTGCAACTAGAGAAAGCCCTTGCACAGCAACTGCAGACCCAGCATAGCCATAAATCAATGAATTAATTAATTAAAAAAGAAATATGGAGACTAATATGGACTTCCTAATGTTTTATTTTGCCAAAAAAGGATACTTATTTTTTTAATGAAAAAAGGAAGTAGTTTATATTTTTATTTTTAAAAGATTTTTATTAGAGTATAGTTGATTTTCAATTGTTGTGTTTCAGGTATATAGCAAAGTGAATCAGTTATACATATACGTATATCCTCTCTTTTTAGGTTTTTTTCCCATATAAGCCATTACAGAGTATTAAGTAGAGTTCCCTGTGCTGTACAGTAGGTCCTTATTAGTTACCTGTTTTATATAAAGTAGTGTGGATATGTCAATCCCAACCTCCCAATTTATCCCTCCCCCCACCCTCTGGTGACCATAAGTTGTTTTCTACATCTGTGACTCTACTTCTACTTTATAAATAAGTTCATTTGCACCCCTTTTCCTTTTTAGATTCCACATATAAACAATATCATATGATATTTGTGTTTCTCTGTTGACTTACTTCACTCAGTATGACAGTCTGTGTGTCCATCCATGTTGCTGCAAATGGCATTATTTTGTTCTTTTTTATGGCTGAGCACTATTCCATTGTATATATTAAATATGTACCACATCTTTTTTATCCATTCCTCAGCTGATGGACATTAAAGTTGTTTCCAAGTCCTGGCTGTTGTAAACAGTGCTGCAATGCTCACTGGGGTGCAAGTGTCTTTTTGAATTATGGTCATCTCTGGGTATAGGCCCAGGAGTGGAATGGCTGGGAAAAGGACACTTCTCAGAGCAGCTTCTAAAGGATAGTTCAAGAATCTTCATCACTTCATAAAAGAAAGGATGTTTTAATAACAGAATCTTAGGAAGATCACAATCTCAGAATTGTTGGAGTCAATATTGATAGAGAAAATTGTACTTTCTTTTTGGAATAAGACTTGGGAATCACCTCCAGCTCTGCCAATTATTACCAGCAAGACAAAGGCCAAGGTAACTATTTTTCTGAATTTCATAATGTAAGTGAAAATGAAAACATGTACCTTTCATGATTGTCAGAAGGTAACTAATGAATAGGTTCACATTCCTATGGTATTTGGTACATAGTAGGTGCTCAATGAATATCCATTCCCTCCTTCCTGCCTCTGTCTTCCCATCTCCTTTTACATATTCCAAGGATTGTTTTGATGATCAAGTAAGGAAAGAGTGAGAAAATACCTTGTGAACCATAAAGCACTATTTAAACATAAGTTCATGAAATATAAGCTGCTTTGCTTTATGCACATGCATTTTGCTTTTTATAAGATGTGTTGCTAAATAGCACAGTAACCCTCAGGAAATGATACTGGTGCCTTTGTCTGATTCCTTAAGGACTCACATGGCCTTTTGGATGAAACTGTATATAAAATATAGATGTTACTTTAATAAATACCATCCATATAGTACATATAGTGTTTCTTCTGCATGTTCTTTAAACAAAGAACATTAACCAGTCACCTCACAGGTTTTCCTGCATGGTCTACAAGGTGTAGTTATAAAGTCCATTGGCGTTGTAAAGTGTTTGGAGTTATATTGCATTAAGCGCTATTGCATTCAATCTTACCAAGGTATTAGGGCGTTTTATAATGGGATGTAAATATTTATGGCCTGTTTGAGAATAACCAAAGAAAAGTGCTTTTCATTATTTTACTTTTTATCCTATTAGCCAGACATATCTTTAGTATTTCACTTCTTTTCCGACTTGGGAAGGTGATGTCAATTTTTGTGCAAGGTGAGGCTGGGGAGGAATTTGGCTACTTTTTATCACCGTGTCAAGTTGCCCAGGAGCTACTTTGCCTGACAGCCTGCCTGGTGCACATATTACATTTTTTCTGTCTTCTGTAAGTACCAAGTGGAGCTGGGAGAATTCTTCCTTAGGTGCATCATGAGTAATAATTGTCCACAGCTAACAAAACACTCTTACTTTTTGCAAGGAGACCTGGGAGTATCATATTCTAAACCTGGTTTACATACCTCTCAGACATGGTTTTGAGAAAAAGTATTTCTTCTTTTAATTCTTTTCCCTTAAAACTTGAAAAACAATTGCACATGTTTCTTCAAGAATCAAATTCTATCTTTAGGAATCAATCTGGGTTCTGAAGTTTTAGTACACATCTCTATTATAACAATTGGAGATAGTTAATTAAAATGAACTTAAGCTATTGCTCATCACTCAAAGTTATAGGAAGACACACTTTTTAGTAAGGAAATAAGAAAAGCTGGTACTATTTTCATGATCACATACTGTACTTGAAAACAGCTAGTTATAGGAAACAGGAAAGGTTAAATATTCAAAAGTAACAATTTAAAACCACTTTGTTCTCAAATCTGTCACTGCAGTTTTTGTCACATAAGTTTAAATCTTGGTAATTGGTTTATGCCAAAGGACAGAGGACAGTTATTTCAAAGCTTTCCTGTTCACAGACTATTAAATTGGCAGAAATAACAATCACAACAAAGTGACACATAATTTAGAAAGAATGTAATGCATGCTTTTAATCAGAACAACAATAACAACAGAAAGAAAAAAAAAACTTACTAATAAGTATGGAAAAGCTAGTACAGTCTTGAATCCAGCCATGGTCACAAATAAACAGCAACTGCTTGACAAGGACAGCTGTGAATGATCTACGTGCCCTTCACATCCTCACTCCCCTCAATAAAAACGATATTCTCATTGGAAATAGGGTTGAAAATGTAAATCTCTGTCTTCTCGCAAGACCATGACGGCTCTGTAATAAATATCAAATTGGTCCATTTTAGGTCCATAAAAGAATTCTTTCAGATATGAAGACTTGAGAACAACTGTGAAGCTGTCTTTATTTAAATCCTTTGAAATTTAAAGCTGTGATCTTAGACCACCAAGAACTACAAGACGTGCCAACTGATGTTTATAACAACTTAGCCTTCCTGTTCTTCATATCTGATTTTATTAAATGTCTGTCAAAGAGTATATTTAACTTTGATGTTTCCAACAAGAATGCATTGTCTTTAACTTTTATTTTATGTTTTCAACAGGCAGATAGTGAAAAGAATTATTTGCATGTTGGATTTGTACCTCAGGGTATCTCTGCAAAGCAAAGAAGCCTAAAGTTATTGGTGTGGTGTGATTTCCTTTCTTAATTCTGTTGGGCAGAGATATAAATATGAGGTTGAAAAGGAATTTTCAACATGATTTTGATAGAAATGAAAGGATTTACTATTATTTATAAAAGTGGACCTATTTAAAATAGATCCCTTCTCAATATAAGGTAGTTAAGAACTGAAAAGGGAAATGGGGTTACTTTGATGTGATTTCCATGTTAGAGACTACTATATGAAGAAATTCCTTCATTTGCTACCCAGCAGACAAGACCAGGCATGCCCCCAAATTTTTTAATGGAAATTAAGAGGCAGACAAACTGATTAAAAACAGATAAGACTGTATTTACTTAGAAGTAGCAAACTATAAAAATCAAACCAATAAAACTTCATTGCAAAATTTTGTTTTTAATTTACTGTCACCACTTTTTTTTTTAATTACTTAATTTGAATTCAGTTCATTAAGTCAGCAAAAGTGAGATAAAATAAAATAAATTTGTTGTTTTTCAAACCATGAATCAAACTCAGAAACTGTGAGTCCTTTCTGCCAATGTGGAACCAGGCCAGTTTCAGCCTGTGAACTCATATTCTCATTAAATATATTTAATGCAAAGATCCTGGCAATGTCTTGTCCAGATGAAAATTAATTTCATTAACAACAACAAAACTCAAGAAGGGATTTTCATAGTTACTTTTCTCACTTAAACCATTTCTACTTCTGAAATGTTCTCACTTTAGACCATTCTATAATGTAAATATTTTATTTTCTATTCATCTTAAAAACAGCTGTTGTTGTTGTTCAGTTGCTAAGTCACGTTTGATTCTTTGCGACCCCATGGACTGCAGCATGCCAGGCTTCCCTGTCCTTCACTGTTTCCTGGAGTTTGCTCAGACTCATGTCCATTGATTTCAGTGATGCCATCCAACCATCTCATCCTCTGTCTGCCCTCAATCTTTCCCAGCATCAGGGTATTTTCCTTATGCAAAAGTATAATTTGCATACTGTAAAATTCACTCATGCAATTTAGTAATTTTTAGTAAATTTTAGAAGTTGTGCAACCATAAACTTGATCTAATTTTTAAAATTTGTTTTTAAAAACTGTTATTGAAGTATAGTTGCTTTAAGTTATTGTGTTAGTGTGTACTGTACAGCAAAGTGAATCAGCTATACATATACATATATCTACTTTTTTTTAAATTTCTTTCCAATTTTAGAACCCTGTTTATGTTTACCTTGTTTTAACATTTCTGTTTTTGTTTTTAGTATATTCATTTCCCAATTGTCTAAGATAAAAAGGATTTTAGTGACAGGATAAAGGAAGAGGGGAAATGATGTTATAGGCAAAGGGTTAGGATTCATTCATTTGTTCATTCATGCTTCTATTCATTTGAGTCCTTCCATTCGTTGAGTCCTTAGTATGAGTCAGACAGGGGGTGAGCATTTGTACTAGAAAGAATTTTCAGACATAGTCTGGTGGGTAGACAAACAATTTAGCCTTATTATTACTATAAACATTACAGGTGTTATCACTGGTGCATTCACAGGGCATAAAGGGGGGATATATATTAATAGAAGAAGCCTAAAGACTAATAGAGCAGGGAGGGCTTCTTGGAGGAAAGGCATTTTGAAAAATAAATACACAGGGCCAGGCAAAAAGCAATAGCTCTGTGTCTCTAAGCTTATTGATCAGACATACTAGAGCCTCGAATCCAGGCCACAGGAAGTGAGAGGAGAGGTGAGGATAAAGAGAAAAAGAGAGACCAGATCCCAATGGAGCTGTGAGAACAGGCTCACAATAAGTATTTGTTTGCAAGCAAGAAAATTCAGATTACTTATTAGATTTTCCTGGTTATGACAATTTGAGAAACATATATTTTGACATTAAGT
Source organism: Bubalus kerabau (assembly GCF_029407905.1). Taxonomy (NCBI): domain Eukaryota; kingdom Metazoa; phylum Chordata; class Mammalia; order Artiodactyla; family Bovidae; genus Bubalus; species Bubalus kerabau. The sequence goes on from NC_073626.1 coordinate 102,410,426, forward strand.
TTTTTGCAGGGTTACTGGATGGAAATGTCTGGATGTAATTGGGATTTTATGTGAGACACTAGGATTCTAATCTTATCTTTCAAGGTCAACAACATGTGATTATCTATTAATCTGACTTCCATATGATTTACATATAGTTCTAAGTCTTTGACCCTGTGTGTTGGGGGGTGGGGGAGAGAACTGATAGAATTTAGTAATATGCTTGATACGGAGAGGATTTCTAGCAGTATTTTTCAATTTCAGTATTTAAGTTGACTCTGGTCATTATTATAAGATTGATTCCCAGAGTCAATATTTTGAGGGAAGCTGAGGGTGGGGCACCGGTATGGACTCCAGGGCTACAAGATTAACACCCTGCTTAATGTGGAGCTATATATTCTTCCGATGTTAACATTGCAGATCTGATACCCACGTGGACACATTATGTGTTTCTCTGTATCTCTCACAGTCAAGAAGCCAATGGTCAAGGCCCCAGTATGTACAGTTTCAGTTGGATGTGAATAATTAGTATATCTGCTTCATTCACTGACCCGCTGGGAGGAGAGCTAGCTCAATCCATTGGAATGGATTGTTCTGCTAGTGTAACGTGATGATCAATTACTGCCCATCCTGTTTAGCAGACTGTTGTCTCGAGATAACTGAAACACCCTAGAGTCTTTGATTAGCCCATCCTCTGCCAGAAATGTGAATGACATACTGGCTAGGTGAACCTCTTTAATCAGAAAATGTATTTTCCTCCATGCAATTGGCTACCATTTTGGTCAAATAAAACCAGTATTTCCAATTAGAATCCAAAATGGTTTCAAGAAAATATTCTTTAGAGAGAGCAAATTCTAAAAAGTGCTTGATCTTTTTTCATCACTGAATCTACACACCAGGAAACACTGTGGATAGAGGTGGAAAAGCCAATCCCTCTTATCTAGTCTGACAGGAATAAAGCCATTAACAAGGTCCAACTGGAATGACAATGGATGAGGAAAGAAGAGCTGAATTCCTTAAGATCAGTCTTATTAAGTTAGACAGATGTCAAGTTTAATCAATCGTCTGGAGACCTTAAGGACTTTGGCAAATGTCCTTTTTTATATCTTAATGCTGTTTTCAGTTGTTGCATCATCCTGTTTGCATAGATATAATTATCCTTCAAAGATATTACATAATTAGAGAAGTTTTAATTAGTTTTATTTATCTATATCTTATAATAGAAAAGCTTCCTAGTACATTCATTATTTTTTTTTTTTTTGTAAGAATCAGTGTGCCCACAAGGACTAAAAAAATCCCCTACATGGCAATTTATATTTAAGATATCCAAGTAGAGTTGGAGATGACATTTAGTTATGGTTTGAAAGAATTGATTTAATACATTCATGTGATAATAGGTAGGCCTGCTACATCTTTTGTTAACCAAGAGTACACTTTTTTCAACCAACCTTTAAAGGATTTATTGCCAGCCAACTTCCTCTAGCTATTTCTTTCTTGAGTGGTTGATACCTGGGAATCTAATGTTTCACAATTAGAGATTTGTTTCCTTGACTTGTACTTTCCAGCACAAGTGATAACAATTTCAAAAGAACTCACACTTGAACTCACACACTCTTCTTTTTTATGGTATAGTCTTATGGATTGAGGGCAGAGCATGAAAATAATGGGAATTAGTAACGGCTGAGGTGGTGGAATAGAATTGATGGAGAGAGATAAGCAAAGAAGGAGTAGGCATGGGGGTTGGGGACTTTGAAAACTGACCTCATGATCCTGCCTGGGCTTTGGAGTTGTTAATTCCACCCATGGGTATTTATTAAATATCAACTCTATCCTCATTATTGTGTTCAAATTTATCAACCATTTCCCCTTTGATGGAACTATACAGATTAAGTAAGTAGGTAAGTGATATTGTGGAGATTGTGGATTCAAGGGATAGGAATAACCTATGGCTATTCTCCTGGTTTAGTTCCCTAAAGTGGGCCTGTAGTAGCAGACCTCTATTTTGGCTCACCTCTGGTTAGAACTAACAGTTTTTTATAAGCTAAAAATCTGTATTCAAGTCAGATGGATAAATGCTGGTTCTATTTCAGATCTATTTCAGAGCACAAGGGACTCCCAAACTTAAGGAGCCTCACATTCCTCCATGAGGAGCCCTGTTGTACCTTCCTCATGTGCTGGATGTAGATTTTTCCCAAGATAAAAATATATTTGTTTTACATTGCTGGGAGAAATATCAATAACCTCAGATATGCAGATGACACCACCCTTATGGCAGAAAGTGAAGAGGAACTAAAAAGCTTCTTGATGAAAGTGAAAGTGGAGAGTGAAAAAGTTGGCTTAAAGCTCAACATTCAGAAAACTAAGATCATGGCATCCGGTCCCATCACTTCATGGGGAATAGATGGGGAAACAGTGGAAACAGTGTCAGACTGTATTTTTTGGGGCTCCAAAATCACTGCAGATGGTGACTGCAGCCATGAAATTAAAAGACACTTACTCCTTGGAAGGAAAGTTATGACCAACCTACATAGCATATTCAAAAGCAGAGACATTACTTTGCCAACAAAGGTCCGTCTAGTCAAGGCTGTGGTTTTTCCTATGGTCATGTGTGGATGTGAGAGTTGGACTGTGAAGAAGGCTGAGCACCGAAGAACTGATGCTTTTGAACTGTGGTGTTGGAGAAGACTCTTGAGAGTCCCTTGGACTGCAAGGAGATCCAAGCAGTCCATTCTGAAGGAGATCAGCCCTGGGATTTCTTTGGAAGGAATGACGCTGAAGCTGAAACTCCAGTACTTTGGCCACCTTGTGCAAAGAGTTGACTCATTGGAAAAGACTCTGATGCTGGGAGGGACTGGGGGCAAGAGAAGAAGGGGACGACAGAGGATGAGATGGCTGGATGGCATCACTGACTCTATGGACCTGGGTCTGAGTGAATTCCAGGAAATGGTGATGGACAGAGAGGCCTGGTGTGCTACAATTCATGGGGTTGCAAAGAGTCGGACACGACTGAGCGACTGAACTGAACTGAACTGAACTGATAGTGCCTAGGAGAAATGAGGAAGCACTCAGTAAGTGATGGATGTTATTGTTGCCTACATTGGTAGGAGAAACACAGAGGAAAAAAAAAAAAACAAAAGCATAGGAAGTCTTGATCTAACTGAAGGGTGAAGTGGTCTTGCTTAAGGGAAGGCTGTGGAAATGGGAGTGATGTTACTTTTTAAAAGAAGAATTACTTATTGTATAGATAATATTACAACAATAGTGTGACAAATCAAATCAAAGCAAAACTTACCCCAATACAATTGTTACCTCAGATTCTAACAGTCCCTTAAAAAATTGTTCATCTGACCCTCTGCTTGTATACATGGATACACAAAAACCTAACCATTACAAATACAATTATGCATTCTCTGCTTTTTCCTCCGATATGATTAAATCCCTCATTTATCTGATATTGTATACTAAATTTCTTCTAGATCTTTTCATTGTAGTGAATCTGTAGCAATCAAAACCTTTGTGTTTTGTAGTTGTGTATCTTTAAGGCTGTCTTCTTAGAAGAAATTTCTTGGGTAGTTATATTGGATCAAAGGATATGAGCATTTTATTTTTAAGTTTTAAGGTTTATTTAAGTTTATTTTAGGATATGAGCATTTTATTTTTAAGTTTTAAGGTTTATTTACATTTATTTTAAGTTTTTAAGGTTATTGTCGAGTAACCTTTGGAAAGGGTTTCCCCTTTGTGCTGCCACTAGCAGAGAAGGGATGAATGAACACTTTTCCTGATGATGTTAAGGTAGTGTCATTATTTTAAATTTTCCTTCTGTAATAGATGTAAAGTATCTTTTAATCTTCAGTTCTTGGGTAACTAGTGAGGTTGAATATTTTCTCATTTTTGTCTCCTAGGTTCTCTCCAATATAAAATTATTTTTTCTGGCCTTTCCCCACATTGATGTTAGAGCACTTCAGGGGCAAAAAAAAGAACTTAATATGTTTTAGACTTTGTTCTTGTCACTTTAAATGCTTTATCTCACTTAATCTATATAGTACTTCAGCAAGGTTGGCATTCCTACCTGAATTTTATAGATGAAAAGACTGAACCTTAAAGAAATTAAATTTCATGCCCCAAGTTGAATTGCTGATAAGTGGCTGTCGTTAGATATTTTTCCTTATCATTTTATATGAGTTTTTATGTAATATAAATATTAACTCTTTGAGGAAAATATTTTCAGCAAATATGGATGACAATCTGTTGTTTTCTTTTTTCTGAAATTATGCTATTTTTGCTCTGCAGAAGCTTAAAATTTTCCCATGAAGTGGTGCATTAGAAAGATACTGGGGTGGTACATAGGGTCTCAGCTTCTGTTTTATTTCAGTACCAAGATCAGTTCAGTGAGGATTAGAAGCAGCCAAGAGACAGAACAGTACAGGGATCATTTGCTAATGATTCTACCAAGGAAAGTCTCTCCCAGCTTCTCCCATGATTTCCTACAAGATGGAAGTGTGGCCTGTGAGCCTGTCAGAGGTCATCTGCGGATAAGTTGTGCTCCTAAACTACTTGTTGGGTGGCCTCTGAGTGGTTGCTGTGTGGTCACTGCATTACTGCCTTTCCTACTCCTGCCAAAGAATATAAAGAGTCCCATGACAGGCTACATATAAGACTATTGGCCCTCGCAGTAGGACTGCCAAGGATATATGGCTGGTATCCAGCACCAACAAAGTCATTAGCTGTTGAGTTTAATATTATTTCTGTTCAGAGGAAGGACAGAATGCCACTGAAATGCGTGGAGACACTAAAAGCTTGTTGTTACATTGTTGGGAGCATCATTTGGAAGTTTTTCATTGGTCAGTCCTAGAAATGGATGGTTTGGATTAGGTTGGGAACAGCAGTGCCAGAGGATATGTTTTTGAGCAGAGATTTTGAAGTCTTCCTTGTAAGGCAGAAGGGCTATATGTCACATGGCCATTTAGAATACCTCAGTGTATCACTCAGTCTGGCCTCCCTCCTCATGCAATTGACTCCAACTCAGTATCAAGAGGCATGATGTCACCCCCAGGCCTGGGTGTAGTGGGATAGGAAGATTCAGCGGCTTCACCTCAAGGAGGCTCAATCCAGAAAATAATTAGAAGGAGCCTTTCCAGCAGGGGAAAAGTGCAGAAGACCCTGTAAAGTCAGGCCTTCAGCCAGCATTGCCTGGGCTATTAAGTTCTGCCCAGCTCAGCTTTGCAGACACTGTGGCAGTGCCTAGAAAAATGCTTTTGGCTTTCACCCTCATCACAACACAAGATATTTTTCCTGACCAGTGAGAAACCGCAGCAGTTTTGTTTTTGAAATCTCTCCCTGAAAGAGTGATGGCTGCTCTCTAATTGGGGGTAGAACAAAATTCCCAGTGTCCCAAACACTCCACTTCTCAGTTACTTCAAGGACCAGGGGCTTTTGAACAAATGGCATCCAAGTAAAAATGCAGTTTAGAAATGTCCTTCTCCCTTGTGTCTGTGTTACCCTCCACAACTCTGACCTTTTGAAGGAGATCGCCATTATCTTCAGTACCTTCACCATAGTTTGGCCTCAAGTCAAGCAACAAGGAGGGAACACAACCTCACCCATCAACAGAAAATTGGATTAAAGATTTACTGAACGTGGACCTGCCCTTCAGAATAAGAAACAAGGTTTCCCCCTCAGTCAGTCTCTCCCATCAGGAAGCTTCCTTAAGCCTCTTATCCCTATCCATCAGAGGGCAGACAGAATGAAAACCACAATCACAGAAAACTAACCAAACTGATCACACGGACCACAGCTTTGGCTAGATCAATGAAACTATGAGCCATGCCCTGTAGAGCCACCCAAGATGGATGGTCAGTCATGGCGAGAGTTCTGACAAAATGTGCTCCACTGGAGAAGGGAATGACAAACCACTTCAGTATTCATGCCTACAGAACCCCAAGAACAGTATGAAAAGGCAAAAACGTATGACACTGAAAGATGAACTCCCCAGGTCGGTAGGTGCCCAATATGCTACTGGAGAACGGTGGAGAAATAACTCCAGAAAGAATGAAGAGATGGAGCCAAAGCAAAAACAACACCCAGCTGTGGATGTGACAGGTGATGGAAGTAAAGTCCAATGCTGTAAATAGCAATATTGCATAGGAACCTGGAATGTTAGGTCCATGAATCAAGGCAAATTGGAAGTGGTCAAACAGGTGATGGCAAGAGTAAGCATCAACATTTTAGGAATCAGTGAACTAAAATGGACTGGAATGGGTGAATTTAAATCAGATGACCATTATATCTACTATTGCAGGCAAGAATCCCTTAGAAGAAATGGAGTAGCCATGATGGTCAACAAAAGAGTCCAAAATGCAGTACTTGGATGCAATCTCAAAAACGACAGAATGATCTCTGTTCATTTCCAAGGTAAACCATTCACTATCACAGAAATCCATGTTTATGCCCTGACCAGTAATGCTCAAGAAGCTGAAGTTGAACAGTTCTATGAAGACCTACAAGACCTTCTAGAACTAACACCCCCAAAAGATGTCCTCTTCATTATAGAGGACTGGAATGCAAAGGTAGGAAGTCAAGAAACATCTGGAGTAACAGGTAGATTTGGCCTTAAAGTACAAAATGAAGCACTCAAAGGCTAACAGAGTTTTGCCAAGAGAATGCACTGGTCATAGCAAACACCCTCTTTCAACAACACAAGAGAAGACTCTACACATGGACATCACCAGAAGGTCAATACACAAATCAGACTGATTATACTCTTTGCAGCCAAAGATGGAGAAGCTCTATACAATGAGCAAAAACAAGACCAAGAGCTGACTGTGGCTCAGATCATGAACTTCTTATTGCCAAATTCAGACTTAAATTGAAGAAAGTAGGGAGAACCACTAGATGATTTGGTTATGACCTAAATCAAATCCCTTACGATTATACAGTGGAAGTGAAAAGTAGATTCAAGGGATTAGATCTGATAGATGAAGTGCCTGAAGAACTATGGACAGAGGTTTGTGACATTGTACAGGAGGCAGGGATCAAGACCATCCCCAAGAAAAAGAAATGCAAAAAGGCAAAATGGTTTCTGAGGAGGCCTTACAAATAGCTGAGAAAAGAAGAGACATGAAAGGCAAAGGAGAAAAGGGAAGATAGACCCATTTGAATGCAGAGTTCCAAAGAATAGCAAGGAGAGATAAGAAAGACTTCCTCAGTGATCAGTGCAAAGAAATAAAGGAAAACAATAAAATGGGAAAGACTAGAGATGTCTTCAAGAAAATTAGAGATACAAGAGAACATTTCATGCAAAGATGAGCACAATAAAGGACAGAAATTGTATGGACCTAATGGCACCCCACTCCAGTACTCTTGCCTGGAGAATCCCATGGACGGAGGAGCCTGGTAGGCTGCAGTCCATGGGGTCGCTAAGAGTCAGATATGACTGAGCGACTTCACTTTCACTTTTCACTTTCATGCATTGGAGAAGGAAATGGCAACCCACTCCAGTGTTCTTGCCTAGAGAATCCCAGGGACGGGGGAGCCTGGTGGGCTGCCGTTTATGGGGTCACACAGAGTCGGACACGACTGAAGTGACTTAGCAGCAGCAGCAGCAAAGGAAGCAGAAGATATTAAGAAGAGATGGCAAGAATACACAGAAGAACTGCACAAAAAAGATCTTCATGACCCAGATAACCACAATGGTGTGATCACTCATCTAGAGCCAGACATCCTGGAATGCGAAGCCAAGTGGGCCTTAGGAAGCATCACTGTGAACAAATCTAGTGGAGGTGATAGAATTCCAGTTGAGCTATTTCAAATCCTAAAAGATGATGCTGTGAAAGTGCTGCACTCAATATGCCAGCAAGTTTGGAAAACTCAGCTGTGGCCACAGGACCTGAAAAGGTCAGTTTTCATTCCAATCCCTAAGAAAGGCAATGCCAAATAATGCTCAAACTGCCGCACAATTGTATTCATCTCACAAGCTAGCAAAGTAATGCAGAAAATTTTCCAACCCAGGCTTCAACAGTATGTTAATCGTGAAATTCCGATGTTCAAGTTGGATTTAGAAAAGGCAGAGGAACAAGAGATCAAATTGCCAACATCCACTGGATCATCAAAAAAGCAAGAGAGTTCCAGAAAAACGTCTACTTCTGCTTTATTGACTACACCAAAGCCTTTGACTTGTGTGGATCACAATAAATTGTGGAAAATTCTGAAAGAGATGGGAATACCAGACCACCTGACCTGCCTCCTGATAAATGTGTAGAAGCAACAATTAGAACTGGACATGGAACAACAGACTGATTTCAAACCAGGAAAGGAGTACATCAAGGCTGTATATTGTCACCCTGCTTATTTAACTTATATGCAGAGCACATCATGTGAAATGCCGGGTTGGATGAAGCACAAACTGGAATCAAGATTGCCAGGAGAAATGTCAATAACCTCAGATATGCAGATGACACCACCCTTATGGCAGAAAGTGAAGAAGAATTAAAGAGGCTCTTGATGAAAGTGAAAGAGGAGAGTGAAAAAGTTGGCTTAAAACTCAACATTCAGAAGACTAATAGCATGGCATTCAGTCCCATCACTTCATGGGAAATAGATGGGGAAACAGTGGAAACAGTGTCAGACTTTATTTTTGGGGGCTCCAAAATCACTGCAGATGATGATTGCAGCCATGAAATTAAAAGACTCTTGCTCCTTTGAAGAAAAGCTATGATCAACCTAGACAGCACATTAAAAAGCAGAAACATTACTTTACCAACAAAGGTCCATCTAGTCAAAGCTAGCTATGGTTTTTCCAGTAGTCATGTATGAATGTGAGAGTTGGACTATAAAGAAAGCTGAACACCGAATAATTGATGCTTTTGAACTGTGGTGTTGGAGAAGACTCTTGAGAGTCCATTGGACTGCAAGGAGATCAAACCAGTCCATCCTAAAGGAAATCAGTCCTGAACATTCCTTGGAAGGACTGATGCTGAAGCTGAAGCACCAATACTTGGCCACCTAATGTGAAGAACCAACTCATTGGAAAAGACCTTGATGCTGGGAAAGATTGAACGCAGGAGGAGAAGGGGACGACAGAGGATGAGGTGGTTGGATGGCGTCACCAATGCAATGGACATGAGTTTGTATAGCCTCTGGGAGTTGGTGATGGTCAGGGAGGTCTGGCATGCTGCAGTCCATGGGGTAGCAAAATGTCAGACACGACTGAGCAACTGAACTGAACTGAACTCTGCATTGTTGGTCTGGGCTCTGATCACAGAAAGCCACAAAAGCACAGAGGCCTCACACAAAGAGAAAGTGGAGGAAGTGTGTGAGGAATGGTTGATGACATATTTTTAATCTACATCCTGCCTACAGTGATGTAAATTTTTTTTTTCTTTTTCTATCATTAACTTGAGCTTGTAAGAACAAATAGTAAGGAAGCTAAATTGGCTGGAGTGAATTCAGTAGTGATGGCCAGGACACCCAGAAATCTGACACAGCTCCCAAGATGATCTGGCCTGTGAATCCTTGTGGTTATTTGGTGGGTGGCTAGTGATTATGACACTCTCTGGGCGCCCCAACAGGATTGGAACCACCTCCAACAACACTGCTTAAACACATACAAATGATAAGTTTGTCTTCACATTCCACCTCACAAAATGAATCGTCTCCATCATTTACCCGTGTTACATAGTTATTATTTTAATTAGCTCACTGTTTTCTCAACTGCCTCTTTTTTTTGTATGCATGTCAAAGTTGGTGTTTTCTCTCTTGGGGTTCCTCACTTCTCCACAATATAAGCCTCATCTGTTTAAGACAATTTATGTCTTAAGTAAAGCACATGAGAATTGCACTCAGGGGCTCTCTAACTACTTTTAATGATGATGATGGTAACTGCTGTCCCATTCCTGAAAGCCAGAACCCACTGTATTCTGGTGGCAAACATCTCAAGGCTTGCACATCACATCACAGGCTGATTGTAACCTTGTGTGCATGAGTGCTAAGTTGCTTTAGCCGTGTCCGACTCTTCATGACCACATGAACTGTAGCCCACCAGGCTCCTCTGTCCGTGGGATTTTCCAGGCAAGAATACTGGAGTGGGTAGCCATTCCCTTCTCCAGGATTGTAACCTTAGGGCTAGTTAATCCCAAATACTCTCCATTGCAAACTCCTCTCCTGTTACTAAGATGTCCCTTTCATCTCCCAACTTCCTCCTTCCTGCATTCCTGTTATTTATAGTATCCCAGGAATAAACCACTCCCAAATTTCTCGAAAGGATTTGCAGTTGCCGCTTGCAATTCCTCATCCAGCTCACGCCTCCATCTCTTGCAGCCTGTGTTCTGCTATAACCATTCTGTGCTCTCAAATGTGGACAGTGACATCTTCGTCAGTCCAAAGTCTGTTTCTTAGTCCTTCGCTTTTTGATCTGTGTTTCCCTATTGTTCCCCTTAATATTAACTCTTAGCTCCTGGGACAGTTCATTTTCTCTCTTTTCTTCTCCCTAACTTCCCCTTCTTGGTTCTCTTTCTTCTTGTGAAACTGAAATATGAGTGATCCTCAAGTCCTTACTTCTCTCAAACATATTCTCTCAATGACTTGACAGAACTTGCCAGAACAATGACCATGACTATCACCTCTATTTGGACAGTGCACCTACTTCCTCCCTCAAATCCTTCAAGCTTCAGACTCATGTTCAGTCTTTTGCTTGCTCTCCATCAGCAAAATCTGATTGACACTTGAGACTACACATGCCTGTCACTTAAATAACCTTTACCCCGTCTGTTCTCCTTCTGACATCTTTGTTTCTGTTGATTCTGCACCAGCTCTCAGATACTTCAGAGTGGACTTTTCATGTGGGAGGCAAGTCCTGTTTGGGCAAAGTCTCTTAAACCCTCATTTTTATTCCCATTCTTGTCATCATATTTTACCTCCTTTTTACCTCTCACCTGTATTTTTGCAATAGCCTTCTTGCCAGGATTTTTCAACTTTTATTCACACCTGAGGCACACTGCATATTGTAACCTTTGCTTGCAAAGGCAGTGATTCTCAATTACTAGTGTGAATGGAGCGGGAAGGGTATTCTCCACCAGGAGCCATATCAAAATCTTCGGGATCAGAGTGTGCCGTTTGAAAAAGCCCTGTGTGTGAGTGATTCATAAACGCCCCAAAGGAAAGCCATTTACCTCTGCCTCTACTACCTTGAACATCATTCTTTTAAAGATTTTATGTTCCCTTTTTTTATATGCTTCTGGCAGATTAATTTTCTTGATACTCACTAAAGATTAAGATATAATTTCTTCCCTGCTTAAAAGCCTTCAATAATTCTCTATTGTCTACTAAAAATTCTAAACTTCTTAACCTTGCATCCTTGACAAATCTTATCATTATGCCACCTCAGTTTTCTGCTGCTGCTGCTAAGTCACTTCAGTCGTGTCTGACTCTGTGCGACCCCATAGACGGCAGCCCACCAGGCTCCCCCATCCCTGGGATTCTCCAGGCAAGAACACTGGAGTGGGTTGCCATTTCCTTTTCCAATGTATGAGAGTGGAAAGTGAAAGTGAAGTCGCTCAGTTGTGTCCGACTCTTAGCGACCCCATGGACTGCAGCCCACCAGGCTCCTCCGTCCATGGGATTTTCCAGGCAACAGTACTGGAGTGGGGTGCCACCGCCTTCTCCAGTTTTCTTCTATGCCTACCTATATTGTAGCCAAACTGAGAAATTTCCCTGAATACCCCCAGGCTATTTCACCTCTCTTTGCACCACATCACCGCTCTGTTTGGAATGCCCACTCCTTTTGCCTCCACCTGGTGAAATTCTACCTGGAACCACTGTCACTTCTATCAGGATGTCCTTCTGCTCCTGGGGCTTGAAGGACCAGAGTGGTCCTTGTGATCTCCCACAGGACATTATTTGTAACTCTCCTTCAGCAAGTGTGTTATAGTTTTTATAGAGTCATCTTTTCTCCTATAGCAGAGTGTAAGTTTCTGGAGAGCAGAGATCCTATTCCCAATTTTCAGTACCCAGTATTTAAGCGAATTATATCTCAGCTGTCAATAATATAGAGTTTCTGATTTTTGTTCTGCTCTTTATTTACAATTTATTCCACTTCTACTCCAATAAAATGTATAAACATAAACAACTTAGAACATTATAATAAAAATTAAAAACCAGTATTAGAAACCTTTTAGATCAGGAGTCAGCAAACTAAAGTCCATGGCCCAAATCAGCCCACAATGTGTTTTTGTAAATAAAGTTTTATTAGAGCATATCATGTTCATTTGTTTATGTATTATTTATGGCAAAGTTGCATCGCTGTGACAGAGACTGTATGACATACAAAGTCTCAAATATTTACTGTCTGGCCCTTTACAAGAAGTTTGTCAATTCCTGATTTAGATAGTGATTCTTAACTGGAGCGAAGAGAGGAGGAACAAAAGAATAGAGGGGACTGTGTAGACTTAGGATAATCAAGGATAAGAATCTATGTGAGAATCCTCATTTTTGTAGAAAACCAGTTACTGAGAAGAATCTGCTATTTTTTCAAGGTGACATCCTTGCTGGATACAAAGACCTTTTTCTGGGCTTTTTAGTCACTTCTGGATCACTGACTTAATTGTAGTGAATCAGTGTTACTGATGAGCCTGTACTGTATCTTTTTAGTGTGGTAGGAGAAAAAAGAAAAAAATTGATTTAGAGAAAGGGGGGATATTATTATACCAAGAGCTCTCAGTGTGCTAGTTATGGGAATTGAATAGTAAATTTAGTGCTTTGATTCCTAGCTGCCAAAGCAAAAAGCAAACATGACAAGTTAGGTAGCTCTCCTTAGCTAACATATGGAAGTATACCCATTTGCTAAAAAGGAAAAACTTCTCAATGCTAAAATCAAGAAAGAATTTTTGAATTGTCTCAGAGAGACATGGGAGACAATATGCTCAGCTACAGTTTTGCAAAAGATCTAGCCAATATATTGAAATGGCCAATTCTCATTACATAAAATTGCAGTTCAAGAAGGATTTGTTAGTACACTCTAGGGCTATTTGCTGTTGATGCCCTAACTTGTTATGAGAGTAAAGCTCAGAATCTCTAGAGAATTTGGGAGTTCATGTATTTCTCCATTAGAACATTAGCTGATTCTGGCTGGCTCTGAATACAGGTCAAATAAGCATAGAGTTCCAGTGATTACTGGTAGTATAGGTTTTCTGGCATGATGACTAAAGAGTGACCCATAAACTGGAGGCGGGTGGAAAAGCTGACATTCTGGTATGAATGTCAGTGAAGCCTTGGGCATTTTTGCCTGGCTGGTTAGCCAGCACAACTCCACATGGTGGTCGGAAGAAGTGATGGGCACCAGAGCAATTTTATATAACTGTGGGGACAGCAAAATAATTGAATAAAGGATAATAATGGCAACAAAAAAATCACAAGCTATCACTTGAGTTTATATAATTATTAACAGCTGCAAAATCATCTTATACAGTTATTCTGAACCTCAGAAAACTGAATGATATCACTCATTTCTGCCAGTTTATTATTGCAGAGACTATAGGTGGGTTTGATTTGACAGAGTTAATACTTGCCATCTTTTGGTAAGCCTCCAGAAAATAATGCAAATTATAAACATGCATGCATATTATTTTTCTATATAAATAGTTTTGAAGATAAGAAAATCAAAGCTTACAGTACATTGAAAATATATATCTTTACCTGACAAATGTTTTCAAAGTTTATGGAAAATTTTTGTCAAGTGAACATGAAATTTGAATTTCCTTTTCTTCTTTCTACATAGTGTATGATAAGGTAGCAAAACTACTTGTTGGTTTTTGCATAAGAGAGTAGCTCTATTTTAAGTAGTTCCTTTAAGAAATTCTGAAAAGGATGGCTTTGGTAATTTAGTATATTTTGTATTATTTTGTAGATAGAGTTATTTGGATAGAGTTAAAAACAAGACCGGGAGCTGACTGTGGCTCAGATCATGAACTCCTTATTGCCAAATTCAGAAAGTAGGGAAATTGAAGAAATTGAAGAAAGTAGGGAAAACCACTAGGCCATTCAGGTATGACCTAAATCAAATCCCTTATGATTATACAGTGGAAGTGGGAAATAGATTTAAAGGCCTAGATCTGATAGACAGAGTGCCTGAGGAACTATGGATGGAGGTTCGTGACATTGTACAGGAGACAGGGATCAAGACCATCCCCAAGAAAAAGAAATGCAAAAAAGCACAATGGCTGTCTGGGGAGGCCTTACAAATAGCTGTGAAAAGAAGAGAAGTGAAAAGCAAAGGAGAAAAGGAAAGATATAAGCATCTGAATGCAGAGTTCCAAAGAAGAGCAAAGAGAGATAAGAAAGCCTTCCTCAGCGATCAATGCAAAGAAATAGAGGAAAACAACAGAATGGGAAAGACTAGAGATCTCTTCAAGAAAATTAGAGATACCAAGGGAACATTTCATGCAAAGATGGGCTCGATAAAGGACAGAGATGGTATGGACCTAACAGAAGCAGAAGATATTAAGAAGAGGTGGCAAGAATACACAGAAGAACTGTACAAAAAAGATCTTCACAACCAAGATAATCACGATGGTGTGATCACTGACCTAGAGCCAGACATCCTGGAATGTGAAGTCAAGTGGGCCTTAGAAAGCATCACTACAAACAAAGCTAGTGGAGGTGGTGGAATTCCAGTTGAGCTATTTCAAATCCTGAAAGATGATGCTGTGAAAGTGCTGCACTCAATATGCCAGCAAATTTGGAAAACTCAGCAGTGGCCACAGGACTGGAAAAGGTCAGTTTTCATTCCAATCCCAAAGAAAGGCAATGCCAAAGAATGCTCAAACTACTGCACAATTGCACTCATCTCACATGCTAGTAAAGTAATGCTCAAAATTCTCCAAGCCAGGCTTCAGCATACGTGAACCGTGAACTTCCAGATGTTCAAGCTGGTTTTAGAAAAAGCAGAGGAACCAGGGATCAAATTGCCAACATCTCCTGGATCATCAGAAAAGGAAGAGAGTTCCAGAAAAACATCTATTTCTGCTTTATTGACTATGCCAAAGCCTTTGACTGTGTGGATCACAGTAAACTGTGGGAAATTCTGAAAGAGATGGGAATACCAGACCACCTGACCTGCCTCTTAAGAAACCTGTATGCAGGTCAGGAAGCAACAGTTAGAATTGGACATGGGACAACAGACTGGTTCCAAATAGGAAAAGGAGTACATCAAGGCTGTATTTTGTCACCCTGCTTATTTAACTTATATGCAGAGTACATCATGAGAAATGCTGGGCTGGAAGAAGCACAAGCTGGAATCAAGACTGCCAGGAGAAATATCAATAACCTCAGAAATGACACCACCCTTGGAACTAAAGAGCCTCTTGATGAAAGTGAAAGAGGAGAGTGAAAAAGTTGGCTTAAAGCTCAACATTCAGAAAACTAAAATCATGGCATCCGGTCCCATCACTTCATGGGAAATAGATGGGGAAACTGGAAACAGTGTCAGACTTTATTTTTGGGGGCTCCAAAATCACTGCAGATAGTGACTGCAGCCATGAAATTAAAGGATGCTTACTCCTTGGAAGGAAAATTATGACCAACCTAGATAGCATATTCAAAAGCAGAGATATTACTTTGTCTACAAAGGTCCATCTAGTCAAGGCTATGGTTTTTCCAGTGGTCATGTATGGATGTGAGAGTTGGACTGTGAAGAAAGCTGAGCACTGAAGAATTGATGCTTTTGAACTGTGGTGTTAGAGAAGACTCTTGAGAGACCCTTGGACTGCAAGGAGATCCAACCAGTCCATTCTAAAGGAAATCAGTCCTGGGTGTTCACTGGAAGGACTGATGCTGAAGCTGAAACTCCAGTACTTTGGCCACCTCATGGGAAGAGCTGACTCACTGGAAAAGACTCTGATGCTGGGAGGGATTGGGGGCAGGAGGAGAAGGGGATGACAGAGGATGAGATGGCTGGATGGCATCACCGACTCGATGGACATGAGTTTGAGTAAACTCCAGGAGATGGTGATGGACAGGGAGGCCTGGCGTGCTGCGATTCATGGGGTTGCAGAGTCGGACATGACTGAGTGACTGAACTGGACTGATGGTAAGTAAAGGGATATATTCATGGAATGATTTTTGAACAATATTCATTGAAATGATTAGTATGTAATTCTCAGTCTAGAAGACCTCCATTAATCTTACTCTTGTGACATTTGTTCTTCCAAACACACTGAAGGCAGGGATGCCTCAGATTAGTTCTCTATTTGCAAGTTGAACCTCCTGGCATGATCCATATGATACTGCTGCTGCTCCTGCTGCTAAGTCTCTTCAGTCGTGTCCAACTCTGTGCGAACCCATAGACAGCGGCCCACCAGGCTCCCCTGTCCCTGGGATTCTCCAGGCAAGAACACTGGAGTGGGTTGCCATTTCCTTCTCCAACCATATGATACTAGCCACATACAAAGGTAGCCCTCTGCTTACCGTACAGCTATCATGTATAAGACCACTCAGGTATGTGAGGATTTAATGCTAAGCACAGTTTAAACCTCTGTTCACCTCCGCCCCCACACGCAACAGAAAGTGTTAAGTAAGGGAGTGTCATGAGTAGAGATGCATTTAGAAGCATTTGTTGTTATTTAGTCACTCAGTCGTGTCCAACTCTTCTGACTCCATGGACTTTAGAGTGCCAGGCTCCTCTGTTCAAGGAATTTTCCAGGCAAGAATACTGGAGTGGGTTGCCACTTCCTACTCCAGGGGATCTTTTCGACCCAGGGATCTAACTCACATCTCCTGCAGTCTCCTGTGTTATGTATGGGTGGATTCTTTATGGCTGAGCCACCAGGGAACCCGTTTAGAAGCACACATATCCACATATAGAAAGGATTGGAGACGTATGTGGGAGGTCAGTTAGAAGGTCACTATAACTGCCCAGGTGAAGGATGCTAATAATTTGAACTTCACTGTCAGCAGTTGTTGAAAGGAGCTGGTATATTTGAGAGACAGAGTCCACAGACCAGATATGGTGTCTCTCAAGTCAAGGCTAACTCTGAGGTTATTAGCATGAACAATGAGTATATATAACAAAATCAAGTACTAAGGTAGAGAACATTGAATGAGTGACCAATATGAAGTGGGAGCATATATTAAATGTTGAGTTAGGACTGTTCTGAGATACCTGGGAGACAATCAAGAGGAAACACCACATAGTCGGACATGCCGTTCTGAAGCCTTGAACAAGAGACTCAGCTGGAAATATAAATTCAGGAGCCTTTTCATTTATTTGGAATATAAATCAATAGGAGTAAATGAGATTGCCTGAAGAGAGAATGTAATATCAGGAGGAAAGAATGTCCAAGACACCTTATATCAGGTGGAAGATGAAGAGCCAGCAAAATAGTTTAAGGAATAGCCACAAAGAAATGAAAGCAAAACTGGAGGGTGAAGTGTAACGTTAAAGAAACCAAGAGAAAGAAGAAAGGAGCGAGGGATCACATGTATTGAATGATGCTGAGAAGTTGAGAATGACGAGGATGAAAAGAGTGTCAATCACTCAGGCAATATGAATAATTCTTATCAAAGGATGGGTTTTAGTGTGGGAAGATGCCTGATTGGAGTGGAATGCAGAGTGTGTGAGAATAAGAAGCTGAGGCCAAATGTCTATCTTTGATACTCTTGGCCATACAGAGTCCTAGAGGAAAGAGGACAAGAGCTAAAAGAAGATGTGTTTTCCCCAGACGCCCAGGTGAGAGATACTAGATCATCTTTAAATGATGGTGAAAGGAGCTTGAAGGTTAATGGTACTGCAGAAAGAGGGGCTTATTGATAGGGTTTCTGGAGGGTTGGAGGGTTTGGAATCTGGAACCCAGGTGTAATTCTTGAACTTTGAAAAAAGGAGGGACATTTCTTCATTGCAATTGTAGAGAAGGACAAATGGCTGCAGACATGGCTTTTGGTGTTGGAAGGGTGTGCTTAAATGCGCATTGTGCAATATTTATAAATAAGTACTCATAATCATGATTCATAATAAGAGGCAGACTGATGAAGTGCAAATTGGAAGTAATTCTATTTAAACATCAGTTTGGGTGCTTGTATTTTCACATCTTCAAACAGAAATATCTTTAAATTAAAACAAATGGATCTTTTCTTACATCTGTACTTCTGTTGAGTGGTTATTATATTGTTGTTGGTTCCACTTTTCTCTTTTGTCTCTGATCTGCAATACATCAGTTTTCTACAATCCTACTGAATGGGAGAAAGATCATTCTCTCTACGTAAACTTGCAGTGCTCATAAAGATACGCATTTGTAGTATTAGAGCTGTCACATGCCTTCTTTTTCATCTCACAGTGCGATTTACCTCCACCTGTAAGAAACTTGAACAAACTTAATTTTACTCTCCACTTTTTTGACAGTTTTAAAGTTACATAAAAGTAACCTAAGTAACCTTGCCTCCTCTGGCAGTTCTAAAATGTTGTCAGGCAACCAATCTATCAAGAAGAAGGAGACTGTCTTTAAATTCAGTGATCTGGTTTCATTCATTCCTGTAGCAAGACAGCAGCAAAATGATATACTAATTTCAGATCCTATTGGGTACAGTCTTTCGAGATGCTTCTGGCTACTCCATCTCACATACAGTTAGAGCAAAGTTATGTTCTGGGACCCCTTTCCCTGCCTTACCAGGATTCCACATACACCTAGATTATTATACATTTCTGTGTCTGAGCCTGTATTCTACTTGTCTCCAGTTGTCTGACACGTCACAATAATGATAATTACAAAGACTCACTTGGTTTACAGTTATAGTTGTCAAGTTTCTTTCATGTATTCCTCCTAATAGCCTTATGAGGGAGAATGGGTAGTGATTATTTTTCCAGAGAAAGTTACTGAGGCACAGAGAAATCAAAGTGGCTTGTTCAAAGCTATAGACCCATAGCTGCTCGAGCCAGGACTTAGATCCAACTTAGATCCAAATATTCTATTTTATTTTTTCTTTTTTTTTATTTATCTTTAAATTGGAGGAAAATTGCCTTACAATGGGTGTTGGTTTCTGCCATACAATGCAGAATCAGCCATAATTATACATTTATCACCTCCCTCTTATGCTTCCCTTCCCTCCCCCTGTCCCACCCCTCTAGGTCATCACAGAGTGTCAGGCTGGCTCCTTGTGTTATATAGCAACTTTTACCAGCCAGCTATTCTACACACTGTAGTGTATATATGTCAATACCACTTTCTCCATTCGTCCCACTGTCTCCTTCCCCAACTGTGTCCATAAGTTAGTTCTCTACATCTGCATCTCCATTCCTTCCTGCAAATAGGTTCATCAATACCATTTTTCTAGATTCCATATATATGCATTAACATACAATATTTGTTTTTCTCTTTCTGACGTACTTCACTCTGTGTAACAGGCTCTAGGTTCATCCACCTCACTAGAACTGACTCAAATTCATTCTTTTTTTGGCTGAGTAATATCCTATTGTATGTATGTATCACGTCTTCTTTATCCATTCATTTGTAGGTGGACATCTAGGTTGCTTCCATGTCCTGGCTATGGTAAATATTGCTACAGTGAACACTGTATGTATATGTGTCTTTTAGAATTGTGGTTTTCTCAGGATATATGCCCAGTAGTGGGATTACTGGGTCATATGGTAGATTTATTCCTAGTTTTTTAAGGACTCTCCATACTGTTCTCCATAATGGCCATATTAATTTATATTCCCACCAGTAGTGTAGGGTTCCCTTTTCTCCACATCCTCTCCAGCATTTATTGTTTGTACATTTTTTGATGATGGCCACTCTGACTGGTGTGAGGTGAAGCATCATGGTAGTTTTGATTTGCAATTCTCTAAGAATTAGTGATGTTGAGCATCTTTACATGTACCTATTGGCCATCTGTATGAGAGTCCCTTGGACTGCAAGGAGGTCCAACCAGTCCATCCCAAAGGAGATCAGTTCTGGGTGTTCACTGGAAGGACTGATTCTAAAGCTGAAACTCTAATACTTTGGCCACCTCGTGTGAAGAGTTGACTCATTGGAAAAGACCCTGATGCTGGGAGGGATTGGGGGCAGGAGGAAAAGGGGAAGACAGAGGATGAGATGGCTAGATGACATCTCTGACTCGATGGACATGAGTTTGAGTGAACTCTGGGAGTTGGTGATGGACAGGGAAGCCTGGCGTGCTGCAGTCCATGGGATCGCAAAGAGTTGGAAAAGACTGAATGACTAAACTGAACTGAAGGTAAAATAATCTTTTGCTGTGTTGACAATAATTGACTTGATTCTACTCAGGGGCTAAGAAATCAACACAAAATATGAGCACTTGCATTCATATATATATATATATCTCTTGGGAGGATTCAGATTTTACCTCTTGTTGGTTATGGTAGCACTTTGAGTCAGTTTCCCTGTGTGAAAATCAAGAGTTTGGGGATGTAATTATACCCATTCTTTGGCATCTTATCAAACATGATATGATTCTGACCCATTTTAAGTAAGTAGTGGAACTCCTTGCAAGGCAGTCAAACATCCTTGTGTGTCTCTTCATCCACCCTTATCCCTTCCCTACTCTGTTCTATCATTCTAAGCAGAAATGGAATTAGAGATCTGACAGCTTTCTATGATCTCTGTAGAGATGGTGGGTGAGGTGGGCATTTGAAATTTGTTTGAATTCCTAACATTACTAACAATTACTTTTTTGGATTATGAAGCCCGTTCATGAGGGATGTTGGTGCAAGTGTTGTTTATAGTTTCTACTGTGGAAGCTGAAGGGTCCACACTTTTCCTCTCCCCATCTTCTGGTACCTATAGTTGATTGATCTGCCACTCTCTGGATGGTAAGGTGTCTTTGAATCCTGAACATGTGATGCTGGATAGAAGAAGCATTTGGGGTCATTCATTAATTACGGTTGAAGGAAATGGCAACCCACTCCAGTATTCTTGCTGTGAAAACCCCATGGACAGAAGAGCCTGGCAGGCTACAGTCCATGGGGTAGCAAAGAATCAGACCTTACTGAGCATGCACATGGCAGGGTGGGGGGTGGCGGCATTCATTATGGTGGTGCTGTGCTGCTCTGTGAGTATGGTTTCAGTGTGTCTGCCCTCCGATGCCCTCTTGCAACACCTACCATCTTACTTGGCTTTCTCTTATCTTGGACATGGGGTATCTCTTCATGGCTGCTCCAGCAAAGTGCAGCCGCTGCTCCTTACCTTGGACGAGGGGTAACTCATCACCGCCGCCCCTTCTGACCTTGAACGTGGAATAGCTCCCCTAGGTTCTCCTGGGCCCTCGTAGCCACTGCTACTTGGAGGTGGGGTTGCTCCTCCCGGCCGCCGCCCCTGGCCTCGGGCGTGGGGTATCTCCTCTCGACCGTTCCTGCATGGTCGCAGCCTGGCACTCTCCGCTGCTTGCCCCTGACCTCGGACGTGGGGTAACTCACCTCTTCTCGGGCATGGGGCAGGAATCCGTCGGAAGAAATGGAGTAGCCATGATGGTCAACAGAAGAGTTTGAAATGCAGTACTTGGATGCAATCTCAAGAAGGACAGAATGATCTCTGTTCATTTACAAGGCAAACCATTGAATATCACAGTAATCCAAGTCTATGCCCCAACCAGTAATGCTGAAGAAGCTGAAGTTGAACAGTTCTATGAAGACCTACAAGACCTTTTAGAACTAACACCCAAAAAAGATGTCCTTTTCATTATAGGGGACTGGAATGCAAAAGTAGGAAGTCAAGAAACACCTGGAGTTACAGGCAAATTTGGCCTTGGAATACGGAATGAAGCAGGGCAAAGACTAATAGAGTTTTGCCAAGAAAATGCACTGGCCATAGCAAACACCCTCTTCCAAAAACACAAGAGAAGACTCTACACAGGGACGTCACCAGATGGTCAACACCAAAATCAGATTGATTATATTCTTTGCAGCCAAAGATGGACAAGCTCTATACAGTCAACAAAAACGAGACCAGGAGCTGACTGTGGCTCAGATCATGAACTCCTTATTGCCAAATTCAGACCAAAATTGAAGAAAGTAGGGAAAACCACTAGGCCATTCAGGTATGACCTAAATCAAATCCCTTATGATTATACAGTGGAAGTGAGAAATAGATTTAAGGGCCTAGATCTGATAGACAGAGTGCCTGAGAAACTATGGATGGAGGTTCGTGACATTGTACAGGAGACAGGGATCAAGACCATCCCCAAGAAAAAGAAATGCAAAAAAGCACAATGGCTGTCTGGGGAGGCCTTACAAATAGCTGTGAAAAGAAGAGAAGCAAAAAGCAAAGGAGAAAAGGAAAGATATAAACATCTGAATACAGAGTTCCAAAGACTAGCAAGGAGAGATAAGAAAGCCTTCCTCAGCGATCAATGCAAAGAAATAGAGGAAAACAACAGAATGGGAAAGACTAGAGATCTCGTCAAGAAAATTAGAGATACCAAGGGAACATTTCATGCAAAGATGGGCTCGATAAAGGACAGAAATGGTATGGACCTAACAGAAGCAGAAGATATTAAGAAGAGGTGGTGAGAGTACACAGAAGAACTGTACAAAAAAGATCTTCATGACCCAGATAATCACGATGGTGTGATCACTCACCAGAGCCAGACATCCTGGAATGTGAAGTCAAGCAAGCCTTAGAAAGCATCATTATGAACAAAGCTAGTGGAGGTGATGGAATTCCAGTGGAGCTATTTCAAATCCTAAAAGACAATGCTGTGAAAGTGCTGCACTCAATATGCCAGCAAATTTGGAAAACTCAGAAGTGGCAACAGGACTGGAAAAGGTCAGTTTTTATTCCAATCCCAAAGAAAGGCAATGCCAAAGAATGCTCACACTACCACACAATTGCACTCATCTCACATGCTAGTAAAGTAATGCTCAAAATTCTCCAAGCCAGGCTTCAGCAATGTGTGAACCATGAACTTCCAGATGTTCAAGCTGGTTTTAGAAAAGGCAGAGGAACCAGAGACCAAATTGCCAACATCCGCTGGATCATCGAAAAAGGAAGAGAGTTCCAGAAAAACATCTATTTCTGCTTTATTGACTATGCCAAAGCCTTTGACTGTGTGGATCACAATAAACTGTGGGAAATTCTGAAAGAGATGGGAATACCAGACCACCTGACCTGTCTCTTGAGAAATTTGTATGCAGGTCAGGAAGCAACAGTTAGAACTGGACATGGAACAACAGACCGGTTCCAAATAGGAAAAGGAATACGTCAAGGCTGTATGTTGTCACCCTGCTTATTTAACTTCTATGCAGAGTACATCATGAGAAACGCTGGGCTGGAAGAAGCACAAGCTGGAATCAAGATTGCCTGGAGAAATATCAATAACCTCAGATATGCAGATGACACCACCCTTATGGCAGAAAGTGAAGAAGAACTAAAAAGCCTTTTGATGAAAGTGAAAGAGGAGAGTGAAAAAGTTGGCTTAAAACTCAACATTCAGAAAACGAAGATCATGGCATCCGGTCCCATCACTTCATGGGAAATAGATGGGGAAACAGTGGAAACAGTGTCAGACTTTATTTTTGGGGGCTCCAAAATCACTGCAGATGGTGACTGCAGCCATGAAATTAAAAGACACTTACTCCTTGGAATGAAAGTTATGACCAACCTAGATAGCATATTCAAAAGCAGAGACATTACTTTGCCAACAAAGGTCCGTCTAGTCAAGGCTATGGTTTTTCCAGTGGTCATGTATGGATGTGAGAGTTGGACTGTGAAGAAAGCTGAGTGCCGAAGAATTGATGCTTTTGAACTGTAGTGTTGGAGAAGACTCTTGAGAGTCCCTTGGACTGCAAGGAGATCCAAGCAGTCCATTCTGAAGGAGATCAGCCCTGGGATTTCTTTGGAAGGAATGATGCTAAAGCTGAAACTCCAGTACTTTGGCCACCTCATGCGAAGAGTTGACTCATTGGAAAAGACTCTGATGCTGGGAGGGATTATGGGCAGGAGGAGAAGGGGGCAACAGAGGATGAGATGGCTGGATGGCATCATTGACTTGATGGACGTGAGTCTGAGTGAACTCTGGGAGCTGGTGATGGACAGGAAGGCCTGGCGTGCTGCAGTTCATGGGGTCGCAAAGAGTTGAACACGACTGAGCAACTGAACTGAACTGATTGAACTGTGCTGCTCAAAGTCACCCTATGCTGGAATCATGACTGTGAAGCCTACCTCCTAGCCCTCTAGAGTGCTTGTGCTTTCCATGTGTTCTCAAGCCTCCCATCAATTCTGTGACCTCTTTGATATCTTCTAATAATTTCCTTTTGCTAAAGCCATCCTGAGCTGGTTTCTTTTGTTTGTCACTGAGAATCATTTTTTTGTAATTTGTAGAGGTAATGTAATCACACCATAACAGTGAGGGGAAAAAAAAAAGGTGTTAAAAAGAAGGAAGTTTTGTAGCCATAATAATTAGAACATTGTAATAGTAAGATAACTTATTGGAACTGATTTTTTGATCCAGTCAGCACGATGCCTTTGGACCTGGTTTTGAGTTCTTTTTCTGCCAATAATTACCTATGTGACCCTGGACAAAGCCCTTCACATCCCTGAATCCTAATTGTCTTACACAAAAAATAAGGGTCCAGAGATGGAAACATTCTAACTTTTCTTTCATTTAAAAGTTCTATGATTCTAAGCATTTCTCAAAGACTCACTCTGCCAAATGTGTGCAAGCTGTTGAGTTGGTTGTAGAAGCAATAAGGCCCCTA
This sequence comes from Bubalus kerabau, assembly GCF_029407905.1. Classification (NCBI taxonomy): domain Eukaryota; kingdom Metazoa; phylum Chordata; class Mammalia; order Artiodactyla; family Bovidae; genus Bubalus; species Bubalus kerabau. Next base: position 102,435,099 of record NC_073626.1, read on the forward strand.
TGAGCTTATGGTTTTATTGTGAGGACAGCATATAATTATCTGAAGCAAGTACTTATCTCTCAATGTTGAGAATGAAACTGTATACCAAAATAGGTGGTGCTGGACATGTGACCTCAGACATTCTGAGTTGGAGTCATTGAGAAGATTCTCAGAGAAGAGGATGCCCTTTGAATTAAGACCCAAAGGACAAATTATATATATGGTTGATATAAAAGAAGTGTCATTTTGGGAAGGGTATGGCTGAGAATCAAGAATGAGCCTTGCACATTTAAGGGCAGGTAGGGCGACTAGCTGGTTTTTTTTTGAAGGTGGCTTTAATATTAATACTGGGGCCATATTATGATGTTCTTGATTAAAGACAGAGAAGAGAATTTGTACTTTATCCCATGCTCAGTGGTGAGCAAATTGCTTCCTATTTTAAAGGAGAACCATAACATGGGTAGGTTGATGTTATGGCAAGATCAATTTGGCACTTCTATTATAGACCTTGGAGAAACTGGGGATAGGAATACCAAGTAGAAGATTGTTGTGATGGTCTGTATATAAGGAAACATAGGTGAAATCTAAGATGGGACTGGAAACAGAAGGATAGACACATGAAGAAGAATCAACTGAATTTGGCAACAAAAGATAAAGGATAAAAATAGGAAAGAATTAAAAGAGATTTTAAATTCCTATTGGATGGAAATTCTTTTAAAATATAAAGCAGATCATGTCATTTTTCTTCTCAAAACCATCGAATAGCTTCCAGTGATACTTAGAATTAAATCCCTCTTTACTATAGCCTACATAAGAAGCTCCACATCTGGCTGCCTCTCTGACCTCCTTCCTAGCACCCAAGCGCTCTATGGCTTAGTTACATTGATCCCCTGAGAGCAGCTCTCTTATTCCAAAGGCCTTGGTCCTTGCTGTTTGTTACCTTTGTCTGGAATGTTCTGTCCCAGTGTTCATGTGGCATTACTGTATCAGCCATACAGGCCTCTACTCAAGAGTTACTTCTTTAGAGAGGATTTCTTTTATCATTCTATATTAACTAGTGTTTACCCTCTTACTGTGCTTTATGTTCAATATACCTTAATAGCAATGCATATGACAATATAGGCTATTTTCATTTATTTATTGTTGATCTCTGAGCAGCTCAATGAGAAAGACTTTGTCAGCTATTGTATGGTACTTTGTAGGTGCTCAATAAATGTTTATGAATGAATTGTTGATTTCTTAATTTGTGGATGACAATCAAGCTGTCCAAAAAAATAAGGAAATTGGTCTGAGGATGGAAGATCCTGAGTTTGGTCTTGTGAATGTGAAATGAATTTTGGTGCTCAACAGTGTAGACTTTTCTGTTATTTTTAAAATGACATACTTTTTTCCACAACAGATAACTCCTCTTCCCACCTCTCTTAAAAAGCCTTTTGATGCTAGCAATAGAAAAAGCATAATGATTTGATTCTAATCAGAGATTTAGGAACTTCCAAATAATTTATTAAATTCATTTTCAGTGTGCCCAGAGCTTTTAAATAGGGGGTTAATTTGAACTAAAGGAGATAAAGGTGAGGCATGTTAATTGAATGTCCTATCTATCTGTCTACTTTAATATAAAAATCAATTTTTAAAGTACAGTTATAAGGAGAAATGATTTGCCTAATTTATAGGCCAGACTGTGTTTCCCTGAAGCTGACACTACCCCCACTTTCAGTTTCTTGGCAGTCCTGCTCTCTGAAAGGGCCAATTCACTCATCTTTCTGCAGACATTTATGTCATCAAAGCCTCCTCACTGTCATGGCAGCAAACAGCACATATATTTCCTTATCACTTCAAATATAAACACACAGAGCATCCTCTTGTCAATTTGTAGCATCTAAGCAACAAGCATAGGTATTTGGCAACCCTGGAAGGAAGCACAGATCTCACTCTATCCTAGTCCAATATAATCAAGTCAAAGCTACCCTATAGATATATAAAACCCATGAGATGTGTTGGAAAAGATATATTGGAGTAAAGCCCCTCAGAGCGAATAAGATTGTTGGTCTCTGGCCGGTGCAGTTGCCCGATCCCCCGTTGTTTTGTTCCTCTAGGGCAAAACAAGGTAGTAATGGTGGAAGTGGTGGAACTAAGGAGGAAGGACATGGCCTCTCTATATCTTGAGGCTGCTGAACATTGGCAGTAGGGAAGCCAAAAGTGGTGGGATAGTCTGCATGGAAGAATTGCGTAGTGTTCAGTGGGAATTAGAAACTCCAGTCATGTGTCAGTAAGATTCTCAATAAATCAGACAGATCACATATTTAAGTCCTGCTCAGAATCCCATAGCTGTATAAACTGGGTTGAAAAATGTAAACTAGGACTATTATCCTAGTCCAAGGATAATATGAAAATGGAGGTAAGTGTTAAGTCCTTAATTTGGGGGGTTTCTATTTTTCACTCAAAAAAAGTAAGTGTATTGTTTTAGTAAATCCTTAACATCTTCCAGATTAGCCTTCAGAGTGCTCTGCCTAGCCTCACTGGAAAAGCTTTGTGGGTGCTTTAGATAATGCATTCTCTGTAGGATTCTGGTTAATTACTTTACAAATCATAGCAGGTTTCCTAATAGAGAAAGAGACTGTATTATTGCTGCTGTCAGATATGGCTGGTTGCAGCTCCAGGGGAGTGGGCAGTGGGAAAAGAGGGAGGAGAGGATTGGAAGTTGCCTTTATGTTCCATTTAAATATACTACTGTTGACCTAAAACAAATATAAGCTGCCAATTATTTCTCCATAAAAATAAGTTTATTTGGGATCAACAAAGAATTCAAGTTCTGCAGGCATGGTGAGCCATGTACAAGGCCACATGCAACAAAAAGAAGATAATCCTTTTAAAGAGAGAAAAAGGAAGTTCAGAGGGCTACAGTAAACAGAGTCCATTGGAAAAACCGACAGTTTGAAGTACAGTTGCTTCTCAATGGTTGAGTTGTGACAGTTCTCACTGGCTGAGCTTTTACCAGGCAAGAAGAGGAAGTCTTTCCCCTTCCTGGTGGGCTATGCTGTTGTTATAGGGCATGAGAGTTCTTCCTTCTGGTCTTCTGGCTCTGTTTTAATTGAAGGGGATCTGTTTATTAATTTTACATTTCCCTCTTTTGATCAAGATCTTTCTCAAAAGCAACAAGGATCAAGAGTCAGGTTTTGTGGTTTCAAGTCATTCTGTCCCTCAATGCCAGGAGTGACTATTCCTAGGTATATTGTGTCCCATGTTGAGGGGGAAAGACACAGATTGGTAACCTACTGAGGTCACATTCAAGTAACAAGGAGAGGTAGAAAGGAGAACTCTCAGGCACTTTCCATATGCTATCAAAATCATAGACACTGGAAATCTTCTAAAATATTATGTCATCATCAAAGGTTTAGCAGACAAACTTCCAACAGACCTGGGATTAATGCCTTGGGAAAGTTGTCTCATCAGATACTGTCTGCTTCAATTCGAGGAAAACTTTACTTGTAGATGACCAGACGAAGTGTAGTCTAGTGAGGGTGTGCTGCTTTTTGAAGGTGTATCACATGAACCTGAGTCTTTATCCTGGAGACTGATGGCACTAGGGTTGGTTAACAGTCTGACAGAGGCCTTTCCAGTGAGAATGAAGAGAGTCCTTCTGGACGTGTCTTTTCCAATACATGAAATGTCCAGGTTGCAAGGTGTGGGGCTTTTATTCGTTAACTGGAATACTAAAGAATGAACGACATAAGTGAATTACAGTAAAGAACTTATGTCTAGTGGGCATGGATGCTAGTAACAGATAAGGGTTAGGGACAAAGGGGTGTTGAGGGATAACAATGTTGTTTATTGCTCTGAGGTCCTGGAAAATCCTCTACCTTTGTCCCTTACATTTTCTCACTGGTAAAATGGGAAAGTTACAGGACTGGTATAAGGGATAATGAGGCTTTGAGCCTTGTAATCCTCTATTATGGACTTTATATCTTGAAAGACTTCTTTACTTAGAGAGTATCGATTAATTTTGGAAAGAGGTTTTGAGGGATCTATTAGAATCTTAAAGGGAGGTATGCTGTGGATTTTGCCAATATCATTTGGAAATTTTTCCCACAAGGAAGACGGTAGCTGATTCAATCTGGACAAATGATCACCTGATTGGTTATACTGATGGCCACTGTTGAACTTTAAAATTTTTTCACTCCCTTTGGAGAAAAATGTTTTTTTGTATACTTTTGTAAGAAGTCTCAGTCTAAGAAATAGGTATGAGTGAGGAACTAATGGAAAAAGGATGGGCCTATCTCACAAAACCTAGTTCAGTTCAGGTCAGCTGCTCAGTCATGTCCAACTCTTTGCAACCCCATGGAATACAGCAGGCCAGGCTTCCCTGTTCATCACCAAATCCTGGAGCTTACTCAAACTCATGTCCATTGGCTCAGTGATGCCATCCAACCATCTCATCCTCTGTCGTCCCCTTCTTCTCCCGCCTTCAATCTTTCCCAGCATCAGGGTCTTTTCAAATAAGTCAGTTCTTCACATCAGGTGGCCAGAGTATTGGAGTTTCAGCTTTAATGTCAGTCCATCCAATGAATATTCAGGACTAATTTCCTTTAGGATAGACTGGTTGGATTTCCTTGCAGTCCAAGGGACTCTCAAGAGGCTTCTCCAACACCACAGTTCAAAAGCATCGGTTCTTTGGTGCTCAGCTTTCTTTGTAGTCCAACTCTCATATGCATACATGACTACTGGAAAAACCATAGCTTTGACTAGATGGACCTTTGTTGGCAAAGTAATGTCTCTGTTTTTTAATATGCAGACTAGGTTGCTCGTAGCTTTTCTTCAAAGGAGCAAGCGTCTTTTAATTTCATGGCTGCAGTCACCATCTGCAGTGATTTTGGAGCCCCAAACAATAAAGTCTCTCACTGTTTCCCCATCTATTTGCCATGAAGTGATGGGACCAGATGCCACAATATTAGTTTTCTGAATGTTGAGTTTTAAGCCAACTTTTCACTCTCCTCTCTCACTTTAATCAAGAGGCTCTTTAGTTTTTCTTCACTTTCTGCCATGGTGGTGTCATCTGCATATCTGAGGTTATTGATATTTCCCCTGGCGATCTCGATTCCAGCTTGTGCTTCATCTAGCCTGGCATTTCACATGATGTACTCTGCATATAAGTTAATACACGGAGTTAAATAAATTAAATAAGCAGAGTAACAATATGCAGCCTTGATGTACTCCTTTCCCGATTTGGAACCAATCTGTTGTTCCATGTCCAGTTCTAACTGCTGCTTCTTGACTGGCATACAGATTTCTCAGGAGTCAGGGAAGGTGATTTAGTACTCCCATCTCTTCAAGAATTTTCCAGTTTGTTATGATCCATACAGTCAAAAACTTTCAGTTCAGTTCAGCCGCTCAGTTGTGTCCGACTCTTTGTGACCCCATGAATTGCAGCACGCCAGGCCTCCCTGTCCATCACCAACTCCCAGAGTTCACTCAGACTCACGTCCATCAAGTCAGTGATGCCATCCAGCCATCTCATCCTCTGTCGTCCCCTTCTCCTCCTGCCCCCAATCCCTCCCAGCATCAGAGTCATTTCCAATGAGTCAACTCTTCGCATGAGGTGGCCAAAGTACTGGAGTTTCAGCTTTAGCATCATTCCTTCCAAAGAAATCCCAGGGCTGATCTCCTTCAGAATGGACTGGTTGGATCTCCTTGCAGTCCAAGGGACTCTCAAGAGTCTTCTCCAACACCACAGTTCAAAAGCATCAATTCTTCAGCACTCAGCTTTCTTCACAGTCCAACTCTCACATCCATACATGACCACTGGAAAAACCATAGCCTTGACTAGATGCACCTTTGTTGGCAAAGTAATGTCTCTGCTTTTCAATATGCTATCTAGTTTGGTCATAACTTTCCTTCCAAGGAGTAAGCATCTTTTAATTTCATGGCTCCAATCACCATTTGCAGTGATTTTGAGCCCCCAAAAATAAAGTCTGACACTGTTTCCACTGTTTCCCCATCTATTTCCCATAAAGTGATGGGTCCAGATGCCATGATCTTCGTTTTCTGAATGTTGAGCTTTAAGCCAACTTTTTCACTCTCCTCTTTCACTTTCATCAAGAGGCTTTTTAGTTCTTCTTCACTTTCTGCCATAAGGCTGGTGTCATCTGCATATCTGAGGTTATTGATATTTCTCCTGGCAATCTTGATTCCAGCTTGTGCTTCTTCCAGCCCAGCGTTTCTCATGATGTACTCTGCATAGAAGTTAAATAAGCAGGGTGGCAATATACAGCCTTGACGTCCTCCTTTTCCTATTTGGAACCAGTCTGTTGTTCCATGTCCAGTTCTAACTGTTGCTTCCTGACCTGCATATAGGTTTCTCAAGAGGCAGGTCAGGTGGTCTGGTATTCCCATCTCTTTCAGAATTTTCCACAGTTTCTTGTGATCCACACAGTCAAAGGCTTTGGCATAATCAATAAAGCAGAGATAGATGTTTTTCTGGAACTCTCTTGCTTTTTCGATGATCCAGCGGATGTTGGCAATTTGGTCTCTGGTTCCTCTACGTTTTCTAAAACCAGCTTGAACATCAGGAAGTTCACGGTTCATGTATTGCTGAAGCCTGGCTTGGAGAATTTTGAGCATTACTTTACTAGCGTGTGAGATGAGTGCAATTGTGCGGTAGTTTGAGCATTCTTGGCATTGCCTTTCTTTGGGATTGGAATGAAAACTGCATACAATAAAGCAGAAGTAAATGTTTTTCTGGAACTCTCTTGCTTTTTCAATGATCCAACGAATGTTGGCAATTTGATCTCTGGTACCTCTGCCTTTTCTAAAACCAGCTTGAACATCTGAAAGTTCACGATTCATGTACTGTTGAAGCCTGGATTGAAGAATTTTGAGCATTACTTTGCTAGTCTGTGAGCTGAGTGTAGTTTTGTGGTAGTTTGAACATTCTTTGGCATTGCCTTTCTTTGGGATTGAAATGAAAACTGAACTTTTCCCATCCTGTGGCCTCTGCTGAGTTTTCCAAATTTGCTGGCATATTGAGTGCAGCAGTTTAGCAGCATCATCTTTTAGGATTTGAAATAGCTCCACTAGAATTCCATCACCTACACTAGCTTTATTTGTAGTGATGCTTCCTAAGGTCCTCTTGACTTTGCATTCCAGGATGTCTGGCTGTAGGTGAGTGATCACACCATTGTAGTAATCTGGGTCATGAAGATCTTCTTTGTATAGTTCTTCTTTATATTGTTGCCACATCTTTTTAATATCTTCTGCTTCTGTTAGGTCCATACCATTTCTGTCCTTTATCGAGGCCATCTTTGCATGAAATATTCCCTTGGTATCTCTAATTTTCTTGAAGAGATCTCTAGTCTTCCCATTCTGTTGTTTTTCTCCTTTCACAGAACCTAAACAAAAAGGAATTGGTTTAGAGACAGAAACCTCTTGAGATTCATTAGAGATTCTCGCTGTTTGAACTGTTTTACTACTCCAGGGTAGGGGCTGCTTAATAATAAATGAGATTGAGCATTGAGAGTGTGGTTCTGATGTCAATTAGGATTAGAAGGTGTTCATTCCCAATCTAGAGAAATGTTTCTCCAAGCTGATTAAGAGAGAGGACTGGGAAGAGCCCCAGTAGGCCCTCAGATCTACATCATAGGGAATTGAGAGGATGTTGGGAAGACTTTTTAGAGGGCTGAAGGTACCTGAAGCCAGGGGAGAGAAGCATGAGACTTTGGAAGCCATTTTATCTTTCTTTGTTTATTTGCCTCAGTTGATCTTAAAATTTTATTTTGCAGAGAGGCAATTTTAGGTACTTGATAACATTTAGACACCCCAAAATACTAATTGATATAGGTATTCCATTTAGTTTAAAACATTTAGAGCTATGATTGTCCAATTTGATTTTAAGAAAATTAAGTTTGGGGGTTTAAATATCCCCATAATTGCCACTGATGTTCTAAGTTGCCTTTAGGTAGGTTGGTTCCTTTAGTTACAAATGCACATGGGAAAAGAATCTTTATTTTAAAACATAATTGGCCAAGGTACCTGAAAAGAGGGGTGCCTTCAAAATATTTAGATGACTGGGACTCCATTTCTCAGATGTTTTTCTTTAGATAAAAGAGTAATTTTCAAACAACCTAACAGCTTGCTTTCTCTAGTCTAATAGCTGAAATAGCTTAAACAGCCTGCAGGCCTATGACCAACAAGTCCTAAAGGAACAATCTAGACCCAAAGGGACCAGGCCAAAGGTGGTCAGCACAGCTTTAACTGAATAGCCAATCCTGAGGAGTCAGGTGAAAGGCTTAACAGCTCAGTTCCAATAGAACAACTCGCATTCTAAAAATAGTCAGACTGAAGGCTAGACTGAAGGCACAGTTCCAATGAACCAGCCGTGTTTGTTCAGGAAAAGCCTGATTAAAATAAAAAAAGAGTACTTTGATACCAAACAAGCCCTCAACCAGAAAGGATAAACCCTTAAAAAATATCCCAAATAAAATCTAGAGAGCTTCAAAGTGCAAAGAGGTCAGAGACTCAGATCTAGGAGAAAGACTTACCCTCAAACCCTCAGGGTCAATAAGAAAATCAGTGAACAACTATGGACTCAATATGGGTATTGAACCTGTTTGCCCACCAGCTCTGGAGTCATTAGTGGTCTTCTCTGGATCCCCATATGGGCCACCAAAATGTTGAGCTAAAACATAGACTGCCAGTTATTTATCCAGCAAAAGTGGGTTTATTTGGGATTAGCAAATGATTGCAATTTGGGACCCGTAACCATGGCATGCCGCATGTGAGTCTTACAGAGCATGGAGAGGAGAACTCTTTTAAAGTGGGAAAAAGGAAGTTGGAAGGGCACAGTGAACAAAGAGTCCCTTGAAGGAACTGAGATTTTTGAAGTACAGTGGCTTTTTATTAACTGAATTGTAATAGTCTCTTACTGGTTGAGTTCTTGCTAGGCAAGAGGAGAACATTTTTCTTTTACATGTTGGGCTCTGCTGTTAGTATAGAGCATGAGAGATCCTCCTTCTGGTCTCCTAACTATTTTAATTGAGGTTTCTGTTTTTATACTTATATATCTATATGTATATTTTTATAATATCAGAGTATTTGAAGGATGAAATTCTTTTAAAGTATAAATAAATGCTTGGTAGATTGTCAACATTTACCTTAAAATATATGGCTTAAAGTGACACTTTTACATCTCATGAATTATTGGAATACAGTGTGGAGTGCTAAGGCAATGCTTGCTTTCTCTAGACATTGGTCTTTGTTTCCAGTAGTTTGTGGACCATATTCATGTTGTCAGGTCCACAGTTTATTAAACTTTTGATTTAGGAGCTATGTCTCCAGGCTCAGGGCCATTGGGTTCTTGTCCTAGATTTTCCATTACTGACCACATGACAGTGTATGGGTGTCTTAACATCCCTGAGCTTTGATTTGCTCATTTGCATTAAGAGGCATTGGATTTCAATCTTTCTTGTGGGACAGACCCTAAAAATAATTTGATAAAGCTGTGAATTCCTCTCCCATAAGTGTGTGTGCAAACAGGCATGGAATGATTCACAGGTCTCTGAAGCCCAGTAGGACTCTGATGTTAAGATTCTCTGGACTGGGTCATTCTTCTCCCTTCCAAAAGTACTGTGGCATCAAATACAAATCAAATATTTGAACCCTAAACAATTTTATTAATTGTTGATTTGTATCCTGCTGCTTACAATTTCATTTCCAACTAGATTATCCATTTATTATTAGTAAGACTGATTGTTTCTTAAATCAAACAGAAAGCAACAATTCCCAATTACCCGAGGGTCCCAAGGGGCTGATTTCTAGGGAAGTTCATTATATATACAATAGATGTATTGCTAATATAATTATGTGGAGGGTGGTGTGCTGGTCCCTAATTTTTATCTCTATACCTCACTATTGGCTAATATCTACAGTAATTGGAATTGCTTTGTTTACACATTTTCTAACAAGTTAATTGTTTAGCAGAGGTTTTAATCCATTGATTATAGATTGATTAATGACCATTGACAAACACACTGCTCTTGAATTTCATTTAATCAGTGTTCTTACATGCTTTTTCTACTGTGATGAAAGGTAATGATTTACTTACAAAAGAATCACTAATCTCTAGAATTAGGAGTAAACAAGATAATTGGAAAGCTGACCAATTAACATCACAGTGTGATAGGTAAGATCTGGCCTTAGAAGGCATATGAATCTGGGTCCAAATCCCTCCTGTATCTGTAGAATGACATAATAATAGTCACAACTCAGAGCATTTGTGATGATAATTAAAAAGATAATACACCAAAACACTTATCACAGTGTTTACTATACAATCTCAGTTCAGTTCAGTCGCTCAGTTTGCGACCCCATGAATCACAACACACCAGGCCTCCCTGTCCATCACCAACTCCCAGAGTTCACTCAGACTCATGTCCATTGAGTCAGTGATGCCATCCAGCCATCTCATCCTCTGTCGTCCCCTTCTCCTCCTGCCCCCAATCCCTCCCAGCATCAGTCTTTTCCAATGACTCAACTCTTTGCACAAGGTGGCCAAAGTACTGGAGTTTCAGCTTTAGCATCATTCCTTCCAAAGAAATCCCAGGGCTGATCTCCTTCAGAATGGACTGCTTGGATCTCCTTGCAGTCCAAGGGACTCTCAAGAGTCTTCTCCAACACCACAGTTCAAAAGCATCAATTCTTCGGTGCTCAGCCTTCTTCACAGTCCAACTCTTACATCCATACATGAGCACAGGAAAAACCATAGCCTTGACTAGACAGACCTTTGTTGCCAAAGTAATGTCTCTGCTTCTGAATATGCTATCTAGGTTGGTCATAACTTTCCTTCCAAGGAGTAAGTGTCTTTTAATTTCATGGCTGCAATCACCATCTGCAGTGATTTTGGAACCCCAAAAATAAAGTCTGACACTGTTTCCACTGTTTCCCCATCTATTTCCCATGAAGTGATGGGACTGGATGCCATGATCTTAGTTTTCTGAATGTTGAGCTATAAGCCAACTTTCTCACTCTCCACTTTCACTTTCATCAAGAGGCTTTTTAGTTCCTCTTCACTTTCTGCCATAAGGCTGGTGTCATCTGCATATCTGAGGTTATTGATATTTCTCCCAGCAATCTTGATTCCAGCTTGTGTTTCTTCCAGTCCAGTGTTTCTCATGATGTACTCTGCATATAAGTTAAATAAGCAGGGTGACAATATACAGTCTTGACGTACTCCTTTTCCTATTTGGAACCAGTCTGTTGTTCCATGTCCAGTTCTAACCATTGCTTCCTGACCTGCCTACAATTTCTCAAGAGGAAGATCAGGTGGTCTGGTATTCCCATCTCTTTCAGAATTTTCCACAGTTTATTGTGATCCACACAGTCAAAGGCTTTGGTATAGTCAATAAAGCATAAATAGATGTTTTTCAGGAACTCTGTTGCTTTTTCTATGATCCAGCAGATGTTGGCAATTTGATCTCTGGTTCCTCTGCCTTTTCTAAAACCAGCTTGAACATCAGGAAGTTCACAGTTTTGTTATTATATTTGCAATAATGAAAGAAAAACCACATTGACAGACTGAAATCTGTCCCCCAAAAGATATACTGAAGTTCTAACTCCCAGTACCTCAGAATTTGACCTCATTGAGAAATAGGGTCTTCACAGAGGTAACCAACTTAAAATGAGGTCTTTAGGGTGGGCCTTAATCCAGTACAATGGCGTCCTTCTCAAAGAGGAAGTTTGGACAGAGACACAGACACTTACTGAGGTTGGATGGCATCACTGACTCGATGGACATGACTTTTGGCAAGTTTTGAGAGTTGGTGATGAACAGGGGAGGCTGGTGTGCTGCAGTCCATGGGGTCTCAAAGAGTCGGACACGACTGAGTGATTGAACTGAACAGACACTCACATGGGGAAGATAGTGTGAAGAATCAAGAAGATAGAGAGTAAAGGCAGAGTGATAACATCTTTAATCCAAATACCTAGGGCTACCAGAGCTAAAAGGACTCTCCCCTACAGGTTTCAGCAGCAGCATGGCCCTGCTGACATCTTGATTTCAGACTTCAGGCTATAGCCTCAAGACTGGCAAGGCAATGAATTTCTGTCATTTTAAGCTATTAATATTTAGTTTGTGATGTTTATAATACTTCATTATGGCAACCCTAGAAAACTATTATATACCATATTTTAGAGTCAGGTAGAAATGCAGAATCATTAAATTTTAAGATAATAATATACTTTTGTACCTTCCTTGTTTTATGTGTGAATTAAAGGTGACGACACACAAATTTTTGGTTTCTATCAAGAGGCCGAGCAATCAGCAGAGCAAGTAATACAAACATCCTGCTGGGTGGAGTAGAGGCAACACTGGGTTGTGAAACAAGTTCTGATTACAAGCTACTAACTAGCTAAGTGATGAATCTTCCTAGTTTTCAGTTTTTTAATTGTCAAAGAAAGGTTAGGTTTGTCTCCCAGATCCCTTTTGAATCACACATTCTGTAATGCCATGTTCTGGGTCAAGCACTTTGAAATTGTGAAGTTTATTTGGAAAGAAGTGTATATTCATGTACAGTTGTCAGAAATATTATAGAGAAATCCTGTGATGCTTTACCCAGTTTTTTCTAAATAATAACATCTTTCAAAGCAGTTTTTAATACAAGCTATACTTATTGGAAGAAGCACAAGCTGGAATCAAGATTGCTGGGAGAAATATCAATAACCTCAGATATGCAGATGACACCACCCTTATGGCAGAAAGTGAAGAGGAACTAAAAAGCTTCTTGATGAAGGTGAAAGAGGAGAGTGAAAAGGTTGGCTTAAATCTCAACATTCAGAAAACGAAGATCATGGCATCCGGTCCCATCACTTCATGGAAAATAGATGGGGAAACAGTGGAAACAGTGTCAGACTTTATTTTTGGGGTTCCAAAATCACTGCAGATGGTGATTGCAGCCATGAAATTAAAAGACGCTTACTCCTTGGAAGGAAAGTTATGACCAACCTAGATAGCATATTCAAAAGCAGAGACATTACTTTGGCAACAAAGGTGCATCTAGTCAAGGCTATGGTTTTTCCTGTGGTCATGTATGTATGTGAGAGTTGGACTGTGAAGAAGGCTGAGTGCCAAAGAATTGATGCTTTTGAACTGTGGTGTTAGAGAAGACTCTTGAGAGTCCCTTGGACTGCAAGGAGATCCAAGCAGTCCATTCTGAAGGAGATCAGCCCTGGGATTTCTTTGGAAGGAATGATGCTAAAGCTGAAACTCCAGTACTTTGGCCACCTCATGCGAAGAGTTGACTCATTGGAAATGACTCTGATGCTGGGAGGGATTGGGGGCAGGAGGAGAAGGGGACGACAGAGGATGAGATGGCTGGATGGCATTACTGACTCAATGGACGTGAGTCTGAGTGAACTCTGGGAGCTGGTGATGGACAGGGAGGCCTGGCGTGCTGCAATTCATGGGGTCGCAAAGAGTCGGACATGACTGAGCAACTGAACTGAACTGATACTTATTGGAATGAAATGTTGAAGACATTTTCACGGGCAGCTCTTTTATCTGACTGTGTTAAGATATTGAAACCTGACCTCAAATCATCTCTGTGATAAAATCCTTGGCTTCATTTACCATTTCTCCCTTTGTCCTACTTAATTATCTTTGATCAAGGTGGCTCTAGGAATGGAGACATTAGTCACTTTTTTACTGCTTTCTAGAAAAATGCGAATGACAGCCAAAGTATGTATTCTCATCATGGTCTGCTGCTTTTATAGAAATTTATATAATGTTAATAGTAATCATCAGGACTTTTTGAACACTTAGTATATGTCAGATCAGCCTGAAGCTAAGTACTTGAGAATTATTATCTTGTTTAAATTTCAATCCTGTTAGGTAGATACCCTTATTACATCCACTTTACAGATGTAAAAAACTGAGGCCCAAGGTTTCTAATGAATGGCTATAATTTGGGTTTGACTGACTCCAGAGTGTGACTTAACTGCCGTGCCATAGTGCCAGTGAGTGAAAATGAACACATTTACAATTGTTAAAATTTAGTTAAGCTTTCAAACTGAGCCTAAGTCTTCTCACTAAGTTCTGCTCACTACAGACAGAATTTTGCATTGTGATTGCATGGGCACAATGGTACTTCTTTCCTGCCAGTGCTCCAGGTAAGGAGAAGAGAAAAACCCCTTTTATCTGGTCTAAGTTTTGGGCTCTGCAGTTAAGCCTAGGACTGAGGAAACAGAAAAGGAAGTGAATGTGTTGAGCTGGTAGCCTCCTCCCGCTCCTTTCCTTGGATCCAGGTCTAACCCACAGTGTTACTTTCCTTTTTAGAATAGGAGGAGAATTTCTACCTGACTTCATTCTCATTGGTAATAAATTATGCTAAGGGGCTACTACTTTCAAAGGTCATGCAAAGAAACCCCAAACCATGTGCAGTAGGTTCCTGTCTAAATTATTTATTTGGCATGTGTTGTCTTGTATTAATGACCTTGCTTGTTAAAAACACTGTAAAATGACTCATAGGGTGGTGTGCTGTTAAGGATCAACTCATGCTAATTAGCCATTTTTGTTTTATTTATCAACATGGTTCAGAATTGGGGCAAGAGTCAACCCACTTTAAAATGTTTGTTTGCATTTTTAAATCTTTATTCATTTGCTCCAGGGTAATTTGCATACACTTTCCTCTCTTTCATTTTCTTGATAAATTTTCTCTTGTCTTTCTTGATAACATTTATCCTGGTCATATTTGTGTACATTTAATACATAGCTTTTCTGTATATTTTATCTTCATGAGTCTAAGAAGAAACTATAATGACCAGGCTACATTATATTCCACAGCCCATGTCCAACTCAGCCTTAATTTAAAAGGCAAATAATGTGACATCAGAGTATGTAGTCCTTGATGATGTGACATTATTGATCCCCTACTTGGGATCTTTGGGAAGATCTTGAAGATATCTCCCCCCCTAGAATTCCTTTTTTTCTGCCAGTGAAGTGAACCCTAAGAAGCCAGATGATTGTTTCCAGGGTCTAATACATGAAGAATCAAGAGCCATTAACTGCATTATGAATTGGTTAATGAATAGCTAGCACTGGCTTAACTGTGTTGGAGAAGATAGGATGAGTGAGAAGTATGTTCTGAGGAAAGTGGCCAGGTGTGGGGCCTGGACATTGTTGCCAGCCATGTGTTTGCCTCATAATGTGGACACACAGGGAGGAATTGGAAAGACAGGGAAGGGAAGCAAAGGCCTCTCACCTGTTTCTCTATTCTGCCAAAAGTGGGTGCTACCATCATAGCTCCAACATGTACTGCTCAGGTCCCTCTTTTCGTCTTTCCTTTATCCTGTGTGACTCCATCACTGTTGTATCCTTGGAATTTGACACCCCACTTCACAATGCTGCTGTGGGAAAAAGGAAGCCTGCCTTAACAGAGGCTTATCCAGTGCTTTGGAGAGCTAAAGTAAGGCCTGGAATTATTTGGAGCCAATTGCTTTCTTATTCAGCAGCTGAGTAAAAGCAAGACTGACTACCTTAGAAGCCATCTTTTGCTTTTGTACCTGCTCCAGGATTGTTAGTTTGAGATACATTTCTAAGGTAACGGAGGGCTTTGTTTGAAAGCTCAGGTATCTCCTTAGGGCTTTGTTTCAAGCATTTATTACAATTAATGTTCCTGTCAAATATATAAAATATTTATAGGGCCTATGGAATAAAAATTCTTTTTAATTATTAAGGTGTTAAATAAGACAAATGCTACATTTGTAAATATTAAAGAAAAAGCTCAGATCAGGTTTGGAGTAGAATCTAATTCTGTTTGATAACCTGCAGCTTTTGTCAGGATAAGAGATTCAGCATAGAGATAATTAGAATGGACCTCCCCCCGCCCCCAAATATCAGTGCTACTCCCTAGATTATGACAGACCCAAGGTAATTTACACAGTGCAATGCATAAAGCTTTACTAATGGTTATTCACTTAGATGTGCAAAATACAAAAAGGTTCTAGGTTGGGGCAATGACAATGAATCATTTATGAGATATTATCTACTGAGATGGATTGGGTCCATCTGTTATAGCTGGAGAGGGATTTTTTTGTTATTGTTTATAGAATTTTATTTAATTTTGTTTACAGTATTCAAAATGAAGGAAGGATTAGGGCAGATAAGCAAGTAATTTTTCAACTCACAGATAACTGGAGTTTGCTGTTTTCTGTATAAAAGTCAAGTGCTGTCCATATGTCTTAGGAAAGCACAAAATAATAAAGCCTCAAAGAGCAAGAGCGTGAAGCACAAGTTTGAAGTTGTCCACTGGTATTCTAAGGGTGCAAGTCTTTCTGCTTTTGGTTTTGCATTGAGCTCAATGGGCTCATATTCCTCCCCCTGATGAGACAGGACTGTTTTCTGAGACACGGCTGTGGAAAATGCAAAGTCTGAAAAGGAAGTAGGTAAATCTGTGTCCAACACTAAATCCATTACATGAGACACCTGAGGTTTGAACTGACTTTCTGACTGAAGTTCAAGATGTCTGTTTAGACAGCAAGCTGGGAGCTGTTGGATTTCCGCCCCCAAATAGTCAATGAGAGGACAGAATTCCTAAGAGAATAGGAGCTGCTGGCACACATGCAGTGTCTACAGGTTAGTATTAAAGGTAGAAGGTACAAAAGGTTGAAACAGAATATATTTGCCCTCATTTGCATTCTTCTTAAACATTCATCATCTCTTCAGATAATTTATAATTACTTAAGTTCAGAAGTCTTATATTTTTCTTTATACTTTGTAGGGTTGACTGGTTATATAATAGATTGTATATAATATTAGCTGGTTCTGTTTTTTAAAGGTGGCAACTTAAATAACCTGTTTCCTTAATGTAATTGTGGGATGTCTGGAAGAAGTTGTTTATTGAGTACTTTCTGAGATGCGTTCTATTGATCAGCATACAATGGGATCCAGACGTTTCTAGTTTCCTATCTGCATCTTTTCCATGGCCATTCATTACATGAAGGTGAAAGAGAGAGTATCACTAGATTACAGCAAATGTATCCCAGAACTGGAAGAATAGCCTACAATCCATGTTCAACTGTTTCTCTTTTACATTTAGATTAAACAATTAATACCTCCTAGGCTGAAGGCAATAGCACCCCACTCCAGTACTCTTGCCTGGAAAATCCATGGGCGGAGGAGCCTGGTAGGCTGCAGTCCATGGGGTCGCGAAGAGTCGGACACGACTGAATGACTTCACTTTCACTTTTTACTTTTATGCATTGGAGAAGGAAATGGCAACCCACTCCAGTATTCTTGCCTGGAGAATCCCAGGGACAGAGGAGCTTAATGGGCTGCCGTCTATGGGGTCGCACAGTCGGACACAACTGAAGCAACTTAAGAGCAGCAGCAGCAGGTTGACAGCCTATAGGGGTCATATAGGGAGTGACAAAGATCCCAGAATATATGAACACCACGAAGGAAAACAACAGACAGCTGTACACTTGAGATAAAGAAAAAGGCACATGCAATTTATCTCTAAGCAACTGAGGAGAAATAGACATGTGTCTCAAGGAATTGGGAATTAAGAGTGCAAACCAGGGATTTGAGCGAATGTATGAATGAATAAACAAATGAATTTACCACAGAGAACTGAGTACTCAGGATGCTCACAGTCAGGAGGTGGGGACTCCTGGTATCCAGGTGAGAGGAAAGGCCTATGATAAAGGTATCAAGGAAGCAGGGAAGGTATGTGGCAGAGAATAAAAAGTTTGAGTCTGCAGAAATAGAAAACAACAAAGAAAGTGAGAGTGATGGAGTCATGGGATGAATTTAATGAGGAAACAGGGCAGAGAAACAGCTGGTTTAATGTGCAGAGGGCACATGGCTCTATTATAACTCACAAATTGCATATCAGCAAAGGCATCTAAATCTGAAACCAACTCATGACTGATCTTTTTTTTTTTTTTTTGGTTTGTTTTTGGAGTGGGATTGTAAAACGTTAGTCCTTGAACGGTTGTTTCTATGTTTTAAATTTTTTCAATAAGAGAGAACTATGACCTCAAAATTAGACTTCAGTTCAGTTCAGTTCAGTTCAGTCGCTCAGTCGTGTCCGACTCTTTGCGACCCCATGAATCACAGCACGCCAGGCCTCCCTGTCCATCACCAACTCCCGGAGTTCACCAGACTCATGTCCATCGAGTCAGTGATGTCATCCAGCCATCTCATCCTCTGTTGTCCCCTTCTCCTGCCCCCAATCCCTCCCAGCATCAGAGTCTTTTCCAATGACTCAACTCTTCGCATGAGGTGGCCAAAGTACTGGAGTTTCAGCTTTAGCATCATTCCTTCCAAAGAAATCCCAGGGCTGATCTCCTTCAGAATGGACTGCTTGGATCTCCTTGCAGTCCAAGGGACTCTCAAGAGTCTTCTCCAACACCACAGTTCAAAAGCATCAATTCTTTGGCACTCAGCCTTCTTTACAGTCCAACTCTCACATCCATACATGACTTAGGAATGGTGAATACACTTATTCAGAAAATTGTCTCTCCATCAGGCATTTTGCCATTCTTTCCTCTGTGGTAGATATAAATGTGTGACATAAGAGAAGAAAAGATGCCAAATCAATTTAAATAAAAAGTGAAAAACTTCTAAGTATTGATTGGTGTAATAGATTTAAAAAGCCCCAATTTTTACCCTTAAAAATCTTGTCCTCTACAGGGTGATGTGAGAAATGCCTATGTATTACTGTAATTAGAGGTAGAATTATCCATGTTCCATAAAAAGTATTGAGGAAACTTTGAGGGAAGCCAAATGCATTTAGGATAATGACCTGGAATACTCAGTCCTAAAACCAAGGTTCAGGCCCTACTAGGGTAATTAGAAATCACCGTTCTGGGTGACCATTGGAAGAAACTTTAAAGATGGTTTCCGCACATTCAGAAACTATCTCTTCTCACTAGGCTCACCCCATGATAAAAACACAGTTTTTACATTCAGTTCAGTTCAGTTGCCCAGTAGTGTCTGACTCTTTGTGACTCCATGGACTGCAGCCCGCCAGGTTTCCCTGTCCATTACCAACTCCTGTAGCTTGCTCAAACTCATGTCCATTGAATCAGTGATGCCATCCAACCATCTCATCCTCTGTCATCCCCTTCTCCTCCCGCCTTCAATCTTTCCCGGCATCAGGGCCTTTTCCAATGAGTCGGTTCTTTGCATAAGGTGGGCAAAGTATTGGAACTTCAGCTTCAGCATCAGTCCTTTCAAATGAATATTCAGGACTGATTTCCTTTAGGATGGACTGGTTGAATCTCTTGCAGTCCAAGGG
Source organism: Bubalus kerabau (assembly GCF_029407905.1). Lineage (NCBI taxonomy): Eukaryota > Metazoa > Chordata > Mammalia > Artiodactyla > Bovidae > Bubalus > Bubalus kerabau. The sequence continues at coordinate 102,454,364 of NC_073626.1, forward strand.
ACTCTCAAGAGTCTTCTCCAACACCTCAAAAGCATCAATTCTTCGGGCTCAGCTTTCTTTATGGTCCAACTCTCACATCCATACATGAGTACTGGAAAAATCATAGCTTTAAGTAGACAGACCTTTGTTGGAAAAGTAGTGTCTCTGCTTTTTAATATGCTGTCTAGGTTGGTCATAGCTTTTCTTCAAAGGAGTAAGCGTCTTTTAATTTCATGGCTACAGTCACCATCTGCAGTGATTTTAGAGCCCAAGAAAATAAAGTCTCTCACTGTTTCTATTGTTTCCACATCTATTTGCCATGAAGTGATGGGACCAGATGCCATGATCTTAGTTTTTTGAATTTTGAGTTTTAAGCCAGCTTTTTCACTCTCCTCTTTCACTTTCATCAACAGGTTCTTTAGTTCCTCTTCACTTTCTGCTATAAGGGTGGTGTCATCTGCATCTCTGAGTTTATTGATATTTCTCCCGGCAATCTTGATTCCAGCTTGTGCTTCATCCAGCCCAGCCTTTCACATAATGTACTCTTCATGCAAGTTAGATAAACAGGGTAACCATATACATCCTTTCCCAATTTGGAATCAGTCCATTGTTCCATGTCCGGTTCTAACTGTTGCTTCTTGACTGGCATACAGATTTCTCAGAAGGCAGGTAAGGTGGTCTGGTATTCCCATCTCTTGAAGAATTTCCCACAGTTTGTTGTGATCCACACAAGTCAAAGGCTTTGGTGTAGCCAATAAAGCAGAAGTAGATGTTTTTCTGGAATCTCTTGCTTTTGCTAAGATCCAACGGATGTTGGCATTTTGATCTCTGGTTCTTCTGTCTTTTCTAAATCCAGCTTGAACATCTGGAAGTTCTTGGTTCACATACTGTTGAAGTCTCACTTGGAGAATTTTGAACGTTACTTTGCTAGTGTGTGAGATGAATACAATTGTGTAGTAGTTTGAACATTCTTTGGCATTGCCTTTCTTTGGGATTGGAATGAAACTGACCTTTTCTAAGTCCTGTGGCCTCTGCTGAGTTTTCCAAATTTGCTGGCATATTGAGTTTTCACATTAGCCTTTCAAAAATCAAGGTATCTATTAGTGAAAGGGAGATTTTCAGCCGATACCACTTAAAACTCAACAAGGAGCCAGCAGTCTAGATGTCAAAAATACCAAGATAAATTTGTAAAAGATAATGAGGCATTTTGTACTGTCTGGAACTGTTTGCTTTTGATGAATAAGGTATTTGTCTTTTGATGGTGGGATTGGTGTTGCTGCTGGGATATGGTCCATTCAGTTTTACACCAGACGTGTTTTGGGAATACCCCATGGACTGTAGCCTACCAGGCTCCTCTGTCCATGGGATTTTCCAGGCAATAGTACTGAAAGGGATTGCCATTTCCTTCTCCAGGGGATCTTCCCGACCCGGGGATCGAACCCAGGTCTCCCACATTGTAGACAGATGCTTTACCGTCTGAGCCACCAGGGAAGTCCTTTGTTTTGGGAATAGGCAGAGCTTTATGGGGGGAAATTAGCATATATTTCTCCCTGGTAGCTCAGGTAGTAAAGAATCTGCCTGCAAGCCAGGAGACCTGTGTTTGATCTCCAGGGTTGGTAAGATCCCCTGGAGAATGGAATAGCGATCCACTCCAGTATTTTTGCCTAGAGTGAGAATTCCTTGGACAGAGGAACCTGGTGGGCTACAGTCCATGGGGTTGCAAAGAGTTGAACATGACTGAGTGAATAATACTTTCAGTTTTCACTTTAGCATATATGTCCCTTGAAGGCTCTGCAGAAGATGTGTTTCCTCTTCTAGCTTTAAAACAAATAAACAAACCTTAGGCAGAGCTTAGAGAAAGGAGTACAGGGACACTTGTGATAAGCACTTTAGGTGATGTTTTTACTCAAAAAAATACCTCTTAGTCTCCAGAATCCCATAATGAATGTCTTTAGTCAGTCTTTTGGGTTGAAGCATTGAAACCTATGTCAAAATGCTTGTGTTACCTGAAAGGATGTATCAGTTAGGGTGCATTAATCTGTAAGATGAATCAAAAAGCCATCCAACCAAAGAATATCTATAGTATACAAGGATTTGGAATTCAGGTCACCTCAAACTTGGCTCAGAGATACTGTAAAGTTCCTACCTTTCTGGATTATCAGTCTCATGGTATTGGCTTTTTAATCTTGATAACAGTCATCTTATTGTTGCAAAATAGTAAGCGTGACTTCAAGCATTTAGTTCTCATACCATGTCAAAGCCAAGAAACCAAACAGTGAGAGCCAAAGGAATTTCCTTTTAACAAAAGGGCCCTATCCCTCATGGGGGTAGGATCAGTAACATACAAGGGAGTCTGGGAAGTTGAGCCTGTAAAATAAGAAAATGATCTGACAATTACAATTCATCTAACAAACAGGAAGAAGGGAGAAGGGCTGTTGGGTAAATCTCTCCCAGAGGGATAATGTGTTATCCTCCTTTATTCATTGGCAGGATCTTTCTTGTTGATGGTGACGTTAGTCTCAGAAAATGAACATAAGAGAGGTGAAAATGATGGGATACTGCCAATGTCTCTAAGGGACCATGGGCCTCAGGATATGAGAATGAGGGAACCTATGGACAGGCAAGATAGGGAATGTGGAATACAAGACTAGAGGTTGAATTCTAGAGACAGTAGAAACTAGAGTATTTTTTAGATCCCTTCTAGTTTTAACACTGTGGTTCAACAAAGTGGAGGGACATCAAATATTCTTTTTCTACTTACTCATTTTGCCACTGCCTTGTTGTTGATATTGAATTTGTAACTTACATAGTTATTTAGAAGTAATTATAGAGGGGCCTTTTAATTTCATGGCTACAGTCACCAGGTATGGTTTTTCTAGTAGTCATGTATGGATGTGAGAGTTGCACCATAAAGAAAGCTGAGCACCAAAAAATTGATGCTTTTGAACTGTAGTGTTGGAGAAGACTCTTGAGAGTCCCTTGGACTGCAAGGAGATCCAACCAGTCCAACCTAAAGGAAATTAGTCCTGAATGTTCTCCTGGAGAATTCCAGGGACTGCAGAGCCTCATGGGCTGCCATCTATGGGGTCGCACAGAGTTGGACACGACTGAAGCGACTTAGCAGCAGCAGCAGCAGCAGCATTCATTGGAAGGACTGATGCTTAAGCTGAAACTCCAAAACTTTGGCCACCTGATGGGAAGAACTGACTCCTTGGAAAAGATCCTGATGCTGGGAAAAATTGAAGGCAGGAGGAGAGGGGATGACAGAGGATGAGATGGTTGGATGGCATCACCAACTCAATGGACATGAGTTTGAGTAAACTCCAGGAGTTGGTAATGGACAGGGAGGCCTGGCATGCTACAGTCCATGGGGTCGCAAAGAGTTGTACACAACTTAGTGACTGAGCTGAACTGATAGAGGGGCCTGCTTCACAGCTTATTTTTGGACCCTGTTTTCAGGAGCTGGGAGAATATATTCTTAGAAGAGTGCATTCTGTGTATTTTATTGATGAATCTTGAGAGCCAAGAAAACTAGAAAGTATAGTTTCAGACTTTCTTTACTTAAAACATTCAGGGCTTCAAGTTTCATATGGCTATGGACTCTACATTCCAGCCAGATGTTGTGCTCTGAAGACCCTCTCTTGAGACAGGAAGATGATCTGACTTTAAGGTGCTCATCCTCTTTGACTAATTTCTGTTAGGGGCAACCAACTTATGCAGAGAAGTGTATACCAAGGTCGGGTCATCTCACTTTTTTGTTTCTTTATCTGTTCAGTGGGAAATCTTGCTGTGATTACCTCAAGGGGTTATTGTGAGAAGAAAATGAGATAATGTATGAGACAGTTCCTTTGAATGGCTGTATGGATGGCATAATGATCAGATTGCTGCTGATGATTCAGAGTGTCTGCAGAACTGTACAGTGATGGGTTTGAAGTATCACTGTCTATTAGTGTAACTTCGGTGTCAGCTCTATTTTGGTTCACTCTTAGCTCTCATTTTTTGTTTTCAATTTTATCTCCAATGCTTCCCCAATGTTTTCAGGTGTTTTGGCCACTGGAAAAAGCTATATATGGACAATCTTACTTATTTCTAATTTTTTTCATAAGGACATTTAGATCTAGTTATATTAGCAATTTTGCATACAGTCATGGGAAGGAATCAGTGATACGTCTAATGCAAAAGCATTGTGAAGAAGCTTAAATAATTGCAAAATAAAAGAAAACCATGATATTAACATGAAAGAGTTATATCCTAGGAATGAGTGAAGCAGGTCAGCAGATATTTAAATGCTCTCCTCGGGCGATTAATTGGAGCACTCAACACAGCACTAGACCAGGAATCACCAGGTATAGGAAGAGTGCTGGCTTCAGAAGTAATGTTCTGTTTGTGACTCAGCAAGTCACAGGGTCTCCATGAGCCTGAGCTTCCTCATATTAATGGTGGGGAAGAACAGAATGCATTATAAACCAGATGATCTCTAAGACCTCATTCTTCCAAACTAAAGATTCATAATCTTCCCACTGTCTTCATCTTTATGATTGTGACCTTAGTCTGAATCATTTGTGGAGTGTATCAAACTTTTAGGGGACTTAAAATCAACTGTTTAACCTCTTCTAGGAAGGATTCATAGTTATGGAGACTACAACAAAATCTGGGCCTTGATCCATAGACTTCTGATATTAAATTTATTGTACGTTCCATTGCACAAGACTTGGAACCTTTTTCAAAGGAAAGATTGCTGTAAACCTGAATGCTTTTGTCTTATAGAACATATGTAAAGTTTAAAAATTGCCCTCTAGCAAAGCTAGTAGAGAAATGGAAAGGAAATCACCATATGTGTAATGGTATGTGTGAATATGTGCATTGGAAAGGTCATTTGAAAGGACATGCCAAATGTTCAATAATATGAGAAAAATCAAGCAAATTGCAGCACGTCTCCTTAATAGAATATTATGCAACTTTTAAAGATGATGTTTATAAAGTTTATTCAGCAAAATGGAAAATGCTTATTCTATAATATTAATTGAAAAAAATGACATGAAATTTTATAAATACTTTAGTTACAGCCATGTTAAGTATGTATGAGAAATGCTGCAAAGAAATACATCAACATTACAATGGTATGATGGGATTATGGATAATTTTTTCTTCCTTTTTTCAGCATAGTTTTGTTATATTTATCATACATTTTTTTTTGGAAATTTTTACAGATTTTTTTTTAAAAGGAAAGGCAATACTAGTAAGCAGGTAGATATTTCAGTCAGGGTTCTAGCAGAAGACAAATGGCATACTGAGGTTAGAAGGAAGTCTTAATGAAGGAACTGTATTCAGTTACATGAAAGTTAGTGATATGCCCTAGAGCAGGTGACATGAGGACCAAGAGTACCACAGAATAGAGTCTTCTGAAGGTGTTGCCATGAAAGAATCTGTGATATTTAGTTGATGAATGAAATCAATATAGAGAGATGACATCACAGAGAGGAACTAAGGGAATGCCAACCTCTCTCTCTTTCCTCTCTCCAATATCCTGCCAGTGGTCCTCAATAGCCAAGCCTGACTAAAAGCTGGAGGGCATGGGAACCCCCTGATATCGACCATGCAGATCTCCCAGAGCAGAGAGTTGTGTGGACAAAGGTGGAGACTGTCCTAAGACAGGTAAATCCAGCATAGCAGGACACAGAGGGCTGCCTCACTGGCTAGATTGTCACAGAGTTGACCTCAAAGCCTGGATCTGAACCTTGTTCTCCTAAAAGAGATGACCATAAGGGTCTTCTGGCTCTTTGGACTGATAACCCACAGTCTGATCTATTTACAGACCATTTCTAGGACTTCTGATATATATTCTCAGGAACTGGACACACATAGTGTCATGGCTTGGTTTCTTTAGTAGGATGTGACAGTAATCAGACAGAAACAAAGATGTGGTGAAAGATCAGGACTGAAGAATCACTGACATATTGAGAGATGATTGATGCTATGGAAGGGGATGAGATAGTTCAGATGGAATAAAAATGAGCTAAGAACAGAACAGATCCCTTTGGATTACCAACTTTTCAGGGACTAGTAGTGGAGAAAGATGACAACAAAAGACACTAAGTACCCCTGCTGCTGCTGCTGCTAAGTCGCTTCAGTCGTGTCCGACTCTGTGCGACCCCACAGATGGCAGCCCACCAGGCTCCCCTGTCCCTGGGATTCTCCAGGCAAGAGCACTGGAGTGGGTTGCCATTTCCTTCTCCAATGCATGAAAGTGAAAAGTGAAAATGAAGTTGTTCAGTCGTGTCCGACTCTGTGTGACCCCATAGACGGCAGCCCATCAGGCTCCCCCGTCCCTGGGATTCTCCAGGCAAGAGCACTGGAGTGGGTTGCCATTTTCCTTCTCCAATGCATGAAAGTGAAAAGTGAAAGTGAAGTCAGTCAGTCATGTCTGACTCTTAGCGACCCCATGGACTGCAGCCCACCAGGCTCCTCCATCCATGAGATTTTCCAGGCAAGAGTACTGGAGTGGGGTGCCATTGCCTTCTCCAACTAAGTACCACTAAGAAACATTAAAATAATAGTTAACATTGACCAAGTACTTATTCTGCACCTAGTCATTTATATGCATTATTTCATCAGATCATCACTGTATTCTTTGAATATCATGTGTCATTATTATTGCTGTTTTACAGATGTAGAAACTGAAACTAGATGATTCAGCTTGTGTAAAGTCATACCAGCTAGTTGAGGGACTGACTAAGGGTATGAATCAAGTTGGTCTAGATTCTAGAAACTACTTCACAGGAAGCAAGAAAAGAAATGGGGATGGCATATTGTAAGAATCCAAGGGCAAAAGAAGCTTTGGGGCAGGGGCAGGAGCATGTTAGATGTTAGATAGTCAGCAGTTTTAAATATGTCAGAGGTCAGGTAGGATGATGGCTAAATAGAAGTCATCTTAGTATGATAATCCCTCAATCTGTTTTTAAACAGTTAACGTACTATAACTAGATCTAACACACATTTTTGGTATATTTGCTTTTTGTTTGTTTTTATCCTGAGCCTAGAATTTAAGCTCCACAGATGCTATTTAACATTTTATTATTTTTATTTTGAGTACAGTCTCAATTTTCAGTCATAAGCTTGTTTTATTTTGTCCAGCTTCCTTTGGAGATTTTTGCCTTGAAAAGTTTGTCACTGATAAAGCTTGATAAGTTACATGTTGGCTTTGTGGATGTGTCTATTATTTAAGGTTATAGATATGATTTTGGTGTTTTTGAGGGAATGAGACCCAAGCTTCTGAGAATCATTCCATTCACATATGTAGACAGGAAACAGCATGTGTATTAACAAATGGGTTGGAATAGGAGTTATATCTCATACTCTGAAACATTTGACTTGGGAGCCATCAGGCATTAAGCTGTTGCCACATTAGAGTGCAATAAAAAGGCAAATTTGGGAAATTCCTGAAAAGATGATTTCTCCTATGATCTGATGATGGTACAGTAAATTCTTAGTTTCAGAGTATAGATGCCATTTCAAGTTAAGTATATGCAATTTAAATTAAAGATGCTCAGATGTTAGCTGGCTGCCACAGCATATTGGCAACAGCATGTGTTTGAACTAGAGCAGATAATTCAAATGGCTCGTTATCCACTTACATTCTAATCATCTTTGAGGTGGCTTCTCTCTGGGCAGACTCAGCATGCTCTCAGGGGAGGTTTTATAACTTCTGAGTTTGTAGAAGGGGAAAAGGAGTTGTTCTGGCTGCTGTGACCCAGCCAGTCCCACCTAGTTTCTGTATTACTTCAGTTTTCCCTCTTTATTAAGAAAACCTAATTCTTCTTTGGGCTTTAATCCTCCTGTTAACATAAAGTGGCTCCTAAGACTCGATGGATGTGAGTTTGAGTGAACTCTGGGAGTTGGTGATGGACAGGGAAGCCTGGCGTGCTGCAATTCATGGGGTCACAAAGAGTCGGACACGGCTGAGCAACTGAACTGAACTGAACTGAAGCCTGTTTCAGGCTGGGCATTTCAATTGCTAGTGTGTGTGTGCGTGTGTGTGCTCAGTTGCTCAGTCATGTCTGACTCTTTCAGATCCTGTGGACTGTAGTCCACCAGGCTCCTCTGTCCATGTGATTTCCCAGGCAAGATTATTGGAGAGGGCTGCCATTTCCTCCTCCAGTGGATCTTCCTGACCCAGGGATCAAACTTGTATCTCTCGTGTCTCCTGAATTAGCAGACAGATTCTTTACTACTACACCACCTAGGAAGCCCCTTCAATTACTAGTGCTGCATAACAAATCACCCCAGAACTTAATGACCTAAGGATAGCAATCGGTTTATTATTATTTTTCATGGTTCTGAGGGTTCACTGGGCTCGGGGAGCTGTTTCTCTCTTGGGCATCTTCTGGATTGGAGTCAGATGGTGGCTGGAGCTGGAACCATCTCTAAGACTTCCTCATGTACATGTTTGGTGTTGATGCTGGCTGTCTGCTGGGACCTCATCTGGACTGTTGGCTGAAACACCTGTCTGTGGTATCTCCATGTGACTCCTTGGCTCACAGCCTAGTTCCAAGTGTGAGTATCCCAGGGGGATCAGACAGAAGTTGTATGACCTTAACTGACCTAGCCTTGGAAGTCACATAGTAGCCTCATACCTGCCCAGATTTAGGGGAGAGAACATGGGCTCGCCTTTTGATGAAGAGTGTCAGCGTCACACTGTAAGAAGAGCGTGTGGAACGGGAGATTGCGCTGTGCTATCTTGGGAAATACAATCTGCCTCACTGGGGACTTTTCTATAGACATATCCTTAGGCACATCTGTGAAGTTGCAAAGTCATTTTCCCATTTCCCATTTTAGATCCCTCTTTGCTTTCAGAAAGCTTTCCTTTCTTAACTTTCAGGTTCCCCTGAGGAGCCAGGATTCCATGTTTCCCTAAACTTACAGCTTGGTTCACCGAAGCTGCCCCATGATAAAACCTTCCTCTTGGCTTCCTCTCACCAAAACGTGCCTTTTCTTGACACTCAGGGCCCAGGTTCCTTCTCTGTTCCTTATGAATGGCTGGAATGTGGCTGCTTGTAGCAATCCTCCTATATAACATGTGTGGCCTACTTTTATGAGAAGAAAAAGGAGATTCTTAGCTAACATGTCCCATTTTAGAGGTATTTTAGTAGTTTGTGCCCAAAGGAGCTATGAGAGCTCATATTAGGTAGGCCAGCTAGCCTTTTATGGAAGAAGTTGGCCTACGTGGGATGGTTGCAGGAGCATCCTGGCCTGCATTTACAGTCCAATAAACTTACATTAGGATTGAGTTCTGTCGCAGACATTGTGCTGGGTGCTGAGAATACATATATAAATGACATATGCATTCTGCCCCAATAGTGCTTAGCATGGACCTCAGTGGTCAGAATCCTACAGTAATTATTACTTTGAGTTAAGCATTAATAGTGTGTGATTAAGTGAAAACCATTATCTTTAAGAGATAACATGCTATATTTTGTGTGATTATTATTAGACTTTGCTTTAATGATAATATTTTTGGGCTTATCACAAATGATAATTTTAAAAATAATTTTATTTTTTACTTATTCTTGGCTGTGCTAGGTCTTCATTGCTGCGCAGGCTTCTGTCTAGTTGCAGCAAGCAGGGGCTACTCTCTAGTTACAGCACACAAGCTTCTCATTGTGGTGGCTTCTCTTTTTGTGGAACATGGGCTCTAGGGTGTGCGGGCTTCAGTAGTCGTGGCACATGGGCGCTGAAGTTGCAGCTCCCAGGCTCTGGAACATAGGCTCAGTAGTTGTGGTGTAGTTGCTCCGCAGCATTTGCAATCTTCCCAGATCAGCGATAGAAACTGTGTCTCCTGTATTGGCAGGCGGATATTTTACCCTAAGCTTCCAGGGAAGCCAGATAACATGCTATTTTTATTAGTTGACCCTTAGTATGGATTCTATGAAGCAATAAACATCAAGATCCTGAGGAATTAAATATCAGATGCATGAGCTTTGATAGGAGAAAGGGGAGGTAAGAAAATATCCTAACTTGGTGAAAGGAAGGAATGAAATGAGATATTGGGAGAAGTCACAGAGAAACTTTTTCTGCCATACAGCTTTTTGGTAACAGATGAGAGACTATAGATGCTGGGGGTTAACCTCATGAACCCTAGGGCCAGAGTGCTGCTTTGCGTTATTGCTTTCTTGCTTACTAATTATATGGTCTTTGGTATGTTACTTTTCTATGCCTCATTTTTATCATTTGCAAAGCAGGGATGGTGATGGTGGTGGTATTGTTTAATCACTAAGTTGTGTCTGACTCTTTTGTGACTGTAGCCCATCAGGCTTCTCTGTCCATGGGATTTCCCAGGAAAGAATACTAGAGTGGATTGCCATTTCTTTCTCCTGACCCAGGGGGGGGTCAGGGGACCCAGGTCAGGGGATCGTCCTGACCCACAGATCAAACCCAGGTTTCCTGCATTGGCAGGCAGATTCTTTACCTCTGAGCCACTGGGGAAGCCCAAAAGTAGGGATACAAATAGCAAATCTACCATAGAGTTGCTATGAACATTAATTAAATGAACTAATACTGGCTATTTACTTTGCCCAAGGCCCAGTACATGGGAGAGACTCTTCTTGATTTGTTAAATAAGCAAGATTGTTTTGTCTCAAATATTTTGTACTTTATTGTCAAATTCACTAAAGAATTGGCTTATTCTCACACTGATGTTAGGGAGTGTTATATTTTTGTAGAATCTCTTCCCTTTTCTTGTCTATTTACAACATAGCTCAGTATAACTCTTTATCACCCTGTGGACATATATTTGGGAAATTTGATTCTTTTATTTGTAGATTTTTCTTCTTCAAACTTTGTTTAATATGATTGGGAAATTGTGAGGGGTGCAGTAGGCTTTCTGTTCTGCGAACTCATCAATTTAATGTGATTCCATTTGACAGTTTTATATTCTTCTGTTCTTCTATTCTCTGCCAGTTAACCTATCTGCAAGGTGAAAATCTTGAACAAATTGTCTACCCACAGCACTGCTCTGTAAAATAGATGATATGCCTGGAGTGGATGTATTCTATTGTCATTTGGATGGTCAAGGTTAGAGAGGACATTAGGAGTTCCTATTTAAAAGAATAATAAAATACAGGAAACTGGGGAAAATATTTAGATAATCTTTGTGGATATATCTCAAAATTGTTTAGATCACTTGTGTAGTGCCTTCTTTTAGGGTGTAGATAATATTTTTGCCATGAAAACTTAACCCTGGCCTCATCCTTCTGTTTGAACTTTGGAAAAATGGAAAACCCATTTGCCTCTCATATTACAGAAGACTTACTTCCTGAAAGCCAGACTAGACATGTGATTCTAAGCCTTGTTTGGGCATCAGAATCACTGTGTGGCTTTAAACATTTCCCAAGTACTCATGACATTCTGAAATTCTGTTTTATTTGAACTGCAATGAAACCAAGCTCTTTTTATAAAATTTCTATTTTTAAAGTACCTCCCTAGATATTCAAAGAACAATTAATTCTTTCTTATTAATTGTAAAGAACAATTAATCCATATGATATCAACTTAATATCACATCAATACAATAATACAAATACAGGTATCTTTGGTTACATAATTATCATATTTTAGAATCTGCAAGCTCTTTGAAAACATGTCTATTAATTTGGATTTATTGCCATTTTCTGACTGGAGTTGATGCATCTGAAGATCTTGGTCCACAGTAATGGAGGGGTATTTCTTTCATCTCTTAAGTTATGACTTAGATTCAAAATGGTAAAAGTACCTCTTCAGTATCATTACAACTTGCAAGTAGACCAAAGAAATTCAGGATTCACAGGAAAACATCTTTACCCCTTAATTAAAAAGAAATCCTTGGGGCTCCAAGGAAATAAGAAAACAAAACTAACATCCTGGAAAGTATAATGGGAGAATGTTAAATGATATCTGCCAAAATCTCTTCTTGTATTATTCCCGTTGTGGTGCCAAAGGCCAATTGCAACTGGTTTTGTGGTAGGAGACGTGTCTGATTTAGACAATAGCAAGATTATAGTTGAATACTGAGAATTTTCACAGTCAAAAAAAACTTAGATCAATCTTTCAAGATATTTGTAATGCAACAGAATCTTTCTTTCAAAGGTTTAAACTTGTACACTTATACAGGGTTGCCATTGTTTCATTCCTACTTTTTCTCTCTCTCTCCTCTTAATTCCCTTGCTTGGCTATTCTTTATCTTTGATGACGGATAGGGAAATAGAACATAGAAAAAGTTTTCAATTCTGGTTAGAAAAAATGATGCTGGACTAGTTGTTTTACCAAACAATATTGTCATATTGCAAAAGATTCACTTTGGCCTTTCGTTTACTTGTGGGCCCTTCCCAGTACAAAGGAAAATGATCACACTCTTCTTAAATGTTCTTAAATCCTTTCATTGAAAATATGTCTGAATAAATGAGAGGATTGTGGTTAATTTATAGTCTTTCTCAGCATCATTTTGTGAGATGAAAATGTTCCCTGTCACAAGAGGATGGGAAGAGAGTGACAAGCCATTTGGCTCCAGATCAGGCCAGCCAAGGTCTTGGTTTCAGGATAAGTTAGTTAGCTGTCTCTGTGGCATACATGGTCTTCCTCCATGCCTCTAGTCTCGTAATAACTTCTCTTTAGCATTCTACCCCAATCTCTATTATCTACTGAGAGAGAACATACCAACTTGCCAAATTTCCTCCATTTTCTGACTACTTCCTCTTCTTTCAAGTTCATGTCCAGGATTGAAGTTGGAAAAGGACTAGGAGTTGATTTTATGTTTCTAATCCATATTTAAATGGCTCTTGAGTGATGGTCTGATTTTCCCTCTCAACCACAAAATGAGATTACCCCTTAGCTCCTTTCTCTTTGTCTGCTGGATACAGTTCTAATGAAGTTCTCCAATAAACAATCAACAAATTTATATTAAATTACCTGTATATAGTGACCTCCTTCAAATGAATTACCTTCATTCTTCTTGATTCTGTATTTCTCCAACATTCTTGTCTCCTCGAGGATCAGGATTATGTCTTGTCCATATCTGTATAATGTTTTATACAATAATGCTCAAGAAATATTTATTATAATAAGAACTTCATAAGGTCCCACAAGGTCAGTTGCTTTTCAGAGTCCTGATAATTCTACACTTGCTTCTTGATTTTTTTTCCTTTTTTTTTTTCCCCCAGTGGGCCTGTGGGGAAGGGTGGTGGTTGTATCATGGAAGAAGTAGAAGGGGTGTTGTCAGGAGATTTCACCCAAAAGTTTCATTGACAGTGTACCTGGAGCAGCCTATTTAAAATTCACCTTGAGAGCAAATGGTAATTCTGTGCCCCCTGAGCAAATATTAGACCTAGATGAGGAAAGGGCTGGTTAAAGTTGTTGCTGGACAGGTAAAACGAAGTCATTTGCAAAACAATTTTTTCTTTTCAGCCTACAGCCTGAAACAGAAGCCCACTTAAAGTCATTAGTGTATTACAGACATGCTTTTTTTCCAAGCACTTTAAACTGTAATAATGTTCCAGTGGAAAAAGTGGGAATTTGACTCATGGCTCATCAGTTGTCTCATTACAACATGCACATTGCCATAATCTACATGCAATTTGCCAAGTGTGTTTGATTTTTTTGTCCTGAATTCCTCTCTTGTCCTGCTGTGTCACTGGTGGGATATAACTACTGTTTGCTGGGTTTTGCTAAGAGGGTAAACAAACCTGCACTACCATGCAGATGGGTCGGTAAATAGGGCACGTGAAGCTGTCTAGGGTTGTTGAAGGATTTAAAAGAGGTTAGGAAGACCTGGCTTTTAGTATTGTCACTGCTACTTTACTGATGACTTAATGAGTTTGGTGTTGTAACTCCTCTGTGATTTTTATTTTTTTCTCTAATCTTTACTTCTTAAAGGAAAAATAACTAGGAAACTTTTTTTCTAAAGATGGGCTGTGTTGCATGCACTAGAATCATTCAAGTGGATAGAATTTCTGCCTAGATTTCTTGAATGTAAACTTCTTTTCCTACTGATGCAAAAACTGTTGGCCTTTTCTGCTGTGGGCTGTAAGTGAGGAGTGCTTCTTCACTGAAGGAAGAATAATGCCTTGAGCTCCCTTGTTTTGCAGAATTCCAGAGGCTACATCATCATAACACATTCTAAAGTTTTCTGACCATCTTCTTCAGGGAGGAAGGCTGAGAGAGAGCTGACTCTAGCCTAGGATGTAGATTGAGTTCCTGAGATTTATAATAATCAAAATATTAATGAAGTAGTCGATACAAATGCTGTTTGTGTAGAATGCCTAAGTAACCGGTTGTGTAATATATCAGGAAGAGATCCAGAGATGAGCAGAGGCAGAGCATAATAAATCAGGTCATTTGTTTTGCAATAATGGAATGATAATTGTGATAATTTCAGAAGTCACTATCATCCTGCAGCGTGAAAGAATCTTTTTGCTGGCTTCCCATTGTTTAAATATTCATGTGATGTCTATGAGTGACTTCCTGCTGAGAAAATCTTTGCATACCTCCGGCTGGCACAAGAACTAGAAATTATACTTTTCTTTAAGCCTGGCAGGTTTTGCAGGAGGCTGGGTGCTCTCTTGGTTTAGAGGGGAGACTGTTCCTCAAAGAACAATTCTTTCAGGGAAATAAAGGTCCATGTTGTAGAGTTATTTTCCAAATGCTTTCTCCCAGGCAGCAGCTGTGTGAATTTATAGGCACTCACCTCTGCCCTTTTGCACTGAGTGATGAGGCAGAGGCAAAAATAACCATGCTAGTTTATCACACAGCTATACTATAGAAATATAAACATAGCTAATGACCCCAGAAAAGAAAATTTGCAGTTGTCAGCCATGTGCGCCCTCCCTCTCTCCCCTAGCTCCCAGCATTTTTTCTTGGTGTGGGTGAATGGGGCTGTTTTAATTGAGTTATCTAAATTTGGCAGGCCATACAACCCACTGTCTCATATCCTAGGACTTAGGTCCACCTGTTGTCATATCCCTCAGCCAGTGCAGTAGGAGATAGACAACAAATGCTTTCAAATTCCTTTTCTCTACAAAACCCTAAAAGAATTGCAGCAACCGTTTTGGAATTATTTAGGTGCTGTAGTGAATGGGAATGTGGGTTCTGGCAACAGGGGTTATTTTGGAATGAGCAATATTGTGTTACTGCTAATATTGTGTTACTCCTTCGAGCAAATTGTATTTTTAGTATGTATATTAAATTATACATTAGATACTGTGTATTACAGTGTACTAGAGTATTCTGTTGGTATTTAAACTTTTGGCTTTAGAAGCGATTCTTAAATGACTGGCTGAGGGAAAAATAGAAACGGTAAAGAAGTAACGGCCCTTTTCTAAGAACTCAGGTACTATATGTTGACTGTTTTGTTAAGCTTGTGAATTCTTATCCAGCATTGAGAAAGAATCAGGGTTCTCTTTTTAAGGAGAAAAAACAAACAAAAGCAACAGAAAGAAGCAACTCTTTTGCATAAAGAACAAAGGAGCATAAACCCAGAGTGCTACAGAAATTAAAGGTAGATCTGGGATCTCTTCATCTCTGTGATAGAATTCTGACTGCCAACTGAGTTTCCTTCCTTCAAGAGTTAATGGCCTCTAACGATGGTTTGATTTGGAGGTGATTATGCATCGAAACTACCTGATTAAGAAATACATATCCAAATGTGGCTGATTACCTATTTACATATTGCTAGGGTTTAGGTGAAATCATGAAGTTTAGTTGGGTGGTGATTTTCTGAGAAACCATGGAATGTACAGAAGCAAATGCTGTTTTTAGCCTCATGATTAGACTGGACACCAGTTAATGTTTAAATTGATAGTCATTTTTCCACTGAGTTAAAAAGAACCAGTCCTGCATATATTTTTTCAATCAGGATGAAAGCAATGACAGCAATTTGTGAATGAGGTGGAGGCTGGTTGGCTGAGGCTGCAGGAGAGGAGGGTTCTGGTAAAAATCACTGAGACCAAGGCGAAATCTACAGCATTTGTTTAGCACAGATTGGGGGATGGCAGCGGGCCCTGCAGTGAGGTTTATATCCACCTAATTGACTGTCCTCTGGTATTTTGGAACCTAAAACAAATCACTCTAGGGTGGGATAATCTTAAAGACGATAAGGACACTTAAAATGGCAAATAAATTGAACAACAATGCAGGAATAGAGTAACCTTACTTATACAAAGAAGTGTTGCTAGGCAACAAGTGAGGGGGTGTCAAGGTTTCAGATCAAAGAGGGCTGGTTAGAAAATAAAATGACATCCTCTCTTCTAATTAGTCCTTCCCAATCACATGCATCATGATAATTTTGTGGTTTGGGGCTGTAGCCTAGTTTACAAAGCATGATGCTTTAATCTCTGTCTTAATAGAGCCATTTCACTTTCTGTGTTTTAGACTTGGCCCACCGGCTGCTGTTTCATCCTGGCAGGCTACAGCAAAGCCAGTTAGCTACAAGACAGAAGTGTTTGGTAGTGATAGTCAACTCTCCAGATTCATTCTCTAAGCAAATGTTTCCAATTTGTTGAAAGACGAAGACGATGTATTTGCCTATATAGATAGACAGAAAAACAGAGTTAGCCGTGCAGTTAAAACATTAATTAAGAAGAATTCAGTGGATCAGTTTTGTAAATTAATTGGGTTTTCCCCTGCACATAATTTTTAGAGGAAAACATATTTTAATATGGAAATGTAGTAAAAAACAAACATGTAATACTTCTTTGTTATATTCAAAGAGTTACCCAATTTTCTAATGCAGTGAACCTAAGGATCACCAGAATAATTTTCCTAGACCACACACATTCTTGAATCTTAAATGGGGATAGGCATATGTAATTAAAAAAAAAAACACTTCATTGTGATTTTTACATCTTTACCCCTAACCCTATTGAGAGCAGCTGTGCTATATCTTTGCTATATCTCTATCACCTATATTGATATGGAATGTTCTGTCTTGAAGCCCCAAAAGACCATACATTTTTAAAGAAAAGATCGATTCTCTTTAATAATATGTATTTACTACAATAGGAAATATTAATTCACCTTATAAAATTCATTGTAAGAAATTTTAAAGACAAAATATGGACAAATTGTTTTATAATAAATCTTAAGATAATAAGGATGCTGATTCTTTTTAAATTGACCAGAGTAAGTTAAATAGCTTCCCTGGTGGCTCAGATGGGAAAGAATCTGCCTGCAATGCCAGAGACCTTTGTTTGATTCCTGGGTTGGGAAGATCCCCTGGAGTAAACGAATGGCAACCTACTCCAGTATTCCTGCCTGGAGAATTCCATGCACAGAGCCTGGCAGGTCCATGGGGTCACAAAGAGGAGGAGGTGTTCTTCCCATCAGAGAACAATCCTTCTTCATTTGGGGGACTTCCCAGATGCTGCTAATGGTGAAGAACCTGCCTGCCAATGCAGGAGATACAAGTTCGATCCCTGGGTCTGGAAGATCCCCTGGAAGAGGCCATGGTAACCCACTCCAGTATTCTTGCCTGGAGAATCCCATGGATAGAAGCGCCTGACAGGCTACAGTTCATAGGGTCGTATAGATTCAGACACAACTGAAGTGACTTGGCACACTTCTTTTTAAATTGACCAGAAAAGTGAGTTAGTTAGCTTTAAATAGACTACATTTTTGTCTTCTGATGAATTCAGGGTTTATTATTTGGGGTTGAAAAGAAGCAAAAATAAATATACCAATTTCCAACTATCTTGTTAACTCATGAGCATGCATGTTCACTGTATTTGTCTTAGAATTTTACAACCAGAAAGATTATGATGAAAGTACTGTGTTTTTCAGTGCATATTTTGATAATTTAAAAAAAAATTGCAATACAGTAAATGAGAACCAGAAACATTTGAAAAAAAATAATAGGCTATGTTTGCATAACTGAAGGCCAAGCTCTTTCTTTTCTTTGGTTTATGGGCCTATGCTTATTTTTGATTATTGAAAGTAAATAAAATCATTTTATGTTGATATTGTGTTTATTCCTTATAACTTCCATTAGTGCATATGCCTGTTTACTAAAGATATTTTGAGTCTTTAAGTTATGATTAAGATACAGTGGAGATGAATTTTGTGGAGATAGCTGTCCTTTATGACAAATCATTTATAAACCTTTCAACAAAAGTAAAAAAAATAAGAAATGATGAAAAAGGGATTCTTTTGATTCTTTATTGTAAAGGAAAAATAATTTGTTAAGAAATAATGGATGTGAAGTTTATTTTCGACTAGAATTAATTTGACACCAGCCTGTCTTAACCCGTAAGTCTGTTCAGTGTAGGGACTTACTGATATGGTTTGATGTAGGTCTGGGAAACTTCCTTTAAAGTGGGGTCCTATTCAGTTCCTAGAGTAAATCAGTTCTGAATATTGACTGGAAGGACTGGTGCTGAAGCTGAAACTCCAATACTTTGGCCACCCAATGCAAGGAATGGACTCATTTGAAAAGACCCTGATGCTGGGAAAGATTGAAGGCGGGAGGAAAAGGGGATGACAGAGGATGAGATGGTTAGATGGCATCACTGACTTAATGGACATGAGTTTGAGTAAGCTCCGGGAGTTGGTGATGTCCAGGGAGGCCTGGCATGCTGCAGTCCATTGGGTTGCAAAGAGTTGGACACGACTGAGTGACTGAACTGAACTGAACTGATTCAGTTCAGCACCAGCAATCCTTCTGGACATGGAAAGAAATGAACATAATGTTCCGTTCTCTGCTCAGATCTATCTTTGTCATTTTCCTTTGACTTTTACAGGCTGTTTCTAAACCAGGTTTTCTACCGTCCGTCCACCTGCATTGAAGAATGATGGCATTTCTGTTCTTGGGCTTTCCTCTCATATCTGGCAGCACTTCAAGTTTAGGAGAAGTTTTTTGCCAGATTAAGGACCTACAATTATATTTCTGCCAAGATGTTTCCAAAACATGGGGAATGACATGGAGTTTGAAATGGCTAATCTATTCCTTACTTTGTGAAGATACTTCCCTCATATTTAGTTGTTACTGGCTTAGAGTGCAGAGAAAGGCCATAATTTCCAAACTATGCAAGCCACCACCATAAGTTAGTGACTTTATATTAATAGATTATATTTTTGCATTAAAGATGCCAACAGCTGGATACGTTTTGTTCAGGAAAGGTGAGGCAGTGTTTGCATATGTGTACATTCTTCAATATTTAATTCCTTTAGCTAAAAGTGCTCATCTTAAAAATGCTTTTAGATCAATCTAGTTATTTCTACAGCTTCCACTTCACAGGATTATTAGGTTTATAAACCTGCTTTGAATTGGCTTGGTTTTATTTGGTGTTAAAAATCACTGAGAGCTTAGCTGCAGGGTATTAGAGATGATAAAAAATCATGACAATAATTTTATTTTTTTCATGTCTATCTCTGACAAGTTTATAACTGTTATATACTCATAAACATTATTCACTAATAGTAATTTCTGAAAAATATCTATGATGAAGGCAAAAGTATTTTTTCCAACATTTCCTCTTAGACCCGATGTCCTATATATAGAAAATTCTGTTTAGATGAAACTGCAACTGGTTAACTCCACACCCAGCAGAAGAGCATAAGAACTCTTTGTGAACAGAACCTACTCTTTGAAAAATCTTATTGTTTATTTAAGCATTAGGAATTTTTGCAAATTTGTACTATAACCAACAGTATCTGATAGCCTTAAACTAATTATAATCAGTAATAACAATGTCGGAGAAGGCAATGGCACCCAACTCCAGTACTCTTGCCTGGAAAATCCCATGGATGGAGGAGCCTGGTAGGCTGCAGTCCATGGGGTCACTGAGGGTCGGACACGACTGAGCGACTTCACTTTCACTTTTCACTTTCATGCATTGGAGAAGGAAATGGCAACCCACTCCAGTGTTCTTGCCTGGAGAATCCCAGGGACTGGGGAGCCTGGTGGGCTGCCGTCTACGGGCTGGCACAGAGTTGGACACGCCTGAAGTGACTTAGCAATAACAATGTATCAGTCAGGTTAGGCTAAGTTGTGCTGCAATAAGAAGAACCCCTTTGGCCTTAGTGTCTTAAAACAACAAAGTTATCTCTTGCTTACAACACATGTTCACTACGGGCAGTTGGGGCCTCTGATCCAGGTTTCCTCAGTCCAGACCCAGGCTGATGAAGCCTCCGAAGTTCAGAGATTTGTTGGTCACACTGATGGGAGGATGCTGCTGCTGCTGCTTAGTCGCTTCAGTCTGTCTGCCTCTACGCGACCCTATGGACTGAAGCCTGCCAGGCTCTTCTGTCCATGGGATTCTCTAGACAAGAGAACTGGAGTGGGTTGCCATGCTCTCCTCCAGGGGATCTTCCCGACCCAGGGATCAAACCGTATGCCACCGGGGAAGCCCTGGGAGGATGGAAATCTGTAAAAGTTAAAAAAAAAAAAAAAGCCTCTTAGTCAATGGTTTCACCCCAAAGAAATATACATTATTTTTATTCACATTCCATTAACAAAACATCACTGTCTCTGCTCCATTTCAAGGGAGCAAGGAAGTGCAATCTCACCCTGGGTCTCACAGGAGATCTGGAATATTGGTGAACAGCTTTAGTATCTATCAGACAAAACAGTGAAAAAGTCAAGACACTGTTTACTATTGCCTCACTGAAGGAACAAGATAGGATACAGAACAAGAGGATTATAGTGGATAGAAAAATGAAAACAGAAAGTCTAAAAGTAAAAATAGACTTAATACCAAACAAACACTTTATCAATCTTTCTTCTTTAAGCAGCAAAATGGCCTAATCCCTTTTCCCCAGGCTCCTCTTCTTTTTCCCTCTTTCTTTCTCTATCTTTCCTATTTCTCTCTTTTCTATTTCCTATCTCTCCCTGCCATATCTTTCTCCTCTCTCTCTCTCTTTTTCTCCCTCCCTTCCTCTTTCTCTGCCTCACTTTGTCTTATGAATTTGCCTGACCCTCTGCCTTGGGATGGTTCCCTGCTAATGGGCCTCAGCTGAAGATGTAGCTTCAGGAATTTATCCTTGTCCAGGCTGTAGCAGTCTGCCTCTGTCCTGGACAGTTATTTCTCAGATACACATCATTGGTCATGGCATGAGAAGACTATATCACAAAGCGTGCATTTTAGTGGTATTTGTGAGTAATTCCATCCTTTCATGGAAAAGGAGAGCTAGTTCTATTATGACTCAGGGCCTCTTGAAAACACAATTGGGCTCCTCAGTTCAAGTAACTAAGCTCCTGCTATATATTAAAGTACATAGAATCCTATTTCATTGTGAATCATTCTACCCCCTTGGTGAAAATCAGATAAAAGATTAATGAAGGGAAAAATGACCTCCCAGAAGGTGCTCAGTAGCTAGGGCACCTGCATGTACTCTCAGCTCCCCTTTGTTTCCTCTTTCCCTCCCTAGCCACACCATCTGTGGTGCCTTAGTGAGGAATCATGGAAAAGGGCTGAAGTAGAGGTGAGAGATGTTAGTCTGACCCCGAGTCTCAGGAAGATTTGTGTCTTGCATAGGGACTGTGCTGTGATGTGCTTACTTCCTCAGTCATGTCTGACTCTTTGCAATCCTGTGGACTGTAGCCTGCCAGGCTCCTCTGTCCATGGGGACTCTCCAGGCAAGAATACTGCAGTGGGTTGCCATGCCCTCCTCCAAGGGATCTTCCCAACCCAGGGATTGAGCCCAGGCCTCCTGCATTGTAGGCAGATTCTTTACCATCTGAGCCACCAGGGAAACCTATGACTATTGGATTGGGTAGTTTATCCCTTCTCCAGGAGATCTTCCTGACCCAGGAATGGAACCAGGATCTCCTGCACGGCAAGGTGGATTCTTTACCAGCTGAGCCACCAAGGAAGCCCTGCAGAGGGGTACCAGGCCTCAAACTCAGATCTTGCAACAATATGTTCACTGTTTTTTTTTTTTTTTCTCACTGATATAGCAGACTTCTGGAAACTGGTGTGCAGGTCATCCTAGAAATGTGTGCGAAAGGTGAGTGTCAGGGAATCGAGACAACCTTCCCAAAGCAAAATGACATGTTCTGTGATGCCAGGTCAATGTGGCTGCTTCTTAGGGAGGGCAGGTCACTCTGGGTCTCTTAATTTTCTGTAAAGTTCACAAAGTAGAAGTTACCCCCCAGTTACCAGGCCAAGTGAGCTCAGTGTTGGGGGAACTCAATATTGGAAGATCGATCCTAATAGGTGCCTTAAGGAAGAAATAGTAGCATACAGCAGACTTATGTTTTTAAATTGGAAAACTGTTTTCCACGTTTATACTCATTAAACAATTCTGCCCTTTCAAAACTTTCTCCTGACACTGGATTGTTTTCTGAATCCATTAGTGGAAAGAAAGGAAGAGATGGTTGAATAATGAGTTAAAACACTAGCAATTAACTGTTGATCACTTTTTAAAAATAGGACTCAAATGGCACCTGGGAATAAACTGCCACTAACAGTACAGATAAAATGTTGATTTTTCTTTCACAATGAAAGCCAAATCCCATAAGAACGTTTCCTTTCCTCTCTTAATGATTTTTTTTTCTTTTGGGAGATTTTATATTTTTGTGCGAGGAAACAAAGAAACCTCAGTGATCAGTTCAGTTCAGTTCAGTCGTTCAGTCGCGTCTGACTTTTTGCGACCCCATGAATCGCAGCACGCCAGGCCTCCCTGTCCATCACCAACTCCTGGAGTTCACTCAGACTCACGTCCATCAAGTCAGTGATGCCATCCAGCCATCTCATCCTCTGTCGTCCCCCCCCTTAGCATCAGAGTCTTTTCCAATGAGTCAACTCTTCGCATGAGGTGGCCAAAGTACTGGAGTTTCAGCTTTAGCATCATTCCTTCCAAAGAAATCCCAGGGCCGATCTCCTTCAGAATGGACTGGTTGGATCTCCTTGTAGTCCAAGGGACTCTCAAGAGTCTTCTCCAACACCACAGTTCAAAAGCATCCATTCTTTGGCGCTCAGCCTTCTTCACAGTCCAACTCTCACATCCATACATGACCACAGGAAAAACCATAGCCTTGACTACACGGACAGTGATAGTACCTTCCTTTTTTGTAAAATGTGGGAAAACTAATGCCCTGTCAGCAAACACCATTGCTGTAAAAACCCTACCCTCTTATATCAAAATGCAGATTTCAAAGTATTTAATAGACTAATTCCAAATCAATCAAGGAGTCACTTAATCCTCAAGTCTTTATTGAGTGCTTTTTGGTAATTGGAACAGTTTCTGAAATAAGTAAGCCATGGCCTGGGAGCTGGGCCCTGTGTGTTACCTAGAGAACATTGTCTTAAAGGTGTTTGTCATAACTGCTTTTTGGCTTATAGAAAGTTTTCTATAGGCAGTGTGTATATAGACTTGTTGATGATGGTACTTGAGCAAATGATGTAACCCCTGCCAAGGAGAGCAGAGGGCAGAATAAAGCCATTCCTCTTTGGTGTGTTGGATGGTACATCAGCCAGATCCCCTGGGGGAAAATCCCATCCACAATGGCAAGGCATCCTAGTTTCCTG
This sequence comes from Bubalus kerabau, assembly GCF_029407905.1. Lineage (NCBI taxonomy): Eukaryota > Metazoa > Chordata > Mammalia > Artiodactyla > Bovidae > Bubalus > Bubalus kerabau. The sequence continues at coordinate 102,477,832 of NC_073626.1, forward strand.
GGAGGCCAATGAATACAACAACTTCTGTTTTCCTGACAGGCACAGAAGCAATCTCCCCACCCCACCCCACCCCCAACTCTCGACACCAGTCAGTGATAGCGCTGAGTGTTAAAATGGATACGCCACAGTGGTTTGAGCCTAGGAGCTGCATTAGTCAGCTGCTTGAGGTAATTAGGAACTAGAAAGTAACTTTCTAAAGGCATCCAACAGGAGAATAGAACATCCATAGGAGGAAATGGATCTTGGGGATGACAGAAGAGCAGGCTGAAAGGAAAGCTGGGGCTCCTGGGGGAATTGCTGCTGGTATGTAAAAATAGACACTTGTAGCTTATGTCTAACTGCTTATAGTTGAGTTACAAGTTGTCAGATGATTTTAACATCAACACCAGGCTTCAGCTCATTGACAAGAGTTGGAAAAGTTGGGGCTAAAGGCTAGGTTACATTCTGGGGAAGCATTTCCCTGACTCATTCTTTTCCTCAGCCTCTGCTAATTCAGCACCTGAGCCCTCTAAGTTATGCATTTCTTCAGTATTTGGTTTTTAAATAAGTGCCAACACTCTGAATTCTGAAAAAGTGCCTGAAGGGGCATTGAATATTCTTTTGACGGCAGTATTATTTTTATCCTGACATTCCTGATAAGATTATCTTGAATGGAAGCAAAACAAAAGAAGTTTTGTTTTCCTCGCATGATCTGTAATTAAAAATGCTGGGGTGGTCTATATATGGCCCAATAATCATTTTTCATTGCCCCTCAATTGATCCATGCAGTGATTGGGATGGTAATAAGTGAGGAGAATATTTGCGTAAACCCCTTCTCTTGAGATGGAGGTGGGGGTCTCTTGTCACAATGAAATGCAGTGGAGAGGTGTGTTCAAGGACTTTGGTACGCAGACAATGGACGTGAGGCCTGAATAGAAAGCCTGTAAATATGGCTTCTTCTGACGTAGAACCCTCGTGCTGTTCAGGCCCCTGGCTCCCCTTGAGCCTTGAGTAAAAACTGTTGATGGTAATAAATGCAGCTCCACTTTATGACATGAATAAATTCCCAGAAGAGATTCTAATTTCCCTGAGCCTAAAATCTCACTGGAGCAGGTACTCCAGAGTTAAGGTGCAGATCATGAATTCACTGAGCTGCCTCAACCCAAGTGGAGTTGAAGCTGGTTTGACTCACACTTTAATTCAAATAAAACCACCCTCCTGAAAAAATCCTCAGTTGTAGGTTACTAGGAGAAACAGTTTAGCTGAGAAATACGAGGCCTCAGAAATTAGAGGTTTTCTAGCAACTCCGAAAAGTGCTTGCACCCCAGTTAACAATGATGGAGAGTCCCAGGTGTTCCATTTTGTCCTCACAGTAGCCCCTGAGAGGCAGGTACTACTATTATTTGCCTTTAGAGCTGAGGACCCTGAGGCTTTGTTGAAGCCATAAGTGATTCGTCTCAGGTTAGTCAACTTGAATAACCTGAATCAGGTTTTGAACCAAGGTCAGAGGAGCCTGGCAGGCTACAGTCCATGAGGTCACAGAGTCAGACATGACAGAGCGACTAAGCACACACACACTGTTCTTATTTTGGTGTAGTCCACTCTGAGACTGCTCTGCACAGACAATTTTTAACACAGCAACAAAATGCAAGCCAATGGGATTGAAGTCCGTCTGGCTTGCATAAAGTAATTAGCTCCTTGTATCATAATTGCTGGTCAGCAGGACCACCTTCCCATCTTCCCTCCCCAGATGGGAATCACCTTGAGAAGGGACTGGACCTCATTTTTCTTGTCTCATAACACCTAAATCAGAGCCTGGATGTTGAAATACACTCAGCAAGTCCATATTTGAGGGAACAAATGGGATCCAAATGTCTGAGCATAAAGCTTAGAAGGAAAGGGGAAGAGAGAAATGCACGTGTCATTCAGAATATCCCCATTCTGTGTCAATGAAATGACCGATTACAACCATCTGTGAACTAGCTTAGACTGGGCAAATACCAATAGCAGCCCTGGGACCTTGAGGAAGGAGAGGCAAAGGGAGCAATCAATAGGCATCTCTTGTGGCTGCTGCTGGACAGGTCCTCTGTGTAAGGCTCCTGGGTAAGATTATAGAGAGCAGCCATCTTGTCATTATCAAAAGCAAAGTGAAATTGGAGCTTAATGACATGAGTGTTCAAAGGGCAGTGGGAGAGGGAACAATGTCATTAGAACAGGTAAGGAGGGGGCCTGTGAAAGGGGCACTTTTAAAAGCTGATGGTGTACTGAGACTAATAGATTTACTGGGCATGGTAAATAGGGTGAGACAAGGTCTATTGTGCAGGGCTCAGCCAACAGTGTCTCACAAAGAATGATGGATTAAGAAGAGAGGGGGAAAGGATGAAATCAGAGACCCAGGGAAACAATGAGGATATGAGAAGCAGTGGTAACGCAGAAGTGCAGCTGAAATGGCAGGCAGAGTTCTTTAGTCAAGTCTGTGAAAAAAGGAATTGACTAACAAGTGCGAGAATAATTCATGAAGACAATAATCATTGGTGAGATGGGAGCAGGATGTGTCTTTTTAATATAGCTTATCACAGATTAATAGGATTGGAGAATAACTTGTCTATCTCTACTACAAGGCTGTATTTAAGTATTGCCCCTTCATTTTACATGCATGTGGAATCAATCTCCCCACATACACATACATATATAATATATACATACACACACACGTATATATACCAACACACATAGTTTGATGAGAAAAAGTCTCCAGGGAAGATTTTTAGAATGTCCTTCCATAGCATGTTTTTATTCTTGCAGACTGTACTGTGGGGCATTTTGTTCCCAGATATAATCCTGCTGCCTATCATTAGTGGAAAGGAACAGCTGCTAATGACAACCGTGTACTCACTTCTGATAAATGGAGGCTGTTGTTAGTCTCTGCTTTTTCTTCATTTTTATTTCGTGGCTCTGAGAAGCTCCTGTGCTTCACCCTCCATGGTTGTGCCCTCTCAGGCAACAGTTACTCTTGCTGATGCTCAGCAGAATCCTCATGGGCAGCTCAGCCAACCCTATTGCTACCTGACTGAGTTGTTTTCCGGGTATCACCAATTCTGTGAAAGCTTACTGACAGCTAGTCGGGGGTGGCACTTTATGTTTGCATATAGGATGAGATAAGGTGCATTTCAGCAAGGACATAGATTCTCAGGAGATGTATGAGTTCAGGGGCCATTCCCCCCCCCTCCCCACGGGATTGCAACTGAGTCTGAGGTCCCACTAAAAACATCTGGGGATATCCGCAAGAGATTTAACACGAGCAGCTTGGAAGGGGTCTAGTAGCTCGTCAAGAGAAGTAGAATGTATATGGGAAGGAAGAGTCAGTAACTGGAAAATGGTCAGGACCTGAAGATTCTCCCAGTTCCTTAGTTCCTCCCCTTTCTTTGTACAGCCCACTATCAGGATCTGTCAGTTCCACAACTGCAGATTCAACTAACTTTGAATTTCATTTTGCTGTTGGTTGAACCCTTGATCCATGGATGTGGGATCCCGACTATATTAGGCCATTTTATGTAAGGGATTTGAGCATTCTCAGGGCATCCTGGCACCAATCCCTGGCAGATAAGGAGGGACAACTGTACTAATTTGCTGTTTCTCCTTCTCTCTTTAGCCATATGCCTTTAGGAGGAATCATAGGATAATAAAGTTGGACTATCTCTGTTATCTTGGGCTTCTTAGTCTTAACCAAGACTAAGTCTTCTGGGGTTGGATATCAGTTAAGATGCACTCAGCTTCAGAAGACAGAACTCAAAATGGTTTAAACAATTTGTAAATTAAGTAGCTGGAGCTTCCCTGGGGGCTGAGTGGTAAAGAATCCACCTGTCAGTATGGGAGACACAAGCTGGATCCCTGGGTCGGGAAGATCCCCTGGAGAATGGAATGGCAACCCACTCCAGTATTCTTGTGTGGGAAATCCTATGGATACAGGAGCCTAGTGGGCTACAGTCCTTGGGGTCACATAAAATCAGATATGACTTAGCTACTAAGCAACAACAAATAAAGTAACCCACTAACAGGAAGTCTGGAAGGTTTCTTGTTAGGATACCTTCTGGGTTTATCATTTTTAGTGTTTCATCACAGACTCATGTTCTCTATCCTTCTGCTCTGACATTCTCACCATATTGATTTATCTTCTAGATTTCCCTTTATGAGTTCAAGGTAGCCACTGTAGTTGCAAGCCTAACATGCAAATACAAAAAGGGAGATTTCTCCTTGAATGTTTAGTTTCAAAAGTGAAAAGCTTTTTCCTCAGGTCCCTGGTTAGACTTCCTATGAAGAATGGGAACACCATCATTAGCTTCAGTCAATCATGATTTCCCACTTGGGGCCACAAGTGTCCTCACCTCTTTGAAGCCTATGGCCATGGGTCCCCTGAGTAAAATCTGGGTTCTCTCAGCAAAGAAGGAGGAGATGGGGAGGGGAAGAATGTGGGGAGTTGGTAATTGCTGTAGCGTAGGCAACAACAGTAGAGAAGGGCATGGCCACACATTCCGATATTCTCTTCTGGAGAATCCCATGGACAGAAGAGCCTGGCGAGCCACAGTCCGTAGGGTTGCAGAGTTGGACACAACTGAAGCAACTTAGCATGCATGCACGCATGCACACATGCAACAACAGGGTCTCTCACAGGAAATTTGGCCCAAAAGCCAGCCAATTCACTCGTATTTCCATTGAGTGATACATAGTTTCAGTGTCAATATAAGCCACTATTTTTGGTTAGAACAGTCCCCCCTTATTGGTAGTTTTGCTTTCAGCAGTTTCAGTTATCCACAGTCAGTCACAGTCCAAAAATATCACATGAAATATTCTAGAAATAAACAATTCAGAAGTTTTAAAAAGCACTCTGTTCTGATGATCATGATGAAATTTCACACCATTTCCCTCCTGCCACATCCTGCCCCAGATGTGAATCATCTTTTTGTCCAGAGCATCTCGCCTGTTGGTCACTTAGCAGCCGTCTTGGTTATCAGATCAACTGTCCGAGTACCGCAGTGCTCCTGTTCAAGTAACCTTATTTACTTAACAATGGTCCCAAAGTACAAAGAGTGGTGATGCTGGCAATCCAGATATGCCAAAGAGAAGTCATAAAGTGCTTCCTTCAACTGAAAAGGTGGAAGTTTTCAACTTAATAATGAAAGGAAAAAAATTGTATAATGAGGTTGCTAAGATTTATAGTAAGAACAAATTTTCTATCCATGTTATTGTAAAGGAAAAAGAAATTCCTGCTAATTTTGCTGTTGCTCCTATGACTACAAAAATTATGGACAAAGTAAGTGATTAGTACTTAGTAGTTAAGATGAAAAAGGCATTAAATTTGTAGAGTATTTTGACAGGGAAAGACTACATTCACATAGCATTTATTACAATATATTGTTATTATTGTTCTATTTTTAGTTATTGTTGTTAATCTTATACTGTGACTAATTAATAAATTAAATTTTATCATAGGTATGTATGTATAGGAAAAAAGTATATATAGTATATGTAGGGTTTGGTTCTACAGGTGGTTTCAGGCATGCATTAGGGATCTGAGAATTTATTTTCTATGGATAAGGGAGGATTACTCTATTTGGATCACAAGATTGAGATCATGGTTCATTTCGTATTCATTTGGTAGCCCAGCACCGATCAGTTGAGCATTTGACTTTGTTCTCAAAATACATAGGCAATAGAAATTAAATGGTAATTGTGATTCTTCTGGGCTTCCCTGGTGGCTCAGATGGTAAAGAATCTGCCTGCAATACAGATTTTGATTTTCCCCACCCCATGGACTATACAGTCCATGTAATTCTCCAGGCCAGAATACTGGAGTGGGTAGACTTTCCCTTCTCCAGGGGATCTTCCCAACCCAGGGATCGAACCCAGGTCTCCTGCATTGCAGGCGGATTCTTTACCAGCTAAGCCACAAGGGAAGCCCAGTAGTGATTCTTCTATTAATGAGAAGCTAGTACTGAATACTGATAAAAATGTACCTATATAATTTAAGAAGTAATCATTTTATCACAGAAGTCTTAGAGATTATGAAACAATCATTATCAAATACAATAATAGTTACTATTAAATGACTACTTATTATGGGCCAGGAACTACATGTATTATCTCATTTAATTTCCTTGTCAATTCTGCAAGACAGGTAGTATATTCTCCACATTATTGATGAAGAAACTGAGGCCCAGAAAAACTAAGTTGCTCAGAGTCTAAATCAAAGAGAGAAGAGATCACATGACATAAGGATTAAAGGGCATGACATAGATATAGGACCAAATCCTGATTCCATTACTTATTGTAACCTTGGCAAAGTTACTAAATTTTCTGTTTCAATTGTCATCTGTAAAATGAGGATAAGAATAATACTTACCTCACAGAGTTATTGTGACATAATATTGGTAAAGCAATTTCACCAGGACTAGTTTTAGGAACTCTGTAATTAATAAAAATTAATACTTACAACTAAGTGACAGAGCTAGGATTTGGTTGAAGGGCTGGCTAGTTGCTTCCTTTCCCTTTTTCCATGCTGCCTCCAGGGACTAGCTGTGCAAACAATGGGCCAAGTGGCCACAGGAAGTTTTGTGTTATTAAACAACCGGAAAACATACTTTTCCAAGAAACATATTTTGGGTTAAGGGTGAGAGAAAACATGTAAACATGTCACTACCAGATATGCCTTGGTTATTTTTATTTCTTTTCATATTTCTGTTTAGAATATTATCATTTTGATAAACCAGATAACCCAGAGATACAGTTAGTTATTGTCAAGTAAAAATGAATCACCTATACATCCTGAGCAAGGACTAATCTTTTAGCTAATTGGGACTCATGGGGACAAGTTATCACAGTTCCTAGGCATGATATGTTAGTTCTACAATTCATTGCCATATTATTGCTGAATCTTTCTTCAGGATCTGACTATAGAAATGGATATTTCCTTTTGCTAAATAAATACTATCTTAATATAGGATTTATTCTTATTCCATTTTGGAAGTTCTTCTTCAGAAGCAATTATGAAAGTTATGCATGCTTATATATAATTACTTTGTTGGCCCCCATGAGCAGGATCTCTGAGAGTTGACTCCATTTATCATGTCTATCTTCAGGGCATAGAGAGGAGTCATGGGGGAACAAATTGTTCTATTATTCACTCCCAAGATTTCTTTGTAGCTTGGTGACAGATTTCTGCACCCATTTTTTTCCCTTGAGAAGGAAGAGATGTCCCCATCATATGGGGAACAAATGCAGGTAAAAGGAAGCTTTTATGGAGCCCTTATCTGACACTGTCATGTCTGGTCTGAGAAGAAATGAAACTTCTTCTTCCTTCCTGCTCCCACTTTATTCACATGTTTCTTATCCTTGTTTAACTCCCTGAGCTTTTAGGTAACATCCCTTAGATAACTTCTCATTCCTACCTCCATTTATGTCCCTCTTGGTTTCTTTTCATAGTTGTCTACTCTGGTCTGCCTACATCTTTAGCCCCCACAATGCATAATATCTTTTTGCAAGGCTTTTCTTTTTTCTGCTTCTTTGGGAGTATCCATCATGTTCTTCCTCACTGTTCTCATCTTTGGCCCTCACCTGGCTCTGCTCAAGTTTGCCTATGGCATTCTTGGCATCCATCCACGGATCCCATCCTGGCCACACATACTTGCCTTTCAACTAAGATTTAACCTGTAGGATGAGGTTCAATTACTCCACTGCATATTATAGTTCATTTTTTAATGTGTCTGCCACATAAGTGGCTCATGTACTCCATGTTTCAGAATTCAAATTCCTACTCTTTGTTCTATATTCTTCTTTCTTCCCCTTTCTTATTATAATAAGAGTAAACCATAAACCTGTCTTAAATAATGAAATGTAAGACTCAGATGTGGAAACAGATTTTAAATTTCTACAAAGGAAGAGCCTCATAGTCCATTGTAAGTTACTACAATGCCCTTCTTGGAACTTCTCTGAATGCCATAATTATTACTGCTTCACTAACTTATTCGGTGCTTTAATTATTCTAGGTGTATAATTACAGAGCCGTTTGTGTACATGTTTTGGCTCTAATTTGATTGTCAACCCCAAGATAGAGGTCTCCGACATAGTGTCCAACTCAATTCCCAGCACATTCCTATGCAGGAAGTGTTGGTGCTGATAATGAGTGGAGAGGGTATTGAAGAGGAAGATGAGTGAAGCCCTGCAAGAATGGAACCTCTGAGAAAGACCCATCAAACTCATTCAGGACACCCCTTCATTTTCTCAGTGGATATCTAGAAGATTATCTTTTCTCTTATGGGGTTAGTGTAAGTTACCAGTTTAGTAATTTGTCATGAATCAAGGCCAAGTGAATAACAGTGAGAGTGGCACTGCTTTAGTGCCTACCAGATCTGCTATTTGGATCTAGTTTTCAGATATTACTAACTGGCCTCAGTTCTTAGTTACTTGTTCTTGTTTTTTAGTTGCTGAGTGACCCTATGGATTGTAGCCTACCAGGTGCCTCTGTCCATGGGATTTCCCAGCATAATTACTGGAGTGGCTTGCCATTCCTTCTCCAGGCAATCTTTACAACCCAGGGACCAAACCCACATCTCCTGCAGGTGAATTCTTTACTACTGAGCCACCAGGGAAGCCCTCTTAGTTCCTATTGAATTCAATAGGAATTCCCTCTAATCAGGTGAAGAGATGGACACCCACTGGTGCAACTTCAGCAAGGCCTCATGATGGCTACTTTGGCTTCTGATCAACTTGTTTGAATACTATTGACCAAAGTGAACTGATTTGGCATCATATTAAGCCAAACTTGAATTTGCTGCCCGTAATTTTGATTTGATGGTATAAAGTAATCATGCAGTAACTGTCTTGACCAACTCAGCCTTTTAATGTTTAAATTCTGTGTTAAATTAAAAAAAATTCTTAGAAGAGAAAAGAAGAGAGCCTAACACATTTTAAGAAACCACAAGCACCTTGTGAAAAGTCAACTTGTAAAATCCCAGCTGTTGAAGTAGTATATTTAGTAACTCTTCATACCTACAGTAGGTATGAATGCAGGGTATGCATGTGTGCACACATATGTTTTGGATTTATTTCAGTAGAAAAAAGTACTCAGGGACAAGTTGATCAAGGTCTGTCTATATTGCTTTTTCTTTCTGTGATAATCCTGTAGCTGTTGGATATTCTGGGACAACCATTTTACTTTTTTCAATCTTAGTCTCTCATCTCCAAAATATGAGGATGTGACTATATGCTTCCTAAGGCTCTCTCAAGCTCTCACTTTATGATTAATTGTCAATAATATGGAAGAGTCATGAAGATACTTTCTTTCAGAAGATGCTGTCCGGAACAAAAATAATGATGACTAGTAGCTATATTTTAACCTGAGAAGGGTGGATATTTATTTAATGTTATAGACTGAACGTTTGTGTCCCTGCAGCATGCATACATTGAAACCCTAACCCCTAATGTAATAGCATTAGGATGTGGAGGCGATTAAATCATGAGAATGCAGCCCTCACGATGGGATTGGAAGTGAAAGTCTTAGTCACTCAGTCAACTCTTTATTACCCCATGGACTGTAACCCTCCAGGCTTCTCTGTCCATGGAATTGTCCAGGCAAGAATACTAGAATGGGTTGCTGTTCCCCTCCCAGGGCTCGAACCTGCGTCTCCTACATTGCAGACAGATTCTTTACCATCTGAGCCACCAGGGAAGCCTGATGATGGGATTAGTGCCCTTATAAGAGAAACTCCAGAGTACTTCCTCACCCATTTTATTATGTGCGAGCACAGCAAGAAGATGACAATCTATGAACAAGAAAACATGCCCTCAGCACAACTGAATCTGCCAGCACCTTGATATTGGTCTTCCCAGCCTCCAGAACTGTGAAAAATCAATTTCTGTCCTTTATAAGTTACCCAGTCTATTGCATTTTGTTATAGCAGTTCAAGAGGACTGAGGCACATAGGGACAGAGATTTTTTTTAATCACTTATTCCTCTGGCTTTACTTTGTGCTCCACAAGTGTACATATTTATTCTCCCAATTCCATTTCTGAATTTCTCTATCTCATTCCTTCATCTATTCATTCATATATCTGTAAATATTTTTGGTTGTAACCTGCAGAAGAGACATTCATCTGCCCAGCCTCAGTTTCCTAGCATGTGAAATCAGGGATCTGGGGGTAGGTGGAGTTTCAGCTCTTCAGCAGCACTAATGTTCTTCAACTCCATTAAGGTATTTCCTGCATAATCCTGTTAGGAGGAAGAGGCCATCCAATCCTTCACCCTCTGTGCATTTATTCTCCCTACAGGTGCATTGTTTTTTTTTCTCCTGGTATGTTCTCTCAGATGGCAGCAGAGCAAAGAATGAGGTAACTGTTGAGGATTGGCTGCCAAAACCTTATGTGGGAAAACAGAGTTTTCCAGAATTGATATTTCTAGGAATGATTGAAGAAAAAAAAAAAAAAAGACGCAGTTCAACTTGGCAGGGTTAACAACACAGGCAGCAGGCTCTTGGGCTCAGCTGCCAGCATGACCTCAAATAAACTAGCTTTGCCTGACAGGACACCTGACAGGAATGCAGGGTGTGGAGTGGCCCGCAGGCTGCAGGAATGGCATGGAGAAAATGGAGAGCTGAAGAACTGCCGGGCAGTGATGTAGGATGTCTCTAGAGGCTTCCAAGTCAGCACTAGCCAGAGATGACTGCTACAGACTTCAGACGTGAAGAAGTGTGTGGGGCCAGCTCCTAAGTGCTAAGGGAATATGGTCAATTGTTAGCTGTTCTTTCTGATTTCTTTCAAATCTCATTTCAAGTCTCTTTGAGAGGAATGGCTCTTCCTCCTGGTTTCTCTGGAAACTGGTCTGTAATGGAGAGAGTCATCTCTCTGGGGAGTTGTCTTTTAGTATTTTATTACTATTCGTATGTGTATGATGCACTTTCTGATCTCTAGCTGTGACTGTGTTTTATGTAGATGGATTAGGTGGAGAATTGGAATTCAGGAGTTCCACACCTTTTCTACTTGGTGGTTGATCTCTCCTTGCTAAGAGACATCTAATTGATGAGAACTTGTGTGAAGGCCTGAGAAGTTGAGAGAGACCAGCAAATAGAGCTGGCAAGAACCTCAGTGACAGCCTAACCTGGCCCCTCTCTTTAGACATGAGGGAAACATCCTGCATCTTTGTAGGGTGTACCACCACCAGTCAGGGCTTCTGATTCCACTTCACTCTTTCTGCCATCTTCATTCCCTCAATTTAAAAAAGGGCAAATGTGCTGTTCATAAGCATGTAGCATAAGCAGATGACCTTCGGGGCCAGCAGAGTGTAATAGGATATATGTCAGAGGATTCCCCAAAGTAAGGTTAGAGCCAGATTTAGAAGAAGCTGAATTTTGAAACCTGCTGTAGGGCATAGATATTTGGAGCTGGACTAGGCCTTAACAATCCTGTCATCCATAACCCTCCCTTTACAATTAAGGCCTAAAGAGATGAAGTGATTTTTGTACTCTGTTGAAAAGCAGCTTTATCAATACAATACTGTAACCTCTTTTTCCATTTTGTAATTTGGCTTTCTGACCCCAGTTTGCCTTCCCTTTCCCTCTTTTTGACTGTGACTTGCCAATTTTTAAATTTTTTTTAAAGGGGGTCCCATCAGTTTTACTTATATACCATTTACTGAATTTCTTTTACGTCTTTTTTTTTTTTTTTTTTAATGCAAATCCATAAATAGTACCTTAGATCTGCTCTCACACACCCTTCCTGGAGAAGGTAAAACAAGTCTTTGCCTGATTCACGTGATGTGCATGGCTTGCAGCTACAGCATGTTGTTGCTCTCTCATGCAGACATTCCTGTCCCACTGGCCCCCCCTTCCTGGCTCTCCTGGCAATAGTCCTTTTTCAGACCTTCCACCACTTTGTAATGTTTATTCCCCTAGGTGTATTTGTCTCAACTATTTTTTGATGCCAAATTTCAGTTGATTTCCTCTCCTTGTTTTCAAGGTCCTTTTGCCTCCAGCTGCTGTAGACAAACACCATTGTAATCACAATAGCAAGACTGATTTAACTGATAATTGACAAAACAGCCTGGAGTAATCATCACCTCTCATTCATGACTTCTCTATTCAAAATTTCCTCCCTAGAAATTATGGATTTGACTAAGGTTTTCTGGTCCAGAAATCTGTCAATATCTGGATCCTAAGTCAGCATAGAGTATGCAGTTATCTAAAGGCATTTCTGGGGCTTCTCACTCTTACCCTTCTTCTGCTTTCCCTGAAACAATGCTTCTCTTCTTAGGCTTCCTCCTCCTTATCTAGTGGATTGGTGCTAAGTGGCCCAGCCCTTCAGTATTTCATATTCAAAAAGCTCCCCTGTTTTTAGGAGCAGCTTTAAAGTCCTTTCTTCAGGGCTGTCTGCAATATCATTTGGGCCATTGACTCTAACAGATCAAAGGAAGGAGTTCATTCTAAGTTTTCCGTGACTCTTGATTAGTACGGCTGGAGATTAGAATGACCCAGGTAGCCCCATTCTCAGCACAGTTTTCTTGGGTTTATGCGCTTGAGGCAGAGAAGGCAATGGCACCCCACTCCAGTACTTTTGCCTAGAAAATCCTATGGACGGAGGAGCCTGGTAGGTTGCAGTCCATGGGGTCGCGAAGAGTCGGAGACTGAGCGACTTCACTTTCACTTTTCACTTTCATGAATGGAGAAGGAAATGGCAACCCGCTCCAGTGTTCTTGCCTGGAGAATTCCAGGGAGGGGAAGCCTGGTGGGCTGCCGTCTTTGGGGTCACACAGAGTCGGACACGACTGAAGCGACTTAGCAGCAGCAGCAGCAGCAGCATGCACTTGAGGACTGCAAAATCCTCTGCACTTTCCCACTTCCACTCAGTCCTGTGGCATCCTGTGTACCTCTCCTACCCATGCCAACTTTGTGTCGTCTTCTATACCTCTTCCATCCACAGCCACCCCTGCAGAACCTTCTACATTTTCCCATCTATGTCAGTTCCACGGGACTCCTCTTCCCCACCATGGTCAGTCATCAACTCAGGTTCCATCCAGCTGCTTGGAATGACTTTTCAGAATGTAGATTGCCTGAAGTGGCATATGATGATGAATGTGTATTTTTTCGTTTATTCTAACTAGTAATTTTTTCCTCAGGCTGGTGACTTAAAAGTAAATTTTTCATGGCTTTCTCTCTGTTCCAAACTATAAAAAGACCTAGATCAGATAAGTAGGCATCAGTCAACACAGTTTCACTCCATGCAAAGGCATTATGAAATCTCTAGGTCCTTCCAATTGTTTTTTTGGAAGTTCATTAACAGAGGGCAAAGCATATCAGTAGCAGCTTTGTACTGTGAAATCAGTCATTTTTAAAATCTATCCCAAATCATCTTCAAAACACAAAATACATTCTCAGTAAAGTTCTCTGTTTCCCAAAAGGCTTATTTCAGCAACTTGACTTCCAGGTGGTTTGTTTTCTCTATCTTCAAGGATTTCATTCTGGCCTGAGTAATTAGGATGTTTTGTTGGCGTGGATCTCCTCAACCTGCCCAGAGCCATTTGTCCAATGAAAATGTTTTCCTAAAATTTATTATCAAGGGAAACTAAAATACATGAGTGCTTAGTTGTTCAGTTGTCAGTCGTGTCTGACTCTTTGCAACCCCATGGACTGTAGCCCGCCAGGCTCCTCTGTCCATGGGGATTCTCCAGGCAAGAATACTGGAGTGGTTGCCATGCCCTCCTCCAGGGTATCTTCCTGACCCAGGGATCGAACCCAGGTCTCCTGCATTGCAGGTGCATTCTTTACCATCTGAGCCACCAGGGAAGCCCAAATCCTCCCTAAGCATCTTCTTAAGTCATATCTAGTTTTACTTAACTGGTAATATTATTTTAACTTCTAATATTCCTAAACATTTTTATTTATTGTTGCCTAGAGAGCTCTTCTAACAGATGTTTTTTTTTTTTTTAATTTCTAGAAAATATATTAGGGCCAAAAGTGCATCTGATCTGCTTAAGATCTGATTTTGATAGGACCTAAAATTCTTGCATAAGAAAGGAAGATATAGATAGAAGAAGAGGATGAGAGAAATTTTGAGACCATTGACTTTCTGTCTGCTTGACGCTGGTACATTAGCCCTTATCAAAGTTAGGAGAGCTGATACAACACAGCCTTTGTACGTATTGGATCAATACCTGGCAAACAGCCTGAAGGTCAGATAAAGTACTTAGGCAGGCAGTTTGCCAGACTAAAGAGATGTCAAGAAAATCAATTAGACTCTAAAGAAAGAGTAGCAAGGTAACTAAAAATCACATCTTGAAAGGCTCTCTGTATTTCAAAGGTGTTTTATATACTTGCACAATATCTTTATCTCATTCATAAAATTACATTTGATAAGCAATTAAAACTATCCTTGGGTTACCTGAGGTCATCTCACAAATGACTGTAAACACCTGCACTGCCCTAGATTAGAAATAGCTACAAAGGATAGAGATTTAATCAGATTCTTTCCAGGGAATAAGATTACATAACTTTTGATTAATTTATTCTTTTTCCATATTGATTACTTTATATGCGTTTGCAATGCCAAAGATGCCCTTGTTATTTGAGTGGTCATAGACAACATGGACTTTGAGTACTCAAGGATGCCAGGTAATTTACTTAATTATAGCTGTTCCAAGTCAAAAAATAGAAGGGGAAAAGCAGGACTGATTGCTTTGTAAATTTTTTCATCAGCAAGCAAAAGAAGCCTACTGTTTACTATGTGGAAGGCAGAAATATTCTTGGTATTTGTTTATCAGCAAAATCTTTTTGTTATATATATAGTCCCTTCTCTGTCCCAGGGAACTTGTGGGCACATTTTAGTATAAATAACGTGATGATACTCTATTTATCCTGTGTCATATGATTTTTCTGGTGTTGTTACATAAGACTACTGACAGTTTGTATTTGTAGAAATATTTCTCGGCTTCAGGAAGTTTTTGTTCGGTCTGGGGGAGAATTAATTTAGGCATTTCAATACCCTGTCAATAGAGATTTATTCCTAATGGATATTTGCCAAGGACAAATTTATGAAACTGTGCTAAGTCCTGGGTGGAGATACCATGATGAACTAAGCAGATATGGTCTCTGCTTTCATGGAGCTTACAGTCTAGTGAGGGAAACAGGCAAGGCAAGTCACTCTAAAACTGTGTATAATTAAAAAGTAAGATAAATGTGACAAAGCAAAAAATAAAACAAAATGTGAAAAATGTAGTAAGTTCAGTCACAAAGACGGCAAAGAAACAGGTGGTGGTGAGCATTTCAGGGAAAAGGAACAGCCTGCCCAAGAGTCTCAGGTTGAGGGACCATTATGGGCCAGATCACACAGATCCTTGTAGGCCATTTCAATTTATTACAATTAAAAAAGAGTGTGCCTGCAATGCAGGAGACCTGAGTTTGATCCCTGGGTCAGGAAGATGCCCTGGAGAGGGGGATGGCAACCCACTCCAGTATTCTTGCCTGAAGAGTTCCATGGACAGAGGAGCCTGGAGGACTTGTAGAGAGTCTGACAGGACTACAAGACTAACACTTTCACTCTCGCCACAGAAGACTACAGTTTCCTTTTTTTACCTTTTCTTTTAACCTCTATTATCTGTGGTTGGTAACAGGTTAATTGCAATAACAATAAATAGTGATATTTGTTGTTTTGGATTTAAAGAACTTTAAGATTCATGTCAAAGCAATGTTGCTGGAGAGCATGCCATGGGGACAAGACTAAAGTGGTTGGCTGTGTGAGTGTCTGCACAAAGGAATAAGGGAACACATATGCATGCCATAGGATTCTGGAGTGGGTTGCCATGACCTCCTCCAGGGGTTCTTCCCGACCCAGGGATCAAACCCACATGTTTTATATCTCCTGCAATGGCATAAGGGTTCTTCCCACTAGCACCACCTGGGAAGCCCCTGAATACTCTTTGGAAGGACTGATGCTGAAGCTGAAGCTCCAATAGTTTGGCCACCTGATGTGAACAGCTGACTTATTGGAAAAGACCCTGATGTTGGGAAAGATTGAAGGCAAAAGAAGAAGAGGGCAACAGAGGATGAGATGGTTGGATGGCACTGCTGATTCAATGGATATGAACTTGGGCAAACTCTGGGAGATGTTAAGGGACAGGGAAGCCTGGCATGCTGCAGTCCATTGGATTGTGACGAGTTGGACACGACTTGGAAACTCAACAACAAAAAGATTCATGTATTTGAAAGATCTTCCTGGGTCCCTGTCTTGTAGATCTTGAACTCTATTAGGTTGATCTAACAGAACTTGACTTTTCAGATGAGTCTCACTTTTTACCCTGATCATAGTACAGACCAAGGATCTTCAAAGATCTACCTTTACTGATGCAATAATTTTGTGCAGTTCAGCACTGAGTCAGTCACATCACTCTCAGTATGGACATAGGGGAATCACATTTCCCAGGGCTTTGCCTCTTTACCAGGCACCCTGATGTTTTAAGCTGCAGTCCTGATACAAATTGCCTGCCCATTTGGATGCCTATCAATTATCCCCTACTTAGTTGTCCACCTGTTCATACCTTGAATTCCAACTGCTCCTTTGACCCTGGTTAACTGAACTCAAATCTAGTGTGCCCTTTTGCCTTTGACCAATCACCCTGTCTAGGTTCTGCTTTCCATCCTTATGAACCTGTAGAATCATACATAATGGCATCTTCTAGAATCTACATGCCTTAATCCCAGTTACAACAGCCTGAGGTACTAACTCCTTTTCTTGCAAGGGCCAAAGGATCATTGAAAATAAGTGCAAAGCTTCCTTTTGTATATATGTGCAATCCAATTACTTATCCTGTTCAGGTAGTTTATCCTGACTTCAATAATATTAACATAATGTTATAAAACATGGGCTTTGTAGCTAGAGGGCCTGGGCTACACCACTTACTGTTGTGTGTAGACTTTCTCAAGTTATTTAACTACTCTGGTTTCCTTATCTGTAGAATGGGGGAATAATTTTTGGGAGAATTAAATAAGTAAATACATGTATAACCCCTAGAATGTTGCCTGGTAGATGTTTTACAACATCTTCATAAATGTTAGCTAGTAAGTGGTAGAATTAGGATTTAATCCTGGACCAAAGTCCAGAGCACATACTTAAGCATATATTTCCTCCCAACTTCTTAAGACAGGCATCTTCAAACCACCATCTTTGGACCAAATCCAGCCAAGGAGTTAAAAGTAGTTTTTTATGTTTTTAAAGGGCTGTGAAAACAAACCAACCAGCAAAGAAACAAAGAAAAATATGTGACAGAGAACTTACGTGACTCACAAAGCCTAAAATATTTGTTGTATTTTTATAAAAACCATTTTTTTTGCTGATGCCTGGTTTAATGTCTTGCTCTGCATCATCCATGTTCTGTGATTTGGGGCAAGCCTCTATTTTCTCATCTGCAAAAGGGAGATTATAAGACCCATGTTGCAAGGTTATATAAGGACTAAAATCAATAGCATACAGGCAAGTACCAGCAAAAAGCTCTAAAGGTAATAGATGCCTGCTAAATGTAAGATTCCTTCCTTCCTTTCCTTTGTGAGTTTTATGTTTACTTCTCTTAAAATACCATTAAAGCTATTTTTAATATTATAGAATTATAATTATGTCAGTCTAGATAAGCAGCCTACAGAGGGGCTTCTGAGTGATGATTTACCAAAGAGAACCAGAGTATGTGGAAGGGGCTGGTAACCTGAAGCTGTAGTAATTTAGATGGGCTCAGTGGTGTCTGTAAATGAGCTGTGAATGGGAGGTGGCCCTCCTAGGAAATGGTGAAAACAAAAACAAAAACAAAACATTATTTGCTATCAAGGTCAAGTAGACGTTTGGGTGAATTTAAAACAATATGTGTTGACTTATTCTCCTGAGAAAGGAGAGCTAGAAATTCTCAAATATTCTTGCACTGGATGGTTATTATTATTATTATTTTAAAGCTTTTTATTTTGTATTGGGGTATAGCTGATTATACTGTGGTGGCTTAAAAGGTAAAGAGTCTTACCTGCAAAAAGAGACCCAGGTTCGATCCCTGGGTCAGGAAGATCCCCCAGAGAAGGAAATGGCAACCCACTCCAGTGTTCTTGCCTGGAAAATCCATGGACAGAGAAGCCTGGCAGGCTATAGTCCATGGGGTCCCAAAGAGTCAGTCAGGACTGAAACAACTTCATTTCATTTCATTTCATAGCTGATTAACAATGTTGTGATAGTTTCAGGTGAACAGTGAAGGAACTCAGCCACATATATACATGTATCAATTTTCCCCCAAACTCTCCTCCCATCCAGGCTGCCACACAACATTGAGCAGAGTTCCATGTGCTATGCAGTGGGTCTTTGTTGGTTATCCATTTTAAATCCAGCAGTGTGTACATGTCCATTCTAAACTCCCTAACTATCCCTCCCCCACATCCTTCCCCTGGAAACCATAATTTGGCTAAATCTGTGAGACTGTTTCTGTTTTATAAGTAAGTTCGTTTGTATTATTTTAGATTCTATAAGGGATATCATATGATATTTCTTCTTCTCTGACTTCACTCAGTCATGTATATTATTACATTTTCTTTTTGCAGGTATGAAGTGTTCACAAAAGTATGTTTGAGTCTTGTAATACTGTACTTGTAATACTGTAAACAGTATCCATTTTGATATTTACATTCAGGCCTATGTAAGGCCAGCTTTTAGATGCTTTCCAGTAGTGAGGGAACTAAGAATGATAAAGAATAGATCATTCAAAGACAAAGTGTGATGAGAATATAAAATTATGTACCGTGGATGAATCACAAACTGGAATCACGATTGCCGGGAGAAATACCAACAACCTCAGATATGCAGATGACACCACCCTAATGGCAGAAAGCAAACAGGATGAAGGTGAAAAAGAAGAGTGAAAAAGCTGGCTTAAAACTCAACATTCAAAAAACTAAAATCATGGCCTCTGGTCCCATCACTTCATGGGAAATAGATGGGGAAAAAATAGAAACCGTGTCAGATTTTATTTTCTTGGGCTCCAAAGTCACTGAGGATGGTGACTGCAGCCATGAACTTGATAGACACTTGCTACTTGACAGAAAAGTTATGACAAACCTAGACAGAGTATTAAGAAGCAGAGACATCCCTGTGCCAACAGAGATTCATATATTCAAAACTATGGATTTTCCAGTAGTCATGTATGGATGTGAGAGTTGGACCATAAAGAAGGCTGAGTGCTGAAGAATTGATGCTTTTGAACTATAGTGTTGGAGAAGACTCTTGAGAGTCCCTTGGACTGCAAGGAGATCCAACCAGTCAATCCTAAAGGAAATCAATCCTGAATATTCATTAGAAGGACTGAGGATGAAGCTGAAGCTCCACCTGATGCAAAGATCCGACTCATTGGAAAACATCCTGATGCTGGGAAAGATTGAGGGCAGGAGGAAAGGGGGTGACAGAGGATGAGATGATTCAATGGCATCACTGACTCAGTGACATGAGTTTGAGCAAACTCTGGGAGATAGTGAAGGACAGGGAAGCCTAGTGTGCTGTAGTCCATAGGGTTGCAAAGAATTGGACACGATTGAGTGACTGAACAGCAACAACATTGTTAATCAAATTTCTATGATAATGAATGATTTAAACTTGAACAACATTTATAGATTATAAATGGAACAAGAAGTATTTTTAAATAAAATTCATGTATCATACATAAAGGCCAAAAAATAATTTTTTTGTGAAACAGACCGACTTCATTACTCTTAATTGGCACAGGAGGCAAGCTAAAGACATCAGAGAGAGGTGAGGCCATTGTGAGGGTGATTCCCTAGAGTGCTCTGGATAGAGATGAAGATGGCTGCATAAGCAGTGCAGGATGTTCAGAGGGCAGGAGAAAAATATGGGAGGGCTGGTTGAAAAGTGCCTTGCTTTCAAGGCTCACAGATCAGAGCATGTCCTTCAAGAGTGAGAATAGAGTTTTAGCAGAAATGGAACATTATTTATGATCAAAAGGAATGGGCTGGAAACTACAGCCAGAATATGGACTAGGGCAATGTGTAGGGAGACATGAGAATCTCATTTCTAGAAGTGAAAGGGATCCAGGTCTATCTGGGCAATGATCTTTAAGTTCATATTGTTTAAATTGCAGGTCCTTACACAGCAGTTTTTCTATCTCATAGGTAATATTTCATATGGTCCATTTTAATCTCTCAAAAAATTAGCTATTTAAAATTTCAAGCCTGTAGGGGCTTTGAAAACTTTTTATTGAAGTATAATACATATATAGAAAAGTAAGACAATTAATTTTCACAAAACAGCTTACATTTGATTAATCGACATCCCAATTAAGAAAGAGGATATTATCAGCATCTTAGATGCCTTCCTCATGTTGCCTTCCTGTTATCACCCCCTTAAAAGTAACAAGTATCCAAACTTCCAATAGAATATGTTAATTTTTCCACCTTTTATTCTTTACATATATAGAAGCATATATTATGTGTGTGTGTGTTTTATTCTCCACTGTGCTTGTGAGATAGATCCCTATTGTTGTATGTAGTTGTGGTTATTCATTCCAATGGCTGTAAAATATTCTTTTATGTGAATAGAGCACAGTTTATTCATTCTACTGTAGTTGGACATTTGGAGAGTTTCTGCTTTTGGACATCACAAATTGCACAACTATAAATATTCTGGTGCATGTCTTTGGGTGAACACATGTAGGCATTTCTAAGTTAAGCTTTAGTAAATATTGGTTTTTCTAATATGGTTATGCCAATTTAAATTCCATACTGGTAGGTTTTTGAGGAGAAGGAGTAGATGTTTCTAGGAATCTATCAGAGTATGATCTACTAAAGAAATCACTAGTGCTTGATATGGATCATCCTGTGAGCCAAGGGAAATTCGAGGAATGGGCAGATCAAGATGAAGATCCCCTTCAAGTACAGAATCAAGTACAGGACAAGCTACTGCTATTGGTGCACCTTAACTTTGAGGGGCTTTTCAGAGTGACCTATTGCAGGAATTAGCTTAAATGTTGCATTTGTTGGATGGATGATATTTTAACAGGAGTTGAATGTAGAATTTCAGGTATTATCTATTAAACAATTCTGTGTGCCAGATTGATTGCTTGGATTGTTTCCTTTTCCTATCTGAATACATATTAAATATTAGCTACCTGCTTGTGACAGGAAGCTACTATCAGTGAGCCATCTGAATAGATACTCAAGGTACTTCTGATATTGTTGAGTGCTTTCTACTGTTATTAACTGTAGAATATTTTCTGCAGAAGATGAAAGTGCCCAAAGGTGGAAAAATATGGTGTCTTTTTTTTTAAATTGGAAGAAATATTGGCCCTTGAAATTATGAATGCACTATTATATTTTTGTATCCTAGAAACATAACTCTGAGAAGGCAATGGCACCCCACTCCAGTACTCTTGCCTGGAAAATCCCTTGGATGGAGGAGCCTGGTAGGCTGCAGTCCATGGGGTCGTGAAGAGTCAGACATGACTGAGCAACTTCACTTTCACTTTTCACTTTCATGCATTGGAGAAGGAAATGGCAACCCGCTCCAGTGTTCTTGCCTGGAGAATCCCAGGGACGGGGAAGCCTGGTGGGCTGCCGTCTATGGGGTCGCACAGAGTCAGACACGACTGAAGCAACTTAGCAGCAGAAACGTAACTAGCAAGTCATCGGGTAATTGGTTCCCTGAATTCGCAGTGTGAGGAAGTCACCAGAATAGTTTGGGATAAGCTTATGTCAGATTAGTTTGTTGTCATATTTTGACTAAATGCCATGTAAAAAGGAAGCAGTTGATATTATCTAGATTTCTGAAATTTTAGATTTCATCCCACGTGGCATTTCTGTTAATAAACCAGAAACATAGAGACTATTTGAAAAGCAGCATAGTCATTCATGAACTTTGGAGTCATACAGACCTGGATTGGAAATCCAGTTCTGTTACTTATTAGCCAGAAGTGTGTGACCTTTGGATAAGTTACCTACCCTATTAAATGCTGAGTTTCTTCATCTTTAACTCTGGGCTAACCATACTTGCCATACAGGGTTGCTGTGAGGATTAAAGCAGTTAGTTTATGTATTTGTGCAGATTCTCAGGTTTTTAGCCTCTCCCTCTTCTGAGCTCTTGTTTGGAGGTCAGGTGGTACTGCAAAATGCACTCACAGCTTCTAGACCAGTAATTCTCCCTGTGCTCAGTCTCATTTTGTCCTGTTGATGCCTGCCCTTCCTATCAAAGCACTTATCGTAGAGGGCTGTCGTTTTCTATTTTCTTATCTCTATCATTGATAGACTGCAATCTATCAGGAAGCAGGAATCATGTTTGTTTTACCCCCTAATCCTTAGCAGAGAGCCTTGCACACAAGTTAAAAGAATTATTGAGCTTTCCCCCAACCTTTCATATCCTTTGATTATTTGAAAGTTAGAAAAGAAAGTCTTCATTTTGGTAGCAGTATTGATTTATGAACTTCAGGACAACAGTTCAATGGACCCTTGAAAACTGAGGAAAATGGTCAAGCTAAACAGGATGAGATTAAGGAAAAAAGAAACCAGGCTGACACAAGAAAGGGAATAATTATGTAGGTACAAAGGAAGTAGAAACATGCCCGCATATGAGTCAGCAGCCTAGTGCAGTTATTAAAAGTGTGAACATGATCCTAGGATGTATTAATAGATGTATGACATGCAGAAACCATGGAGTAATCTGCCTATTTTGACTTGGCATTTCCTGGGCACTTATTGAAGAGTTGTGTATTTTTTGGTGCTCCATATTTATTAGAGGTTGCAGAGAAATTGGGAAGGATGTGGCAGGTGGACAAAAAATGGTCAAAGGCATCAAACTTAGCTTCTGTGCAGGAAGTTTAAACCTATTGTGATATTTTGCTCCATAGAGGAGTAAATGAGTAAATATGGAGTGTATTGTATTTTTCAGGATGTTATGTAAATACATGATGAATATAAGATAATGTTATTAACTCACAAAACTGGAAATATTCATGGCAGAGGATGTAGTGCATCTTCCTTCCTGCGGGAAGCTGAATGCCTAAACCTTTCAAAATAGACAATTTTCAGTCCTTCCTGGAAGTTTTCATAACCTTGCTCCATCTATTGGTTTACCATTCACAAAGTCAAGAGATCCTTTTTCCTAAGCCCAATGTCTTTTTCTTTGATTTTGATAGTATTCTCTGTTTGTTTTTTTAAAATAACTTCATTAATTTATTTAGGCTATGCTGGGTCTTCATTTTTGTGCGCGAAGAGCGGATGAGCTTCAGTAGTTGTGGTGACAACCTTAGTTGCCCTATGGCATGTGGAATCTTCCCAGACCAGGGTTCGAACCTGTGTCCCCTGCATTGGTAGGTAGATTCTTAACCACTACACTACCATGGAAGTCTCATATTCTCTGCTTTTGATCCATCACTGACAGGGAGAGTTTGCGTTCCTTTTATGTTAACATCTTAACATATCTGAAATTATTAGTCAGCCCCTTGCTGTGATTTTGGCATCTCTTCCCTAGCCTAAAATTCTCTGACTTTCCCTTCTGCTTAGTATTCTGTGTAATTCTTCTCTGAACCATCTCCTTGATATCAACATTCCTTAAAAGTGACCCTGATGACTTAAACTGGACATCATGATCTAAAGGCATTTGACCTGCTAAAACAAACAAAGAAAGAAAAACCTCATCACCTTCGTTATTACTTCTCATTTTTTTTCCCTTTAAAAGGAGATTTCCAACTATTTTTTCTTATTATATTGATTTTTACCACCAGGTTTTTACTCCTTAAGAAATTATCTATCATTTTTACATTTATTTTTTTCTATTTTCATAGGAATATTTTCATACAGTAAAGGTAAGTCCGAATCTCACTCTGCCCATCACAGTATCAGCATACGTTTTGTGAACAGGGCATTGGCTCCCTGGTTTAGTTCTAACTCAGACAACTTTCGAGGACAAACCCTAGGACTGATTCTTATGGAGCTTCCTGGAGTCAGCACTCTTGACTGGTACAGAGACAGTGATAACAATTCTTTAAGTAGTCTTTAAACCAGGTGTTCCTTTACCTAATAGTGATAAGGTAAATTAGAAAATGAGTGGAATGGATTGAAAACTTTTGTTATCATGTGATAAGTCCTCTTTTGTTTATTTGTTGTCTGTGTGGGCCATCAATTTAGGATCTGGCTCAATCTGTTTCTCCCAAGGTTATATGGGATGCAGTTTAATATAATAGTTTTTGCCTATAGGATACTTACTAATTTTAGTTTTCTTTTTATCTGCACACTTGAAAAAACATAGGTTAAGATTAGAGATTTTGGCGATAATGATTTTCAGTTTGGTATTAGGCCATTGTAAAAGTGAAAGTATTAGTCACTCAGTCGTGTCCATATCCCAAGGACTATAGTCTTCTAGGCTCCTCTGTCCATAAAATCTCCAGCAAGAATATTGGAGTGGGTTGCCATTCTCTTTTCCAGGGGATTTTCCTGACTCAGGGGTCAAACCCAGATCTCCCTCTTTGCAGGCAGATAGATACTTTACTAGCTGAGCCACCTGGGAAGACATTGTATGCATATTAAAAAAATTTCCTGGAAATTTATTTAGCATCCATTCACTTAACACATGCTTATTGTTTGCTGTATATAGTAGGTGATTACACTAGAAGTGAATAACATAGAATGCATAATTTTTTAATTAGTGAAGGGGGAAAACATGGAAAAGAAATTAAAACAGAAAATCTAATAATATCAATTTTTTGTTCTTGTTGTTTAGTCACTCAGTCATGTCCAACTCTTGCAACCCCATGGACTGCAGCACTCTAGGCTTCCCTGTCTTTTACCATCTCCCGGAGCTTGCTCAGACTCATGTCCATTGAGTCGGTGATGCCATCCAACATCTCATGGTCTGTCGTCCCCTTCTCCTTCTACCTTCAATCTTTCTTAGCATTAGGATCTTTTTTAATGAGTCATTTCTTTGCATCAGGTGGCCAAAGTATTGGAGCTTCAGTTTCAGCATCAATCCTTCCAATGAATATTCAGGACTGATTTCCTTTAGGATTGACTGGTTGATCTCCTTACAGTCCAAGGAACTCACAAGAGTCTTCTCCAACACCACAGTTCAAAATCATCAATTCTTCGATGCTCAGCCTTTTTTATTGTCCAGTTCTCACATCTATACATGAGTACTGGAAAAATCATAGCTTTGACTATACAGACCTTCGTAGGCAAAATGATGTTTCTGCTTTTTAATACTCTAAGTTTGTCATTGATTTTCTTCTAAGGAGCAAGCTTCTTTTAATTTCTTGGCTGCAGTCACCATCCACAGTGATTTTGGAGCCCAAGAAAATAAAGTCACTCAATGTTTCCATCGTTTCCCCATCTATTTGCCATGGTGTGATAGGACCAGATGCCATGATCTTAGTTTTTTGAATGTTGAGTTTTAAGCCAGCTTTTTCACTCTTCTTTTTCACTTTCATCAAGAGGCTCTTTAGTTCCTCTTCACTTTTTGCCATTAGGGTGGTATCATCTGCATATCTGAGGTTATTGATATTTCTCCTGGCAATCTTGATTCCATCTTGTGCTTCATCTAACCCAGCATTTTGCATGCTATACTCTGCACATAATTTAAATAAGCAGGGTGACAATATGCAGCCTTGATGTACCCCTTTCCCAATTGGGAACCAGTCCATTGTTCCATGTCCAGTTCTAACTGTTGCTTCTTGACCTGCATACAGATTTCTCAGGAGGCAGGTAAGGTGGTCTGTTATTTCCATCTCTTGAAGAATTTTCCACAGTTTGTTGTGATCCACACAGTCAAAAGCTTTAGTGTAGTCAAGGAAGCAGAGATAGATGGTTTTCTGGAATTCTCTAACTTTTTCTATGATTCAACAGATGTTGACAATTTGATCTGTGGTTCCTCTGCCTTTTCCAAATTCAACTTGAACATCTGGAATTTCTCAGTTCACATACTGTTTAAGCCTAGCTTGAAGTATTTTGAGCATTACTTTGTTAGCATGTGAAATGAGTACAGTTGTGTCCTTTACAGGATGTGCCAGGATGAAAACTGACCTTTTCCAGTCCTGTGGTCATTGCTGAGTTTTCCAAATTTGCTGGCATATTGAGTGCAACACTTTCACAACATCATCCTTTAGGATTTGAAATAGCTCAGCTGGAATCCCATCACCTCCACTAGCTTTGTTCGTAGTGATACTTCTTAAGGCCCACTTCACATCACACTCCAGGATGTCTAGCTCTAATGTTATCAAGAGTAATACTAATTCAGTAAGAGTAACTAAGGCATAGAAGAAGCGCAGCTGCCTATGTTAGAATGTGAGAATGGAGGTTTCACAGAGAAGGTAGTGTTTAAACTCTATTTTGTAACATACTCAGAGGGAGACACACAGGAGTGGGGAAAGAATGTTTCATGCAGAACAAACAGAAGTATCAAATATATGGAGAATTAAACTGATTATAGCATTTGGGAAGGCAGTAAGAAGTTAGGTGTGGCTGGAGTTATGTTTCAGTAGACTGGTTTGGAAAATGAAGCAGGGACTAGATCATAAAGCTACAGTCTTAGATACCATGCTTAGGAGCCTAGGATTTTATCCTTTGGGGCAGCAAAAAAGCTCCTGCAAAGGTATTATTTACAGTTCTCAAGATATGGAAGCAATCAAAGTGTCCATCAACAGATGAATGGATAAAGAAGATGTGGTATAGACAAACAATGGAAAACTACTCAGCTATAAAAAAAGAGAACATTTTGCCATTTGTAGCAACATGGTTGGACTTCAAGGGCATTCAGTTCAGTTCAGTTCAGTACAGTCACTCAGTCATGTCTGACTCTTTGTGACCCCATGAAATGCAGCACGCCAGGTGCCCCTGTCCTTTACCAACTCTGGGAGTCCACCCAAACCCATGTCCATTGAGTCTGTGATGCCATCCAACCATCTTATCCTCTGTCATCCCCTTCTCCTCCTGCCCTCAATCTTTCCCAGCATCAGGGTTTTTTCCAATGAGTCAGCTCTTTGCATCAGGTGGCCAAGTACTGGAGTTTCAGCTTCAATTCAGTCCTTCCAATGAACACCCAGGACTGATCTGCTTTAGGGTGAACTGGTTGGATCTCCTTGCAATCCAAGGGACTCGCAAGAGTCTTCTCCAACACCACAGTTCAAAAGCATCAATTCTTCGGTGCTCAGCTTTCTTTATAGTCCAACTCTCACATCCATACATGACCACTGGAAAAACTATAACCTTGACTAGATGGACCTTTGTTGACAAAGTAATGTCTCTGCCTTTTAATATGCTGTTTAGGTTGGTCATAACTTTCCTTCCAAGGAGTAAGCATCTTTTAATTTCATGGCTGCAATCACCATCTGCAGTGATTTTGGAGCCCAGAAAAATAAAGTCAGCCACTGTTTCCACTGTTTCCCCATCTATTTACCATGAAGTGATGGGACCAGATGCCATGATCTTAATTTTCTGAATGTTGAGCTTTAAGCCAACTTTTCCACTCTTCTCTTTCACTTTCATCAAGAGGCTCTTTTGTTCTTCTTCACTTTCTGCCATAAGGGTGGTGTCATCTGCATATTTGAGGTTATTGATATTTCTCCCGGCAATCTTGATTCTGGCTTGTGCTTCCTCCAGCCCAGCGTTTCTCATGATGTACTCTGCATAGAAGTTAAATAAGTAGAGTGACAACATACAGCCTTGACGTACTCCTTTTCCTATTTGGAACCAGTCTGTTGTTCCATGTCCAGTTCTAACTATTGCTTCCTGACCTGCATATAGGTTTCTCAAGAGGCAGGTCAGGTGGTCTGGTATTCCCATCTCTTTCAGAATTTTCCACTGTTTATTGTGATCCACACAGTCAAATGCTTTGGCATAGTCAATAAAGCAGATGATCCAGCGGATGTTGGCAATTTGATCTCTGGTTCCTCTGCCTTTTCTAAAACCAGCTTTATGCTAAGTGAAATAAGACAGATGGAGAAAGACAAATATTATGTGCTATCATGTATATGTGGAATCTGAAAAATACAACAAACTAATGAATACAATAAAAATAAGCAGACTCATAGATGTGGAGAACAAACTAGTTGTTACAATTTAAAAATTTTTTTTAAATAATTAAAAAAATAATGAATAGAAGAGGTTCAGAAATTGAAAAAAACATTTTAAAAAAGCACTCCTACAGAAATTCCAGACCCTCATTACTTCTCACATGGAGAGAAATAACGCCAATGAGGCTAGAGAAAAGGGCATTTGTGGCATATCATGGAGGTAAAATCAAAGAGACTAAGTGATGGATGGTTGAGAGAGAGAAAAGGAACTGTTCAGGGAACAAGGCTGATAGCTTGGGAGATTGAATAATGCTTTTTTCATTTATTGAGAGGGGATTTAATAATATATTCAGTTTGAGGAAGAGAGTGAGATTAGTTTTTAAAAGATTGTAGTATAGATACTCTAAGAACACAGAGGCAGAGCTGCCTAGTGAAAAACGTAGGTACACTTCAAGTTTGTAATAGATGGCTCTCTGCCAGGGAATGTTGCTTCTACACAGATCCACACTCAAGGGCAACAACTGTTGTAAATAATAGAGAAACCAAGGTTTGGATACTGAAATACTCCTAAAGAGGAGCATGACCTTGAAAAACAGTTGTTTGATAAAAAATAGCTCTTGTATGGAGAGCTTCTTCATGTGTTTCTTCAAATTCGTTTTATAGATACCTATGGACGCCTTCCAACAATGCAGTACTGCATGGATGTGTTCTACAAGTCTCACGTTGGCTCTATTCTCTTTCCTGGAATTTTCTTGTCTAAGCTTTCACACCAGGCTGCGCTGACTGTACAATGCTCTTTGGATGCTTATATTTTTATTCTTGTTATTTAAAGGGAGAAGAAATAGATACAGGTCTTTTGAAATCATAGGAAATTCAGAAATTTCTTGACTTGTTTGGAAGGCAAAACATTTGCAGTCAGGCACACATGCGCACACACATCTTGTGCCTTCTGTTCTGACAGTGTTCCTTGTCCAGCTCGGTCTCGTTGCCAGCAGCCTAGGATTCGGCTGATGAGTGGAGTCAAGGACACTGTTTTTCAAGCAAATCTACAACTTGGCTCCCCCAAGTTTTTTTTTTTTTTTTTTTTTCCTTTCTATTTTTAATCTTTTACCTACCATACCAGGGTATTGTAAGAATCAAAGGAAATAATGCCTGTAAAATTCTTTTTTAAACTATAAAGGGTTATACAAATGTAAGAAGGTAAAGAAAAACAGAGAGCTCTTCGTTTCCATTTCCGCTTTAGAAGTGTACCTGTTTGTAATTTTCTTCATGCTAAGGATGTTTAGTC
Organism: Bubalus kerabau; assembly: GCF_029407905.1. Classification (NCBI taxonomy): domain Eukaryota; kingdom Metazoa; phylum Chordata; class Mammalia; order Artiodactyla; family Bovidae; genus Bubalus; species Bubalus kerabau. The sequence continues at coordinate 102,507,162 of NC_073626.1, forward strand.
ACAAGTGGGGCTGTGGGAAGACTTTTGATCATGCATAATTTCTCAGGCACACACTGCTTAAAGATACATTTATCTTTCTTTGACCTAATCCCTTTGTGTATTTCATTTCATTTGAAGTTTCTCACAGGCTTGTACTGTTTTCACTAAAGTTTTTTCCATAGTACTTTTTACGCACATCCCTAGAGACTGTAATAATGTATCAGATAATTCTGGGACAAAAAAGCACTAAGAATCTACTTCAGGGAGAATTGTTTTCCATGAATATGCTCCAGTGCCACTTCTCCAAGAGTGTTTAACTTAGTGTTTATTTACTTTCATGATTTATTTTGTTGGCTCTCTATCAAATTGCCTTGTAAAATCCCAGATCTCTAGATTGTTTCTGTACACACCATGTTATCTCCAGCTGATATTTGTAGGGAAGCTGCCAAATGGCCACAGAGCAGGTGTTTTCAGGCTCTCTTCTGAAAATGCCTGGCCAGATGAGGGTCAGGAAAGCTTATCCAGGAGCCACTAAAGCCTAGGAGTTTGGCTGCCTACCCAGAAGGGATGATGGCATGTCCTAGATGATTTTTAGACCTTGTAACTTTGGGAGGTAAACTGAGCAAGAGTCACAGTTCCTAAGTAGCTGTCAAAGTGGTTATACCCATGGATCCAGCTTAAAAGGTCAGGGCAGATTTTAAATATTCTAAAATTAATTCACAATGATAAACAGTTTTTTTCTAACTTACAACTATGCTGTCCTTACACCTCACACCTACATTTTCTTCTCAATTAGATAATGAATGCAGATGCCATCTACACTTGAACCTGATCCCAACCGTCTAAGGAAATATTCACAGTCATCTAGAGGAGAAATCTTATTAAGCAATCCTAAGTCAAAATAATTACAGTAAGAAAGAAGAGGAATGCACAGGCTTTGCATTTCTGTGAGACAATAAGCATTTGAACAAAAATTTCATTGAATCTTGCTTAGTTTTTATAGAAAAAAAAAGTATACTGACTATTACAAGGAAAAACAATGTATGCTTTTCCATGTATTTGCAGTGATCAGAAAGTGACACGTAATATGTTCATATAGTCATATGCGTGGGAATTACATTAATTCATTTAAAAATTTTTAAACTCAGCGTACTCATTTTTATGCCTCCATTTCAGTGAGTCAGAGAAGCATTCCAAGGGACTCAACCCAAGAAATGCCGGAATTTGAAAATGAGTTTAGCTTATAAAATTACATGTTAACAAAATAGAAATAGCTCAGAGGGAAAAATAATCAGTGGTGAAAGCACCCTTCAGTATGTTTAGCTTATCAGAATGTTCTTAAATGACTCAAAATGTGGTTCTTATACATGATAAATATTTTCTATACTGCAACTATATGTTGACAAATGAACAACATGTACTGTTGGTGAAGAGGCTGTAAGTGTCAGATACTAATTATCATGATGATGATTTGAACTTGTCAGAACTAACATCTTGAAATCATGAAGAGGGTTTGCAGAAGGATGGGAACAGAGCATGTTACAAGTTATTTTTTACTTGGTTATTATTAAACTACTGAGAGTATACAAATAGTATACATGATAAATGCCAGTGCTGTGTCATAACCTACTATACCTTCATTAAAGAGCATTTTGTATAACACTGCCAGGTTCCTCCACACTTGTTTTGAGAATTTTTACATGAATTTTTCTAGATTTCTTATCTTTTTTAATGTAAAAAGAAATGTGATTTATTATCAGGCAAGAGAATTCTGACCGTCGTTTTTTTTTTTCTACCCACAGGAAACTGATTTAACATTAGAAAACCTCCTCAGATGAATACCTCCTGAGTACTCATCAGGACAGAGCATAGATTGAAATATCTTTTCAAGTCTAAAGTGATTTTGATTAGACTTTCCTTGGTGTTTACTCAGAAGAGAATTACTTCCTTTTTTGTTTAGACTCTTTTCTCTTCCACTCAATTGTCTACCCTAACTTACACAATTTCCCTAAAACTTAGATCGTGTCATTTATGCTCCAACTCAAAAGCCCATGACTCGTGGCCTTCTTCATGTAATATTTCTGTGCAGCTGCCTCTGTGCACTGTAGAATCTCACTCCTTTATCATGTTGCTTCTCAGATGGCTGCTACGACACTCACAACACTTTGTGACACTTCTTTGTCTGAATATTCAGATATCTTGTGCTCTGCTGTACATTTCCTGAACACAGAAACAAGAGATGTCATTTCTACATCCCCAGCATTTAGCAGAGAGTCTGGCCTGGAGTAGGTTTTTAACAAACGTTTCTTGATGGTATTAAACAACATCGCTTTCATTACATTCAGGACCCCTTGAAATCTGGCTCACTCTGTTTTCCCAGCCTCATCTCCTTCTCCTGGTACTCAGCTCAGCTTCCAGATGGCAGCCACCCAGGATCATTTGCTGTTCCTTGAATATGCTGAGCACTTCTAAGCATTCAAGTTCTTGCCGTATGCTGGTCTCCATGTCTTTTCTTGCTGAAATCTCATTTATCTGTTTCAGCCTAATTTAAATACTTATGTGTATGTCCAAATGTCTGTAATGTGTGAGGAAACTCTGTCCCTTCCCTAACCCCAGCTAGAATTAATCCTGTCTCCCGTGTGCTATCCTGTAATTTGTTTAATCACAGTTGGCTTGCATCATAGCTAGCTATGTTCATGCTGATTTCACTACTGGCTGGTGAATTCCTTGAAGATAGGAACTGTATTTTTATATTCGTTCATTTAAAATATGTATTGGGCATTTTCTCTATGCCAGGCATTTTGATAAGTTCTGGGCACAGTGTGGTAATTTTAATAAACAAAATTCCTGTCCTCAAAGAGTTCACATTCTAGTCAGGGGATAAAGGCAACAAAAACATAAACAAATGATACACATATATCAGATGATTAAGAACTCTAATAAGAAATAAAGCAAGAGCAGAGGAACACATACTAATCCTAAAAAAGTTTTTCTGAGGAGGTAAACTACGGTCAGTGATCTGAAGAAAATGAGGGACATCTTGGTGGCCGTGGAAGCAGCTTAGGAACTGGTGAGTAGGTTAGGAGGCTGGTGCATCTGTTCAAGCAAGAGATGTTGATGGCCTGAACCAAGGTCGTGGCTCTGGAAGCTGGAGAGGTGGTTGGACATAATGCAAAGGCAGTGCTAACACTTTTGCAGAAGTGCTAAACACTTTTACTGATAAAAAGAGGGAGATAAAACATGATTGCAAGGATTTTTAGTATGAGTATGTGGCGTGATAAAGATACCTGCCACTGAAATAAGACTGCAGGACAGGTGGGAAGGGAAAATCAAACAATCAGTCTTGACTATGATAAAGCAGAGATGCCTGTTGGACATCAAAGTGGAGAAGTTAAGACATCAAGACCATAGGTTTGTAGTTAAGTCCAGAGCACTGGGCCAAAAATAAAATTTTGTGATTTTTACACCCTGAAAATAGATAATAATTAGAACTCTGGAACTAGATAAAACATCTAATTGAGTTAAGTGTAGATTGTGAAGAAATCTATTCACTGCTTTGAATTTAAAAAAAAAAAAAGATAAGGGGAACTCACTAAGGAGACCTGAGATGGAGAACCTAGTGAGGGGTGGTGGTTCAGTAAGGACTCCTTTATTTTAGGGGCAAATCCTCTTTTTCTACTTTGGATGATCTTTACGACTAAGAGAGGCCTTCACAGGTGGCACTAGTGGTAAAGAACCTGGCTGTCAATGCAGGAGACATATGAGACCCTGGTTTGATCCCTGGGTTGGGAAGATCCCCTGGAGGAGGGTGTGGCCACCCACTCCAGTATCCTTGCCTGGAGAATCCAATGGACAGAGGAGCCTGGCAGGCTACAGTCCATGGGGTCGCAAAGAGTTGGACATGACCAAAGCAACTTAGCTCGCACATATGACTATGGAAGCAGTAGAAGAGTGCTTTTGCCATCTGATCCTAATGTCAGAGTTTTACATGTAGATGTCAGCCTGGAAACGTGGTTCCTTCCTTACCAGATGTGCTCTCCTTGGATCCTCGCTTCATCTTTAAGGCAAGGGAATAATCCTGCTCCTCTCCCTTTGCATATTCAGAGGGGAGGTTTTTGTGGTTTATCACCTTTACCAGGTTCCTTTTGATATTTATTTTAATTGATTTCACTTTTATTGGGAATGTATTACAGTTTGGCCAGGGGTCAATTCTATGATGCTGTGGTTGGTTTGGGGGCTGTCTTAGGACAGTGAGGTTTTTCAGTGCATATTATCTCCATCATATTACCTAAGTCATGGCAATATCTTTAACAAATCCCTCACTCTCTCAGGATTTTCACATTGGGGTGTGTTGCTGTCAAATATTCAAAACTGCAAATGTTTCTGAGGATATAAATGAAGCCTGACTCATCGTGAACCTGTGAACTCACCCTAGTCACTAGAGCAGATGGAATGTGAACAAAGGTCAAAATAGATTCATCTCAGTAGTATGTCTGCTGACATTGTAATATGTACTTAACTGCCTCTGTTCCCTTGCCACAACAAACTATGAAAATTACTCATGGTAGTTTAAAGTAGCATCTTACTCCATCCCAGTGGCATTTCTTAGCTTCAAGGTGGAGGCTGCCATCTTGCTACAATAATGGTCAATTTATATATACATATTTCTAGCTTACAATAGGTCTTCCCAACTAAATTTGTCATGGAAGTCATTGGAGATGGGCTAAGAAAGCATTTTATAAACCTCATGCTGGCAATGTCATAAGTGATCTTTTAAAATGGTGGCCTCCATTCTAGAATTTAGAAGGGTCAGTAAGCAATTTAAAATTAAAACCAAGTTTATTTTTTACAACTTGTTCATCATGGCAAATTTTTCTTGCTCTTTGCTATGTGAACTTTCATTAGAATCTGTTAAGCACAATGGGAATAGTATTTTTTAGTAATAACAAATCAAGCTAAAATCAAAATAATTGGGGAATTTTAATTATTAATAATGATGAACAGTTATATAGCACATTTGATTAATGTCATTTATCCATCATTAAAGCCTGTAAGGCAGGCAGTTTTATGCTTTGCAGAAAAATAAATGGAGGTTTATAGAAGGTGAATGATATGGCATAGAGTCATTAAAAATATTCAGTAAAAATACAACATTGTAAATCAACTATACTCCAATAAAACTTTTAAAAATAATGCAATTGATTCAGAAGACTAAAAGGTAAAAAAAAAAAAAAAAAAAAAAAAAATCAGTAGAGCTGAGTCTGAAACTCAGATCTCATTCCAAGGCTGTATTTTTCCCTCTGCACTATACTACACTATGATCCAGTGAATAATCAAAGACTGTTTTCCATATATTTATTACAGGAAAAAACTCTAAAAATGGTTGAAATGTAGGGAATTTTCTAATGAATCTATTTTGCCTTTCTTTTAGAAGCTTAATTAAAAAGATCACTAAAAGAGGGCATAATGTTATATCTTAGAAATGTAATTCTATAACACTTTGAAAACAGTATATGTGAAACAGAACAGAATAGGGAATGGTATAAACTCCAGTACTCTTGCCTGGAAAATCCCATGGATGGAGGAGCCTGGTAGGCTGCAGTCCATGGGGTCGCTAAGAGTCGGACATGACTGAACAACTTCACTTTGACTTTTCACTTTCATGCATTGGAGAAGGAAATGGCAACCCACTCCAGTGTTCTTGCCTAGAGAATCCCAGGGACGGGGGAGCCTGTTGGGCTGCCATCTGTGGGGTCACACAGAGTCGGACTCGACTGAAGTGACTTAGCAGCAGCAGCATAACCTCCTTTCACTGAGCTGTCTAATTTTTGAGGAGATACAATTTTATTGTTCCTAGGTCTTTGAGGGAATATGTATTCAAAAACAATTTATGATGTAATATATCAGAGTTTCAAAGTTCAAAGAAAAATTAAGGCAGAATTGAAGAAAACAAAAGAGAGAAGGGAAAAAATAATCTAGAAGCTATGGGGGAATATTAAAGAGGCAGCATATATCCACCAACTGGCTTTTAGTATTGAAATATGCCCTGAAGTTGACCCCAACAAAGATGATGAAATAGTCAGTGAGTTAACTTCTAGCAAAGTAACAGTTGACCATAAATTTGTCTCTGAAATGATGCAGAGAAAATGTCCTCAAATATTTATTTTAGCAGAGGAATTTTAGATGAAGAAGGTAACTGAAAGGATAAAATGGATAGCTGCATACTTTAAATAAATCATGAACAAGAAAAAAGAAAAAGGTCTTTTAAGAAACTTACATCATGAAGTAGGAATATGTGTGCGTGGTGTGGTGTTGGTGTTGGTGGTGATGATGGTGGAAATCTATTGAACCACACTGGGATCTGTTTCTAGGCCACACTCATTGGGAAGGAGCCTCTGAATTATCAGGCCATTTTTTTCTGCTGCCAACTTCCAGCCTCTCTCTTCCTCTCCACAGTTTATTGGTAATTGTAACATTTTGGTGTATAGCACAGTTTTTACAAAGTCAAGTTCTCCTTTACATACTCATATGAAGTATTTGATAAGACTTGTTCAACCTGAGCACATTTTTCTCATTAAAAATAATAAGTATTAAGATTATTTTTCCATGAATATGAGATGTTTCATGCTGAAAAGAGATTATTCCTGCTCAATAAGCATTATTATTAATAATAGTGTGCCAGCTGAAGGACAAAGAAGAAATTTTGTAAGGTAGGGACTGTTCTATTTCTCCATCTCTTTTTAAAAATAATGTTTATTATTTCTCATTAGAATATTGAAAAGTATGCAGAATACAGTGCAGAAATTGTCTTTGATTTCAGCTTCTGGAGGTAATTACTGTTAATATTTTTTTTTTCACATGTGTGTGAATATATGTGTATATTAACTGAGTCCATCCAACATGCACAGTTTTGCAACCTGCTTTCTCAGCCTACCTAGCAATGCATGCTGTTTTCCAAGCACTCAATGTTATTTGAAAATATTATATATTTATTTTATGTATGGCATATGTGTTTATCACTTAACTATGTCTCTACATAGATATGTACATTTATCCACTGTTTGTTTTATACTACAAATAAAGCTATAATAAAAGTCCTTGTGTACAAATCAGTCCAGCAAAAACTGGATATTTTTGCCTAGTTTCTGAATCTCATGGAAATGCTTCTATTGCCTTATTATCTTCAACATTTCTTCAGCTTATTTTTTGTAGAATACAAATACATTGATGAATAGATGTACTAAAAAATTTCTGTTGTTGGGGACTTCACTCATGGTCCAGTAGCTAGGACTCCAAGCTCCCAATGCAGGGGGTCTGGGTTCAATCCCTGGTCAGGAACTAAATCCCAGATGCTGCAACTGAGAGATCACATGTCTCAACTAAAACCACATGCCACAGCTAAGACCCAGTACAGCTAAATAAAGAAATAAAATGCTTACAAAAAAGATAATTTTTGTCAAATAAGTTTGTGGAATGCTGAGCTCAGTGAAGGTGTAAAGCTTTCTTTTCTCTAGGACTTCTCTATCTTTAGTATGCAAATGTGCACTTTGAATTACTAAGGGGGAGGTCAGGTATGCAATGGACCACTTTCCCAAAGATCAGGGAGCAACTGTTTTGTGGGATTTTGCTTTGGGAAACATTATGATGCTGTGTTTTGATTAAAAATAAATATTCTGTATCATGGTAATTTAGGGTTGGTAATTCTAGTTTTATTAGTTGGGGTAACACAAGATTATGTTGTAATAACAGATATACCTGAAATTTCTACAGCTTAACACAACAAAATTTATCCCTTCTTCATGTCATAGTATGTAATAGGTAAATCTCCTATGTGGTTCTTTTCCACAGAGTGTCCCAAGGACCCAGGCTGCTTCCAAATTCTAACACTATCATTTCTGAGATTTCTGCTTTTAGCTATTTAAATGAGATTGAATGTGGAGAGCGACTTCTTTTAGCTTCCCTTTTCCATTTTGACTGTGGAATTAGTCATATACATAAATCATTTAGATTCATGGGTACTGGGAAAAGTGAAGGAGTATATAAACATTTGATGAATAGTAATCATTTTTGCCATACTGTTTTTGTTGTTTTCTAGTAAGTAATGGATATTGGACTTTGCTCTATTAGTCAGGGTTCTTCAGAGAAACAGAATGGTCCCATCACTTCATGGCAAATAGATGGGGAAACAGTGGAAACAGTGAGAGACTTTATTTTTGGGGGCTCCAAAATCACTACAGATGGTGATTGCAGCCATGAAATTAAGACGCTTACTCCTTGGAAGGAAAGTTATGACAAACCTAGACAGTATATTAAAAGGCAGAGACATAACTTTGTCAACAAAGGTCCATCTAGTCAAGGCTGTGGTTTTTCCAGTAGTCATGTATGGATATGAGAGTTGGACTATAAAGAAAGCTGAGCACTGAAGAATTGATGCTTTTGAACTGTGGTGTTGGAGAAGACTCTTGAGGGTTCCTTGGACTGCAAGGAGATCCAACCAGTCCATCCTAAAGCTGATCAGTCCTGGGTGTTCATTGGAAGGACTGACGTTGAAGTTGAAACTCTCATACTTTGGCCACCTGATGTGAAGAGCTGACTCATTTGAAAAGACCCTGATGCTGGGAAAGATTGAGGGCAGGAGGAGAAGGGGACGGCAGAGGAAGAGATGGTTGGATGGCATCACTGACTCAATGGACATGAGTTTGGGTGGGCTCCGGGAGTTGGTGTTGGACAGGGAGGCCTAGCATATTGCAGCTCATGGGGTCGCAAAGACCTGGACATGAGTGAGCGACTGAACTGAATTGAATCATTTCTGCCATACTGTTTTTGTTGTTTTCTAGGAAGTAATGGGGAGAAGGCAATGGCACCCCACTCCAGTACTCTTGCCTGGAAAATCCCATGGACGGAGGAGCCTGGCGGGCTGCCATCCGTGGGGTCGCTAAGAGTCGGATACAACTGAGCGACTTCACTTTCACTTCTCACTTTCATGCATTGGAGAAGGAAATGGCAACACACTCCAGTGTTCTTGCCTGGAGAATCCCAGGGACTGGGGAGCCTGGTGGGCTGCCGTCTATGGGGTCGCACAGAGTCGGACACGACTGAAGCGACTTAGCAGCAGCAGCAGGAAGTAATGGATATTGGACTTTGCTCTATTAGTCAGGGTTCTCCAGAGAAACAGAACCAATAGGATGTATGTGTGTTCATATAAATAAATAAATAAATAAATAAATAAATATATATATATATATGCTGCTAAGTCACTTCAGTCGTGTCCAACTCTGTGCGACCCCATAGACGGCAGCCCATCAGGCTCCCCCGTCCCTGGGATTCTCCAGGCAAGAACACTGGAGTGGGTTGCCATTTCCTTCTCCAATGCATCAAAGTGAAAAGTGAAAGTGAAGTCGCTCAGTCGTATCCGACTCGTAGTGACCCCATGGACTGCAGCCCACCAGGCTCCTCCATCCATGGGACTTTCCAGGCAGGAGAACTGGAGTGGGGTGCCATTGCCTTCTCTGATATATATATATGGAAAGGGGGGGAAGGGAGAAGGAAAGGGAGAAGGAGAAGGAGGGGGAGAGAGAGAAAGAGAGAGACATTATTATGTTTGGTAGAATTCACCAGTAAACTCTAGACTTTTCTTTGTTAGAGGGTCTTTGGATTACTAATTAAATCTCCTTACTTGTTATTGGTCTGTTCAGACCTATTCATGATTCACTTTGGTGTCTTTTATGTTTCTAGGAATTTACCCATTTCTTCTAGGTTGTCCAATTTGTTGGCATGTAAATCATAGTAGTTCCTTATGTTCCTTTGCATTTCTGTGGTATCCATTATAATGTTTCCTCTTTCATTTATAATTTTATGTTTCTGAATCTTCTGTTTTTCTACTTGCCTAGGCTAGCTAGAGGTTTGTCAATTTTCTTTTTTTTTTTTTAATTTTATTTTATTTTTAATCTTTACATAACTGTATTAGTTTTGCCAAATATCAAAATGAATCCACCACAGGTATACATGTGTTCCCCATCCTGAACCCTCCCTCCTCCCTCCTCCCTCCCCATTCCATCCCTCTGGGTCGTCCCAGTGCACCAGCCCCAAGCATCCAGTATTGTGCATCGAACCTGGACTGGCAACTCATTTCATACATGGTATTTTACATGTTTCAATGCCATTCTCCCAAATCTTCCCACCCTCTCCCTCTCCCACAGAGTCCATAAGACTGTTCTATACATCAGTGTCTCTTTTGCTGTCTCGTACACAGGGTTATTGTTACCATCTTTCTAAATTCCATATATATGCGTTAGTATACTGTATTGGTGTTTTTCTTTCTGGCTTACTTCACTCTGTATAATAGGCTCCAGTTTCATCCACCTCATTAGAACTGATTCAAATGTATTCTTTTTAATGGCTGAATAATACTCCATTGTGTATATGTACCACAGCTTTCTTATCCATTCATCTGCTGATGGACATCTAGGTTGCTTCCATGTCCTGGCTATTATAAACAGTGCTGCGATGAACATTGGGGTACTCGTGTCTCTTTCCCTTCTGGTTTCCTCAGTGTGTATGCCCAGCAGTGGGATTGCTGGATCATAAGGCAGGTCTATTTCTAGTTTTTTAAGGAATCTCCACACTGTTCTCCATAGTGGCTGTACTAGTTTGCATTTCCACCAACAGTGTAAGAGGGTTCCCTTTTCTCCACACCCTCTCCAGCATTTATTGCTTGTAGACTTTTGGATCGCAGCCATTCTGACTGGTGTGAAATGGTACCTCATAGTGGTTTTGATTTGCATTTCTCTGATAATGAGTGATGTTGAGCATCTTTTCATGTGTTTGTTAGCCATCTGTATGTCTTCTTTGGAGAAATGTCTATTTAGTTCTTTGGCCCATTTTTTGATTGGGTCATTTATTTTTCTAGAGTTGAGCTGTAGGAGTTGCTTGTATATTCTCGAGATTAGTTGTTTGTCAGTTGCTTCATTTGCTATTATCTTCTTCTGTTCTGAAGGCTGTCTTTTCACCTTGCTAATAGTTTCCTTTGATGTGCAGAAGCTTTTAAGGTTAATTAGGTCCCATTTGTTTATTTTTGCTTTTATTTCCAATATTCTTGGAGGTCGGTCATAGAGGATCCTGCTGTGATGTATGTCAGAGAGTGTTTTGCCTATGTTCTCCTCTAGGAGTTTTATAGTTTCTGGTCTTACGTTGAGATCTTTAATCCATTTTGAGTTTATTTTTGTGTATGGTGTTAGAAAGTGTTCTAGTTTCATTCTTTTACAAGTGGTTGACCAGAGTTCCCAGCACCACTTGTTAAAGAGATTGTCTTTAATCCATTGTATATTCTTGCCTCCTTTGTCAAAGATAAGGTGTCCATATGTGCGTGGATTTATCTCTGGGCTTTCTATTTTGTTCCATTGATCTATATTTCTGTCTTTGTGCCAGTACCATACTGTCTTGATAACTGTGGCTTTGTAGTAGAGCCTGAAGTCAGGTAGGTTGATTCCTCCAGTTCCATTCTTCTTTCTCAAGATCGCTTTGGCTATTCGAGGTTTTTTGTTTTTCCATACAAATTGTGAAATTATTTGTTCTAGCTCTGTGAAGAATGCTGTTGGTAGCTTGATAGGGATTGCATTGAATCTATAGATTGCTTTGGGTAGTATACTCATTTTCACTATATTGATTCTTCCAATCCATGAACATGGTATATTTCTCCATCTGTTAGTGTCCTCTTTGATTTCTTTCACCAGTGTTTTATAGTTTTCTATATATAGGTCTTTAGATTCTTTAGGCAGATATATTCCTAAGTATTTTATTCTTTCCGTTGCAATGGTGAATGGAATTGTTTCCTTAATTTCTCTTTCTGTTTTCTCATTATTAGTGTATAGGAATGCAAGGGATTTCTGTGTGTTGATTTTATATCCTGCAACTTTACTATAGTCATTGATTAGTTCTAGTAATTTTCTGGTGGAGTCTTTAGGGTTTTCTATGTAGAGGATCATGTCATCTGCAAACAGTGAGAGCTTTACTTCTTCTTTTCCAATTTGGATTCCTTTTATTTCTTTTTCTGCTCTGATTGCTGTGGCCAGAACTTCCAAAACTATGTTGAATAGTAATGGTAAAAGTGGGCACCCTTGTCTTGTTCCTGACTTTAGAGGAAATGCTTTCAATTTTTCACCATTGAGGATAATATTTGCTGTGGGTTTGTCATATATAGCTTTTATTATGTTGAGGTATGTTCCTTCTATTCCTGCTTTCTGGAGAGTTTTTATCATAAATGGATGTTGAATTTTGTCAAAGGCTTTCTCTGCATCTATTGAGATAATCATATGGTTTTTATTTTTCAATTTGTTAATGTGGTGTATTACATTGATTGATTTGCAGATACTGAAGAATCCTTGCATCCCTGGGATAAAGCCCACTTGGTCATGGTGTATGATCTTTTTAATGTGTTGTTGGATTCTGATTGCTAGAATTTTGTTCAGGATTTTTGCATCTATGTTCATCAGTGATATTGGCCTGTAGTTTTCTTTTTTTGTGGGATCTTTGTCAGGTTTTGGTATTAGGGTGATGGTGGCCTCATAGAATGAGTTTGGAAGTTTACCATCCTCTGCAATTTTCTGGAAGAGTTTGAGCAGGATAGGTGTTAGCTCTTCTCTAAATTTTTGGTAGAATTCAGCTGTGAAGCCGTCTGGACCTGGGCTTTTGTTTGCCGGAAGATTTTTTATTACAGTTTCAATTTCCGTGCTTGTGATGGGTCTGTTAAGATTTTCTATTTCTTCCTGATCGAGTTTTGGAAAGTTGTACTTTTCTAAGAATTTGTCCATTTCTTCCTCGTTGTCCATTTTATTGGCATATAATTGCTGATAGTAGTCTCTTATGATCCTTTGTATTTCTGTGTTGTCTGTTGTGATCTCTCCATTTTCATTTCTAATTTTATTGATTTTATTTTTCTCCCTTTGTTTCTTGATGAGTCTGGCTAATGGTTTGTCAATTTTATTTATCCTTTCAAAGAACCAGCTTTTGGTTTTGTTGATTTTTGCTATGGTCTCTTTTGTTTCTTTTGCATTTATTTCTGCTCTAATTTTTAAGATTTCTTTCCTTCTACTAACCCTGGGGTTCTTCATTTCTTCCTTTTCTAGTTGCTTTAGGTGTAGAGTTAGGTTATTTATTTGACTTTTTTCTTGTTTCTTGAGGTGTGCCTGTATTGCTCTGAACTTTCCCCTTAGGACTGCTTTTACCGTGTCCCACAGGTTTTGGGTTGTTGTGTTTTCATTTTCATTCGTTTCTATGCAAATTTTGATTTCTTTTTTGATTTCTTCTGTGATTTGTTGGTTATTCAGCAGTGTGTTGTTCAGCCTCCATATGTTGGATTTTTTAATAGTTTTTCTCCTGTAATTGAGATCTAATCTTACTGCATTGTGGTCAGAAAAGATGCTTGGAATGATTTCTATTTTTTTGAATTAACCAAGGCTAGCTTTATGGCCCAGGATGTGATCTATCCTGGAGAAGGTTCCATGCGTGCTTGAGAAGAAGGTGAAATTCATTGTTTTGGGATGAAATGTCCTATAGATATCAATTAGGTCTAACTGGTCTATTGTATCGTTTAAAGTTTGTGTTTCCTTGTTAATTTTCTGTTTAGTTGATCTATCCATAGGTGTGAGTGGGGTATTAAAGTCTCCCACTATTATTGTGTTATTGTTAATTTCTTCTTTCATACTTGTTAGCATTTGTCTTACATACTGTGGTGCTCCCGTGTTGGGTGCATATATATTTATAATTGTTATATCTTCTTCTTGGATTGATCCTTTGATCATTATGTAGTGTCCATCTTTGTCTCTTTTCACAGTCTTTGTTTTAAAGTCTATTTTATCTGATATGAGTATTGCTACTCCTGCTTTCTTTTGGTCCCTATTTGCATGGAAAATCTTTTTGCAGCCCTTCACTTTCAGTCTGTATGTGTCCCCTGTTTTGAGGTGGGTCTCTTGTAGACAACATACGCAGGGGTCTTGTTTTTGTATCGATTCAGCCAGTCTTTGCCTTTTGTTTGGGGCATTCAACCCATTTACGTTTAAGGTAATTACTGATAAGTATGACCCCGTTGCCATTTACTTTATTGTTTTGGGTTCGAATTTATACACAATTTTTGTGTTTCCTGTCTAGAGAATATCCTTTAGTATTTGTTGGAGAGCTGGTTTGGTGGTGCAGAATTCTCTCAGCTTTTGCTTGTCTGAAAAGCTTTTGATTTCTCCTTCATACTTGAATGAGATCCTTGCTGGGTACAATAATCTGGGCTGTAGGTTATTTTCTTTCATCATTTTAAGTATGTCTTGCCATTCCCTCCTGGCTTGAAGAGTTTCTATTGAAAGATCAGCTGTTATCCTTATGGGAATTCCCTTGTGTGTTATTTGTTGTTTTTCCCTTGCTGCTTTTAATATTTGTTCTTTGTGTTTGATCTTTGTTAATTTGATTAATATGTGTCTTGGGGTGTTTCGCCTTGGGTTTATCCTGTTTGGGACTCTCTGGGTTTCTTGGACTTGGGTGATTATTTCCCTCCCCATTTTAGGGAAGTTTTCAACTATTATCTCCTCAAGTATTTTCTCATGGTCTTTCTTTTTGTCTTCTTCTTCTGGGACCCCTATGATTCGAATGTTGTAGCGTTTAATATTGTCCTGGAGGTCTCTGAGATTGTCCTCATTTCTTTTAATTCGTTTTTCTTTTATCCTCTCTGATTCATTTATTTCTACCATTCTATCTTCTAATTCACTAATCCTATCTTCTGCCTCTGTTATTCCACTATTTGTTGCCTCCAGAGTGTTTTTAATTTCACTTATTGCATTATTCATTATATATTGACTCTTTTTTATTTCTTCTAAGTCCTTGTTAAACCTTTCTTGCATCTTCTCAATCCTTGCCTCCAGGCTATTTATCTGTGATTCCATTTTAATTTCAAGATTTTGGATCAATTTCACTATCATTATTCGGAATTCTTTATCAGGTAGATTCCCTATCTCTTCCTCTTTTGTTTGGTTTGGTGGGCATTTATCCTGTTCCTTTATCTGCTGGGTATTCCTCTGTCTCTTCATCTTGTTTAAATTGCTGAGTTTGGGGTGTCCTTCCTGTATTCTGGCAGTTTGTGGAGTTCTCTTTATTGTGGCGTTTCCTCGCTGTGTGTGGGTTTGTACAGGTGGCTTGTCAAGGTTTCCTGGTTAGGGAAGCTTGTGTCAATGTTCTGGTGGATGGAGCTGTATTTCTTCTCTCTGGAGTGTAATGAAATGTCCAGTAATGAGTTATGAGATGTCTATGGTTTTGGGGTGACTTTGGGCAGCCTGTATCTTGAAGCTCAGGGCTGTGTTCCTTTGTTGCTGGAGAATTTGCTTGTTATGTCTTTCCCTGGAACTTGTTGGCCCTTGTGTGGTGCTTGGTTTCAGTGTCGGTATGGAGGCATTTGATGAGCTCCTGTCAATTAATGTTCCTTGGAGTCAGTAGTTCCCTGGAGTCAGGGTTTGGACTTAAGCCTCCTACTTCCAGTTATCGGTCTTAATTTTACAGTAGTTTCAAAACTTCTCCTTCTATACAGCACCACTGATAAAACATCTACATTAAAGATGAAAAGTTTCTCTACTGTGAGGGTCACTCAGAGAGGTTCACAGTGTTACATGGAGAAGAGAAGAGGGAGGAGGGAGTTAGAGGTGACCCAAATGAGATGAGGTGGAATCAATAGTGGAGAAAGGGGGCTAGCCAGTAGTCACTTCCTTATGTGCACTCCACAACTGGACCGCTCAGAGATGTTCACGGAGTTATACAGAGAAGAGAAGAAGGAGGCAGGAGACAGAGGTGGCCAGAAGGATAAAAGGGGGAAATGAAAAGGAGGGAGACAGATCCAGCCAGTAATCAGTTCCTTAAGTGTTCTCCACCGTCTGGAACACACAGAAATTCACAGAGTTGGGTAGAGTAGAGAGGGGTTAGGGAGGAGATACAGGTGACCTGGTGGAGAAAATGGAGAGTCCAAAGGGAGAGAGAGCAGTCAAGCCAGTAATCTCGTACCCTAGTGAAAAATGGGTCCTGAAGATTGGGTTCTTAAAGGTACAAAATTGGTAACAAATACATAAAAGCAAAAATTAGAAATCTAGAGTAGAGTTTGGAATTTCAAAAATGCGATGTTAATGAAAAGAAGAAGGAAAAGAAAGAGAGAAAAAACGAACAAAGAAAAACAAACAAGGTCGTGAAAATTATAAAGAAACTACAGGTACAAAATTGATAACTAATACCAAAAAGCAAAAATTAAAAATCTAGAGTAGAGTTTGGAATTTCAAAAATACAACGTTAAAAAAAAAAAGAAGAAGAAGAAGAAGAAGAAAAATAAAGAGAGAAAACAAACAAACCAACAAAAACAATGTCACAAAAATTATAAAGAAAATACAGGTACAAAATTGATATCAAATACCAAAAAGCATAAATTAAAAATCTTGAGTAGAGTTTGGAATTGCAGATATACGATGTTATATAAAAGAAGAAGAGAAAGAAACAGAGGAAAAAAAAAGTCACAGAAATTATGAAAAAAACTATAGGTACAAAATTGATAACATATACCAAAAGGCTAAAATTAAAAATCTAGAGTAGAGTTTGGAATTTCAAAAATACAATGTTAAAGAAAAGAAGAAAAAGAAAAAAGAAAGAAAAAAAAAAAAAACACGGTCAAAAAATTATAAAATATATATATGAAGTTTGCTGAAGAAGAAGAAAAAAAAATAGGGTCTTTTTTTTTTTTTTTTGCAAAGTAATAGTTATAAAAGTGAAAATTAAAGGACAATAGAGGACTTAAAAATATTTTTTTTAATTAAAAAAAAAAGAAAGATTGATCGTAAAAATAGTAAAAATATATCTAGGTCTTTCTCTGGTTTTGTTGTGAGTATTGTGGGTTCAGTTCATTTTTGGCAGTTCCTTAGTCCGACTTACATTTCTCAAGATCTATAGGCCCCTTCCTATGTAATCCGTAGTAACCACAGGGTTTTAATCTATGGCCTGTAGCTTCCAAGGCGTTTCCCTCTGTTATAGCTTCTTCTGTTTGCTGGTCTCTTCAGTGTCTGGTTCCCGCCCCGACACAAAGGGGACGGTTGAGGACACTATTTTTTTTTATTTTATTTAGGCTCACTTGTTCAGCCGCGCTGTGGGGAGGGAGGGAGGGATGCTGCAAACAGATAACACTGGCGTGCGCTCGCAGTGCCTCAGCCACACTGGGTCTGCCCCCGCTCACAGCGCGTGTAACCTCCCTGCCCACACTGCTTGGGCTCTAGGTTGTTCTGCCGGGAACAATCAGAGGCCGGCCCTGGGCTGAGCTCCCAGGTCCAAGCCGCTCAGGTTCAGGCACTCGGGTAGTCCTCAGAGGCGCAGACTCGGTTGGGCCTGCGTTTTGTGTTCTTCCCAGATCTGAGCAGCTCAGGTGATATGTTTGGCGGGCGCCAATGCTGCGACGTATCGCCTCCCCGCCACTCGGTTATCTGGGTGTAAAACCGGCGCACCTTCTCAGGCAGATGTTGACCGTCCAGACCCCCAAGAAGTTTTAGTTAGCAAAGAAGCCTGCTTACAGTTTTATAGATAGTGTCTCTCTGGGGCTGCGATTGCCCCCTTCCGGCTCTGGCTGCCTGTCACCGGAGGGGGAATGTCTGCAGAGGGCTATCTCTGTTCAGTCCTTTGTTCTGTGGGCGGGCCTGGCGGTGTCTTAGGTTAGGGCTGGCTTTTCGCGTGGTAGATATCCCACAGTCTGGTTTGCTAGCCCAAATTATTTTGCTCAGATAGCGCTCAGGACATTCGGCCCGATTCTTACTCTAAGGACACAGCCCGCGCCGCACTTCCCTGCCCAGCCCTCGCTTGCTAATGCTGTGTGCAGGCGTCTGCGCTGCTTCTCCGCTGGGGGAGTTACCGTAGGGCTCACAATCCGCGATTTTTAATTTATTTTTTTTTTCCCCTCCCTTTTATGTTGCCCTCTGTGCTTCCAAAGCTCGGCACAGATTCGGCAGTGAGAGGGTTTCCTGGTGTTTGGAAACTTCTCTCTTTTTAAGACTCCCTTCCCGGGACGGAACTCCGTCCCTCCCTCTTTTGTCTCTTTTTTTGTCTTTTATATTTTTTCCTACCTCCTTTCGAAGAGTTGGGCTGCTTTTCTGGGTGCCTGATGTCCTCTGCCGGCATTCAGAAGTTGTTTTGTGGAATTTACTCGATGTTTAAATGCTCTTTTGATGAATTTGTGGGGGAGAAAGTGTTCTCCCCGCCCTACTCCTCCGCCATCTTGGCTCCTCCCCTGTCAATTTTCTTTACTTTTCCAAAAACCAACTCTTAGTTTTGTTAATCTTTTCTGTTCTCTTATTCTCTATTTCATTTATTTTTGCTCTAATCTTTTAATTTTCTTTCTTCTGCCGATTTTGGGCTTATTTTATTATTTTTTTAGTTCCTTGAGGTGTAATGTTAGTTTGTTTATATGAGATCTTTGTTGTTTCTTAATATATGCATTTATAAGCCACACTTTCCTCTTAGAACTGCTTATCCTACATCCTTTAAGTTTTAGCATTTTGTGCTTCCATTTTCATTTGTCTTATGGTATTTTTTGAATTCCCTTTTGATTTCTTCTTTGATCATTGGTTGTTCAGGAGTGTGTTGTCTAATTTCATGTATTTTAAAATTTTCCTCCCATTAATTGATTTCTAGTTTCACACTTTTGTGGTTGGAAAAGTTAATTGATATAATTTCTCTCTTCTTGAATTTGTTGAAACTTGTTTGGTCCTGATCTATGTGTGCTTGAAAAGAATCTGTATTCTGCTGTTGTTGAATAGAATGTTCTGTGTATATCTGTTACGTTTGTTTTGTGTATGCTGCTGCTGCTGCTAAGTCGCTTCAGTCATGTCCGACTCCGTGCGACCCCACAGACGGCAGCCCACCAGGCTCCCCATCCCTGGGATTCTCCAGGCAAGAACACTGGAGCGGGTTGCCATTTCCTTCTCCAATGCTCGAAAGTGAAAAGTGAAAGTGAAGTCGCTCAGTTGTGCCTGACTCTTAGCGACCCCATGGACTGCAGCCTACCAGGCTCCTCTGTCCATGGGATTTTCCAGGCAAGAGTACTGGAGTGGGGTGCCATTGCCTTCTCCGTGTTTTGTGTATAGTGTTGTTCAAATCTGCTGATCAAAAGTTGATTTTTGTATTTTTATCCTCTATATTGCAAATTTATTGAACTTACTGGTTTTAGGAGATTTTTTGTTTGTTTTGTTTGTAGATTCCTTGGGATTTTCTATGTAGAAAACCATATCACTGCAAATAGGAACAGTTTTACTTTTTACTTTCCAATCTATTTACTTCTTACTGCCTTTCTTGTATGTATTACATGGGTAGAACATTCAGCCCTGTGTTGAATATGAGTGATGAAAATAGACATCCTTGTATTGTTCTAGTTCTTGAGAGGAAAATATTCAGTCTTTTACAGTAAGTGTAATGTTAGCTATAGGTTGTTTCAGTTCACTTCAGTTGCTCAGTCATGTCCGACCCTTTGCGATCCCTTGCGACCCCATGAATCGCAGCACTCCAGGCCTCCCTGTCCATCACCAACTCCCGGAGTTTACCCAGACTCATGTCCATCAAGTCAGTAATGCCATCCAGCCATCTCATCCCCTGTCGTCCCCTTCTCCTCCTGCCCCCAATCCCTCCCAGCATCAGAGTCTTTTCCAATGAGTCAACTCTTCACGTGAGGTGGCAAGTACTGGAATTTTGATGATAATCAGGTTGAAGATGTTTTTCTCTATGCATTTTTCTGTTTGTGTCATGGATCAGAGTTTAATTTTTGTCAAATTCTTTTTTCTGCACCAGTTGATATAATCCTATGATTTTTCCTTTTTAGCTTCTTAATATGGAGAATTACAATGAAAATCTTTGATTATTAAGCCTACCCTGCATTCTTGGAATAAACTTTATTCATGGAGTATAATCATTTTTATACATTACTTAATTCTATTTGCTAATACTTTGTTAAGAATTCTCATACGCATTCTCATGAGAGATATTGGTGTGTTTTTCTATATTTGTGCTCTTTGTCTTGTTTTGACATTAAAATAATACTTATTAATAAAATGAATTAGGAAGTGTTTGCTCCTTTTTACTCTTGCCTGGAAAATCCCATGGACGGAGGAGCCTGGTAGGCTGCAGTACATGGGGTGGCTAAGAGTCGGACACGACTGAGCGACTTCACTTTCACTTTTCACTTTGATGCATTGGAGAAGGAAATGGCAACCCACTCCAGTGTTCTTGCCTGGAGAATCCCAGGGACTGAAGCGACTTAGCAGCAGCAGCAGCTCCTTTTTACTTATTTATTGATTTCTGGAAGAGATTTTGTAGAATTAGTGTTAAATTATTTTTAAACCTTTGGTAGAATTCTCAAATAATCTGGGCCTGGAGCTCCCTTTTGAGGAGTTTTAAATTAAAAATAAATTTCCTTTATAGTTATGGGACTATTCAAATTATATATTTCATATTAAGTGAGTTGTGGGAGTTTGTGTTTTGTGGTTGCTATGTTAGTTTGGTCCATCTCATCCAAATTGTCAGATTTTTATGAGTAAATTTGTTTATAATTTTCTCTTATTATCTTTTTGCTGTCTGCAGGATCTCTGGTGGTATTTTAAATTTAATTCTTGATATTTTGATAATTTGTGGCTTCCTTGTTTTTATTTCATCAGTCTTACTAAGTCTATCTTAATAAAGGTTTGATACTATCAAAGATTCACTTTGTTTAATTGATTTTCTCTATTATTTTTGGTTTTCAATTGTATTGCTTTCTTTATTATTTCCTTCCTTCTACTTATTTTTATTTATTTTGTCTTTTACTTTCTAGATTTCTGAAGCAGTAGCTTAGGTTATAGATTGGAGATCTTTCCTCTTTTCTTTGTTTGTATTTAGTGATACAAATTTCTCTCAGCACTGTATTAACTATGTTCTACAGATTTTGACAAGTTGTATTTTCATTTTCATTCAGTTCAATGTAATTTTTTATTTTCTTGAGGCTTTCTCTTTCATCCATGGATTATTTAGAACTGTTATTTAATTACCAACTATTTGGAGATTTCTGTTATTGATTTCTAGTTTGATTTTTTTGTGGTCAGAGAACACACTTTCCACTATTTCAGTGATTTCTTTTAAATTTCTTGAGTTTTTTAAAAAAATAGCCCAGGATATGGTCTTTTAAAATGTATAGTCCATTGAAATTTAAAAAGAATGTGTGTTCTGTTGTTGATAGATGGATCATTCTATAAATGTTGATTAGGCCTTGTTGGTTTATGGTGATGAATTCTTCTAGATTTTTCTTGATCTTTTGTCTAGGTGTCCGGTCAATTGTTGAGAAAGAGAAGAGGAAGTCTTCCAACTACAACTGGATTTGTTTCTCTTTTTGTTTATATCAGTTTTTGCTTCACATATACAGTTCTCCTATTTGGTGTATATACATTTTTAATTTCTATGTCTTGGTGAATTGACTCTCTGTCATTCCATAATATCTTTCTCTATCTCTGGTAATTTTCTTTGCCCTTAAATCTATTTTATATGATATTAAATAGACTTAAATTAAATAGATATTAAATCAGATCATTCCCGATTTCCTTTGATTACTGTTTGCATGGTATATCATTTTCTATCCTTTTACTTTCAAACTGCCAGTATAGTTACATTTGAAATGAGTGTCTTACAGACAGGGTATAGTTTACTTAACTTTTAAAATTAATTACCAACTGAATAATTGTATTTAGGTTGCTTATCGATACATTTAATGGAATATAACTATTAAGGTCTAAATGTACCATTATTTTTCTGCTTGTTCTCTATGTTTTCTTTCTGCATTCTCTTTTTCCTGCCTTCATACAGGTTACTAGAACATGTTTTGGGATTTTGTTGATTTATTGATAGTGTTTTTTAGTGTATCTTTTTGTATTGATTTTTTAGTGATTGCTGCTGGTATTACATTACTTTATATAACATATCTCTGTGTACTGATCTCATTTAACTGGTTCAAGTTATATATAGAAAATTCACCTTCATTTATGTTGCACTACACTTCCCAATCTATGATTGTTTTAAGTATTTTCTTTACATACATTTAGGAGAAGGCAATGTCACCCCACTCCAGTACTCTTGCCTGGAAAATCCCATGGATGGAGGAGCCTGGTAGGTTGCAGTCCATGGGGTCACCAAGAGTCAGACACAACTGAACGACTTCACTTTCACTTTTCACTTTCATGCATTGGAGAAGGAAATGGCAACCTGCTCCAGTGTTCTTGCCTGGAGAATCCCAGGGATGGGGAAGCCTGGTGGGCTGCCGTCTGTGGGGTCGCACGGAGTCAGACACGACTGAAGCGACTTAGCAGCAGCAGCAGCAGAATCATATGAATCAGTGTTATAACTTTGCTTCAACCATCAAACATAATTTAGAAAATTCAAGAAAAGTATATTGCTTTCAGCATGTTCTTGTTCATCATGTTCTTTCTGTCTCTCCTTGATGTTCTAAGGATCCTTTTATCATTTCCTTTTTGTTTATAGAAATTCCTTAAGATATTCTTTTAGGAGAGTTTGCTATAGGCAAATTATCTTAGTTTCCCTACATATTTTCTCGGATGTACTGTTCTTGGTTGACAGTTGTTTTCTTTCAGCGTTTAAACAATATACCACTTTATTCCTCACCTTCCTGGTTATTGATAAGGAACCCACTGTCACTAGAATGTTTTTCTTTATGGGTAGCTGTTTTTTAAATTCACTACTTTTATGACTTATTTCTCTGTTTTCAAAAACTGGACTGAGTGTCTTAGTGTGAATTTTTTAAAATATTTATACTCTTTGGGATCTACTCAGCTTCTTGAATCTCTAGGTTTGTGTTGCTTGCAGAATTTGGAAATTTTTAAGCTATTATTTCTTTGAGATTGCCAGTGTCTTGAGATCCAAATCTGGGGTATATGAGTCATGAAAAAGACCCAGAGAACTCACCACTATGTTGTTTCTTGGTTTCTGAAGCTTCTATTCAGTTTGCCTTATTCTTTCCCCCTTTCTTCTGAGGTTTATTTTATATATAATGTTTAGGGTTTTTAAGTGTACTTAGAGAAAGGAGGCAGAAATATTTCTATTTCATCTTTCCAGAAACCATATATGTTTTTTAATTTTATCTGTTGTATGTTTGTAGCATATAGGTTTACTTGTTTCTTTGCCCTTTGAAATAATTTGCTAGTGAAAATAGTTGACCCAATATTTTTAACTTTTTTCAATATTTCATTATCTATTAATTTTTTCTTCAATTAGAAAAATATTATTTGCTTATTATAGATGATTTGGCAAATATAAAAGGACATATAAAAAAATCAGCCATTTTCCCATGACTGATAGAAAGAACCAATAATCTTACGTTAACCTTGAATTTATTTTATTTACACTTAATAATAAGGGACATTTTTTATGTTCTTGTAGATGAATCTGTATTTAGCTGGTTTTATTGCTCACCACTGGTCATTTTAGACCACACTGTTTCCATTCTTGAGCTCTTAACTCAATTAATATTTTAAGTAGCTGATGTGATGACCTAGAGGGATGATATTGGGGCAGTGCAAGAGGGAGGAAATGTATGTAAACATGTAGCTGACTCATGTTGTTGTATAGCAGAAACTAACACAACATTGTAAAGCAATTATACTCCGATTAAAAATAAATTAATTAAAAACATTTTGAGTGAAATACACACACACACACACACACACACATTCTCTTAAAAATTGGATATGAGTAATATTTTTCAGGCTTCCCTGGTAGCTCAGATGGTAGAGAATCTGCTTGGAATGAAGGAGACCTGGGTTTGATCCCTGGTTTTCAAAGATCCCATGGAGAAAGGAATGGCAACCCACTCCAGTAATCTTGCCTGGAGAATTCCATGGACAGACCATAGGGTCGCAAAGAGTCAGATATGACTGAGCGACTAACACTTAATAAATTTTTCAAGCTGATACATATGTAAATTTTTTGTGTGTTTCATTCATTAATGTATTCATCCATGTAACAACTATTTATTGAATATCTACTATGTATCTAGCATCATACAGTAAAAATCTTTGAGGAGGTTTAATTTGAACTGTGGTGTTGGAGAAGACTCTTGAGAGTCCCTTGGACTCCAAGGAGATCCAACCAGTCCATTCTAAAGGAGATCAGTCCTGGGTGTTCATTGGAAGGACTGATGCTAAAGCTGAAACTCCAATACTTTGGCCACCTCATGGGAAGAGTTGACTCATTGGAAAAGACCCTGATACTGGGAGGGATTGAGGGCAGGAGGAGAAGGGGATGA
Organism: Bubalus kerabau; assembly: GCF_029407905.1. Taxonomy (NCBI): domain Eukaryota; kingdom Metazoa; phylum Chordata; class Mammalia; order Artiodactyla; family Bovidae; genus Bubalus; species Bubalus kerabau. The sequence continues at coordinate 102,531,466 of NC_073626.1, forward strand.
CAGAGGATGAGATGGTTGGATGACATCACCGACTCAATGGACATGAGTTTGAGTAAACTCCAGGAGTTGGTGATAGACAGGGAGGCCTGGTGTGCTGCAATTCATGAGGTTGCAAAGAGTCAGACATGACTGAGTGACTGAACTGAACTGAAATGAATATGAGGATATTATTAATTATGCACTCTGGATATTGAGCTGGATATTGAATTTGCTTTTAAAATTCTGTATATTTTGTCCCTTTGTCTTCTGCAATTTAATTTACAAAATGGAAGTGTAAAGCTAACTTAATTTTGTTTCTTCGAGTGTACCATACATTATTTTAGATGTCTTTGTGAAATTTCCTTATTTTTGAAATATAAGCATTCCCCAAGGGTTTCTCTAGATATAGATATTCTTTACTTAATATTTTCTGAAACGTTATGAATTGTATATAACATGTGTGTGTGTGCTCAAACCTCAGTTCAGTTCAGTTCAGTCGCTCAATCGTGTTCGACTCTTTGTGACCCCATGAATCGCAGCATGCCAGGCCTCCTTGCCCATCACCAACTCCCAGAGTTTATCCAAACTCATGTCCATAGAGTCAGTGATGCCATCCAACCATCTCTTCCTCTGTCGTCCCCTTCCCTTCCCGCCCTCAATCTTTCCCAGCATCAGGGTCTTTTCAAATGAGTCAGCTCTTCGCATCAGGTGGCCAAAGTATTGGAGTTTCAGCTTCAACATCAGTCCTTCCAATGAACACCCAGGACTATCTCCCTTAGGATGGACTGGTTGGATCTCCTTGCAGTTCAAGGACTCAACCTAGACAGCATATTAAAAAGCAGAGACATTACTTTGCCAAAAAGGTCCATCTAATCAAAGCTATGGTTTTTCCAATAGTCATGTATGGATGTGAGAGTTGGACTATAAACAAAGCTGAGTGCCAAAGAATTGATGCTTTTGAACTGTGGTGTTGGAGAAGACTCTTGAGAGTCCCTTGACTGCAAGGAGATTCAACCAGTCAATCCTAAAGGAAATCAGTCCTGAATATTCATTAGAAGGACTAATGCTGAGGCTGAAGCTCCAATACTTTGGCCACCTGATGTGAAGAACTGATTCCTTGGAAAAGACCCTGATGCTGGGAAAGCTGGATGGCAGGAGGAGAAGGGGATGACAGAGGATGAGATGGTTGATTGGCATCACTGACTCGATAAGCATGAGTTTGAGCAAGCTCCCAGAGTTGGTGATGGACAGGGAAGCCTGTAGTGCTGAAGTCTATGGGGTTGCAAAGAGTGGGCCAGGACTGAGTGACTGAACTGAACTGAACTGTGTGTATGCTCAGTGCTTCAGTCTTTTCCAAATATTTGTGACCCCATGGACTGTAACCTGCCAAGGCCCTCTGTCCATGGGATTTCCCAGCCAAGAGTACAGGAGTAGGTTGCCATTTCCATTTCCAGGGGATCTTCCCCACCCAGGGATTGAACCCACATCTCCTGTGTCTCCTGCAGTGAAAGTGGTTTCTTTACCACTGAGCCATGTGGAAGCTGTATTTTTATATATTTATTTTTTCGAGTCTAGAATGTTTTCTTTAGTTATATTTTTACTTTTTGCTTCAATACCCATTTAAATTGTTTTCTTAAGAAAGCTCTTAAGCTTCTTCTTAAGAAGCTCTATGAAAAGTGAAAGTGAAAGTTTCTCAGTTGTGTTCAGCTCTTTTCAACCCCATGGACTATACAGTCCATGGAATTCTCCAGGCCAGAATACTGGAGTGGGTAGCCATTCCGTTCTCTAGGAAATCTTCCAACCCAGGAATTGAACAGGGGTCTCCTGCATTGCACGCAGATTCTTTACCAGCTGAGTTACTAGGGAAGCCCTATAAATCTGTGACTTCTATTTTTTTGTTTCCTATGCAAGCATACCTCAGAGATATTGGATTCCAGACCACATCAATAAAGTGAGTCACATGAATTATTTGGTTTCCCAGTGCATATAAAAGTTATGTTTATATTAACTGTGTAGTAGCATTATCTCTAAAAAAGCAAAGTGCTATAACTTAAACAAAAAATATTATATTGCTGAAAAATGCTAACCATTATCTGAGCTTTCAGAGAGTCATGATCTTTTTGCTGGTGAAAGGTCTTGCCTCGATGTTGATGGCTGCTAACTGATTATTAAAGTTGTGGGTGACTGTGGAAATTTCTTAAAATAAGGCAACAATGATATTTGCTACATTGATTGACTCTTCTTTTCAAGAACAATTTAAGTGGCAGGCAATGCTGTTTGATAGCATTTGACTCATAGTAGAACTCTTTTAGAATGGGAGTCAATTTTCTCAAGCCCTCCCCTTGCTCTATCAGCTAAGTTTATATAATATTCTAAATCCTTTTTGTCATTACAACAATCTTCATAGCATTTTTACCAGGAGTAGTTTCCACCTCAAAAAACTATTTCCTTTGTTCACCCATAAGAAGTAACTCTTCATCTGTTAGTTTTATTATGAGATTTCAGCAATTCAGTCACATCTTCAGGCTCCACTTCTAATTCTAGTTCTCTTGTTGATTCCACCATATCTGCAGTTACTTCCTCCACTGAAGTCTGAGCCTCTCAGATTTGTCCATGAGGGTTGGACTCAAGCTTCTTTAAAACTGCTGTTATGTTGATATTTTGACTGCTTCCAATGAATCACAAATGTCCTTATGGCAACTGAAATGAGGAATCCTTTTCAGAAAATTTCCAGCTTACTTTGTCCAGATCCATCAGAGGAACCACTACTTATGGCAGCTATAGTCTTCCAAAATGTATTTCTTAAGAGTAAGACTTGAAAGTTGAAATTACTCCTTGATACATGGTTTTCAGAATGATTGTTGTGTTAACATAATGAATCTTGTACATTTCCATTAGAGTTCTTAGATGGAAAGGTACATTATCAGTAAACAGTAGTATTTTGTAAGGAATGTTTTTTTTTCTGAACAGTATATATATCTCAATACCGTGCTTAAAATATTCAGTAAACCATTGGTAAATAGATGTCCAAGTTTTGTTGTTCCATTTATAGAGCATAGAAAGCAAAACTTTAGCAAATTCTTAAGGGCCCTAGGATTTTCAAAACAATAAATGAGCATTACCTTCAATTTAAAATTATCAGCTGCATTAATCTCTAACAAGAGAAACAGCCAGTCCTTTGCAGCTCTAAAGCCTGGCATTGACTTCTCCTCTCTAGCTATGAAAGCCCTAGATGACATCTTCTTCCAATAGAAGGCTGTTTTGAAAATCTGTTGTTTAGTGTAGCTACCTTCATTAATTGTCTTGGCTATGTTTTCTGGATACTTTGCTGTAGCTTCTATATCAACCTTTTCAGCTTCACTTTGTACTTTGATGTTACAAAGATGACTTCTTTTCTTAAATCTCATAAAACAACCTCTGCTAGCTAAAAACTTTTCTGCTGCAGCTTCCTTATCTCTCTAAACCTTCATAGACTAGAAGAGAGTTAGGCCCTGGCTCTGGTTTAGGCTTGGGGTTAAAGGAATGCTGTGGTTGGTTTGATCTATCCAGACCAATAAAACTTTCTCCATATCAACAATAAGACTGTTCTCTATCTTGTCATTTGTTTGTTCACTCTAGTAGCACTTTTAATTTCCTTCAATAGCTTTTCCTTTGCTTTCAGAACTTGGCTAACTGCTTGGCCCAAGAAACCTAGCTTTCAGCCTGTCTCTGCTTTTGATATGCCTTCATTGTTAAGCCTAATCATTTCTAGCTTATGAGTTAAAGTAAGAGACATGTGACTCTTCCTGTCACTTGAACACTTAGAGGCCATTGTAGTGTTATTAAGTGGCCTAATTTCAATATTGCTGTATCTTAGGGAATAGGAAGGCCTGAGGAGAAAGAGAGAGAAAGGGAGGGAGAGGGGAGAATGGTCAGTCAGTGGAGCAGTCAGAACACACACAATTGATAATTATGTTCGCTATCCTATATGGGCACATTTCATGGCACCCTCACAAAATTACAATAGTTACATTAAAGATCACTGATAACAGATCATATTGAGAATTAGTACAATGTGACACAGACATAAAGTGAGCAAATGCTGTTAGAAAAATGGTACTGATAGACTTACTCAGTGTATTTGAGTAAGTGTTTCTATAGACTTTCGACTTGCAAAAAAATGTAGTATCTGCAAAGTGCAATAAAGTGAAGTACAATTAAATGAGGTATGCCTGTACCTACCATCATTTTCATTTTATGCACACATATATACACAAAACACAAACACACAGATACTCAGGCATATGCATGTACATATATATGTATACATATTTATATATATAAGCACATATATAGACACATACACATGTCTGTGTCTATATATGCATAACTACACAGCTTACGTGTGTGTATGTGTGTGGAGAGAGATTTAGAAACAAAGTTCTTATCTTTTTCTCTGCCCTCTTAGGGATTTTCATTCAAATTTAGGAGGTGTTCTGTCATAAGTGCCAAGTAAATGCCATTTAGTCTGAAACTGCCATTCTGTTTTTGGAAATTTCCATTTGAAAACTTCAGAAAAGATATAATCCATGCAAAAGAGGTTCAGAATTTGTTTAGTGGTATTGAGAGTGTTCCAAGGGATATCCAAAGTGAGGGAAGCAACAGAGTGTGACTTTGTCATTTGCTGAATTGAATTCTCATCCTATTTTATTACAAAGATAGAACTGCCCTCCTGAGGTTATGTAGACCATTAATTAGTTTCCTCTTAGTAATTCACCAACCCATTCTAGACCTGTAGCATTCTACTGTATTAAAAATAAGCAAAACAAAATATAAACACACCATCTAGAAGAGCAATTTCTATGAGTTGTTTTTAGGAGCCCATTTTGGGAGACAGAAAGGTCTTCTGGAAGTCTAATCCAACCTAATGGAGAGGTCTTTTAGAAGCCTGTTTCCCCTTTCTCTCTTCAGGAAATACAGAGAATAGTGTTCTTGAAAAATGCTTAATTTCTTGCTGGAGATAAGCTTCCTTGATTGATTTTGAGTCACTTATGTATTAAGTATATCCTGTGGTCATGTATGGATGTGAGAGTTGGACTGTGAAGAAGGCTGAGCACCAAAGAATTGATGCTTTTGAACTGTGGTATTGGAGAAGACTCTTGAGAGTCCCTTGGACTGCAAGGAGATCCAACCAGTCCATTCTGAAGGAGATCGGCCCTGGGATTTCTTTGGAAGGAATGATGCTAAAGCTGAAACTCCAGTACTTTGGCCACCTCATGCGAAGAGTTGAGTCATTGGAAAAGACTCTGATGCTGGGAGGGATTGGGGGCAGGAGGAGAAGGGGACGACAGAGGATGAGATGGCTGGATGGCATCACTGACTCGATGGATGTGTGTCTGAGTGAACTCCAGGAGTTGGTGATGGACAGGGAGGCCTGGCGTGCTGCGATTCATGGGGTCGCAAAGAGTCAGACACGACTGAGTGACTGATCTGATCTGATCTGTATATTAAAACTTTTTTCTTCTTTAGCAGATCCTTCAAATCTAGTCCCCTTTAACATGCTCTTTTTTTGTGTGTAGACATTATGTAAATTTCTTTAATCTAAAGGGATTATTTATAATTATAAATTTTTGCTTTTGACACTTGGTATATTATTTTTTTCTGCATGTTAAGCTTAGTTTGAGAGGAGTAGAGTATCCTGATGAAGAATATGAACTGTAGAGCCTGAGGCCTGAGTTGGGGGATCTCACTTTCAACTCTTACTAGTAAATGTCCTTGGAAAGTGACAATCTTTCTGTGTTTCAGGTTTCCCGTCTGAAAAAAAAAATGTATTTAATCACATGAAACAAATTCCTATTGTGTTATTCATGTAGTGACTCTTTTTATGTAATCATTGGTACAGCAGATGTGTTTCTTTTATTTTGATAGCAATATGTCTCCTACAGAACAAAATTAAATTCTTAATAAATATCATTTCAGGAGCGAAGCTATAAAATTCCTAAATAATATAGATTATTATTAAAAGAGATAAATTCATTTTCTTGAAATTGTTGGTTAAATTTTCTGAACTCATTTTGTGTCTCAATCCCCTCTATAATTCTTGGGGCTTCCCAGGTGGTGCTAGTGGTAAAGAATCCGCCTGCCAATGCAGGAGTCGCAGGAGACATGGGTATGATCCCTGGGTTGGGAAGGTCCCCTGGAGTATTCAGTGCACAAGTATCTTGAGCGGTCTTCATTAAGGAACTTGACTAATTTCTTTTAGAAGTTTAACTCTTGATATTCTGAGAAACCGATCTTGCTCTTCAATTAATTACACTCTCAGTAATATTTGTGTTTTTTATGTTTCGTTTCTGTTTGTTTCATTTTTCTGATAAATGGCTTCTTAAGTATTCTTATTCCTTCCAGTTGCCTGTTGATTCAGAGAAATCACCAAACAAGTGGAATTTGTTGCTCTGACTTTGAATCTTGTGGCTGTTTTCATTATAATTCAAGGTACTGTTTAATCCCTTTGCTTAAAAACTATTGGAGTGAAAATGTTCATGTTGCATATTACTTTTTGACAATGATGCATGGGAAGATTATTGTGCAAGAACCAGAAAATATGACACTTGCTGGAAGAAATTCAATGTCACAACCAGATGAAATAAAGAATGCCCAACCTCACATGCTAACAAAGTGGGGATTCCTTTCCAAAGCTTTGTACTATGCAAAGGATACTTTTCTAGTGTGCTGAGAAGTTGTCTCTGGGACCGTCACACTTGGAATTCCAGCAGATTACCCTATCATCAAGTCATCAGTATGCTGCTATTTGAATAAACACAGCTGTTGTTTTCCAAGAAATATGGCTAGGAGCAGCAAGGAAAAAAAGGGCAATTAGTGTTATTGAAATGGAGGGGTACTCAGGATGGCATATATGTATCTATGAGAGTTTTCGTTTCCGAATAGTCTATTTACCATGCTGTGACTTAACAGTGGGGGTGCAATGATCTCCTCTCCAAATCCTTGGTACTTTACTGCTTCTTGCTATTTGCCTAATATTAATTATGAATATTTTTCATAATTAAATAAATACATATTTTAATTCATATAACCTTGTGCTATGTTCTGTCTAAAACATCTTAAAATCTTGATGGCAACTTGTTCTAAGGACCCATATATATGAGAATAGATGAATATGATTGCATATTTTAAAGATTTTACTGATTGATTTTTATTAGTTTTTTTGGCCTTTGGAACACCTGAAGAACAAAGATATGTGCCAGTTCTGGGAAAAAGGCTTGTTTTTAGGGGGTCAAGGAGAACCTTCAGCATGTTGTAATGAAAAGAGCAGTGAACCAGAAGGATTAGGCCATAAAATGGCTATGTGGCCACAGGCAAGCGATCTCCCCCACTGGATCTCTGCTTCTTTACCTGTAAGCTGTCAGGACAGGACCATGCGGTCTTTCAGGTCCCTTCAAATTCCGTGTAACTTTTAATTTAGGCCTTTATTATTCAGGTCTGACATTCCGTGCTGGGTAAACATATATTAGGCAGATCCACTAGAACTAGTGTTTTATCATTTTTATAAATTAAACCAGCAAACTGACAAATACTCTTGCTGTTTTGTGCTTTTGTATAAATAAGGACAAACAAGGGGATGAGTAATTAAGATGCTTTCAGTGCTTCATTCATCTGAAACAGTTTGTTGTGTGCTTCCATAGTTTTAGGTTTTTAGGCCATGGTTAAGAATGCTGGTTCTGGAGTACTGGCTTGGCAGGCAGGAGAGGAACGAGGGGAAGACTAGACAAAGGAGGATGAGGTTGTGTTTCTGTGCTAAGCTTGTCAAGATAAGAGAAAGTAGAGACAGGGAGGCAATGGCTTCTCTTGAGAGGGCCATTGCTTTGGTGTACTTTAAAATCATCTGATTAAAGAGAAAACATGCCAGCACCCACTTTCTTGGTGACCGAGGCTGCCTTCGTGTCATTCTAATAACCATGGTGACCAAGTTATGTATCTTCTACTTTTATTACTTCTAAAGATGGAGTTGAACTCTGACTTAAAAGTTAGTCCTCATATGTTTAGACCACTGGAACTGAAAGGTTTTAAAGAATCCTTACAGACAAAATGACATACATCAAAGGGGTGGGTGTGTCACTTTCCACTGGTTTAGGTAGGTGTGAAAGAAAACCTCATTTAAACCCTGTTCAGAAATCAACAAAAACCTCTGCAAGAATGACGAAGCAGCATGAGTAATGTTTGGGGTCCAAACAGGGACGAGGATGACAGAGGGCGCTTGTTCCTTAGTCAGAACATCAACCATCTATGCAATGTCTGAGGTCTGTGTAACCTTGAGCCCAGCAGTGAAATGCTGTCGCCTGAACCCAACCCCTCCTCATTAATAGTAACAACACACAGTAGTTTAGTGCTTTATACTTTCAGAGCTCTTTTGCATTTATTATCTCATCTCTGATCCATTTTTAGGGTGGCGTTAGCTTACCTCATGCTCTAGCATTTTATCATTTCTTTGCAGACATTATGGCCTAACTGATAGGTCTGGTTTTTCTACTCACATTCCAGGCAACCTGTTGAGGGGATAAAAGTGGCATTTTGGTTAGTGGTTTAACTGAATAACAAAGTTAAAGTGAAATAGTTAAGTTACTAATGGGCTCAAATAATATGTTTTAAGAGATGAAATTGAAGAAGGTTTTTGCAGTGGTGGTTTCTTTCACTATGAACCCATGTCATGTAAACCCTTTCCTATTAATTTTCTCATTTGATCCTCAAGCTAATCCCCTAAAGTAGGAGTGTACTTGTGTGCGAGCGAAGTCACTTCAGTCATGTCTGACTCTTTGTGACCCTATGAACCGTAGCCCGCCAGGCTCCTCTGTCCATGGGATTCTCCAGGCAAGAATACTGGAGTGGGTTGACACGCCCGCCTCCAGGGGATCTTTCTGACCCAGGGATCGAGTCCATGTCTCTTGTTTCCTGATTGTCAGATAGATTCTTTGCCATTAGTGTCACCTGCTGCTGCTGCCACTGCCAAGTCGCTTCAGTCGTGTCCGACTCGGTGCGATTCCATGGACTGCAGCCTACCAGGCTCCTCCATCCACGGGATTTCCAGGCAACAGTACTGGAGTGGGGTGCATTGCCTTCTCCCCGTGTCACCTGGGAAACCCCAAATTAGGAGGGTTTATTGTTATTCTCAATGCATAGATGAGGAAATAGACACTTGGACACTTTAAATGGCTTTTAGAGGTCACAGGGAAAATAGTAGAACTGAGACTAGTAAGGACTTTTTTGCCCTGTTGGACCTAGGTGCTTCCCTGTGCATAAGAAAACTTTTTTTTTTTAAACCTTGTATTATATAGAGTTTATATTTTCCAACTTATATAATTGATAAGTAAAATGTATATATTTAAAGTATACAACATGATTATTTGATGTATGTATTCTTGCAATACTAAAACCAAGTTAATTAAAACATCCATCACCTTACAAAGCTGTCTTTCCTGTTTGTGTGTGTGTGTGTGTGTGTGTGTGTTTTCAAGAGAATTTTCAATTTGGGACATTTTTCTGGCATACTTTATTTTTCCTCCTCAAATTAACACTAGAAACACAGGAAACCAATTCTGAGTAATGTTAACAATGCAAGATTTTGCATCTTCTGCATTACCAGAGCAGCATGATTTAACTAAGAACTAGAGAAAAATTTGAGAGATAGTAGATATTAAAGGAGAGCTGAGAGTGAAGTCTTCATTCTATCACTTGGTATTTTTTTCTGTAAAGAGGAGAAAATTCCTCTTTCTATGATATATTGAGTGCTATGCTTCTCTTTGAATCCTTCAGACAGAAGGCTCAATATTTTTAGTTAAAATTGCTAATCACTAATTACTTGATGTTTAGTATTAAGAAATTCACTATGTTAAAATTTGTCCACTCAAAAGCTGTTATCTGTTGCTTTTATGGATAAGAGCTCCATGGGTTTTTAAAAAGGTTATTGAATGATGACAGAAAGAAATATGAAGAATAAAAAGGTTGATTAGGCAGTTTTCTGTGAGAAGTACCTGTGGATGCTATGCAAGTCATGTTGTTGTTTAGTTACCCAGTTGTGTCCTACTCTTCATGATCTCATGGACTAAAGCATGCTAGACCTCTCTGTCCTTCACCATCTCCTGGAGTTGGCCCAAGTTCACGCCCATTGTTTCAGTGATGCCATCTAGCCATCTCATACTCTGCCACACTCTTCTCCTGCTGTTAACCTTTCCCAGAATCATGATCTTTTCCAATAAGTCGGCTGTTTGCATCATGTGACCAAAGTATTGGAGCTTCAGCTTCATCATTAGTCCTTCTAATGAGTATTCAGGGTTGATTTCCTTTAGGATTGACTGGTTTGATCTCCTTGCTGTCCAAGGGACTTTCAAGAGTCTTCTCCAGCACCACAGTCCAAAAGCATCAATTCTTTGGTATTCTGCCTTCTTTATGGTCCAACTCCCACAACCATATGTGACTATTAGAAAGATGATAGCCTTGACTATGCAGACCTTTGTCAGCAAAGTGATGTCTTTGCTTTTTAACTCATTGTCTAGGTTTGTCATAGCTTTCTTGCCAAGAAGCAATCATCTTCTGATTTCATGGCTGCAGTCACCATCTTCAGGGATTTTAGAGCCCAAGAAGAGGAAACCTGTCACTGCTTCCACCTTTTTCCCTTTGATTTCTCATGAAGTGATGGGGCCGGATCAGTTCAGTTCAGTTCAGTCCCTCAGTTGTGTCCGACTATTTGAGACCCCATGGACTGCAGCACTACAGGCTTCCCTGTCTGTCACCAACTCCTGGAGCTTGCTCAAACTCAACCATCGAGTCAGTGATGCCATACAACCATTTCATCCTTTGTCATCCCCTTCTGCTCCTGCCTTCAATCTTTGCCCAGCATCAGGGCCTTTTCCAGTGAGTCAGTTCTTTGCATCAGGTGGCCAAAGTTTGGGAATTTCAGCTTCAGCATCAGTCCTTCCAATGAATATCCAGAACTGATTTCCTTTACGATTGACTGGTTGGATCTCCTTGCAGTCCAAGGGACTCTCAAGAGTCTTCTCCAACACTACAGTTCAAAAGCATCAATTCTTTAGCACTCAGCTTTCTTTATGGTCCAACTCTCACATCCATACATGACTACTGGAAAAACCATAGCTTTGACTAGACAGGGCTATGTTGGCAAAGTAATGTCTCTGCTTTTTAATATGCTGCCTAGAAGCAAGCATCTTTTAATTTCATGGCTGCACTCACCATTTGCAGTGATTATGGAGTCCAAAAAAATAGTCTCTCACTGTTTCCACTGTTTCCCCATATATTTGCTATGAAGCAATGGGACCGCATGCCATCATCTTAGTTTTCTGAATGTTCAGTTTTAAGCCAGCTTTTTCATTCTGCTCCTTCACCCTCATCAAGAGGTTATTTGGTTTCTCTTCATTTTCTGCCATTCGTGTCCGACTCTTAGCGACCCCATGGACTGCAGTGCACCAGGCTCCTCTGTTCATGGTATTTTCCAGCAAGAGTACTGGAGTGGGGTGCCATTGCCTTCTCTGATTAGAGTGGTATCACCAGCATATCTGAGGTTGTTGATGTTTCTCCTGCCAATCTTGATTCCAGATTATGACTCATCCAGCCCGGCATTTCTCATGATGTGGTCAGTGTATTAGTTAAATAAACAAGGTGACAATAAACAGCTTTGTTGTACTCCTTTCTCAATCCTGAACCCGTCAGTTGTCCCATATAGGGTTCTAACTGTTGCTTCTTGACCCGAATACAGGTTTCTCAGGAGACAGGTAAGATGGTCTGGTATTCCTATCTCTTTAAGAGTTTTCCACAGTTTGTTATGATCCACACAGTCAAAGCCTTTAGTGTAGTCAATGAAACAGATGTTGATGTTTTTTCTGGAATTCCCTTAGTTTCTCTATAATCCAGTGAATGTTGGCAATTTGATCTCTGGTTCCTTTGCCTTTTCTAAACCCAGCTTGGACATCTGGAAGTACTTGGTTCACATAATGCTGAAGCCTAGCTTGGAGGATTTTGAGCATAACCTTACTAGCATGGGAGATAAGTACAATTGTCCAGTGGTTTGAACATTCTTTCATGCTGCCCTTCTTGGATATTGGGATGAGGATTGACATTTTCTAAGGAAGCTCATGTCCCACCCTATAAAAGAGAGATGGAGAGGCCCTCTTACCATGAAAGTGAGCAGTAGTAAGAGCTCAGGGCAGAACTGGACATAAATGGGGAGGCCTTGGCAGTCACTTATTTCAGTATCGCAATGTTAGGAACAGTTTAAAAAATCCATTGCTGCAATCCAAATCTAGGACATCTTCCAGGGGACCCAGGGTCTTGTGACCACTCTGTCACTCTTGGTCATTCATAATAATAAATGAAAGTCCTTTAAAAGTCAGGTCATGGGAAAATGCTGCCCCTTTTCTTCCCAAGATTGGATAGGTTGGTGAGGGATCTGCTTGGAAAGGCAAGGGGCAAAGCCTGACCCAGAGTATGTGCAGAGAGTAGGCATTATTACTGAAGTATGCCTCAAAGAGGGCAATTCATGGTTCAAATTCAGAGTTCTAGAAAAGGACTAAATGGCATGCTGAAGAAACCAGAGACTAGAAGGCAACGTATTAGTTGGGTTTCTTCATGCCCATGTAATTAAAAAGCATGAAAGTTTCACCAAATATTGGAGTATATATAAAGATACAGAGGAGTCTCATTCTAGATAAGAAAATAAATCAGCTGGTCTTCAGTTATGGTAATAGAAGACTTTTGGGAACCCATGGTATTTTCCTTGTGCTTTTCTGTCTCCCTTTCTGCATCTCTCTCTCTTGTGTTGATTACATTCCAGATATTTGCTGTTTCTTTTTTTCTACAGATATTCTTTCACTACTATTCAGTCTACATAGTAGAAAATATGCTGTCCTTACCTCCTGAGTTTACATGTTATGGGCCCAAGAACACAAGACATTATCATTTCCGATGTCAGTTTCCTAGGAAAGAATATGATTGACCTAGTTTTAATCATGTGCCCATTTTTGCCTTGTTCAAACATGATTGCTGAGATCTTACTTTCCAACCCTGTGAAGGGGTGGGGAAGTTCCTGGAGAAAAAAGAATCACGGTAAGTAGAGATCATGCCATAAAATATGTCTCCTGTAGTTAGAACTGTAAATAAGAGATGATACCAAAGATTAGAATAGGAAACTTTACCCAAAGAAGAACAAGTGGAGAACAAATTTGGAGGATGTGGGATTGCCTTAATTGGGTCATTGTGATCATGACTCATCCCAATCAGTTGGTGGGCAGTGGGCAATGAGCATATTAGGTGTACCTACCATTCTAGAGCTGTCAGGACAATAGGCAAGTAAAGGGAGATGGGAGGAACTGGGTTCGTAACAAGACTGAAAATATTTACTAGATATGGGAGCTGTAGAGCTGATATAAATCCAAAGCTCCAGTTGCTAAGAGAAAAGCTCAGATTTAGGAAATCCCTGTAAGTGGGCACGTACAGAGACTCATTCAAGAGAACAGGTAAATGGCACATTCAGCAAGGAGGTCCCACCTAGGAAGATAGTATTATTACATCTATCTGATTCTACCTCAGTTTCTTCCCTCATTCCTGAAAAGGTGGGACAAAGTGATAGGAGCGTAGGACTAGGAGCATGAAGTCCACAGCTGGGCCCAGTCAGGCCTTTTGAGGTTGAGTCCTAGCCAGTGTCGGGAGTTAGTGGAATTGAGTCTGGGCAGAATATCTAGATCACAGCCAGGAGGCCCAGGTCCTATCTTCCCCATTTGCACGTTGATCTAAGGCCAGAGGATATTTTCCAGCTCTCTCTGTTGGGCCAGCTAACTTTGTTGATATACTTCAGTGTTGGCCAGGAGGTATAAATGCTCTGGCTAGAAGGTCTAGGTGAACAATATGTGAACTTTTGACAGTAATGTCATTATTATTATTTGAGTCTACACTTAGTGGCATGTATAATCCCTGACCAAAAAAAATTAGGGGACTTCCTTTTATCTTTCATATGTCTTTTAGTTTTCTTTCCCTAGATTCTTCTCTTCTCTTCAGTGGTTGTAAATCAATAACATTTGAACTGCGTTATTGAAATACAGTAATTTAAAAAATGCATGAAGTCTTTTGTAATGGAATAGTTCTTTTCTAATGCAAATAATTACTTCCTAATTGTTCTGTAAATCTGTATTTTATTGCATATATTTTTAAAGCAGTCAGCACCTGCAAAGTGAACACCTTATTTACCATTTTTTCATCAGGCAGCAAGTCTATAGGAAAATTCCAATTAAATTAAAAAAGATTCAATGATAGAAACAGGGTGAGGAAAATGAGGAACATATATTACACAAAGCCAAATTGTTTTGAAACAGAGCATTTTATGCGGCCTCCCTCAGGCTCCAGTGGCTTTTTAAAGAGATGGCTGTATACCTTGATTTACTATCTATCCAAAAGTTTAAATTCAAGATTGTTTTTACAATGATGCCTCCATTTCAAAGTGTTCTTATTAGGAGCTGAGAGCACCCAAACAGAGAGGTGAACATTTAAAGCATGGAGCACATAATGAAGCTGCTCTAATATGAAGCAATTGCTCCGCATTAGACTCCAGGGAATTGAATTATACAATTCATATCTAAGAGTAAGATGATCTCCATATTAAGCACTTCTCTGTCTCTGAAACCAGGCAGAAAACTTATAAATGCACCTCAACTATCCTGAAAGAGCATTATTACTGGACTGCAGCTACAGAGCACTCTGTTCTCTCTTGACTGTTCTGATTATTAATTCTCAAGCTGTTGAAAGGAGGCCTTGAATTGGAACCTATCCACAATGCCCTTTATGTAGCGTGACCCTCAGAGCCCCTGCCTCCCACACTTTGGCAAAGACTCATTTAACTTGATATGCTTATGTGTTATCCTTTTCTTTCTTTTTAATGGGAGTGGCTGGGGTTAGGCATGCATGTGGTAGAATGGTGGAAGAAGATTCTGGGTTTATTACAAAGGCTTTTGGGAGAGTGTTGAGGAGAGATTAGATCCGGTGGAAGAGAAAATCTTTCAAATGTGGTATGGGCTAATATTTGTTCTGGAAATAATCCTATCCACAGGAGGTATTTCTACTTCACCCACAATTCAAAGGGATTGAATATTCATACAAAACTTTAAATTGAAAAACCTGAACCCAACCTGGGGCTTGCAGAGCTAAATCCATCGTAAGACTCTTTTCTCTACCATTACTGCTTTCTCTTACTTTAGCAGTCCATGTAAACATTTGTAAGCCCTTTGTCAAAATAGAAGACATTGGAAGGGCAATTATGATCTCATTTTAGGTACAAATTTAATAGCCAGGGATTTTGGGTTTTAACTTCTAGAAAGTTTTATGTGAAGTCCCAGAACTCTTTGCTTATTTGGTGGTTACATTTGGGTACTCTTTTGGTCATGTGTATTAACTATAGAGAGTTTAAGTCATGAGGCTGCCGATAGGGCTAAGCAAAGTTGATGAAACTTTTGAGTGACATTGGTAAGTACCATGAGTTGGCAGACAGATGGGAAATAAACTGTGGGAGAGTGTCACAGAAAGGAAGAAAAGACAGAAGAAACAGAGGCCAGAGAAAGGTGTTAAGTGGTGGCAGTGATGGCTGTCCCTAATTACCTTGTAGTGCCATTCTGGAGCCAGCTCCAATAGGCATACCAAAGCTGACTGCAATTTTCTTTTGAACTCTGTATTCAGTGATTTCATCTTGGCCACTTGAAACTGGCACAGTAGGAGTATTTACACCATAGAAATTGGCAAACAGTATAAATCAGGGTTGTCTTCCCTCCGCTCCCCGCCCCCCCCCCCACCCCCCCCCCCACCAAATACTCGTCAAATAACTACTAGCACACTACAGACCTCTGATATTTCTTTGTGACACAAGAGGCTGAAATTACCAAATGTTTTGCAGCAGGAGTTTGGGAGAGTCTGAATTAGCCAGGCAGGAGCTAGTTACAGGACCAGAAATAAACTGAAGGCAATGGCACCCCACTCCACTACTCCTGCCTGGAAAATCCCATGGACGGAGGAGGCTGGTAGGCTGCAATCCATGGGGTCGCTGAGGGTCAGACACGACTGAGCGACTTAACTTTCACTTTTCACTTTCATACATTGGAGAAGGAAATGGCAACCCACTCCAGTGTTCTTGCCTGGAGAATCCCAGGGAAGGGGGAGCCTGGTGGGCTGCCGTTTATGGGGTCGCACAGAGTTGGACATGACTGAAGTGACTTAGCAGCAGCAGTAACATCCCCACACAGAGAAGGCAATGGCACCCCACTCCAGTACTCTTGCCTGGAAAATCCCATGGACGGAGGAGCCTGGTAGGCTGCAGTTTATGGGGTCGCTAAGAGTCGGACATGACTGAGAGACTTCACTTTCACTTTTCACTTTCATGCATTGGAGAAGGAAATGGCAACCCACTCCAGTGTTCTTGCCTGGAGAATCCCAGGGACAGGGGAGCCTGGTGGGCTGTCGTCTATGGGGTAGCACAGAGTCGGACACGACTGAAGCGACTTAGCAGCAGCATTTTCTATACCACCATGGAGACTAGACTCTATCTTTTTTTAATATTTCTCTTTACTTTGAGCAAAAGCTTTCTCCTGGCAACTTAATCCTTTTTCTCTTTTTCCTTCACATTATGTCCTTGGCCCTTACCTAGAATATTCTCTGAAAGATCTTATTCATGGCTCAGATAATATTCTCCCTTCAGAGATCTTGACACTTTCTCTACCCCTACCCCCAAAGTGAAACTATCTTAGATATAATAGCAATGTGTGAGAAACACATGGTACATTGTCAGGCACTTGTTTAGTTGCTCAGTCATGTCCAATTCTTTGCGACTGCATAGATGCAAAGGCTCCTGTGACTCCCACCAGGCTCCTTTGTCCATGGAATTCTCCAGGCAAGAATACTGGAGTGGGTAGTCATTCCCCTCTCTAGGGGATCTTCCTGACCCAGGGATCAAACCCAGGTCTCCTGCACTGCAGGTGGATTCTTTACCATCTAAGTCACTGGGTCTCCCATAATAACATTGTATGTGGTATTTTAGTTAGTTTAAACAGCATAGTGTAATTCTCCTTGTTGAAATATACTTGTTTGGTCAATCATTTTGATATACTGATTTAGTAAAATGGCCTATGGTTTTGAAACATTTAAAATTTTGATCATGTAATATTATTTATTGAATCATTTCTGATTTACATTTATTTTTAATTGTGCATTTATTAATGATAGATGCATTTTAACTATAAATAACTATGGTTTTAAGTATTTTACTAGGTGATGAATTATCCAGAATTACATGTGATTTTCTAATGAGGGGTTGGAGTTAGGAATGTGTGGGTGGGGAGCCATGTATGCATAAAGGCTGTTATAGTCAGAGGTTCTCCAAGTGTGGTCCCTGGACCACCAATATTGACATCATTTGGGAATTTATTAAAAATGCATATGTTTTGAGCCCTTGCCCAGACCCCGTGAATAAAAATCTCTAGGAGAGGGACATTTGTGTTTTGAAAAACACTGCAGCTGATTCTGATGTTACCTAAAGGATGAGATTCATTGATCTGCATAATATCAACAAGTGACAATAAGTAAAATTTAAATGAAGTGATACGAATTATGTAATAAATTTAGTCAGAGCAACACTACTTTGGATCCTTGGATATATATTTTTTCTTTTTGTATTCTTAAAAACAAGGAGTGCTTCAGCATTTTCACTTCTTTTGCAAATAACCATTAAACAGATTTGAGAAAAGATTGATTGTACAATTTCATTTCCTCAAGTGGTCATTTATTCGTTAAGATAATACTCATTCTCTGGGTAGCAGACAAAAGACTTGAAGACATGCATAGCTGAAGGAAATGAATAGGCAGCAAGGCTAAGAGAACAAAGATGAGCATTGCTATGGTCTAGAGGGTGGCTGTGAGGAAGTGACGTATATGCTCCTGCTTCTGTTAGAAGAGGAAATGAAAGTGTGTGTTTTGTGTTTTTTTCTTTACACCTCAATAAACATGGAATAATGATTTTCTTTTGAGGATGATATTACATTTAAGCAGATGAAATATTAGCTTTGAGAATAGAAAAACAGAATCAAAGTCCACACATTTAATTACCACTTCCCTGGGTTAACTGATCTTTCATCACTCACGATATTTACCTCTCTGGTGTAGGGCGTTAAGGGTTACACCTACTTTTAAGTTCTGTTTGTGAATCACGAATAGTAATACATAGCAAATACTTTCATTTATTCATAGATATTTACTGGGGCTCACCATATTATCAAATTGACTAAGATCTATGCAAGATACTAAGTAGAGGGCAACTTGAACCCTGCCCCCAAGGAAGACAAGGAAGACAAAGTCTACCAGGAGAAAGCTGCTCAGTGTACAAGTAAGCATAATAAAAGTTAAAAGTGAATTTGCCATAAAAGGGGCAAAATAAATGGCTGTGAGAAGTCTGGGGCTTCCCTGGTGGCTCAGATGGTAAAGAATCCACCTGCAATGAGGGAGACCTGGGTTCGATCCCTAGGTTGGGAAGATCCCCTGGAGGAGGGCATGGCAACCCACTCCGGTATTCTTACCTGAAAAATCTCATAAACAGAGGAGCCTGTCGGGCCACAGTCCATGGGGTTGCCAAGAGTCGGACATGACTGAGCGACTAAGCACACACACAATGAAAGGTCAGAGGAAAAAAAGCATTCCTTCTAGCTTTGGTTAGATGTGGTCTACAATCAAATCAAATTCTTATTAATTAGGTTCTTGTTCTGTCCCTTACTGTCACTGCCAAACTAAATTGCTGCAAAAATAATCCTTTCCTATGGGAGATCTTACAGACAGACCCTAATTGTCCCTGCCAAGCTGACTAGAATTGAGTTCTGAAAAGAATGAAAAAAAGGTCAAAGAGGCAAACAAGACATTTTTGAAATACTTGTTCTTTAAGGGCTTGAGTGAGTATGAGGCCAGAGCCTGGGGGTACACAGCTGAGGTCAGTCGGTATTAATTGCAGACACCTAGGGGTAATTAGTAGTAATTACCCAAAGGAAAGAGGAGCAGCCAGACAGACTTAAAGACAGCATTTCCAGGAGTTCCTACCACACAGGGAACCTAATACTGCAGTTTCTAGGTAAGAGGAAATAAATGAGTTTTCCACTACAATTTACTTAGAGAGTTTAAAAATTGCACTTACAGGGAACCCTGAGGGAAGGTTATGTATATATTATTAACATTTGCAGTCCCCTCTATACAGAGGTGGAGTTTATGTGCCCAACCCTTTAGTATGAGTTGTTCTTATGATTTAACCAGTAGAATGCAGGGGAAGTGAAATTTGGCTACTGTTACTTGGTCTTATGGAGAAGGCAATGGCACTCCACTCCAGCACTCTTGCCTGGAAAATCCCATGGATGGAGGAGCCTGGTGGGCTGCAGTCCATGGGGTCGCTAAGAGTCGGACATGACTGAGCGACTTCACTTTCACTTTTTCACTTTCATGCATTGGAGAAGGAAATGGCAACCCACTCCAGTGTTCTTGCCTGGAGAATCCCAGGGGCAGGAGAGCCTGGTGGGCTGATGTCTATGGGGTCACACAGAGTCGGACACGACTGAAGTGACTTAGTAGCAGCAGCAGCAGCAGCTTGGTCTTAAGAGACCTTGCAGCTTCCACTTTACTTTCTAGGAATGCTAAGCTGAGTTCATCTTGTGAGGAAACTGGTCAAACCTACAGAGGATGAGCAGTGTTGTGAAAATACAGGCATCCCAGCAGATGGCTCAAACTGCAGACTTATGAGTGTATTTTGCATTTTCCAGCTAATGGTATACCTTGAGTATTTGACACTCCAAGTAGATTCTTTCAACACCTCCCTCTCTTTCATGACAAAATTATTTTCAATAATAATAATGATAATGATAGTAATTTCTTGGCATATTCTTTAATTTTAAAACAAACAATTGGCAAAATTATGAATGTCAATTTCAAGGATACTCATTCACATTGAGAAAAATATTTTGTATATACACTAAAAATTGTATGTACCAAACAAAAATATTATTTCTAACAATTCTCATTTTGCCTCAACTTAAAAAAAATTTATTACATAAATATCTCTAAGTGGTCTTAAGACAATGATTGTAAACACAAATAAACAAAGCTTGACTTCCTTCTAGTCCATCATTCTATCCTTGTTAAATGCAAATCTTAAACAGAAGAATATATAGTGCCATAGAAGAGTTGGAGATACAAAGTGCATCTAATGAAAGCTTGAGCAACTCCCAATCATTAGGAAATTATTTTTGAAAGAAAAATCTGTAATTGACCTTGTATGGGTTGGGGTTGCCAGCTCTAGTAAGTTCTCCAAATTAATTTCCAGGTAGAAAACAATGTTTTTAAAGGATAAGTAATAAAATATATTAATTTGAAACTTAAATACATATTATTAAAAGTCAAGAGCCCCAGCATTGTCTAGAAACTAGACTAATGTTAGAGAGTGCCCCTCCAAAATTCATATGTTAAAACCTAATCCCCAGTGCAGTCATAGTTGGAGGTGGGACCTTGGAGAAGTGATTTGGTCATTAAGGGGATGCTCCCTCTCCCCTTCTGCCATGTGAGGTCACAGCATTTAAGAACCAGGATGTAGGTCCCCATCAGAATCGATGATGCTAGTGCCCTCCAGACTTCTAGCCCCCAGAACTGTGAGAAGTGAATTTCTGTTGTTTATACGTAACCCAATCTATGGTAGTTTGTTAAAGCAGCCTGAAAAAACCAAGACAGCGTCCTTCAATTTTTTTTTTCCAGTGAGGAATAATAACTGACACTATTTAGAGATACTGGCACATGGTGATAATCAAAAATAGACTGATTTTCAGCCACTTTTATTATTGTTTTGAAGTTGTATAGTGTCCCTTGTTGTACCTTGGGTGAACTAATTCCAGTCATTCTACACCTTACCTGACTGCAACCCCATGAATGAGCCAGATGAGACCAGCAGAACTGCCCAATGAACACAAAGAACTGTCAGAAATAATACGTGATTATTCTGTGCTGCTGAATTTTGAGGTGATGGCCATATATCAGTGGTGCCGAGAATAATCACCTCAAGCAATTGGCCTAGATTTTTCTTCCCGAAGCAAGAAACTAGGAGCTTTAAATGAATACTGGTCTCCATGTTCAAAGTTGAAAGTAAAGATTTGGAGAATATGTGCATATATCTGGCTTATTTAAAAAGATGCAATTTTTTAAAAGATGGGAGAGGTGGTTTAAGAAGGAAACAAGGAGAGAAAAATGTTTCTGTGGATATTGGAGATTTAGAAGTTTCATAAATATATTGGAAAGTGGGTATTTCAAAGAAATCTTTGTATAAACTACTGAGATAAATCCTGGTAGCATCTGGAACATGAAACCAGATTTTCTGGAGTGGGATTTCAACATTCCTGAAACCATGAGAAACATTCCTTGGTGGTTACAAAGATACAAAACTCTGTCGCCTAGACCAGGAGGAACACATTGTGGGGATTAATAGTTTCCTGGTATGAAGCTTTGACACACTTGTTGGTAGGTAATTTCTAGAGAACTAAGATATCATGGAAAAAAAAGTGGCAAAAGTAATATATAAAACCCACTAACAACTAATAACTTTTAATTTATATGGAGGTTAATTATATAACCAATGATAAATGCTATTTCCATATACTGTACCTGAAAAGCCTACCAATAGGAAACTGAAGTCACAGAAACTGAAAAATTATTTTAAACATTTTTTGTTAATCATGACTTTTATGACTTTAATTGATTTTTCATGATATCTCAAACCTTTCTCAAAGAATGGATTATTTTTTTGTGGGGATTATATAATTTAGCAAAGATCAAATGCATATTTTGAACATTGAAAAGACTGCATACCAGAAGAGGTGATGGTCTATTCAGGTGAAATTAAACTGAAGCTTGTAGAGATGAGAACTACATTCTGGGAAATAATGAAGCGCTGTAAGTTTCAGCTGTTGTGGAATACAATAGATGTCTAAGGCAGAACAATGATGGAGGGTGCACTGGTGACAAGGGATGATCAGGACTGAAATTATGATCCCAGTTGTTCAATGTTAAACAAGAAATTTGAAAACAATTTTGAGTGATGAAAATAAACTCATGGATCACTAAGACTTAATGGGTAGAAATTTAGGAATATAATGTGGCAATGGGAAGTATGTATCTTATTCAAGCAATATGGAATGCAAGAGCACAGTTGGATGTGATGTTGGGAGTTATAATAACACATATATACATTTGGGCTCTGTCCCCATTTCTAGTACAGAGCTCCTAAGTAACTTGGAATTTCCTAAGTAAAGAGAGCATAAACATGTCTTTTGATATTTTAATGGTGACTTTTTAATGGGGCTGCTTGCCAGAAGAGCAGACTATGGGATTAGAGGGTTTCAGCCCTCCTACCCTACCCCACAAGCCCTCCCCATCACCTCTCCTAGTTTCCAACCTCCAAGGAGAGGAAAGAGGTTTGTTCAGTCTCCTTTGGCCAGTGATTTAATCAGTAATGCATTTGTAATAAAGCTTCCATTAACAACTCAAAAGGACTAGGTTTGGAGAGCTTCTGGGTTGGTGACTATATGGAGATTTGAGGAGATTGGTCTGCTCAGTGCATGGAAGCTTTGCACACTTTCTCCAAACCTTGCCCTGTGCATCACATCCATCAGGCTGTTCCTGAGTTACATCATTTTATAATAAGCTGGTAGGCTAGTAGGTAAAATGTTTCTCTGAGTGCTGGAGCCATCCTAGAAAAGCTAATCAAACCCAAGGAGGTCAGAAGCACAGGTAACAGTATGGTCTTGTAATTGACATCTGAAGTGTGGAGGGGATCAGTCTTCTAGGATTTAACTCTTGTGACCTAAGAAAGGGGTTGTTGAACCCTTCAATCTATAGCTGGTTGTTCACAGGTGACAAGCTGAGTTTGTAATTGACATCCGAAGAGGAAGGCAGTCATGTGGGCCCTTAATCTGTGGAATTTGATGCTGTCCCCTAGTAGATAGTGTCAGAATTGGGTTGAATTATAGGATTCCCAGCTGGTATCAGAGAATTGCTTGGTAACATGAAAAATAAGCTCCCTCCCCTCTCCCCTTCACCAAATTAAATTCATTGGATGGTCAGAACATTTTTTGTAGGATAATCCATTTTTAATAGGGTACAGGGTGATGAATGGTAGAGACATTTTGGGGATGATATAAAGACAGAAAAATATACATGTTATTTTTTGTGGGATGGACTATAACATACCTGGTCAGATTCGAGAATAGGAATGAAATTTTCATGATAAAGTTTGCAAAATTAATAGTGTCAAGACACAAAGGTGTGGCAGATTTTCATTTACTGTCCACGCATTATTAAAAGTGTCCTATTAAAAACAGAGGAGTTGATACATGATTAGCACTCCTAGCCAAAAATGAATTTCATAATTAAGAAACTTTAAAAGAAACTGCTGGTCTGTACTTTAATCAATAATAAAAAAACAGCTTGTATAAGAACAGTGTCAGGAAATTTGGACTGGAAATAATCAGGGTACAATAGAAATTCTTCATAGGTAAAGAAGGGAAATGTGGACTTGGTCAGACCTGATTCCAGCATCTTTGAAGGTAAAGTTGAGAGAAAATCAGGTTCTGGTTCCATAACAAAGGATTCAAAATTAATCATAGCTAAAATGAGGTAGAAATACATAGCAACAGCAGTGATGCTTGAATTTCTACTAAAAGCTAATTACTCTTCCCGGCTTCCAGGTTCTTTTAGGAAAGCAGTTTGCCTTTTTTTTTTTTTTTTCTCAATTACCATGGACCCTAAAAAGGAGAAAAGGCCTGTGGTGGTGAGAGAACCCATGTGACTGCTTGTAGATAAGCTCAGATATTTTTAAAGGTCACATGTAAAGAGTAAAGGAACGCATCCCCAGTAAGGGGTCAGTGTAAAATTGTGCTAGAATACTATAGGAAAATGTTACAAATACACCAAGCGCTAAATATCCTGAGGCTTGAGAAAGATGCCAACTTATAACAATTCTGGAAAGAGGAATTAGTCAGGGGCTGCCTGTGGTGCAGCCAGGATGACAGTGACAGAAATGCTGTTCGGTACTCTTGCTTGCTTCCGTCTCTGTCAGGAAGAAGCTGCAAACTGGAAAGAAAACAAATGTAGCTTAAACAGTATTTCAGTGTGTAATAGGGAGAATAAGTGACAAAGAGAATCTTGCTGTTCTAAATGTTTTTATCTCTGGACCATGTCTGAGTGAAGCAGTCATGGTCAGGTAATCATGAGTCTACCTATTGTGTGTCTGTGGTTCTATCTGCTGCTACCTGGCATTCTAAAATAACTATTGACAAGTATATATTCCTATTATATGATATATAATCTTATGAGTGGCATTCCAAAAAATATTTTTGAAGGAAAATAAATCCTAACAATGGCAATTTCAGCAAGTAATTTTGGGTAATGCTGGTGACTTTGCTAAGAAGTCATGTTACATTATTTTAATATTATCCATCAGCATTAGCTTATATTGTCCATGTTTGAATGTTTGCTATAGCCTACATACTTACTATTAAACCTATATCTTTTATTAAGTAATGTTTTTAAATATCAGTAATGATGAGTAAAGAGTATGAATAATATTAAAAGTATTTCAAGAGTAACTTAAGATTTCAGAAATTCCTGAGAATTCCTGGGAATCTGATTTATTGTCGCTAGATCCCAAAGAAGAATATTTGTCAGCAATTTGGAAATGTCACATAAACCACCCTGGGCTTGTATCAATTATGACAAACCTGATTTTACTTTTGCTAGTGTAAGTGGAATGTGTGTTAATCAGGCTGCCTCTGATTTATTACAACTGGGTTTCAGTAAAGCATTTCACAGTCTCTTGTTATATCTTATAACAAGTGGAGAAGACGGAGATAGCTCAATAATAGCACCATTAAGTAAATTTGTAGCTTGTTAAAACAACAATATCTAAAGTGTGCTGAATAACGGATCAGCATCATCTTGAGGTCATTATACTAGAGGTCAGCCCCATGGCTGTGATCTTGGCCACATCCTCATGAATGACTTGAAGGAAGCTGAAAAAGTCACTTTTCATATATGCACAGTATTATTAAACACACATAGAATGTGTGAATAATATATTGGCTGATAAAGACTCAAAAACTTCCAGTGAGTTGAAAGAAGATAGTTCAATCAGATGAAATTTAAGTCTAGCAGTTATATTTTAAAAACCTAGCTCTACAAGTACATAATGCATGAGCCTTAGATTACTGATAATTTATGTGGGAAAATAATCCTGGAAGTTTAAATTGACTAGACATTCAATATGAACTTACAGTAAGACAGGATTTCCAAGAAATCTATTGTGATCTTTAGTTTCATTAACATAAATAACATATCCATGCAAGATATTCATATCTTTGGATTCTATGAGCACCAGACAACATCTAGAGTATTATATTCAGTTTTGGAGTTTAACTGATAAGTGGGCATAAATCCAGAAGATGATGACCAGAATAGAAAAAGTTTCTAGATATAAAACTGTGAGAACTGGAGCAGATTCACTGGATAAGTGAATACTGTTGGGGGAAGAACCATTGTTTTGATACATTAGAAGAACACAATCTTGCCTATGCATATGAACTAGAGATTACACTTATTCATTATAGCCCTAGGTAAATAAGGCTAATTAGTTAAGGTGGTAGGGAGATACATTGTAATTCAAATTGCAAAAGCATTGGGAAAGGCTCTAAACTCCTCATCATTGAAGACATGTGAACAGGTTAGTTTTGGTGCCTCACAATCTACCTACTTTATTTTCCTGCATTTTCTGATTGATCATATTAGGTGACATCAAAGTTTCTCTCATCAGGAAGAATCTAAGATTTTATGTAATAACCAATAATTAAACCTGAAAATGGAGAATATGAGCCTATCTGCTGTATTATTAACTCTCATTTGTTAGAGTCAGATTAGTCTGGCCAACTATACCAGTTTGCCTTGGCCTGTCCCAGTTTTAACACAGCAAGTCCTGTTTCCCAGGAAATCTCTCAGTCCTGAGTAAACAAGAGTTGGTCACCCTAGTTAAACTCAGTCAGTAATTCAAGATGTACATCTTATTTCTTGAGTCATAGAGTTGATCCATGAGATGGGATTTGCTGTAAAGGATTAGTTGATCTGACTTTCCCTCCACAGAGCCTCCCCTACATCATCATCCCACACCAGAATGGTATATTTATAACTAGTGATGGAACTACATTGACATATCATTATCCAAAGTCCATAGTTTATACTAGGGTTCATCCTTGATGGTGTATTTTCTATTGTTTAGTCATTAAGTTGTGTCTGACTCTTTGCTACCCCATGAACTGTAGCCCACCAGGTTCCTCAGTGGTGGGATTTCCCCAGGCAAGAAAACTGGAATGGGTCACTATTTCCTTCTACAGGGGATCTTCCTGACCCAGGGATCAAACCTGGGTGTCCTGCATTGGCAGTTGGATTCTTTACCAACAGAGCCACCTTAGAAGCCCCCTCCTTTTTTTATATGAATGTAGACAAATGTATACAGGCATGTACCCACCACTGTAGTGTCATACAGAAGAGTTTCATGGCCCTGAAAATCTCCTAAGAATATACCTATTCATCTCCTCCCCGCTAAACCTCTGCCAACCACTGATTTTCTTTAACTGCTTCTATTGTTTTGCCTTTTCCAAAATGTCATGTAGTTGGAATCATACAGTATGTAGCCTTTTTAGATTGCCTTCCTTCACTTAATAATATGAATTCAAGCTTTTTCTGTCACACAGCTATTTAGGTTAGAAAAATATATTAGGAGTCTCAACAAATGAGAAGGGCCTAAATATCTTGACCTACAGAAGTGTCTACTCTCGGTAGAGTTAATTTACTTTGCTAAATCTCAATTTCTTCATTAGCAAAATGGAGTATAATAACACTTACCTTGGAATGTTTTGAGGATTAGAGGTATTGTGTAACAAATAACACTATAATAGTGGAATTGCTATTGTGAGACTATTGTAAAGGATCCAATGAGATAGGAAGTAATTGATAAAAAAGAAAAATGAAGGAATTAATGCAAAGAAATAAAATAGTACTATCAGAAAGGCTTATAGTTTTTCTTCCCTAGAGGGACCAGAGTGGGCTCCAGTGGCACTCCTGCTTCTGTTTGGGAATGATTTAGGAGGAGAGACTCCATTTGTGATAGCTACTCCCAAGATCTGTCCATGGAACGTAGGATGTTAAGGAACAGTAGACAGATACACTTTTAAGTGTAGAGTAGTCAATAATAAGAGGTTGGATTTAGAGGAAAATTTGGCTCAAGATTCACTGTATATGAAGGTCTAGGATGGCCTAGGCAGTAGAATATGAAAGTGAGTATGTCCAAGTCCTCATGTGTTCACAGATGGTGTCAGTATTTTTTAGTAGGATGGGTGTTTGGCACACTCAAGTCTCCCATGGGTACTCAGGGTTTACTGCCATCTCCACACCTGATACATTTTTAAATGAATTTTATTGCATGTTTTCTTACTTGAATGATGAACTAGATATTTTCTCAATGCCCCATACCCCACCCTGAGATCTGCTTTCTATCCTTCTCTACTCTGCTTTCTGCCCTGGAAGCTTGATCTGTATGGACTACATTAATAGGTCCCATTCAGGTACAAGTATCTTTTCTAACTCGATGTCAAGTTCTACATTTACGATACTTTCTTTAGTTCTGAGAGAGGAAGATGGTGAAATCTGTTATGGAGAAAGTATCCATATGACTAATGAATTGTAGGAACTCATAGCAGATTGTGTGGATTGTATTACTACAGGTTCAATATCTATATTCAGTCAGTGCTTAAATAATATGTATGATTATCATCACATGTTCCATTCTGAAAACAGAGCTGAAGCATTTTCGTTTTTTTCAAAGAGTAAATGTTGCAAACTAAAATTTTTTTTCAGGTTTGTGAAAAGGGTGACTGGGCTAAGACAGTCACAATTTTTATTCCTTCATTGATTTGCCTTTCATTTCCTTTTCTCTTCCCTCCCTCCTACTTTTATTTAGCACTGCTTGAATAATGTAAGATGAGTACTAGGATAAAAGCAAGGGTATCTGGAAGGCATAGATTTATCAGAAGGGGCTGCCGCCTAAGCAAAATTTGACACTAGCACTTGGACTCTTCCTTCCATTTGAATGATCTTCAGGTTATAGTCTTTAGATAACAACAGATAGATAAACAGAAACCTTTAGCTAGCTAACAATCAAAATCCTGAATAGGTATATTACATTTTATTAAACACAGTTACAACTTATGATATATATGTGACATTTTGCCAAGTTGGAAGTTTTTTTTTCTGATTTCTTCTCCATTATTTATGTAACTAGTGCATTGCTATAATTGGGAAATACAAGGGGTTTTTTTGGCATTTGGGAGAAAAGTCCCCAGTAAGATCTTAATGTCTGTTTTATTGGGGATCTAGAGAACAAACTAATTCACTTCTAAATATCATTAAAATACTTAAATCAATTTCAGTTATCATTGATAGGAATTTTTAAGTAAAATGCTTCACAGAGGCAGGCTAGGTCATAATATAGCAAAATTTCTTATTTCAATTACTGCAACTTATATTTTCCTACAATTTTCATCTCTCCTCTGTATGTCACTAGAGTAGCAGGTTTTCATTATGTTCATCTCTAGTTTTTGATGAGTAATTTCATTAATGATCCCCACATAATTGGCAAAGTATCTGTCTATTCATCCTCTAAGTATCTGTTCATCCATTCATTTGTGTGCCAGGAAATGTGTTAATGTGTAGGAAAGTAAGAAAAGAAACAAAATTGTTACTGTCAAGTGAACTTGCAGAACTAATGAAAGAGACAGGCAAAAAAAATTGGCAATTAGTGTGATGTGGTTAGGCTGCTAGTTTCGACTATGGTGGTCAGTGAAGGATTTTTGGAAGGAGATGAAAGCCTAGAGGTAGGATGCAGGGGGTTGGGGGGATGGTAAGTTACCACTGAGCCAAATTATAACTTGGAGTTATCTGAGTGAGTTGAGAGAGTAAGGCGGCTAGAGGCTGAAGCTTATTTGAGGGCGTAACGTTCCAAGAGATCATGCCATATTTGTGGAGGTGTAATGTACATCATTTAATACATCTGGAATTCAGGGGATCGATGAGAACCTTGATGTGCCCAAAGTTACAGGCAGGCGTCAGATCTTGAAAGTTCTCTTGTGAACTGGGAGACTTTGCTTTTTTATTTTTCCTATAAAACTCATTGGTGAGCCAGTGATGGGTGTTGAGCAGAGTAAAATGATCAAATATGTGTTTCAGAAGGCTTACTCTCAGGGCTGTGGAGAATAGATAGGAGGGGCCGTTAGACTGTGAGTGAATGAGAGCAGGGACCAGGTCTGTTTGTTTAATACTGTATCTCCAGGACCTTGTCCAATGTTTGATGCATGGTGATTCTCCCATCAGTATTTGTTAAATTAAGGAGTATACACAGAGATTATGTAGGACACTTTTGAAGTAATCCTGGTAAGAAATGGTGAAGATAATTGGGAAGGATAAAGAGTGGATAATTTGGATTGGTGTTTTTCAAATTTTTCTAATTAAGACCTATATTAGGAAATATACAGAACTTGGTATATATACGCACAAACACCCACACCTAAAACTAATGTTTTACTAAATAGTATTTACTCTTACTACCTGTGGCACACAATTTTCTATCCTATGCCATGCCATGTATTAATTTCCTAGAGTTGCTGTAATAAATACCACAGACTTGGTGGCTTAAATGAAAGAGTATATTTTCTCACAATTCTAGAAGTCCGAGGTCAAAATGTCAGTACGTTTGGCTTCTTTTGAGGACCATGAGGGAAGAATCTGTTCCAGACATCTCTCCTTGTTTTGTAGAAGAGGGTCTTCCTTCCTGTATCTTTGTATGGTCTAACCTCCTTGCATATCTGTGTCCCAGTCTTGTCTTTTCTTCATAAGAACATCGTATTGGATTAGGGCCCAGACTCTGATGTTGGGAGGGATTGGGGGCAGGAGGAGAAGGAGGAGAAGGGGACGACAGAGGATGAGATGGCTGGATGGCATCACTGACTTGATGGACGTGAGTCTCAGTGAACTCCGGGAGTTGGTGATGGACAGGGAGGCCTGGCGTGCTGCGATTCATGGGGTCGCAAAGAGTAGGACACGACTGAGCGACTGATCTGATCTGAATGTGACTTCATCTTACTCTACTTTTCTTTTTAAGCCTTTTCTCTAAACACAGTCACATTCTGTGGTGTTGAATGTTAGGACTTCAACATATGAATTTGGTGGGGGGAACAATAACACTATTCTGTGAAAAAAAAAACAACCAAAGTCCATTGTGCATATTCAGATTCACTCTTTGCTGTCCATTCTGTGTTTGTTTGTTTAATCTAAATAATTACGTGTATACATCTTTATAGCATCATGTACAATAGTGTCTCTGTCCTAAAATGTCCTGTGTTTAACCTGTTCACTCTTCCCCTTCCCAAATCCCTGGTAACCACTGATGTTTTTTTAATCTCCATAGTTTTGCCTTTTCCACATTTCACATAGTTAGAATCATATAGTATATGGTCTTTTCAGATTGGCTTCTTTCATATAGTAATATTTTCTTTTTAAAATGTCATTTCTAACCTGTTGATCTTCATGATCAACTAAAGGATTGCTAACTTCTATGTGGAAAACATTGGTGTAAGGAGCTACTAAGGAGGTAGAATTGTCAGGACTTTGTGACTGTTAAGATATGGGGAGGAGAGGGGTCTGGGACTTAGGATGCAGTCTGTTATGAGTATTCAACTGACATGCAGGTGTTAACTGAAGTCCTGGATGTCCACCCATAAAGTGAAGAGAGAGTGAAAATGGAAGTGTTGAGGAATAAATCCTAGAGAGTATCAATTTCATAGGTGTCATACTTTGTTTTGGGTTTAAATTTGAGTTGAGCATCTTCAGTTGTGTTGGCTTACCATTTTTTCCCCTGTGAGCTGTTTGTTTATATCTTGTATAAACATTTCTTACTTGTTTATTGATCTTTTCAATAGTTTGAGATAAAGCTTTCTTTAATAAAGGAAGTATTTGAAAACATAATAATGGACTATTTATCCTATTTGTCTTTTAGCTTTGTCTATGATATTAGTTACTATGCAGAAATTCTAGATTTATATAGAATCAATTTTACCAGTATATAACTTTATGTTAATATTTCCTGAATTTTATGGCATGCTTACCAAGGCCTTCTCCACTCATATCACATAAAAAATATTCTTGGATGTTTTCTTAAAGTACATTTATTCTTTTGTTTAAGCTTTAAATTTGAAAATTGTATTATTCTGAAATAATGTTTATATAAGTGGCAACATGGGTATCTGGTTTTGTCCATATGACCTGGCAAATGACCTAGCACTATTTATTAAAGAATTTTCTTTTTCCCTCTTATTTTAAATGATATATTTCTCACATACTAATATATAATGTGTATTTGATTATTTCTGGTCTTCATTTTGTTTCAGTGGTCTGCCTGTCTACTCCTGACCAGAATTACATAATTTTAATTCATTTTATGATATATATTCGAGATACTGGATAGGGCTAGTCTTTTATCCATATACATTTCCATGGGTAGCTTCACTTATTCCATCTTCCAAGTGATCTTTCAAAAAAATTGTCAGACCCTATCTCCACCTTAGAAATCCCCAACCCAAACAAACACTTTGGAAATTTGATCGGGTCTATAGTGAAATTTTCCATGGACGGAGGAGCCTGGTAGGCTGCAGTCCATGGGGTTGCTAAGAGTTGGACATGACTGAGCAACTTCACTTTTACTTTTCCTTTCATGCATTGGAGAAGGAAATGGCAACCCACTCCAGTGTTCTTGCCTGGAGAATCCCAGGGACGGCGGAGCCTGGTGGGCTGACGTCTACGGGGTTGCACAGAGTTGGACACGACTGAAGACTTAGCAGCAGCAGCAGCAGCATAGTGAAATTGTAAAGTAGGAATTTTGCCTTCTTTCCACTACTGATTCATCATATTCAAGGTAATTTTATTGGGTATCCATGTGGCTTTGGACAATGATGACTGTCTAACATCTGCAAAAATTTCTTCCCTAACCCATAAGAAAATATAAGAAAAGTAAATTCTATGCAAAACAATGCCCTTAGCATACCTGGCAGACAGAACATGCCAAAACTGTAAAAATAGCTATCTGTAAAGGGTGAAAAATGACCAAATTGCAGCGGGTGATCTTTCACTCCACTATCTCATATCCAAAGAAAAATCATGAGGAAGACAAAAGAGGGAGGCAAGTAATGAGCTGTCATAGTGACTTGGAAAGTCTCCTCAAAATATTATATCTTCCCTGAATCTGAAAGGAAACAAAACCAAAACTTGGAAATGTGTCTGTGAAAATCAGTGCAAGAGCTACAGGGCAGGGACTTCAGAGTTCCTGATTTAAAGGCACAGGCCCAGTTTACAAGGAGAGATGCAATTACATGGACAGACCTGCTTTAAATAGGCAGTCTTCAAAATGCACAGCTTCTGGTTGGGGGCGGGGGGGGGGGGGGGCTGTGGTGTGGTGGTGAGGAAAGGGCTGGAAAGTGTTCCTTTGCAGTCTAGTAGGTGGAAACGCCCATGGATGGAGGAGCCTGGTAGGCTGCAGTCCATGGGGTTGCTAAGAGTCAGACAGGACTGAGTGACTTCACTTTCACTTTTCACTTTCATGCGTTGGAGGAGGAAATGGCAACCCACTCCACTGTTCTTGCCTGGAGAATCCCAGGGACAGGGGAGCCTGGTGGGCTGCCGTCTATGGGGTCACACAGAGTCAGACACGACTGACGACTTAGCAGCAGCAGTTAAGTAGAAATAGTAAAGAAAGGTGAGGGAGATTTTTAGAAAGGCAAGAAAAACAGAAAGCAGTGAAATAGAGGACTGGAAACCCTTCCCCCAACATCAGAATAAACAAAAACTCCTTGCTAAAGTATTTTGATTGCTATACTGACAGATAAGTGGGGTATTAATAATGTGAATACCAGAAAATACTCTAGTATCATAAAAATGAACAGAAGAAAGATAAAGTCCATATACATATATTGCAGAAAATCCGTAGATGAAATTTCAGATGTAATTGAGAAAATTAACCACTTCTTACCTTGGAAAATGAAAACAAATCAGAAGAAAACTGTAAGCCAGTAACTCTAAACAGAATTAAATATGTTTAAAGAAGCATTCAAGGATTTTAGAAACTGTTATTAATCAGAAGTTTGAAAGTAAAACAGAAGTGGGCAAAAGAAAACTGAAAAAAGAGATTGAACTCAGGAAAGAAATAGAAAAAAAGTATCTCGTAAGTAAAGAAAAAAATTCCAATAACAAACTCAATAAATATTATGAATTCCAAAGATAAACTTGAAGAAAAGTTTATTAAGGCCTGTTGGAAAAAAAAAAAACAACCTAGACAAAGAAATGAAATGATATATAATCAAAAGAAATGACATAATCAAAAAAGAACAAAAATGGTCAGAAAGAAAGCATGTCATTATAGTGACATTGGGGGACATTCCAGGTATAGTTCCCAAGGCTGAAGACTGATTGGCCTGTGCTGTCTACAAAGCCGGTCTGTTTCCTTCACCTTTGCTTGGTGGTCAGCTTCTTACAAGACCTAGACTAAGACAGAAGATAGCTTTAACTTCTTTTCAAGTCCATTCACATGTGAGTGAATCTTGTTTCAGCTCCTTTTTTCATAAGTGAATCTGGGTCCAGTGCTTTACAAGGTATGGAACACTTAGTTCTTGGTAAGTTGTAGAAAATGAATTCCTATCTCTGCTTGCTTCTGAAATCAGAGCTCAGCAGGCCGAAAACCTTCATTCCTGAATTGCGTTAGGGCTGTTTCATTTCTGCTCCCCGGAGACGTGTGTGTTTGTGCATGTGTGTGCATGTGTGCTATTTTGAAATTTTTCAGTTTTATATTTTAAATACAGTTTTGTGTAGTAGATAAGTCTGAAAATATGAACTGTAATTTAACTTGAAATTTCTTATTCTCTTTGAAAGGAGAATTTCAAACTTTTTATATATCCTGTATATTTTTTGTTAAGTTTATTCTTAAATAAACTTTTTGAACTTTAAAAAATATTAGTGTCTTCTCTCATCCATTGTAATTTCAAATAGGCTATTGTTTGCACAAGGAAAAGCTATTGAATTATATATATATATAATATAAAACCTATTGAAATATATATATATGTATATAAAACTAGGTACCTTAATTTTTTTCTATTTTTCTAATAATTTTTATAGTATATTTGCTATTGTTTACACATGTGAAATTTTAACATCTGAAAATAATGCCATTTTGCATGATCTTTTCTAATGTCTGTACTTTATTCTTTAGAGTAAATGGATTAACTGTAACTAAGTGTACTAACTGTAACTTCAAGAAGGATATTGTTGTGTTATTCCTAACTTTTAATGAAAATTCAGTTAATGTTTTACCATATTGTATGATATAACATCTTTTTAATTTATTTAGATCCACTAGATTGTAGATTAATTAAAAAGTAATTTAAAACCTACATTAATTGAAAATTATTTGTACTTTAAACTTCATATTTTAACTGAAGCTTTTGTCATACTTTTGTTATAGAATCAAGGTTTCTTATTTGAATATGAGCTACTGATTGGAGATTTACGTCCTATTTAGCATAAACCATACCCATAAAATATGGCATAAAATTTATGTTTTTTAGGTACCTGGCATTTTAAGATATTTATGATTCATAGGATCTCTAAACTTTGACCTTACCCCAACCAAACAATTTAACTGAATTTCCTTAGAAACACTTTTTTGACACGTCTTATTGATTGTTGTAGCTTCTAATTTATGTGTGTTGTTAAAGTTCAGTGTAAACAGTGTTTTAGAACATAGAACTCTGTAAGTATTCACTCGTCAAGTTGGAGCAAATGTAGATGTGGGCCCATTGATACTGCTATCTACCAGTAGTCATAAATCCATGATCAATACTTTCTTTTTAGAGAGGAAGCTGAACAGTTATTATTCCTTGAAGATGATGAAGTAGATGTCAATTAAATCTGCTTCCTAAAACTTTGTCTGTCAACTCAGGGAAGGTCATAGCATTCTGATTGAATTTACTTTTTTTTCTAATGGTTATATATTTATTTATTTTTTAATTTAAATTTATTTTTTAACTCAAGGAAAATTGCTTTACAACATTGTGTTGGTTTCTGCCACACAACAATGAGAATTAGCCATAATTACTCATACTTCCCCTTTTTCTTGAGCCTCCCTCAGCCCCCGCCCCCATCCCAACCTTCTAGGTCATCACAGAGTGCCAGGATGGGTTCTCTGTGCTATATAGCAACTTCCCACTAGCTATCCATTTGACACATGATAGTGTATATATGTCAATGCTACTTTCTCCATTTGCCCTACCCTTTCTATATATATGGAATCTAGAAAGATATACTGATGAACCCATTTGCAGGGAAGGACTGGAGACAGAGATGTAGAGAATAGACTTATGTATACAGCGGGGGAAGGAGAGGGTGGGACAAGTTTAAACTTTTTAAAGATTAGAAATGTCTATTGAATTTTAATATTCATTATTTTAATTTTTGCATTGACTGTGATTTTTCTCAAAGTGAACTCTATAATGTCTTTCAGTTCAGTTTAGTCGCTCAGTCGTGTCCGACTCTTTGCAGCCCCATGAATTGCAGCATGCCAGGCCTCCCTGTCCATCACCAACTCCCGGAGTTCACTCAAACTCATGTCCATCGAGTCAGTGATTCCATCCAGCCATCTCATCCTCTGTCAT
Source organism: Bubalus kerabau (assembly GCF_029407905.1). Lineage (NCBI taxonomy): Eukaryota > Metazoa > Chordata > Mammalia > Artiodactyla > Bovidae > Bubalus > Bubalus kerabau. Next base: position 102,567,348 of record NC_073626.1, read on the forward strand.
CCCCTTCTCCTCCTGCCCCCAATCCCTCCCAGCATCAGAGTCTTTTCCAATGACTCAACTCTTCGCATCAGGTGGCCAAAGTACTGGAGTTTCAGCTTTAGCATCATTCCTTCCAAAGAAATCCCAGGGCTGATCTCCTTCAGAATGGACTGGTTGGATCTCCTTGCAGTCCAAGGGACTCTCAAGAGTCTTCTCCAACACCACAGCTCAAAAGCATCAATTCTTCGGTGCTCAGCTTTCTTCACAGTCCAACTCTCACAGCCATACATGGCCACTGGAAAAACCATAGCCTTGACTAGACGGACCTTTGTTGGCAAAGTGATGTCTCTGCTTCTGAATATGCTATCTAGGTTGGTCATAACTTTCCTTCCAAGGAGTAAGTGTCTTTTAATTTCATAGCTGCAGTCACCATCTGCAGTGACTTTGGAGCCCCCAAAAATAAAGTCTGCCACTGTTTCCACTGTTTCCCCATCTATTTCCCATGAAGTGATGGGACCAGATGCCATGATCTTCGTTTTCTGAATGTTGAGCTTTAAGCCAACTTTTTCATTCTCCTCTTTCACTTTCATCAAGAGGCTTTTGAGTTCCTCTTCACTTTCTGCCATAAGGGTGGTGTCATCTGCATATCTGAGGTTATTGATATTTCTCCTGGCAATCTTTATTCCAGCTTGTGCTTCTTCCAGCCCAGCATTTCTCATGATGTACTCTGCAGATAAGTTAAATAAGCAGGGTGACAATATACAGCCTTGACGTACTCCTTTTCCTGTTTTGAGCCAGTCTGTTGTTCCATGTGAGCTATACTTGCATCTGGCATATCATTATTTGAATTTATTATTATAATGCATTTATTAATATTTAAATATATTTGATTACATTATTATTTTGCTATACACTGAAATCTTCTTGCTATCATATTATTTAGGATTCTTGCATTGAAATTCACATGTGAAATTGGTGTACATCTTAGCAAGCTGCCTTCTTCATAATTTGACAATTTTTATAATCTATTTAAGATTCATAAACTTAAATGACATTACCCTTTGAATTTTGTCATGCGTTGAATTTTCAAACAGATGTTTCCTACACTGAGAAGTTTCTTATTAATGATAATAGCATTGGAATCAATCATCGCCACCACCTATTTCCACTCAACCTTCCTGACATTTCTCTAGTCTCTAGTGAGGAGCTTCTATCACTCACTCACTCCTTAAGTAAAAAAATGATGAATAAAATGAAATGTTATACTGTATATCATCTGCTGAGTCAATGGTAGGACTGGGATCATTTTTTTTCTTATTCCACATACACACATGTTCTCTTTTACACACACTTTCTCTCATATTATAACAGAAGATTAATACAAATTGAAATGATTACTAAGAGCTTTTCTCTCCAGTGGTATTAGGTACACAGTTTTCTACTGAGACTAGTGGAACTTCAGTGGGTTTATCTCAGGTGATTGATCTCAAGGATGGCATACTTTATGTTTTTAAAAATTGTTCTACTTGAGAAGACTCAATTTTCTTTACACAGGAGGTAGACTTAAGTAAACATAAGAAAAAAGCAAATGATAAAGTTCTTGAACATTTAGATAAGGATACATCTTGATCATTTCTTTCCTTTGAAATGAACATTCTATTACATTTATTTATCCACTAATCCAAACTGTACTTTCTTTGTGGTAGTGGTGAACCAGCTCTTAAATAATTATTAAGCATTTATGATCTTTTTTCATCTACTCATTTTGTTTTCAGAGAGGACAACTAGCGACAGAGAGGATATATGGGTATATTGGAGACATTAGCAATGTATAAGAAGTGACAAATACTTTTGCAAAAGACAAGTGGATATACATTTAGTTATTACATTTCTGTTTTGAAAATCAAGTATTCTGTAATTGGTAGGTAATTTTGGAGCTCTGGTGTAGGTGTAATTTCTTATTTTTGAGGTTGGTAAACATGCCATACAGTGATATTTTTACCTAACAAGGGCCCACATTTAAAGTACCTATATTTATTTTAGAATCAAGCATGGTATATTACCATGCAGACTTCATTTTGCATTTTTGTTAGGAGACATTATTAAACATTTCATATGTTGTAAATTATTTATAATGCTACTTCAGCAGCATCTTGAACTATTTGCTGATCTATCTAGAAATTGCACTTCTGATCATAGTCTGCATACTCAAGAAAGGAAAATAAAACCTTACTGTGGTCTTTTAAAAAAAACAAATAATGAACTGAAAATAGAAAGGAATCAGATTGTAATACATGTGATTGAGGTTAAAAAAATTCAGAGAGAGATTGTAACTTAAAGTGATAACAGATTCAAACATAGAAAAACCCAACAAATCTACCTTGTTGTTAAACCAATAGCAACAAATCTTGGCAGAAATTAGTCTTTAGTTGTTAACAAAGCTATGAAAAGAAGACATTGTGGTTTTAACAGACGAAAACAGTTAAACCAAAAGTGGAAATACTAAATATTTTTATTATTAATTATTTAAGCATTAGAAAGTACACTGAATAATAAAATAATCTTTCATTTTTTAGCTTCTTTCTCTTTAGGTTTATTGACGTTTTCATATTTGCTACAATTTTCTTAAGGAAATTGCCAAGCACTCTCCTATTTGGGCTAACGTGACTTTAATTGATCTATTTTCTCATTTCCCCAATTTATAATTAATAGCATGAAAAGAAAAATCCATCTGTACTGCCCATCCCCAAGTAGCCATGGCCATATAATGCAGAATAGTGGATAAATATATCTTTATATTTCCATTCAGCAGTCCAATAATAATGACTAAAGTTTGTTGTCTGGCAGAACTCCCAGGTACTTATAAAAGAGACCAAGATCTCTGAAAATGATAGGTCCTTTCCAACACACTGTGCTAAAAATCTTGTCAATTGTAAAATAATTGTTAGCCATTGTGGGGTTTGGGGCAACAGGGATTTACATGACTATTGAGATAAATTTTTTAGAACTGTGTAGGGTCTAGCCAACAGTTCTTGGCAGCATTTTAAACAGCATTAAGTTTCCTGGCAATGCCAAGGATCAGGTCCAGGGGAACTGACTCCGTCACTGTAATTATTTCTAAGCTTATTCTGTTCCAAAACAAAGCAACTTGAGGACAGGTCTGTTGTAAATTTTCTAAGACTGCTTCACATGCAAGGTCCTTGGGTATTTCTCTTCTAGACGTATTTGTTTGGACCAATTCAGATATGGTTTCTTTGATTTTTGTTACTTGGCACTATTGCTGCAGTCTTGGTCAAAATCTGGAATTTTAAGATTTAATAGTCATAGGGGAATCATGGCCTCAAATTCACTGTTCCATTGTATGAGAGATGTCAACATGAGCTTGTCTAAAGAATGGGTACTAACATCAAGGACAAGAATTGCTTCATATCAGTCCCAAACAGTCGTAAATGGTTTAATTTTTATGTGTGCACATGGGTGGAGAGGAGGAAGTTGAGTCTCCGTTGATCTTAATGTGTACGGGAAGAGTTGAGTATTCAGTGCATTTTACAGTATGCTTAACAACTTAATGAGTTTTGGAATAAAAGGGAGCATGTAAATCATTGCAAGTTCACTGTTAAAGTTCAGTGTTCTTATCAAATAAAACTGCCATGACCCTGAAAGAAGTGACTGGAGGGACCACATCCGCTCACTTTTTATAGGGTGAACTGTAAACTTATCACATCTATGGAATACCCTGCCCCACTCCCTGTCCCCCATCCCAGGAAGGGATTTGAAAAAGAATTCAGGCATTTGACAATACATACTGGCTAAAGACCTGTCCTCAAAACATATTTTAAGATAGGTTTTCAAATTCCACACAAGTAGATATGCCTCGGGTCTTACATACCAACTCAGGCAAACTTTGTACTTATGTGTTACACAACAGAACCATTTGCCTTATAGAAACTAATTCAGGCATAAGTCTTTAAAGGACAAGGGGTGCATTTATTGGAGACCTAAGTGTCAAAGATGGAGGCAACTACAGATAGAACATTAACCAACATTTTATCATATGCAAATACATCAAGGCACAGAGAAATTATATGACATGATTGAGTCAGGGAGTTACTCAGAACATAGATCTCCTAACTCTTGATGATGTTTCACTAGATTAGAAAAAGAGTAACGGGGTTAGAAGCAGCATGAAAATAAAGTTCAATTTTTTGCTGTTATAGTCAAGGCATCTTTACAGAGTACTTTCTCCCTCTGAATGTCACTACAGAGGCCATCTCTCTGTAGATATTCAGTATATATACTTTCTTGCAGACTTTTGGTCTCAGTTATTTGGAAAAAAAAATATTTTCAGTGAACTTTCCCCCCTTCATATTGATAATATCACTTTATTTCTTTGTAATACCTCATTACTGAAGGTCATCTTTTAAATTTTTTTTTAACAAGTGGAAATAACATTTATGATGTACCTAACTTGAACTTTGGGACTTACTTATTTCAAAGGAATCATTTCACAATATAATTTACACTGTCTTATGTATTAAATCTGTTTGATCTATTTTTTCAGAAGTTCAAGGTCTTTTTCTATCTTTCTATCAAGCCTAGTTACACACATGACCCTGGTAATTGCCTCTGAAGGCATCAGTATTTTGAAGTATGTAATCCAGTACACATATATCTGGTAAACCATAGATTTTGCACTCCTGAGAAATGTAATTTTTTAAAAATGATAGCCAAATGTTTTAGAACTGCACTGTCCAATATGGCAGCCACATAGTTAATTTAAATTGAAATTGTATATAAATAAAACTTAACATTCAGTTCCTCAATCAAACTAACCATATTTCAAGTACTTAATAACCACATATGGCTAAAACTACTGCATTAGGTAGCACAGATATAGGACATTTCTATACTCTTAGACAGTTCTATTGGACTACTCTTCTCAAGAAGTATTAGTACTCCATTCCAAGATCCTTGCATTAAAAGTGGCTATTTTACCTGAAGAATCAGTTCAGTTCAGCTGTTCAGTCGTGTCCAACTCTTTGCAACCCCATGAACCGCAGCACACCAGGCCTCCCTGTCCATTACCAACTCCTGGTGTCCACCCAAACCCATGTCCATCGAGTCGATGATGCCATCCAACCATCTCATCTTCTGTCATCCCCTTCTCTTCCTGCCCTCAATCTTTCCCAGCATCAGGGTCTTTTCCAATTGTCAGCTCTTTGCATCAGGTGGCCAAAGTATTGGAGTTTCAGTTTCAACATCAGTCTTTCCAATGAACACCCAGAACTGATCTCCTTCAGAATGGACTGGTTGGATCTCCTTGCAGTCCAAGGGACTCTCAAGAGTCTTCTCCAACACCACAGTTCAAAAGCACCAATTCTTTGGTGCTCAGTTTTATTTATAGTCCAACTCTTACATCCATATATGACCACTGGAAATACCATAGCCTTGACTAGATGGACCTTTGTAGACAAAGTAATGTCTCTGCTTTTTAATATGCTATCTAGGTTGGTCATAAGTTTCCTTCCAAGGAGTAAGCGTCTTTTAATTTCATGGCCACAATCACCATCTGCAGTGATTTTGGAGTCCAGAAAAATAAAGTCAGCCCCTGTTTCCACTGTTTCCCCATCTATTTCCCATGAAGTGATGGGACCGGATGCCATGATCTTAGTTTTCTGAATGTTGAGCTTTAAGCCAAGTTTTCACTCTCCTCTTTCACTTTCATCAAGATGCTCTTTAGTTCTTCACTTTCTGCCACAAGGGTGGTGTCATCTGCATATCTGAGGTTATTGATATTTCTCCCAGCAATCTTGATTCCGGCTTGTGCTTCTTCCAGCCCAGTGTTTCTCACGATGTACTCTGCATATAAGTTAAATAAGCAGGGTGACAATATATAGCCTTGACGTACTCCTTTTCCTATTTGGAACCAGCCTGTTGTTCCAGGTCCAGTTCTAATTGTTGCTTCCTGACCTGCATACAGGTTTCTTAAGAGGTAGGTCAGGTGGTCTGGTATTCCCATCTCTTGAAGAATTTTCCACAGTTTAGTGATCCACACAGTCAAAGGCTTTGGCATAGTCAATAAAGCAGAGACAGTTGTTTTTCTGGAACTCTCTTGCTTTTTCCATGCTCCAGCGGGTGTTGGCAATTTGATCTCTGGTTCCCCTGCCTTTTCTAAAACTAGCTTGAACATCTGGAAGTTCATGGTTCACATATTGTTGAAGACTGGCTTGGAGAATTTTGAGCATTACTTTACTAGCGTGTGAGATGAGTGCAGTTGTGCGGTAGTTTGAGTGTTCTTTGGCATTGCCTTTCTTTGGGATTGGAATGAAAACTGACCTTTTCCGGTCCTGTGGCCACTGCTGAGTTTTCCAAATTTGCTGGCATATTGAGTGCAGCATTTTCACAGCATCATCTTCCAGGATTTGAAATAGCTCAACTGGAATTCCATCACCTCCACTAGCTTTGTTCGTAGTAATGCTTTCTAAGGCCCACTTGACTTCACATTCCAGGATGTCTGGCTCTAGGTCAGTGATCACACCATCATGATTATCTGGGTCATGAAGATCTGTTTTGCGTAGTTCTTCTGTGTATTCTTGTCACCTCTTCTTAATATCTTCTGCTTCTGTTAGGTCCATACCATTTCTGTCCTTTATTGAGCCCATCTTTGCATGAAATGTTCCCTTGGTGTCTCTAATTTTCTTGAAGAGATCTCTAGTCTTTCCCATTCTATTGTTTTCCTCTATTTCTTTGCATTGATTGCTGAGGAAGGCTTTCTTATCTCTCCTTGCTATTCTTTTGAACTCTGCATTCAAATGGGTGTATCTTTCTTTTTCTCCTTTGCTTTTCACCTCTCTTTTTTCACAGCTATTTGTAAGGCCTATTCAGACAGCCATTTTGCTTTTTTGCATTTCTTTTTCTTGGGGATGGTCTTGATTCCTGTCTCCTGTACAATATCACGAACCTCCATCCATAGTTCATCAGGCACTCTGTCTATCAGATCTAGGCCCTTAAATCTATTTCTCACTTCCACTATATAGTCATAAGGGATTTAGGTCATACCTAAATGGTCTAATGGTTTTCCCCACTTTCTTAAATTTCAATCTGAATTTTGCAATAAGGAGTTCATGATCTGAGCCACAGTCAGCTCCCAGTCTTATTTTTGCTGATTGTATAGAGCTTCTCCATCTTTGGCTGCAACGAATATAATCAATCTGATTTCGGTGTTGACCATCTGGTGATGTCCATGTGTAGAGTCTTCTCTTGTGTTGTTGGATGAGGGTGTTTGTGATGACCAGTGCATTCTCTTGGCAGAACTCTGTTAGCCTTTGCCCTGATTCATTCTGTACTCCAAGGTCAAATTTGCCTGTTACTCCAGGTGTTTCTTGACTTCCTACTTTTGCATTCCAGTCCCCTATAATGAAAAAGACATCTTTTTTGGGTGTTAGTTCTAGAAGGTCATGTAGGTCTTCATAGAACCGTTCAACTTCAGCTTCTTCAGCATTACTGGTCAGGGCATAGACTTGAATTATCATGATATTAAATGGTTTGCCTTGGAAACAAACAGAGATCATTCTGTCATTTTTCAGATTGCTTCCAAGTACTGCATTTTGGACTCTTTTGTTGACTATGATAGCTACTCCATTTCTTCTAAGGGATTCCTACCCACAGTAGTAGATATAATGGTCATCTGAGTTAAATTCACCCATTCCAGTCCATCTTAGTTCACTGATTCCTAGAAGGTCCATGTTGACTCCTGTCATCTCCTGTTTGATGACTTTCAATTTGCCTTGATTCATGGACCTAACATTCCAGTTTCCTATGTAATATTGCTCTTTATAGCATCGAACCTTGTTTCTATCAGCAGTCCCATTCACACCTGGGTGTTGTTTTTGCTTTGGCTCCAGCCCTTCATTCTTTCTGGAGTTATTTCTCCACTGATCTCTAGTAGCATATTGGGCACTTATCAACCTGGGGAGTTCATCTTTCAGTGTCCTATCTTTTTGCCTTTTCATACTGTTCATGGGGTTCAAGGCAAGAATACTGAAGTGGTTTGCCATTCCCTTCTCCAGTGGGCCACATTCTGTCAGACCTCTCCACCATGACCCATCTGTCTTGGTTAGCCCCATAGGCCAGATTGGGTGGCCCCATACAGGGCCAGTTCAGATTGGCCAGTTGTCCGTGACTGTAGTTGCAGTCTGTATGCCCCCTGATCCCCTCTTTCAGGGCCTACCGTCTTACCTGGGTTTCTTCTACCTTGAATGCAGGGTCTCTCTGCATGGCTGTTCCAGCAAAGCCCAGCCGCTGCTCCTTACCTTGGACTCGGGGTAGCTCCTGTTGGCCACTGCCCCTGACCTCAGGCATGGGGTAGCTCCTCTCAGCCGTGAAGAATTATATATCAATACATCAAGCATGTGAATTTTCTTAAATATTTTAAATTGAAAAACACATTAACACATTTGGGCTATTTTCTTGACCATATCACTTTCTAGCTGTGCAGTTTGAAAACAATTTCTCCCTATGCTTTAATTTCCATCTTTTAAAATATAGACCATGATATTTAATAGTATTGTTCTGAGAATAAAATGATATAATTCAGGTGAAATGCTTAGCACATTATCTGGTATATTTTAAGTAAATACTTAATCAGGAAAAGAAATGCAAGAAGGCAAAGTGGTTGTCTGAGGAGGCTTCACAAATAGCTGAGAAGAGAAGTGAAAGGCAATGGAGAAAGGAAAAGATATACCTAACTGAATGCAGAGTTTGAGAGAATAGCAAGGAGAGATAAAGAAAGCTTTCTTAAGTGAACAATGCAAAGAAATAGAGGAAGACAATAGACTGGGAAAGACTAGAGATTTTTTTTTTTTTTTTTTTCAGGAAAATTGGAGATACCAAGAGAATATTTCAGACAAAGACGAGCACAGTAAAGGACAGAAACGGCAAGGACCTAACTGAAGCAGAAGAGATTAAGAAGAGCTGGCAAGAATACACAGAAGAACTGTACAAAAAAGGTCTTAATGACCCAGATAACCACGATGGTGTGGTCACTCACTACAACCAGACATCGGGGAGTGTGAAGTCAACTGGACCTTAGGAAGCATTACTATGAGGAAAGCTAGTGGAGGTGATGGAATTCCACCTGAGGTATTTCAAGTCCTAAAAGATGATGCTGTGAAAGTGCTGCACTCAATAGGCCAGTAAATTTGGAAAACTTAGCAGTGGCCACAGGACTGGAAAGTCAGTTTTCATTCTAATTCCAAAGAAAGGCAATGTCAAAGAATGTTGAAACTACTGCACAATTGCACTCATTTCACATGCTAGCAAGATTATGCTCAAAATCCTTCAACTTAGGCTTCAGCAGTATGTGAACTGAGAAATTCCAGATGTACAAGCTGGATTTAGAAAAGGTAGAGGAACCAGAGATCCAATTGCCAACATCTGTTGAATTACAAAAAAAGCAAGGGAATTTTAGAAAAACGTCCTCCTCTGCTTCATTGACTATGTAAAGCCTTTGACTGGGTGTATCACAACAAACTGAAAAATTCTTAAAGAGATGGGAATACCAGACTACCTTACCTGCCTCCTGAGAAACCTATATGCAGGACAAGAAGCAACAGTTAGAACCAGACATGGAACAACTAATTTCAAAATTGAGAAAGGAGCATATCAAGTATGTATATTGTCACCTTGTTTATTTAACTTATATGCAGAGTACATCATGCGAAATTTTGGGCTGGATGACTCAGAAGCTGGATTAAGATTGCCAGGAGAAATATCAACAACCTCAGGTATGCAGATGATACCACTCTAATGGCAGAAAGTGAAGAGGAACTCAAGAGCCTCTTGGTGAAGGTAAAACACGAGAGTGGAAAAGCTGGCTTAAAAATCAACATTCAAAAAAACAAACAACAACAAAAAATCTCAACATTCAAAAAATGAAGATCATGGCATCCAGTCCTATCATTTCAAGGCAAATAGATGGGGAAAAAATGGAAAATGTGACAGACTTTATTTTCTTGGGCTCCAAAATCCCTGCAGACAGTGACTGCAGCCATGAAATTAAGACACTTGCACCTTGGAAGAAAAGCTGTGACCATCCTAGACTGTGTATTAAAAAGCAGACATCACTTTGCTGACAAAGATCTGTCTAGTCAAAGCTATGATTTTTCCAGTAGTCATGTACAGGTGTGGGAGTTGGACCATAAAGAAAGCTGAGTGCCAAAGAGTTGATGATTTCAAACTGTGGTGCTGTAGAAGACTCTTGAGACTCCCTTGGATGGCAGGGAGAGCAAACAAGCCAGTCCTAAAGGAAACGAACCCTGAATATTCACTGGAGGGAATGATTTTGAAACCCTTATACTTTGGCCACCTGATGGAAAGGGTGAACTCAATGGAAAAGACCCTGATGCTGGTAAAGATTGAAGGCAAGAGGAGAAAGGGGTAACAGAGAATGAGATGTTTGGATGCAGAGTTTGAGCAAACTCCAGGAGATAGAGACAGAGTCAGGTGAGCTGCAGCTCATGAGATCGCAGAGTCGGACACAACTGAGCACTGAACAACAACACTGATCAGTCCTCAAATTACTGCCCTTCCCTAATATACACAAATACTTAGTAACTTAATGAAAATATTTTTTATATTACAACACATTTTCTTAGAAAACTCAAAAGTTAAAAAAAGCAATGAAGGATTCTCAATAATACAAAATAGAATCTACATCTTAAGGCATTCATCATCCACATAGTATTTTAGTAATACCTTGAAAGTTTTACTTTTATGCTTGTATATTGTTTAGTTTCTGGACCTAATTGTAGTTTATATTTGGGGAGTCGAGTATGTGTATAATAGCAGGGACATGGTGAGTACAAATTAATGTAGTTTGAGATTCTGTTTCAAAAGCAATACATCTTTGCTGAAGTATTTATTTGAGTTAATTCTATGACAATAGTTGTTATAGACTGAATGTGTCTCTAAAAAATTTTTGTGTTGATATGCTAATCCCCAATGTGCTGATACTAAGAAGTCGGGCCTTTGAGAAGTGATTATGCCTTGCAGGTGGAGTACTCATAAATGGAATTAGTGTCCTTATAAAAGCCCTAGAGAACTTCCTTACACTTTCTGTCCTGTGAGGACCTAGAGAAAGTGTGTGTGTGTGTGTGTGTATTTTCCCACATCCCTCTGCTGCTCTAATAATTTTTTTTTTTTTTTTTTGTCTTTCATTTACAGCAGTGATTTGACTATGATGAATCTAGGTGCTGTATTATGAGTATTGACCCTGATTTGAAGGTTCCTAAATCTGTGGCTTGTTGACTTTTGTCAGTTTGGGAAAATGTTGCTTATTAGCTCATTAAACATTGCTTTTGTTACATCCTCTTTCTGCTTTCCTGTTTTGGGATTCCAAATACATTTCTTATACATCTATGTAAGCACTTTTCTTATATGTGCAGTATGTTCTTTCTTATATTTGCCACTTTTATTTCCTCTCTATATTTTAATATGGATATTTTCTAATAATCTATTTTTAAAATACTTTAATTTTTGAAAGTAGGTTTAAGTTTCCAATAAAATTGAGAGTAACACACAGAGATTTTCCATAAACCCCATGCTTCCACACATGCATAGCCTCCTCTATCTTCAATATTGCTACCATAATAATACATTTTTTACCAAGGTCCATAGTTAACCTTCAGTTCAGTTCAGTTCAATCACTCAGTCATGTCCAACTCTTTGTGATCCCGTGAACCGCAGCATGCCAGGCTTCCCTGTCCATCACCAACTCCCGGTGTCCACCCAAACCCATGTGCATTGAGTCGGTGATGCCATCCAACTATCTCATCCTCTGTCATCCCCTTCTCCTCATGCCCTCAATCTTTCCCAGCATCAGGGTCTTTTCAAATGAGTCAGATCTTTGCATCAGGTGGCCGAAGTATTGGAGTTTCAGCTTCAGTATCAGTCCTTCCAATAAACACCCAGAACTGATCTCCTTTAGGATAGACTAGTTGGATCTCCTTGCAGTCCAAGGGACTCTCAAGAGTCTTCTCCAACACCACAGTTCAAAAGCATCAATTCTTTGGCGCTCAGCTTTCTTTATGGTTCAACTCTCACATCCATACTTGACTACTGGAAAAACCATAGCTTTGACTAGATGGACCTTTGTTGGCAGAGTAATGTCCCTGCTTTTTAATATGTTGTCTAGGTTGGTCATAGCTTTTCTTCCAAGGAGCAAGCATCTTTTAACATCATGGCTGCAGTCACCACCTGCAGTGATTTTGGAGTCCAAAAAAATAAAGTCTCTCACTGTTTCCATTGTTTCCCCACCCATTTGCCATGAAGTGATGGGACCAGATGCCATGATCTCAGTTTTCTGAAAGTCGAGTTTTAAGCCAACTTTTTCACTCTCTTTCATTTTTATCAAGACGCTCTTCAGTTCTTCTTCACTTTCTGCCATAAAGGTGGTATCATCTGCATATCTGAGGTTATTGATATTTCTCTCGCAATCTTGATTCCAGCTTGTACTTTATCCAGCCTGGTATTTCACATGATGTACTCTGAATAGAAGTTAAATAAGCAGGTTGACTATATACAGCCTTGATGTACTACTCCTTTCCTGACTTGGAACCAGTCTGTTTTTCCATGTCCAGTTCTAACTGTTGCTTCTTGACCTGCATACAGATTTCTCAGGAGGCAGGTAAAGTGGTCTGGTATTCCTATCTCTTGAAGAATTTTCCACAGTTTGTTGTGATCCACAAGTCAAAGGCTTTTGCATAGTCAATAAAGCAGAAGTAGATGTTTTTATGGAATGCTCTTGCTTTTTTGATGATCCAGTGGATGTTGCAATTTGATGTCTGGCTCCTCTGCCTTTTCTAAATCCAACTTGAACATCTGGAAGTTAACAGTTCACAGGGAAGCCTGTCTTGGAGAATTTTAAGCATTACTTTGCTAGCATGTGAGATGAGTGTAATTGTGTTCCACCTCACCTCTGGCAATCACTAATCTTTTTATTGTCTTCATAATTTTGCCTTCTCTAGAATATTACGTTGTTGGAATCATACTATGTGTAGCCTTCCAAGATTGACTACTTTCACTTAGTAATATGCACTTAGAGATCCCCTATTTAGTTTCATGACTTGCTAGGCCATTTCTTTTTACCACTAATATTCCATATTCTGGGCACACCACATCTTACATCCAAACATCTTGGACATCTTGGTTGCTTCCAAGTTTTGGTGGTTATAAATAAATCTGCTATAAACATCAATGTGCAGATTTTTGTGTAAACATAACTTTTCAACTCCTTAGTGTGCATAATAAGGAGCATGTTTGCTGTATTTTATGGTAAGAGTACATTTAGTTTTGTAAAAGCTGCCAAATTGTCTTCCAAAGTATCTGTACCATTTTGCATTCCTACCAGCAATGAATGAGAATTCCTGTTGCTTCACATCCTCACTAACGTTTTGTGTTGTCAATTTTTCTGGATTTGGCCATACTAATAGGTGTGTAATGCTCTCATTGTTTTAATTTATATTTCTCTGACATATGATTTGGGACATCTTTTCACAAGCATATTTGACACCCATATTGTATATATTCTTTTTTGAGGTGTCTATTAAAATCTTATTCCTTGCAAGGATAGTTATGACCAATATAGACAGCATATTAAAAAGCAGAGACAATACTTTGCTAACAAAGATCCGTCTAGTTAAGGCTATGGTTTTTCTAATAGTCATGTATGGATGTGTGAGTTTGGACTATAAAGAAAGCTGAACACCGAATAATTGATGCTTTTGAACTGTGGTGTTGGAGAAGACTCTTGAGAGTCTCTTGGACTTCAAGGAGATCCAACCAGTCCATCCTAAAGGAGATCAATCCTGAGTGTTCAATGGAAGGACTGATGTTGAAGCTGAAACTCCAATACTTTGGCTACCTTATGCGAAAATCTGACTCATTGGAAAAGACCCTGATGCTGGGAAAGACTGAAGGCGGGAGGAGAAGGGGATGACAGAGGATGAGATTGTTGGATGACATCACCTACTCAATGGACATGAGTTTGGGTAAACTCTGGGAGTTGATGATGGACAGGTAGGCCTGGCATGCTGCAGTCCATTGGGTCACAAAGAGTTGGACATGACTGAGTGACTGAACTGATTAAGATCTTTGGCCTATGTTTTAATCAAGTTTTTTTTTTTTTTTCCTCTTGTTGATTGTTGAGTTTTATGAGTTCTTTGTATATTTTAAATAAAAGTTATTTATCAGATGTCTTTTGCAAGTATTTTATCCTTGCTTGTGGCTTGTTTTCTAATTCTGTAGACATTATCTTTTGCAGAGCATAAGTTTTTAATTTTAATGAAGCCTGGTTTATTGATTATTTATTTATTATGTCTTTGGTGTTGTATCTGAAATGTTATCTTCAAACCTAAGGTCATTTGGATTTTCTCCTATGTTATCTTCTAGAAGCTTTATAGTTTTGCATTATATATTTATGTCTATGATCCACTTTTGAGTTTTTGTGAAGGATGTAAGGTCTGTCCCCAGATTTTTTTTTTCCATATGTGGATGTCAAGTTGTTCCAGAATCATTTATTGAAGAGACTATCTTTGCTGTATTGCCTCACCTTTGCTTTGCTTCTTTGTCAAAGATCAGTTGACAGTTTTTATGAGGATCTTTTCTGGGCTCTCTATTTTATTTCACTGATTAGTTTATCTTTTTTGCCAATACCACAGTGTCTTGATAATAACAGCTTTATAGTGAGTCTTGAAGTCAAATAGCATCTGTTTCTCAAGTTTGTTCTTCTCCTTCAATATTATTAATACACCAGTTATTCTGGGTCTTTTACCTCTTCATATAAATTTTAGAATCAGTTTGTTGATATCCATAAAATAACTTGCTGGGAGTTTGGGGGTAGCCAATATTTTAGTTTACTAATTCTCTCTTTGGCCATTCTTTTATTAGATATTCCTATTGAATTCTTAATTTCAGTTCTATATTTTAGTACCAGTATTTTCATTTAATTGAAAACTGAATTCCAATTCTCTTATAAAGTTCCCTGTATTTTGCTTATTTTCCTGTTTTTTATGTTATAACTATTTTAAGTATATGATACTTTCAATATTAAAAGTTTAAATGCACTGGCCTATTTATTATTTTTCTCTTGGTTTTTGGTCATTTTGGACTGTTTGGTAATTTTGCATTGAATGTTATACATTGTATATGAAATATTCTGGGAGCTATGGATTATGTTATCTTGTTGTTTTTCACTATCTAAGTCCTGTTCGACTCTTTGCAACCCCATGGACTGCAGCACACCAGGTTTCTCTGTCCTTCTACTTCCAGAAAAATAATTTGCTTTTTTTTTCTGGTAGGTAGATAAAGTATAAGCTGTTATCTTCTTTCAGTTAATCATGGATTTCAGGTTTTGTTACAATTGATGTATTTTTTGGTTTCTCTTTTCTCTTAGGACACAGATCTTTTCCCTGGGACATGGTCCTTTTGAGGTCTCAGGAGATATCCTGGAGTATTTACCTGAACTCATATATATATATATATATGTATATATATGTATATCCATGAGACAACTAAAATCTCTGCTTAGCTCTTTGGTCTCCCAGTTTTTGCTTACCATTTGATTTCCTGGTGTCTCAACCTGAGCATGCACAGCTTAGGAATTGGTGAATGTCTTAAGGAGAAATTGCATGTAGAATTTTAAGCTTGCTTCTCTTGGCCCTTGGTCCCTTAAATCTCAGGTGAATTGGAAGTCCTGAACTTGACCCTCTATGTTTCCAGCCCACTGAAGCTTGTATGTTCAAGTAGACTGTGTACCACTAGTCTACACTCTTGTTATGCAGATAGCTGGGTGAATTTCTTCAGTAAAGCACAGAGACAAATGTGGAACTCTCCTCTGTGTGTTTCTTTTCTCCCTGAGAACTTGATCATCAAGTCCTGGCTGCCTTAATTGCTTGTTGATACCTTCAAAGAGTTGTATTTTTTATTTTACCCATATTGTATAATTGACCCTGCTAAGATAGTCTGGAGAAGGCAATGGCAACCCACTTCAGCACTCTTGTCTGGAAAATCCCATGGGTGGAGGAGCCTGGTAGGCTGCAGTCCATGGGGTCACGAAGAGTCGGACACGACTGAGCAACTCTACTTTCACTTAAGATAGTCTGATATAGGTTATGGCATTATGTCTGGAAGAAGAAGTTCACAATCCTACATTTCATTTGTTCTTCAACAAATTTGTGCCCATAGCTAATATAATGTACCATGGTAAAAAATTTTCCTTTTACGATCTGGAAAAAAAGCAAGGCAACTCTTGTTACTTTTATATAACATAGTATAGAAAGTCCTAGGTGATTAGGCAAGAAAAAAATAAAAGGTATGCAAATTTAAGTGGGAAAAGTAAAACTTATTTGCATATATAAAAAACATTTAAGACTGTAGCAAAAAATAAACCTGTTTAGAACTAAGCAACAAATTCAGTAAAGGTGCACTGTGTGAAATCAATATATGAAAATCAGTTGTTTCTATACACAAGTAATAAATTATCAGAAAAAATAAGAAAACAATCCCCTTTACAATTACATCAAAAAGAATAAAATACCTGGGAATAAATTTAACCAAGGAGATGAAGGACCTGTAGACTGAAAACTATAAGACACTGATGAAAGAAATTGGAGAAGATACAAATAAATGGAAAGATACTCTGTGCCCATGGATTAGAAGAATATTGTTAAAATGTCCATATTACCAAAAGCGTTCTACAGATCCAATGCAATCCCTATCAAAATTTCAGTGACATTTTTACAGAAATAGAGCAGACAATTTTACTGTTTGCATGGAATCACAAAATACCCTGAATAGCCAAAACAATCTTGAAAAAGAAGAGTTCTGTGGAGGCCTCACCCGTACTGATTTTAAGCTAAATTACAAAGCTATAATAATCAAAACAGTGTGGAACTGCCATAAAATAGATACATTGATCAATAGAACATAATGAAAGTAAGAAAGTGAAAGTTGCTCAGTCCTGTCCAACTATTTGCAACCCTATGGACTACACAGTCCATGGAATTCTCCAGGCCAGAATACTGGAGTGGGTTGGGAGTGGGTAGCCATTGCCTTCTCCAAGGGATCTTCCCAACCCAAGGATCGAACCCAGGTGTCCCACATTGCAGGAGGATTCTTTACCAGTTGAGCCACCAGGGAAGCCCAAATAGAACATAATAGAGAGCCCAAAAATAAACCCATGCTTATATGGCCAATCGATTTATGACAAAGGAGGCAAGAATGTACAATCAGGACAGGATAGTCTTTTCAATTAATGATATTGGGAAAACTGGGCAAACTTGTGATGTGAAAAGAATGAAACTGGACATCATACATTAAAAAATCAACTCAAAATGGATAAACCTTGAACATAAGATCTGAAACCATACAGCTTCTAGACAAAGACACAGAGGGTAAGCTTCTTGACACTGGTCTTGTCAGTGGGTTTTTTTTGGTTTCATCAACAGAAGAAAGAGTAAAAAAATGGGACTTCATCAAACCAAAAAACTTTTGTACAGCAAAGGAAATCATAAATAAAATGAAAAGGTGACCTAAAGAATGGAAGAAAATATTTGCAAATCATTTGTCTGATAAGGAGTTAATATTGAAAATGTAAAAAAAAAAAAACAACCTCACACAACTCATTAGAAAACAAAAACCCAATTAAAAATGGGCAGAGGAGCTGAATAGACATTTCCTAAAGCAGACATAGACATACAGATGGCCAACAGGTATATGAAAAGGTATTCAACATCACTAATTATCAGGGAAATGAAAATCACAATGTTAGCATGGTTATTACCAAAATGACAAGAAACTATGGCTCTAAATCTCACACCTGTTAGCATGGTTATTATAAAAAAGACAAGAACTAAGTATTGATAAGGATATGGAGAAAAGGGAATCCTTGAGCAATCTTCATGGGAATAGAAAGTGGTATAGTCACTATGGAAAACATTGTAGAAGCTCTTAAAAAAATTGAAAGCATGACTACCATATGATCCAATGATTTCACTTCTGCATATTTACCCAACGAAAATGAAAACACTAACTTGAAAAGATATCTGCACCACCAGTTTCATTGCATTATTATTTACAATAGCCAAAACAGAGAAATAACCTAAGTATCCACTGACAGATTAATGAATAAATAGAATGTGGTGTGTCTGTGCATGTATTTATATATATACATACATATATATAAATATCATTATATACATTATAAATACATATGACTATTATTCAGCCATAAAAGAGAAAGAAATCCTGTCATTTATGACAACATGGATAGACCTTGAGGTCATTACAATAAGTGAAATATGTCAGAGAAAGAAAAATGCATATGATCTTATTTATATTAATATATGAACTCTAAAAAGAAAAAACAAGCAAACAAACAAAATAAAACTCATAGATAGATACAAAGAACAGTTTGGTGATTGTCAGGGGAAGGGTGGGCGGGATGGGAAATGAGTGAAGTGGATGAAGGGGATCAAAATGCATAAATTTCCAGTTATAAAATAAATAAGTCCTTGGATATTTATAGCATGGTGACTATAGTTTACAACATTGTGTCGTATATTTGAAAGTTACCAAGAGTAGACTTTAAAAGTTCTCATCCTAAGAAAAGCAATAAATGCTGGAGAGGGTGTGGAGAAAAGGGAACCCTCTTACACTGTTGGTGGGAATGCAAACTAGTACAGCCACTATGGAGAACAGTGTGGAGATTCCTTAAAAAACTGGAAATAGAACTGCCATATGACCCAGCAATCTCACTGCTGGGCATACACACCGAGGAAACAGAACTGAAAGAGACACGTGTACCCCAATGTTCATTGCAGCACTGTTTACAATAGCCAGGACATGGAAGCAACCTAGATGTCCATCAGCAGATGAATGGACAAGAAAGCTGTGGTACATATACACAATGGAGTATTACCCAGCCATTAAAAAGAATACATTTGAATTAGTTCTAATGAGGTGGATGAAACTGGAGCCTATTATACAGAGTGAAGTAAGCCAGAAAGAAAAACACCAATACGGTATACTAACACATATATAAGGAATTTAGAAAGATGGTAACGATAACCCTGTATGTGAGACAGCAAAAGAGACACAGATGTATAGAACAGTCTTTTGGACTCTGTGGGAGAGGGAGAGGGTGGGATGATTTGGGGGAATGGCATGGAAACATGTATAATATCATATCGAATCGCCAGTCCAGGTTTGATACAGAATCCTTGGGGCTGGTGCACTGGGATGACCTGGAGGGATGGTACGGGGAGGTAGATGGGAGGGGGGTTCAGGATGGGGAACACGTGTATACCCGTGGCAGATTCATGTTGATGTGTGGCAGAATCAATACAATATTGTATAGTAATTAGCCTCCAATTAAAATAAATAAATTTAAATTAAAAAAAAACTTCTATGACAAACCTAAACAGTGTATTAAAAACAGAGGCATCATTTTGCCAACAAAAGTCCATCTAGTCAAAGTTACGGTTTTTCCAGTAGTCATATACAGATGTGAGAGTTGGACCATGAAGAAGGCTGAACACTGAAAAACTGATGCTTTCAAACTGTGGTGCTGAAGAAGATGCTTGAGAGCTCCTTGGACAGCAAGCAGATCAAACCAGTCAATCCTAAAGGAAATAAACTCTGAATATTCACTGGAAGGACTGATGCTGAGGCTGAAGTTCCAAAACTTTGGCTACCTGATGTGAAGGGCCAACTTATTGGAAAAGACTGATGCTGGGAAAGATTGAGGGCAGGAGGAGAAGGGGGCAACAGAGGATGAGATGGTTGGATGATATCATCAACTCAATGGACATGAGTTTGAGAAAACTCCAGGAGGTGGTGAAAGACAGGGAAACCTGCTGTGCTGCAGTCCATGGAGTCTCAAAAAGTCAGACATGACTGACTTAGTGACTGAACAATAACAACAATTATGTGTAGTGATGGATGTTAACTAATTTTATTGTGGTAATCATTTTGAATTGATATACATATTAAATCATTATGTTGCATACCAAAGTAAATACAATGTTGTATGTCAATTACATCTCAATTAAAAAAAAAAACTACGAAATACGCTTGACATGAAACTGAGACTTAGGCAACTTGCCATGGCACAAGACAAATAAGACTAATAGGTAGCCCTAGAATTCAAGCCAGGTGTTTTGACTCTGCTCTTAACATCAACCATAGCCCTGAGATGTGTTTCATATTCAGTTTTGGATTCTGAGCATAATTAAAGTATTCCTTTAAACTCTGTTGACTTAAACATGCATTTTCTTTCCTTATTAATATGTTCTGTGGTTAAAAAATACTGAGCATTTTAAAATAACATAATAGAACTGCTTATTGTCCTGAAATTGACATAGATTTGTACACAGCTTGTACCTTTTTCCATTTCACTTTGGTTAAATAATATAAAAACCTGTACTGACTCATTGTCTATAGGAATCTTGGGCACTGGCTCCCCTCGTGAATAGATGCTAAACAATCGTTTAACTTAGAGTCTTGGGCCACTATTCTGAGTCAGTATTGTCACACTCTCAATCGTCTGTAACTTTATAGTCACAGTGCTGCAGCTAGGTAAGAAGATATTCAACCTATACACTTCTGATATTTTAAACTTCTAAATCTTGATCTTGGAAAGCTGTTTTTAAAGATGCATAAAGAGAGGATACATGTGGGGCATCTTATACTCAGGCAAATCTTACATTCTCTTTGGGTATATTTTATATTTCAGTATGGAGGCAGAAAGCAGAAGAGTTCATCTTTGTGAATTGCACAGAATATACTTCATGGGATTTGCACAATGGTATAAACCCATGGCATCCATAGGTGGGGCAATGATAATCCTATATTGTGAAACTTCTAAGATAATTTCCATTGAATGATTTCATTAGCATGCTACATCTTAGATGATACTTGTTAATCACTTAAATACTTTTAAAATGTTTTTGCACTCATTGTCCCACTGTATCTTCATAAATACTCTGACAAATAAGCAGAATGAATCAAATTCCCTATTTCAGAGTTGAGGGCAGGGACATTGTTACTTGTCCAATACAACAATGCTGGGAACTCAGTAGAATTATAATTTGAATCCAGGTCTTCTAAGTTTTTCTTCTTGACTTTTCTATTTCCCTTACATATCACTGTCTCTGATATGTAAGGCAACTGAGCAAGGACTCTTTGGAGGCTAAAATTTTGTCTAAGTACTGAAAGACCAGCGGGTGTGCATGCTAAGTCGCTTCAGTTGGGTCCATCTCTTTCTGACCCTATGGACTGTAGCCCGCCAAGCTGCTCTGTCCATGGGATTCTTCAGGCAAGAATACTGGAGTGGGTTGTCATGCTCTCCTCCAGGGAATCTTCCAGACCCAGGAATCAAACCTGCGACTCTTGCGGCTCCTGCATCACAGGCGGATTCTTTACCTCTGAGCCATCAGGGAAGCCTCAAGTCAGCAGGAGAGATGATTTTGGCCATAGGAACTGTCTCATGCCACTCAAACTGTAAGATGATTGTGTGTCTTCCCCCTTGTTTCTTCCCTATTTCATTAACTGGAGCTCCTGGAAAAATGCCTCTGTCGTCAATGTGATAGAAAGTCTCTCTCAAACTTTTTATTTCAATAAAGCTTTCCCTGACGGAAATTCAAAACAATCATTTGCCCTCTTGGAGCAAGTATCAGTTAAGATTCTTAAAAATTCTTTTTCTCAGAGAGGAGGCCCTGCAACTTTCTTAAAGAAACACATGAGGGAGACTAATATTGAGCAGGGCAAGGGAAATGCAGCTTGTGAGTCATAAATATTTACATTTCTTAGAGGCTCTGCATAAGATTAAGAGGGTTGAACAGCATGACTTTATGTGAGGAGGTTGGCAGCACATTCTCTGAAATAGCTGAGGTGATACTGCTCAGGCCTCTAGCAATAATATAAATAACTAACTTTCTGAAAGGTATTTTCTGAGTTGTTCAAGGCTCCCTGGGTCCATTTAACCTTTGATTTATCCTGCTTTTGTCATTTAAGGACCATGGTTCGATCCATCCCCATCATTTAGGAGAATTTTAACAAATTTTCATAGCATAGCCTTAAATCCATGAAAATCAGAAATATCAAGCAGAAAATTAATTCATTTATTTGTCTTCAGCTGAACTGCTTAAAAACGGATAATAAAAACAAAAGAGAATGTACTGGAATTCAATATTGTTTAAGAAAACTTTTGGGGGGCTCCTTTGTTCGACTAGGGTTCAATTAGAATTTTAATTTATCTTTTTAAAAATTTGCATAACAAGGTTATGAATGATGAGGCAGCTAGAGCCAGACGCCTTGGCTCCAAGGTTTGCAATTCAAGTAGGGAGTATTTTGCAAAAGAGAAAGGGAGGTGGGGAGAATTCACTGTTCTTATAATATGCATAGCTTGCTGAAACCTGAGTTTCCTAGATTGTCTTCCTTGAGCTCCCATATCTGCAAGAATAAAGGAAAAGCAGGAGGTTGCACAGCAGACTTGGAGAGCAGATTAGCTTTCTTTAGCAGGGGCAAAGACCATCCCCAAAGCAGGAACATTCCTGTCATGCCAGCTGCTGGCTGGTGTTTCCCTGTGCTATAGGCTCTCTGCAGGAAAGAGATACACTGATGCAGAGGAATACCATAGGCTTACATTTTCTAACATCCTCTTCATTCAGAAATGGATAATAGCTGGAAACTGCACTCTGTGACCATAACTGTTGCCTCAAAGATACAGACAAGTTTTTGCAAAGTAGGGGAAATTTCTCCTCATAAATCTTTTATTCCCATTTAAGTTTCTTGCTGCATTCTAACAAAGGGTCTCTCTCTGACCCAACTGTGGTATGCTCTTATCTGTCTTCTTAATTGTGGAAGTAAGAAGACATGCATACTTAAAAAAAAAAAAAAAACTTTTATGTGATATTGATATGTTCCTCATTGCTTTATGTCTGCCCAAATTTACCTGTCTGAATCCCATGGCTTTAAGCCTTAGGTCTAATGCTTGTAGTTGCTGTTGTGAGCTGAATTTGCCTCAATGCACTGCTCCTTGGATCAGTACTTGCTTTTTTTTTTTTTTTTTGAGTCACCAGTCCAGGTTCGGTGCATAATGCTGGATGCTTGGGGCTGGTGCACTGGGACGACCCAGGGGGTTGGTATGGGGAGGGAGGAGGGAGGAGGGTTCAGGATGGGGAACACGTGTATACCTGTAGCGGATTCTTTTTGATATATGGCAAAACCAATGCAATGTTGTGGAGTTGGAAAAAAAAAAAGTACCTGCCTCTTTAATAGTGACTTTTTTAACTTTGTCCTCAAAGAGGTCGCCAGGAGCTTCAGGAATATGGGGAGACCTTGGGGGGAAATATATTTGGTAGGGAGCATTTTGGGGACATTCTAAGTATCACATAACGTTGACCACTTATTCTACTTAAGCATAAGATAGTCTTTGTGCTAAACTTTCTGAGGTCTAATGTATTGATAAAATGATTGAAAGAGCAGACCACATGTGAATGCCTTGGTTTAATCCAGCCTGAGGCAAGGGACCTCGTTGGAAACTGCCATTTGGCTTTCCAATCCTTTGAAGGCCTCTAGATTTGTCCTTTGCTGCCAGTTTCACTTTCAATTTCACCTTGACACTTCTGTTAATTTTGTTTAGGAAACCCAGTTACCAAGCTTCAGATGAGATGGAGTTAGAAGTAGATATGCTCAAGCTATATTGAACTTTGGGTAAGGAAAAGCTCCTGTTCATCAGGGACTGTCTGAGGAGTGACCACTCTTGAAATTCGGCTGTTTCCCAGCCAGCAGCTACAGTGAGGAGCCAGGGGCTTCTGACTTCTGCTCTCGGCATCATCGCCTCATTCACCTGTGACTGGGGCAGGCCTCTTACAAAGCATCTCAAATACTAAGCTGTGATAGCTCAGGTATCAGCAGGAAAGGAAAAGGGGAACAATTCCTCTGAGTTATCCAAGTGCTGTTTTCTTTTTTACCTTGGTGAGCATATGAAAAAAAACTCCTAGTCTTTCACTTTTGGGAAAAGTGATCCTCTATGCTGATCTCACATAGGATAAGGGAAGACACTGTCCCCTGTCCATCTGTGTCCTCTTGTTTCCTGGAGATAGTTCTAGGGGAACAAGGCAGAGATTGAGATCCATGTTTACTAAAGTATGATACAAGTAACTGGTGACATGCAAAATGACTTCAGGTAATACCAAGACAACCTTTCTTATATTTAAAAGAATTGTGCATTTATTTTTAGCAACTTCTAATTTCTGTAAATGAAATGAATTTATAATTTATGATTATAATGAAAATTTCCTTTTAAAAGAAATGCATTCCAGTTTAAAAAGGGAATCACTTTAAGGAAAAGTTTTAGAGGAATAATAGTATAATTGGTATGCTGATAAGACAATATATATGAAGTTTGGTATGTGAATGACTGAAGTTTAGAAAGTTTCAACTTCCACAGGCCAGGGCAGTGCGGACCCAGAGAAAAAATAATTGGGACCTTCTTAATTTAAATTTTTTATGTAAATCTGTAGATCATGAATGTTATGTGGAGGCTAGCAATTTGATTCTTCATGGTCTCTCAAAATTTTAGTTCTTAAAAGATGCCATTATTAGAAATAGTGTTATGAAAGTAAAACCCACAATGTGGATTTTAAAAGGAGGAAGAGGTCATGCCTGAGTCTGGGCTTTTAATGTTTGGTCTTGATTATTCTGTTGAGTACTTAAAGCTCATTCTGAAACATTGAGTTGTGAGAGGCCATTTGGTTTCCTTGATTTAGTGCCTCTGAATCCTTTCATCTCTTTGCCTCGAGCTAATACTGTTTTCCTACTTTCAGTTCAACTGTCTAATTCCCTGGGAGTCTTTCTGAAATCACAAATAATAAAAGGCAAGTGCTATTATTTGGTAATTAGATGAGAAGATTTACAGAGAAGAAAATAGAAATTCATGCTTTGCATTTATTTATTCATTTAAAAATAGCTCTAAAAGATTTTTAGTTTTTTTGGAGACACTCATATTGAGGAAAACATTAGGAATAATGCAGTTCAGCCATCATTTCTTTGTAGAGAGTATGTTATTAACAGGATCCAAAATACGTTAATATTATTCGGTAGGAAGAGCTATGGAGTTAGATATATGGGTATATGATTCTTGGTTTTTCCTCCTTCTAGCTATATGATCTTATATATATCCCTCCAAGCCACAATTTCCCAAACTATGAAATGGGGAAAAGCAATATTTGTTTTGTGACATTGTTGTGGATTAATTTAAAAAAGAGGTAAAAAGGGCTTATCATGTAAATGGAGTACTTTTTTCTTTAACCTTTTCCTATAAGTGGAATTTCTCAGTTTGGCTCTTTATTTCAGACTAATCAATTATATGCTTTTATTTAATTGCATCTTAGTTCTGCCTCCATAAATCTATTATGGTAGGGACAATGTCTTCCTGTTTGTATTATCAGCAGCGTTAGGCTCAAAGTCAGTACTCAATATTCACCAACTGATCAGAGGAGGATAAGGCGACTGGCTTAGGAAACAGCATTCTTACTGCTTTGTGGACTGGATGAGACTACCCAGATCTCTTAAAGCAGTGATCTGTCTCTGGCATGCCTTGTGGTGGCAAGTAGTGACACTTTCTCAGGGAGCTGACCTTATAAGGCAAGGAGATTCACCAACATCTCTTAACATAGTACTTAATGGTTTGGTCCCTAGGCAACTGGCATTTTCTTTTAGGCATCTAACTTCAATATTGTCTTGCAATTTGAAGCCTTTTTCTCTTATTCGACTACCATGGAGACAGTGAGTTATTTAATCAGTGTCTTTTGCAAAATGTTTCTTTCCTATTCTTGAAATCTAGTATTGTTAACCTCTCTCTCAAGATTTCTTTTCTTTTCCATGCACTGTAATTCTAGAGACAGCAGTAGCACTGAATCTGTTTTCTGGCAACTCAACATCTGATTCAGGATTCAGTTCCTACTGGTATTGGCTGCAATGAAATCACCTGTTTCAATATGAGGAAATATTTGAAATCGTGCATCTTTTGAGCATTGGTTGGGTGGGAGAGGCAATATCACTAGACAGTTGGAATAATTTGTTTCTGTTGTAAATCTGAAGTTTTGAAGTCATGTTGTAATTAAACCTCAATTTACTGAGATTTTAAAAATATGAAACATTTACTGAAATGTCTTTAGAAAGGACTTTCTATGTTTGCTGACTTCCTATAAACTTAAAACCAGTTATGGGATCTAGTAGTTCAGAGAAGTCATGTAACATTTTCTAAAGTTACTACATTCTCTTCTGTATGCATTTAGACAAATCATTTTATCCTTTCTATCACGGTTTACTCACCAAATATATCTGAAACTTGTATAGCCGTTGTAATTTCACTAATAGATTACCTTAGACCTTTTCTTGAATCCTGCAAATAGATGTATAAAAGAATTACAAAATAAAATTTATTCCACAGAAATATCTGTCAATGTGTTTCCAAGCAGACCATATTCTCTATGAGAGTAGGGACTGTGTCAGCTGTTTTAACTTTAGTACCTTATAAAATGTCTGGCACTTAGTTGGCACTGAATATCATTTAGTGAATAAATAAAGGAATGCAGTTGTTGTTCAGTCGATAATTCATGTCCAACTCTGCTACCCCATGAACTGTAACATGCCAGGCTTCTCTGTCCATCACTCTCTCCCTAAGTTTGCTCAAACTCATGTCCATTGAGTTAGTGATGCCATTCAACCATCTCATCCTCTGTTGCTCCCTTCTACTCCTGCCTTCTATTTTTTCTAGCATCAGGGTCTTTTCCAATGAGTCAGCCCTTTGCATCAGGTGGTCAAAGTATTGGAGCTTCAGCATCAGTCCTTCCAATGAATATTCAGGACTGATTTCTTTTAGGACTGACTGGTTTGATCTTCTTGCTGTCCAAGGGACTCTCAAGCATCTTTTCCAGCACCACAGTTCGAAAGCATCAATTCTTTGCTGCTCAGCCTTCTTAATGGTCCAGCTCTCACATCCATACATGACTACTGGAAAAACCATAGCTTTGATTATATGAACCTTTGTTGGCAAAGTGATGTGTCTGCTTTTTAAAGCACTATCTAGGTTTGACATAGCTATTCTTCCAAGGAGCAAACGTCTTTTAATTTTGTGGCTGCAGTCACCATCCACATTGACTTTGGAGCCCAGGCAAATGAAATCTGACACTGTTTCCACATTTTCCCCATCTATTTGCTGTGAAGTGATAGGATTGGATGCCATGATCTTAGTTTTTGAATGTTGAGTTTTAAGCCAGCTTTTTCACTGTCTTTCCTCACCTTCATCAAGAGGCTCTTTAGTTCCTCTTCACGTTCTGCTGTTAAGTGGTATCATCTGCATATCTGAGGTTGTTATTTCTCTGGGCAATCTTGATTCCATCTTGTGCTTCATCTAGCCTGGCATTTCTCATGATGTACTCTGCATAGAAGTTAAATAAGCAGGGTGACAATATACAGCCTTGATGTACTCCTTTCCCAATTTTGAACCAATCTGTTGTTCCATGTCCAGTTCTACCTGTTGCTTCTTGATTTGCATACAGGTTTCTCAGGAGATAGGTAAAATGGTCTGGTATTCCCATTTCTTGAAGAACTTTCCAGTTTGTTGTGATCCACAAAGTCAATGGCTTTAGCATAGTCAATGAAACAGAGGTAGATTTATTTTTTGAATATGTTTTAGTGAATAAATAAAGGAATGCAGTAAGAGATGCTAAGTGTCTAAAGTAAGTGACTCTTAGTTTCCTCTGAGTATTGACTAATAATATATGTGTTCAAAGTTGGGAGCTGATTGTTATCTTAGTGATATGAGTTGATTCTAGGTCAGAGTGTTCAGGTCAGGGGAAGTCCCAAAAGCTTAAGTTAATTTCTTTTCTTCTAGCTAATAAGGTCTTATAAATAGCTAGAAATTTGATAGGAACAATGGAATTGCTTGGACTCCTTAGTTTAACAGATCTAATAGTGCATACTGTGCATCAGTGTACCCTTGGTGCTAATATCTAGGGGTACAGACTAGCTGTGAGCATCCTTATCCTAGATGGCTTAAAGGTCACATATGAGGTATATATTGTGGATTCAGCTATTCCAACACAGGTTTCTAGGAAAAATCTGTCTCAAATTGATCATGACTTTAAATACCATGGATGCCATAGGGTAAAACTCCAATTTACCCAAGTTCAAATTCTGAATCTGGATCAACTTATTACACTTTTGTATTGTATCTGAAAATTGTGATGAATTTGTTTTTTTAATCTCCCTCAGAGTTTTGTGAAGGTAAGATGAAATAATCTATATAAAACATTTATTCATCCATGTGGCACACAATTTATGTGATTTGGTAAGTTGAAGAAAAGACTTTCAACCCTCTTTAAAACCAAGGTATCTTATACAGTTCCCTAATCCACAGGTCGATGATCAGTCTCTTTCATTCAAGCAGAAGATCCTCGTAGATCTGCCAAATTTTAATTGCCTTTGACTTCCCTTCATCTGGTGTGGTGATGGTCACATAGTAACTTTTCAATATCTGGTAAACACGAATTAAACTTACACAGAGCTTAAAAGTGTTAATGCCCCATCCAAAATACCCATGGCCCTATACAATGTTGGATTTTGTCCAGTGATAAGATTTCAGAAGTTTTTAAAAATTTTTCTTTAAACTGTTTTTGTTTAAAAGTAAGGAGAAAATAAATCTTCCTAAAATACAATTGGCTGAGTATATTTTTAGAAAATAAACTACTACTGTTTGAAAAGGAGCAATCTGTACTTTTTCATAAATATGTCACATTTTTGAACTATAAGAAAAGAAGAAAAAGACAACTTCAATCTCCTACTGTTGTTTCAAATTCCATCCAGTTCAGAGATTTTTTTTTCACCACACCTCTTAAGTGTCAATTGTGGTGCTGGTGTGGTAGCAACTGGATGGGCTTAGACTTGGGCCTTAATGTATAGTTAGTATATAATACCCAGTAGTTGCTCAGTGCACCTAGCCTTCCAATCTTACCAAGTCCTCTTGTGTCTGGTGGGGTAAATGTGAAAAACCATAGAACCAAACACATTCCAATTCCCCTGGGCTATTTGCTTTTAATAGCGGGTTCACATATAGCTGCACATGTTTTCTCTAAACCCTTAGGGATAATAATTTCAGACACTCCTTTAGCATGCCTTTCTTAAATTTCCCTCACATTCTGTCACAAGTGAAGCCACCTGATTCCAAACCTCTTTTGAGGGTTTGGATAGATTTTATCTCTTCTGTCCCATCCAATTGCTCTCCCTGCTGCTCACATTTCTCCTTTCCTATTCTGTGTTCCTGCAGCTGCTATTTTTTGGGTTGCCTCCTCTGCTTTTACTCTTGCTCAAACCTTAGATTCAGGGTTGAGTAAGTTGTCACAGTGAAATCCCCAGGCTTCTGTGACTGGCGTTTGAGATCATTCCCCAGCCTCTGTGAATATAATAGGAACCTCAATGTAAAGTTCTCATAAGTTGATAAAAGTTAAAATGAGTACCAGAGAAATAACATATTACATACAAATAAACAGATAAAGCAGAAGAGACAAAAAGAGAAATCTTTATAATTTCTGCTTCTCCTTAGTCTGCATGCAGGCTGTCATACAGGCTGTCCAGACGTTACCACTTATAGATCTAAACACTTTTGAGTGAAAGCTTTCATTCATCAAAGGAATGTCAGTTAGGATTTGTGTGACTTCACACAGTTAGGGTAATGCTAGCCCTCGTGTTTGCTAGTGTTCAGGAAACAGTAATGTTAGAGTAAACGCTATGATTTCATGGTTAAACAAATAAAGTTTATTTCTTGTTTATTTCTTAACAATGTAGGTTACCACAGGTCCATGGGGCTCGAGGGATGAGACTCTACTAAAAAGTGTCAGCGTGAAGTCCTGGTTTAAGTGCGCCCACCTTCTACAGATGCTTACTAGTAATTAAAAGCCTGGAGGAAGATGCATGGGAGGTTTTTCTGGATCATGTTTAGAAACGGTGAACAGAAGTCATTTTTATTCACATTTTATTGGATGACACTTACTCTTATGGTTATCTCAACTAAAGTAGAAGCCGAGACCTACATATAGGAAAAGGAAGAAAGAAATACCTCTTTGCTTAGAAATTAGTTCTACATGGCCATAGCCATCTCCAAAGTTCACTCTTAAGTATAAACCTCAAATCAATCTGATTAATTTCTTTAGTGATAAGTTTCTAAATGATAATTTGAAAAACGTAGGGGAAATAAGGAACCATTTTGATAAACAGCTAATATTTTGTCTCATTTTTCTATTCAAAGGTCATACTCAGCCCCTCCCCAAAGGAGAAAATTAATAGTACTATTTAGGTGTCATTTCCAGATCAAAGTCTATAATTTCTTAGTGATTAGTGTTTCTTTCAATCAGGTACAGATATGACTCCATGAGTTCCAGTCACTTCTTTAAAAAAAAAAAAAAGAGAGGAAAAAAAAAGTCTCTGTCCTCTACCAGCAGATACACAATACTGGATCCAAAACAGGGTAACTGCAAGACAAATTGCCTTTAGAAAAGGGAAGATTAGAAGGCCTAGTGGCTGGTCAGTGGTCCATTTTCAAGAATGAAAGCTTTCTGGAGGAGCTTTGTGAGGACCCCCTGCTCAGCAGAGGAGGACATTTCTGAGCAGACCTTGGATTCACTCTCGTTCCCTTTTTCTTTGTTTACTTCTGTCACTCATCTACCCTTGAAGTCTTCTTCCTTGACTTGAGGTTCTTATTTTCTCTGTTCATGTGAAGTGAGTCATTGTGAAGTCTACCTTATTTGGAACAGCTTTTGAAACCTGCTGCCTGTTAGTGCAAGTTTGGGGTGCTAAGACCTCTTCTATAATCATGGGCTAGTTTTTCTTTTATGTATTTATTTCTTGACCTAATTCATGGATTTTTTTTTTTTTTTTTTTTTTTGGTAATACAACTCCTCAAAAACTCATAAGACTTGTGCAGTAAGTGCTGACAAGTTAGTTTCACATGCTAGTAATCATCAGCCCAAGTTCTTGCTCTTATGTAATTCTCAAGTCTGGTTTATTTTATTAAATCTTCATCTTAGTGCCTCTTTCTCTCAACATATGGAGGCTGTTTTGAGGTCATTTGAAACAATTTGAGTCCTTTGTAGAATTGATAAGAATTAGTGGGCCTTTTCCCCCCAAAGCCTTTTTCCCTTTTATTTCATACTCTCAGGTTCCAAAGCTATTGACTTTTCCAGCCTTGTGAACTTGCAAATTTTTGCATTCAACTTACTCCTGGAAAATTACTCCAAACTTCTTAATCCTTGCCTTAACTGCAATCTTCTTCACACTAACTAGCTATAGGCAGCATATAGCAACTGATAAACACTAATTCTTCTCTCTTTTCAACTATTATCCCCTGAGGCTAGTCTCAGTAGACTCCTGGTCAGCTTTTTAGATTGTTGGAGACAGCAGCACTTTTATCAACTATTTTACCAAAATGAAAGAGGGTTCTCCAACCTACTAGCCATCTACTACCAGAGTCCTGCTGCTGCTGCTGCTAAGTCACCTCAGTCATGTCTGACTCTGTGTGACCCCATAGACGGCAGCCCACCAGGCTCCTCCATCCCAGGGATTTTCCAGGCAAGAATACTGGAGTGGGTTGCCATTTCCTTCTCAAATGCATGCATACATGCTAAGTCGCTTCAGTTGTGTCTGACTCTATGTGACCCTATGGACAGCAGCCCACCAGGCTCCTCTGTCCACAGGATTCTCTAGGTAAGAATACTGGAGTGGGTTGCCATTTCCTTCTGCAACCAGAGTGCTAACCCAATGCAAAATACTGGGGGTTTTGGTCTAGTAGTATCACATTTTGAGTAGGATAATGGTTAAGCTTTAGGATAATTTTAGTTGTTGTGGCAAATTAGTCCCCACATTTCTTTGACTCCATGTATTAATAAGTTTATTTACTTTTATGTGAAAATTCAAAGTCACTGTGTGGACTCTGTCAGCCATGCCAAGACGCATGCCGAAGAAGGTTTTGTTCTCACTAACACTCAGTGTGTCTTCCAACTATGCTTTGAATTTCAACTTTGGGCTAACAGAAGTAGGAAGACATGGAGATGGACACAAAGGAAATTGAAGTGGACCCAGGTCTATAGTAGTGCCTGTTCTTTTCACTATGCTCATGCAAACACATTTAACACTAAGAGAAGCTGGGAAAAGTAATCTAGCTGTGCACTCAGGAATCAGATAAGATGGATTTGAAGCATAGCACTTGCAGTCTCTGCTATAATGTCTTAAATGAGTAGGCATTTCTTATGTACAAGAAATCTCAGAGCAGATTGTTGAAAGCTGGTGTTCTGATCCTATCATAACAATAGAGACTGCTTTTATCTCCCCTACTCCCTTTTTTTTCCCAGAAAAAAAAAATTGCTCTTGCCTGAGATTTCCAGTAATAACTTATTGTCCAGACTTGAACTAAGTGACCATTGTAAGGAGCAAGGGAGGCTGGGAAGTTGGATATTTTAGCCAGGAACATTTCTCCTCTGTTTAGAATTGGTTCATTTACTAAGGGTGAAGAGGAGAATGACATTGGGTAGTGTCTGCACTAGACATTATCAGTGTCTTTCTCAAAGCATATGATTTCCACATTCCAGGGAAACATCCTACCCTGGTACAGACCTCCTTTTCTCTCAGAAAGTAGTATATAAAGCACTCCTATCTTCTAGAACATTCAGAAATATATATTTGAACTGTCTTTCAGTAGCTTTCACCATGTCTGCAACATAGTAAGTAGTTAATTTTTTATTGGAATAGTTAACCAAATGAGTAAATACATCAGTAAACCTGTGTGACTGGAGCTTCCCTGGTGGCTCAGATGGTAAGGAATCTGCCTGCAATGTGGGAGACCTGGGTTTGATCCCTGGGTTGGGAAGATCCCCTGGAGGAGGGCATGGCAACCCACTCCAGTATTCTTGGCTGGAGAATCCCCATGGACAGAGGAGCCTGGCGGGCTACAGTCAGTGCCTGGGGTCACAGAGAGTCAGATATGACTGAGTGACTAAGCACACACCTGTGTGACTGAGGAGTTAAAAGTAGATGTCCTTTGACAACTGTCACCAACAAATGTGCTAGTCCAGTTATGTAATGGATAGAATGAGATAGTTATTGTTCATTTACAAACCATTTCCCCCAGATATTTCTTATCTATGAGATAGTTTATGCCTTCTAAGTCATCAACAGTTTGCAATCAAGTTTCTTCTCTCTTTTATAGTCCTAGAGAAAACTTAAAAGAAAAACCCCAAATTCCAAAGAAGTCCATAAAATAGAAGTCACCCCAAAGTGTGAAAAATACATTTAGTAAAGAACTCTAAGCTAAAAGGCAAGGACTGTATTTTTGGAAGGCAGGGGAGGTGGAGAATATTGTTATGAAACCAATAAAATGAAAAGCAAACTTTTTTTTGACTGAAATAGATTGATTATGCAAATACTGATTATTACTGTGCCTGGAAAAATTCATCTAGTCAAAAAGAGCAAATGTCAAGACTATATGTCCATGAGTCTCTCTTTTTTTTTTAACTTGTTTTATCTGGTGGTTAAAACAGGGAGGAACAGGTACATGAGAGGTACATGCTATGTGCCACTGTTGAAATGACGCAGCCAAAGACACAGGGTTTTGCTTTAGAAGCCACAAAAGACTTCCTGTGATGTCAGGCAGCCTGTAATAACCCAAATAATAGCCCCCAAATGCACATCTCTGATGTAAGCTGCCATTATCAGGTGATAATTATTTCTTCTTTACAGGAATCAGCTTGCCAATCACTTTGACATGCTTTCAGTTTGTTTCAACAGTACACGAGTTTCCTTTTGCTTTTCCATGGAAAGTCTTTGACAGACTTCATTGCTTTGAGTGCCAGTCACTGCCTTGTTGGAAGTCTGTCTGGATGTCCCTTTCTGCAAAGCAAGTAAGTTTCTGTAGCATCAAAGTGAGAATAAAAATATCTTGACAAGCTCACCTCTCTTTGTGAATCCCTTGGACAGTTGGGCCCTAGTATGCTCTAAATACAGGACTGTTATTGCAAAACGTTAGCTGATGGTGGTAGAATGTGCCCATGGATATAGGATGTCCTGAATGTGGGGAATTTCAGCCAGATGCTAGCACTGAAGGATATCTAAGCAAATTCTTCCAGGATTTGTATGTAGAGATGTATTTTCCTAAAATTAAAAACTTTCATTGTGAAAACTCTTGTAAGAAAACAGGAAAACATTTTGACTTAGCTTGTCAGGAAACATACAACTTATTTTAGGTTTTTTTTTTTGAAGACTTATATTTTTAAAATATAACAAAAACAAAATTAAGACTAATTTTACCACCTGCTGGATAGAGAAGTGAGAGCGTTGTTTGCAAGTGGACCTAGCTAGGAGTTATTATGCTTTTCTTGCTCTCTCAGCCCTGGCTCCACAACTCCAGAACAATACATACATTTAAAACTTTGTTCTGCTTCATAGAAACTGGCCTTTCTCAAACTTTGTTTTGAAAAGGATACATATACCCATATGTATCCACCATGGATATAGTCTCTGATTCAATGGTTTTCCTTTAAAAAACCACTACTGTGGTTGGCATGGCTTGTCTACATTCTCCAGGGGATTCTGTACATCTCATATTTCCTTTACTTTTGCCCCAGGCAACTGAGTTTTTGAAGAAAAATTTGAAAGTTGATGATATAAATTTCAATTTATTTTTTACCATCCATAGTTTTGTTCAAAACATCTTCAATTTTCTTGTTTTGTGTTGCTCCTTATTAATAGGACAACATGATGCTAGGAACCTGCTATTTTTTTCTCCAGCATACTGAGAAAATTTTCTTCATGGAAAAATGGTACCTTCATTCATACCACTGACAGTAACACCTGACAACTGGGAGGGACACTTCTCTCCCTTGCATTCTCCATATCCACCCAATTATCAAGGCCTATGGATTTTTACTTCCCGAATGTCTTTATAATCTGTTTCTTAATCTATTCTTGCTGCTGTATTCTTTGGTCTAGTCTAATATCCTCTCTCAGCTTGACCATGGCAATAACTTCATTACTGACTCTTGTTCATATTTACCCCTCTAATATAGTCTCTGCATTCTGGCCAGAGTGGTCCTCTATAAATGTAAATCAAGGATGTCATCTCCATGCCTAAAATCTCTCAATGATTTTATCTAAAGACATAGACCAAAATCCCTAACATAAGCTAACATGTGTTCATTTCATTCTTTTCCTTCTGAACTTTTGTGTCTTTTTTAAAGATAACCTGCTTCTTTGCCCCTTAAAGCCTTCTTCTGGCTTCTCCATTTTTGGGGTCTCTCTTGTCATTCTGAGCTGATGGGAGCTTGAGCCATTGTAAACTGACCTTAAAAATTAATGTGACTTGTACAACAGTCATGGAGCTGTGGGACTTCGAGTCCTCAGGTTACAGTATCTTGAGGCCTTTTTCGCTTTGCTTCCATTAGGTGCTCTGCAACAAACCGACAGTCCTAACCTTTGGGTAAGTCTACACAAGTTACTTGGATGCCTTCCTTTAAATTTTGAATGTTATCCAAGCCCCATCTACCCTGGCCTAAGAAACCAGAGCATGTTACTCCAGCTGATGATTCCTAATTGGAACAATCCAGTAAATGAGTCTCTAAAAGTGTCATTTTGGGGACTGTGTAACATGTCTGCTGGAGCTCAGTTTGTTTACACTTTGCCAGTGTCATCATTTACAAACTTCAAAAAACACATTGACAAATTCCCTAGCTGTTTTGGCAGTGCTTCCATCAATCACCCAACTAATAGCACCAACATTTCTCCTGGGCTATTATAGTCACTTCAATCGCTGCTGCTGCAGCTTCAGGAGAAAATAAATCAGAAGGGACTCTTTTAGATGGTCTCAAGTACAACACCATTTTTTATTAAGCAGTATTTCCCTCCTCTCTCTTTTCTCCCTTCCCTCTCTCCACCTGCCTATAAACAATTCTTTCTGCTTTGTACTGCCTTAGATAAAGTAATCTAGATCTATGGCTTCCCTTTAGAGGCCCCTTTGCAATATTATTGGGTAATGGGCCTATTTATTATTTTGGATTTTTGTATGTCCTCTTTAGTTACTTTGTGCAGCCTCTCAAATCAATAAGTGTATTGTGTTTCTGCCGGCAACAGGTGCCTAGCTTCTCAAGCCCAACATACCCTCAGAGAGTGGCTCACATGTCTAATGACCACAGCATGAAAACCTGAAACCCTTTTGCCTTTCAACCAGGTTCTTTGTGTGGCAGCTTCAGGCAGCAGCTGTATCTCTGAGACTGAGTAGCTAGAGTATCCTTGCTCTTGCACTTCTGTTGTTGCCTTCTATTACTAAAGCCTCACACCCCTTTTCACAAGGAATAAATATTGCAAATACTCAGCTGCTACATCACCTCTGCAGATTTGTTTCTCTGAGTGCTACAGTCCTTCCTTATTTTCTATATTCCAAGCTTGTCTTTTTACCTTGCAAACTGACCTGTCTTAAACAAGAGTGTATTTCAAAAAAAAAAAGAGAGAGAGATAAAAACAGTCAACCTCTTCCAACTTCCTCATCATTAAGAAGCACAACCACATCTTCTCCCTTCACTGCACACACATTCAGAATCTGGACAGTGGAAGGGGAGTGCCTGCCAAACTTGGCAGATCAGGTGAGGAGGGCTGGCTGGGGATCTGCAGCCCAGCTGGAGTGTTTGCTGGCTGGAATGCCAACTGCAGGGCCAAACAAACTATAAGACTGCATTTCAAGTTGCTGCCTGAGAGATGCTGTTAACTCCATCACTGAGGGCTCTATTCATCCTAAATGATCCATGGTCCTGGACAAAGCACCAACTGCAGCCTGTTGCAAATCTTGGCTCTGTATCTGACCAACCTATTAATCAGAATTTTAACTGGGCCTTGAAAGCGTTTTTCTTTCATGTGTAAGTCAGAGAGTGGATCGTGGTAGAGACTTCATGTAAATGATGCTATCAACTTGATGTATGGGGACTTCGATGTCTGAATCTGTGGTCAAAAGGAGTATTATTTACCCTAAAAAAGTAATCCTTCCCCTGGATGCCTTAACTGCTTGAGGCTGTCTTCTCTATTAGCACTTTCTTTGATTGACAGCTCTTTTTTGGTGCTGAAATGACCAAACAGCAGTAATCATTTTTATGTTTGAAAGGACTTTTCTCTTCAGTTAAAAGAGAAACACCCTCAATTTTTATGTTTTTTTTTTTTAAGCAGTTTTTCCAAGGTGGATTATTTTGTTTAATGGTAATCAGCCTCAAAGCTGTTTTTAGTTAATCAGCAACAATTATCTACTTGTATAAGTGAATGTATTCATAAAACAACTGACTGATTAGAATTTACTGACCTCATAAGGGAGGGATATTTTCAAATTCCATTTTAGCCCTCAGTGACATGAGAATCTTTAGTACAGAGAAAGAATCAACATTTATTCCTTGTGTATATTGATGATTTTATTTATATCAGATCTAAAACTGGTGTGATGATTGCAGATACTCCAACTCATTTATGGTAGAATGTTTTGAGTTCATATTTTAAATAGTACGATGTTTGTCAAACTTGGATATTGCATAGATTCCATTTCAAGGATTCAGTTCTTGTGGCCCTTTCATATCGACTTGAATTTGTTAAACTAGTCAAAACCTTCTTGTCCATATAACATTCTTTACCACTATAAAATCTAAGGAAATTAGCAAATTAAATGAAAACAAAACCACAAAATCAATAAAATGTAATTAACAACATTAATTAAATGATAAAGGAAATATTAATTGTTAAAAGTAAATGGGTCACTCACAGTGGAACCAGGGTTCTAGACATGCATGACAGTAAAACGTGACACGCTGATGCTAATGTATTATGTGGTCACTAGTGAGCTGTAACACTGTATGGCCTTCATAACACGAATATATCACTTATGCCCTTTGCTTTTCTTCTTGTTCCATTGGCTCATGGCAATTACTGAGGGACTGGTTGATAATTACCTTGATCATGAGATACATGCAAAAGGTAATTTTCAAATCATGGGAAAGAAATTGTTGGGGAAGCAATTCAGAAAATCTAGGAAATTCAGAATATTTTCATAGTTTTAAAAATCAACAAAATGAGAACACAGAATTTAAAAATTCTTATAAATGAAGTTGTTGAGTCCTAAAAATATGTTCTTTAACTGTGGTTTTTAAAATGCTGGATTAAAAGAGAGCATGTCTAAGACTATACTAGCCTTCACTCTTCTGCTGATCCACCAGTCATAATCCACTGAGACTTTTACTTAGCCTTCTCACACTTTAGTTATTATTTTTGTCATATAAAACCAACTGAAATGACACAATTCAATATTTGTATTAGGCATCTACTATGTGCCAATCATGGGGTAAAATGTAGAACAGATCAGAGAAGAAAGAATGACAAGACAATCTATTATTTAAAAAAAATGGTGATTCGATCAACTTATAAACACACACACACACACACACACACATACACACACACAATGTCAAAGCTATGAGTCAAGTTTATTCCATTTTACTGAGGACTATAGTATGGAGACAGCCCTCATATAGCTCTGAAAAACTGTTTTAAGGAGGTAATGGTACATAAGTAATATTGGCTAAGGAGGGTACATGCAATCAAGCACATACTTCAGTAGAGGGTCGCTGCTAGTCACGAGGAACAGGTATCTTAGTTAATGGTTTTAGAGCTTTTCTAAATATAAGAAAATGCAAGAATTGGGGTTTATAAAATTTTCTTCTGAAAATATCTCACTATCTGAAGGCCTGCTCTGCCAGTTTTCTCAGAGCACAGAATGTCTCATTCCTGATTTCTGCCCTGAACTTTTTTCAGTTAAAGATCAGTGACCACTACTGACTCAATCCTTGTAGAGTTGAATGTTCAATGTAATAGGCATGTTATATATTATGTGTTAGTTGCTCAGTCATGTCCAACTCTTTGTGACACTATGGACTGTAGCCCGCCAGGCTGTTCTGTCCATGGAATTCTCCAGGCAGGAATGTTAGAGTGGGTTGTCATTCCCTTCTCTAGGAAATCTTCCTTACCCAGGTATTGAACCAGGGTCTCCCACATTGCAGGCGGATTCTTTATCTGAGCCACCAGGGATGAGCTGACTGCATATAATATACATGCATTATTCTTTTTATTAGTAATGCACATATCATTGTAAACTGAACAACCAACAGTTTACTTGTTAGCTTCCACCAAGGTAGTCAAATTATCAAATATTGAAAGGCTTTCTTTCCACTATGAAGCCATCAGTTCAGTTCAGTTCAGTCGCTCAGTCATGTCTGACTCTTTGTGACCCCATGAATCGCAGCACGCCAGGCCTCCCTGTCCATCACCAACTCCCGGAGTTCACTCAAACTTACGTCCATCGAGTCATGGTGGCATGGTGATGCCATCCAGCCATCTCATCCTCTGTTGTCCCCTTTACCTCCTGCCCCCAATCCCTCCCAGCATCAGAGTCTTTTCCAATGAGTCAACTCTTCGCATGAGCTGGCCAAAGTACTGGAGCTTCAGCTTTAGCATCATTCCCTCCAAAGAACACCCAGGGCTGATCTCCTTCAGAATGGACTGCTTGGATCTCCTTGCAATCCAAGGGACTCTCAAGAGTCTTCTCCAACACCACAGTTCAAAAGCATCAATTCTTCAGCGCTCAGCTTTCTTCGCAAATAAGCAAATAAACTATGCTTACTATCATTAAGGAGAGAAAGAGGAAACTGAAACCATGAGCAAATAAGAAAAGATAAAGCAAAGAGACAGATTTGAGCAAAGAACTAAATCAAATTAGAAGATAGATCTGAGGAAATCAACCAAGATGTATTATAGAGTGATAAGCAGATGGAAGATATGAGATAAACAGATGGGTGATATCAAGGGAAATTAAAAAAAAAATCATGATGAATCCAAAGAAATAGTCCAACAGAAGTTTAACAGGAATTACAAAGAGAGAAAAGAGAATCAGGGCCAGACAATATTGGAAGAGATAATGGCTGAAAAATTACAATACTTGAAAGATGTGAGTCATTTGGTTTAAAAAAAAAAAATATATATATATATATATATATATATATATATATATATATCTCAAGAATATCTGAGGAAGATTAGGAAAACAAATTTTCATTTAATAGTGTCACAGGAAAACTGTAGAATATGAAATATAAAGAAAAAATAATAAAAGCAAACAACAGGAGAACAACATAATGACAACATAGATTTTACCAGCTCACCTAAATGTTCTAAATGGAGTCTCAGGCTCCAAAAACTTTACTCTAGACCAAGGATGAACATGCTGTGACAAGTTCATATACTGAACCATGGACTCCAGGAAATTATGGTAGCAGGAGAACAAAAAAAATATTTCTGGGAAATAACTTGTCTTTAAGTGAGAAATTATATGTTAAAAAATATTGTTTTATATATTTTGAGATACTAAAGATTTTTTAAATTGCTTTTATATAAATCTTTTGATGCTACATTCACAGAAATTGTTTCCCATAGGAAAGGCAATAATTATTTGTTCCATTTTAAGGATGGCAACACTGAAAATCTTTATGGTCAAACAATGTTTAAAACTCATAAAGTGGGTAGGTATAAGAGAAAGGTTGAGAAACACAGGTGCTCTGATCCTTGATTCATATTTTAGGTCAGGGTTTACATAAAGCAAATATTTGGTTATTGTATTTGCCAATTATGCTGTATTAAAATGGGCATTGTTAAAACAGAGATTATCTGTCAGTTCGAAATATAGTTGCCTCAGAGAATAACACTAGAGTTGCTACATTTAGTCCTTTTACAAATCACAGTTGAGTAAAGATATTAAGAATGCAATATATTTCTCTAAATATTGTCCAGACTTATTTTTAGTGGCTTTTGATAAGAATATATTTGGTTCAGAGATACACTAGTGAGGACTTCTAAAACATAAGTTCTAGAGTTAATTTAGGGCAGAAACATAAATAGTTTAGACTGTTTTATGATGGAAAAGGTCAATGTTCATTCCAATCCCAAAGAAAGGCAATGCCAAAGAATGCTCAAACTACCGCACAATTGCACTCATCTCACACACTAGTAAAGTAATGCTCAAAATTCTCCAAGCCAGGCTTCAGCAATATGTGAACCATGAACTTCCAGATGTTCAAGCTGGTTTTAGAAAAGGCAGAGGAACCAGAGATGAAATTGCTAACATCCGCTGGATCATGGAAAAAGCAAGAGAGTTCCAGAGAAACATCTATTTCTGCTTTATTGACTATGCCAAAGCCTTTGACTGTGTAGATCTCAACAAACTGTGGAAAATTCTGAAAGAGATGGGAATACCAGACCACCTGACCTACCTCTTGAGAAACCTATATGCAGGTCAGGAAGCAACAGTTAGAACTGGACGTGAAACAACAGACTGGTTCCAAATAGGAAAAGGAGTATGTCAAGGCTGTATATTGTCACCCTGCTTATTTAACTTACATGCACAGTACATCATGAGAAACACTGGGCTGGAGAAAGCACAAGCTGGAATCAAGATTGCCGGGAGAAATATCAATAACCTCAGATATGCAAATGGATACCACCCTTATGGCAGAAAGTGAAGAGGAACTAAAGGGCCTCTTGATGAAAGTGAAAGAGGAGAGTGAAAAAGTTGGCTTAAAGTTCAACATTCAGAAAACTAAGATCATGGCATCTGGTCCCATCACTTCATGGCAAATAGATGGGGAAACAGTGGAAACAGTAGCTGACTTATTTTTCTGGGCTCCAAAATCACTGCAGATGGTGGTTGCAGTCATGAAATTAAAAGATGCTTACTCCTTGGAAGGAAAGTTATGACCAACCTAGACAGCATATTGAAAAGCAGAGACATTACTTTGCCAACAAAGGTCTGTCTAGTCAAGGCTATGGTTTTTCCAGTGGTCATGTATGGATGTGAGAGTTAGATTATAAAGAAAACTGAGTGCCAAAGGATTGATGCTTTTGAACTGTGGTGTTGGAGAAGACTCTTGAGAGTCCCTTGAACTGCAAGGAGATCCAACCAGTCCATCCTAAAGGAGATCAGTCCTGGGTGTTCATTGGAAGGACTGATACTGAAGCTGAAACTCCAATACTTTGGCCACCTTATGTAAAGTGCTGACTTACAGGAAAAGACCCTGATGCTGGGAAAGATTGAGGGCAGGAGGAGAAGGGGATGACAGAGGATGAGATTGTTGGATGACATCAGCGACTCATGGATGTCGATTTGAGTGGACTCTGGGAGCTGCAGATGGGCAGGGAGGCCTGGTGTGCTGCAATTCATGGGGTCACAAAGAATTGGACATGACTGAGTGACTGAACTGAACTGATGATTAAGGAACTCTACACCCAGAGTGATTTAGTTGTATTGAAGGTCTTTGCACAGATGATATGATTATTTATACAAAAAATTGAGAAGAATTGATAGAAAAATTTTTGGAAATTAAAAAAAAATTCTGAATATAGAAAATGGAAAGGACAAAGTGTTTCTACAAAGAAAATGGAAAGGACAAAGTATTTCTACACAGAAAATGGAAAGGACAGACAAATTATTAGAAATAAAATGAATTTCTGAAGGCTTTCTGATATAAAATATTCCATAAAACCTCTTTTAGTTCCAGGTATCAACTTTAAATAATTAGAAATTTTAAATTGTGTTAGTTCTCAAATATGGAAAGTACTAATATGCATGCTAGTCCTTACAGTAAGAAGTGGAGTCTGTTTTCCTTTCCAGTGAATCTGGTTGTCCTTGTCGTGTAAGTTGGCAGAAATGATGACATGCCAATTTTCCAGACTCAACATTTAAGAGAGGTGGCACATTGTTCTTTTTCTCATAGAAACCAGTCACCATGTAAGAGGTCAAACTACCTTGATGACACCATGTTGTTAGAAAGTGCAATATATTCACACAGAGATAGAGGAGATTCTTGTTCATTGTTATTCAGTCGCTAAGTCATGTCCAGCTTTTTCTGACCCCATGGACTGCATCATGCCAGCTTTTCCTATGCTTTGCTGTCTCCCAGAGTTTGCTGAAACTCATGTCTATTGAGTCAGTGATGCCGTCTAACTATCAAATCCTCTGTTGCTCCCTTCTCCTGCCCTCAATCTTTCCAGCATCATTTTTTCCAATGAGTTGTCTCTTTGCATCAGTTGGCCAAAGAATTGGTGCTTCAGCATCAGTCTTCCAGTGAATATCAGGGGTTGATTTCCTTTATGATTGACTGGTTTGATCTTGCAATCCAAGGGACTAGCAAGAGCCTTCTCCAGCACCATAATTTGAAAACTTTTGTTTTTTGGATTTCAGCCTTCTTTAAGGTTCAGCTCTCACATCCATACATGACTACTGGAAGAAACATAGCTTTCACTATATGGATCTTTGTCAGCAAAGTGATGTCTCTGCTTTTTAATATGCTGTCTAGATTGGTCATAGCTTTTCTTCCAAGGAGCAACTATCTTTTAATTTCATGGCTGAAGTCAACATCTGCAGTGATTTCAGAGCCCAAGAAAATAAAATCCATCATGGTTTCCATGTTTTCCTCATCTATTTGCCACTATGTGATGGGATCAGATGCCATCATCTTAGTTTTTTGAATGTTGAATTTTAAAGCCAACTTTTCCACTCTCTTTTTTCACATTCATCAAGAGGCTTGTTGTTAGTTCCTCTTTATTTTCTGTCATTAGAATAGTATCATCTGCGTATCTGAGGTTATTGATATTTCTCCCGGCAATCTTGATTCCAGCTTGTGTTTCATCTAGCCCAGCATTTCTCATTATGTACTCTGCATAGAAGTTAAATAAGCAGGGTGACACTATACAGCCTTGACATACTCTGTTCCCAATTTGGAACTGGTCTGTTGTTCCATGTTCAGTTCAATCTGTTGCTTCTTGACCTGCATACAGATTTCTCAGGAGTCAGGCAAGGTGATCTAGTATTCCCATCTCTTCAAGAATTTTCTAGTTTGTTGTGATCCATACAGTCAAAGGCTTTAGCATAGTCAATGACGTAGAAGTTGATGTTTTTCTGGAATTCCCTTGCTTTCTCTGTGGCCCAATGAATGCTGGCAATTT
This sequence comes from Bubalus kerabau, assembly GCF_029407905.1. Taxonomy (NCBI): domain Eukaryota; kingdom Metazoa; phylum Chordata; class Mammalia; order Artiodactyla; family Bovidae; genus Bubalus; species Bubalus kerabau. The sequence continues at coordinate 102,611,511 of NC_073626.1, forward strand.
GATCTCTGGTTCCTCTGCCCTTTCTAAATCCAGCTTGTAAAACTAGAAGTTCTTGGTTCACATACTGCTGAAGCTTAGCTTGAGGGATTTTGAGCAGTACCTTGCTAGCATGTGAAATGAATGTAACAGTATGATAGTTTGAACATTCTTTGGCATTGCCTTTCTTTGGGATTGGAACAAAAACTGACCTTTTCCACTCCAGATCTTAAGCCATCTCACTCGAGGGACAAATATGTGAGCGAAGAAGCCGTCTTGGACATTCTAACTCTGGAAAAGAGCAAGCAAGGCAGAAGAATTTCCTTGTTGAGCCAATTCAGATTAAAGAATCATAAAAAAAAATACATTTGTTTAAAAAAGATAAAGAATATATTCATGTTTTAAGCCATGAAGTTTGGGGGTAGTTTGTTATACAATAATTGATATCTGTAACATAATGTGATATCTAGATCTAGGGGTGCTACTAACCAAAGAACATAAAACATGAAACTGACATTGTGTCTGATCAGTGGAGTGGAAGGAAACCTAAGTGAGGAAATTGTTGTTGGAAGCTGGTGAAAAAGAAAACCTGTGTTATACAGTGGTGAAATGTTTTGCAGCATCATTGTCTGCAAATATATGGGAGAAGGAAAACATACCTAATAAGCTTATACATTTGGCTGAGAAGATTTCTGGGAAGAATTTTGTAAACTTTCTATGATAAAGTGCATGAAAAGAGAAATAAAATAGAAAAGGAACTTCTCAATTTACCCTAGGATTTAGAAAAAATTCCAGTTCAAGGCATGCTGAAATCTATACTATTTCCTATTAGCAGCTTGTCCAGCTGGCAAAATATCCTCAGAATAAGAAATACCCTCAAGGAGAAGATCAAATGTAGGGAGATGTCAGTTAAATCTATACCTTAGAATTAAGATCAAATCAAGTGTATGGCTATCAAACCTTTCCTGAAAATATTTAGAAGATTGGAGTCAGTAGTTCAAAGGCTTTCTAAATCAGACAAAAAAAGTTATAATAATTTTAAGCATGTTGTCCCACACCATTCTGACCTGCAGAGATTATTCTGTCTAGATAAATATCTGTGGGTGCAACTTTTGCATAATGGAGTCAGTTGCAGTAAAATTCCTAGAAAATCCATTAAGCTTTAAAGACAAGTTATTGGAGAGAGCACTGCCAGTTTGAACCAAAAGGGACTTACAATACAAAAATAAAAGGAAGTCTTAGGATCCCCAAACTTACATAAGCAGCAGACATGGTGAGAAAGCTACTCAGCCACAAACATGGGAGGTTTCTTATAGAAAGGGAAGAATGACTCAGAGGGCACAACCATGAACCACAGAGAAATATTCCAAGAGAGCAGAACTAGAGTCAAATCTAGGAATTGCTTTTGAAGCAGAGGGAACTGAGAATATGTGACTGAATATATTTCAGAATTTCTATGGGACAGTTAAATTTCTATATGTGTTCCTTTTCAGAACTGGGGTGTCTAATGAGTTACTCTTTTCTTATTGGCCATGGAGAGGTAGATAATATATCATTTTTAGTTCACAAGTTGTTGTACCTGAAAGACTGCATCTGAGAAGGCCTTATTCCAGTGTCTACCATTTAGATAAATCTGCATTAAAAAATCTGAGCCTTATGTCAGAGTGAAACAAAATTGTGGAATTCTGTATAAGGGTGAGCATACTTAGCATGTGGAAGCTATATGAATCATCATGGCCTGAGACCACCATCAATTCCTTCCCTCCTTCTATGTATACATGCATGTGTGTGTGCTAAGTCACTTCAGTTGTGTCTGACTCTGTGACAAAATGGACTGTAGCCCACCAGGCTCCTCTGTCCAGGGGATTCTCCAGGCAGGAATACTGGAATAGGTTGCTGTGCCCTCCTCCAGGGGATCCTTCTGACCCAGGGATCAAATCCACATCTCTTTATGGCTCCTGCATTAGCAGATGGGTTCTTTACTACTAGCTCCACCTGGGAAGCCCCTATGTATACACTACTCCTCAAAACAAGAAGTGAAGTCTATTTATCTTCCCCTTGAAATCATTCTGAATTTGTGATTGGATTTGTTCAAAAGAATGGGGCAGTAAGCATGCTATGCAAATTCTAGTATCCATTAGGAGATTTAAGGACTTCCACTTCCTTCTCTTAGGAGCCAGCCATCAGGTTAGAAGTCCAACTACCCTGAAGCCATCATGATGTGAGCAAACTCAAGCACGCCACATGGAGAGACCACATGGAGAGAGAGACATGGTCATCCTGTCCTCAGTAGCTCTATACAACCCAGCAGACACAACAGTCATATGGGTGAAGGCACCATCTTGGACTTGCCAATTTTAGCAAGTATCATGAGGAGCAAAAAAATTGCCCAGTCTGGCCTAGCCTGAATGATGGAATCAAGAGAAATAGTACGTTGTTGTTCATAAACAACTTGGTTTGGGAGTAGTTTGTTTAACAATAATAGGAAACAAGAACGTTAGCTTAAAAGTATATTACTTACAAGGGTAAGAAAAACAAGGTTTTAAATGATTCTTAAGTAGAAAGTAATAAGAATAATCAAACACTGAAAGTCATCAAGGAAGACCTGAGTAAATGGGGAAGTGTAATGTTCATAATTAAGAAGAAAGTGTTATTATGATGTTAAAGTTCCCAAATTAACCTGGGTTTAAAAACTGGAATGCCTTTGGGAAAAAATTAGATTCATCTTATAAAGATAACAATGATTATATCCCACTGACTAGCAAAATCACTTGTACTAAATATATATATATATATAGTATATTTATATAAAATATATATAAAAATACATATGTATATATGTATAAATATATACATGTACCAAATATAAATAAAAATAAATAAATAAATATATATGCATACACTATTGGAGAAGGAAATGGCAACCCACTCCAGTATTCTTGCCTAGAGAATTCTGTTGATGGAGGAGCCTGGTGGGCTGCTGTCCATAGGGTTGCACAGAGTTGGACACGACTGAAGCAACTTAGTGTGCCTATATAAATTGGAGTGGGAAATGGCAGCCCACTCCAGTGTTTTTGCCTGGAGAATCCCAGGGACAGAGGAGCCTGGTGGGCTGCTGTCAATGGGGTCACACAGAGTTGGACACGACTGAAGCAACTTAGCAGCAGCAGCAGCAGCAGCATATATACACTATACACTCCAGAGAAACTCTTGTACTTCGTATCAGGAGATTTGCATATGTACAAGAATAACCAGCCCCAATTAAATGGATATATAATATATACTATCTGCCTACAGAAGAATTCTCTACTTCAGTGGAAATAAATGAGCTTCAGGCATATGCATCAATGTGAATGATTCTCAAAAACAATTTATAGAAAAAAATTTAGAATGATTCTTACAGAATGGCTACATTCAGTTCAGTTCAGTTCAGTCACTCAGTCATGTCCGACTCTTTGTGACCCCATGAATCGCAGCACGCCAGGCCTCCCTGTCCATCACCAACTCCCGGAGTTCATACAAACTCACGTCCATTGAGTTGGTGATGCTATCCAGCCATGTCATCCTCTGTCATCCCCTTTTCCTCCTGCCCCGAATCCCTCCCAGCATCAGAGTCTTCCAATGAGTCAACTCTTCGCATTAGGTGGCCAAAGTACTGGGGTTTCAGCGTTAGCATCATTCCTTCCAAAGAAATCCCAGGGCTGATCTCCTTCAGAATGGACTGGTTGGATGTCCTTGCAGTCCAAGGGACTCTCAAGAGTCTTCTCCAACACCACAGTTGAAAAGCATCAATGCTTCAGCACTCAGCCTTCTTCACAGTCCAACTCTCACATCCATACATGAGCACAGGAAAAACCATAGCCTTGACTAGACGAACCTTTGTTGGCAAAGTAATGTCTCTGCTTTTCAATATGCTGTCTAGGTTGGTCATAATTTTCCTTCCAAGGAGTAAGCGTCTTTTAATTTCATGGCTGCATCACCATCTGCAGTGATTTTGGAGCCCAGAAAAATAAAGTCTGACACTGTTTCCCCTGTTTCCCCATCTACTTCCCATGAAGTAGATGGGACCGGATGCCATGATCTTCGTTTTCTGAATGTTGAGCTTTAAGCCAAACTTTTCACTCTCCTCTTTCACTTTCATCAAGAAGCTTTTTAGTTCCTCTTCACTTTCTGCCATAAGGGTGATGTCATCTGCATATCTGAGGTTATTGATATTTCTCCTGGCAATCTTGATTCCAGCTTGTGCTTCTTCCAGCCCAGCGTTTCTCGTGATGTACTCTGCATATAAGTTAAATAAGCAGGGTGACAGTATACAGCCTTGATGGACTCCTTTTCCTATTTGGAACCAGTCTGTTGTTCCATGTCCAGTTCTAATTGTTCCTTCCTGACCTGCATATAGGTTTCTCAAGAGGCAGGTCAGGTGGTCTGGTATTCCCATCTCTTTCAGAATTTTCCGCAGTTTATTGTGATCCACACAGTCAAAGGCTTTGGCTACCTTATATGAGCCCAAACTAGCCAAAATTAAATAATATATTAATTAAAGCATATATGTATATATGATAAAACTGTTTTAAAAGGCAAGCAATAAGAACAGATTGGAGCATAAACTGAGTACCACATATTTTTTTCCATTTATTATTTCATCATCATTATTAAAATGTGCATTAAAGTTATTCTATATATAAGATATGTTGCACAGTTTAAAAGACCAAAAAAAAGCCTCATTATTGAGAAATGCAAGGTAGGAAATAGTGTTTTATATCAAATGCTTTTAAGGCCTTACAGTGACATTAGTTTAATTTATGAAATTAAATTATTATTACCAAAAAGAAGATAATTATTCTTAAAGTAAAAACTACATCATAAAACAATAACATTTAGATGATGATGAACTGGCATGAAAATTCCAGGAGCCAAGTAAAATGCTGATACAACAGAATTAAAAAGGGAGGAAGGCAATAAATATTCTAGGTTTCAAATTACTTAGTGTCAAAGAAAAGGGTTCTTGTGGACTCAAACAAACACACAACAAACCAAAATAACAAAATGATGACACAAGCCTGATACTAAAAGATACAATACAGAAAAGTCACAGATGTACAAGAAGATGGCAGAAGTATATCCAAAATTATGTTAGAATGACAATGACAATTTTAATATAAATGAAATAAACTTACCCAGTTCAAGGAAAAAGAACCAAAAATAAAGTAGACTACCAGATCTGTTTAAAAAACAAAACAAAACTGAAACCCATCCCTACAAGAAGTGTAAGAGACCTACTTTAAAAAGTGGCTATGAAAGATGATGGGAAAAATGAAAAAGTGTATCCAAGTCAAATGAAACCAAAATTGCAGAGTTAACAAATTCATATCATAAAAAATTAAATGAAGGCAAACAATATTGTATGAAAAATGGAATATTGATGGGAATTGCCCATGATAGAGATATAATTGTCCAATAGAAATATATAAATAACTATTTAACTGTTCTGTTAAACAGAACAATAAAATTGTGTGTGTACAGGTGTGGGAAATCATAAACTAATACACTGTTTCAAAAGTAGAATCTTATATTTCAAACATGTTAAACTGTGGAATTGCTTTATTTATAGCTTTATATGAGGGTGACTTTTCCTGTCTTAGTCAACTTCAAGGTTTATAAATCTGAGATAATGAAAATGTCTTATTTCTATTTTTATTTTGTTTTTCTTACTAATCACATACATAATGAATTACCTTTGTGTTCTTCTGGTTTAGACAAATTTTGTTGGGTTTATGTCACCTGCAATAAAAAATAAAAGGAGTCCTAACTAAAAATATGGCATCTGGATGTTATTAATCAACTGCCCATGTAATTGCTGGGAAAATTCCCCTGGGAATTGCAATATCTATACCAGTTCTCATCAAAAATGAAAATGTGTGCATTTTAAAACTAGTAAGTAAAATTCAGGAAGTAGTGTGTCAATTATTGGGAAAGACATTTGTTGTCTTGTTGTCAATTATTGGTAAAGACAATATAGCATTTTGGTGCAAGGTTTTTAAAATTTTATATTGGAGTATAGTTGATATACAATGTTGTATTACTTTCAGGTGTACAGCAAATGGTTTAGTTATACATATACATATATCTATTATTTGTTCAGATTCTTTTTTCATATAGTTTGTTACAAAGTGTTGAGTAGACTTCCCTGTACTATATAGTAGGTCACCTTTTTTATATATGGATGCACGCTAAGTCACTTCAGTCATGTTCGACTCTGTTCCACCCTATGGACTGTAGCCTGTCAGGCTCCTCTGTCCATGGGATTCTCCAGGCAAGCATACTGGAGTGGGTTGCCATGCCCTCCTCCAGGGGATCTTCTGAACCCAGGGGTTGAACCTGAGTCTCTTAAGCCATCTGTATATATTTTTATATATAAAAGTGTGTATATGTTAATCCAAGCCTTCTCATTTACCTCTCTCTACCATGTTTCCCCTTTGGTAACCATAAATTTGTTTTCTATGTCTGTGAGTCTGTTTCCATTTGTAAGTAAGTTTATTTGTATCATTTTTTAGCTTCTACATATACGTGATAATCATATCATATTTGTCTCTCTGTCTGACTTAGCATGATAATCTCTAGCTCCATTCATGTTGCTGCAATGGCATTATTTCACTCTTTTTAAATGGCTGAGTAATATTCCATTATATATATATATCATATGAACTGAACTGAACTTGAAACTAGAAATTATATGGGGAAAAAATAAGCTCTTCTTGGACATTTGTTTTTCATTCAGCTCCTTACAGCTGAGTACACCAGTTATAAGATATGTGTAAGTACATATAAATACATACATGCATACACCCGTTGTGGAAAATTCATCTTTAATATTAGAATATGATATTATGGAATATGTATGAAATACTTCTGAAAGAAGTCTACAGTCCTCATCTTACAGCTTATAAACTTGACTTTGTTTATTATCAGTTCAGTTCAGTTTAGTCACTCAGTTGTGTCTGACTCTTTGTGACCCCATGGACTTCAGCACACCAGGCTTCCCTGTACATCACCAACTCCCAAGAGCTTACTCAAACTCATGTCCATCAAGTCAGTGATGCCATCCAACCATCTCATACTCTTTCACCCCCTTCTCCTCCTGCCTTCAATATTTTCAAGCATCAGGGTCTTTTCCAGTGAGTCAGTTCTTCACATTAGGCAGCCAAAGTATTGGAGTTTCAGCTTCAGCATCAGTCTTTCCAATGAATATTCAGGACTGATTTCCTTTACAATTGACTGGTTTGATCTCCCTACAGTCCAAGGGACTCTCAAGAGTCTTCTCCAACACTGCAGTTCAAAAGTATTAGTTCTTCAGTGCTCAGTTTTCTTTATAATCCAACTTTCACATCCATTGTTTATTATAATAATATCTTATTATCCACAGATCCTGAGAATGTTCAAGAGATCATCATTTACTGAAGAAATGTTTATCACCTTCATTCAGAATGCTGGTTCCTATCTATTATAGCCCTGCTCAAGAGTTGACTGTGAAGTTATTTATCCTGCATTTTTATTGTGATGCATTACTTCAGTTGATCTTAGACAGGCATTACAATCAATCAGGTGCCAGTGGACAGGATCCACATTTAGTTTTGCTACCCTAAAACTATTGTCAATATACTTTTGATCATCGTTGTGCTTAGTGAGCTCAATCCTTTACCCTCAAGTCCTGCAGTTTACCTAGTTCCAATCACAATCTGGATTTCTGCAGTTGTTCTGCAGAACTGCTTGGCTGGGGCCCTAACCCTCTGTCTAGTCCTTTTTCCCTGATTTGAAATACAGTGCAAGATTTTTTGCCAGATTTGTTGAGGCAACTCAACAAATTTGTTGAGGTCCTCATAGTTCCAGCTAATTTGGGGTTCCTATTTCAATGCAAATAAACAGACTCCCTTTCTCTGGCAGCAAGATGGTCTTGCCCACTTGAGAATATGTTACCTTTGTCAGAACTTACTGCCATGTGCCAGTGTATCAGGTTGAACTCTAGATATTTACACCAGCCAAGGTCAGAGCTAAGAGTCAGTTGCTTGGCACTGTGATAGGGGGAGTTGGATGCTTACATATAGTAACTTACTAATTTGAACCCAGCATTTGCCTTTTCTTTCTGCTGTTGTTTCTGTGTTGTTTTAAATAGTCATGCTATTAGCCTCATGGATTATGACATTTGATTTCTGTGGCTACTGATTTCAAGTCTATGCCACATATCCATGATTTCTAACTATGAAATTAACATAAGGTGAACTTGAGAAAATACTTGATAAATGTGATTTTTTTAATGTAACATAACACAAATTTACTACTTTACAATTTTGTGGGCTAGAGGTCCAGAACAGGTAAAATCAACCTGTCAACAAGGACAGTGTTCCACCTGTAGGCTCTGGGAAGAACTCATTTCCTGCTTTCACAACTTCTAGAGGGATACCCATGTTCCTTGAATTAAGGCTGTCCTCCATCTTCAAGGCCAGTGACGTTGCATCTTTCTGACCAGCCTTCCATGGTCATATTTGCTGCTGAAGTTTCTCTCTTTTTAAGGGCCCTTGTGATTCAATGGGACCCACCTGTGTAATTCAGGATTCTCTCTCATTTCCAGATCCTAAGTTAGTCACATCTGTCAAAGCCCCTTTGCCACATAAGGCAACATTCTCAGGTTGTGGAAATTACGATGTGAGTGTCTTAGAGGGAGGGGGAGATTACCTTGCCTACCATAGTATGGAAATACCTAGTGTAGGATTTCATTCAGAGAAAGTGGTTTTCAAATGTGCCCATAATTTGTTACAAGTCTTAAGAAACATTCACTTGGGTATTTTAAAGGGAAGAGTTATAAATTCTATGGATTAGCATTTACGATTGGTACTAATTACAATTTTTTTTAAATTAAAAAATCTCCAGTGTTAATTATGATTCTACATACTAGAGCACTAGAGTTCCTTACTCAATAGCTATTAACTACTTATCTACAAGTCTAGAGGAATTATTGAAAGATCTGAATCTCATTTATTATACATTTTAGTATCATTTCCCTGTCAAATTTTTATATTAAAAGATTTCTCTCATTTATTGCTTCATGATGAACAAATTATATAATTAATAAAAGTTTGAGATATATGTTATCTAAAGTCTCAAGTTGGGTGTTACACCAATTAGGAATTTATTAAGCTACAAGTAACACCAGCTCAGTTTATAGTGCCTTAAAAGAATTGGCATTTATATTTGATACATCACAAAAGCCCTGGGAGTAGTGTTTTGATGGTGAAAGGATAAAAATCTCTTAATATTTCCCTAATCGTGACACTTCTTGGTCAAAAGTGGGGTACTGCTGTTTCGAATATCACATATGTGTTTAACATAAGGGGAAAGTGTTGTCTCTTTCCGAGCCCTTTTATCAGGAAGGGAAAGGTCTCCCAGGAACATCTCCATACATCTCATTTGCCAGGGATAGGTCACATGTCCAAGGGGAGCTGGGAAATTATCAGTGGATGGTCATGATTGGTTTTGTCCAATCATAATCTGTCACTTTGGGTTAGAAGGCAGATACTGTATTTGCATAGGATGGACTAATGACAAACACAACAAAGAAAGTATCAGGAATTTTATCTGCTGATGGTTGAATCCAAAATTATACCCTTTATAGAACATCACCTAACAGTGAGCACTACAGGGGGCAATCACCATCATCTAATTTTAGCTTCACTGCATGTTATATATTTGAAAAATCTTAACATGAAAATGTGTATCAGCTTGACACAGGGTTTGACAGAGAAAGTAAATGCCAAAGCTAAAAAATAGACCATCATCTCTCAAAAGAATTCATTTTTCCTGTGAGAAGAGACCAAAACTAATAATGCATATTTATTTTGAAAGATAATTTCAGGGACTATATCTCAAAATGTCTCAAGTACTTTTAGTTGAGATATTCTGTTTCAAACATCTGCTGCTACATTTGCAATTCTGTTACACTTGCAACACAGACTTTTCATTTCACTATAAATTCTGATGGGTGTACCTTCCTTTCATTTCAGTTTAATAAATTTATGAAATGAAAGTATCTTTGCCTCTACAGTAAAAACACAGGCTTTCTTTACTAAACTTTCATACACTATGTAATGTACTAATAGCTAATATTTGTTTTTACTGACCATATACTAGGCATGGTATTAGCTCATTTTATACTGACACTAATTCACTGTGATACACTCTTTTGATGTTAGCTTTATAGTTAAGTAAGTGAGGCACAGAGAGATTTAGTATCTTTCCTAGTTTTTAAAAAATATTTATTATTATTATTATTTTACTTTACAATATTGTATTGGTTTTGCCATACATCAACATGCATCCACCATGGGTGTACATGTGTTCCCCATCCTGAACCCCCTCCCACCTCCTTCCCTGTACCATCCCTCTGGGTAATCCCAGTGCACCAGCCCCAAACTTCCTGTATCCTGCATTGAACCTGGATTAGCGATTCGTTTCTTATATGATATTATACATGTTTTAATGCCATTCTCCCAAAAAATCCCCCCTCCCTCTCCCACAGAGTCCAAAAGACTGTTCTATACATCTGTGTCTCTTTTGCTGTCTCGCATACAGGGTTGTTGGTACCATCTTTCTAAATTCCATATATGTGTTAGCATACTGTATTGGTGTTTTTCTTTCTGGCTTATTTCACTCTGTATAATAGGCTCCAGTTTCATCCACCTCGTTAGAACAGATTCAAATATATTCTTTTTAATGGCTGAGTAATAGTCCATATACCACACCTTTCTTATCCATTCATCTGCTGATGGACATCTAGGTTGCTTCCATGTCCTGGCTATTATAAACAGTGCTGCGATGAACATTGGGGTACACGTGTCTCTTTCAATTCTGGTTTCCTCGGTGTGGATGCCCAGCAGTGGGATTGCTGGGTCATATGGCAGTTCTATTTCCAGTTTTTTAAGGAATCTCCACACTGTTCTCCATAGTGGCTGTACTAGTTTGCATTCCCACCAACGATGTAAGAGAGTTCCGTTTTCTACACATCCTCTCCAGCATTTATTGCTTGTAGACTTTTGGATCGCAGCCATTCTGACTGGCGTGAAATGGTACCTCATTGTGGTTTTGATTTGCATTTCTCTGATAATGAGTGATGTTGAGCATCTTTTCATGTGTTTGTTAGCCATCTGGATGTCTTCTTTGGAGAAATGTCTATTTAGTTCTTTGGCCCAGTTTTTGACTGGATCATTTATTTTTCTGGAATTGAGCTGCAGGAGTTGCTTGTATATTTGTGAGATTAGTTGTTTGTCAGTTGCTTCATTTGCTATTATTTTCTCCCATTCTGAAGGCTGTCTTTTCACCTTGTTTATAGTTTCTTTTGTTGTGCAGAAGCTTTTAATTTTAATTAGATCCCATTTGTTTATTTTTGCTTTTATTTCCAATATTCTGGGAACTGGGTCATAGAGGATCCTGCTGTGATGTATGTCAGAGAGTGTTTTGCTTATGTTCTTCTCTAGGAGTTTTATAGTTTCTGGTCTTATGTTTAGATCTTTAATCCATTTTGAGTTTATTTTTGTGTATGGTATTACAAAGTGTTCTAGTTTCATTCTTTTACAAGTGGTTGACCAGTTTTCCCAGCACCACTTGTTAAAGATTGTCTTTTCTCCATTGTATATTCTTGCCTCCTTTGTCAAAGATAAGGTGTCCATAGGTACATGGGTTTGTCTCTGGGCTTTCTATTTTGTTCCATTGATCTATATTTCTGTCTTTGTGCCTGTACCATACTGTCTTGATGACTGTGGCTTTGTAGTAGAGCCTGAAGTCAGGTAGGTTGATTCCTCCAGTTCCATTCTTCTTTCTCAAGATTGCTTTGGCTATTCGAGGTTTTTTGTATTTCCAGACAAATTGTGAAATTATTTGTTCTAGCTCTGTGAAAATTACCGTTGGTAGCTTGATACGGATTGCATTGAATATATAGATTGCCTTGGGTAGTATACTCATTTTCACTATATTGATTCTTCCGATCCATGAACATGGTATATTTCTCCATCTATTAGTGTCCTCTTTGATTTCTTTCATCAGTGTTTTATAGTTTTCTATATATAGGTCTTTAGTTTCTTTAGGTAGATATATTCCTAAGTATTTTATTCTTTTCATTGCAATGGTGAATGGAATTGTTTCCTTAATTTCTCTTTCTATTTTCTCATTATGCTCAGTTCAGTTCAGTCGCTCCGTCGTGTCCGACTCTTTGCAACCCCATGAATCACAGCACGCCGGGCCTCCCTGTCCATCATCAACTCCCGGAGTTCACCCAGACTCATGTCCATCGAGTCAGTGATGCCATCCAGCCATCTCATCCTCTGTCCCCTTCTCCTCCTGCCCCCAATCCCTCCCAGCATCAGAGTCTTTTCCAATGAGTCAACTCTTCGCATGAGGTGGCCAAAGTACTGGAGTTTCAGCTTTAGCATCATTCCTTCCAAAGAAATCCCAGGGCTGATCTCCTTCAGAATGGACTGCTTGGATCTCCTTGCAGCCCAAGGGACTCTCAAGAGTCTTCTCCAACACTACAGTTCAAAAGCATCAATTCTTCGGCGCTCAGCCTTCTTCACAGTCCAACTCTCACATCCATACATGACCACAGGAAATACCATAGCCTTGACTAGACGGACCTTTGTTGGCAAAGTAATGTCTCTGCTTTTGAATATGCTATCTAGGTTGGTCATAACTTTCCTTCCAAGGAGTAAGCGTCTTTTAATTTCATGGCTGCAGTCACCATCTGCAGTGATTTTGGAGCCCAAAAAAATAAAGTCTGACACTGTTTCCCCTGTTTCCCCATCTATTTGCCATGAAATGATGGGACTGGATGCCATGATCTTCATTTTCTGAATGTTGAGCTTTAAGCCAACTTTTTCACTCTCCACTTTCACTTTCATCAAGAGGCTTTTTAGTTCCTCTCCACTTTCTGCCATAAGGGTAGTATCATCTGCATATCTGAGGTTATTGATATTTCTCCCAGCAATCTGGATTCCAGTTTGTGCTTCTTCTAGTCCAGCGTTTCTCATGATGTACTCTGCATATAAGTTGAATAAGCAGGGTGACAATATACAGCCTTGACGTACTCTTTTTCCTATTTGGAACCAGTCTGTTGTTCCATGTCCAGTTCTAACTGTTGCTTCCTGACCTGCATACAGATTTCTCAAGAGGTAGATCAGGTAGTCTGGTATTCTCATCTCTTTCAGCTAGTGAAAAGTGGAGCTAGATTTCAACATGGCTTCTCTGGCTCTGGAGCCCACATTCTTAACCACCATCCAAGAGAGATTTTGATTATTCTGCTTCCTTGAAGGCAGTATACATTGCTTTTTTGGGTCAGGGTCACCGTTTTTAATGATTCCATCAAAGTAAGCTTGTATCTAACTTTTAAAACTGATTGACTTGTAATTTTAGTTACTTATTTTAAAACCTTTTTATTTGATTTAATTTCAAACTTTGAAAAGGATAAAGGAATAGGGCAATACATTTCATCCTGATTCTTTGGAGGTTAACATTACTTTGCCAACAAAGGTCCATCTAGTCAAGGCTATGGTTTTTCCTGTGGTCATGTATGGATGTGAGAGTTGGACTGTGAAGAAGGCTGAGCGCCGAAGAATTGATGCTTTTGAACTGTGGTGTTGGAGAAGACTCTTGAGAGTCCCTTGGATTGCAAGGAGATCCAACCAGTTCATTCTGAAGGAGATCAGCCCTGGGATTTCTTTGGAAGGAATGATGCTAAAGCTGAAACTCCAGTACTTTGGCCACCTCATGCGAAGAGTTGACTCATTGGAAAAGACTCTGATGCTGGGAGGGATTGGGGGCTGGAGGAGAAGGGGATGACAGAGGATGAGATGGCTGGATGGCATCACTGACTCGATGGACGTGAGTCTGGGTGAACTCCGGGAGTTGGTGATGGACAGGGAGGCCTGGCGTGCTGCGATTCATGGGGTTGCAAAGAGTTGGACATGACTGAGTGACTGAACTGAACTGAACTGAACATTTTATTATTTATTAACCTTTCTTCTTTCCTCCCTACCCATTCCCTCCCCTCCCCTCTTTATTTCTTCTTATTTCCCTATATACCTATCCATCCATCATCTCACTGGGTAGAAATTAGTCATATGACCAAGCCAGAAATGCTGAGAAATCTAATCTTCTTTCTGGGTAACCTTATATTTTGCTAAATTTTGAAATGTTTTCTTATTTAGATAAAGAAAAGAAGGGGAGAGTGGCTATTTGAAATTCTCAAACAGGGTAATAATATCTGTATTATAAGTTTTTCTTTTAGATTAGATGAGTGATATGTTCCATGTACCATGATAATACATACACATATGTCCAGTATACATGTGTAGTACATATCTAGTACACATTGTCTATTAATAATATTGATATTAATGAATATTCATCTTAAGAAAGCACTAATTTATTATATTTTCCCATGTTCCGTTTTATCTTATTCTTGATCTCTACCTATCACTTTAAGGCATGGTATTGATGTTTGACCTGGAGAAGGAAATGGCAACCAACTCCAGTACTCTTGCCTGGAAAATCCCATGGATGGAGGATCCTGGTAGGCTACAGTCCATGGGGTCACGATTGATGTTTGAGGATCATAGAAGTATACTCTGGAGATTTAATACCAGAAAAATCACCATCTATCTTAACATGGTCTAGAGTTGAAAAGACTGAGCTTCACAAAGAGGTCGTTCTTAAAGTCCATCAGTATAATCAGATATAAAGTAAGTGTTTCAAATTATTTGTCCATTTTACTTATATATCAGGTCCTACTTTGCAGAAGAGGAGACCTTTACTTAACTTGTACATTTCCATTCATAATGCATATTGGCCTGAGGTAGACTTTTCTCTGGAAAACCAGGACTTCTTGTTTCTGCAGTTTAATTGGAGTGCTGACCTCAAAATATAAAAGTGAGGTATGATAATTTTTTAAAAATGTAATAAACTCACAGATGGCACAACATTGACCTGATGATATTTATCTTTCTGATAACCAGCTTAAGAGATGAAGATTGTGACTACTTGAAAGAGAGGGCTCATGGTTCATAAATGTGAAGAAGTCGTTCATCAATTTTCTGGGAGACCTGTTAACACCCAGTCTCTAAATTTTAATGAAAAACATTTAGCAGCTGATTTCTAATAAAATATTTCCAATTATCAGGGGCCCACTGGTGTTCATGCAGATATCAGTTATAAGACTGTAAAATAATACATATCTGTATGTATATATGTGAGTGTATAAATAATATATATGTATGTATATGTATAATGTCTGATTTTAAATATCAGAAAGAGTGACTTAAGCATAAGTGTGTTTCATTAATTAAGGACTTATTTTCCTAGGGACTATGCTACACTTTGAGGGCCTTTGATGTGTTGAGAATCTTTACGAACAATTGCCTAAGGATATAACTCTTTTGTGAAGATAGAGAGATGAGGCCTTTAATTGAAAAATAAAATACTGAATTTTATCACTGAATGCATTTTGTCAGTAAATAATTGGGTGTTTTATCTTGGAAAATTTTAAGGAAGATACAAAGGTCATACAGAGGTATCTTTTCTAAAGAACTGGGAAGAAAACAGTGATGGAGAAGAAATTATATAGACATTGCCCTTAAATTGACTAGGACTTGAATTTCAGCTCAGTAATTATAAATTCTAAGATCCTGGGTACTTTTTTCTCACTCTCTATTAGTCTACACTTCCCTCTCTCTCTATAAAATGCTGGTACTAGGCTCAGTTTCCCCCTTACCTGTGAAAGGTCAACATATTTGTGTGTATACACACACCTATGTTTTTGCTACTAATTGTCGTATAAGAAACCATTCTAAAACTTAGTGACTTAAAGGAACAGTGACATTTATTTTGCTTATGAGCTTTTAATTTGTGAAGGATTCAATGACGACAGCCTTTCTGTACTCCACTAGATATCAAAGGCATAGCTAGAATTATCTAAATGCTCGGTCATCATGTATCAGGGAGTTGATGTTGGCTATCACTTGGGGCCTCAACTGTGGCTATGATTAGAATACCTACATGTGGCCTTTCCATATGGCCACAGTGACTTTGCTTCAATGAAGAGAGTTTCAAGACAGAAAGAATCTTGCTTGAAAGCCACACAATTTCACTTTTCCTTATTCTGTTTATTAGAAGAGAGTCATTAAGACCAGCCCATTTTCAAGGAAAGGAAACATCAACTATACTTTTTGAGTGAAAGTGAAAGTCACTCAGTCATGTCCAACTCTTTGCAACACCATGGACTATGCAGTCCATAGAACTCTCCAGGCCAGAATACTGGAGTGGGTAGCCATTCCCTTCTCCAAGGGATCTTCCCAATTCAGGGATCAAACCCAGGTCTCCCACATTGCAGGCAAATTCTTTACCAGTTGACCCACCAGGTAAAGGAATTTTAAACACTTATTTTAAAGCCAGAACAATGGCATGCTACAAATGCTCAATAAATAGTCATGGCTCCTTTCTTTTCCTTCCCATTTTTTCACATATCTGTTTTAGTTTAGGATGTCATTCAGCCTATTATATGCCTTAAACTATTAGGTACTGGTGAACAAGACAGACAAATTCTATTCTCTCAGGGAGTTTATTATCAGGTGCACATCTGAATAAACTACAGATAATTATTCAGGTACTTCTAAACATTTATTAAGCACCTGCTATGGGAAATGCTCTTAGATGTAAACTTTGAAAGAGTCATTTGTGGGACTATGTCCTCAGGACTTGCAGTCTAGCAAGGGGAATAGAATATGTACAGTAACAACTATAGTAATATAGACAGTGATAAGTATTGTAAATGGAGATTAGATAAGGGCACATCAGAAGTAAAGAAATAATTAGGAACTGGGTGGTTCAGGGAAGGCTTCATGGACTCAATAGTAGTAGAACTCTTATTAGAAGGATTTGAATATGCAGGGACAGCAGAGCCTGGTGGGCTGCCATCTGTGGGGTCTCACAGAGTTGGACAAGACTGATGTGACTTAGCAGCAGCAGCAGCAGCAGCAGAATATGCAGTATTATCAGAAAGATCTTCCAAATCCAGTCAGTAGAACTTCTTACATTTGTCAACTGTTATACCAACCTAGACAGCATATTAAAAAGCAGAGACATTACTTTGCCAACAAAGGTCAGTCTATTCAAGCCTATGGTTTTTCCAGTGGTCATGTATGGGTGTGAGAGTTGGACTGTAAAGAAAGCTGAGACCGAAGAATTGATACTTTTGAACTGTGGTGTTGGAGAAGACTCTTGAGAGTCCCTTGGACTGCAAGGAGATCCAACCAGTCCATCCTAAAGGAAATCAGTCCTGAATATTCATTGGAAGGACTGATGTTGAAGCTGAAACCCCAATACTTTGGCCAGCTGATGCAAAGAACTGACTCATTTGAAAAGACCCTGATGCTGGGCAAAATTGAAGTTGGGAGGAGAAGGGGACGACAGAGGATGAGATGGTTGAATGGCATCACCGACTCAATGGACAAGAGCTTGGGTAAACTTCAGGAGTTGGCGATGGACAGGGAGGCCTGGCATGCTGCAGTGCATGGGGTCGCAAAGAGTTGGACATGACTGAGTGACTGAACTGAACTGAACTGATACTGTTCACAAAAAGATAAGTTATGTCACCGAATTTTTCTGGTGATCATATAATTTTTCATAATATTATTTTATTATTAGCAGTATTTTATGTATTATACATTCTATATGAAATTATATATACAGATATAATTATATATGTATATATAAATATATAACTACCTCCCTGGTGGCTCAGACGGTAAAGAATCTGCCTGTAGTATGGGAGACCCCAGTTTGACCCTTGGGTTGGGAAGATCCCCTGGAGAAGGGAATGGCTACCCACTACAGTATTCTTGCCTGGAGAATCCCCTGGACAGAGAAGATCCTGTAGACTGGCAGGCTACAGTCTATGGGATCACAAAAGAGTCAGACAGGACTGAGCGACTAACACTTTCACTTTCATATACATATAGATATATAATCAGAAGACAAAATTGTGACTCTTGAGATTTAAATTAATTACTTAAGATTGTAAAGGACACACAGAAGGGAATAGTTACAAATTTACCTGATGATTTGATTGGGGCTTAATTATAAAAAGCCTTGAATGCCAAGCCAAAGGAGCTCAGACATCACTTGGTAACTAAAACAGGTTTATTGGTAGCAGAGACATATAAATAGAAATATAAATAGAACTATGCATTGGGAAAAGTATTCTGCAGTCAGTGTCAAAAACAGGTCAGAATCAGATTTCTTAGAGGCATGGAATTTTGTCCTAACAGCAATTTATGTCTGAGGTGATAAATCACTGACATAATGGTGGTTTTCATGAAGACAAGAAAGAGTGGTGCATTTAGAACATAGGGGTAAAAGTGACTACATTTGGGTAAACAATGAGAGCCATCAAAGTTGAAGACAAGATTTTAAGCCTAAATCATTATGGCATTGATACTGATATTGAGAACGTTATAGTGTCACAGCTAAAATTGGGTGGAGTTTGCTTGCTTTATTTTGTTGGTTTGTTGCAGAACCAGGGTGATAGAGCAGGTTCATTTTTACATATCAAGTTTGAGATGTCAGTAAGCAATTCAGGTGGGTAGATAAAATGGCAGGTGAAATTATGGGACAAAAGCCCATGGTGGTTTTTATTGGCTTATTTGTCTTAGTTTTTATATCTCCTTTTTCTTGTAAGTTATTTGAGATTTGGAGCGGGTGTTCAGAGATCAAGTTAGAGATCTGCAAATTAAACTTAGAGTGAAAGATGAGTTTGACAATATTGCCAAAGAAGAGAGTTTAAGAAGAGAGAAAGGAAAATTAAGGGCAGAACATTGAGAAATAATTTACTCTCAACAGTTGATTAAGCTTTGGTCCAATGAACATCATTCTAACCTGCCTGTCTTAGACTGTTCTGGCTGCTGTAGCAAAATACCATGTACTGGGCAGCTTACAAAAAAACAATTTTTCACAGTTCAGAGTTTGGGAGTCTGCAATCAGGGCACCAGCATAGTCAAGGGACAACTCTCTTCCAGGTTGCAAACTTCTTGTTGCATCCTCTTGTAGGGTAGAGGTGGGCTAGCTCTCTGGAGTCTCATTTTAAGGACACTATTCCCGTTAATGAGTGCTCCACACATTCCAGATGTCCCAGCCATTAATACCACCGTCTTGTGCATTACTTATGTAACATTAATTTTAAGAGATATAAACATTCAGCCTTAAGCACAGCCTAGATGCTTTTGGAGTTATGACATGAAAACAGGTATTTATTTGTTTATTTGTCTTAGTTTTTATAGAAATAACTCTTCTTTTGTAAGTTTTTGGAGACATATGCAAATAAATGAGGATGTCTCATATGTTTGGGGAAAAGGAGCATGAGCCCATGAATTAGGAGGAAATCTCAGTACAGGAACAGATGGGGAAATATTTTTAATTGTAAGATCTTAAGAGGAATGAGATATTATCTGTGACACTTGGGAGAACAGCCTCAGACCTATATGTTTTGGGTACTAGGCCAATTTGAGAGTGTTGTGTGTAAATTGACTGATTTATCTCTTGGTTTGGTGGTACCATAAAAGATTTATCTCTTGGTTTCTCTGTCCTCATGAAAACCACTACATCAGTGGTACATTACTTCTGACATAAAGTATTCTTACAGCAAGAGCAAGATTCCACGCCTCTAAGAAATCTGATTCTCTCATTGTATTATGAGAAAAGCATGACTTAAGTTCAAGATTTGAACTTAAATCCCAGCTCTATCCTATTTAAGCTAAATTAATTTGGACAAGTTACCTTAACACTGAACTTTGGTTTCCTCATCTACAAAATGAGGTTACTAATACCTCCTGTGTCAGAATGAGAGAAATACATAATGTGTGCAGAGCACAAAGTAGAGAGCCCACACACATGAGACAGTAAATTGTAATTCTGATGATTATGTTGATAATGTCAGTATAGGTTGATTTGCCTCAGAGTTTAAAAATTAGAAGATCCAAGTTATATAGAGAATTATAGAATTGTGTTCACTACTTAAGGACCCTAAGAACCCTGATATCTGGATACCCCAAACCTCTAAGCTGTGACTTTATTTTATAACTGGATACCAGCAATGACACCAAGAAACTCAGCAGGAATGAAAATCATTATTGTATTTACCACTACTTTTATTTTAATAGCATTACTTAATAATTGTTCCTGTTCATCCTTTTCCTATTTTATATATGTGTATACATATGTATGGGTGTGAATGTGTATGTGTGTTCAGATATGATTGTAGTAAAAATAGTAAGGACACTGAATTTACAAACCAAAGTTTTGAGTTCACATTCTGCCTCTTCTACTTATTAGCTGAATGATTTTATCTCTGAACTCCCTCATTAGTTAAATAAAGCTTGAACCTATCCTTGATGTTACTATGAACCGTGATTAAAGTATGTGAAAGTCTTTTGTAAACTGTAAACCATAGCATAACTAGGGGTATGATTTGTTCAATCATAAATGTAATTTGTATTTATTTCATAGTGTCAAACAGGATTTTACCTAGGGTGCCCATAACACACAAACTGGAATTCTGCTTACAAAAGAAATCTGAGTATCTACTTAGTGAGGTGTTATGAAAAGTGCTATGATTAAGTAACAATATTTGAAGTGGTGTGGGAGGACGCCATACCACATATTTTCTAGTCTTAATTTGTAAGTTGATGTGTTCTGATTTTTTGCTTCTTTTGATTCCATCAACTAATATATAAGGATGCAGAGTTTTATATACTTCTCTTAGCTGGGTTTGAAGACACATGACTCACACACTGAAGTTCCATTCTGCTAGTAAGACAGTTTGAAGCTGGCAAAATGATTGTAATAAGAGTAGCTCTTTGAGGTGAAAGTCTAAGAAATTGTACAAGACTGAGATAATGAAATGTTTGGCCATGATCTGCTCTTCATATGTGCCTCATGTATGGAGATGATGATAAAAATAAAACCATGTTTCCTCTTGTCCATGAACTGGTTCAATTTTGGCCAGGATTTAATGCCCGTTTGATTGTAAGATCATTAGAACTACCACTTTAAGCTCAGTCATATCCAATGTAAACTCTTCTTCATCCCTTCCTTTTCTTCTCTTCTTTCATTGTCTTCATATATGGAACTTAGTGAGTTCTGTGCATGAATTGCGTTAAATTCTCCATTGAGTGGCTTCTGATCAGGCTTTTTATATTGTGTCATATGCCATTCCCCTGTATCTCCAGATTATCTCACCAGTTGTTTTCAGATTTTGACACTTTTACGTTGTCTTAGAAACCAGTATATAGACCTGGGTTTGTACAAGAACCTGAATTTGTAATACTTTTTTCCTGTCATCATTGCATCAATTTTTTTCTGCCTATCTAAGTGGATGATAAGAGTGCAGAGTTTTTTGATGAGATTTCCCTACTTCTTTTAGCTAGGCCAAATTTACCTCCTTTTTATTTTCAAATTTTTTAATTTCAGTGTAAGCATGAGAATCAGGGGATACTAACATAAGTCACTTGGATGAGCAGGGTTTTTTTTTTTTTTTTTTTTGGTAAATGCCACCAAAATCCTACAACTTTTGAGGCACAGCTGTTAATTCAAAGATTATTATGTTATTAATAGCATGGTCTGTTTTGTTTAAATTAACTTCCACTATTCAACATTTTGCCATGAGTCAAACTTTTAAAGATTTTTCACACAGTATAAGTAATCATCACAGAGTTTAAGACTGGTTTAATACCTATAGTTAAATTACTGCAAGGAGAGGTAGAACAACTGCCTTTTAAAATTCATGTATTAATTTGAATCTCAACTCAATAACTGAAATACATTGAACATCTGGCCTTTCAGGTATGGAGTAGAAGTTAAAATTTCTCAGATAAATTCATAATTAGGGGCTTGCATTTTTTTAAAGTATATAGTTTTTCAAGCTGATGAACTGAACATATGTGTCTTCCTTTTCACTCCAATTTTATTAAAATGACTAAAAAGATCTATAGGTCTAAAACTAATGTATGCATATAGTATCAATTCTGAATTATGATGAAAAACAAGAAAATATATCATGGTTTGATCAGAGACTTTGAGGAATTGCCTGGAAGTTAGCAAGAATATGAGATCATATCTATAGAGAAAGAAGAGTTATAAAAATTTATCTCAAAACAACCCTAGGAAAAAACTACAGAAGTGAAAAGGTTTCCAGTGATTTTCCAAGGTCAAAGATAATAAACTAAACAACTAATTGGATTGCAAACAGAGATGGTATTTAGCCCTACACAGGTCCAGTTATACCAGTTGTTAAATAATTAGAATGCATTGTACAAGATGATAAATACTTCCTGCCATGAACCCCAAACATCTAGGACCCCCACTTAGAGCCCCATGAACCTCCCTGTGACTCAACAGTCAAGTGATTAATACTTGGCACACAGGGAGCTGTCAGGACCTTGCTTCTGTTTCTGATTATGAGATACCCAAGCTGCTGCTGTTAAGTTGCTTCAGTGGTGTCCGACTCTGTGCGACCCCATAGATGGCAGCCCACTAGGCTCTGCCATCCCTGGGATTCTCCAGGCAAGAACACTGGAGTGGGTTGCCATTGCCTTCTCCATTGTGTGAAAGTGAAAAGTGAAAGTGAAGTCGCTCAGTCGTGTCCGACTCGTAGAGACCCGATGGACTGCAGCCTACCAGGCTCCTCCATCCATGGGATTTTCTAGGCAAGGGTTCTGGAGTGGCTTGCCATTGCCTTCTCCGGAGATACCCAAGGGGCAGTGTTAAATATTTTAAGTATTATCACTGCTGTGGGGTAACATATGGGAGCATTAAAGATGACAGTTGAAAAAGCTTATCTCCATTTCTGGCCTCTCTTCCCCAGCCCACATCTTCAGGCTATATCCGGGAAACTTCTCTGTTCAGAAACTTTAAAAAAGCCTGACAGCAGCTACCATCTTGGGTATAGAATCTGCAAAAAAAAGTGGTAGAGCTTGAACTGGCTCTGGGGCCTTCTCAGCAGATATGGAGGAAAATGGATGAAAATAAAAATTTTCAGGTGAACATAACAGTACTTAACATTTTTTGAGTGTTTACTGTGTTCCAGACATTGTTCTATGAGATCTACATGTATAAACTTGATTCATTCCAACAACTTTATGAGGAAGATTATTATTACTATTCCCATTTTACAGATGAGGAAACCAAAGCACAGATAAGTACAGTGATTTGTCCAGAGTCATAGAGGGGTGATTGGCAAAGCTGGGCTTTTCATTTTGACTCTCTAGCCCCACTCTTACTGCTGCACAAAATTGTCACTCAGGTACATTGAAGTGCTCCACTCCAGATGAAACACATCCATGTTCTAGCAATTTGGAGGCATTGTTCACTTCCTTCCTAATAGCCAGTGATATTCCTTCAATGAATTCCATATGGGTGAAGACAGACAGAATTGATTTCTGTTGCCATTTACCTTTAAGTATATTTACTATACAATAATAAAAACTAAAAAGAAACAAACCAAGATTTTAGTTCAATGATATAGAAATACTGAACAAAACAACTAGTAGAACAAATAAATTAACTAGGTAGGAATTAATGAAATGAAATTTACTAATAAATTATTGAGAATTAGTAGGCAGGAATTCGGAGAAGGCAACGGCACCCCCTCCAGTACTCTTGCCTGGAAAATCCCATGGAAGGCGGAGCCTGGTAGGCTGCAGTCCATGGGGTCGTGAAGAGTCGGACACGACTGAGCGACTTCACTTTCACTTTTCATTTGCATGCATTGGAGAAGGAAATGGTAACCCACTCCAGAGAATCCCAGGGACGGGGGAGCCTGGTGGGCTGCCGTCTATGGTGTCGCACAGAGTCGGACACTACTGAAGCGACTTAGCAGCAGCAGCAGCAGGCAGGAATTAATAAAATAAAAGCATAAAATAGTATACTTGAGCAATAAAAGCAAAAGATGGTTTTCTGAACCATATAAAATAAGCAAAAGGTCTAACTAAAAATAAGTAACCTCTCATAGATTAGGCACAAGTGAAAACCATAATTATTCCTATGGAAAAGATTTTTTAATGGTAAAAAAGTACCTTGTATGGCTGTATACAAATGCATTTTACAATGGACTATATCATTAAATACAGGGTCAAAACTGACCTAGTAGAAAATTCTATATGTAAATAAATAGGAAAAAATGGAAAGGCTAGTTAATGATCTACACTTAAACCAAAGAGTGTACAAGTGATTTTGACAAATTATTAAAGAAAATAGTTTTGAGAAACCACAAGTAATATTGTTTCAGAATATTGAAAAGGACAGAAAGCATCTCAAATCATTCTATAAATATAGCATGTCTCTGTTAATCTGCCAAGAATAATAAAAAAGAAAACCAAAGATTTATTTTACTTACAAATAAATTCAAAAACATGAAATGAAATATAACTCAGCAACATATTAAAAGAATAATACATTATACTGAAATAAGTTTTATTCCAGAAGTAAAGGAATGATTCAGCATAAAAAATCAGTGAAAATTAGAAAATCATCCTTTAAATGTCATTTATTAAATTAAATGATTAAATACCATGCTCACAGCAGCCTAAAATCATTTGGCAAAATTGAATACTCCTTTCTAACTGAGACACTTACCAAAATAGAAGTTAAAGGAAATCTGTATATCTAATATAAATATATATAATATATAATAGGAAATAAAAGCTTTGTTTAGAGAATAAAAGCTATTCTAGGTATTTCAAGCAGGGATTTAATATAAGAAATTGATGAGTTTCAAAACTGAAGTATGCTCTTTGCAGTATCTTATTTCCTTAAATATTCATGAAATATGTTAGTTGAAAAGGCAAGAGAAGTGAAGCCTAAGAACACTCACCAGAAGATTTCAGGTTTGCCAATAGTGTTTCAAAGATTAGGACATTGCTACCAACATTCTAGTTAGGTACTGCAGGCAATTACTGCTGCTGGGAACAGCTGGCTGAACCATGGTAGGAGTGTCAGGGGTTCCTGCAGAACCTTGTATCTACCAGGACTCAAGCATCTGCCCACTATTGCTGGAGGAGAAGTCATGGTTTTGGCTTCCCTCTGCCTTCCATATCTCTTATAAGTGCTTGCCAATGATGGAATCTAAACTGGAAACTTGTAGGCAAAGGATTGTAGAAAATGTTATTTCTAGGTTTCCAACCCTGTAGTGTAGAGAGACTATCAAAGGGAGTTGAACTTGTGTTCATATGAACAGAAAATCTGTCACTATGATTTCTAGAAAGTGAAATGAGGCAATGAAAAATATGAGAGGTGTTAATATTGGAAAAGGAGCAATTAATAATTACACTTCATAGGCAATGGAATTTTCCATCTGAAAATCCAGGAATTATAGTCAAAATACCTTAAGAATTTCTACTAATCAATGATAAAATATAAAATCAAAATAAGGAAATAAATATGTAAATTAATAAATATGTAAATTAATTTATAGGGCAAATTAAAGGGATCATCATCATCATCATCAATCAAAGCATCATTTATGGCTGAGGAAAAAGATGTCAGAGGAGTAGGTGGACATGGAGTATATCTCTCTCTACGGATACATCAGGAATACATTTTCAGACACAGAAGTGCGTGCAGAACACCAGCTGAGAGTGGACAGCGGTACCTGACCAGTGGAAAAGAATATATAGACCCACGTAAAACTCCACAATATGAAGGAACTAAGGGGAAAAACAGGAGTGTTAGTAGTACTAGACCTGCCCTCTGCGGGTAGGGGAATTGAAGCAGGCGTCCGATCCCTACACCAGGGCAATTGTCTGAGTCAGAGGAGAAACATTTAAGACTGAGAGTGAAACAGCTGATCTGTGGCAGCCTAAATGGAACAGGAATCAGACAGCCCTTGCCACAGCCATACATACCCTGGACAGGGACGTAGATGCCCTGGAAGGTGCAGCCCCTGGGAGCTGGAGTTTAGGGATTATGGAGCAATCCCAGGGCGAGGGCTGCTGTTGACTGTGGAGAGATGAAGCTAGGGGATGTGAGGAAGGAGACTGTAGGGGGAAATGCCTGTGGAGGAAAGCCAGGTAGTCATGGAAGCAAGGTGATACTGCTGAGTCACGTGTATGGGGTGGAGCCATCACCAAAGCCTCTCTCTCCCCACATGCCAGCATTGGCAGCTGAACAATAGAGAGCCTGGCCCATCAAATGCCCAATGCACTGAACTACAGAGTAGGACCCCACACAGGGTGCTCATTTAAGTGACTGATGCACCAAACAACAGAGAAGGACCCTGGGCAGGGGAGCCCTCTAAGTGCCTGAATGGGCAGGGCTATAGAGAAAGACTGGCCAAAGAAGCCTTCTGATTGCCAGCTACAAGAGCCTCGAAAAAAAGACTCTGATAGGGCCATAACTCCTGCAGAGAGGCAGTCCATGTCCCTGCACACTTGGCACTTCCAGGGTCCCTGCAAGCCAAGCAGCTGTGCCACCTTCACACTCGACCCTCACTGGGGCAGAGCTGCCACAGGCAAAAAAGACTTGCCTCTATGCATGCAAGGTCACTTTGGTCTGGTACAACTCTTTGTGACCCTGTGGCCTGTGGCCTGTCAGGCTTCTCTGTCAGGGGTTTCTCCAGGAAAGAATACTGGAGTGTATTGGCCAATACTGGTTGCATACCTCTCTAGAGCACTATATTTCCTGCTGCCCTAGCCACCAATGCCCCTGAGTACCTGGTGCAGCCAGAACCCCTGTGACGCAAGCAGCTGCACCACCTCCACACCTGGCCCTCACTGGGGCAGACCCAGGTCCTTACAGGCAGCCTCAGGAGCAAACCCCAGTGGACGACCCACATGCAGAGGTGGAAATAAAACCACAGTTGAAACCCAGAAGCAGTGTGACTAAGGAAGAAGACCCAAACCTTCCCACAGCTGTACAAGCTGGAGATTAAATCCACACGATCAACTAGGCAGACTCAGCGTCAATGAAATGTATAAAAGGTCATTGAGCTCTCTTTCCCTGCCGCCGCGGAGCCGCGCGGAGGCGGAGGCTCGGGTGCATTCAAGATTCGGCTCCACCCGTAACCCACCGCCATGGCCGAGGAAGGCATTGCTGCTGGAGGTGTAATGGACGTTAATACTGCTCTGCAAGAGGTGCTGAAGACCGCCCTCATCCACGATGGCTTAGCACGTGGAATTCGCGAAGCTGCGAAAGCTTTAGACAAGCGCCAAGCCCATCTGTGTGTGCTCGCATCCAACTGTGATGAGCCTATGTATGTCAAGTTGGTGGAGGCCCTTTGTGCTGAGCATCAAATCAACCTGATTAAGGTTGATGACAACAAGAAACTAGGGGAATGGGTAGGCCTCTGTAAAATTGACAGAGAGGGAAAACCTCGTAAAGTGGTTGGTTGCAGCTGTGTGGTGGTTAAGGACTATGGCAAAGAATCTCAGGCCAAGGATGTCATCGAGGAGTACTTCAAATGCAAGAAATGATGAAATAAAAAACTGATTTCTTGTTTTCCAAAAAAAAAAAAAAGGTCATTGAGAGCTCCCACCAAAGAAAACGTACTAGTTCTGATAGCTGTGGACATTAGAGGCAAGAACACACAGGAGTAGGACCAGGTTAGAATCTGAGCTGTCCCCACAGCAGGTCCAGAGACCTCCTAGACCAGACCTAGGAGGGCATCCTAGGGAGGTGAGGTGGACTGTGACTCACAGTGAGTGAAAGGACTCTGACAGCAGTGACTCAGGAAAAACATTTATTATTCTTATGTTTTGGCTTGTTCTGTAGACTCTTTTGAATTTTTTTTCTCCCCACCCTCCACTACCCCTGCCATTGTAGTTGTGTATTTTATTGGCCTCCACGTTGGGCTGTTGCAGCTCTGTGGAGTTTTCCTTTTTCCTCTCTTTCTTTCTTCTTTCTTTCTTTTTTCTCTTTTTTATTTTAATTTTTTTAAACTTATTGTATTTTTTCTACATTTATTCCTTTGTTTGCTTTTCCAACTGTTCTTTTCCCCTTGCAGTTAATCTTTAATGTGTATAAATCTTCTATATCTATCTCTATTTAACTTTGCATATCTATTTCTTTCTTTTCTGTCTTTCATTTCAAGACCCTACACTACAAGAGAACTAACCCTAAGGAATATCAATCATGAGAACTCACACAAAGGAAACCACTTGAATACAAGACCTGGCATCACCCAACCACCAGTAGCACCCTGTGTAGATTGCCTCATCTAAACAACAAGTAAAGCATAAATACAAACCCAATTATCAGCAGATAAGGATTGCCACCTCACTCAGCCTTGCCCATCTGAGGAAAAACAAACAAACAAAAAACTCAGCACAAATCTCACCTTATATGAAGCTTACAGAAACCACTGGACCAACTGTAGGAAGTTAGAAACAAAAAGGAAGAAAGAATTCAACCTTGAAGCCTGGGAAAAGGAGATCTCAAACACAATAAGTTAAAAAAATAATAATTAAAAGGCAGATAAATACTACACAAATGAAGGAACAAACTAGAAACTCAGAAACTGAAATAAATGAAGAAGAAATAGACAAACTACCTGAAAAAGAATTTATAATAATGATGGTAAAGATGATAAAAAGCCTTGAAAACAGAATGGAGAAAAAGCAAGAATCAATTAACAAAGAACTAGAAGAATTAAAGAATAAACATACAGAGACAGACAACACAATTACTGAAATTAAAAAATATTCTAGAAGGAATCAATAGCAGAATATCTGAAACAGAAGAACAAATCAGTGAGCTGGAATATAAAATGGTTGAAATAACTTCTGAAGAGCAGAATAAAGTAAAAAGAATGAAAAGAACTGAGGGTAGTCTCAGAGACCTCTGGGACAATATCAAATGCACCAACATTCTAATTATAGGGGCCCCAGAAGAAGAAGAGAAAAAGAAAGGATATGATAAAATTCTTAAAGAGATTATAGTTTAAAATTTCCCCGATGTGGAAAAGGAAATAGTCAATCAAGTTCAAGAAATGCAAAGAGTTCCATACAGGATAAGCCCAAGGAGAAACACGCAAAGGCACATACTAATCAAACTAACAAAGACTAAACACAGAGAAAGGATATCAAAAGCTGCAAGGCAAAAGCAAAAAGTAACATCAAGGGAAACCCTGTATGTTTAACAGCTAATCTTTCAGCAGAAACTCCGCAGACCAGAAGGGAATGGGCAGGATATTGTTAAAGTACTGAAAGGGAAAAATCTGTAACCAAGATTACTGTACCACAAGGATCTTATTCAAAATTGATGGAGAAATCAAAAGCTTTTCAGACAAGAGAAAGAGATTCAGTACCACCAAATCAGAAACAGTGGACACAGTGGCTGACTATTTTTCTGGGCTCCAAAATCACTGCAGATGGTGACTGCAGCCATGAAATTAAAAGACGCTTACTCCTTGGAAGGAAAGTTATGACCAACCTAGATAGCATATTCAAAAGCAGAGACATTACTTTGCCAACAAAAGTCCATCTAGTCAAGGCTATGGTTTTTCCAGTGGTCATATATGGATGTGAGAGTTGGACTATAAAGTAAGCTGAACACTGAAGAATTGATGCTTTTGAACTGTGGTGTTGGAGAAGACTCTTGAGAGTCCCTTGGACTGCAAGGAGATCCAACCGGTCCATCCTAAAGGAGATCAGTCCTGGGTGTTCATTGTTAGGACTGATGTTGAAGCTGAAACTCCAGTACTTTGGCCACCTGATGAGAAGCACTGACTCATTTGAAAAGACCCTGATGCTGGGAAAAATTGAGGGCAGGAGGAGAAGGGGATGACAGAGGATGAGATGGTTGGATGGCATCACCGACTCGATGGACATTGGTTTGGGTGGACTCCGAGGGTTGGTGGTGGACAGGGAGGCCTTGTGTGCTGCGGTTCATGGGTTTGCAAAGAGTTGGGCATGACTGAGCGACTGAACTGAACTGAACTGATATCAGCTTTACAACAAACGTTAAAGGGACTTATATAGTCAAGAAATACAAAAGAAGAAAAAAGATCTACAAAATCAATCCCAAACTATTAAGAAAATGGCGATATGAACATGTATTTCAATAATTAATTTAAATATAAACAGATTAAATGCTCCAAGCAAAACACAAAAACTGGCTGAATGGATACAAAAACAAGACTCATGTATATGCTGTTTACAAGAAACCCACATCAGACCTAGAGACACATATAGACTGAAAGTGAGAGGATTGAAAAATATATTCCATGCAAATGGAAAGCAAAAGAAAGCCAGAGTAGCTATCCTCATATTAGACAAAACAGACCTTAAAATAAAGAATATCACAAGAGATAAGGAAGGACACTACATAATGATCAAGGGATCAATCTAAGAGGAAGACATAACAATTGTAAATACCTATGCACCCAACATAGGAGCACATCAATATATAAGGCAAAGACTAACAGACGTGAAAGGAGAAACTGACAGTAACACAATAATAGTAGGAGAATTTACACCCCACTCACACCAATGAACAGATCATCAAAACAGAAAATTAATAAGGAAACACAAGTCTTAAATGATACGTTAGATGAGATGGATCTCATTGTTATCTTCAGGACATTCCATCCAAATGCAAAAGAATACACCTTCTCAAGTGCACATGGAACATTCTCCAGGATAGACCACATCTTGGGTCACAAATCAAACCTCAGTAAATTTAAGAAAATTGAAATCATATCAAGCATCTTCTCCGACTACAACACTATGAGACTAGATATCAATAACAAGAAAAAAAAAACTGTAAAAATCACTAACACATGGAGATTAAACAAACATTTCCAAATAACCAACAGGTTACTGAAAAAATCAAAAGGGAAATAAAAAAAAATCTAGAAACAAATGACAATGAAAAGATGACAACTCAAAACCTATGGGATGCAGCAAAAGCAGGTTTGAGAGGGAAGTTTATAGCAACACAGTCCTACCTAAGAAACAAGGAAAAACACCAAATAGACAACCTAAATTCACATCTAAATCAACTGGAAAAAGAGGAAGAAGAACAACAACAAAAAAACCCCAAAATTAGTAGAATGAAAGAAATCATAAAGATCTGAGCAGAAATAACTGAAAAAGAAATGAAAGAAACAATAGTAAAGATAAAACTAAAAGCTGTTTCTTTGAGAAAATAAAAAAATTGACAAACCTTTAGTGAGACTCATAAATAAAAAAAGAGAGAAGAATCACATCAACAAAATTAGGAATGAAAAAGGAGAGGTTACAACAGACAATGCAGAAATACAAAGGATTATAAGAGACTCTTAAGAACAACTATATGGCAATAAAATGGATAACCTGGAAGAAATGGATAGATTCTTAGAAAAGTTCAATCTTCCAAGACTGAACCAGGAAGAAATAGAAATTATAAGCAACCCAATTACAAGCACTGAAATTGAAGCTGTGATCCAAAATCTCTCAAAAAACAAAAGCCCAGGACCTGATGGCTTCACGGGAGAATTTTATCAAACATTTAGAGAAAAGCCAATGCCTATCCTTCTAAAGCTCTTTCAAAAAATTGTAGCAGAAGGAACACTTCCAAACTCATTCCATGAGGCCACCATCACCCTGATACCAAAATCAGACAAAGAAAACACACAAAAAAGAAAACTACAGGCCAATATCAGTGATGAACATAGATGCAAACATCTTTAACAAAATTTTAGCAAACAGAATTCAGCAACACATTAAAAAGCTCATACACAATGATCAGTTGGGTTTATTCCAGGGATACAAGTATTCTTCAATATATGCAAATCAAACAATGTGATACACCTTATTAACAAATTGAAAGATAAAAACCATGTGATCATCTGAATGATGCAGAGAAAGCCTTTGACAAAATTCAGCACCCATTTATGATTAAAACTCTTCAAAAAATGGGCATAGAAGGAATTTGCCTCAACATAGTAAAGGCCATATATGATAAGCTTACAGCAAACATTATTCTCAATGGTGAAAAACTGAAAGCATTCCCCCTAAAATCAGGAAGAAGACAAGGGTGTCCACTTTTACCACTGTTATTCAACATAGTTCTGGAAGTCCTAGCTACAGCAGTCAGAGAAGAAAAGGAAATGAAAGGAATCCATATTGGAAAAGAAGAAGTAAAGCTCTAACTGTTTGCAGATGACATGATACTGTCCATAGAAAACCCTCAAGATTGTATCATATTATTACTAGAGCTAATCAGTAAATTTAGCAAAGTCTCAGGACACAAAATCAATACACAGATATCACTTACATTTCTATATACTAACAATGAAAAATTGAAAGAGAAATTAAGAAATTAATCACATTCACCATTGCAACAAAAAGAATCAAATATCTAGGAATAAACTTACATAAGGAGACAAAAGGACTGTACACAAAAAATTATAATACACTCATGAAAGAAATCAAAGATGACATTAACAGATGGAGAAAAAATATTCCTTGTTCCTGGGTAGGATGTATCAATATTGTGAAAATGACTATACAACCAAGTGCAATTTACAGATTCAATGTAATCCC
This sequence comes from Bubalus kerabau, assembly GCF_029407905.1. Lineage (NCBI taxonomy): Eukaryota > Metazoa > Chordata > Mammalia > Artiodactyla > Bovidae > Bubalus > Bubalus kerabau. Next base: position 102,644,093 of record NC_073626.1, read on the forward strand.
TATCAAATTACCAATGGCATTTTTCACAGAACTAGAACCAAAAACTTCACAAATCATATGGAAACACAAAAGACCTCTAACAGACAAAGCGTTCTTGAGAAAGAAGAATGGAGCTGGAACAATCAACATTCCTGACTTCAGATTATAGTACAAAGCTACAGTCATCAATACAGTATGGTAATGGCACAAAAACAGAAATATAGATCAATGGAACAAGAGAGAAAGCCCAGAAATAAACCCATGCATCTATTGGTATCTTATTTTTGACAAAGAAGGCAAGAATATACAATGGGGCAAAAACAGCCTCTTCATTAAATGATGCTGGGAAAACTGGACAGCTACATTTGAAAGAATGAAATTACAACACTTTCTGACACCATACACAAAGATAAACTCAAACTGCATTAAAGACCTAACTGTAAAAGACCAGAAACTATAAAATTCTTAGAGGAAAAATGCAGAAAACTCGATGACATAAATCAAAGCAAGATCCTCTATGCCCCACCTCCTAGAGTAATGGAAATGAAAACAAAAGCAAACAAGTGGGACCAGATTAAACTCTAAAGCTTTTGCACAGCAAAGGAAACTATAAAGTGAAGTGACAAGGTGAAAAGACAACCCTTGGAATGGGAGAAAATAATAACAAATGAAACAACTGACAAAGGATCCATTTCCAAAACATACAAGCAGCTTGTACAACTCCATAACAGAAAAACAAACAACCTAATCAAAAAGTGGGAAAAGACCTAAACAGACATTTCTCCAAAGAAGACATACACATGTCTAGCAAACACATGAAAAGATGCTCAACATCGCTCATTATTAGAGAAATGTAAATCAAAACTACAATGAGATATCACCTCATACCCATCAGAATGGCCATCATCAAAAAGTCTACAAACAATAAATGCTGGAGAGGATGTGGACAAAAGGGAACACTTGTGCACTGTTAGTGGGAATGTAAATTGATACAGCCACTATGGAAGATGGTATGGAGATTCTTTAAAAATCCTAGGAATAAGACCACCATATAACCCAGCAGTCCCACTCCTAGGCATATACCCTGAGGAAACCAAAACTTAAAAGACACATGTATCTCATTGTTCATTGCAGCAGTATTTGCAATAGCTAGAACATGGAAACAGCTTAGATATCCATCGACAGATGAATGGATAAAGAAGTTGTGGTACACATACACAATGGAATATTACTCAGCCATAAAAAGGAACACATTTGAGTCGGTTCTAATGAAGTGGATGAATCTAGAACCTATCATACAGAGTGAAGTAAGTCAGAGAAAGGAAGATAAATATCGTATTCTAATGCATTTGTATGGAATCTAGAAAATGGTACTGAAGTATTTATCTACAGTCAGCAATGAAGAAACACACATAGAGAATAGACTTATGGACATGGGGAATGGGGAGGAGAGGGTGAGATGTATGGAAGTAGTAACATGGAACCTTACATTATCATACATAAAATAGATAACCAATGTGAATTTGTTGTATGGCTCAGGAAACTCAAACAGGAGCTCTGAATCAACCTAGAGGGGTCAGATGGGGAGAGAGATATGAGGGAGGTTGAAAAGGGGGTGGATATATGTATACCCATGGCTGATTTAAGTTGAAGTTTGACAGAAAACAACACAATTCTGTAAGCAATTATCCTTCAATTAAAAAATGAATTAATTAAAAAACATCATTTATTATTAGGCAGTTAAAAATTTAAACAAAAATGTGATACTAGTCTTTGGTCTTAAGATTGACAGACGTCAGTACATTGACAATAGCTAAGATTTATTGTGTGAGGAGCTCTATATTCTTATACATTGTTTTGGTTTATAAGTAATAATGATATATTTTCAGCCATAATTTCATCAAATACATTTTTGACACTTTTTTTTTCTTTCTTCTCCTTCTGAGACCCCTGTAATGTGAATTTTGGTATGTTTGATGTTGTCTCAGCAGTCCCTTAATTTATTTTCACGATTTAAATGTCCTTTTTGCTGTTCCAATTGGGTGATTTCCATTATTCTATCTTCCAGATCACTTATGTATTCTTCTGTATCACCTATTCTACTGTTAATTCCTCTGAATGTGTTTTTCATTTCAGTTATTATATTTTTCAGTTCTGAATGGTTATTGTTTTATATTGCCTAGTTCCTTGTTAACATTCTCACTGTGTTCATCTATTCCTTTTCCTGATTCGGTTGGCATTTTTATTGTTAATACTAATGCTTTGAGCTCTTTATCTGGTTAATTATCTATGTTTCATTAGTTTTCTTCAGGGGTTTTACTTATTTAAAAAAAAATGTGTTTATTTTTGGCTGTGCTGAGTGTTTGCTGCTGCATGTGGGCTTTCTCTAGCTGTGGTGAGTGGGGCTACTCTTCCTTGCAGTGCCTGGCTGCTCTTGCGGTGGCTTCACTTGCGGAGCATGGGCTCTAGGGTCCACATGGGCTCAGTAGTTGTGATGCATGGGCTTAGCTGCCCGCATGTGGGATCCTTCTGGACCAGGGATTGAACCTGTGTCCCCTGCATTGGGAGGTGGGTTCTTAACTTCTAGACCTTCACAGAAGCCCTGGTTTTCTCTTATTTTTTCGACCGAAACAATTTTTTGTGTCTTCTCATTTTACTCAACTTTCTCTGACACTCTAAAATTAGGTGAAATAGTTACTCATTCCTGTCTTGAAGGGTATCCTGGAGTGGTAGCATCCCTATACAGCCTGTGTGTGTGTCCAGTGGCTTTGGTGGGAGAGCTGGCATGAGCACAAATCATGCCTCTCCCCAGGGTCTCCTGGCAGTTATCACTTGGATAGGAAGTGGGTCTGGAGATGGAAGGGCTAGAGTCAGTGCTAGGTATGAGCTGAGATTTCTTCTCTACTCAGTGGCCAACACATCTCTACTGGGGGGATGAGGCAGGTCCCAAGTTGCTGGTGCAGAAGCCCAACAGGACAGGTCCAGGCTGATTCTGTTAGCTCTCTGTCGGGGCTCTCCCCATTCTCAACCCTGGCACCCTTGGCCTGGAGAGGAGTGGTGCTGAAGCAGTAGCAGGAGGGGCTGGAGCAGGGGCTCAGCCTGGGTCTGGGTGTTGGTGTGGCAGCCCTAGTCATAGTCAGAGGCCTGGGCCACTTCTGATGTGCTCCCCCAGTAAGTGCTAGCAATGGCCGCCCCTGCTCTGCCCAGGTGCCGTTTGGGCCTGAGCCACCTTTGCCTGTCACAGCTGATCTCTCCCCTCAGCTGCGGCAGTTTTTGTTCCAGTGTATAGCTGCATTGTGAAGCTAGTGAGACCAGAGCGGGCACTCTGCTCAGACTGAGCTGATTGCTGGAGGAGTCATGGGAGACAGGCCAGCTTCCCATGCAGTTCCAATCCCCCCTCTCTGCCCTGTTTTGAGAGGAAGCAAGCATGTATGTATTCCTCATGACCAGAGTCCAGGCTTCTCATACCTCGCCTGTTAGTCTCACTGGCTCTCCAACCAGACGATGTGACTCATCTTCCTGGTCTAGGATTCCAGGGCTGGGTTGCACAATATATGGCTTGAACTGCTCACTCCCCAGGCAGGATCTCCACCCACATAATCCTGCCTCCACTTCCGAGTTCCCTTTCAGGAGCACAGGTCCTGACTTCGTCTCTTTCCTTACTACCCAAATCTATGTTGATCTCTTCCAGCCTGGGTTGTGTAGAAATCTTTCTGCCAATCTCCAGTTAATTCTCAATAATGTTCCATATGTAGATGTATTTTTGATGTGTTCATGGGGGGAAGTGAGTTCTTCATCCTTTTTCTCTGCCATCTTAATCTTCTCCTCCCAAGCATGATCTTTTCTGAAAGAAATTTGATATCTATGAAAACATATGTGTGTAGTCAGCAGTTCTACTGGGTATCTAACCTATAAGGAATTCATACTCATGCAAAAATATGCACATAAAGAGATAATTGAAGCACTGTTTTTAAGTCCATCAAATGAGAATTCTGTAAGTTTCTATCTGTAGGATAGTGCTTAAATGAATAGTGATTTATGTATATTGTAAAATATTATTCAATCATTAAAAAGAATGAGCTATATCTTCATGAACTGATCTAGAAAGATACCAATTATATATTGTTAAATTAAAGTGATAAGATGCAGAGCAGCCCATATAGTCTGGTTTCCTTTATGTTAAAAAGCATACATTTGCATATGTGTCCATACATTAGGGAAATGATTTGAAAAAAAGATGTTAAATGAAGTATTTAAATTGTTAAAACTGATTGCTTCTGGGAAGGAGAGTATGATTAGAAGGAGAGTCTATATAGGGCAGAGAAATAAAATGAGACTTGAATTCCTTACTGTTTATGTTTTTGATTTGTTTGAAATTTTCACAAATGAGAATGTATCACCAATGTAAATATTAAAAATAGAAAAAGTTTGTCAATATCTTCAGTTGTCTCTACTCTATTTTTATTTAATCTGTGACTTTTAAAAACAACATGGCCTACCCAACACCTGCAAGACTTACAGCATAAAAGCCAGGGGTGGATGACTTCTGCTCTCTTCTTAAGGTGCTCTTGCCTACCAGGATCCACGTTGGTGTTTTCATCCTCAATTGTAGACATTTTGGTTCTGGCTCTCTATGAAGACTCCTCTTCCTGGAATTTGGGACTCCGTTTCCTCCTAGTGTCTTCGTTGAGAGAGAACAGTTCTTTCACTGTAGTGTCTGTGCTTTTATTTTCTATACAATATAATAGAACATTAATTTTTAAAATTGATCCATCACTTTCATTGAATCGTTTCTGAGAGAGCTTGACTCGCAAGTGCATATAGCCTTGAATGACTTCTGTTTCCTTGTCTGTGAAATAAATAATTTGTAATTCATGATGCACATGATCTTTTTCAACTTTACCATCTACTTAATTGAAGACAAAATCTGCTTTAAATGACAGATATACCTTAAATATAGGTAGGTATGCTTTGCTGTTTAACTTTTGCCATATGTTATTAATCATATAACAACCATGGTAACAGTTTGTGTTCGATTATGGCAACACATGGTCTCAACTAAACCAGACTCTGAGATCTTGGGACAGAATTTAATATTTTTTAGATAAAGCATGGACACACACACAGAGTTGTTTAATAGACCAAATCAAAATGTTTTGTATTTGATTGCATTCAAAAATAATTTCATATTCACATTTCATGATCATTTAATATGTAATCATCAAGACACTTTTGCACATAAAAGATCAATAAAATTAGTAAAATCTAAATTATGTAACATTGAATATCACTTTTAGGTTAGAAATTAAAATGTGTTTCTTAAGGTTTTTGGAGAACAAAGTAAATTATATTCTCAAATGACAAACAACACATTAGCTGAGTGAACACCTTAAATATAGAACACTGACAAACAACATGTTTGAAAAAGATGAGGGGCTATATACCAAGAAAAGAGAGATATAAACTGGCTAGTGCAGTGAATACTGCAGGCAGCAGGCCGGTAAAGATGGATTCTTTCCCATTGGCATAACAATAATTCCCTTTAAAATATAGAATTTATACTGGATAATGAGACTTTTTAAAGACAGAGACCTAAATTTATTGTGGTTAAACTCCCAACTCCTACCAGGGCACTTGACAATGACAATCCAATTTGGGTTGAACTGGAAGGCCTTTAATGGTTAGGTCAAACTAAATATGCTATGACTTCATCAGTCAGGGGATGAAGCCGTTGACGACAGTGTATTATTATTTCTGTCAGGCTGATAACCATTTATATTATAGCATTCTAATTTATTCATAAGCTTAATCCAGTTCCAGATGTGGTTCTGGAGTGTGTGTATGTTGATGGGGGAGAGTGTGACAATAATTTTCAAATTTATTTAGATAAATATGAAAAAAATACCTATGGATTTTTAAGAATAAGAATAAGGAGGGGGTCCTTGTATTGCTAGCTTCTGAAGCCAAATATAAAGCTAAAATAATTATAGTTAAGTTGCATTAGCTCCAAAATGAATGGAAATATTTAAAGGAACAAAATTGAAAGCCAAGAAAAAGGCCATAATAAGCACGTTGCATCAAATTAGTGGCAGAAAATGAAATGGTTGGTGCTGAAATATTAGTAATATGTTTTACAAGTTATACAAAACATGCTTCAGAAGAATTAAATTGTTAAGTACAAAACATTAATTTAAAGCAACTAGGTAAATACCTATGTGATGCAAGACCATGAAAGGCCTTTTTAACATGACATCAAAAGGAGAAACCATACCAAAAGGGAGAAAACTTTAGCTCCTTAAAGGTCTTGAAAGAATTTTCTTCAGCAAAAATCAGTTTAAATGTAGAAAAGGCAAGTGACAAACTGGAAAATCTATTTATATCACAGGCTAAATTGTTATTCTTAATAAGGATTATTTCTTGTCAGATAAAACAAGCAAATAAACAAACATATAACCATTCAGTAGATAGCAAACAAAGGAAATGAGTGATAAAGACGTAATTGAAGAAATAAAAATGGCTAATAAATATTCAAACCTATACCTTTTTACTGCTGATTGTTAAAGATGAAAGAAAACATGTATCAGTACTTTATTTATTTATATTTTTATCATTTAGAAAGTGTTAAGGTATAACAGAAATGTTTAAATATAAATAATAAAATATAAAAAGCTGAAAGAATTTAACAAATGCATAAGTAATTTAGAAACAACAAAAAAACAAGCAGGAATGTAAGACAAAATAAGATAAGCTTACTATGTAATTATATAACTTCTAAGAATCTTATGGACAGAGGAGTCTATGGGGTCACAAAGAGTTGGACGTGACTAAGTGACTAACACGCACACATACACAAGATATAAATCATCACAATGAGTATGGATTACCCATTGTTCAAAGAAAAATTAAAAAATAGAGTTTGTTTACAAAAGTCATACTGCCCATAATTTAAAGTAGTAGACTAATATTCTATTGCTGGGAATATATATGATAACATTGATACTTAAAGTAAATTTGGTAAATGTAGATTCTAGAAACTCTAAGTTCTTCTATAATCTCTATGAAGATACGTATTCACAAGCTAAGATATATTAAATTCTTGGCTTTGTAAGATGAAGCACATCTTACATATGCCTGCAGTTACATATGCCCGCAGTTCTGAAAGCAATACCATGTGCAAACTTGTTACTCCAAAACTATTTTTGATAGTGATTAGGTTAAGGCTCAAAACTTATGATCTTCATTTTACAAATGTGAATTTGCTTCACGATGTTCATTGCACTAGTTGTGACACTATTTATACTCAGTAGCTTGGCTGTCAGGCTCTGGAGCGCTGGCTCAGTAGTTGTGGTGCATGGGTTTATTTGCCCCACGTCATGTGGGAACCTCCTAGACCAGGGATCAAAACAGTGTCCCCTGCATTGCACAGAAGACTCTCAACCATTGGACTACCCGGAGAGTCCCAGGAATGAACATTTTAATCAATGTTTTAATATTTATTTATTATATGATGTCTATATTTGGACAAAAACCACAAGAAACGACCTCTTCAAAAAACTGCAAGTAAGTTAAATGTATGGTTTTCATAACTATGGCATGATGATTCCACATCTTAGCAATGTGGAATTGAATTCCACCATTCCCATCACATCTGGTGTTACTATTCTTATTTCTCTCTTCCTCATGATCTAGAGAAGTTTAATGCCTTTAGTTGTATTTGAATCTTTCTATCACCATCCTCCTCTTAAAGAATGAATCAATTTCAAAGTATAGATCACAGAAGAGAGAGAAATCTGTCAGGGACTCTTTGAATCGGTCATTTAGGACATCCCTTAATGACTATGTATTAGGAATGCTGGCAATTACTTGGTCCATGAAATCACTTGGTCATGAAATCACAGGGCATTTGGGGCCCTGAATTACCAGTTGGCTATCTGCGCTGGTTTTACCTAGTACAAATTAGTCACTTTTATATCATTATGAGTCTTTGTAGGGCTTCCCTGGTGGCTCAAACAGTAAAGCATCTGTTTGAAATGTGGGAGACCAGGGTTCAATCCCTGGGTCAGGAAGATACTCTGGAGAAGGAAATGGCAACCCACTCCAGTTCTCTTGCCTGGAAAATTCCATGGACAAAGGAGCCTGGTAGGCTACAGTTCATGGGGTCCCAAAGAGTCGGACACGACTGAGCGACTTAACGTTCACTTTCAGTCCAGGCAGCAGCCATGATGTACATAAGAACGCCTAGTTTGATTCACAACATCAATGCATTTCTAGAGCGTAGATGGAAGAGTCACCACTATAGGCAACATTCAGACTTATACTTCATGTCTGAGTGATATACCGGTTCTAGTTTCCCCAAACTTACCATTAAGATACTTGCTTTTTAGATATCTAATCATTTTCTCAAGTATTTGACCCCTGTTTTAGAAATGTTTTGCTCCATTGCTTTGCTATAGCTGGCAGAAGCTGAGTTCTGAGTACCTCATTTAGTTCCATGAATAGCAGTTCATGTGTCACCATGGCCGGTAAACCTGCTGATGGGAAAAAGGAGCTTGGTTTGTAGTGTTTGCTGATTTCTGTGGTGTAAATATTTCCTCCATGGCCAATTTTAGCCACCAAATTGGTTTATCAATCAGTTCACAAATTCCTTAATATTTAATAATTAGTTGGCTTTCTATGAGCAAGAACTCACTGACTTGAACACACCACTCTGTGTGTGTATGTGTGTGTGTGTGTGTGATGTGACAGTCCTTTTGGAGAGAGTGTTGAATCTGCTTAGGATTCTGAGAGCTAAAAAGAGAAGATATGTAAAGTTTAAAAATAAAATAAAATTAAAAAAAAAAAAAAGAGAAGATAAAGGTAGATCAAAATTATCTAGGGATTTGTTGCAAATTTACTTGCAGACTGCTAAAATTTATTCCTCTTAATCACCCACATCTTTTAAGAAAAATTTGAAAGCTTTCCCAAGAGTCCTTAGCTTTTAAAATGCCATTTGCATTCTTTTGGCCCCTGTTAATACCTATCCATTTAAATGTTTCACAGGCTGCTCCTCCTCCCTGCATTGGCAGGCAGCTTTTCTTCCTCTAAGAGATCTCTAGAGAGTATTGTCTTGGTGTAGGATTAGCTTGAATGGTGGGTGACTTCAGGTGAATATCTTTCATAGCTCTGATTGCAAATGAGCTGGGAGAAGAGAGGATAGAAGATTTTTTCCTGGCTGCTTGTGGATTGCTCTGTGCCTGGATAATAGAAGTTAATGTAATGAATAGGAAGCCAAGTCATTAATTATTATTAGACACCTATAAACTTAGAAACGTTGAGGTGACGGTGTGTAAGGATGGGTACAAAGAGACATTTGTATCCAAGACATTTCTGCAGTCAAGAAAATTATAATATTATTATAAGACAGATGCATGTATCTCTGGGAGTTAACTGATGGTTGAAGTTTCCTATGTTAGGACTTAATGTTGGGATTTGGTAGAAATAAGTTTAGAGCACATGTTCACTGGTGCTTATTCTTAGCTACTATGGGCAAAATATAGGTATTTTAAATTTATATCAGGGATAAGGACAGCATAGGCACTAGTAAACACTTGCATTTATTGACATCTGTCACTTTTCAATAAAGCCAATAGTAGTGGCTGACAGTGAGTACTTACTATGTAAGGCATTCTGCTAAACACTCTATACTACTTTATATAGTACTCATAATCTAGTGAAAGAAGTATATTAGTACTGCTTTATAATTAGGAAAATTAGGGCTTAGGAATGAGGAATGGATTTAACTTGAAAGTATTTTTATGTGTTTTCAAACTTATTTGTCAATTTATAAATTTATGTGTGATTAACTTACATATTATGGGAATGAAGAAATAAAGAAATTAGCAGTACTTAACAGATAGGTGTGCTAAGCTTAGAATGGCATGATTTAAACTGCTTGCCACATTTGGGTGTGTGAAGTGTTTTCTCACTGGCAGTGTGGTTTGAGTGCACTTGTTGGTGGTCAGGCCAATAGCAAGTGACGTTACTGTCATTGTCCACAAAGTTGTTTCCAGTTACCATAGTATCCTTCAAATATTCTGGGATTATGTCTTGAGTTATGTCTGAGTCTCTAACTCAAGTGAAATCACGACTGAAGAATGCAGTGTGATCTAGGAGGCCCAAGATAAAGAAGAATAAAGACTCACAGAGTGGAGTAAAATAATCTAAGCTCAAATACATTTAAAAATTAATAAGCATTATTAGTTTCATGCCTCACCTTGGTATGCAACACTTTGTACTTAAGAATTCCTAATGGTTTATTCCCTATTATACATACATTGGGCATTTTTAGAGACTTTTGTAAGTATTTTAATGTTCATATATTTACATAAACTGTTTATTTACAGTTAATATTGATGTGATATGGAAAAAAAGTAGGTATAACTGAAGTTTCAGAAACCTATCAGAATGTATCTCCTTTTTTTCCTTATGCAAAATTTCAATTTGATTTAAGAGTTTTTGAATCATTTGCCACTTTCCAGGAACCTAACCAACATGTAAATTAAGAGATGTTAATATATATGTCACTGAGTTGTTTTTTAAAAATCATAGCCCTGAAAAAGAAAAGGCAAACATACTAAATAGGGGTTACTGCTCAGAATTCAGAGACCCCAGGGCCAAGTAAAATATAATTAGATAATTCTTATTATCCTTTAGAAGCAAGTGTTCTAGGGTTTTTTTTTAAGTTTTTTCTTTTGCATTTTCGCAGTATATTCTCATAAGAATTTATCACAACTGACCTTATCAAAGCAATACTGAACAACAATAGTTTCAGCTATAGCTTTATAGCAAATATACAGGTGGTCTTCATATGACTGTTTTTTCAATGTCTGCCCCCAATAACAATTGAGGACATAAATTAAGGTAATTCTGTTGGAATTAAATTGAGCTATATAGGCTTAGAGATGTAGGAAATAATGGATAAAATTAGCAAGCAATACTAGGAAGCATGTAATCATGTATTTTACTAAAAGGTATAGACTCTAGAATTTGGTCAGAGAAAAAAGATAGTAGGTGTTGGTATAATATATAAATCTTAGAGTAAAAATAAGGCTAATACTCAACCTAGGCTTTGAAGACAAAGAATCAATGAGTGACTATTGGTAAGTAGGAAACTAAGAATATATAATCTAAGACAGAGTTTAGTGTCATGCTATCAGGATCAAGGATAAAGAATGATCAGGGACCTTATCTGAGTGGAACATACTGTCTGTAGTGAAAAATACTGGAAGACACAGTTTCTAGATTGTAAGATCCATCAAGGCAGTTTGTATCTGGCTTGTTTTCCCAGTACCTAGGACAGTGCCTATGACTGACACATATGTGCTTTTACCTGACTTTTGATGCCTGAGATAAGGATCTATATGTAAAGTGGATCCACATAAGTAATTTTAACCTCAGTACAGTGAAAAATTTTATTACAGCAAGATTCAAATGTCCTCCTGTGTTCAAATTCCGACTCCATTGTATACTTTCCAGTTGTGTAATCTTGCCTAATTTAACTCTCTGAACTTTATTTCTTAATCTGTAAAATGTGGATAACAATGTTAGTATGTCAGACCCATTGTGAAGAGAGAAAAAGTACTATACATGAGGAAGAACCCTGTAAGCTATTTTATGATCTCTCATTTAAGATGCTGCTATTTTAAAAGAGATGCCTTCATATTCAGTTACACTGCTTATGCTTCACCTGGATGGCTGAGAGGATTATTTATTGATTCTTAGTAACTTGCCTCTTCCTTCTAGGTACACAGCCACACTACACTACACTATTTCCCAGCCTCCTTTCAGTTAGTTGGGGCCAGTATAACAGTTCCAGCCAATGGAATGTGGATGAAATTATGGAAGTGTATGCCACTTCCAAACTGCCCTATAAAAACCTCTGACACAACCTCCTGCATTCTCTTTTGTCCTGTCATTTGCATGATGAAGAAGACTCTAAAGATTTAGAAAGTGGAGGCAAAAAATAGAAAGAGCTTCAGTTTCTAAGTCATCACTTTGATGGAAAGCCACCTAGAAGGGAACATTTGATAAGGAACCTATACATTGGATAGTTGTGTGAACTAGGCTTCTGTTGTGTCCAACAACCTGAAATTTTGGGAGTTATTTTTATAGTGGTGATGCCCTCTGATTTGAAAAATACAGCAAAAAGTCCCTGAAGGTCTTGATCAGGTAGTGTCACGTGAAAGTAGTACTGCTACTGCTGCTGCTGCTGCTGCTAAGTCGCTTCAGTCGTGTTCGACTCTGTGTGACCCCATAGATGGCAGCCCACCAGGCTCCGCCGTCCCTGGGATTCTCCAGGCAAGAACACTGGGGTGGGTTGCCATTTCCTTCTCCAATGCATGAAAGTGAAAAGTGAAAATGAAGTTGCTCAGTCATGTCCGACTCTTAGCGACCCCATGGACTGCAGCCTACCAGGCTCCTCTGCCAATGGGATTTTCCAGGCAAGAGTACTGGAGCAAATTATGAGCAAATTATGCAGTGGTACACAGCAAGGATTAAAAGAGGGATCATAGTAGAAAACATTTAGGAGGCTCTTGTGGGGATTTAGCATTGTGTCATGGGCTTCCCAGGTGGCACAATGATAAAGAATCCACCTTCCAGCGCAAGAAACGCAAGAAACTCATGTTTGATGTCTGGGTCAGGGAAATCCCCTGGAATAGGAAATGGCAACCCACTCCAGTATTCTCGCCTAGAGAAACCATGGACAGAGGAGGCTGGCAAGTTACAGTCCATGGGGTCACAAGAGTCGGACATGACTTAGCGACTAACCACCATCACCACAAACATAGGCAGATGCATTAAATTCATGCTTGTCATCTTTATTCATTCTGCTGTGCACTATGTCTGAAGACCAAGTTTAGAAGGTAAGCGAAGAGTAATTTTCTTGATCATTAGAAAAATATTCAATTAATATGTATTTGAAAGTTTACATCAGGAGGACATCAGTAGGGGATAGATCTAGTAAGGGAAGTAGATAGGCAAACAAATAATTTAGAAGCAGCAAAAACATGGTAAAGAATTTGAAAATTCTGAGAAACAGTAAACAGTGAATTCTGATTGTGTGGTTGAGGAAAACTCTTCAGAGGAGAAGGCATGAAAATGCTGATAATGATAGTGGTCATGATGATGGTTATGCAGGTTTCTAAATGTGATCCAACAATGCACCTATCATATAGATACTATTATCATCTGACACAGATTCAGAGAAGAGGAAGAATTTAGCAATACTAGTAAAGCTAATAAAAACTGAAATTGAGGTTTATACTCATATGTATCTCATTCCAAATGTTAAAATCTAATTCAAAAAAATAAGATACATATTTAAAAATATAGGCAGCAATACTAGGTAATGCATAAGAACAAATGAACCATGAGAAGAGAAAAGAAGGACACAGATCTCCTATTATGGACGTTAGGCCAGGCTTCCCAGAGGGGCAGCAAAGAACTGTGCATACTGTGCTTTTATGCAGTCAAAACCTCATGTTGTGTGAGCTTTCCACAATGAGTATGGCCAATCTGAAGTTCTCAGTGAATAATTTCACCAAGTTTACCAGGGGGAAGGAGGTTTTATATATAAATACATTGTATTTATAAATACATTGTAAATACATCGTATTCAGTGTTTGGCCAAATATTTCCTCTAGCTTATGTGAAAACAAAATTCATCTCTATTAAGTGCAAGTTTTGTCTGTGCTGTGATTTCTGTCATCTTCCTCCCTATTCTCTAACACAAGGCCTTTTCTCATGAAAGATCAGCTCATTATTGAATCATCTTCAGTCCAAGGTGCTATATGCACACACTCACTGGAACAAATCAATTTATTTCTGGAGCACGAATGTGGAAACCAAAGGTCACAAGACACTTGGCTTCATTTATTTTCTAGACTGAAAATCTATTAATTACATATCCTATATCTAAGCAACTGCAGGGAAAATGTTTTACACTTTAAAATTTTGTGTTTTAGTAGATTATCTCAATATCTTTTGAGGGAACAACATGTGATTTGGAGTCGTAATTATATATAATTTTGTCAATTTCCATGCTTTATGCTGCTTTGTGCCCTAAATATCTAATACAAGTGTAGTATGAATGATGAATTAATGATCTTAAACTAGAACATTGTCTGTCTGTTTGCAATGACAGAAGATGGACCTTTATTGGGGATTTGAACAGGGGTTGAAAGCTATAGCTGAAGGGCCTAATCAGACTCATGGTCTGATTTTTATAAAGTTTCCAAAGTGTCATTGGAACACAGCCATGCTCATTCCATCACATATTTTCTGTGGCCGCTTTGACACTCTAATGGCAGATTTGAGTAGACCATATGGCTCACAAAGCTTAAAATATTTACTATCTAGTCCTCTGTAACAAAAGTTTGCTGAGTCCTGGATTTTAACATCATGGTTCAGGAAATGTCATATTTTAATTTTTCTTTGCCTGTTCTAAAACCCAGGAAGAATTTGACATTCTCATCAGAAGAGTTGATAAAATTCTGACAGTTGGTGCTGGATAGTGAGCAGAGGACAGCCTCTTTCTGAAAACAAAATGTCTTGACTTCATTCTTGATTTAGCCATTTCTACCTGTTATGCTAGGCAAGTTATTCATCCTTGCTAAAACTCAATTTTTTTTTAATTGATGGTAACATATACAATCTATCTCATGTGTGTGTATTGAAAACACCATATTTAAAGTCAATACATGCTATTATTGTTACAACTACAAAAATAGCTTTTTTTAGAGTCACTCAAGTTCAGATTCGTAATTTTCAATCAATCATGGTTTGGTGACACCCTAAGAAATATTAGTCATCTCAAGACTGACTGTGTAGTTTTCTCTACTGAATGAGTATAATTAAATATGATAGTATCTTATGTTATTTTCAATTGAAACTAATAATCCATTAAAATAATTTATTGAAGAGAATTTAAATGGTTGGAAGCCATTGTGTTAGATCCTGGCCATGTAAAGGTAAGTAAGACCTTGATCTTAAGAAATTACAAACTGGGAGGCAGAACAAAATTTCTAAGTTTGAACAAGGACAAATGATTAACATACAAGGAGTTGCATTGTTTTACAAGGAAGGCAAAAACTAAATTTTTTGGAGTGGAATGAACTACAATATGACACAAATCACATATATTTTGGTGAAGCAGAGCAAAATTGTATAGACATGGAGAAATTTTGGATGGGTCCAGAGGAGAGGGGAAGGTAGAACTTTCCACGGAAAGGGGATACTATGAACAAATACACAGAAGTTCTCACAACCTACTCATGGTAGGTATCATCTCCAAAGAACAGATGCGGGAAGGAAAGTTGACAGAGGCTGAAGACAGGTGGTGGGGTGAAGCAGAGATGTATTTGGGCTCTAAGTTCGGTGTTCCTCTATTACATTATTTAATATTTGCTGTTTGGATGAGGGAAGCAGAGAGGGGAGATTTGAAGATATTTCTGTGGTTTCTGATCTGAGCGGGGGTTTAGAGTTATAAAGAGAAACTGGCTTAGAAGGAGAAGAAGATAAGTTTGATGATATAGGTCCTTTGTCATATACAGGGATAATGACTAATACACTGCATATGTTTAGGAAAAAAATTGAAAATATAGTTCAGGGGCTCAGATGACATATGCTGAAGGCTCTCTCCTGACCTCCAAATCTAGTAAGCTTCATTTGTGCCCTTTTGCTGCCTCTTCTTCTCCCATAGCCTTCTGGGCTGTTTCTATTGTCTTGTTTGTCCTCTTAATGATTGGACACAGAACTTTAGAAGGAAGAGAGAGAAATAGGAGGACAGAATGCCAAAATGCACATTCTAGGCCCATGTGCTTCTATCTTCATCCACCCTTTGGGTGGAGGGCGTGGATGTCTTGGATTTTATGCCAGCCTCTCTGTACTTTCCTTGGGGAGCTTTGGACATGGGATTGATGGGTGGGAGCCAAGTCCTGAATCCTACATTCTTGATTATATGTAATATGTGTTATCTTTTTGGTTTCAAGATGTACCAGACGACCTGGGGATGCCTGTGGGAATAACTGAGGAATTAGAATTAAAATAGCAATAATATATAGTATATAAATATAGACAATTTTCCTTAAAAAATAAAAATAATTGACTACACAATATAAAGCTTCCTGAGGTACTGTACAGCCTAAGGAGTGACAACTTATAGCCCGGGAATGTGACATTTTACTGAGCAAATCTTCTTGGATAAAGTTCTTATTCCAAGGAGTAGAATATGAGCAGACTAAAAATCAAGAGATCTAGGCTTTAGACACAGAGATAAGGAAACTAGATGAGTGATTATTCATAAGTACATTAATTTGTAAAATAAGGATGACATATGGTCAAATTCCCTGAATTGCTAAAAAAGCAAATTTTGTAATAAAGACTGAAGTGCACACCAAAGAATCTCTATGAAGAAGGAGTTCTTGCCTTTGTTACTGCATTCCTCTTCTATCCTAGTCCTCTTCGTTTCTCTCTGCTTTGGGTCTCTCATACGTATGCCAGCTCTTCTAATCATAAACCATTGGTGAGCTTAGCAAAATGTATCCTTCCATCATCCTGCATCTCAACTGCCTGAAAGGTTCAAAATGATGTAACAACCTTCTTTTGAACCTATGTATTTCTTTAAAGAGAAGGCAAAATCCTAATATAATCCTACAGCATTGACACTGGAGAAAATTACTATAATTATGCAAATTAAAATAAGTCAACAAGTTTCAGAACACAATGCATGATAAGTAATGTTTTTAAAAATAACAGTCACTGAGCCTGGTCATTTGCACTTAATAATAGGCTCAGGAGGGAGCCTGGTGTCTGGGGAGAAACAGCTGTGGTAATAGATGTATTATGGCTTTGATAGGTTCTCTCTAGTATTTTTATTTCTGTATTTGCTTTAGACTATAGAATACTCCTAGAGTGCCCTGCTATTGAAATTCCCATCCTATCCAGGGCTTTAATTAAATGATTGGATATGACAGAACTTGAATTGAGGAGGCCCACTATGTCAGTTTATGCCAGGATGATATTATCAGGGCCTGGCAAGTACATGCTTGGAACTTAATATTTGTCTTAAGCTGTCTCACTGTGAAACATAAGGAACACATGCCTCCGTATGATGTTTTTTTTAATTTTTAAATTGAGGTAGAAATATAACATTGGTTTAAGGTGTACAACATAATGAATTGATATTTATATACATTGCAAAATGATCACCACAATAAATCTAGTTAGCATCCATCACCATAAGAAGTTAACATTCAGGATTATTACTTTTCGGGCCACTTTCAAGTAAGCACTACAATATTAATAGCTATAGTCACCATGCTGTATATTATACCCCATAATCTATTTATTTTATAACTAGAAGTTTGCACCTTTTGACACCCTTCATCTGTTTCACCCACTCTTCAACCCTTCTTATCTGACAACCACCATTCTCTGTTCTCTGTATCTATGATTTTGATTTTATTTGTTCATGTGGTGAAATTATGTGGTGTTTGTCTGACTTATTTAGCTTAGGACTTCAAGGTACATTCATGTTGCAAGTGACAAGATTCTGTTCTTTTGTTATGGCTGGTTTGTATTCCAGAGTGTGTATAACACCACATCTTCATTATCTATCCATCTATTGATGTGCAATTAGGCTGCTTCTATAACTTGGCTATTGTTAAGTAATGCTGCAGTAAATATAGGGCTACATATATCTTTTCAAATTAATTTTTATTTTCTTTGGATAAGTACTCAGAAGTAGAATTGTTGGATCATATGGTAGTTCTATTCTTCTTCTGTTTGTTTGTTGTTTTGTTTTTTTTTTAATTGAAGTATAGTTGCTTTACACTGCCATGTCAGTTTCTGCTGTATAGCAAAATGAAACAGTCATACATTTAAATATATCCCCTCTTTTCTGGATTTCCTTTCCATTTAGGTTACCACATAACAATGAGTAGAGTTCCCTGTGCTATCCAATAGGGTCTCATTAGTGATCCATTTTTTATAGTAATGTATATATTCTTAATTTTTTGAGGACCCTTCATACTAGTTTCTTAAGTGGCTGCAAAAATTTACATTCCCACCAACAGTGCATGAGGATCTTATTTTCTCCATATCCTCACCAATACTTGTTATTTCTAGTCTTTTTGATAATAGCATTCTCACATGTGGGAAGAGATACTGTGATTTTGATTTGCATTTTTCTAATGATTCATGAATCTGAGCACCTTTTCATGTGCCTGGTGGTGGTCTGTAGGTCTTATTTGAAAAAAAAGTCTATTCAGATCCTCTGCTGAAAACTGGATTGTTTGACTTTTTGCTCTTGAGTTTTATGAGTTCTTCATATATTTTGGATATTAACCCCTGATTGGATATATGATTTGAAATATTTTCTCCCATTCAGTAGATTGTATCCACTTTGTGGATTATTTATTTTTCTGTGCAAAAGGCTTTTATTTTGATATAGTCCTACTTATTCATTTTTGATCTTGCTACCTTTGCTTTTGGAGTCAGATTGAAATATCCACTAACACCAATGTCGTAGCTGGTCAGCTCTGTTTTCTTCTAGTAGTTTTATGGTTTTAGGTCTTACATTGTAGTCTTCAATGCATTTTGAGTTAATTTTTCTGTGTGAGGTAAGACTAGTATAATTTCATTACTTTGCATGTGGCAGTCTATTTTTCCCAACGTCAATTATTGAAGAGACCATCCTTTTCCCATTATATATCCTTGCCTACTTTGTCATAAATTAACTGACCATGTATGTGTGGGTTTATTTCTGGAGTCTATATTCTGTTCCATTTTATCTGTTTTTATGTCAATACCATACTATTTTGATTACCATACCTTTGTAATATAGTTTGAAATCAGGGAGTGTGATGCCTACAGATTGGTTCTTCTTTCTCAAGATTGCTTTGGCCATTTGGGGTCTTTCGTGGCTCCATATAAATTTTAGAATTATTCTATTTCTGTGAAAAATGTTGGGGAATTTTGATAGGAATTGCATTGAAATCATATATTGCTTTGGATAATATGAACATTTTAACAATATTAATTCTTCTAATCTCTGAGCATGGAATATCTTTTCATTTCATTGTGTCTTCTTCACTTTCATTCATCATTGACTTATAGTTTTCAGTGTATAGATCTTTAGTCATCTTGGTTAAATTTATTCCTAGGTATTCTTTTTCATGCAATTGTAAATGGGATTGTTTCCTTAATTCCTATATCTAATAGTTTGTTATCAGTGTACAGAAAAACATCTGATATTTATTTACCCTTTTGTACCTTGTCACTTTACTGAATTTAAAATTTTAGTTCTAACATAACTGTCCTAACATATGTCATTTAGATTTTTGTTTCTTGTGAGGTTTTTGAATACTGATTCAATTCCTCACTAGTAGTCAGTCTATTTAGATTTTCTGTTTCTTCCTGATTCAGGCTTAGAAGATTATATGATTCTAAGAACTTATCATTTCTTCTAGGTTGTTCTATGTGTTAGTGTATAATTGTTTGCAGTAACTGCTTATGATCATTTGCATTTCTGCAGTATCAATTGTAACTTTACCCTTTTCATTTGTTTTATTTGAGCCCTCTTGCTTTTTTATTCTTTTCTTGGTTAATCTAGCTAAGATTTTTTTTCAATTTTATCATTTCAAAGAATCAGTTTCTAGTTTCATTAATTTTTCTATTGTCTTTTTAGTCTTTATTTCATTTATTTCTGCTCTGGACTTTATTATTTCCTTCCTTCTACTAACTCCGGGCTTTATTTGTTTATTTGTTCTTCATTTGTAAAGTTAGATATTTTTATTTGAGATTTCTCTTGTTTCTTGAGGTAAGTCAACATTACTACAAACTTTCTTCTTAGAATACTTTTGCAATATCCCATAGATTTTGCTGGTTGTATTCAATTTACATTTGTTTCTAGAGTTTTTATTTTTAATTTCTGTTTTGTCTTTTTTCATTGACCCAATGGTTGTTCAGTAGCATGATTAATCTCCATATATTTATAATTTTTCTAGTTTTCTTTTTGTAATTGATTTCTAGCTTCATACTATTGTGGTTGGAAAGATGCTTGGTATGATTTCAGCCTTCCTAAGTTTATTGAGACTTGTTTTGTTGTATAACATGTGATCTATCTGGAGACTATTCCATAAGAAGAATGTGTGTTCAGCTATAATTGGATGGAATGTTCTGTATATATATTATATATAATATATATGTTTTTATATATATATTTATATAAATATAAATATATAAGTTATCCAACCTAAGGTGTTGTTTAAGGCCAATGTTTCCTTACTGATTTTCTGTCTGGAAGATCTATCCATTGAGGTAAGTGAGGTATTAAAGTCCCCTACAATTGGTATATTGCTATCAATTTCTCCCTTTAGGTCTGTTAATATTTTTTTTATATATCTTAGTGTTGTTTTGGTATGTATATAAGTATTTACAGTGTTATATCTTCTTGTTGGATTTATCTATTTATTGTTATGTAATGCTCTTCTTTATCTTTTCTTTGACTTTAAATCTTTGTTTTAAAGTCTATTTTGTCTGATATGAATATAGCTGTATCAGCTTTCTGTTTCTATTAACATGAAATACCTTTTTTCATTCCTTCACTTTCAGTCTCTGTGTCCTTATATCTGAAGTGAGTCTCTTGTAAGCAGCATATAGATGTATTGGTTTTTTTTTTTTTTTTCTTTTTTATCAAGTTAGCCTCTCTATGTCTGTTCACTGGAGCATTTTATCTATTTGTATTTAACATAGTTATTGATAGGTATGTATTAATGCCATTTTGTTAGCTGCTTTCTGGCTGTTTTTGTAGCTTCACTGTGTTCCCTTCTTCTCCTCTTGCTCATTTCCCTTGTGGTTTGACTTATGTTTAGTTTCCTTTCTCTCACTCTCTTTTCTCTCTCTTTTTGGTGTATTTGTTTTGTGGTTACCATGAGGTTTACATACAACATCATAGGTTTATAGTAGTCTATTTTAAGTTGATAGCAACTTAAATTTGAGCTCATTCCAAAACTCTCCATTTTTATTCCCCTGCCCATGTTTTATATTTTTCATGCCATGTTTTATTTTTATTTTATGTATCACTATTTATGTAACATATTTTTATTTTATGTATCACTCACCTCATCAGTATAGTTTAGTTAGTTTTACTACTTTTGTCTTTTAACCTTCATACTAGCTTTATAAGTGATTATCAGTTCAGTCGCTCAATCATGTCCAACTCCTTGTGTCCCCATGGACTGCAGCATGCTAGTCTTCCCTGTCCATCACCAACTCCCAGAGCTTGCTCAAACTCATGTCCATCGAGTTGGTGGTGCCATCCAGCCATCTCATCCTCTGTCATCCCCTTCTCATCCTGCCTTCAATCTTTCCCAGCATTAGGGTCTTTTCCAATGAGTCAGTTCTTTCTATCAGGTAGCCAAAGTATTGGAGTTTCAGCTTCAGCATCAGTCCTTCCAAAGACATATTCAGGACTGATTTCCTTTAGGATTGACTGATTGGATCTCCTTGCAGTCCAAGGGACTCTTAAGAGTCTTCTCCAACACCATAGTTCAAAAGTATCAATTCTTCAGCACTCAGCTTTCTTTATAGTCCAACACTCACATCCATACATGACTACTGGAAAAAACATAGCCTTGACTAGATAGACCTTGTTGGCAAAGTAATGTCTCTGCTTTTTAATATGCTGTTTGATTTGGTCATAGCTTTTCTTCCAAGGAGCAAGCATCTTTTAATTTCATGGCTGCAGTCACCGTCTGCAGTGATTTTGGAGCCCCCCAAAATAAATTCTGCCACTGTTTCCATTGTTTCTCCATCTATTTGCCATAGAGTGATGGGACTGGATGCCATGATCTTAGGTTTTTGAATGTTGAGTTTTAAGCCAGCTTTTTCACTTTCCTCAAGAGTTTCTTTAGTTCCTCTTCACTTTCTGCCATAAGGGTGGTGTCATCTGTGTATATGAGGTTATTGACATTCCTCCTGGAAATCTTGATTTCAGCTTTTGCTTCAACCAGCCCAGCATTTCACATGATGTACTCTGCATATAAGTTAAATCAGCAGGGTGACAATATACATCCTTGACGTATTCCTTTCCCAATTTGGAACTGATCTGTTGTTCCATGTCCAGTTCTAGCTGTTGCCTCTTGACCTGCATACAGATTTCTCAGGTGGCAGGTAAGGTGGTCTGGTATTCACATCTCTTTAAGAGTTTTCCACAGTTTGTTGTGATATATGCAGTCAAAGGCTTTGGTGTAATCAGTAAACCAGAAGTAGATGTTTTTCTGGAACTCTTGCTTTTTCTTTGATCCAATGGATGTTGGCAATTTGATCTCTGGTTCTTCTGCCTTTTTGAAATCCAGCTTGAACATCTGGAAATTCACAGTTCACATACTGTTGTAGCCTGGCTTGGAGAATTTTGAGCATTACTTTGCTAGTGTGTGAGATGAGTGCAGTCTCAGCTGCTAAAAATCACTTATAATAAATAAGTGATTATGATCCACTACATTTACTATATTTGCATTTACCAGTGTGATTTTTACGTTTGTATGTCTTCCTGTTATTATTATGGCCATTTCTTTTCAGCTTAAAGAAGTTCCTTGATTATTTCTTGACTAGTTTAGTCATAATAAACTCATTTACTCTTTGATTATCTAGAAAACTCTTTATCTCTCCTTCAATTTTGAATGATAACCTTGACAGGTTGGATTTTTTTTCCCTTTCAGTACTTTGACTATATCACACCACAGTCTTCTGTCCTGCAAAGTTTCTGCTGAAAAATCTGCTCATAGCTTCATAAGATTTCCTATATACATAGTAAGTTATTTTTCTCTTTCTTCTTCTGCTTTTAAGATTCTTTACCTTTCACTTTTGACATTTTAATTATGTCTTGGTTTGGCTCTCTAAGAATTCATGTTGTTTGGAACTCTGGACTTCTAGAACGTTGATGTCTGTTTCCCTTCCCAGGTTCAGTTCAGTTCAGTTCAGTTCAGTCGCTCAGTCGTGTCCGACTCTTTGCGACCCCATGAATCGCAGCACGCCAGGCCTCCCTGTCCATCACCAACTCCCGGAGTTCACCCAGACTCACGTCCATCAAGTCAGTGATGCCATCCAGCCATCTCATCCTCTGTCGTCCCCTTCTCCTCCTGCCCCCAATCCCTCCCAGCATCAGAGTCTTTTCCAATGACTCAACTCTTCGCAGGAGGTGGCCAAAGTACTGGAGTTTCAGCTTTAGCATCATTCCTTCCAAAGAAATCCCAGGGCTGATCTACTTCAGAATGGACTGGTTGAATCTCCTTGCAGTCAAGGGACTCTCAAGAGTCTTCTCCAACACCACAGTTCAAAAGCATCAATTCTTCGACGCTCAGCCTTCTTCACAGTCCAACTCTCACATCCATACATGACCACAGGAAAAACCATAGCCTTGACTAGATGGACCTTTGTTGGCAAAGTAATGTCTCTGCTTTTGAATATGCTATCTAGGTTGGTCATAACTTTCCTTCCAAGGAGTAAGCGTCTTTTAATTTCATGGCTGCAGTCACCATCTGCAGTGATTTTGGAGCCCAGAAAAATAAAGTCTGACACTGTTTCCCCGTCTATTTCCCATGAAGTGATGGGACCGGATGCCATGATTTTCATTTTCTGAATGTTGAGCTTTAAGCCAACTTTTTCACTCTCCTCTTTCACTTTCATCAAGATACTTTTTAGTTCCTCTTCACTTTCTGCCATAAGGGTGGTGTCATCTGCATATCTGAGGTTATTGATACTTCTCCCGGCAATCTTGATTCCAGCTTGTGTTTCTTCCAGTCCAGTGTTTCTCATGATGTACTCTGTGTATAAGTTAAATAAGCAGGGTGACAATATACAGCCCTGACATACTCCTTTTCCTATTTGGAACCAGTCTGTTGTTCCATGTCCAGTTCTAACTATTGCTTCCTGACCTGCATACAAATTTCTCAAGAGGCAGATCAGGTGGTCTGGTATTCCCATCTCTTTCAGAATTTTCCACAGTTTATTGTTATCCACACAGTCAAAGGCTTTGGCATAGTCAATAAAGCAGAAATAGATGTCTTTCTGGAACTCTCTTGCTTTTTCCATGATCCAGCGGATGTTGGCAATTTGGTCTCTGGTTCCTCTGCCTTTTCTAAAACCAGCTTGAACATCAGGAAGTTCACGGTTCACATATTGCTGAAGCCTGGCTTGGAGAATTTTGAGCATTACTCTACTATCGTGTGAGATGTGTGCAATTGTGCAGTAGTTTGAACATTCTTTGGCATTGCCTTTCTTTGGGATTGGAATGAAAACTGACCTTTTCCAGTCCTGTGGCCACTGCTGAGTTTTCCAAATTTGCTGGCATATTGAGTGCAGCACTTTCACAGGTTAGGGAAGTTTTTAGTCATTAATTTTTAAAATAAGTTTTCTGCTTCTTTCTCTCTGTATTTGCCTCCTGAGACCCCTATAGTACAAATGTTATTCTGGCTGATGTCATTCTATTGGCCCCTCAAGCTATCGTCTTAAAATTAATTTCTTCTCTGTTTTGGTGAGTTCCGTTGCCCTAATTCATCCTTCTGCTTTATCCAGTCTGCTATTGACTGCCTTAGGTCAAGGGTGCAGGCTTCCCTTGTGGAACAGTTGGTAAAGAATCTGCCTGCAATGTAGCAGACCTGAGTTCAATCCCTGGGTTGTAAAGATCCCCTGGAAAGGGGAACGGCTGTCAACTCCAGTATTCTGGCCTATAGAATTCCTTGAACTGTATAGTCCATGGGGTCACAAAGAGTTGGACATGACTGAGTGACTTCCACTTTCACTTTGTCCAAGGGTGCAGGGGTGAGCATGGGTTGGGAGGAGCCTGAGGGACTAGAACTGCAGTTCTGAGTTAGTTCTGTTTCTTTGAGGCTTGATGGTGGTCTCCCCCATGTCAAAGGGTAGGTGCAGGGCCTGAGGGGCTAGCATTGCTCTTCTGAGTGAGCTCTGCTTCTGCATGGTACAATGACAGTGTCTGCCTTAGTGGACAGCAGTGCTGGAGCAGGAGCCCAGTGTAGGCTGAAGGGTTCACTGGGGTGGTTCTGGCAGGCTGGCCAGAGTACCAGGTGGTTTTCAATCTGCTGCCTTTCTGCTATGACTGGGGATAAGCGAGTCTGTACATATTCTCTTCAAGAGTGATTGTCTATGACCTTCTGTTAAGCCCCTGCCTGCTTGCCTGCTAAGTCACTTCAGTTATGTCTGACTTTTTGAGACCCTATGGACTGTAGCCTGCCAGGGATGAGGGTTCTCCAGGCAAGAATACTGGAGTGGGTTGCTGTGAAGCCCCACTGGTACTCAAACCAGCCAAGGGTGCTTATCTTCCAATGTCAGATGCCAGGGCTGAAGTATTCAATATGGAGCTCAAACCTCTTGCTCCTTAAGAAGGATCCCCCAAACTGTGATATCTTCCTCCTCTTCTGGGTCACTCGCCAAAGGTGTGGGTCCCAACTAGATCAGAGCCGATCTCCTAGACATCAGGTCATTCTCAGAGAGAGTTGCTCTATACGTAGTTGTAGTTTTGGTGTGCTTGTGGAAGGAGGTGAGAGTCTGCCTCCTATATCATCTTGACCGACTTTCTCCCTCTATGACCATTACTTTTAATTCTTTATCAGGTAGATTAATTATCTTTGTTTCACTAAGGTCTTTTTCTGAGGTTTATCTTATTCATCTTTTCAGAAAACATATTCCTCTCTTTACTGAACTCCATGTGTTTGTTTCTATTTATTGGGTGAAACACCTACTTCTCCCAGTCTTGAAGAAGTGGCCTTGTGTAAGTGATGAATCTTATCATTCAACCTAGCTCTTGGTTGTCTCTTGAATCTTTGTGATTGTCTAAGCAGATTGATTTGCTCTTGATAGGTCCCTGTTCTTGAGCGTGTGCCAAGCCCTGTCAGTGTTCCAAGGGGAAGAATATCTTTTAACACCCAGCTTCAGACTGATTGGAAGCCAAATCCTCAGGCATCAGCTTTTAAAATATGTGAATATATATAGTCCTGTGGGGCTACAACTGTAAACCCTGCTGGGATCCAGACCACGAAATCTAGAGTTTTTTCCTGAGTGACAGTTGCACAAATCTGGTCTCCAGATGAGTGTATATTACCTCTTTTCTGGAAGGCATTGTTGAGCTGTAGTGAGGCCAAAGGAGTGCACAAGGATAGTGTCCTCCATCTACATTCCCTGAGAGAGGCTTCCTAGCTTCTAGATGTGTGATAAGCCTGAAGCTCAGGCTGAAATTCAAGGACAAGTAAATAGGCCTTTTGGGGGTGTTTTCAGTTTGCTGACTGTGCAACAACTTGGGGGTGGTTCCCTGCTAGGAAAGTTTTCAACTGTTCCAATCCTGTGGAGAGCAATGCAAGCCTTCTTGGCCACCAGGGCTAGGTAATAAGGGGCATCTCCTGTGTGGATTGCATGTGCCCACCAGCTTTAGTAAGGGAGTGGGACCCCCACTCACCAGTTTCAACAGGACAGGTCTTAGCAAGACAGTGGGAAGATGCCATGTGTGTGCTAGCAGACTGGAGGGAGAGTGCAAAGATGGCATCCACCAGCTCCTCTGTCTCAGGAGAGAGTCCTGTCTATCCACTACCCCTCTAGCAGATGGTTTAAAATTAGCAAGTGAATCTCCTTCTCATATAGTCTAGACACTTGCAAACTGCTGCTTTTGTGCTGGGCCCCAGGGTAAGTGAGACTTCACATAAGCCTTTCAAAAGGAGAATCTCAGTTCTCCATAGCCCTTTGTGTCCCTTGGACATAGGTCTGCTGGTTTTCTAAGCCAGATATTTTGAGGCCTTGTCTCTTTGATGCAAGTCCCAAGGGTTGGGGTAGTTGTTGTCAAACACAACCCCCTTGCTCCTCTGGGAGAAGCTCCAGACTTGTGAGCACCCCTCCTATTGTGAAGCACCATACTGGGGTTGAGTTTTTCATGAGACCATGTCCCTGCCTCTCCTACCCATCTTGATGTGGTTCTTTTATCTCTTGTTGTTGAGAAGCAGTGCAACTAGTTTTCACTTCTTTTTCAAAGAGAATTGTTTCATATATAGCTGTAGAGTTGGTGTGTCCCATGGGAGATGAGCTCAGGATCTTCCTACCCAACCATCTTAGATCTCTGCTGCCGTGTTATTTAAAAAGGTGTTGAATTTGGCCAACACAGTTGTATGGTCTTTGTAAGGTTCAAATGAAACAATGATACAAAGTGGATATTTCAACATGGGGTAATGGAAGACATATGAGCTTCAAAATTGGAACTTCCAAGGTTTAAATCTCAAATCTACTACTCCTTAGTGGGGATCATCTTGGATAAGTGATCTAATTTTTCAGAGTCTCTAATATTACTTTTTTAAAATGTTCCTCCAATTAACAGGAATGATATGAAAGTTAAATTTTAGCATGTAAGTAAGTCTAATAGGTATATGGTAGGAGATTAATAAAGATTATTTTCTGCCTCCCCACTCCACCCCAATTTGAAATCTGTCATTATGGTCAGAGTATTTTTCCATTTCTTTCTGCTCATCAATTTTTGAGATATAGGTGCTATCTCTTGGTCTTAACGATAGATTTGGCCATGAGGGTCCAAGATTGACAGGGGTTGTAACCACTTTTCTTAATTTTGAACAAAACAAAACAAAACAAAAAACACCTTCTGCAGCAGTTCAGCCTTGTGGCTTTCCTCTCATGGCTTGGTCCACCCATGTATACCTCATCAAATAATAGGTGTCAGTGCTTTATCCCAGCTGCAACATGCTAGTAGGAGATCTAACATTGATCACAAATACTGATTTGTGGTTTTTCTATCTCTGTATGAAGCATCTTGATGCAGACCAGTTCCTATTTCCTTGGTAACAGGAAACACACCCATTTCATAATGAGTAACAGAATTTGCTATTAGTTCAAACCAAAGTTAAGTCCAAAGTTTGGACATACAGAAATTGATTTAGCATATGTTGCTCATGGCACTAAGACTTAAGGATCAAAAATCTTATTTCAGTCCTATTTGTTACTTTTTTTATGTGCAATCACAAGGCTCTGTCATAGGTTTTATGATTGTTAAAGCAAAATATAGACAACAAATGATAACATACTGGGTTAAGGAGAACTTTCCTCTACTAAAGAGAAAAATTGAAAGGTAGAGACTAGTTTAGGGCTAGTTGGGTTACACACCCTCTGAAAAGTAGGCAGACAAAGTTCTTCTATATCCACCCCTGGGAAGAGTGTCTAGCCTCGGCAGACATGATACTTCTAATCTTTATTAATCTGGATAGAGGTACAGTAACATTACAAATTGGAATCAGTCCTGGGAAAGACATAATGTAGGAAAGCTTAACACTCTCACTGTATTTTCGTCACATTGTCCTTTCCTTTTTCCTAGGTGCCTTGTAGCTTAAGTCTGGTCTTGGAATTCTCTCCTTAGCAGGATTCAGACTCATATTTTCCCTCTGTCTTCCTCCCTTTATAAAGGCCTGATGTCCATCATCATCAATGTTAATGACACCAATCTTCTTCTAGAGATATCTGTATATCAACAGAGACAATGCCCTACACGTCCTTTTTATAGTTGGATCTTAAGTAACAGGTATATATGGCTAAAACACTTTGAGGCAGGCACCCCCTTTATACATTATTCAAATCACATCCATGCTACAGAAACATGGGATAGGAGTTACAAACTTCCTTTATGAACTTGCATTTAAGTTGTATTCTTTTAAAACAAGATGAATATTCAGAAAGAAAGCAAATCAAAAAAGATACCAAAGTACATGATGTAGTAGTTGATGGCAGAACAGTACTCCCACTGAGAATAACATAAAAGTTGGACAAAACATAAAAATGATCTGTCTGAAGAGTTTAGAGAACAGCTGAGATGACTGAGTGGCCAAAGTTAGCTGGAAAAGAAGATAATTACTGAGAGATGAGCTGATATTTTGTGAGTTGTTTTCCTCCCAGGGATGTTTACCAATTCTTGGCCTTTGCAGGGAGGCTCAGAATCCAGCAAAGGGCTGTAGCTAAGAAAGAACCCAGCAGAACTTCTGAGCATGTCACAGTGCAATAGGGGTCAAAATTGAGGTGCAGGGTTATGGAGGCTGTCAGGACTTGAGGGACCAAGATCTTGGCAAGAGGGGAATAAATTCAACCTTTTAAGATTTTTCTTTGGCAGTGTGTGTGTGTGTGTGTGTGTGTGTGTGTGTGTAATATTCTTAAGCTGTGAAGAGAAAGAGTTTAAAAAACAAACTAGAAAGTCTCTGAAAAGTGGTTTGGGGCTTTTGACAATCATAGAGATAAAGGTGCTTTCCTGGTGGCTCAGTGGCTCAGTCATTTGGACATGATTTTCCCTGGTGGCTCAGACAGTAAAGATCTGCCTGCAATGCAGGAGACTTGGGTTTAATCCCTGGCTCAGGAAGATCCCCTAGAGAAGGGAAT
Source organism: Bubalus kerabau (assembly GCF_029407905.1). Lineage (NCBI taxonomy): Eukaryota > Metazoa > Chordata > Mammalia > Artiodactyla > Bovidae > Bubalus > Bubalus kerabau. Next base: position 102,673,541 of record NC_073626.1, read on the forward strand.
GGCAACCTACTCCAGTATTCTTGTCTGGGAAATCCCATGGATATAGGAGCTTGGCAGGCTACAGTCCATGGGGTCATGAAGATTTGGATATGACTTAATGATTAAACAACAACAAATGGAGATAAAGAGGCAAAAATTGTCAAGCAGGAATAGCATACTAGTCTCTCAGTAGGGACCTCTGGAAGATACACACTAGGAGTGATAAACCAGGCTTACCTAAAGGTTTACAAAATCTGTAACCAGCCTTGACTTAGCTCCCTGCTTGGGTTGCAGGGATCTGTACCTAGCTCCTAATTGGCATCTCCAAATGTGTACAGCTTTTCTTTATGTAGAATAGTTTTACCATTTCCTTTTGATTTTTAGAAAAACAAGAGTGTTCAATTTAAATAGTAAAAGATTATTTTTTTTGGGCACACAGATGAATCTCTAGATTTCCAGGGTGCTAAAATTTAACCTAGGGCTTCCCTGGTGGCTCAGTGGTAAAGAATCTGCCTGCAATGCAGGCGCCCCCAGTTGGATCTCTGGGTTGGAAAGATCCCTTGGAGGTGGGCATGGCAACCCACCCCAGTACTCTTGCCTGGAGAATTCCATGGACAGAGGAGCCTAGTGGGCTACAGTCCATAGGGTTACACAGAGTCAGACATGACTGAAGTGACTAAACAGCAGCAGCAAAACTTAACCTATACCTTTTATGAACTTAAAAAAAAATTCATTCAATAACTCAGAAAGTATTTATTGAGTGTTACTAGTCAGTTTCAGGCACTAGTCATGTGCAGGGGGTACAACAGAAAAGCCAGACAGAGCTATTCTCTGTCCTTGACGAGTTCACAGTCTGTTGGGGAAGCAGACACACTGAGTGTAATCAAGAAATAATATACACATGTCTAACAACTTTCTAACATTCCAAGGGTCAAAAACAATATGAGCTCTGAAAAATGGGGGATTTGGAGGCACATAACTTCCTGGGTTTCTTAGTGTTGGCAATGGTGATACACTAATCTGAAGGCAGTAGGATAAACTTGTTCATTGTTGAGTGTCCTTTATGAAGTTTTATGATTAAATGTAAATTATCTTTTTGTCTACATCTGGTTAAAATATTGCTTCCCAACCCCATTCACAGTGCAGTGTGAAATGATTACAATATATGGAGTCTAGAGACTATAAAGATTGACAACAGCCTATCTGTGTTTCCTTCTCCTATGGTGCTGTGGGTCCTACAATACATTCTCTCTCACCATGTGTAGGGATAACTGCATAAATACATAAGGGATTACCAGGAGTGGGCTTTACAATACTTTGAAACTGCCAAAAACTTAGTAATGAATGGGATTTCCTCTCATTTCCTAGTTCATTTCTTTGATTAGGGATTAGAACTCTCTCTGGTCATTTTTGTATATGATGTATTGCAGCAGAGAGAGCAGGCAAGCATCAAGTTTGGGTGACTGGGTTTTAAAGTAGATTAGGTTACAGGAGCCAGAGATTTAATATATACAAAGAAAAAAGGTTGTAAAAGGGGGACCATTTGGTTAACCATGTCAAACTGGAAGCCTGCCTCTTGAGAGATATGGTCTAAACAGAGCAGTGGTACCTATGGACATAGGATAGAAGTGAGATCTGGGTGGAATAATTGTGTAGCTTTTCTAGACAAGATGGTCCAGATATTGTATTTTAATCACCTATGAAGTAATTTTTTAAATAAAACTAAAATTTATTTTTTAATAAAAATATATCATGTGCAATGTGCAAACAGGTTTAGACAAGACTCTAACTGTGGAATTATCTTGAGAAGTTTGGAACCCAGTGCATGACTCTGCACTAGAATCATCCTCCCAGGATTCTTTAAGAGCAGTTCAAAAAAAAAAAAAAAAGAGCAGTTCAGTCTGGGGCAAGGTGTGTATGCTTTTAAGGTATTCACAAGTATGGATATGTTGCTTACAAATGACAACAATTAAGGATGAGACAAGTCATTACAAATTAGCCTGAGACACTTTAAGGAGCCTTAAGGTGACAGCTCTTCCTACCCATTCACTGGAGCCAGGGAGCATGTTGCAATAAGAACTAGAAATCCCTGGGCATACGATAGCACTACTCCAGGCTTTGAGATAGACCATTTGTTCCCAACTCTTTTAATTTAGTCCCTTTGCATTATGTAAATGATGTAAGCAAGTGTTAATGGTATTTTTAATAGAATTGATTCAGAAGCATTATAAGCCAAATGAGATACTTAGGGATGAGTCACAGCAATTTAATAGGCTCAGGTACTGGTCGTTTATTTTCCAGAACTGTGCTGTCCATTTCAATGGAAAGTGCCTCAGAGAATAACAATTTGTAAGTCCTTTTCTTTATCATTTTTTCCCTTCTAATGTGCGTGTGTGTGTGTGTGTGAAGACTAACACATAGTACCTTGGAAATGAGCTTTTTTTGGAAATTATCATCCCTGTCAGTTTCAACCCTGGGTGTTCATAAGAAGGGTCTTGGATGTATCTTTATCCTGTGTCTAGCACAGTGTCTGGCACATAGTTGGTGCCCATTAAATATCTTTCTATCTTTTTGTTGAAAGATAGTGAAAAATAAAACAAAACATTGACTGAATGCCAAGGACTTAGTCCAAGAAGCTAGGGGAAAACAGTCTGAAACCCAGTTTCTAGATGGCAGGTCAAGAGGCAAGGATGCAAAGTTTTGACACCAGTAAGGTGGACTAGAGAATGTTTAAAGTGGAAAATAGAGTTTCTTATATTTTCCTTGCCAAGGGACATAGCTTATATACAGGATAGTGCTGAACCTAGCAACTGGGAGAATTAAGCACCTCACTCAAGTTTAGAACAAGAGGAGTTGGGGCTTACCATTATATAAGATTAGGACTTGGTTTACAAGAGACACTGATGTATAGAACAGTCTTATGGACTCTGTGAGAGAGGGAGAGGGTGGGAAGATTTGGGAGAATGGCATTGAAACATGTAAAATATCATGTATGAAACGAGTTGCCAGTCCAGGTTCGATGCACGATACTGGATGCTTGGGGCTGGTGCACTGGGACGACCCAGAGGGATGGAATGGGGAGGGAGGAGGGAGGAGGGTTCAGGATGGGGAACACATGTATACCTGTGGCGGATTCATTTTGATATTTGGCAAAACTAATACAGTTATGTAAAGTTTAAAAATAAAATAAAATTTAAAAAAAAACAACAACAAGATATTCCTAAGTGAAAAGTCTACCCTAGACAGTACTTTTTTAAAGTTTTGAGTCAATCTCAAACCTACAGAAAAGTTTCAAGTACTGTATGAAGGACTTTGGTGTTCTTGCACTATTCAAGAGTTAAGTTGCTAATCTCATGACCCATCAACTGTGAATATTTTAGTGTGTATTTCCTACCACCAGAATATTTTCCTACAATAACCACAATAAAATCATCAAAATCAGAAACTTGACATTTGTATATGACTACCAAATAATCCTCAGATCTCATTCAAGTTTTATAGGTTTTCTGAGTAATGTCATTTCAGAAGCACATCTTACATTTAGTTTTCATGAATCTTTAGTCCCCTAAGATCCAAAAGAGTTACCTTTTTCCTTGGTTTTCATGACCTTAACAATTTTGAAGATTACAGGCCTCTTAATTTGTAAAATGTCCCTCTGTTCAAGTTTGTCTGATGTTTGCTCACAAATGGATTCAAGTTACGCAAATTTGGCAGGAATATCATAACAGTGATGCTGCATTCTTTCATTGTATCTTATTAGGTAAATTTTGATTTGTCTAGCTACTGATGCTATTACTTTGATTGTTTGATAAAGATGGTATCCGCCAGGCTTCTCTACAGTAATGTTACTCTTTTTCCCTTTGTAATTAGTAATTGTTTGTTAGAGATGATACTTTGCAACTATGTAAATATTCTAGTCTTTGTAAGGCTTCCTATTCATTCATTTATCCATCACACTTTCAGTTTATTCATTTATTTACTTATATCAGTATGAATTCATTGTTTTCTATTCAACTGGCTATAATTTGTAATTGCCATTATTTATTTTGATGTTTGAATTGTTCCAGATTTGTTCAGTGGGAGCCCCTCAAGCCAGCTCCTATGTCCTTTTTTGACATATCACCATCTGTTTTGAACACTCTTGCTTTCTGGTACAAAAAGGTGTTCCAACCTTACAGGGAACTTTTTTTGCCCTAGTTATGGAGACGAGCCATTTCTCCAAGGCCAAGTTCCACTTAGTGGTATTTAGAAAACAACTTCTGTGTGCATAGTTATTGGGATGTCACTGTTCCCATGCCTTCTCATTTGTATTTGTTTCTCTATATATTCATATTTATATGTCTTTCAGTCCATTTATCTAATTCTACCAGCTTTGACATCTCCTGCCTTTCACCCCAAATGTAGATGTTCTTCTCATTGTACTGAGTTCTGACTCCTGATGCCAGACCACTGAAGCCATTGCCTTCTGCATGGTTGTCATTATAAATTGCTCGGGCTTTTGCATCCCACTCTGGGCCATATCTCCTCTATCCTGGTTAGGAAATTTACTGTACTCAATTCCACTTCATGGCTTTAAAGCTGAATTGTTCTAGGAGGGAATGTAAGAGAAGAGAGAAGGAGGGTGGAGAGAGAATGAGATAGAGAGAGAGGAAGGAAGAGGGAGAAAAGGAGGAAGAGGAAAGAAAAGGAGGAGAAAGAAGAGAAAAGAGGAAGTACAGACTTTATATTAAAATAAACAAATAACCTTTCCCATGAGCAAAAGGTCCTTGTTGTTGTTCAGTCGCTCAGTCACATCTGACTCTTTGTGACCCCATGGACTGTAGCACATCAGGCTTCCGTGTCCTTCATTATCTCCTGGAATTTGCTCAAATTCATGTCCATTGAATTGGTGATGCTATTTAACCATCTCATCCTCTGCTGCCCTCTTCTCCTCTTGCCCTCAATCTTTCCCAGCATCGGGATCTTTCCCAGTGAGTCAGCTTTTCGCATCAGGTGGCCAAAATATCCATTACATACTTTTGATCCAATTTATATATTTAAAAATAGAGACTCACAATCTCATCAGGATTTGAGGGCTACCAATCTGTTTGGGGTTTCAACTGGTAGATTATGGGGCTTGGATTTGTTGTCCTTGCCGTGTTTGAGTGAGATCCACAGTTTTCAAACTATGTTCTCTGTAGGCTTAGGTTCTTTGGATACGTCTCAGGGCTGCTCTGGGAGGGTAGGTGGGAGAAGTGTGGTGTCTCAGTGGCTTGACTTTGTTTCCCATCCTACTTCAACCAGAAAATTCTGTTTGCAACAGTTCTATGTATCAGGTTTCACATAAGACTCCAGCTGAAAAAAATTCAAATGCTAAAAATGTTTGAAAATCGGAGTTAGTTGATCTCTCTGAGAATGTCAGCTGGGAGTTATAAAAATTAACTTTTGTAATTTTTATTTAAGTGTACATCTTTTCTTCATGAATCTGAGCAGTGGATAATTTTGTCATTAAAAATGTTTTTATTGTAAATGAAATACATGATTCTTTTATATTGTTCTCAAAATATGGAAAATGGAAAACCATTATCTCCTTACTTTTTCTGCCTCTGGTACAATATAAAAAAGCCATTCAACATTTTGAAATATTCTTTTCCACTCTTTTTGTTTTGCTTTACTATAATTTTTTAAAGTACTTGGAAGCATATATTATATATAACATACTCTTAGTTTTCTAGACATAGAATTTCTGGGATCTCAGTTTCAACGAAGGATAAAACAACAGGGGCTTTCTTTCTTTCTAATATAAATTTCCTACAGTATTAGAAGCTGGGGATACATTCCCTGTCCTCATTAAATTTGCAGTCTAGTTGGAAAAGAGACTAAACAATCTTAAGTGTGAGAGGTATTAGAAAGAAACACAGAACACTGTGAGATCATAAGATGGGCAGAGTGCACTTTTTGGATACACAGAAAAAATATTAGGCTTCCCTGGTGGCTCAGTGGTAAAGAATCTGCCTGCTAGCAGGAGTTGTGGGCTTGATTCCTGGGTTGGGAAGATCCCCTGGAGGAGGAAATGGCAACCCACTCCAATATTCTTGCCTGGAGAATTCCATGGACAGAAGACCCTGGCTGGCTACGGTCCATGGAGTTGCAAAAGAGTTGGACATGACTTAGTGACTAAATAGCAATGGGATGGGTTTCCTGCCATTAGCAATGCAAAGAATCCCCCCTGATATACTCACCACCCAAAATAAACCAATACCAACAATTTAGTTGTTTTATATCAGCCGTTCATCAAATGATGTATTTTAACAAAGTTGAAATCATAAATGTATGTTGAATTGATTTAAGATGTCATCCCAAGAAACACTAGCACAGGGGAGAAGATAGCAAGGGAAGGAATGCAATAAGATGTATGTTACAAGATAGTTACCAGTGTAGGCACATGGGGCTTAATCCTTGGTGAGTAATCTATGGGAAATAGTATAGAACATACTTCAGTGTCTTCCTCCCTTAGTGGTGAAGAAGCTGGGGTATTTATCTAACAATTCCTTACTCATCATCGGTTGAAAACTACTTTGGGGCATTACCTCTCTTGTACTTTTGTTTGTCCTCCATGTGAGTTAACTGTGATCCTGTGTCCAGAAATATAGACCCCAGTCAAAGTTTCAGGTATTCCCCAGTAACGTGCTTTAGTGAGTGCAGGTGGGTAGAAAGGCTCTACCAACATCAATGACCATTTCTCACTCCCATCTTACTCAGCCTTTCAGTATAATTCAACAATTCAGTATAAAACAAGGATGCACCACCTTCTAAAAAAGTTTAGCAGTACCATCTTTTCCTTCCTCACTGGTTACTCTTTCTAAGTCTCCCAGGTTGATTCATCTATACACTTTCTCTCACTTATTTAATTTCCTTTACTGCTTCATTGAACTCCAGACCAATATATACACCTGCCTACTTCACTGGCATATCTAGTAGGCATCTCAAAATGTTTAAAATGAAAGTGAACTCTTGTTTTTTCATCAAACCTTCTTCATTTACCTATGTTTTACATTTCATAAAATGTCCACCCTTTCTCTAGTTGCCAAAACATTTATGAACAATTCTTGATTCCCTTTCCCTCACCTTCCACATCTGACTTTATCAGTAAGTTCTCTTGTCTTCATCACAAATATAAAAACTGTAAATACACCAGTTTCCCCATATCCATCTCTGTCATCTTAGCATAAGACATTATCATCTTTCCAAATTTACTTGCAATGGCTTCCTAATTGGTTTGTAGATCCCTCCACCCTTGGACCTTTATAATTCATTCTATACACAGTAAACTAAGTGATATTTTAAAATCATCTTGCTTCCTTCTTAAAATCTCTGACAGTTTCCCACAATAGTTGAACATAAAAACAGCACAATAATCTTGTCCTTTCTTACCACTCTGACTCATTTCCTACCTCTTTCCTCTGATTTCTGCACACTAACGACTTGCCTTCTTCTTTTCTTAGTCATTCTTAACAGGAAAGTACCACATCTTGGGGCATTTTTAAGTTTGTGGTTGCTTCTTTGCTCATTGTGATATTTGGTAGTGTGTGGAGGTCAGTGATGTAAGATGTCCTGCAGTGTGCTGGATAGCCCATGAAATGAGTACAGTTCTGCCTCCCGCATGACTTCCAAATATCCTACCAGACATTCATGTAGGTGAGACAAGTGTTCTTAAAATCATTGGGACCTAAAGCCTAATTCCACTTTATATATAAACACATAATTTATTATACCCTGAAATTTCTAGGAATGCATCCACATTGTAACTTGAGAAAAGATTGTAATTTGTTTTGTTAGAACTCTATCAAGACTTGCTCACTGTTTCAGAAAATCATGTCACCAATGGCAACGCCATTTGTGGTATATGAGTTGCCAATGCAACACACCTGTACCTGAGTCCCTTTGTAGTTGTTGCATTCGTGCTGATTCTAAGTATAGACACAAACATCTGACTACTTCATATGGCTTCTTGTTATTATACCTGAGCATTTTCATCTAGAAATGCATATCATTTTATTATAAATTACCTCTCCATTCTTTTTACTTTATAGTATAGTTATGGAATTATAGTAATATTTTTGGATATTATTTGTGTAAATAGTTTATAACATATATGAATTTGGCTTCAGGAGTAAAGGAACTATTTGTCATAAAAAGAAGACTCTGGAGCTAACTGATTTGAGAACACTGCTCTAAAACTTTAATCTGGATACTATCCCGGCTGTTCAAAATGCTAGTTCCATTTGCTATAGTCTTGAACAATGAGCAAATTTCTCTTTTAGATCTACAGAAGGAGAGTAGGGTGGTATACCAGCTCCTGAGCAAATTTTAATATCTATCTGAAATTAGTCTGGTAGAGCCATACATATGGCAGAGATGATTAGCCAATTGCCAAAACTTCTGCTCTTCATTAGGTAGACCACATTCCCTATTATGTTTGTCATTAAATGTAGAAGAAATTGAAAAAAAATTGTTTCTGCATGTGCATTTTCAGAGTTCTTTTTGTCTGTGTATAAAACTTACTTCAGAGGATCAGACCTTCTGAGGTACAGTGTGCATTGACATTTCCCTCCTTCTTCCATCCTTTTTTTCCTGTGAGTTGCTCTCATGAAAAGAATTTAGAAAGGTTTTAAGGTAGAAGGGGGTGTGATGAGTACCAATGGAAGCAGTAGGATAGAGGTGATGACTCCTTATGTTTATTTTATTGTTTTGTTTTCAACTCTTACTTAAAATTGGGGGCTTCCCTGGTGGCTCAGAAGGCAAAGAATCTGCCTTCTCCAATGCAGGAGACCCATGTTTGATCCTTGGGTCAGAAAGATCTCCTAGAGAAGAGAATGGCAACCCATTCCAGTATTCTTGTCTGGGGAATTCTATGGACAGAGGAGCCTGGTGGTCTGTAGTCCATGGGGTTGCAAAGAGTCAGACACGGCTCAGCAACTAACCCTTTCTAAAGCTGGGTCACACTTAGAGTAATGGTGTAAAAAGTAAGATATAATTAATTTTCTTCCTTTTTTACAGATAATCTCTTTTTGTAAGATAAAATCAGAGTAGTGTTTCTCAGTTCAAATCTGTTTTCCTTATACTTTGTATTTCTCTGAGATTTTGGCATTTAGCTGCCCATAAGACACTATTTTCAGTATTGAAGTTTTTGCCCTTGGGAAGGGAATGTTTTCGTATGTATTTTAGAGATTTTGAGAATGACTATATTGGAAGCTAATGGTGTGGAACATTTTAAAATCAAGAGCAATGGTATTTATTTACATACCAGATAATAGCCTGTATAGCTGTACAGGCTGATGGTGATCCATGGAGAAATGGTAATGGACAGAAGAAAATATTATAAGTGCTTCGTTGTAGGTAAAGGACACACTTAATAATACACAGACAAAGAAGATGAAGAAGCATGTTGCCTTTTGATGGGGAAAACCTCAGTGGACTTCAAGTTTTCCCACAATGATGACCCAATGAGACTACCCGACTAGGATGAAGACACTATCACTTGGGGGGGGTAAGCTCTCCTTACCATTCTTATTATGATTTTTCTACCCTCCTGCTCATTCTCCACTCCTCAGGGTGCTTGGGGCTGGTGCACTGGATGACCCAAAGGGATGGGATGGGGAGGGAGGTAGGAGGGGGTTCAGGATGGAGAACACATGTACACCCGTGGCAGATTCATTTCAATGGATGAATGTGAGTTTTACATCAGCTTTTTCATTCTCCTCATTCACCCTCCTCAAGAGGCTCTTTAGTTCCTCTTCACTTTCTGCCATTACAGTGGTATCAGCTGCTTATTTGCGGTTGTTGATATTTCTCTTGCTAATCTTGATACCAGCTTGTGATTCATCCAGCCCAGCATTTCACATGAGGTACTCTGCATAGAAATTAAATAAGCAGGGTAACAATATACAGCTTTGATGTACTTTCCCAGTTCTGAACCAGTCTGTTGTTCTGTGTCCAGTTTTGATGCTTCTTGACATGCATGCAGGTTTCTCAGGAGACAGGCAAGGTAGTGTGGTATTCCCATCTCTTTAAAATTTTTGTACAGTTTGTTGTGATCCACACAATCAAAAGCTTTAGTGTACTTAATGAAGCAGAAGTAGATGCTTTTCTGGAATCCCCTTGCTTATTCTATGATCCAATGGTTGTTGGTCTCTGGGTCCCTCTGCCTTTTCTAAATCCAGTTTGTACATATGGAAGTTCTTGGTTCACGTACTGTTGAAGCCTAGCTTGAAGGATTTTCAGCATTACTCTGCTAGCATGTGAACTGAGTGCAATTGTGTGGTAGCTTGAACATCTTTTGGCATTGCCTTTCTTTGGGATTGGAATGAAAACCACACTTTTCCAGTCCTGTGGCTACTGCTGAGTTTTCCAAATTTGCTGGCATATTGAGTGCAACACTTTAACAGTATCATCTTTTAGGACTTGAAATAGTTCAGCTGGAATTTCATCACCTCCACTAGGTTTGTTTGTAATAATGCTTCCTAAGGCCCACTTGACTTCACATTCCAGGATGTCTGGCTCTAGGTGGGTGACCACATCATTGTGCTTATCTGGGTCACTAAGACCTTTTTTTGTACAGTTATTCTGTGTATTTTTTCCACCTCTTCTAAATCTCTTCTGCTTCTGTTAGGTCCTTGCTGTTTTTGTCCTTTATTGTACCCATCTTTGCATGAAATATTCCATTGCTATCTCTAATTTTCTTGAAGAGATCCCTAGTCTTTCCCATTCTACTGTTTTCCTCTATTTTTTGGATTTTTCACTTAAGAAGGCTTTCTTGTCTTTTCTTTCTATTCTCTGGAACTCTGCATTCAGTTGGGTATATCTTTCCCTTTCTCCTTTGCCTTTTTCTTCTCCTCTTTCCTCACATATTTGTAAGACTCCTTCAGACAATTCCTTTGCCTTCTTGAATTTCTTTCTCTTGGGGATTGTTTTGGTCACTTCTTCTTGAAAGTGTTATAAATCCTCACCCATCATTCTTCAGGCACTCTGTGTACCAGGTCTAATCCCTTGAATCTATTAGTCACCAGCACTGTGTAATCACAAAGGATTTTATTTAGGTCATACTTGAATGGTTTAGTGTTTTTGCCTACTTTCTTCAACTTAAGCCTGAATTTTGCAATAAGGAGCTCATGATCTGAGCCACAGTCAGCTCTAAGTCTTGTTTCTGCTGACTGTATTGAGCTTCTCATCTTCAATTTAAAGAATATAGTCAATCTTATTTTGGTATTGACCATCTTGTGATATTCATGTGTAGAGTTGTCTCTTGTGTTGGAATAAGGTGTTTACTATGACCAGTGCATTCTCTTGTCAAAACTGTGTTAACTCTTGCAGAACCTTTTCACATCAAAGTATTCATCAGAATAATTCAGTTAATAAGTAATTCCTATAGATTTCTCATTCTTAAGGAAAAAGTTGAATGGTTAAGAGTGTGCCTTGCAATTGGCTAATCAAATTAAAGATCATATTATTACTTGTTGGGATGCTTGGGTCAAAAGAAACGTCAAAGTAGACTGCTGCTGCTGCTGCTGCATAGCTTCAGTTGTGTCCGACTCTGTGCAACCCCATAGACGGCAGTCCACCAGGCCCCACCGTCCCTGGGATTCTCCAGGCAAGAACACTGGAGTGGGATGCCATTTCCTCCTCCAATGCATGAAAGTGAAAGTGAAGTCGCCCAGTCGTTTCCGACTCTTAGCGACCCCATAGACTGCAGCCTACCAGGCTCCTCCATCCATGAGATTTTCCAGGCAAGAGTACTGGAGTGGGTTGCCATTGCCTTCTCCAGCAAAGTAGACTACTAACAAACAAATACAGTGCTTCAGAATTCAGGAACACATCTCATAAAACTCTGTTTCAAAGACAAGTTATAATTTAGGGCAAAATGCTATGTATTTATGGAGAAGGCGATGGCACCCCACTCCAGTACTCTTGCCTGGAAAATCCCATGGACAGAGGAGCCTGGTAGGCTATAGTCCATGGGGTCATGAAGAGTCAGACACAACTGAGCAACTTCACTTTCACTTTTTACTTTCATGCATTAAAGAAGGAAATGGCAACCCACTCCAATGTTCTTGCCTGGAGAATCCCAGGGACAGGGGAGCCTGGTGGGCTGCCATCTATGGGGTCACACAGAGTTGGACATGACTGAAGAGACTTAGCAGCAGTAGCAGCTATGTATTTATTGAGAACTAGATCAAATATTTCCTCTTCTGCAAAATTTTGATCAGTTTACTTTGGCAGAACTGGTCAATTCTTTTTCTAAAAGTAATTTGTTCATTGATAGTGAGTTATTACTATTAGTATTAGCAGTGACGGTAGTACTATTAATATTTGTAGTGGTAGTCTAGAAGTTATTTGGCAGAGTGTATGTCTTTTTATGTATCCTTATGGCTCAATTCATTGTCAGGCCTATGTAATTGCTCATCAAATGTTCATTCAAACGAATCCCTGCATCCGAGAATCAATGAATGAACCAGTTTTAATGAAGGGTGAATTATGGTTTCCTCTGCATCATGGGTAGAGTAGATCATGACTCCTATAGAAATGGTAGCATTGTGACTTTCCTATTGCAGTAATGAATTTAAATTTTATTGATGGGAAAAATGCAGTCCAGGGATATTCCTCTAGGATTAAACTTTCTGAAAGAGGAATACCACTAAAGATTGGATTTTAAAACATCAACAAAAAAAGTTATGGAAAACTTTTGAAGTGTTAAATGGTCATGAGAACAAAAATTTGGACTGCATTTTAGACTGACTATTTAGCTTTAAAAGCACAACAAATTGGAGAAAGAAAACAGCATTTCCCCCTCCTTGGGGGCCCGCTGCTTTCTGTTGGCAAGTGTCAGCCATTGCGTGGGGAAACACGACTCCAAGTTCATGAGTGCAGAGTCAGAAGGTGTATTTACTTGCCTCTGTATTCCCAGTGCTCCACAGAGATGTTAAAACATATTAGGTTTCTAACAATATTTGTTGAATGAATGGATCAATAAATGAAACATGTTAATCTGACTATGGTTTCATTATAAGCAGATTTGTAGGCACCAAGCCAGTTTCTACTGAAAGTTAGTTATAATAACTCTCATAGTTTCACTCACAACCTTGGCTGTCTGAACTTATTTATTCCTCAAAGACATATTATTTGGAAATGTGAATTCTCCTGGCATGGGTTTCTACTGCAACAAATTCTTCTTGACTCCAGCTGCCTGATGCTGAAGTTTCAAAGTTATTTTGAATGCTTCTCTAGCATTTTGTCCATAGAACTGCTATAGCTGTTTTCACACATAATTACCTTTACAAAAAGCCTTTACCAAATGCAATTTCCCTTTTATGAAATTGTACATATGTGGATTTACTTTTGTACACTTTTCTACAATCAGGAGAATCTTACTTTGATTAGATGCACACCTGTTGGGGATAGTTTGAAAAAGAGGCAGTAAGAAGTTGGGAATTTGAAAAAAAAAAAAAAAAAAAAGAAGTAAAACAGGTGGCAGACCAGGGGGGAGATTTTTAAAATGCAGTTTTAGGAGAGTTAAGGTAGCTGAGGCCAAATTAGAACAGCCTCACATTGGCTGGAAGGCAGAAAGGTGCATGTGTTCTAGTATAGAATCATCAGGCAGAGAGCTTAAGTTCTGCAAGTGGGTAGGACCGAGGCCTGAGAGGTGCCTATTTGATGTGCCTAGCTGCTTAAATGAAAGTTGCTTAGGGCTTTTATCCAGCCAAGTTACTGTAGTATTTTTGGGTTGCCCTGTGACCCAGAAGGAAGGAGCCAAGGAGTCATCCATCTGCCCAGAAAGCCTATAGTATACTATGTATTGGGGAGGGAAGGAATATACTATCTGCCACAAAGTGTGACAAATATACAGGTATGTTGTTGAAAACCTTCAGAAGAGATTTTAGGACACCATCTTCATGTTTGGCTTTCAAGAACCCACAAAAATATACTTATAATGACATAGCTTCATTAAACCTTGGTAGCCCAAACTTATTTTTCCTTTAAAGACTTACTTTTCTTGGAAATGTGGATTCTTCTTGCATAGGCATTTTTGGAGTCTAAATCTTTGATTGGAGGGGGAAAATATAAATGTTTGTGTACTAATGTAAAAATTGCATGAACCACAGATATGCAAAAATATTACTTTCTTTATCTTTCCATAACTAGACTTAATGTTAATCTGCAGTCCCCTTTTCAGTCTGAAGCAGCAAATGTCATTTAGTTACTCAGAGTGGTTTCTCAGTGATTTCAAATTTAAATCCAGTCACCTTCAAGAATTCCCCCCACCCCTTCCAACACTAATTCTTCTTGGGGTTGATGTTAATCATGAATGTACTAGGATGCATTATTTTTGGAGAGAGGGCATACATTCCTCCATATTGATTTGCCCTGTGCTGACATTGTAGGCTTTGATTGTCTGAATGGCTGGAACATGAGGACCCTCCAAACTGTTATTTTAGGAGGGAGCAGCATCCCCTTTTCAGACTGAAATTGTATAATCTATACTTTGGCAACTTACTCTTCCAATAAGCACCAGAATCTTCTCTGTCTATTAATTTTGTATTACATTTAGGATTTTTTTGGCCACATGAAAAAATACTTGGTAGTCTGATTCCAACAATACCCTTGAGGACTTCTATGAAAAGGCAGAAAACCTGTTTTGAATTCATTCTTCTTTCTTCCCTCCCTCCCTTCCTTCCTTCCTTCTATCCAATGTCTATTGAGTGCCAGGTACTTACCAGGCACTGGTAGTAGAAGATTCCTTCTCTGAAGAATTTCATTTTCCAGTAAAAAAGCAGGAATTTTACTTTCTAGTAGGATGTGAGAACCAAAATAATTTGCTTCCTACTTCCGCCCACCCCCACCATCCCCAACATACACACACAAAGCTTGGATATTGGAAGCTTGGAAATTTACTTTCACTCAAAATGTTCTGTCTATATGAACATCACTTTATTATTTCATGAAACCTTTGCCCAGATTTATGGCTTTAACTCTTCAATGGAAAGTTTCAATAAACAGTTTGAACCCTCAAGTTCTTTGAACCTCTTGCCTCAAAAAATCTTATCTTACTGTTTCATGGTCCTGACCCAGTTGTAACCAATCCCCCATCTCCAACCTCACCCCTCCAAATTAAAAGACAACTTTAAACTAAGCTTCCAATTCTCAACAAGCTGCGAGCTTGCCTCCCTGAGATACTGTTGAAGCACTGTCATGGTAGTGTCTTGTCTTCCATGATAAGTGACAAACTCAGCTTTGCCTCAACAAGCCATCAACAGGCTGTGTTGTTGGTATTCAGGGAGCCAGCACTTGACAGTGTTATCATCATAACTAGTAGTTAGCCCTGTTTGGAAGAGAAGGCATATTTAGTACATATAATTAACTCAACTTTCTGTGAAGAATTATTTTAAATGTATATTTATGCATGATCCAAAGTTAGGCCTTTCATTGCTGCTTTACGATATGGTTGGATACCCAAGAGAAGTTACTTCTCAATGGATGTTAAAAAACATCCATTGTTCTTTGTTCATCAACATGGTAGGGTTTACATAATGTAGGTTCTACTACTACCTCAGGTATTGAGGTTAAGTCCCCTGGATAATCCCAAATGCTGAGTATCCCTCACCTGCGCTAGATTCATGCTCAACTTCAGTCACCTGCTACTGTGGTTAGGTTCATAAACTGCCTGACACAGGAGGCGCTATTTTAAAACATTCTTTATTTTTGACTAAGCATAGTCCCTTCTATCTACATTGTCCCTTCATAAAATCCTAACCCAGGCTTTATGATCTGAATGTACTTCCCTAAAAATTTATATGTTGAAATCCTAACCCCCAAGGTGAAGGAAGCTCAGCTGGTAAAGAATCTGCCTGCAATGCAAGAGACCCCAGTTTGATTCTTGGGTCAGGAAGATCTGCTGGAGAAGGGATAGGCTACCCACTACAGTATTCTTGGGCTTCCCTGATGGCTCAGATGGTAAAAAATCTACCTGCAATGTGGAAGATCTGGGTTTGATCCCCGTGTTGAGAAGAACCCCTGAAGAAGGGAATAGCTACCCATTCAAGTATTCTGGCCTGGAGAATTCCATGGACAGAGGAGCCTGGCAGGCTACAGTCCGTGGGGCCACAAAGAGTTGGACATGACTTAACAACTTTCACAAGTTGAAGGTATTAGGAGGATGGCCCTTTAGGAGGTGATTAGGTCCTAAGAGCAGAGCCCACATGAATGGGATTAGTGCCTTTACTAAAGAGGCTCAGATTGCTTGCTTGCACCTCTGCCATGTGAGGATATAAGGCAAAGTATGACCTGGAAGTCTGCGATGGCACTCTGATCTTGGACTTTCAACTTCCAGACCTATGAGAAATAAATTTATTTTGTTTATAAGCCACCCAATCTGTGGTATTTTGTTATTGTAGCCTGAATGCACTAAGAGATGACCTTGGCTGAATAATAAATACAGTCCCTAAAATTCCTTTCATAAGCATATGTAAGGTCTCCATTGGCTAGCGTTCTTAGTTGTAAGCAACAGAATCTGACCTAGCAAGTTTACTTGGCAAGGGATTTATGATAGTTCACAGAATTATTGGGAGAGCTAAGAGTACAGACTCTAGGCTGAGTTTCTGGGAACAATGCCCAGAACCACACTGAAAACTGGCTTACTAAGGAAGCTGTTATTGCCATTGGCCTTGGAACCTAATGCCTTTGCCATAATCACGAAGATGTTCCATTGGACAAGTTCTCCCATTGCTGCTGGCCTCCAAAGAACCAGACACTCCTGCCACTATGCTGTTTGAAAGTGGTTTTCAAAGTGTGGTACCTGGAAGCAGCATTGGCATCACCTGGTAACTTGGTTAAAAATGCAAATTCTCAGAGCCTATCCCAAAGCTATTGAATTAATGCTATGGGAGTGAGGCCTGCTGATTTGTGTTTGTGATGCAGGCAAAAGTTTGAAAACTACTGCTATATGAGATGGTTCACTTTATTACTATAAATCTTGTACACATATAGATATATCTGGTTGGCAGAATGTAGGTCATATGAGAAACTCTGGCTACAAAGGATACTAAAGGAGTCTACAACTATATTTCTCAAAATTCAAGATATCCATGTGTATATACATACGAATCAACTGGAGATCTTGTTAAAATGCAGGTTCTAATCAAGTGCGTTAGTCACTGAGTCACGTCCAACTCTTTGCAGCCCCATGGACTGGGGCCTGCCAAGTTCCTTTGTCCATAGAATTCTCCAGGCAGAGGATCTTCCTAACCCAGGGATCAAACTCAGGACTCCTACATTGCAGGCAAATTCTTTACCATCTAAGATACCAGGGAATTTAGTAGGTCCAGTAGTCACTGCCAAAAAGACCATAGATGATGGTTCTGCTCCATGAACCACGATTTGAGTAGAAAAGTCTGTGGTACAGAAATATGTGCTGGAAAGGCAGGCAGGGGGATTATGACTAATTCAACATGCCATATCTTCTATTTACCCACTTTTTAAATAAAAAATCATAACCTTTAAATTTGCAAGCGAAAGACATCCTTCTCATGGGGAGAAGTCTGCCGAGTCTTCATGTATTTTTCTTGTCAACTGCCTTTAGAAAGCAATGGCACCCCACTCCAGTACTCTTGCCTGGAAAATCCCATGGATGGAGGAGCCTGGTAGGCTGCAGTCCGTGGGGTCACTAAGAGTTGGACATGACTGAGTGACTTCACTTTCACTTTTCACTTTCATGCATTGGAGAAGGAAATGACAAACCACTCCAGTGTTCTTGCCTGGAGAATCCCAGGGACGGGGGAGCCTGGTGAGCTGCCGTCTATGGGGTCACACAGAGTTGGACACGACTGAAGTGACTTAGCAGCAGCAGCAGCAGCAGCAGCAGCAGCCTTTACTTGACTAAGAAATCCACATCACTTTTCTTGGAAAACTTTGGTGTGTTTCAGTATTTTCAGAAAGAAGTTGGGTTTTCCTTAAAGCTTGAAGTGATTTGTACATGCTCAGTAGACAGTTCCTTAACTTTTTCTTTGAATCAATTCAGTCTTATAAGACTACCCTTCAATCAAAAAATAAACCCTATAAACTCAACAATATGCCCTCACAAGGCTTTATTTGCTCCTGCCACTGTTGAGTGCCCATCTACCAAGAAAACCTAAAGTTGAGCCCTGATATGGAAACAATTCCTGGAGGACTAATCTGGCTATCTGGTAGCCAGTTTATTACATTTAGTCCCTCCCCTCATGGCTAAATCAGTGCTTTGTTTCTATAGGAAAAGTCTCAAATTACAGGAAGAGTTTTGCCTTTCTTGCCTGGACACCCTGGCCAGCATAACTATCCCAACAGGGCCTCCATCTAGAGAACACATTTTACAGCAAAGGTCTTCTGATGTACCCATTATCCAAAAGAATGACTGTGTATGCTTTTGAGAGCTGTGTCTGCTGCCTGGCCCTTCATGTTTCTGAACCAGATAACAGAGAAAGGAGTCATTATTCTGATTGAGACAGATGTGCCAATTACTAGGATTAAATTGGGTTGCTGCTACACAATAAAGACAAAGAAAATTATATTTGGAACCCAGAGGACTCACTAAGGTATCTCTTAATATTTTCTCTTGCTCAGTAGTCCTCGTCAATAGAAACCCAATAAAGAGAAAGTAACTAAAGGCTCATATCCCTCCACCATGGAGTAATGATTTGAGTCACCTTACTGTCTGAAAAGCCAGTATTGACCTAGGTCAATAGGTATTGACCTAGGGCAAGAATGGATAGTGTCAGCTCTGATTACTAACAGAGACCTTGTGACCAGCTTTAGAAGAGGAACTGTAGTTATTCTATTTTATGTTAATTAATTGCATATGTTTCTCTTCCTTTACTCCTTCCCTACTATCCTTTATGGAAAAAACAACCAATGATGGCTCATGATTTAGGTTTCAGGTAGGAACATGGTCATGATGACTATCTGATGGAGTTAGTTGGAGGAATAAATCTCTTGCCTGGACAAGGGATCAAAGTGAACATTAAGGAATGAAAGTGATTGACTTTTGCTGGTTATCTTCTGCTTACTACTCCAGGTCAACTTCACACTTCTTCCACCTCTGCGCCAGTGACTGGGATGAACATAACCATCTTCCTTCCCTTCTGCTTTCTGTTTGTTTGAATAAGGGGGTGGGGGGGCACCAGCATGAGTTCTGAGAGAGGACAACACATTTAGGGAACCTGTTTTCCTGGTTTCCTGTGGGCTTGCTGGGTACTGACCGCTTCCATAAGCTGAAGGCCTCCGTCAGATGGCCCTTTCCACACCACTCTCCCTGCCTCCATGGTCTCTCCTTGAACCTTCAGTCCCAGGTGGTAATGACACCCACTCTCTACTCCTAGCTCTGGAATACCACATGCTGCCTTGTATTTTTTAATACCTTCCCTACTCCATTTGTAACTATTCCTTTGCTAAACTCTCCTCAAATCATCCATGTTGAGAGTGAAATATAAGTCCTGTCAGGACCATTTTTGATTCTTGGCTGAGTTTTGGCAGCCTCTGCCCTACAGTGAAAAAGATTTAGATCCTAGTAATTCCTTTTGTGGCTGCGGAATAGTTAACTTTTACTTTCAAATTATTCCAGATAATATTAAGATGTGTAGAAGTTATCCTTTTAAACATTCTATTATTTTGGCATGAATTAAGTTGTATGAAGTTAGCTTTCAGTAGATTGAAACAAGTTTGCTAAGTCACTTCAGTCGTGTCCGACTCTGTGCGACCCCATAGATGGCAGCCCACCAGGCTTCCCCATCCCTGGGATTCTCCAGGCAAGAACACTGGAGTGGGTTGCCATTTCCTTCTCCAATGCATGAAAGTGAAAAGTGAAAGTGAAGTCGCTCAGTTGTGTCCGACCCTCAGCGACCCCATGGACTACAGCCTTCCAGGTTCCTCCCTCCATGGGATTTTCCAGGCAAGAGTACTGGAGTGGGGTGCCATTGCCTTCTCCCATTGAAACAAGTGGAGAGCCTCTAACACCAAGAGCACACAGACAGCAGAGATGAGTCCTATTTGGTGCGCATTGAATGATTTTACACATTCTGCTAAGCAGAGGTTTTCACTTTATGTTAATATATTTCATCTTCAGATGTCAATTGTAAGGGGGAGAGGGGTAACAAGTTTTCTATATAGTTTTTTTTCCATCAGATTATGTATTTTTGTTCTTAAATCCAAAATTTTATTTTGGTTAGGAAATGAGTTGTAATTACATATTTATTTGTGACTTGCTACAAAACTAGATTGAGTTTCCTGAGAGAATAGTAATCATATCTATTTTGCTTATATCTGTATACACCCGTAGAAAACAGTAACACAATAAATCTTTGTTGAGAATGTGAATTAAACTAATTATTTGAATAAAAAGTAAAAGGTCTAGGGGCTGCAATTTGGTTAACATTACCAAGTGAGTTTGTGATACAAGTATTGATGTGGCTGATTTTCAGAATACCTATAGTGTTTTCCACCACAAATTCAATATTTCCAGTTTTTTATATATATATATATATATATATATATACATATATATATGTGTATATATATATATATATATAGTCTTGGGTACCACAATTAAAAGTATAAGAACTTATTTTTTCACTAAGAATAAAATGGCTCTAAAATAAGTCCACAGATTTGTATCCTTGCTTTAAAGCTTGAATAAGTAATGAATAAATGAAAATGACAACAGATATTTACCTTAAGAGGAAAACGTATAGGAAAGATATGTTGCAGTATTGTGACCTGGGAAATGTGGAGGAATGAGGGCATCATATTTGTTAGTGACAATTTTTTAGGGTGAACCCCTCAGAGGATATTTCATGCAGCTCATTTATCCACTCATTCAGTTTTACTTGTTTTTATGGTTAGTATATACTGTTTATGAGCCCCCGCGTGCCAGACATTGTTTCAGGTACCAGGCATACATCAGTCAACACAACAGATAGAGTCTTTCTTTCACTTAGTGTCTAGTCTGGAGAGACTTTTTTAGACTTAAAACAATGTTTCCTATGCTACCTCTGTTTTGTCTGAATAGGTTGATTGATTGTGGCTTCTGCTGAGAAGCAAAGGCTAACTATTCCTTTGTTGGGATGAGAGAGAAAAAGGAAATAGTTTCAGTTTAAAGACAAAGCTTGATTCTAGAAGCATCAGTATAGACTTGATTTGTGAAGCCCTGTGAGCAAATGAGAAAACTGGGTGGGCAGAATATTGTGGTTTCTTAGTTGAGTAGAAACACTGAGATTATTTTAGTCAGGGTTTATTGAAGAGGAATTATATCAGAGTTAGTGAGATCATAAAGGAAAGATGTTAAATTATTAAGAAAATGAATGAGATTTTTTATCTTAGATTTACATATGAACTGAATGAATCTTGAACAGAAGATTAAAAAAAGGAATCTGTCAGTGATTTGGATATAGGATATAATGATATGAAGGAGTCAAGTGTACTAAAATCTCATTTGTTCTTCATTGTTTTGATATTTCTCCCTTCAGGTGGCATAGCCTAATTTCCCTCTCTCTGAATCTTTGAATGTAGTTGGATTTAGTGACTCACATTTAATACATTAAATAAAGTGGAAGTGATGCTGTGCAACTTCCAATCAATACTTGTTCACAAAGGCACTGTGAATTCCTCCCTGCTTTCTTTTTCTTTTTGGATCTCCTACTTTTCAGCATTCTTGCCTGGAGAATCCCATGGACAGAGGAGCCTGGAGGGCTATGATCCATTGGGTCAAAAAGAGACATGACTGAAGCGACTCAGTACTCATGCCTGCTCTGGGGGCAGCTACCTGCCATTTGGTGAGAATGTTTATGCAGCTGTATGAGAGGTCCATGTAGGTATGTATGAAGGTACACATCAACAATCTATAATAAACAGGCCTCCAACCAATACCAGTCATGCATCTGAGCCATGTGAAGAATGGATTCTTTATACCTTGTCAATCTTTCAGATAATTGCAGCCTCAGCTGACAACTTGACTGCAGCTTTATGAGAGCCCCTGTGCCAGAACCACCTAGCTAAGATGTTCCTAGATTTCTGACCACAGAAATCTGTGTAAGATAATGCACGTTTAATGTTTTAAGCTGCTAAATTTTAGGGTAATTTGAATCACAGCAGTAGATAAACAGGAAGAAATACAAATATATGGGCTTATATTTGAATAGTGTGAGTGCCTCCACATCGGAGCAGTTTCAAGATATAATTTGCAAGACTCAGTACCTCAACCTTGGGATAAAAGCAAAGCAGTGGGACTGACCATTACTATGGATAAAGGTAGAAGAACAAATGTGTAAAGCAGTTCAGATTATCATGAAGTAACAAGAAGGGAAGGATCTCAGCTAAAGAGAGAGAAAAATCTTCTTTCTCCTAGTAAAGCAAATGACAGTTGGGAATTTATATATATATAAAGTAGATCTGGGGCTAAATCTCAGTATCCTGTGGTACCAAATGTAGATTTTCATGAGTGAGAAGTTTACTTTTGTTGAGTTGGCCAGGGAAGGGAAAGAAGAAGAAAGGAAAAGCAGGAATTAATTGTTCTGGTTTTGGAAAAAGAGTTTACTGCTTTATCAATCCATCTGTTCCTTGATGGTCATCCTAATACCCTGAAGCCATGACTGGTGCCTCACTTGCCCTCTTATCTCTAGCTCTTACACAGTATTTTGCACCAAGAAAGTACCAATACATATATATTTATGGAAACAGTCAATGAGTAAATTAAAGAGAGGAGAATGAAGAAGCAGAAAAGGAGATGGAAAGATGAAAAGATGAGGTAAGTGTAAGGAAATGAAGGGGAGAAGAAAAACGGAAGAGAGAAAGAGGAAAAGGAAAAGAGACAAGGTGAAAGGGGGAAATCAGAAGGGGAAAGGAAGAAAAAAAGAGAAAGGGAGATAGTGTATGGTGCTGCTGTATTGGACCACGAGCTGGAAGGTGAGGCTGGAGCCTGTCTCCTAGATTGCCACATCCAGGACACAGGCTCCAGCCTGTGTTTCGGTGCTACATCAGGCTCCTACTCTGTCATCCCGATGGCAGCTACCACAATCCCCTCACCCCATTCATTGTTGGGACATGTTTTTTTTATACAGTGCCTATAATTTCTATGACTTGACCCTCAAACAAAAAATTAGAAAAAAAAAAAATCTTATTTGTGTGATTCAGAATTTTGAGACCTTTTTTGATCAGATTCTAACAAAAATTACCATATAGAGAGCACTGTTGATTTCTTGTGATGTATTTCCATAAAAGTTACCCTAGAGATTTAAAAAATACAGGTTCCTAGGCTTAAAAACTATGGAACCATAGTCATCTGTTCATAAAGTTCTCCAAATACATCAGTCTCTTTTTACTGTCCATAGGAATTCCCCTGCTAAAATATCTTGCTTCAAAATCTCAACCCAGTTATCTTAGTTCAAACCAAGTGCCCCAGTCCCAATTATTGGCCAAAAAATGTACTTTTATGCCAGTGTTTCTTAAATTATCTGTGTTGAAGGACCATTTTTTTTTTTTTTAAGTTCCAAACTGTCACAGACCAATTTTTTTAAGTATAAAATACCTGTACAATTGAATTAATAGAAAAATGAATTTAAAAGATATACAAAACAATACCTGTCATTTTTTAAAAAAAATTATTAAGTTCAACAGACATAAGGTACTCTGTAAACTGCTATACAAGTTTCTAAATACTTACTCTGAATTTCTGTGTTAATCTCATTGGGAAATGGGGCTGTAATGGAGGGCCTCCTTTGGGATTTTTCTTCCTAGTTGAACAATTCTAACCATTTCTCTTCTACCTAGCAACAGTTACTATGTTAGTGCACTTTCTGGGACAAGTGAAGTTTATATTCTCCAAAAATCCTGCATACAACTCTCATGGACATACATGGGAAGACCAAATGTTTGGGCCCTACTTATTATCTGTCTGCCACTAAGTCCCCTCTCTCTGCCTGACACTAGCTTCCTGTTCCCAAGCCAATCTGTAATCCATTCCAAGAGTTCTTCCCCCAAGCTATGTTTTTGATCTTGTAAATCAATCCTTGTGTCATGCAGTTGTATCACATGCTTCTCTGATACCCAGCTGTCCACTGTTCCACCCTGATCTATTCATTAGACAGTTAGACAGTATACTCAAAGGATTGAAGTCAATTAATGTGGAAGAGCACATTGTTTCTCTTGTGTTCCTCACTTGTGGGTTGATACTGGGAGTTCTGCAAATTATCAATTAACACGCTTTCTCCTATTGCCTCCAGACATGATTTTCAATATGTTTTCATGAACTTTGAAGTTCATAGGGCTAGCTTCCATTTTGTTTTCTTTTCTAAATATTGAGAATGTAGAATGTATTTGTGTTTTATTATCCAAACAGACTATATATTTCCTTTTCTGAATTAAAATGAGTGAAAGTTTTTTTTTTTAAACAAAAAGACCCCTACTTAGTTTTTTGAAACACAATACACAATAATATAGAAATAATATGAAGAAAGGAAAGGCATGTTGGTATAAGTCACAATTTAATCTATTCCCTGGATTTCAAAGATGGTGTATCTCCCCCAGATAACTTCCACAATTCTTATTCTCAAATCATCTGACCACCTACTAATGATTAAATTCCAATGATTGGTCAGATAGTCCTGAATGTCTGGTTGGCATTTTAGGTTCAATAGATAACCAAATAAATTTAATATCTTTTTCTCAAACCGTATATTTTATTTGTCAGTTATTCAGGGCAAAACTTTAGTATTATCTTTGAATTGACTCTTTTCCTACATAACTAGCCTTATAGAATTCATTTTTGCAAGGTATGATCCTTTTCATTCCTGTGTTACAAACCAGGCTCTCATTATTTTTATTTAGAGAGTTGAATTAAATGAGCTACACTCTTTCAGCCACTCCTAGTGTTGACTCAACGCAACCACCAGATCAGTTTCTTTTAAAGCACAACTTGACCTTGATGAATCCCTTTTACTGTTACCTACTAAACACAAATTCTTATGGCCAATGCACAGTGAAGTCAAACAAACGGAAATGTCAGAGCTGGGAGCAGAGAAAGATGTACTGTGGGCCAAACAGGGAGAATGGGTGGCTTGAGTTGAAAAACCAGAGCTCCCAGTGGTTTTGGGGAAAAAGTTTTTATAGGTAAAATTTGGAATGAGAGCTACAGAGTGTGTGACTTTCTTCTGATTGATTGGTGGTGAGGTAACAGAGCAGTGTTCTAGGAATCTTGTGCTTAGCCTGAAGTTACCATCCTCTACTTGGGTGGGGCCTTTTGTTGTCGTTAAGTTGCTCAGTCATGTCTGACTCTTTGTGACCCCATGGACTTCAGCAAACCAGGCTTCCTTGTCCTTCACCATCTCCTGTAGCTTGCTCAAACTCACGTCCATTGAATCAGTGATGCCATCCAATCGTCTTGTCCAATATCGTCCCCTTCTCCTCCTGCCTTCAATCTTTCCCAGCATCAGCGTTTTGTATAATGAATTACCTCTTTGCATCAGCTGGCCAAAGGATTAGAGCTTCAGCTTCAGCATCAGTCCTTCCAGTGAATATTCAGGATTGAATTCCTTTCAGATTGACTGGTTTGATCTCTTTGCAGTCCAAGGGTCCCTCAAGAGTCTTCTCCAATACTACAATTAAAAACATCACTTCTTCAGTGCTCAGCCGTCTTTATGGCCCAATGCTCACATCCATGCATAACTACTGGAAAAACCATAGCTTTGACTAGACGGACCTTTGTTGGCAAAATAATGTCTTTGCTTTTTAATATGCTGTCTAGGTTGGTCATAGCTTTTCTTCCAAGGAGCAAGCATCATTTAATTTCATGGCTGCAGTCACCATCTGCAGTGGGGTCCTTAGTTCCCTGCAGAATTCCTTGAGGAGGAACCAGGACCCTGTCCAAAGCTACACTATTGTTTCTTAACTGCTTCTCTCTTTTTTTTTTCTGCATACATTCCCTTCCCTGACTAGAAACTGTTTGAATCTGCCCGTTGGAATGCAGGGAAAGTCACGGAAGTTGAATGAAATCTATTTCCTGTAAACAAGAAATGGGGGACATGGAATGGATTTGTACCTCGAGAGGGCCAAAAGGGTCTTAATTTGTTTCATTACCAATAGAACACAATTTGTATTCTTTAGCATGGTGTTTAAGACCTTCCTATCCTTATAATTAAGGATAGTGGAGTGGGTAGCCATTACCTTCTCCAAGGGATCTTCCCAACTCAGTGATGAAACCCAGGTCTCCTGCATTGCAGGCAGATTCTTCACCATCTGTGCCACCAGGGAAGCCCTATAAGTACTTTCAGTTCAGTTCAGTCACTCAGTCGTGTCCAACTCCTTGCGACCCCATGAATCGCAGCACGCCAGGCCTCCCTGTCCATCACCAACTCCCGGAGTTCACCCAAACTCACGTCCATTGAGTCAGTGATGCCACGCACCCATCTCATCCTCTGTCGTCCCCTTCTCCTCCTGCCCCCAATCCCTCCCAACATCAGGGTCTTTTCCAATGAGTCAACTCTTCGCATGAGGTGGCCAAAGTACTGGAGTTTCAGCTTTAGCATCAGTCCTTCCAAAGAACACTGAGGACTGATCTCCTTTAGAATGGACTGGTTGGATCTCCTTGCAGTCCAAGGGACTCTCAAGAGTCTTCTCCAATACCACAGTTCAAAAGCATCAATTCTTCGGCGCTCAGCTTTCTTCACAGTCCAACTCTCACATCCATACATGACCACTGGAAAAACTATAGCCTTGACAAGAAGGACCTTTGTTGACAAAGTAATATCTCTGCTTTTTAATATGCTATCTAGGTGGGTCATAACTTTTCTTCCAAGGAGTAAGCGTTTTTTAATTTCATGGCTACAATCACCATCTGCAGTGATTTTGGAACCCCCCCCAAAATAAAATCTGACACTGTTTCCGCTGTTTCCCCATCTACTTCCCATGAAGGTCCCATGATGGGACCAGATGCCATGATCTTCGTTTTCTGAATGTTGAGCTTTAAGCCAACTTTTTCACTCTCCTCTTTCACTTTCATCAAGAGGCTTTTTAGTTTCTCTTCACTTTCTGCCATAAGGGTGGTATCATCTGCATATCTGAGGTTATTGATATTTCTCCTGGCAATCTTGATTCCAGCTTGTGCTTCTTCCAGCCCAGCATTTCTCATGATGTATTCTGCATATAAATACTTTAAATTCCTGCAAAACAAACAAACAAACAAGCCAATGAAAGTAAAAATAAACAAAATAGAAGCCCTCAAACAAAACAGGAACTTTGAAAAATACATACACACAATGTTACATCTATGTATATTTATGTTCCATTTTCCTAGAATGTCCAGATTCCCACTTTCCAAGCATCTGTTGCTTACCCTTTACAATCTCCACCTCTCTCAAGAAGTCTTCTCTGATTCATCCATTCAAAAAGAATTTCCCTACCTCCCAAATATTTTTGTTTTAATTCTCTTATTTTCAATAAATATACTTTCTTATATCTTTTGGTAGATTGTAAACAGTTCAGTTGAATATTTAAATTGAATTTTATTATTGTAGTTTTAGAAACCATCACATTACTATTCTTTTTATTCTTATTTTAATGTATAGGATTTTGGAATCAACAGACCTGAATTCTAATCCTTCCTCTACCACTTTTACACTTTATATTTTTTATGCTCAGTTTCCAAATTTGTAAGAAGGGGATAATAATAGTGACCATTCAGGTGGGTGTTTTGTGTATGTGTGTATAAGGGACAGAGGTGGGGAGACAGATGATAACCTATATCCAACACAGAAACTGTTTCATATGTATATAGCTAGTACTCAATAAATGTTGACTATTATATATTATACTGCAACTGAGATAAAGGAAGGTTGATAATTAAATAATTTGCGCCCCAAACACCACAATATGAAAGCGTCAGTTCCTCCACACTCAGCCTTCTTTATGGTCCAACTCTCACATTTGTACATGACTACTAGAAAAATCATAGCTTTAACTACACAAACCTTTGTCAGCAAAATGATGTCTCTGCTTGTAATATGCTGTCTAGGTTTGTCATAGCTTTACTTCCAAAAATGCTTCTGAATTGTGGTGCTGGAGAAGACTCTTGAGAGTCCCTTGGACTGCAAGGATATCAAACCAATCTATTCTAAAAGAAATCAACCCTGAATATTCATTGGAAGGATTGATACTGAATCTCCAATACTTTGGCCACCTGATGTGAAGAGTCGACTCATTGGAAAAGACCCTAATGCTGGGAAATATTGAAAGCAGAAGAGAAAGGGATGGTACAGGATGAGATGGTTGGATGGCATCATCAACACAGTGCCTGTGAGTTTGAGCAAACTCTGGAGATAGTGAAGGATAGGGAAGCCTGTTGTACTTCAGTCCATCGAGTCAAAAAGAGACACGACTTAACAACTGAACAACAACAATACCCCAAACACGTTAATTTTGTTATCTACAGCTTTAACTACTGAGAGTCCCTAAAGAATAAAGTAGTATAAGAAACATTATAGAATCAGTAGAAATTATCTCATTGGGATTATAATCCAAGAAAGGCCAAGCAAATGCAAATCTGACTCTTCTTCTCACACAAAATATTTGCTCTCCTCTCTGTCAGTCTGTGGCTTCCCTCACAAGATTCATTCAACACCCAGACAAAGATGATTAATATGTGTTTCTTGCTCTGTGAGTGTTTATAATCCAGTTGGATGAGATAGGTCTATATATATGTAGCCATCATATGAAACAGATTATAATTCTAAAGAGGAATAGTCTTGAAGGATATGAATGACTTCAATGAGCATAAAAAAGTCTGGAAATCATCCCTAATGAAAATAATTAAGAACATGATAAAGGCAAAGTGCTGGGAAACCCCTATCTTTGGTAATTATTGCTTGAATGTTTTATTTCTCTTCTACTCACCTCTTAGACAAACTTAAAACTTCTAAGGTGAATAAAATTAGGGAATTTTCTATCCAGATAGAGAGCCACTCTCAGGAACTCTCTATGTAGTTGAAATTCCACTTCTATAATAAAAGAACCAAGTGAAGAAGCATCTTCTCATCTCCTTCCCTATAAGTCTTACTGTATGGAGTAGTTGTGATAATGGTTAGCATGGATAGTACATATAGATAAAGTGCAATAATATATGCTCATCATCAATAATATATGCTCATTACCATTCATGAAAAGAAAAGCAAGTCAGTGAGGAAGTATCAATATCTTTTCTAATAACTGGAAAAACACATTATTAACCCATCTATAATAAAGTTTCAGGTAAGATTTAGGTGTCTTTCTTTCAGTTATATTTATTATAAGGTCTGTGCATTTACTGTAACCAATAATAGATATAATAAAATGATCATGACATCAATTTCTATAACTATTATCCCTTTCCTCTTAAAGTGCTTTTAATATTTCATTCTCCATCACTGACCCAATTTCTTAGACAGGAAACTCTAAGGAGACCTTTTTTATATAAAGCTTATAGAGAAAGTGGGCACTTTTCTTTTTAAAAAATCATAAAAAATAGGACAAAGTACTTTGCCAGCATGGGATATTAACATAAAACACATGGAAAGTGCCGCTGTCACAAAATAGCTTACACTTTTTTCTTTAGGATCCAATTTATCACGGTGTTCTGAATTTGAGCATAACTTTTTTTGGTAAAAATGACTCTTCACTCATCTATGTGAACAAATGGGACTTTAGGCATAGCATCACAAGAGGATTTCCTATGCTATGTTAAGACCCCAATATGGACATTCCATTGTGAATATAAATAACCTTAGTCCTTCTAAACATACTTCTCCATATGGTTTTGCTTAACAATGCACAGATGCCCTGGATGGAAACCACCTCTTTAGCTATAGGCAGGCCATCAAGCTACTGTCACTGCGTTCTCACTGGTAGGTCACTGGACGTGAATGCCAACAGGGGCAATTCCCCTGGAAATCAAACTTGCACATGACTTGCTGGCACAGGGATATTTTAAGGCTGCTGAACCTTAGAAGCCTGCCAGGTTTGTTCTGTTGTGAGTCCATGTCACCTGCTCCCATCCCCCACCCCGCTGCCACCCTGGTTTGAAGCTTCAGAGAAATCTATTGAGATTAAAGCCAAGTAAGAAAGGGCTAGATTAAGATATATAGTCAACATTGACACTGATTATTTTTTCCACTACTCTTGGTTAAACGAGTACTGAGAATCTCGAAACTATGTTTTTAATGAAAGACTGCATTTATTATGTTTTCACAGAAGGTAAAGAAATTGTTTTCTGGATGTAAGAAGTTCATTGTATAGATTCTGAGGTGGCTGAGAGCTTTCTGGATTAAAAAAATTAAACGTTTAGAAAAATACTTCTTGCCAGAAACTAACTCTTACTGAGGAATTAGTGATTCTTTGCCACGACCCAGGCTATGAAGAGAGGCTACTGCCTGCTTCCTCAGCCCATGTCTGTTACTCAAGGCTCTTACAGAGGCATCTCCTTCTATCGATTCTTTTTTGATAATTGATTCCTGCTTCTTCACATACTGTCAAATCACCTCTTCCTACACTCTAGTGGGGATGTTAGAGGATGGATTCCCATAACTGAGTTCACTTATTTTACTAAAAATAGAAACTCTAACATTCTAAATCCTGTTTGTTTGTGTAACTGTATCTTTCAATTCTTGACAAAAATCACCTTCTTTTAGCATCTTTCAGTAATATGAGTATCTTTCATATGTCAGGCTGCACTAGGTGTTTTGTAGATATAATCTTTTACTTTAGCAATGAGCTAAAAGATTCAAAAGAAACTGAGGTCCAGAGATTTGACCACATTGGACCAAATCCTAGAAAACAGTTACAATGGGTTTAGAATACAGCTTTCTTTTCTCTATAGTTAAAATTCTTCTCACTATAACTTGTTTTTATCTAAAAACTGCAAGTGATACTGTTTATTGTCTAGTTTTCTCTATTGGATTTTATATTTTTTTGATAATTGAGAGCATTTTATTTCTACTATAGAAAGTCTATGCCTGGCTTACACTTAAACTGCCAGTGGTCACTAACTTATTGACTCTGGAATTAATAAAACATAATGTCTCATCCTCGTATCAACTTCTTCTTGTCAAGTCATTGGTACCAAACTTTTTTCATAGCCCATGTTCACAGAATTGAACTTTTGTCCTGGTCTCCATTCCTAAGAATTGGGATGATGTTAAGATTACCCAAAGCCTACCTTGATCACTTGGGCAAGGCCCTCCTGCCATACTACAAGAACTCCCCAAGAGACATCACACAGAGGATGTAAGAGACCAATTTACTAATATGTGCAGCTTTGATGTAATTATAGAAAACTGAGCAAATTTTCAAGAGACTTCTTTTTGCAGATTAAAGACTTAAAATGTTGCCTCTAAACTCAACCAGAAATCTCTGGACTTGTTTATTTATTAGATAAACAAAGCTCAAATCTTTTGCCTTCAACTAGCCAAACAGAATATTGATGCTTTAGGTAATTTTCAAGATTTAACCTGAACTAACAATTTTATAGCTTCTTATAGAGTGAAACAATATTCAAGAAGAGTTAAAGTCATCTTTCTTTTAATATAGTCCAAGTTTTACCTTTTGCTGTACTTTGACCAGAAAGTTTATAGGAAGTTTATATTTCCTACCAGGCAAAAGACTAGATTTTTATATCATTTATTTAATTATAAAATAAAGAATTATATTCACACTCACATCTCATTTTCAAATGCTGCAACAGACTCTGAAAAGTTGAGAAAATTTTTATAATATCATTCAGATAGTAATTAATGGAGACATATGTATTCCTAATACTCAAGTGCTGTTACATTGAATTAAAACCATGAGTTAGGTGTAATTGTTATGTTCTCTGTTTTATTGAGGCTCCATATAAGAAGTGATAATATACAAGATATTGATCTCTTGACTGTAAAATTATCACTGAAATTTTTTCTGTTATCTTTTAATTGTGTCTTATATGGAAACTAATAAATCACTTCTAAATTTGACTTGAGGATAAAGTAGTGTTATCTCGTAAAGAACTAATGTTTTCTTTTATTATGATAAATATAAGTAAATAGTTTTTCTTTTCTTTTTTTATTTTTTTGGGCTTTTGCTTCCAGGAAACTTTAAATTTTAAAGCTCAATCATGGAAATTATTTTAGGAGGTTAGAAGATTGATGTATTTTCTTCTTCATTGCTTAAAACATTTTTCTTTTAATATTGACAGTTCTCTTTTACTCTAAGTCTGAAATCTATTCTTAAGAAAAGGTTTAAATCATAAATAATTAATATAGATTCAGAGTCAAAATATATATTTTTAAAATGAGACTTCTCAAATCTGTCTCTCATCTATCTTCCTACCTATCTATCTATCTATGTTATTACCCCACATTAAAAAAATTTTTTAACTGATTTATTGCTATAGCAAGTCTTAAGTATTACTCTTTCAAAGCTCAAATTGAATATTTATTTAAGAAAAAGCTTGCAACATTCTTTTAAAGGACATAACTTACAAATTAGATTTCAGTTAAAAAATGATGAAATGCCAAGTCTTAGTTCACAGTTTATTTTAAATTTTATAAGAGTTTGCACTTGTCTTCTTTTCTCCTCCTGTCCTTCTCTGAAACATTCCAGTCATTATCACATTGTATTTATAGCAATCTTTCCTCTGAAAATGTGTTCATGGAACACTGACCATGTTTCATATATAAAAATGAATCCAAAGTAAATTGATTGAAAATATACATAATGTGTTTGAGTTTAGATGACATCAAAGCAACTGGGCACCTTGTTCCTTACGGCACTTCAGGTGTTTAATGCATGTCATTATCTGGCCAGATCTGTGCTAGAACGAATCCAAGTAGTCACTTGGCATTGTGGCAAACAAACAAAAAAATGACAAAATTTTGCATTTCCTATGTAGTTCTTTTGATGTACCCTAGGATAATAAGCATCATGAGTTCTCAACAGCACTTTGATGTAGTCTGTCTGGTTTGACTCTATTTGCTTTTCTGACTGTGTAGAGGTAGAGGGTATTTCATTCCTTGAATCCCAAAGATACAAATCAAACTTTGCTACCTTCTATAGGTCTTCTTTTTAAATTAGACTGCATGCATTTAAATTATGCACATCTACCTGTTAGTATTTTCACTTACTTTGTGTATTTAATTTGCTACATATATGATATAACCATTTATTCATACTTCTTTTCCTTGCTGAGTTACAGAAGACTTTTTCTGCATTAGTTTGGGTCTTAAGATAAAGCAGAAAACATTATTAAGCCTGTTATAAGATAACCTAATTTGTCCGATCCAAGACTATTGAAGCTAACAGATCGAATGTTACCTTTCAGAGCAAATGTTGAAAACAGCCCTGGAACAAAAGCTTTTGGAAAGAAATTGTTAATAAATAGCCAAATTACTTGAATTGTGATGAAACAGAAAGAAATATCATTATTTCTTGATGATGATGATGGCGCTCAGTCATGTCTGACTTTTACTACCCCATGGATTGTAACCTGCCAGGCTCCTCTGCCCATGGAATTTTCCAAGCAAGAATACTGAAGTGGGTTGCCATTTTTTTCTCCAGGGGATCTTCCCGACTCAGGGATTGAACTGGAGTCTCCTGCATTAGCAAGCGAATTCTTTACCACTATGCTATGCTATGCTATGTTAAGTCGCTTCAGTAGTGTCCGACTCTGTGCGACCCCATAGGCGGCAGCCCACCAGGCTCCCCCGTCCCTGGGATTCTCCAGGCAAGAACACTGGAGTGGGTTGCCGTTTCCTTCTCCAATGCATGAAAGAGAAAAGTGAACGTGAAGTCGCTCACTAGCGCCACTTTATTTATGGTTAAATAGCTTAAACATTTTGGAAAAAGAGCAAATATTAACTTAAGTATTCTAATTATAGGTGAGTTCCAGGTTAGGTGAAAACCAGGTGCTTTTTCTGGGTTTTACTTTTCCTGAATATATTACTAGTATCTGAATCAAGGTATTCCCTAATATAACTCCATGACTAGATATTTACATGTTTAGTATTCTGATGTTTGAAAGTGACAATATAAAATAATTATGCTCAGAAATGTGAAGTTTACTGGCTCTGCTGTCACTGTGGTATTTATTAGCAGGTTATATTTATTAGCATAGGTTATAACATGAAGTGGGGATTTTTATGATGTATTGATCAAGGTAGAGAGCACAGAAAGATAATTTAGGGTTTAAGGTGAACTTATTAGTTGGGCTGCAACTAGTAATCAATTATTCAAAGGATCAAAAGTCCACACTTCACTTTCTGCTATGTACATAATCCCTCCATATATGTCTTAGATACATAAGAATGTCATTTTATGTAGCATGAACAAATTTGACCCAAGTTTTCCCCCCTTCTATTTAATATCTGAGCTATATGACATGATGGAATATTTTTCACTGTGCCTCCATGATGCCTGTAAGGGCATCTCTAGTCATGGCCTCCTCTGGATTGGAGGAAGCAGGATGTCCTTTGACCAACTGCACGATGGCCGACTCAGTCAAGTCCTGCCCTGAGGGGAGGGTCTGAACTCTCTTTTGTTTCATATTCTTGAAGGCTTTTCCTGGCCAGTGCTGATTTGGCAGGAGTGTGCTCTTGGGCTGTTGGGATGCTGCCATCGCTTGGTCCTGAAACTGGAGTGAGTAGGATCCTGCCAAAGATTAGACTGAGAAATCTGGATGCATGCTGGCAATCTGAGCAACAGCTCCAGCCAAACTGGCACAGTGGGGAAAACCTTGGAATTTCACAATTATTTTAGACAAAATACGAAGTTTGTGAGCTTTCTAAACATTATGTAAATCAGCCTTAATTCCTAATTCACAAGTGCACAGAGGTCCATCACTTGTAGTACATCTGTAAATGTAGGAGTGCCCTGACTCATGTCAAACTGAACCTTGGTTTGCAAAGAGGAAATTGAACGATGCTGCTGTGGTGATGCTTCAGCACCCATGGCAGCAGGCAGGAAACTCAGGGGTCTTAAGTCCCTTCTCAGGTGGATTCTGGTTTACATCCTTGCCATGGTCTGGGAGCTGCCAGTCTGTGGGTGTGTTTGCAATTAGAGGAAGCTGATGTGGAATATAAACAGTGCCATTTATGGAGTGCCTAATCTCATTTAGGGTAATCCTCACAAAGGTCCTGTGAGGCAGGCACTCTGTTGTTCCTACTTTTATCTTGTAAAGCTGAGGTTTAATTCAGGTTTCCCAAATGCTGAAGCTTCTTTTATATATATCAAATTTTACCTAGATTGAGGTATAATTGACATGCAGAGTTATAAGACATATAAAGCATATACTGTGACTCAACATACATATATATTGTGAAAGGATTTCCCCCATCTAGTTAATTATTTACTTTTAACACATCCATCATCTTACATTTTTTTTTTCCCTTGTGAGACCATTTAAGTTCCACTCTTCCAGCAAAGTTCAGTTATATAGTTGATCCTTGAACAACACATGTTATGGCTGCATAGTTCTGCTTGTATAAGGACTTTTTTCAATAGTAAATACTACAGTACCTATTGCTCTGTGGATGTGTAACTTCAGATACAAGGAATTATGTATTTGAAGAGCCAACTATAAATTATACTCAGATTTCTGAATGCTTGAAGGGTGGGTGCCCCTAACCCCAGCTTTATTCAAGGATCAACTGTTCAGTAAGTGTTATCAACTATAGTCACCACATTAACACTAGATCCTCAGTCTTTACTCATCTTAGAGCTAAAACTTTATATCCTTTACCAACCTCTCTTCAAAGCTCCTGGCAATACTTTCATACTCTCTGTTACTATGAGAGTTTGACATTTTCTTTTCTTTTTTGAAAAATATTTTATATTGAACTATACAATTGATTAACAATGTTGTGTTAGTTTCAGGTGTACAGCAAAGTGATTCAGATATAAACATACATCTATCTATTGTTTTTCAAATTGTTTTTTCAACCCCATGGACTATAGCCTGCCAGGCTCCTCTGCCCATGGGATTCTCCCTGCAAGAATACTGGAGTGGGGATTGAGGAGGAAGGTGGAAGGATGCTTGCTGGTGAAGGTGAAGAGACCAACAACCATCTGTTCCTGCCACTTTGAATTATACTTCCTTGGATATCTTAGAGATCAAGCCCTAAACCTTTGGAGTAGGAGCACTGACTCCAAGACCCTAGACTACCAGAGAACTAACCCTACTGAGTATCAAATAATGAGAACTCCCACAATGGAAACCACTTGAATACAAGACCTGGCATTATCCAACCACCAGTAGCACCCTGTGCAGGATGTCTCATCCAAACAACAAAAAAGCCCAAACTACAAACCCAGTCATCAACAGACAGGATTACCACCTCAATCAGCCTTGTCCATCAGAGGAAAAACACAAAAAACTCAGCATAAAGCTCATCCTACACAAAACTTACACAAACCACTGCACCAACCTTGCTGCTGCTAAGTTGCTTCAGTCGTGTCTGACTCTGTGCGACCCCATAGACAGCAGCCCACCAGGCTCCCCCGTCCCTGGGATTCTCAAGGCAAGAATATTGGAGTGGGTTGCCATTTCCTTCTCCAATGCATGAAAGTGAAGAGTGAAAGTGCAGTTGCTCAGTCATGTACGACTCTTAGCGACCTCATGGACTGCAGTCTACCAGGCTCCTCCGTCCATGGGATTTTCCAGGCAAAAATACTGGGGTGGGGTGCCATTGCCTTCTCCGACCATTGCACCAACCTTAGGAGGGCAGAAAACAAAAGGAAGAAAGAATTCAGCCTTGAAGCCTGGGTAAAGGAGACTTCAAACACAGTAAGTTTTTTTTTTTTTTTTTAAAGAAAAGGCAGAGAAATATTCCTTAAAAAGCTAAGAATAAAAGCACCATATGACCCAGAAACCCTACTCCTAGGCATATACCCTGAGGAAACCAAAATTGAAAAAGACACATGTATCCCATTGTTCATAGAAGAACTATTTAAAATGCACCAATACGTGTGCATGTTTTTGCCTAGGGAATCCCATTAGATGGGGCTTCCCCGGCGGCTTAGTGGGTAAAGAATCTGCCTGCAATGCAGGAGACTTAGGTTCAGTCCCTGGGTCCTTGAGGAACAGAATGGTTCAGTATTTGTTAATTCAAAATTTATGGTAGATTTATAGTACATAAACTACTGCAAATGATGAGCATTAACTGTGTATCTTTGGACCAGTTGTATATCCTTGAACCATGTGTTATATTACTTTTTTAAAAGCTACAGAAATAATCATATAGGAGAATGTTACTATAAGGATGCGTTGCTAAGTGAAAATGTATAGAATTATATGGAAAACCTTTCTTTTAAGTGTGACTCAAATACATTTTACAGTTTTTTTAAGTAAAAGAATTCTATAGCAAAATAAGTGACTCACTGTGTAATGCCATAATAAGTATTAATTTTATTTTCCAAGTCATCTTTATTGTTTGTGTATTACTTTTTATTTTGAAATAAAATTCAGTAATGGTATTAAACACATCAAAAAATAAAAAGAATACTGGAGCAGGGTGCTATTTCCTCCTCCGGGGCATCTTTCTGACCCAGGGATTGCACCTGAGTTTCTTACATCTCCTTCATTGACAGGGGAATTCTTTAACACTAGTGCCACCTGGGAAGCCCCTGAGCACATTCTTTTTCCGATTCTTTTCCCATTTAGGTTATTATAGAATATTAACCAGAGTTCCCTGGGCTAAACAGTAGATCCTTGTTGGTTATCAATTATTTTTTGGATTCCAAATATGTTATATTGTATAGTATTTGTCTTCTTTTGTCTGGCTTATTACACTTTGCATAATACCCTTAAGTTTCACTCACGTTGTGGCACATCACAGGATTTCCTTCTTACTTATGTTAGAATAATACTCCATTGTGTATATAGACCATACCTTTTTTATCCATTCATCAATTGACGGACAGTTTGGTTGCCTCCATATCTTAGTTATTCTCAATAATGCTGCAGTGAATGCAGGAGTGCAGTTATCTCTTTGATATTCAGTTTTCATTTGCTCTCTATATATACTCAGAAATGGGATTGTTAGGTTGATCATTCTATTTTTAATTTTTTGAGGAACCTCCATAATGTTTTCCATAGTGGCTATACCAATTTACATTCCCATCAACAGTGCATAAGGGTTCCCTTTTCTTCACATCCTCACCAACACTTACCACCTATGTCTTTTTTGATAGCCATTCTGACAAGGTGTGTGGTGGTATCTTATTGTGACTTTGATTTGCATTTCCCTGATGACTAGTGATGTTGAACATGTTTTTCATGTACCTGTTGGCCATTTTTATGGAATTTCATCCTCATGGGTATCTTGTAGTGCTTTTCAAAGTTTTGTTTACTTAGAAATCCCCAAGGGAGCTTTTATTTTTTTTTTTTATTTTTTTTTTTCTGTTCTTTTTTTTTTTTTCATTTTCTTTCTTTTTTTTTTTTCATTTTATTTTATTTTTAAACTTTACATAACTGTATTAGTTTTGCCAAATATCAAAATGAATCTGCCACAGGTATACATGTGTTCCCCATCCTGAACCCTCCTCCCTCCTCCCTCCCCATTCCATCCCTCTGGGTCGTCCCAGTGCACCAGCCCCAAGCATCCAGTATCGTGCATCGAACCTGGACTGGAAACTCATTTTATACATGATATTTTACATGTTTCAATGCCATTCTCCCAAATCTTCCCACCCTCTCCCTCTCCCACAGAGTCCATAAGACTGTTCTATACATCAGTGTCTCTTTTGCTGTCTCGTACACAGGGTTATTGTTACCATCCTTCTAAATTCCATATATATGCGTTAGTATACTGTATTGGTGTTTTTCTTTCTGGCTTACTTCACTCTGTATAATAGGCTCCAGTTTCATCCACCTCATTAGAACTGATTCAACTGTATTCTTTTTAATGGCTGAATAATACTCCATTGTGTATATGTACCACAGCTTTCTTATCCATTCATCTGCTGATGGACATCTAGGAGACACGAGTACCCCAATGTTCATCGCAGCACTGTTTATAATAGCCAGGACATGGAAGCAACCAAGGGAGCTTTTAGAAATGTTGATGCCTGGGTTCCATGCAAAAAAATTCCAATTTCATAGGCTTGGTACAAGTGTCACAGGTGATTATGTTTTAGCTGGCTAGAGGCCAGCCTCCAGCCTCTTTGTTGTCTCTTAACTGTTCCCAAGTTGTGTACGTGCATGTGTTGGAGTAGGGTGCCTTTTCTTTTTCTTTTTTAAACTCCCAAATTACTTGTAGTGAGATCCAGAAGCCTCAGATCAGATCAGATCAGTCGCTCAGTCGTGTCCGACTCTTTGCGACCCCATGAATCGCAGCACGCCAGGCCTCCCTGTCCATCACCAACTCCCGGAGTTCACTCAGACTCACGTCCATCGAGTCAGTGATGCCATCCAGCCATCTCATCCTCTGTCATCCCCTTCTCCTCCTGCCCCCAATCTCTCCCAGCATCACAGTCTTTTCCAATGAGTCAACTCTTCGCATGAGGTGGCCAAAGTACTGGAGTTTCAGCTTTAGCATCATTCCTTCCAAAGAAATCCCAGGGCTGATCTCCTTCAGAATGGACTGGTTGGATCTCCTTGCAGTCCAAGGGACTCTCAAGAGTCTTCTCCAACACCACAGTTCAAAAGCATCAATTCTTCGGTGCTCAGCCTTCTTCACAGTCCAACTCTCACATCCATACATGACCACAGGAAAAACCATAGCCTTGACTAGACGAACCTTTGTTGGCAAAGTAATGTCTCTGCTTTTGAATATGCTATCTAGGTTGGTCCTAACTTTCCTTCCAAGGAGTAAGCGTCTTTTAATTTCATGGCTGCAGTCACCATCTGTAGCGATTTTGGAGCCCAGAAAAATAAAGTCTGACACTGTTTCCACTGTTTCCCCATCTATTTCCCATGAAGTGATGGGACCGGATGCCATGATCTTCATTTTCTGAATGTTGAGCTTTAAGCCAACTTTTCAGCCCCGGTCTAGTCTGTGGTGTTGCACTGACTTTCCTTAACACTGTTCTTAAGGCTTCCCTGATGACTTGGATGGTAAAGGATATACCTGCAATGTGGGAGACCTGGGTTCGATCCCTGGGTTGGGAAGATCCCCTGGAGAAGGGAATGGTAACCCACTCCAGTATTCTTTCCTGGAGAATTCCATG
This sequence comes from Bubalus kerabau, assembly GCF_029407905.1. Taxonomy (NCBI): domain Eukaryota; kingdom Metazoa; phylum Chordata; class Mammalia; order Artiodactyla; family Bovidae; genus Bubalus; species Bubalus kerabau. The sequence continues at coordinate 102,713,735 of NC_073626.1, forward strand.
GACAGAGGCTACAGTCCATGGGATCGCAGAGTTGGACATGACTGAGTGACTAACACTTTCACTTTCAAGCCCTTTTTTAATCTCTTCTATTCTACAAGCCTTTTGTTTGCCATAGAGCCCTTAGCTTGCTCTATTTTGAGGTCACTGAAACCTGTTCACTATCTTGGAAGGTCCCAGTGATCTAAAATATGTTGATATTTAAAGTATTTGGATAAAATTTTTTTCATCTTATTTGCTTTGAAGTCCTGTGGTAAAACAGATAAACTCAGTTGATCCAGTGACTTATTTCAGTACTCTGGGTTAATCATGCATTTTCCTGTCTGTAAAGAGACAACATCCTACTGCACTATATAAAGTCTACAAAAGTTATTTGAGATCTTCAAAAATAAAGTTAAATAATTACTTGTATAGCCTGATCTACTGGTCTGAAAAAATAAAGGTAAAATATTTTGATAAATAATTAGGAGAGCCCCTAATATATGGTCAAGCTCATTTGGGTCTTTTTAAAAATAGATTATTTCATTGACTATATCTTATTTCTTAGCAGGAAAAATTTTGAGAAAAGTTCAGTGCTCTTGCTTCAAAGTGAAATTTAACATGAAAATTTGTGTCTTAAATATACAGACAGAAAATAAAATGTTTTGTGAGCTTTAAGAATAGTGTCTTAAGACAAAAATAAAGTTTCCATGTTTATTTGTGTTCTACCTGATATTGATCTATATTTAAAACAATTCAATTTTTTAGATTCAGCTTAATGCTATACATATTGACTCATGACTCTAAGATACAAATTTTTGAGTGTTTTATAAGGAAAACCTTCCTATAAAAATGTGCACATGTCTTGGAAATATGTGGGTTATTTTTCATATATCTTTTGATATTGATTTCTAACATAATTCCACAGTGATAAGAAAACAGACTCTGTATGATTTCAATTCTTTTAGACCATGACATTTTTGTACCTTGTGTTATGTCCTGGATATTTTCCAGTGTCCCTTAGTTTATAAAATTGTAAAACTAGTCTCCTAGTGAATAAAATTTGCATTATACTGTTGTGTGAAAATTGTATAAATCTTAATTATGTTGAATTAGTTTATGGTGCTTTTCAGTTCTACTAAATCCTCCTACTTTTCTGTATATATATTATATTAGTTTTTGAGAGTTTGATATTGAACTTCAAACTAAAATTTTAATTTATCTACTAAAATAATTGTAATATATGATGGAACTATACATAACTTTGTTCTGTTGTTTCTAAGTCTCCTGTAAATGTATTATTATGCTTTCATAATTTGAAAAAGAAAGAGACATGGCAGATGCATGTTGATGTATGGCAAAACCAATACAATATTGTAAAGTAAAAAAAAAAAAAGAAGAAAAAGAAAAAAGAAAGAGAAAAAATGTGCTCATGATCAAATTAATCAGTGTAACTTACAGTTTTCCATTTATGTTTCTCTGAAATTATGATGATTTCAAAAGATGTTAAAATTTATTTGATTTAGCATCTAGCCTAAGTGGCCATATTTCTTCAATGAATAACTAGACAAACCGTTGCAATTTTAATGATGACTTATGATTTGAAGAATAGGGCAATCCAAATGTCAACCCTTAATTTTAATTTTGTCTAGGTAGTATTCTGAAAATGTTTTTTCTTAAAGTCTTTGTTACAGATCTTGCTGAGGGAAAATATTCCCAAAAATATAAGGTGTAAAAATCAGGAAAACAATGTTTTGATACCTCTGTTATATTGTTAGGATTATGGCTTAAAAAAAAAAAAGTATGTGAGCTGAATGTTAATGCAGAAAGAGTCAAGCTTTTCCTTGGTCACTGTTGTTTGGGGATCAGGATATAAATGCATTATGCATGACATTCACATCACAAAATATGTGGTATATATTACAGGTATATGAGGGATATGACTAAATTTATAGCATTACTGAATAAAGAGCTGTTGTAATAGAGCTGTGCTGTGCTTATTCCAATAATTTTTCTACAAAACAATGTTAATGATGTTCCTTATGAATTTAGAGGGCAGAGATGATCATTTGGTAGTTTTGGTAATGGCTTTGTGTTTTTCAAGGGGATGGAACTTTACACTTGAGGAAAAGGAGCAGAACATTTGAAAAGTCTTTGGGGACAGTGATAGAGTGTGGGTAGTTGAAGAACTAGTGACACAAGTGGAAAGTAAGGGAAGATGTGAGGATTGGATCAGTGAAATAGAAGGTTTGGGGAAATCATTTCAGCTGGGGAGACTGACATGAGTAAAGGATGTGATGGAAATCAGCAGGTCATGTGCAGAGTCAGAAAGTTGTATCTGAGAAAAGTCAGAAACCCAAATTGGAGAGTACAAGTGAGGTTGTAGATGTATGAGTCATTTGATAAGAACTTTGAATTCTAGATTTAAAACTTTTTAAATGGATGATGTGGTCACCATTAAGTTGCTATTGCAAGAATCTGTATGTATCACTGCAGAAAACAGTGAAGCAAATCCAGAGGCAGCATAGAGCCTGGTTCCTACATGAAGACAATCAGCAGGAGCTGGAGCTCTCTAGCCAGCCAGGGTCATCACTTAGACTCCTTTAGTCTCTGCCTGGCTCCTGTGGGTATCTGAGTTTGCAACTCATGCCCTTAGGAATTATAGCGGAAAGGGGGAAAATTTGTCACTAACATCACTTATTTCTGCAAAGGACAGGTGACCTTCAAATACTGTTAGTCTTTCCAACATGTATACTGACCAAGAGGCTAAGTCATCATGCCTCTCTGTCAGTGGGCATCAATCACTCCCTTCACCCAGGAAAATGCCAGTCACCTGACTGGTTATTTAGAATGGTACACAGCAACTGCCATGAAGTTTCCATGTTATCAAGTACACTTGCCATTCATGGTGTTGGCATACCAGAGAAATAACCTAAGGCAGAATTCAATTCAGATGAAAACTTGGGTTCACTTGTTGACAGAGGTTTCCCTAGGATGCTAGCCTCAAGGAGGTTTTCAAGAGAGTCATCATAGTATAATCACTGCCCTGTCATTGAAAGATCTGAATTTCTTTCTGCCTAGATGCCACCCTTAGAGTTTGTGGTTTAATCAGTCTGGGGTAGGCCCCATGCATCAATGTTTTCTGTAAGTTCCCCCACATGATTGTATAGTCAAGTTTGGAAACTCTTGATCTAAGTCATTAATACACATATGCTTCTTGCTCATGTGCCTGATGTGAACAAAGTTGGATACTTGCCCAAACAGGTGATTCTAGGGTGGAAGATTCTTACAACTGAGACAAGGAAGTGGGGAGGTATCTTGAAGTCAAATAACTGGGGTAATAAAAATCTACAGGTACTATCAAGAGAAACCAAGCCTGTAGCTAGGAAAAGTATACAAACATCAAGCCTAAACATTAAGCTGGGACAAACATGGAAGAAAGAGGAGCAAGCTAAGTACCCAAGAGTAAAGCCAATAGGTTGTCAGATGGAGAATGCCTAAGAGAGATTCTCAGGACTGAGTTTAGCATTAAGCTGTGAGTGTTTTCTCTTTCCCAGTGTTTCTCCTGAATTTTGTACAGGCACAAAGTTACAGGGAGGTTGAATGCCACTGGCAGTCTCTTGAAGTTTAGAAGATTGAAGACTATAATACTGCAGAGTATATAGAGCCAGGGATCCATTTAAACCTGCTGTACTTGGAAAAAAGCATTTCAAAAGCACCTTTATCCCCTCTCCCCTTCAAAAGTTCATACATAAAACCAAATCAGTGGACCTATTTGAAACGATCTCAAGAAAAACTGTCGCTCCCACCTCCACCCATGCTGTTTCTCATTGTCTCTCTAAAATCTCTAAAATATCCTAAACAATATTCAAACAACTGTTTTCTCTTACTCCACCTTCTGTTTTACTTTTAATTTAGTGTTTTAAAAATCTCTAGTATTGCTAAGCCATCCTTTTTCCTTCTGGAGTAGTAGCTGAGCCTTAGAATCAGTTAGACTGAGTTCAAATCCCAGTTTCTTAATTTACTAAATGTACAACCTTGATCAGGTTACTTAGCTTCTCCCAGTTTCAGTGTTAGTCATCTTTAAAATGAGAATAGGTCTCTTATGGTTCTTGTGATGATTGGATGAAGTACTTTATTTTATGCCTATGTATAGTAGCTACTCAAAAAACCCTAACCTTGGAGAGAGAGAGGAATACAAATGCCTTATGCTGCACTGGGGAAAGAGCTACCTGTTCTAGGAGATATGCATCAGTAGCAGTCGGTTTTGATTTAAACATTTTCCCATAAATTGTACCTTGTTCCTGTTTTCCAGTGAGTAAAGTTGGCATGGGTTGTGAATTTGATGGATTATGCCCAACTTTGTTTCACAATCTTTACACTCACCAGTTGTTAGATGTAGATAGCATTTTACTTAGAGAAATGCAGAACTATTGGAAAATCACAGCCTTAACACTGCATGAACATATATGTTATTTCTTACTTTAGTTTAAAATACCAATGCATGACTTTTTTTTTAACCTGAGATTTTGAGATAGCTTAAAAATTTCAAAAGGTATTAAATCAATTTGTTTCTCAGGCAGTAGGATGTAAATGCTTTTTCCCCCTTTCTGATTAATGGAATCAACTCTAGTTGGCAAAAGAGTGTTGGAATTGCTATGTTTTAAAAGGTATGTCTGTGGTTACTGTAATACTTTTTTTTTAGGTTGAGAGTGATTTTTTTCACATTTCAAGTTATTGATGGTGTCATGTATGTATCCTAGATTTACCCATAGAGCAGAAATAATTCATTGTTTGTTTTTTAAATTGTTCATAAAGCCAGCAGACTTTTATTAAACTTTTTCCTTGTTTTTTGGCCAGGTCTTGTGCTTCTAAGCACTGTAGCTACTGACAAGGAAGACCTAGATACTGCTTTAAGAGCTTAGTCTAGCAGACAAACACCAATAGCAAGCAAAATGATATTTATATAGAAGCAGCAATGAATAGTGAAAAGAAGATGACTCTATCATTAGACGAATCTGTCTTAAAAACTGCCATGTCCTAGCTATATGCTCTTGAGGAAAGAATACGTCTCAGTAGTTAATAATACCTCCTTTGCAGGGTACAAATTAGGACGATCAGGAATGGATGTCAAGGGCCAACCACCAGTGCCTGGCACTAAAGGTATAAGCAAATCACTATCATATTTAATGGCACCTCACTCCAGTACTCTTGCCTGAAAATTCCATGGATGGAGGAGCCTGGTAGGCTGCAGTCCATGGGGTCGCTAAGAGTTGGACATGACTGAGCGACTTCACTTTCACTTTTCACTTTCATGCATTGGAGAAGGAAATGGCAACCCACTCCAGTGTTCTTGCCTGGAAAATCCCAGGGACGGGGGAGCCTGGTGGGCTGCCATCTATGGGGTCGCACAGAGTCAGACACAACTGAAGCGACTTATCATTAGCAGCAGCAGCATGGACAGTATTATAATTATTTACATTTGACAAGGTAGATGCTAAGATTTAATGCAGTTAAAGACACTTAAAGCTACACAGTTTCTAAAAGGTGATGCCTTGATTCAAACACAGCCCTGTCTTCTGGGCTTGAAACCTGACCTCCATCCACTTAGATCTTCCCCACACTATGCTGCTGGTCCAGCTTTTAAGATGGTTTCTATTAGTGGCTCAGATATGTACTTGTGATTCGGGAAATGCAGTAGAAAATATTTCAGAATAGGGAATTCCTGTTATCCCACAAACTTTCACAAAGAAGAAAAGCACAATATGAGGTAGGTAAGAGGGCACCATATTTGAATTAAGGTGAGAATTAAATGTTTATGACCAATTGATGAACAGCTGCCCAATACATTTTTGACCATTGATATGTATTTACTGAGCAATGTGGCGGGAAGTCCACTTGAATGAGCACTGAGGATTTTCTTCAGAGAACTCATCTGAAAGATCCCTCAACCGGACTTGACATGCTGAGAAAGGATTAGCTGTGCAGGATGGGCATTAAGGAATTATGGATACACAGAAGTGTCTATTACTTGCCACTTGCCACACTGGGACTAATGCCTGAAGGTAGGGGTGAAAAACAAAAGCTAGAAGAATTTTCAGTAAGAATCCTTCAAACCCTGTCAGGTGTTAGGATGGTGGTGGGAGATGGGAAGCAAGTGGCACTGTTTGGGGACCTTCTAACAGTGAGCATCTTGAAAGTAAGAGATGCTTCAAACTCTACCCCTTTCATCGCAGATAGGTTCTATTGAATTAATGACAATACCCAGTGAGTATGAAGAGAGACTCTGGTCCCAACTGACCAGGTTAGAAGCTCTGAGCCCTAATAGAGTAGAAGTGATGCTCAGCATAAATGTTATTGCTTGTGAGCAGGTATTGAACAACTGTGTATTTCCAGGAATATTTGACGGGAGATTTTAAAGGAGGGCACTCAACTTGTAGAGAGAGGAATCAATAAAATTTGGGTGTCACAGAAAATATAACTCCACATGAATTCCCAGACTCTGTTTTCTAGGAGTATTAGAGTCATATGTATAATAGATATTGCTACAAAGAAAACATTCCATATTTGCAGCCACTTCAATATCTGGGCATATTGCACTGTACATGCTATATTGTGTGTGTGTGTGTTTTAAACTATGGTTGTAACAGATTCTGTGCAGCAAATTATCTTGGTGCTAAGATGCTTTGTTCTTGATACCAGTTAAATATTTAATCCACCTGCAAATCTTCCACCTGTAACACCTCTTGCACTCCAGTAAATGTTGTGTTCGTTGCTCAGTTGCATCTGACTCTTGGCAGCCCTATGGACTGTAGCCTACCAGGCTCCTCTGTCCATGGAATTCTCCAGGCAAGAATACCAGAGTGGATAGCCATTCCCTTCTCCAGAGTATCTTCCCAACCCAGGGGTCAAACCCAGATCTCCCACATCACAGGCAGGTTCTTTACCATCTGAGACACCAGGGATGCCCTCCAGTAAACACCTGTCCAAATCTTATTCATTCTTCAAAAACATTCTTTGCCATGGAACTTTTCCAATTCCCCAGTCTAGAAAAGACTAGAGTGGGAAAAAAAAAGCCATCTTGGAGTACCCAGGTCAGAGTTTGATTTGAATCTCAGCACTGCTTAACACTTTATCTCTTCAGTCTTTGCTTTTCTTAGAGGGGAATGGGAAGGCCATCCTTTTTCATGATGTGATGAAAGTCAAATGAGATGATTTCAGAGAAAGTGTTTTCAGTTTGGAAATCATAGCATTATGACAACTTGACAGCTAATAGGAAAAAAATGGGAATTTTATGTCAGACAATGCAAGTTACAGGTTTTTAATTATTGTGGACTTAAATGACTTAACATTTTTTAAGCGTAACCTTTATTTATGTAAAATAAAGAAAAACCTAACACCTCCCTTATACAGTTGTGGAGGAGCAGGAATAATATATTTAAAACATAGGCTCTAGAGGAGTTGCTCAATAATGTTAGCTTTTATCCTTTATTGAAGGAATCTGTGCTTTTAAAGATTCTTTCTTTAGATACTAATCATTTTATGCATTTTATTTGAGCTCTTCATGAGTTTTTCTTGAGACTAAGTTCAGAACAAGGTGTGGACCTCATTTATGTTTGCAGCCTTGACATCCTAGGACTTAATAAAACTCAAATATTTATTGAGTGGCTAAATGAAAGATTGAGGAGGAAAGTCGGATTTCTTGCCTGAGAGGCTTTAAAAGACTAGATGACCATCACAGCAGTTAGTTGAGACAGTTGGAAGAAGACATAGATATTAAAGGTAAAGTGTGGAAGCCATGTGCAGACTGTGAGACTCATTTTGCTGCTCAGAGGAGCACATGCAGCATTCAGGAAGGCACAAGGAGCATTCTGTGGTTTCTGGTCCAAAGATTTATTGCATTAAATACGCTAAGATAAAAATCTTTGGGCTTCCTAAAGATTAAAGTATATACATAAGAGCAAAACAAACTTCTGAGTAACTTGTTAGCTCCCCTCTCCTTGGGGCCTACTTCTCTTTGGCATTATTGTTGTTCAGTCACTCAGTCGTGTCCAACCCTTTGTGACCCTATGGAGTTTAGCACGACAGATTTCCCTGTTCTTAATCATCTCCTGGAGCTTGCTCAAACTCGTGTCCATTGAGTTGGCGATATCATCCAACCATCTCCTCCTCTGTTGTCCCTGTCTCTCCTGCCTTCAGTCTTTCCCACCAGGGTCTTTTCTTATGAGTTGGCTCCTTGCATCAGGTGGCAAAAGTATTGGAGCTTCACCTTTAGCATCAGTCCTTTCAATGAACATTCAGGTTTGATTTCCTTTACAATTGACTGGTTTGATCTCCTTGCAGCCCAAGGGACTCTCATTTGTCTTCTCCATTACCATGGTTCAAAAGCATCAATTCTTCAGTGCTCAGCATTCTTTATGGTCCAACTCTCACATCCATACATGACTACTGGAAAAACCATAGCTTTGACTAGACAGACCTTTGTCAAGAATGTAATGTTTCTGCTTTTTAATATGCTGTCTAGGTTTGTCATAGCTTTTCTTCCAAGGAGCAAGCATCTTTTAATTTCATAACTGCAATCACCATCTGCAGTGATTTTGGAGCCCAAGAAATTGAAGTCTGTTACTGTTTCCATTGTTTTTTCATCTATTTGCCATGGAGTGATGGGACTGGATACCATGATCTTTGTTATTTTGAATGCAGAGTTTTAAGCCAGCTTTTTCACTCTCTTCTTTCCCCCTCATCAAGAGGCTCTTTAGTTCCTCTTGACTTTCTTCTATAAGGGTGGTGTCATCTGCATATCTGAGGTTATTGATATTTCTCCTGGCAATCTTGTTTCCAGCTTGTGCTTCATCCAGCCGAGCATTTCACATGATGTACTCTGCATAGGCGTTAAATAAACAGGGTGAAAAATATACAGCCTTGACATACTCCTTTCCCAATTTTGAACCAGTCTGTTTTAATGTCCGGTTCTAACTGTTGCTTCTTGACCTGCATTCAGGTTTCCCAGGAGGCAGGTAAGGTGATCCAATATTCCCATTTCCTTAAGAATTTTCCACAGTTTGTTGTGATCCACACAAAGGCTTTAGCATAGTCAATGAAACAGAAATAGGTGTTTTCTGGAATTCTCTTGCTTTTTCTATGATTCAACAGATGTTGGCAATTTGAAGTCTGATTCCTCTGCCTTTTCTAAATTCAGCTTGAACATCTGGAAGTTCTTGGTTCATGTACTATTGAAACCTAGCTTGGAGAATTTTGAGCATTACTCTGCTAGCATGTGAAATGAGTGCAATTGAGTGGTAGTTTGAGCATTCCTTGGCATTGCCCTTCTTTGGGATTGGAATGAAAACTGACATTTTCCACTCCTGTGACCCCTGCTGAGTTTTCCAAATTTGCTGCCATATTGAGTGCAGCATTTTAACACCATCATCTTTTAGCATATTGGGAAACAAAAAAGCCTGCTGTGTATGCACAGCTAACTTGTTCAGGAAGGAGCTTTCCCTCAGCCGTGTCTGCTTCCACATGCTGCTCCAGCTCTGCAGTGTAGCAGCAGGGTGGTTGTCACCCCAAAAAATCTGGGCATAGTTCTTTCTGTGGAAGGCTGAGCCCTAAGAATTCACCTTGTGCATGAGTGCTAAGTCGCTTCAGTCATGTCTGACTCTTTGCGACTCTATGGACTGTAGCCCACCAGGCTCCTCTGTCCATGGGCGTCTCCAGGCAACAATACTGGAATGGGTTGCCACGCCCTCCTTCAAGGAGAAGGCAATGGCACCCCACTCCAGTACTCTTGCCTGGAAAATCCCATGGACGGAGAAACCTTGTGGGCTGCAGTCCACGTGGTCGAAAAGAGTCGGGCACGACTGAGCAACTTCACTTTCACTTTTCACTTTCATGCATTGGAGAAGGAAATGGCAACCCACTCCAGTATTCTTGCCTGGAGAATCCCAGGGATGGGAGCCTGGTGAGCTGCTGTCTATGGGGTCGCACAGAGTCAGACATGACTAAAGTGACTTAGCAGCAGCAGCAGCAGCAGCAGAGCCAACTGGGAAGCCCATGAATTAGCCCCAGCAAAGGAGCAGATGTGGGGCCAATACCTTCTCTCTCTATTCACCTATCCTTCTACCTTTCATGATGCCTTAATCCAGGCTGCATGGCTTTAATTTTTCAGAGTACTAGAAATTGGGATAACCAAAGAAATTTCCACTTTGAGGAGAAAATTGATAGGCATACATTAAATAAGATTTTCCCCCCATAATTCAAAGGAAAGGAAACTAAAATTAAGTCCTCAGATGATCTGCTTTTTCTCAAATCTTATTCCTCTTTCTTTGAGTTCATAGCACTCTAAAATTCCCTCCTTCTCATCTCTGCTATTCAGGTTATCTATTATTGCATAACAAAGTCCTCCAAAACTTTGTGGCTTAAAGTGACTTATTTTGTTCACAATTTTGTGGGTGAGGGCTTTAGAAAGGGTTCAGTTGGGACGCTCATCTGTGGCTGTACATTATTCACTTCCAAGATGGCTTCTTAACTCACATGTCTGGCCCCACTGTACCCATTATCTCTCTCTCTCTCTCTCTCTCCATGTACAGCTCACTTTTCAGGGCCTGTGGCATCTTCAGTTTTCTTCTCAGCATGACAGTCTCAAGGTAGTCAGCTTCTTCCTTCAGACTTCCTGTTCTAGAGGACAGGAAGTAGAACCTACCCTTTCTCAAGACCTGAACTCAGAAACTGGTACATCCTGACTTATGCCCTATTCTATTTGTGATACAGGTCACAGGACCAGAGCCAAGAGAATGAAATACAGATCTCATTTCTAAATGGACGAGTGATGAAAAATTGGAAGCTTTCTCCATCCACACATTTACCATTTTAACTTCTGAAAATCCTAAACCACAGAATAGCTAGGAGTTCCTTCTCCTCTCCTCAGTAATACATTTAGCAAAGTTTGAGTTATTCATCCAAGTCTGGTTATGAGTTGTACACTTGCCTTTTTATTCTGATTGTCCAGCAGGTAAATATTGAAACAGACACATAGGCACAACTTTCCAAGGCATACATTACTTTCACAATGGAATTATTATTTCATATTTTCATGTGAAACATTTCCTGTTACCTTCCTTAATCCTGCCTTCATCTCCACTTTGCCTATTTTTTTATATTCTGTCAGTTTGAGAAGAAATTACACCTTTGCTAAACCAAATATATCTCACTATCCAGCCCTTTAGGAAAAAGAAAAAGAGAAAGGAAAGAAATAGACCCCCCAAACTTTGGAATAACTATAAAAGAGATTTAATTAGATGACTAAAGTCTCTTCTTGTGTCTGTTTTGGAAAGAGAGACATGATTTTGCCCTTTGGTTACATAAAATTTAGCATGTGTACTCAATCATGTCTGACTCTTTGCAACCCCATGGACTATAGCCCACCAGACTCTTCTGACCATGGGATTTTCCAGGTAAGAATACTGCGGTGGGCTGCCATTTCCTCCCAGGGGATCTTCCCAACCCAGGGATCTTCCCAACCCAGTGATCAAATCCACATCACCTGCATCTCCTGCATTGACAGGTGGATTCTTTACTACTGAGCCACCTGGGAAGCCCAGACATGTACACACTGCTGTATTTAAAATGGATAACCAGCAAGGACCTACTGTATAGCACATGGAACTCTGCTCAATGTTATGTGGTAGCCTGGATGGGAGAGGAGTGTGGGGGAGAGCAGATACAAGTATACAAATGGCTGAGTCCCTTCCTGTTCACCTGAAATTATTACAACATTGTTAATCAGCTATATAACCAATACAAAAGAAAAAGGTTTTAAAAAGATAAAAAATTTTAGAAGTCAAAATTGATATTCTCCCCCAATTTATGTATCAGTTAAATAAAATTGGCTACAAATAGATAAAACACATAAAAGCACAGCTACCATATCTCAGGTTAAGGAAGAAAGAGTTGTTGCTCAGGTTAAGGAAGAAAGAGTTGTTGTAGCTCAGTCATTGTTCTACCCCTTCACTGTCCATCTTTCCTTTTCTAAAGTGGCCTCTGAGGACCTTTGAGAAGATCTAAAATTCAGCAAAACGCATTTCACTTCCCTCATGAAGTGGAAGAACTCGAAATCTAATTTGAGTAAATGATTTTCCTAATAATAAGTCCTCAGAGCTAACAATATTGAGTGATTTTAAAGCATCTAATCTGCACATCAGCTCTGTCATGTAGACTCTCTCATTATCTTCATCTTACAGGTGAGGAAACTGAAGTCAGAGAGCTTACATGATTAGAAGCAAATCCAAGACTAGAACTTGGGTCTCCTTAACCCTAAGTCCAAGGATCTTGACACTAACAGTTCTGCCTCTTTCAGAAACACCTTGAAAACCTTCCTGCAATTAAAGCCAAATTTGAGGATCAACAAAATCTTACTATTCATTTTTAGTGCTCTGTTTTCTTAGGTTCTTTCCAGGAGTTAATCTGACATTTCATTGTTGTGGTGAAGTTGTTCAGTCATGTCCGACTCTTTGTGACCCCATGGACTGTAGCCCACCAGGCTCCTCCCTCCATGGGATTCTCCAGGCAAGAGTACTGGAGTGGGTTGTCATTTGCTTCTCCAGGGGATCTTTCCAACCCAGGGATCGAACCCAGGTCTCCTGCATTCCAGGCAGACGCTTTAACCTCTGAGCCACCAGGGAAGCCCTGAACCTGACATTTAATGATCCCCAAAGCTTAAACCCTGGACAGTCCCACATGTTCTCCTGATTTAATCAAAGCTCCAGGATGCTATAGGCCATGTGTACAGAAGTTGCCTCACACTTGGCCATAACAGGGAACTTGGGGTGTGAAAGCTCCTGAAAACAGTGGTGATGAGAAGAGTTGATAATGCCTTTCCAGTATCTGTGTGCAGAATAAGATTTGTGTACCACCTGTGAGAATGAGATAAATTTTATTATTTTCCTTTTTATTTCTATTTCTCTAGGGGCAGAAACCGTGCCTACAACTATATCTTGATGTTCCCCTTGAGTGTTGCAGAACTGGAATACATATTTAACTAGTGGATAAACTGGCAGCAATATCTCTCTAATGAAGTGTCCTAAAGCCAAACGGTTTGTTCCCTCCTCCCTCCCCAGGTTGCCTTGCTATTAATGTACAAGGGCCAGCTGAAGAGTGATGGGAACAGCTGTCTGAAAATTACCGTTAAGGGGTAGACAAGAGGTCTAGGGTGTCTGAATGACCTACCAATTGGATAATCCACTTGTCGTTAATTGAGAACAAGATTCAATTAACACATTTGTACACTGTTCAACTGAAACATTCCAAGAAGTTTGAAATCATAAAGAAATTATGCAAGTTGAATGCTTGCTATATGACTGTGTTTCTGAGTGGGTGAAATTGTTTAATTTTTGTTATTATGAGGAAGAGTGATTAACTTTCTTATCTGAAGTCAGATGGGTAGCTGGGAAAGTGATGGTGTTTGAAAGGCTAAGCTGAGTGGAGTCATGAAGTTTACTCAACCTTAATTTAAAACAGAAGGTTCAGATCTTGTGAATTCTGACACATGCATATAAGGAAAGAAGGAAACACACTTTTTAAATACCACTATTTTAGGTAGTATAAAGTCTTTAGCTCAAACTTATAAAGCCCAATTTAGATGATGATTCTGTCTCCTGGGATGGCCTATAAAAGTATTTGTTCAACATTTTAAGATCCTCAAATTGAAAGTGCTGTGTAAATACTGGGCCAGATTAGCTCGCCATGTGTCTCCCTATGTGCACAGAGCTTTCACTGACTTCAGTGGGTAGAATGTGGTGGGAGAATCTGGCTCATTATTAGTTTTCCTATTTTGATTTGATCAACTGTTGTCAATTACAGACATTGGTAATTACCCACAGAAAAAGAGAGGAGGGAGAAAAAAACTTGCTATCATAATATTTATCTTATCAGTTATGGTATTTTCCTATATTGAAAAAAATATTGTGATGAATTGTGTAACACAGCAAGTACTGATTTTTACAGTGCCCTTGACTTGAGTGTATTTTTATGCAGAATTTTTTTGAATTTCTCAAATAAAATACCCATGACTATATAGAGTAGTGCTGCTTTACTTAGCACTGTGCCCTGTTAATCCCTCTTTTCACCCCATATTCCCACTCAGATTTGACCTTTAGATTCTGTCCCCACTTCTAACATCATGTTTGAGACTACTGCTGTCCAAAACACTTTCTGTGATAGTGAAAATGTTTTATATCTACACTGCCCAGTGCAGTAGACAAGAGCCATGTGTGGCTATTAAGCACCCAAATTGTAGCTTGTGTGATTGGAAAACTGAATTTTTAATTTAATTTTAATTAATTTAAGTCTAAATAGCCACATGCAGCTAGTGTTACCATATTTCAGTGCTGTCCAAACTCATATGCCTTAATTATTGTGATAACCTATTGACTCCTCTACTTACTGGCAGGACATTTGTCTTCAGCCTCTCCTCTACAACAGAAATTAATCATCTTTAAATTCCGCTTTCATCAGGACATTCCCTGCCCAGAAAGGTACGGTGGTTTCACTCAGTCTATCTACCACAGTATTCTGTATAGCAAAATTTACCCTAAATCTGACTGCTCATCAGAATCACTTGGGGACACAATTTAGAGCATATAATCATTAGGTCCAAGATAGAGCCTAGGAAGCTGATTATGATATAGCCAACTTTAAAAATAACTGGTTTCGATATCTCCACTCCTCTTCATATCCTCTGTATCTTTTTAAATGTATCTATGAACACATCTTACCTGGAGACCTGCAATATTCTTTGAACTTTTATCCCTATCTCTTTTCTTTCATTCCTCCCATACTCATAACTACATTCCATTCTCCAAATAACAGCTGAAGTGATCTTCTTAAAATTTATAATAGAACAGGTTATTCTGATAGTTCAAATCCTCCACAGCATCTGGATTACCTATAGAATAAAATGAAAATAAAATTGTCCATGGTCTACAAGGCCTACATAGTATACTTCTCCTTTAGCATCTAAGCCTTATTAAGAATGAACACACACACACACGTATTTCCTCTTGCTTATGACTAATGTTTTCCTTCTTTGAATATGTATGCATTAGGTTTCTTCCCATCTCAAAGCCTGCGACTTGATGTGTTCTCTGCTTGGACCATCCTGCCCTGGGATCTTCCAAAGGCTGTTCTCATTCTTCACATGTCAACTACCATATCACCCCAGAAAGATAATCCTTGTGCACACTATCTGCTGCCTGTATCCCATCTTAATCACTCTGTACACAGCATCTTTTCATATTTGCAAGCACTTATTATTTCATATATTACATTTGATTAGTTTATGTGTCTATTACTTCTACTACTACTAGAAAACAGGTCCCATAAGAAAAGATATTTTATTTTTCTTGTTTTAATGCTCAGTTTTTAAAATCATAATCGTCTTTTCCACTCACATTGTCCTGAACCTTCTTCTCAAACACAGAGGTTTACAAACTCTAGTTTCTAGACCAGCTGCATCAGCATTACCTGAAACGTGTTTGAAAGATAATTCTGTGACTCTGCCCCAGATCCACTGAATCAGAAACTCTGGGGTGGGGCCCAGTGGTCTGCACTTTAGCAAGCCCTCCAGGTGATTGTGGTGATGTTGAAGTTTGTGAGCACATATGTCATAACATTCAGCAATTAATTTTCATATCACCGTCTAGTTCATGGAAGTTAACTTTCCTTTCTAAAGTAACATTATTTGAAGATGTGCTCTGTGAAATATTTCCTTAATTTCTGTGAGACTGGGACACGTCATATCCTATTATGTGTAGCCAAGGCATACTATAGGGTGCTATGTGCTTTATATCAGAAGCATATTTCATTTTAACTAGTTCAAGTTTTTTTTTTCCCATATAGGTTCTTTCCTGTTTGACTTTTTATGTGTGCTTGTGACAGTATATTAAAAGTTCCCAAGAATATTTTTTAACTTATATGTTGGGTTATATGTTTCTATAGACATTACATTCTGGTCTGAGAATGTGAAATGCATAACTTGTGCTGCTGCTTTACATTTGTTGAGTGTGTCAGAAAGGGCTCAATAAAAAATTGAATAGTTGCATGTGCTTTCAGTCACCTTTGGGGCATCTTGATGAAATTTGCTAACGTGTGACACAAGATAAAAGTGATTATCCTAGTTTCACTATTGTGCTCTAGCTGGCCACAAATAATGAGGAGAAAGTGGAGAATTTATTGTGGGCAAGTGGGTTTAACTTCTAAAGGAAATGAGAGAAGGAAAAGAGTCTGGAAGAGAGAGACAATACAAAGTAATACACTATGCTATCATACTCCTTTATACATTGCTTTTTCCCCTTTAATGCTTATTTGGTTGTGGATCAGTTAGAATCCTACAGTGGCAAGGAGCAGCTTAAACCAAAGGGAGTTTTTATTGGCTCATTTACATGAAAAGCCCAGGGATATCCCAGTTAAGGGCCTGCTTGACACAATGGCTCAGATGATGTTATCTATCAATTTTTCTGCATCTTTTAAATTTGCTTTTCTCCATGTTAACTTAATTTCCAGGCTTCACACAGTGACAAGATGATTGCCCTTAGCTTCTGGTCTAATTTTTCCCTAATATAACATCAGCAGAGATGAGATGTTTGCTCTTCCCAAAGTTAAAACAAAAATCCTTGTCCTTACTATAATTGGTTTCAGTTCTGCCACGTGCCTACTTTTGAAGCATTTATTATGGATAAGAGTTTAACATGGATTTAGTTAGTGAAAGTGAAAGTGTTAGTCACTTAGTTGTGTTCGACTCTTTGTAACCCCATGGACTGTAGCCTGCCAGGCTCCTCTGTCCATGCAATTACCCAGGCAAGAATACTGGAGTGGGTTGCCATTCCCTTCTCCAGGACATCTTCCCAACCCAGGGATTGAACCTGGGTCTCCTGCATTGCAGGCAAATTCTTTACAGGCTATGTCACCAGAGAAGCTCGCCATGGATTTAGCTGCCCAAGAACAAATAATATACTCATATCTGGACTAGGGATTAGAATCAGTTTCATCCCCCCAAAATTTTAAATTATGGGGAAGGAGTGGTATTCAAGAGGAACTTTGGAGAATTAGTATCAAAATAATAGAATAGATTTTAGGAAACCAAAATAAATATGTAAATAAATAAGCAAACAAATATATATCTTCAGAGTTTGAATATGCAGTTTTAAATTCAAAATTATTTTTTCTTAGAACTTTAGTGATATTACTTCTTTCTCTTTACAAATAGGATTGACAATGAGAAGTCTGATTTACTTTGATTTTTATTACCTCAAGTATAAGGGTTTACTATCATATCTAGAACACTTTAGGATGTTTTTCTTTAACTAAGGGCCTATTCTACACTTTATAGATCTTATCATATTGATTGGAGATTTGTTTTTTAAATATATATATATTTTTAGCTCAGGGAATTTTCTTCTGTAATTTAATTGTCTATTTCCTTTCTTCCATTCTCTCTGTTTTCTCCAGCCTTTTAATATAACTCAGTATAATAGGAAGGTAAATTTCTGGATTGATACTCTAGTTCTCTCACCTTTTCTCTCGTAATTTTGGCATCATTCTATATTTGTGCTGTATTCTGGAAGTATGGCACAATGAAATCATGCCACTTATTTATTTATTCTTCAGTTGTGCCTTTTCTGTCATTCTGTTGCTGTGCCTACATCTATGGAGGGGTTTATTTTTATTACTATTTTTAAAAATTTAGCAGATATATTTTATTTCCAGAGTATAAAACTGGTTATTTTTAAAATAGTATTTTAGTATTAATATTCTATAATTAGTATTCTTTGGACATTTACAATTAGGAAGAGATATTTACTCCCATCCTAAATAGAGCATGTCAGATAATATATAGGATCAAAGTGGTTTTTGATTGGTTTAGCCATAAGAGAGTAAGAATGCAAAGAAAAATAAATAAATGAAATCCCACAAAGCAATGAATAGTTCTTGGCAGAGAAGTTCTTGGCAGAGAGGCATGACTTTTTTCATCCCTAGTGGAGCTGTGGGAGAGAAGTCCATGATAGATGAGTATAAGGAGTAATCAGCTAAACTTTTAATAAACTGTTATCAGTCATGTGTAGTCACATGAATGGTGGATAATAGCCATCCACAGCCAGAGGCAAGTCTGTACCCAGCTACCAGCTCTTTTCTGAGTCTTCAACAGGTGCATGGATTATATGCTAAAGATTAGGGGCAGAGCACATTTGAGGCATTTGGGCATGTAGAGTTTTACCAAGTGCAAGGCAGTGTCCCCTTAAAGGGTGAATGTAAAACATGAGAGCTGGGAGAAATCCCTCCAAGGTAATTTGTACCTTCATCAAGTGCTGAAAACTGGGAGGAGGGCAGTAGAGCAAAGAACAATTTCACAAGATGTAGAAAGAGACTTCTCATGGTTTGGAAAGCTTACAAATAAGCAATAGAGCACAAAGAGATCAACAAAGGTTCAGATCCCAAATCTCAATAAATGGATACACCCAATCTTTTGCTCAAAACATCTGAAACCAGAGGTAAACTGCGTCTAAATAAACTGCAGCAAAACTCAGCTTCACTTCAACTACAGACTAAAGGTGGTCAGCACTCAACACAGGCCTGAGCGAGAAAAGGACATGCTTTATAGTGGAAGTAATTTTATTTCTTTAATTTCTATTGTGCTTTATTTTTATCACAAGTAGCTTGTATGTAGTCAAAAGTTATAAGATACACAAAGAAGCAGGAAAATAAGACCCATGAAAGAGAGGAAGTAGTCAATATATAGCAGCATACCCAGCGATAGGCCAGCCATTGTAATTATCAGACAGAAACATTTAAAAAGTTGAATATAGACATTAAGGTCTAGGAAAAAAATTAGACAACATATAAGAAGAGTTGGTAATATCACTAGAGAATAAAAGTATAAAAAGTGAGAGATATACATACACATCTATCAGAAATGAGGCATACATTGATGCCATCAACAGATTGAGCAGATAAGAGGAAAGAATCAGTGAATTTGAATATAGGTCACTAGAAAATTTCTAAATAAACATTAAAATTCTTAAAAAAGGAACAGAGCATCTAATATCTGTATATGGAGTAGAAAAATATGTATTCAGAGTCACAGAAGGAGAAAAGATTAATAATGGAGCAGAGGAAATATTTTAAGGTATAATGGCTGAGAATTTTCATAATTAATAAAGCTTAACTCATATATCCAAAAGTTCAACAAATCCAAAGCATAATAAATACAAAGAAAACTATGTGCAACCTCACTACAGTCAAACTGCTATAAACCAAGAATAAAAAGAAAATGTGAAGAGCAATTAGAGAAGAAAAAGCAAACTACATGCAGGGGAGAAATGATACCAATGACAGCTGGTTCCCTATCTCAAACAATGGAGACCAGAATAAAATGAAATAACATCTTTAAAGTGTTAAAAATTAAGCTGTCAGCACAAAATGGTATATTCAGCAAAAAATCCTTCAAAAATAAAGATAGGATAAATAGATTTTTCAGGCAGACAAAAGCTGAAAGAAATCTTTCAGCATATTTTCTCTAAAAGAAAAGTAAAGAAAGTTTTTCTTGTTATAAGGAAATGTTGTGGGAATGAATGTCCAGAGGTTTATGGAAACCTCTGGTTTATGGTATGTTGTTTAGATACACATGTAACAATCTGGATTTGTGAATTAAGGTCTGAAGTAGGGGAAGGAGTGGTCTTGGAATTGACTTCTTAACCTGTGGGATCTGACACTGTCTCTAAGTAAATAGTGTCAAAATGGAGTTAAATCGTTGGGCACCCAGCCAGTGTCTGAGAAATACTGATGTGGGAAATCCTCATCATGTTTGGTGATCAGAGGTATCAGAATTGCAGTATTCTGTGAGTAGTAGGAAGAGTATTACAGCAGAGGAGAAACACAGGAGGAATGCTTTCCCTCAAACAAAATTCCAGTAGCAAAACTTGATGAAACTAAAAGGACAAATAGAACACACCCACCCTGGTGGATCAGTTGGTAAAGGAACTACCTGCAATGCAGGACACAACTTCCCTGGGTCAGGAAAATTCCCTGGAGAATGAAATCGCAACCCACTCAAGTACTTTTGGGAGAAGGCAATGGCACCCCACTCCAGTACTCTTGCCTGGAAAATCCCATGGACGGAGGAGCCTGGTGGGCTGCTGTCCATGGGGTCACTAAGAGTCGGACATGACTGAGCGCCTTCACTTTCACTTTTCACTTACATGCATTGGAGGAGGAAATGCCAACCCACTCCAGTGTTCTTGCCTGGAGAATCCCAGGGACGGTGGGGCCTGGTGGGCTGCCGTCTATGGGGTCTCACAGAGTCGGACACGACTGAAGCGAATTAGCAGCAGCAAGTATTTTTCTTATAAAATCCCGTGGACAGAGGAGCTTGGGAGGCTATATTCCACAGAGCTGTAAAAGTCAGGCATGACTTAGCAACTCAACTACAACCACAATGTAATTAGAGATTTGAACACCTCTCTATCAGTAACTGATAGAATGAATAGTTAAGAAAAAAGAGTAAGCTTACACACTATAAACTATTTCCAGCAACTTAATTGATATTTATTGGACACTACACCCAACAACTACAGAACATCCATTCTTTACAATTGTAAATGCAACAGTCACTAAGAAAGAACATATGCTGAATACCAAAATACACTTTAATACATATCAAAGGATTGAAATTATATATATAGTTATTCTATGACCAGTATGGAATGAAGTTAGAAAGAAATAATGGTGAGTTACCTGCAAATGCCAAATATTTTCAATTTAGAAAATATACATTCAGTAATCTATGGATTAAAGAAGAAATTTAAAGGAAAATAGAAATATTCAAAAATATTTTAAATGGAATTAAAATGAAAACTCAACACATAAAAATTTGTAAGATGTTGCTATTGTTAAACCATTACTTAGGGGAATATTTATAGATTTAAATGTAAAAGAAAGGCCTAAAATTACCAATAAAGTTAAACTTAAAGATACTAGAAAAAAGGAACAAATTTAATCCAAAATAAATCAAAGAAAAATATAAAAAAATAAAAGCAGAAATTAATGAAACAAATAGACAAGTAAATATGGTTCTTTACTGTCATTAGTATAATTGGTAAACTTGTGGTAAGATTGATCATAAAAAGGGGAAATACAAAATACAGATATAAGCAATAAAAAAAGGAGACATCACTACAGTTCCTACAATTTAGTACAGTTGAATCAAGAAGAAATATAAAATATGAGTAGTTAAATATCCTGTAAAGAAGTTGAATTAATAACTTTAAAACTTTCCTCAAAGAAAACCCCAGGACCAAACAGCTTCGCTGGCTGATTCTATCAAATATTTGAATTAATATATATGTATAAATTTTGGAATATATAATCCCAAATTTACACAAACTCTGATAGAAAACAGAGTGGTAGATGGGAGCACTTACTACCTTATCTTATGAAGCCAGCATTACCCTAATTCCAGAACCTGATAAAGCTATTACAAGAAAAGAAAATTTGGGCCTAATATCCCCGTAATTATAGACATAAAAAATTATTATCAAAATACTAGCAAACTGAATCCAACAATATATAAATAGATAATACATTATACTGGAGTAAATGTTACTTCAGAAATGCAAAGTTTAATACTTTTTAAATGTTTATTTTAATTATATTTTATTTTAGTTTAATTTTCAGTCAACATAACTCATCACATTATAGGAACAAACAGAAAAATTATGATTATCTCAACAGAGGGGAGTGGGGAGAGGTTTGACCAATTCAGCACTCTTTCATAATACATAGTCTCAGCAAATGAGGACTATAAGAAAACATCCTAAATCTGATAAAGAACACCTATTTTAAAAGTCTTTCAGATAGCTTTATGCTTACTACTGCAATAGTAAATTTCTTCTCCCAAGATTGGGATTGAAATAAGAATATATGCTTTCACTCCATGCAAAGACTTGGTATTGTTAAGATATCCATTTTTTTTTCTTCAAATTGATCTTTAGATTTAAAGCAAGCTCACTTAAAACTCCAAGTGTTTCCTTCCCAGAAAGTAACAATTTATTTCTAAATTTATATGGAAATGTTAAGAACCTATACTACACCAAACAGTCTTGAAAAAGAAGAATAAAGTGACAAAATCTAACATTATATATTTTCAGACTTCCTGTAAAGCTGCAATCATACAATGTGGCATCATTATTTATATTTAAATGGAAAGTCCAGAAATGGACCCATATACACACAATTGATTGATTATTGAACAAGCTACCAAGTAACATATATTGCATACCCACTAGAACTGCTAAAATAAAAATGATTGACAATACCAAATGCTGGCTGGGATGTGGAACAAACAGAAATCTAATCCGTTGCAGGTTGGAGAGTAAAATGGTACAAACTTTTGCGAACTGTTTCGCTTTTTTTCAAATAGAGTTAAACTACACCCAAATAGAGTCTATCTACCCTATGGCCCTGAAATTCCATTCTTACCCAAAAATACCTAGATAGGAATGTTCATAGTCGATCTATTCATACTAAGCCCCAAACTGGAAACAAGCCAAATGTCCTTCAACAGGAGAATAAATCAATGATATATAATTATAGAACAGAATATTGTTTGTCAACTAAAAATGTGCACAACATAGATGAATGTCAAAAGCATTATTTTTTTTAAAGAATATATCTTTGTGATTCTATTTATATGAAATCAGGAACATATGAAATTATTCTGTGGTAATTTAAATTGGAATGTTGTTGTCTAAGATGGGGAAATTGAGGGGCAAGGGACAAGAGACAACTTTTTGAGGTGATATGTTTCAAATCTTATTTGGGAGTGTTAGTTATATAGTATATACAATTATCAAAATTTGTCACACTGAACTCCTAGGACCTAGGTATTTATTTATGTAAATTATACCTCAATTTCGAAAATGTTCTTTCAGGGTCTCTTGTTTTCTCTGTTAAGTTTGTCTCCTCAGGTGTTCATTCTTCTTAGTGTGGTGCATTTATTTCATGCAGTTGGTTTCCTTGAAATATTTTCTCATTGTGGTTGGATGTCATCTTTGACATCAGAGTCTCTTTGTATCAGAGTCGCTATTTACCTGTATGTTGGTGTGGTTCTGTTTATTGTAGCCATCCTAGTTGCAGGGGAATGGGAAGGCATGTGTTGGTGGTGTATAACAGTAGCTCATTATATCATCATTGAGACTTCCTTTTCCTCCTGACTGAGGATTCTATCCTGCTTGAGGTCCCTGCTCTAATGCTCAATGCTGCAGCCTTTCAAAGATCTCTGCTGCTGCTACTGGGATGTGTGTACATGTTTGTGGTATGTGTGGCAATTGCTTCATCTGCTAAACTTCCTTAAACGTGTCTGTACAATAAATCACTCTGATTTGCCTCAGTGCTCTGGGCACAGAGCAACTCTGAAGTGCCATCTACCTTTTGTGGCAGTTTTCTTCTGTGTGTATTTATTTCAAATGCTCTCTATGTGGCAGATATTTCCTAACGTTTCTGGTCCAAATTTATCTCCCTTATGCTTTTCTAGTGCTGTAATGAACTTAAAATGGAAGAAAATGGGTGTGTTTTCTGTCATTTGGGTTGGAGATTTGGGTTGGGACTTAGAGACAAACACATTTGCTCTGCTTGCCATCTTGATCCAATTTCCCAAGTCACTTTTAATTAGCAGCTGTGTTGCTGCTTCACATACTGATGTATCTTGGTGACTTTCATTATCCCCTTCATGTGGCCCTATTGACCTGGCAGTCACCTGGGCTCTTGATATGTATAAAGTAGATACTTGACAAGTTCACAGAGGTTGATTATGGACTGATCTCTAAGGTACAAGCAGTTTTGAGGAAGGAGAAAATTACCTCAACACATGTGTTTGTGAGAAATGGGATTGCTTTTTCAGAATCTCTACCTGGAGATTCAATTCTATAGAGAAGCAACCCTAAACTGAGAATGTAGGCAAGTCCTACTCAACATTGCTAAAATCTCCCTAAGCAACCTAGTCTCTGACTATTTATCATTCTAATGTTGACCTAACACCTTAGGAGGCTGTGTCTGTAAATGAGGGATGTCTTTGTGCAATGAATTCAAGTGCTATTTGCTGAGGATACTATGACTTCCGTTTGACTTTCTTGCTGATAAAAGCAGATGGGAAAGGTTTTCTTTGGTTGTTTGCTTTCACATTAAAAACAAATACTTCCTGCCAAAAACAAGGATTGAAATACTGCAGTTCCCCCTCACAGCTGTTATTTAGAGGTGGTCCAAGACTCTTTTTCAGAACATTAGATAATACAAATCCATAAGAAGCCAATGATGAAAACAGCATTGACTAGTTTCTTCGTCTGCCCTGTCTCTGTACACAGGTGGCTTATAATGTCAGGAGCTGATATGATATTGAATTTGTGAAAGGTACAATTCTATTTACAAATTTTCCATGTTACAGAGCAGGAAACTGAATGAAGCACAGAATAGTCAGGCAACTGAGATTTATTCTCAAAAGAATATAGAGAAGATTTTATGAAAATTTAAGGTTTATGCAATGTCATTTAAAGGAAGACTGTACTTTGGTTATTATGATAAATTGGCATTAAATCAGTAATTTTTGTCAAGCAAATTTCGGTGCTGTATTTACAACTTCCCAAAAGTAATATAACAGACTCTTCTGATTTTATAAAGACAAATATTCATTGTAAATCATTCTCAAGATTTTACTTTTTATTATTTTGTAAATTATCTTTTTTTTTTTGGAGTATAGTTGGTCTACAATGCTATGCTAGATTCTGTTACACAGCAAAGTGCATCAGTTATACATACACATATACTCATTCTTTTCTAGATTCCCCTCCTATATAGGTCACCACAGGGCCCTGAATAGAGTTTCTGTGCTATACAGTGGGTTCCTATTAGGTATCTACTTTATACATAGTAGTGTGTAAATGTCAATCTCAATCTCCCAATTTATCCCTCCCCACTTTTCCCCTAACAGATTTTATTTTTATTTAACAACTTAGCTTTAAAATATACTTTAATAGACACAGTATGTGTTAATATGGATGAAATTTTGTTCCTTTTACTGGAAAACTTTATTTTTCTCTTTTCTATTGTAAATTATAGTGCAACCAATGTCTTTGCAAGTAAATATACTAGTGTTATGTTCTGATTATTAGCTAGGAGTTGCTTTCACAGAAGGAAAATGAACATCTAAAAAAGGGATTATATAAATGATCTAGTTGTAACTTCTATCTCCTAAATTATGTCCAGTATTATACTGGTCTGAGGAACTGGGTATTTCTTCATTCCTTCATCAATCCTAATGACATTTCCCTGGAAGTTGAAAGGATGACCATTCTTCCATCAGGTATATATGGATAGTTGTGTTCATTATTGGAACTTCCAAACAATTACCCTAGATCCATTTGTTTGATTTAAATACTTTTTTTAGGCTCCTGATAACTGTAATCAAATTGTTTCTAGAAATGTTTCTCAAATTTATACTCCCATCAGTGTTATTGTAACTATGATTGGATATTATGATGTTTTTAAAAATTTAATAATTTAACATTTTAAAAGATGCCATTTGTTCATCGCAACACTGTTTATAATAGCCAGGACATGGAAGCAACCTAGATGTCCATCAGCAGATGAATGGATAAAAAGGCTGTGGTACATATACACAATGGAGTATTACTCAGCCATTAAAAAGAATACATTTGAATCAGTTCTAATGAGGTGGATGAAACTGGAGCCTATTATACAGAGTGAAGTAAGCCAGAAAGAAAAACACCAATACAGTATACTAACACATATATATGGAATTTAGAAAGGTGGTAATGATAACCCTGTAGGCGAGACAGCAAAAGAGACACAGATGTATAGAACAGTCTTTGGACTCTGTGGGAGAGGGAGAGGGTGGGATGATTAGGGAGAATGGCATTGAAACATGTATAATATCATATATGAAACAAATCGCCAGTCCAGGTTCAATGCATGATACTGGATGCTTGGGGCTGGTGCACTGGGACGACCCAGAGGGATGGTACGGGGAGGGAGGTGGGAGTGGGGTTCAGGATAGGGAACATATGTACACTTGTGGTGGATTCTTGTTGATGTATGGCAAAACCAATACAATATTGTAAAGCAATTAACCTTCAATTAAAATAAATAAATTTATATTAAAAATAAATACATAAAAATAAAAGATGCCATTTGTACTCTCATTTTAATTTTCATTTGCTTATAAAAAATTCATCAACCATTTGTATTTTTCTTTTGTGAATAGACATTTATGTGATTCATCCTTTTATGCTTAAATGGTTTATCTTTATTGATATTCAATTTAGATTAGTTAAAAACAAACTAGCACAGGAATTTGCCATGTTTGTTAAAAATGTTCTAATTTGAAATATTTTAAAAATTTGTTTTATATTGTTTTATGAAATATTTATACATACTTTTGTGACATGACATGAGTATATGCTCAGTCATGTCCAACTCTTTGCTATCCCATGGACTGCAGTCCACCAGGCTACTCTGTCCATAGGATTTTCCAGGCAAGAATACAGGAGTGGGTTGCCATTTTCTACTCAGGAGATCTTCTCTACCCAGGGTAGTCAAGTGTATTAATTTTCCTTTTGATTGCTTTTAATGTTAGATAGCATTTCAAATTATAAAACTTTTAGTGTTGTCTTTTTCATACTGTAGATATTGCTGATATCAATTAAGTGTTCTGTGCTTAAGTAGAATAAGTATGTTCAGATGTACAACTTTAATTTTTATCTTTAGTTTTTTTCTTCAAAGAATATCCTATTACACATTGTTGTTAACAGTTCAGTTCAGTTGCTCAGATGTGTCGGACTCTTTGCGACCCCATGAACCGCAGCATGCCAGGCCTCCCTGTCTATCACCAACTCCTCGAGTTCACCCAAATCCATGTCCATTGAGTGGGTGATGTCATCCAACCATCTCATCCTCTGTTATCCCCTTCTCCTCCTGCCCTCAATTTTTCCTAGCATCAGGGTCTTTTCCAATGAGTCAGCTCTTTGCATCAGATGGCCAAAGTATTGGAATTTCAGCTTCAACATCAGTCCTTCCAATGAACACCCAGGACTGATCTCCTTCAAAATGGACTGGTTGGATCTCCTTGCAGTCCAAGGGACTCTCAAGAGTCTTCTCCAACACCACAGTTCAAAAACATCAATTCTTTGGTGCTCAGCTTTCTTTATAGTCCAACTCTCACATCAATACATGACCATAGCCTTGACTAGATGGACCTTTGTTGACAAAGTAATGTCTCTGCTTTTTAATATGCTGTCTTGGTTGGTCATAACTTTCCTTCCAAGGAGTAATTGTCTTTTAATTTCATGGCTGTAATCACCATCTGCAGTGATTTTGGAGCCCAGAAAAATAAAGTCAGACACTGTTTCCACTGTTTTCCCATCTATTTCCCATGAAGTGGTGGGACCGGATGCCATGATCTTAAGTTTTCTGAATATTGAGCTTTAAGCCAACTTTTTCACTTTCTTCTTTCAATTTCATCAAGAAGCTCTTTAGTTCTTCACTTTCTGCCATAAGGGTGGTGTCATCTGCATATCTGAGGTTATTGATATGTCTCCCGGCAATCTTAATTCCAGCTTGTGCTTCCTCCAGCCCAGCATTTCTCATAATGTACTCTGCATAGAAGTTAAATAAGCAGGGTGACAATATACAGCCTTGACATACTCCTTTTCCTATTTGGAACCAGTCTGTTGTTCCATGTCCAGTTCTAACTGTTGCTTCCTCACCTGTACACAGGTTTCTCAAGAGGCAGGTCAGGTGGTCTGGTATTCCCGTCTCTTTTAGAATTTTTCACAGTTTCTTGTGATCCACACAGTCAAAGGCTTTGGCATAGTCAATAAAGCAGAAATAGATGTTTTTCTGGAACTCTCTTCCTTTTTCCATGATCCAGCAGATGTTGGCAATTTGATCTCTGGTTCCTCTGCCTTTTCTAAAACCAGCTTGAACATCAGGAAGTTCACGGTTCACATATTGCTGAAGCCTGGCTTGGAGAATTTTGAGCATTACTTTACTAACGTGTGAGATGAGTGCAACTGTGCAGTAGTGAACATTCTTTGGCATTTCCTTTCTTTGGGATTGGAATGAAAACTGACCTTTTCCAGTCCTGTGGCCACTACTGACTGTTCCAGATTTGCTGGCATATTGAGTGCAGCATTTTCACAGCATCATCTTTCAGGATTTGAAATAGCTCAACTGGAATTCCATCACCTCCACTAGCTTTGTTCATAGTGACCTTTCCTAAGGCCCACTTGACTTCACATTCCAGGATGTCTGGCTCTAGGTGAGTGATCATACCATCGTGATTATCTGGGTCGTGAAGATCTTTTTTGTACAGTTCTGTGTATTTTTGCCACCTGTTTGTAATATCTTCTGCTTCTATTAGTTCCATACCATTTCTGTCCTCTATTGTTAACAGTTCAGTTCAGTTCAGTTCAGTCCAGTCACTCAGTCGTGTTCAACTCTTTGTGACCCCATGAATCGCAGCACGCCAGGCCTCCCTGTCCATCACCAACTCCCGGAGTTCACTCAGACTCACGTCCATCAAGTCAGTGACGCCATCCAGCCATCTTATCCTCTGTCGTCCTCTTCTCCTCTTGTCCCCAATCCCTCCCAGCATCAGAGTCTTCAAATGAGTCAACTCTTTGCATGAGGTGGCCAAAGTACTGGAGTTTCAGCTTTAGCATCATTCCTTCCAAAGAAATTCCAGGGCTGATCTCCTTCAGAATGGACTGGTTGGATCTCCTTGCAGTCCAAGGGACTCTCAAGAGTCTTCTCCAACACCACAGTTCAAAAGCATCAATTCTTCAGTGCTCAGCCTTCTTCACAGTCCAACTCTCACATCCATACATGACCACTGGAAATATCATAGCCTTGACTAGACGGATCTTTGTTGGCAAAGTAATGTCTCTGCTTTTGAATATGCTATCTAGGTTGGTCATAACTTTCCTTCCAAGGAGTAAGCGTTTTTTAATTTCATGGCTGCAGTTACCTTCCTTTAAATACAATTTTAAAATATTTTATATGCAATTATCATTAAGTAGTAATTAATGATCCTCATACAATTTTTAGACTTGGTAAGATTCTTTTCCCCTCCTCTATCTCTGGAGAAGGAAATGTCAACCCACTCCAGTACGCTTGCCTAGAAAATTCCATGGATGGAGGAGCCTGGTGGGCTACAGTCCATGGGGTAGGTGCTAAATTGTTTTGTGTTCAGAGTAAATAGGATGCTATCCATTTTGCATTTCAAGCCAACTGTAGCCCATTTGTCCCATAGATCTGTCATCAAACACAGCTAAGATTTCAGCTTTAACTTATCTAAATATAGGCTTACTGTGAGTGACAAGATCTTAGTAAATGGCATTCTCTGCCACCCTCTTTGAAATTGTTTCTAGTAGGATGACTCATGGCTTTTCTTTGCCCTAGAAAAAGTTTAATTACACCAGGGACTTCATTGAGTAAAAGCTTCATTGACATATCAGCTGCTACCCTGCCGACTTGGATTGTTATTCTGCTGTCTGGAGATCACACAGTATTTACTTTTTTAATGCTGACCATTCAAAGGGAATTTCAACTGGATTTTTATGCAGTCTGATGCTGTCAGTTGGAAAGACAATTGAAAATTCAGAAACATAGATAGAGATATCTTGGTTTCTTGGTTAGATCCCACCAAGAATAATAAATCCTAAGAATTCTCATCACAAATAAAATGTATTTTTTTCTTTTTTCTTTTATTTTGTATCTGTACAAGATGAGAGATTTTCACCAAAATTACAATGATAATTTGTTCATGATGTATGTAAGACGAATCATTATCCTGTACACTGTAAACTTTTACTTTATATCAATTATATTGCAATAAATCTGGAAGAAAAGTAAAGAGCTTTGATATTTGGAAGAATAAAAAAAAAAAAGCTTTACCTTTTGATTTTAGTCACCTAATGAAGACATACACAATCAGAGCTTTGATGTATTTGGCAATGTAATTATGACACCTTGAGATATGGGTCTTCTTAAGGAAACTGGATCCTTTGGTTCTATTGATGACAACTCTGCTGTCTCAATTTACATATATAGGTTCTTGTTCAAAAGGCTGCCTAGTAGTTAGAAATGGTGGTGAAGTCTCCATTCTAGCCTTCGGTGCAGGTATCTGTTGTAAAGTGATCTTTGTTTGCCTTGCCTGACTGTCACATCCCCATTTCACACTTGGAGCCTCATGCACTTTGAGTGTATGCTAAGTTGAAAAGTGATTCCAGGGAGGATTACGTTTCTCCTTAGCATGTTTTCAGAGAGGTTAGGATCCTTTCTTCCCCACAGATGGGGAACACAGGAGGCTTCTTGGTGATAGGTTTTACGATTGATAAGGCTAGTACTGCCTCACTTACTCTAGTATTTTCATGGGTGGGAAAAGGTTCAGGGAGCAGGTTAAAAAATCATGTAAATCTTTAATCAAGAAAACTGTCCTCTCCTTTAATCTGTCTTGATTGTTACTTTCCTGTCAGCTCCTCACTTTCTGTCCCAGTGTTCTTGAAGGATTAACTGTTCTTGCTTTTGAAAACCAGAGATGTAGAATCAATCATGTTCCAGATTTTACTGTTTCCTTTTGGCTCTTATAAATCAATTCAAGTGGGTAGAGATACAAGCTGGATTCTTTATTATATGTTTATTACTATTATCTTCCTTTTTCTTCTGATTTTAAGAGAATTTAAAACTAGAAAAAGAATTCATAGACCCCTCCTGTAAGTGCCATGGGCTCCAGGCATTGTACCTAATGAATAAATAGACCCAGCCCTCATCTATCTGACCTAATACATTGCTCTTCGTTCCATCATTTAGTCTGTAGCCTTTGCCTAGGGACAAGCCCAGACTTTGCTCAATCCTGCAAACCATTTCATGTGGAATGTTGCTATGACAATCAGCTGCCAACTAATGCTATATTTTCACTGGGAAAGACCACCCAGAACCATGGATCTGCTACCTAACTAAACACTGTGACTTTCTATGAACCTCTAGTGCCTCAACCAGCCCTTAAATCCAACCCCCTTGGATTCTGACTCAGGTCTGCAGTACATGTGAGTCATGTTAGCTCTGTTACTTCTACCACTAAATTATTTTCCAAAGGAGCTAGTCCTACAGACAGTCTCTCTTGAGCCTGACTTTCTTCCCTCCCTCTTTCACTGGTATTGTAGCATGCCTTACTGAGAAAGCTATTAGTTACTGACTGCTGGCAAGATGATGCTAAAACAAGTAGGCTATTATGAGCACAATTTGTATCTTAAAAACAATTTTCTCCTTCTTTGTAGTAATTTAAGCCTGAAGTAGAGCCTACTGTTCTCTGCTACTTTACTACTCAACTTCCTATGATTGTGGTTTTCATTCTGTCTGCCTTCTGATGGATAAGGATAAGAGGTTTATGGAAGCTTCCTGATGGGAATGACTGATTGAAGGGGAAACTGGATCTTGTTCAGATGGGTGGGGCCATGCTCAGTAAATCTTTAATCCAATTTTGTATTGATTGAAGGGGCTGTGTTCCCTTCCTATTGCTTGACCTGAGGCCAAACTATGGTGGAGGTAATGAAGACAATGATGACCTCCTTCAAAAGGCCCCATGCACGCACTGCTGCACTCAGTGCCTCTGACCCTGCAGCAGGCCAGCGCCGACCTCTCCATGCCTTCGCCAGAGACTCCTGGACACTCATGGGCATGACTGGGTCAGTTTCTTGTGGGATCACTGCTCCTTTCTCCTGGGTCCTAGTGCACAGAAGATTTTGTTTGTGCCCTCCAAGAGTCTGTTTCCCCAGTCCCCTGTGTAAGTTCTGGTGGTTCTGGTGGGGTTAATGGCGACCTCCTCCAAGAGGGCTTATGCCACACCCAGGTCTGCTGCACCCAGAGCCGCTGCAACAGGCCACTGCTGACCTGTACCTCCACAGGAGACCCTCAGACACAGTTCTGGCCCACTCTCTGTGGGCTGGGCATGTGTTTCATGCCTTTCCCAGGTCTAAGCAGCTCAGGCAACCAGGTGATTGGTGAGCACACTCTCCCAGGTTGGCCGTACACCTTAATCACCTCCCTGGTCCCGGCCACTTGGTTTCCTGGGTGTGCCATGAGAGCACCGTCTCAGGTGTGCCATATGTCTCCTCCGGAGAGCTGGTCTCAGGCTGCGGTTCTCCTGGAGGATGTCAACTGTCCAGGATCTCAGGAAGACGTGGTTAGCAGCCGGGAGCCTGCTCACAGTTTGGTGGAAGATGCCATCTTGGGCTGAGATTGTACCAGCCCCTTGCCTTCTGGCTCTGGCTGTCACAAGGCTGGCTCTCTGCCTCCTGGTGGGGAGGGGCTGGTACACAGCTAGTTAGCTCTCCTTTGGTATTCACTGAATCCTTTGTTCTGTGAGCAGGCAAGACTGTATGTTAGGTTGTTAGCTTAAAGCCTTTCATGGGAAAGTTCCCTTTTCTGCAATTGTGGTTAGGTGTATATTCTGTGGGTTTTTTTCTCCTGGTTATGTTGCCTTCTGAGATTCCGAAACTCCCTACAGACCTGCCTGTGAGAGGGTTTCCTACTATGTGGAAACTTCTCCTCCTTCACGACTCCCTCCAAAGGACAGGTCTCTGTCCCTCACTCTTTTGTGTCTCTTTTATATTTTATCCTACCTCATTTCAAAGAGAATGGGCTGCCTTTCTGGGTTTGTGGTGTCCTCTGCAGTGTTCAGATGTTGTTTTGTGGAAGTTTCTCAGCATTCAAATGATCTTTTGATGAATTTGTGGATAAGAAAGTGGTCTCCTGGTCCTATTCCTCCACCATCTTGGCAACATTCTGCCATTTGAATGCAGAGTTCCAAAGAATAGCAAGGAGAGATAAGAAAGCTTTCATCACTGAGGAAGGAAAACAATAGAGTGGGAAAGACTAGAGATCTCGTCCAGAAAGTTAGAGATACTAAGGGAATATTTTATGCAAAGATGGGCTTGATAAAGGACAGAAATGGTATGGACCTAACAGAAGCAGAAAATATTATGAAGAGGTGGCAAGAATACACAGAAGAACTGTACAAAAAAGATCTTCACGACCCAGATAATCATGATGGTGTGATCACTCACCTAGAGCCAGACATCCTGGAATGTGAAGTCAAGTGGACCTTAGGAAGCATCACTATGAACAAAGCTAGTGGAGGTGATGGAAATCCAGCTGAGCTATTTCAAATCCTAAAAGATGATGTTGTGAAAGTGCTGCACTCAACAGTCCAGAAAATCTAGAACAGTCAGTAGTGGCCACAGGACTGGAAAAGGTAAGTTTTCATTCCAATCCAAAAGAAAAGCAATGCCAAAGAATGTTCAAACTACCACACAATTGTACTCATCTCACATGCTAGCAAAGTAATGCTCAAAATTCTCCAAGCCAGGCTTTAAGAGTACGTGAACAATGAAATTCCAGATGTTCAAGCTGGATTAAGAAAAGTCAGAGGAGCCAGAGATCAAATTGCCAATATCTGTTGGATCATCAAAAAAGCAAGAACATTCCAGAGAAATACCTACTTCTGCTCTATTGACTACGCCAAAGCCTTTGACTGTGTGGATCAGAACAACCTGTGGAAAGTTCTACAAGAGAAGGGAATACTAGACCACCTTACTGCCTTCTGAGAAATGTTTATGCAAGTCAAGAAGCAACAGTTAGGACTGGACATGGAACAACAGACTGATTCCAAATTGGGAAAGGAGTATGTCAAGGATGTATATTGTCACCTGGCTTATTTAACGTCTATAAAGAGTACATTATGTGAAATGCCAGACTGGATGAAGCACAAGCTGGAATCAAGATTGCCAGGAAAAATATCAATAACCTCAGATATGCAGATGACACCACCCTTATGGCAGAAAGTGAAGAACTAAAGAGCCTCTTGATAAAAGTGAAAGAGCAGAATGAAAAAGGTGGCTTAAAACTCAACATTCAAAAGGTTAAGATCATGGCATCCATTTCCATCACTTCATGGCAAATAGATAGGGAAACAATGGAAACAGGAAGAGAATTTATTTTGGGGGGCTCCAAAATCACTGCAGATGGTGATTGCAGCCATGAAATTAAAAGACAGTTGCTCCTTGGAAGAAAAGCTATGACCAACCTAGACAGCATATTTAAAAGCAGAGATTTTACTCTGCCAACATAGGTCCATCTAGTCAAAGCTATGGTTTTTCCAGTAGTCATGTATGGATGTGAGAGTTGGACTATAAAGAAAGCTGAGTACCGAAGAACTGATGCCTTTGAACTGTAGTGTTGGAGAAGACTCTTGAGAGTCCCTTGGACTGCAGGGGAATCCAACCAGTCCATCCTAAAGGAAATCAGTCCAGAATATTCATTGGAAGGACTGATGCTGAAGCCGAAACTCCAATACTCTGGCCACCTGATGCGAAGAACTGACTCATTTGAAAAGACCCTGATGCTGGGTAAGTCAAAGGCAGGAGGAGAAGGGGACAACAGAGAATTAGATGGTTGGATGGCATCACTGACATGATGGACATGAGTTTGAGTAGGCTATGGGAGTTCATGATAGACAGGGAAGCCTGGCATGCTGCAGTCCATGGGGTCTCCAAGATTCGGATGTGACTGAGCAACTGAACTGAACTGAACTTCCTGTAGAGTTGTTTACTTCACTTGTGGCCACATTTGTTCATGCAGTGAATTCCCAACCGAGGAAGGCCTTCTTCGTGCCAGCTTTGCTGTGTGCAACCTTGCTCTCCACAGATACTAAGAGAATGGCTTGAAATTTAGAACTTCATAACTGTTTCTGTTGTTGTTTGGTCTTCTGTTTTTGATTATGACAATAACACATGCTTTTAAAAATACTCAAAATTGTAGCTAAGTATAACAATGCAGAGTGAGAGTGTTGTATTGTCTCCCCTATTCCACCAGTTATATTTCTCCAAAGATAATAGTCTTCAATCTTCTGTCTTGTCTTTTTTTTTCTGTTGCTTTCAAAATTTTGGACCCCTTGTCATCCACGTATTCTAAGAGAATGACATTGAATTTAGAGCTGAGACATTTTTTCCCTTCAGCTACTACTTTAACATTTTTCTGAATTTTTCATTTCCCTTTGTAAAGGTTTCTCCTTTCTATTGTGCTCTCAAATTTTGTCCTTAAGACTTCTGTTTGTGGGTTGTCTCTTCTTGTTCGGTGCTTTCAATCTGTCTTTGAGTTGGAGGACATGGGAAGTTGCACTTAAAAATACGCTACCTCTAATGTTTTGGAAATAATTTTTTCTTCATTTTTATATATCTCCGTTTTACAAGCCTGAGATCTTTATAACCCTAATGGTGTGTCTTTGCATATCAAAATGTATTTATCAACCTTTATCCAAAGATCTCAAATATTTTACCTCTTTTCTGTCATGTAATTTCCGGTAAAATTTCCATCTGGCAGCTGAAGAGTCATTCCATTGTACGTACAAGAGGTACTGATGTCTTTCATCTGCCCTGGCAGACACAACTCCCTTCATCCTCTTCACACTGCCCTTCTCCCAGGGGATGACTTGAATGGACACAGCAAAAACACGTGCCTATTAGCTTTTGGTGGGGTTTGACCAGGGAGGAGCCCTAGGAAATTGGAGAGAAGGAGTAATGGGAGGTTGATGCACTTATTCCCTAACATCCTCCCCTGTCAGATTGCTGTGTGTTGGCTGTGTCCCTTTACTGAAAGCTCCATCCACTGGCATGTAGCTTATACCACAAGGGTCTCCCTCAAAGCACTAGTCACTGGTTCTTTCCCAGCCCCTTCTGGCCTGGGATTTGTAAGCATAGGTGCAAACCCAAAAATGTTTCATTTCTCTGTGGCTTTTCCTAGGCAATTCCTACACAGTCATAAATTGTCCCTTTATTGTGTGTTAAAGTGTGTGTTAGCTGCTTAGTTGTGTCCGACTCTTTGTGACTCCATGGACCATAGCATGTCAGGCTCCTATGCCTATGGAATTCTTCAGGCAAGAATACTGGAGTGAATTGCCATTTCCTTCTCCAGGGGGTCTTCCCAACTCAGGGATTGAACCCTGGTCTCCTACATTGCAGGCAGACTCTTTTACCACTGAGCCACCAGGGAAATTCTCCTTAATTATTCAGAGAAAATGTGTGCCTTCCCCCCGCCCCCCCGCCCCCCCCCCCCGTTGGGGCCACAATTGCTGTGTCTAAAATCTCTTAAAGTTATTCAGGAGGTAAAATAAAAGATGTTTGATCCTTGGAAGGAAAGCTATGACAAACCTAGACAGCATATTAAAAAAAAGAGACATCACTTTGCTGACAAAGGTCTGTATAGTCAAAGCTGTGGTTTTTCCAGTAGTCATGTACAAATGTGAGCATTGAACCACAAAGAAGGCTAACTGCTGAAGAACTGATTCATTTGAATTATGGTGCTAGAGAACACTTGAGAGTTCCTTGGGCTGTAAGGAGATCAAATCAGTCAATCCTAAAGAAAATCAACCCTGAATATTCATTGGAAGGACTGATGCTGAAGCTGAAGCTCTAATACTTTGACCACCTGATGCAAAGAGTCAACTCACTGGAAAATACTTTGATGCTAGGAAAGATTGAAGGCAAAAGGAGAAGGGTAAAACAGAGGTTGAGATGGTTAGATAGCATTGCCAACTGGGTGGACATGAATTTTAGTGAACTCTGGGAGATAGTGGAGGAAGAGGAGCCTGGCACTCTACTGTCCATGGGGTCACAAAGAGTTGGAGATAGCAACTGAAACAACAGCAAATTCTTTAGAGTATCCTTTGTCTCACAACATAGATTAGGCTTGCTATTTATTTAAAATTCTCTAACTATAATTGGAATGAAAACTGACCTTTTCCAGTCCTGTGGCCACTGCTGAGTTGTCCAAATTTGCTGGCATATGGAGTGCAGCACTTTCACAGCATCATCTTTCAGGATTTGAAAGAGCTCAACTGGAATTCCATCACCTCCACTAGCTTTGTTCGTAGTGATGCTTTCTAAGGCCCACTTGACTTCACATTCCAGGATGTCTGGCTCTAGGTGAGTGATCACACCACTGTGATTATCCTGGTTGTGAAGATGTTTTTTGTACAGTTCTATGTATTCTTGCCACCTCTTAATATCTTCTGCTTCTGTTAGGTCCATACCATTTCTGTCCTTTATCGAGCCCATCTTTGCATGAAATGTTCCCTTGGTATCTCTAATTTTCTTGAAGAGATCTCTAGTCTTTCCCATTCTGTTGTTTTCCTCTATTTCTTTGCATTGATCACTGAGGAAGGCTTTCTTATCTCTTCTTGCTATTCTTTGGAACTCTGCATTCAGATGCTTATATCTTTCCTTTTCTCCTTTGTTTTTTGCTTCTCTTCTTTTCACAACTATTTGTAAGGCCTCCCCAGACAGCCATTTTGCTTTTTGCATTTCTTTTCCATGGGGATGGTCTTGATCCCTGTCTCCTGTACAATGTCATGAACCTCGGTCCATAGTTCATCAGGCATTCTATCTATCAGATCTAGTCCCTTAAGTCTATTTGTCACTTCCACTGTATAATCATATGGGATTTGATTTAGATCATACCTGAATAGTCTAGTGGTTTTCCCTACTTTCTTCAATTTAAGTTTGAATTTGGCAATAAGGTGTTCATGATCTGAGCCACAGTCAGCTCCCAGTCTTGTTTATGCTGACTGTATAGAGCTTCTCCATCTTTGGCTGCAAAGAATATAATTAATCTGATTTCGGTGTTGACCATCTGGTGATGTCCATGTGTAGAGTCTTCTCTTGTGTTGTTGGAAGAGGGTGTTTGCTATGACCAGTGTGTTCTTTTGGCAAAACTCTATTAGCCTTTGCCCTGCTTCATTCCGTATTCCAAAGCCAAATTTGTCTGTTACTCCGGGTGTTTCTTGACTTCCTACTTTTGCTACCACATAATTGCACTCATCTCATACACTAGTAAAGTAATGCTCAAAATTCTCCAAGCCAGGCTTCAGCAATATGTGAACCGTGAACTTCCTGATGTTCAAGCTGGTTTTAGAAAAGGCAGAGGAACCAGAGATCAAATTGCCAACATCCACTGAATCATCAAAAAAAAACAAGAGAGTTCCAGAAAAACATCTATTTCTGCTTTATTGACTATGCCAAAGCCTTTGACTGTGTGGATCACAATAAACTGTGGAAAATTCTGAAAGAGATGGGAATACCAGACCACCTGACCTGCCTCTTGAGAAACCTATATGCAGGTCAGGAAGCAACAGTTAGAACTGGACATGGAACAACAGACTGGTTCCAAATAGGAAAAGGAGTATGTCAAGGCTGTATATTGTCACCCTGCTTATTTAACTTACATGCAGAGTACGTAATGGGAAACGCTGGGCTGGAAGAAGCACAAGCTGGAATCCAGATTGCTGGGAGAAATATCAATAACCTCAGATATGCAGATGACACCACCCTTATGGCAGAAAGTGAAGAGGAACTAAAAAGCCTCTTGATGAAAGTGAAAGAGGAGAGTGAAAAAGTTGGCTTAAAGCTCAATATTCAGAAAACTAAGATCATGGCATCTGGTCCCATCACTTCATGGGAAACAGATGGGGAAACAGAGGAAACAGTGTCAGACTTCATTTTTTTTTTGGGCTCCAAAATCACTGCAGATGGTGATTGTGGCCACGAAATTAAAAGACACTTACTCCTTGGAAGGAAAGTTATGACCAACCTAGATAGCATATTGAAAAGCAGAGACATTACTTTGCCAACAAAGGTCTGTCTAGTTAAGGCTATCGTTTTTCCAGTGGTCATGTATGGATGTGAGAGTTGGACTGTGAAAAAAGTTGAGTGCTGAAGAATTGATGCTTTTGAACTGTGGTGTTGGAGAACTCTTGAGA
Source organism: Bubalus kerabau (assembly GCF_029407905.1). Classification (NCBI taxonomy): domain Eukaryota; kingdom Metazoa; phylum Chordata; class Mammalia; order Artiodactyla; family Bovidae; genus Bubalus; species Bubalus kerabau. Next base: position 102,752,643 of record NC_073626.1, read on the forward strand.
GTCCCTTGGCCTGCAAGGAGATCCAAGCAGTCCATTCTGAAGGAGATCAGCCCTGGGATTTCTTTGGAATGAATGATGCTGAAGCTGAAACTCCAGTACTTTGGCCACCTCATGTGAAGAGTTGACTCATTGGAAAGGACTCTGATGCTGGGAGGGATTGGGGGCAGGAGGAGAAGGGGACGACAGAGGATGAGATGGCTGGATGGCATCACCGACTCGATGGATGTGAGTCTGAGTGAACTCCGGGAGTTGGTGATGGATAGGGAGGCCTGGCGTGCTGCGATTCATGGGGTCACAAGGAATCGGACACGACTGAGCAGCTGAACTGAACTGAACTGAACTATAATTGCTGTCATAGTCTGCTTCCTGAATTCTCTGCCATGAACAGCATTTCATACAGGCTATGGTGATGTAGGTGGTGAGAGGAAGATTTTACCTTCTGTTTACTTCAGAACATCTTTTCTTTGCTGGGATCTGAGGTTAAAACAGCTCTTTTATTACAAAGTGCCAGAAAATTTCCTACGTAACACATTAAATATCTTTCTGGCAAGACCATCTCAGGGTGTAACTACTACCTGGTAGAGCCAGCTAAAACAGCGTCTGAAATATGGAAGCCTCCTATGACCTGGACCCTGACAATCTGGTCCCATTCATTGTAATTAAAGCATTTCTCTCTCTTTTTTTTCTGCATAGAGCTTGGGATGGGGAAGACACTATTGTCTCCTCCCATTTACAAGGAAAAACTTTGCCATATTTTTGATATTTTTATGTAACAACCGAGACAACTTTGCACATTAAAGTTTTCTACCAAAAGCTCTTTAATTTGAATGGAATTTAAATACTTCTTCTGACATGTCCCATGATTTTTTAAATCACTGATAGGTTTTTGCATTTAAATCAGATTCAGTTATGAAAATACCTTTTCCCTTCCATAAATATGAGAAGCCTCTGCTAACTATTTGTTTTGAAAAAAACTTGAAGGAGATCCTCTTTATATATTTATTCATATTGTATATTATACACTCATACATTTATTTACTTATGCTTTTATATAGAATTGAGTCTTCTTATAAGTGTGTTAGTGAAATGGTTAATCAGCAATCACATTTCCAGATGGAAGGTTTATGGCTAAAGAAATATTTGTTCTTATGTTCAAGAGACCTCCACATGTCCCTGCAGCCCTTATAGTGACTTCATGCATAAATGGGATAACCTTTAGTTGATTAAAATATTTCATTAGTCTGAACATATCTCTCCTTGACCTTGTCTAATAATGAAGGTATTAATTTATTTCCTTAGATCCTTCAAACAAAGGGATAGTCAATAAATTATATGATTTGGAGGAATGCAGTGGAAGGAATTTTTAAATCTCTGTGGCACACAAAACAGTGTTGCTTTTTCTAATTGTCATGGCCTTCTTTCCTGTGACATTTAGAACAGAGATTTAGGCAGCACAGGGTATTGATATTTAGTGAGACATATTCCACATCAGTGTTTTTTTTTACATCAGTAGATCACCAAATCCTGTTTTCACATGAACTGTGAGATAAGGATAGTTTTACATATTTTTAAACCAAAAGAAAAATAGTATTTTATCATTATCATTGCTTACTCACTAAATCATGCCCGATTCTTTTGCAACCCCTTGGGCTATAGCCCACCAGGCTGCTATATCCATAGGATTTCACAGGCAAGAATACTGGAGTGGGCTGCTATTTCCTTCTCCAGGAGATCTTCCCAATTCAGGGATGGAACCCACACCTCCTGCTTTGCAGGTGGATTCTTTACCACTGAGCCACCTGGGAATCCTAATATTTTATTACATGTGAAAATAATATGAAATTCAAATTTCTATGTTCATAAATAGGTTGTATTTTATTTATTTAAACTTTTTATTTTGTATTGGGGTATAGCCAATTAGCAATGTTGTGATAGTTTCAGGTGAACAGTGAGGGGACTCATCTATAAACATACATGTATCCATTTTCTCCCCAACCCCCCTCCCATCCAGGCTGCCAAATAACGTGGAACAGAGTTCCCTGTGCTATATACTAGGTCCTTGTTGGTTATCCATTTAAAAAAAAATATTTATTTTTTAATTGAAGTATAATTGCTTTACAGAATTTTGTTTTCTGTCAAACATCAACATGAATCAGCCATAGGTATACACATGTCCCCTCCCTCTTGAACCTCCCTCCCATCTACATCTCTATTTCACCCCTTTAAGTTGATACAGAGCTCCTGTTTGAGTTCCCTGAGACATACAGTAAATTCCCATTGGCTATCTATTTTACATATGGTAATGTAAGTTTCCATGTTACTCTCTCCATACATCTCACCCTCTCCTCCCCTCTGCTTGTGTCCATAAGTCTGTTCTCTATGTCTGTTTCTGCATTGCTGCCTTACAAATAAATTCATCTTTATAGATTCCATATATATATTCCATATATATGCATTAGTATATGATATTTGTTTCTTTTTGACTTACTTCACTCTGTATAGTAGGCTCTAGGTTCATCCACCTCATTAGAACTGACTCAAATGCATTACTTTTAATGACTGAGTAATATTCCATTGTGTATATGTACCACAACTTCTTTATCCATTTATCTGTTGATGGACATTTATGTTGCTCTCATACTCTAGCTATTGCAAATAGTGCTGCAATGAACATTGTGGTACATGTGTCTTTTTCAATTCTGGTTTCTTCAGAGCATATGCCTAGGTGTGGGATTGCTGGGTCATGTGATGATTTTATTCCTAGTTTTTTATGGAATATCCATACCATCTCCCATAGTGGCTGTATCAATCTACATTCCCACCAACAGTGCTAGAGGGTTCTCTTTTCTCTACATCCTCTCCAGCATTTACTGTTTGTAGACTTTTTATGATGACCATTCTGACCGGTGTGATATCTCATTGTAGTTTTGATTCGCATTTCTCTAATAATGAATGATGTTGAGCATCTTTTTATGTGTTTCTTGTTTTCTATGAAGAAATGTCTGTTTTGGTCTTTTTTCCCCCACTTTTTGATTGGCTTGTTTTTCTGGTATTGAGTTGTATGAGCTGCTTGTATATTTTGGAAATTTATCCTTTGTCAGTTGTTTCATTTACTATTATTCTCTTTCTTTCTGAGGATTGTCTTTTCACCTTGCTTGTAGCTTCCTTCACTGTGAAAAAGCTTTGAAGTTTAACCAGGTCCCACTTGTTTACTCTTGTTTTTTTTCCATTACTCTAGGAGGTGGGTCATAGAGGATCTTGCTTTGATTTATGTCATTGACTGTTCTGTCTATGTTTTCCTCTAAGAGTTTTACAGTTTCTGGTCTTACATTTAGGTCTTTAATCCATTTTAAGTTTATCTTTGTGTATGGTATAAGGAAGTGTTCTAATTTCATTCTTTTACATGTAGCTGTCCAGTTTTCCCAGAACCACTAATTGAAGAGGCTATCTTTGTCCCATTGTATGTTCTTGCCTCCTTTTTCAAAAGTAAGATACCCTTTTCAGGTGTGTGAGTTTATTTCTGGGCTTTTTATCTTGTTCCATTGTTCTATATTTCTGTTTTTGTGCCAGTACCATACTGTCTGGATGACTGTAGCTTTGTAGTATAATCTGAAGTCAGGAAGGTTGATTGCTCCAGCTCCATTCTTTCTCAAGACTGCTTTGGTTATTCAGGATCTTCTGTGTTTCCATATGATTTGTGAAATTTTTTGTTCTAGTTCTGTGAAAAATGTCATTGGTAATTTGATAGGGATTGCTTTGAATCTGTAGATTGTATTTGGTAGTATAAACATTTTCACAGTATTGATTCTTCCTACCCAGGAACATGGAATATCTCTCCATCTGTTTATGTCATCTGATTTCTTTCATCAGTGTCTTGTAATTTTCTGTATGCAGTTCTTTTTTCTCCTTAGGTAGGTTTATTTCTAGATATTTTATTATTTTTGTTGCAATGGTGAATGGGATTGATTCTTTAAATTTCTTTTTCAATTTTTCATTATTAGTATATAGAAATGAAAGTGATTTCTGTTATTGATTTTGTATCCTGAGTCTTTGCTAAATTCACTGATTAGTTCTAGTAATTTTCTGATAGTATCTTTATGGTTTCTATGTATAGTATCATGTCATCCGCAAACAGTGAGAATTTTACTTCTTCTTTTCCAATCTGGATTCCTTTTATATCTTTTTCTTCTCTGATTGCTGTGGCTAGGACTTCCAAAACCACATTGAATAATATTGGTGAGAGTGGACACCCTTGTCTTGTTCCTGGTCTTAGGGGGATTTCTGTTTTTCATCATTGAGAATAATGTTTGCTGTGCACTTATCATATATGGCATTTACTATGTTGAGGTAGGTTCTTTCTATGCCCATTTTTAAAGAGTTTTAATCATAAATGGGTGCTGAATTTTGTCAAAGGCTTTTTCTGCATCTATTGAGATTGTCATTTGGTTTTTACCTTTCAATTTCTTAATATGGTGTATCACATTGATTGATTTGGGTATATCGAAGAATCCTTGCATCCCTGGAATAAACCCAACTTGATCATGGTGTGTGAGCTTCTTAATGTGTTGTTGAACTCTGTTTGCTAGAGTTTTGTTGAGGATTTTTGCATCTATGTTCATCAGTGATATTGGCCTGTAGTTTTCCTTTTTGTGTGTTGTCTTTGTCTAGTTTTGGTATTAGGGTGATGGTGGCCTCGTAGAATGAGTTTGGAATTGGAATACAATTGCATTCATCTATTACATGCTCATAGCTGCTTTCATGATACAATGGCAAAATTGAGTAGTTGTGACAGAGACTGCAAAGTCTAAAAATCTCTGGCTCTCTACAGAATTTTACTGACTCCAGCTTTAGATAGCTAAGTATGCTTAAAATAATAACCCTACTGAAAAACTTAACCCTCTTGGTAACTACGGAATCCATAGTTTTCAAATCATCCCATGTGTAGGATTTTTACTACTAGAGGACAAGAAGAATGCTGGTATTTCTCTAATAATGAATGATGTTGAGCATCTTTTTATGTGTTTCTTGTTTTCTATGAAGAAATGTCTGTTTTGATCTTTTTTCCCCACTTTTTGATTGGCTTGTTTTTCTGGTATTGAGTTGTATGAGCTGCTTGTATATTTTGGAGGGCCATAGCTGGGAAGATGATGAAATCCTGTGAAATTGTTTAGGGTTCATGTTATTGTTTGGTTATCAAGTATAGCCTGTGGCATGGCTCCTTGTATTTGACAGTACTTCTGAATATCTTCAAAACTTTATATAGGATCTTTTACTGGCTTCTAAGTGGAACAACAGCAAGAAAGGGAGCTAAATCATTGTTTGCTTCAGATGAAGTTGATTGCATCATGTGCCTTATGAAGTAATGACTACTGTGGAATAGATTCCACTACCACCCAAGTTCATTTTCTGGGTGAAAGATAAAGTAATCAATGGATATAGTATGAATATATTTTCCCTCATCTTTGTACTCAAAATGGGCACCAGCAAGTATGAGAACAGGTGTTTCAATTATGATCTTATCCAGGACACTTGATTCTTGATGGACAATTGCACACAATATCTTTATTTGTTGTTTTTCTCTTTGCAATCTAGTTCCCAGCAGGAAATTTACTGAGCTGCCAACTTGTGATCATCTAATTGACTCAGAAAGAATCTGAATGAGTTTCTAAATATTCAACTGAAATCAATTGTGTCTCTCTTTATTTTAGACCCCAAGCAGATTGAAATTGAGACAATAAATGGAAACACCTCATTCTGAAAGAATGAGTTTGCCACTTTACAGTGAGCATCACATACGTACACTCACATATACACTCATGTGCACACACATACACACATTTATAAAGTTTTACATTCAGGAAGAATGCATGACTGGATATATGTTTGGCATCTTAAATCTCTGGCTTTTTGAGATCCATGATTACAACAATCTAGGAGACCATTTAATTCAATAGAAGGAAATATTGAGGACTGTTGGCAGTAGTAAAGAGCTATGGTTAATATATAGCTCAATGTTGTCATGTTTTGCCCTGTGAGTTTCTACCCCAAAATCTTGAGACTCTCATTTTTTTTGGGGGGGACTCTTATTTTCCATTTTACTCATGAAAAATTTTTTCCCAAGATTCATCTATTCATGCACATTATGTTTAAATGTTTTCATTAAATTCCAATTTGTGTGAAATAGAAACAACAAGAATTTCAAACAGCATTGTTATGGGTTTAGTAGCCCATCTGCCATTCTATCCTCTTTTCCTAACAGTTAGAGAAGAAACAACTGTGAGAATAAACAAAGTGTTTAACACCACCTCTCAATGTTAGAATTCTAACTACGAACTGAACCTTCAGGAAGGAGGGATCTGAATGTTCAGTTTTTACTGTGCTAGGTAATCATGATGAGCACTATTAGAAACTGTGATTAGAGGTGAAGCATCGTAGCATAAATTCCAGTGAACATCCCATGATTAAACAAACACTCCATGAGCTATTGTTTTCAGGGGGCGGTTTAATGGTGTGACCAGAAGTCTTCTGGTGCAGGGCAGAGAAAGACCTATTTCATTTCAGATTCTTACAAAGGAGGTTCTCTTTTCAGCAATCAGTCCAACAAACCCCAGCCCTGTCCCTTTGAAAGGAAGAGAGGAGACTGAGGAGCTGTAAGAACACAGACAAGGACAACAGTATGATTACATATGAAGAAAATTCTTTCTGACTCAAGCAGGAAGCCGGCATTTGGCAAACCACGTTGGAGGGAGGAAGGTCAGTATGGAACAATTCAAGACAAAGCTTGAAGGACCTTTGTCCCCAGGCCTAGTTTATGCCCTTAGACAGATAAAAGCCAAATGGAATGGAGAACTGTGGGGGACCCATGAAAAATAGAATTTGAACAATGAATGAAACAGGGGTTTGTTTGCACGCTGGACAAGACGCACTGGCTAAGGGGTATTTTCAGGTGCAGCTCACTGGAAGTTGATACCATACCATTGCTTAATGGTCATAGCTGTGTGTGGTGATGCTAAGTTGTGTGCTGTGTGCTTAGTCGCTAAGTTGTGTCTGACTCTTTATGACCTCACGGACTGTAGCGCGCCAGGCTCCTTTGTCCATGGAGTTTTACAGGCAAAAATACTGGGGTGGGTTGCCATTTCCTTCTCCAGGGGATCTTCCAGACCCAGGGAGCAAACCAAATCTCTTGCATCTCCTGCATTGGCAAAAGGATTTGTTACTACTCCACCACCTGGGAAACCCTATGCTAAGTTAAATGTATTCAAAATGAAAGATATTTTTCCTTTGATAATAAGAGGATGTTAATGTTAATAAGGGATTGGGGGCAGGAGGAGAAGGGACCGACAGAGGATGAGATGGCTGGATGGCATCATTGACTCGATGGACGTGAGTCTCAGTGAACTCCGGGAGTTGGTGATGAACTGGGAGGCCTGGCCTGCTGCGATTCATGGGGTCGCAAAGAGTCAGACACGACTGAGCGACTGATCTGATCTGATCTGAAAACTATGTATAGACTATGTATTCTTAAGTGAGAATATTCTAAGCATTCTTTTCCACTGTCTTCAAAATGACCGCACAAAAGAATCTGCCTCCAGTCCCATCACAGATATTGTAGATGACAAACAAAGAAAACCAAAACCACTGTATTTATTTATTTATTATTAATTTTTATTGGAGTATAGTTGCTTTACAGTGTTGTATTAGTTTCTGCTGTACAGCAAAGTGAATCAACTGTATATATACATATATCCCCTCTTTTTTGGATTTCCTTCTCTTTCATGTACCACAGAGCATTGAATAGAGTTCCCTTTGCTATACAGTAGGTTCTCATTAGTTATCTATTTTATACATAGTAGGGTATATATGCCAATTTCAACCACCCAATTCATCCCACCACCCTTCCCCACTTTGTATCCATACATTTGTTTTCCATGTATCTGTCTCTATTTCTTCTTTGTAAATAGGTTCATCTGAGACATTTTTCTAGATTCCATATATAAGTGATATTATATGATGTTTGCAGCAGCAGCAGCATATGATGTTTGATTTCCTCTTTCTGACTTACTTCACTCTATATGACAGTCGATCCACATCGCTGGAAATAGCCCAAATTTGTTCTTTTATCTGGTTAAGTAATATTCCATTGCATATATATACCACATCTTCTTTAGCCATTCCTCTGTTGATGAACATTTAGGTTATTTTTATGTCTTGGCTATTGTAAATAGTACTGCAATGAATACTGCGGTACATGTATCTTTTTGAATTATGGTTTTCTTTGGGTATATACTTATGAGTAGGATTGCTGGGTCATATGTAGTTCTAGTTTTAGTTTTTAAAGGAACTTTTATGTTGGTCTGCATAGTAGCTGATCAATTTACACTCCCACCAACAGTGTAAGAGGATTACCTTTTCTCTACACCCTCTCCAGGATTTATTGTTTGTAGATTTTTGATGATGGCCATTCTAACTGGTGTGAGGTGATACCTTGTTGTAGTTTTGATTTGCATTTCTATAATGATTAGTGATAATGAGCATCTTTTCATGTGTTTATTGGCAATCTGTATGTCTTCAGCCTAAAATAGGCTGAAGACCTATTTTTTTCTATTGGATTTCTCATTGTTTTTTATATTGAACTGCATGAGCTGTCTGTATATTTTGGAGGCTAACCCCATATCAGTTGCTTCATTTGCAAATATTTCCTCCCATTCTGAGGGTTGTCTTTTTGTCTTGTGATTCCTTTGCCATAGCAAAAGCTTCTAAGTTTAATTACTTCCCATTTGTAAGTTTTGTTTTTATTTTCATTATGCTAGGAGGTGGTCAGAAATCATCTGGCTGCAATTTATGCAGCATTCTGCATATGTGTTCTTGTTTTAGAGTCTTATAGTATCTGGTCTTATATTTAGGTCTTTAATCCATTTTGAGTTTATTTTTGCGTATGGTGTTATGGAGTATTCTAGTTTCATTCTTTTACATGTGACTTTCCAGTTTTAACCACTACTACTTATTGAAGAAGCTATCTTTACTCCATTATATATTCTTGCCTATTTTGTCACAGATTAGGTGGCCATAGGTATGTGGTTTTGTCTCTGGGCTTTCCATCCTGTTCCACTGATCCATATATCTGTTTTTGTGTCAGTACCATACTGTCTTAATTACTGTAGCTTTGTAGTATAGTCTAAAGTCAGGGAGCTTGATTCCTCCACCTTTGTTTTTCTTTCTTAAGATTGTTTTAGCTATCTGGGTCTTTTGTGTTTTCATGCAAATTGTAAAGTTTTTTGCTCTAATTCTGTGAAAAGTGACTTTGGTTATTTGATAGGGAATTGCATTGAATCTGTAGATTGTTTTGAGTAGTATAGTCATTTTCACAATATTGAGTCTTCCAATCCAATAACATGTTACATCCCTCCATCCAGAATGTAGGCATAGAGGGAAAAAACCTTAACACAGTAAAGGCCATATATAAATTTTTTTTTTTTTAAATAAAGGCCATATATAATAAACTCAGAGCAAACATCATTCTCAGTGGTGAAAAACGAGACCATTTCCTCTAAAATTAGGAAAAGACATGGATGTAAACTTTCACCACTGTTGTTAAACATAGTTTTGGAAGTCCTAACCATGGCAGTCAGAGATAAAAAAGAAATAAAGGGAATCCAAATTGGAAAACAAGTAAATCTGTCATTGTTTGCTGATGACATGATTCTTTACATAAAAAATCCTAAAGATGCTACCAGAAAACTACTAGAGCTCATCAATGAGTTTGGTAAAGTTGCAGGGTACAAAATTAATGCACAGAAATCTCTTGCATTCCTATACACTAACAATGAGAGATCAGAAAGAGAAATTAAGTAAACAATTCCATTTATTATTTCAATTAAAAAAATAAAATATCTAGAAATAAACCTATCCAATGAGGCAAAAGACAGCCTATACTCAGAAAACTATGATACTGATGAAAGAAATCAAAGATGACACAAACGGGGGTGAGATATTAAATACACATGTATTTAAAAGAGGGTCTTAGGTATCTGAATATCTTGTTGTGTAAACAGCATCCCATGAGAAGGCAACATCATGGGACGGGAAACAGTTTGGCTCTAGAGTAAGACAGAGGCAAATTTTAAAAACTGGCTCTTTTCATTATCCATGACTCTCAGCAAGGTGCTAGGCCTCTCTTGAAAATGAACAGAGATCATTCTATCATTTTTGAGTTCTTCAGCACAATCTCAAAAATGGCAGAATGATCTCTGTTTCCAAGGCAAACCATTCAGTATTACAATAATCCAAGTCTATGCCCCAACCAATAATGCTGAAGAAGCTGAAGTTGAACAGTTTTGTGAAGACTTACAGGACCTTCTAGAACTAACATCCAAAAAAGATGTCCTTTTCATCACAGGGGTCTGGAATGCAAAAGTAGGAAGTCAAGAGATACCTGGAGTAACAGGCAAATTTGGCCTTGGAGTACAAAATGAACCAGGGCAAAGGATAACAGTTTGGCCAAGAGAATACACTGGTCATAGCAAACACCCTCTTCCAACAACACAAAAGAAGACTCTACACATGGACATCACCAGATGGTCAATAGCAAAATCAGATTGATTATATTTTTTGCAGCCAAGATGGAGAATCTCTATACAGTCAGCAAAAACAAGACCAGGAGCTGACTGTGGCTGAGGTCATGAACTCTTTATTGCAAAATTAAGACTTAAATTGAAGAAAGTAGGGAAAACCACTAGACCATTCAGGTATGACCTAAATCAAATCCCTTATGATTATACAGTGGAAGTGACAAATAGATTCAAGGGATTAGATCTGATAGACAGAGTGCCAGAAGAACTATGGATGGAGGTTCATGACATTGTACAGGAAGAAGTGATCAAGACCATCCTCAAGAAAAAAGAAATGCAAAAGGGCAAAATGGTTGTCTGAGGAGGCCTTACAATAGCTGAGAAAAGAAGAGAATCAAAAGACAAAGGAGAAAAGGAAAGGTATACCCATTTGAATGCAGAGTCACAAAGAATAGCAAGGAGAGATGAGAAAGCCTTCCTCAGGGATCAATGCAAAGAAATAGAGGAGAACAATAGAATGGGAAAGACTAGTGATCTCTTCAAGAAAACTCAAGATACCAAGGGAATATTTCATGCAAAGATGGGCACAATAAAGGACAGAAATAGTATGGACCTAACAGAAGCAGAAGATATTAAAAAGAGGTGGCAAAAATACACAGAAGAACTGTACAAATAAGATCTTCATGACCCAGATAACCACAATGGTGTGATCACTCACCTAGAGCCAGATATCCTGAAATGTGAATTCAAATGGGCATTAGGAAGTATCACTATAAGCAAAGCTAGTGCAAGTGATGGAATTCCAGTTGAACTATTTCAAATCCTGAAAGATGATGCTGAGGAAGTTCTCCAGTCAATATGCTAGCAAATTTGGAAAACTCAGCAGTGGCCACAGGACTGGAAAAGGTCAGTTTTCATTCCAATCCCAAAGAAAGGCAATGCCAAAGAATGCTCAAACTACCGCACAATTGCACTCCTCTCACACGCTAGCTTCCCTGATAGCTCAGTTGGTAAAGAATCCACCTGCAATGCAGGAGACCCTGGTTCAGTTCCTGGGCTGTGAATATCTTCTGGAGAAGGGATAGTCTACCCACTCCAGTATTCTTGGGCTTCCCTTGTGGCTTAGCTGGTAAGGAATCTGCCTACAGTGTGGGAGACCTGTGTTCAAACCCTGGGTTAGGAAGATCCCCTGGAGAAGGGAAAGGCTACCCACTCCAGTATTCTGGCCTGGAGAATTCCATGGACTGTATAGTCTTATGGGGTCGCAAAGAGTCGGACACCACTGAGCAACTTTCACTTTCACACGCTAGTAAAGTAATGCTCAAAATTCTCCAAGCCAGGTTTCAACAGTATGTGGACAGTGAACCTTCAGGTATTCAAGCTGGGTTTGGAAAGGAAGAGGAACCAGAGATCCGATTTTCAACATCCACTGGATCATCAAAAAATCAAGAGCATTCCAGAAAAACATCTACTTCTGCTTTATTGACAACATCAAAGCCTTTGCCTGTGTGGATCACAATAAACTGTGGAAAATTATTCAAGAGGTGAGAATACCAGATCACCTTACCTGCCTCCTGAGAAATGTGTATGCAGGTCAAGAAGGAACAGTTAGAACCGGACATGGAACAGGCTGGTTCCAAACTGGGGAAGGAGTATGTCAAGGCTGTATATTGTCACCCTGCATATTTAACTTATATACAGAGTACATCATGTGAAATGCCAGACTGGATGAAATAGAAGGTGGAATTAAGATTGCTGAGAGAAATATCAAAACCTCAGATACGCAGGTGATACCACACTTATGGAAGAAAGTGAGGAAGAACTAAAGAGCCTCTTGAAGAAAGTGAAAGAGGAGAGTGAAAAAGATGGCTTAAAACTCAACATTCAATAAAACTAAGATCATGGCATCCTCCCTTCACTTCATGGCAAATAAACGGGGAAACAATGGAAATAGTGACAGACTTTACTTTTGGGGGCTCCAAAATCCCTGCAGATGGTGACTGCAGTCATGAAATTAAAAAATGCTTGCTCCATGAAAGAAAAGTTATGACCAACCTTGACAGCATATTAAAAAGCATAGACATTACTCTGCCAACAAAGGTCCATCTTGTCAAAGCTATGTTTTTTCCAGTAGTCATGTATGGATGTGAGAGCTGGACTATAAAGAAAGTAGAAGAATTGATGCTTTTGAACTATGGTGTTGGAGAATACTCTTGAGAGTCCTTTGGACTGCAAGGAGATCCAACCAGTCCATCCTAAAGGAAATCAGTCTTGAATATTCACTGGAAGGACTGATGTTGAAGCTGAATCTCCAATACTTTGGCCACCTGATGAGAAGAACTGCATCAGGGTCTTTTCAAATGAGCATGATTGAAGGCAGGAGGAGAAGGGGACAAAAGAGAATGAGATTTTTGAATGGCATCACCGACTCGTTAAGCCTTTGATTGTGTGGATCACAATAAACTGTGGAAGATTCTGAAAGAGATGGGAATACCAGACTACCTGACCTGCCTCTTGAGAAACCTATATGCAGGTCAGGAAGCAACAGTTAGAACCAGACATGGAACAACAGACTGGTTCCAAATAGGAAAAGGAGTATGTCAAGGCTGTATATTGTCACCCTGCTTATTTAACTTATATGCAGAGTACAACATGAGAAACGCTGGGCTGGAAGAAGCACAAGCTGGAATCAAGATTGCTGGGAGAAATATCAATAACCTCAGATATGCAGATGACACCACCCTTATGGCAGAGAGTGAAGAGGAACTAAAAAGCCTGTTGATGAAAGTGAAAGAGGAGAGTGAAAAAGCTGGCTTAAATCTCAACATTCAGAAAACTAAGATCATGGCATCTGGTCCCATCACTTCATGGGAAATAGATTGGGAAGCAGTGGAAACAGTGGAAGACTTTATTTTTGGGGGCTCCAAAACTGAAGCCATGAAATTAAAAGACGCTTACTCCTTGGGAGGAAAGTCATGACCAACCTAGACAGCATATTAAAAAGCAGAGACATTATTTTGCCAACAAAGGTCCATCTAGTCAAGGCTATGGTTTTTCCAGTGGTCATGTATGAATGTGAGAGTTGGACTGTGAAGAAAGCTGAGCACCAAAGAATTGATGCTTTTGAACTGTGGTGTTGGAGAAGACTCTTGAGAGTCCCTTGGACTGCAAGGAGATCCAGTCAGTCCATTCTGAAGGAGATCAGTCCTGGGTGTTCTTTGGAAGGACTGATGCTAAAGCTGAAACTCCAATACTTTGGCGACTTCATGCTCTTTGGAAAAGACTCTGATGCTGGGAGGGATTGGGGGCAGGAGGAGAAGGGGACGACAGAGGATGAGATGGCTAGATGGCATCACTGACTCGGTGGACATGAGTTTGGGTGAACTCCGGGAATTGGTGATGGACAAGGGAGGCCTGGCGTGCTGCAATTCATGGGGTTACAAAGAGTTGGACATGACTGAGTGACTGAACTGAACTGAACTGAACTGAATCGACTTGGACATGATTTTGCACAAGGTCTGAGAGTTGGTGATGGACAGGGAAGCCTGGCGTGATGCAGTCCTTGGGTCGCAAAGAGTCGCACACGAGTGAGTGACTGAACTGAACTGAGGCCTCTCTAGATATCATCTCCTTATCTGCTAAAGGGAATGTACAGATTTCTTAGGACTGTCATAGCAAAATACCATGACCTGGGTGGTTTAAAACTACAGAAATTTCTTATCGCAGAGTTTTAGAGGACAGAAGTCCAAATGTCAACAGGGCAAGTTCCTTCTGAGGACACAGGGATAATCCATTCCAAGCCTGTCTCCTAGCTCCAGTGAGAGCTGGCAGTCCTTCACATTCCTTGGCGTGTAGCTTCTTCACTCTAATCTCTGCCTCTGTCATAGCATTACAGTCTCCCTGAGTTTATGTCCAAATTTCTCTCTTCTTAAGGACACCAATCATGCTGGATTAAGGCACACGCTAATGATTTCATCTTAACTTGATTATATTTGCAGGGTCCTTATTTTCAAATAGGCTTCCCAGGTGGCACTAATGGTAAAGTGTTGCTATTCAGTCTCTCAGTAATGTCCGACTTTGTGTGACCCCATGGACTGTAGCACACCAGGCTTCCCTGTCCTTCTCTATCTCCTGGAGTTCACTCAAATTCATTTCCATTAAGTCAATGATGCCATCCAACCATCTCATCCTCTGTCACCTCCTTCTCCTCCTGCCCTCATTCTTTCCCAGCATCAGGATCTTTGCCTGCAATGTAGCCAATGCAGCATACCTAAGAGACGTAGGTTCAATGCCTGGATCAAAAGATCCCCTGGAGGAGGGCATAGCAACGCACTCCAGTATTCTTGCCTGGAGAATCCCATGGACAGGAGAGCCCACTGGGCTACAGCCCATAGGGTTGCAACGAGTTAGACATGACTAAACCAACTTAGTATGCATGCACACGTTTTCAAATAAGGTCATATTCAGAGTATGAGTGTACAGAGTAAGGGGTTCAGTATGGGTTTTTGGGAATGCAATTCAACCTATAACAGTGGGTAAAAATCAAATACCTTTCTCATAGCACTAAGAGATGAATTAAATAAGTTAATATCACAAAGGCCACTGCAAATAGGTTTGTACCCACGGGGAAAAAATCACTTTTTGGGCTCCCCAACATCCATCATGTATGACTTTGTAAAAGAGTCGGTCTTTGGACCCTGTTGGCACCACTGGTTCTGCTACCACCAACTCTACTTGTTGCCTTGGCAAAATATTATTACCATGAATATTATTATAATGCTATTCTAACTCTGCTTCTTCTGTGTGGGTGTGTTCAACCCTTTGTAAAGCTTGATGCCTGTCCATAAACTTTCTCTCTGTTCTAACTCTTCAAAGTTCTGCTTGGAAGTGGCATCAAGCTGGTATGAACTGGAAATCTGAATGGCTCTGTGAACACAAAGACAGATGGCAGAATCCCCATTGGAATGTGTGGCCAGCACATGGCTGCTATTTGTTTTCACTCTCAAGTAGTCAGCAGACACACTGTGATTATACTGCAGCTGCGGTGAGATTTACTTCCAGAACTTTTCAGGACCATGGGGCAGTGAATAGCAGGCATTACCTGGACAGATGAATTCCTAAGCAGAAATAAGAGAATCTTTTAGTTTCCTGGGAATAGGATGTAAGCGGCAAGGTCTCTCATGAATGAGTAGCCATATTTTAATATGCAAGAGGGACTTGAAAACCAAACTACGGCTTCTCATATAATTCTGACTCAATGTCTTCAGTGCTTTCCTGTCATCTGCAGGCTAATTCCCACGTTTCTTTACATCTCTTGCAGTCTAGTTCACAATCTGGCCATTTTCACATTTATCTTGCTATTTCTTGCCTCTCAAGCCACCAAATTTTCTACATTCCTGATACATGTACAATTTCCCTGGAATGGAATTTCTACTTACTTCTCTTGCATAATTCCTGTCTTCTTAGAACCAGCTCAGGCTGCATCTCTCCCAGGCAGTCTTTTTCATGTACCAATCTGGGATCATTGGGCATCTATTTTATTATTTCTCAAATTATACCAAGGTTTTTCTATTTTTTTGTCTGTCTGAACAATATCTTTTTTGAGTCTTTAGCATCTAAAAAGTAGTTAATAGTCAATAACTGTTAGTTGAATTGAATTTCATAAGAATAAAATTTCTAATCTTTTTCTCTCTCTTCTTACATCACTTGGGAGAAAAATAAGAAAGGTGAGATCCTATGTTGTCCTCTTTCAGAAGAATGAGATATTCTCTTAATAGGACATAAAGCTCCTAAAGAACAAGAGGTAGAATAGACCATATCTGAAAGGTATTCATTTATTCAACAAATATTTACTCATTTTCTTTCATGTAGTAGGCATTGGAGATATAAGATGAAAAAGTTCTTGTCCTGAATTTTAAGGAACTCTAAGTATAAAAGGAATAAAACATGTAGAGATAATTTTTGTATGGTGAATAAGAGCATGAAGAAATTACTTCCATGCTGGCATAATCAAAGATTTCCGAAACGTGGGAAGGCAGTCTTGCCTTAAAAATAGCTTAATAAATTTCTGTTTCTACTTTTCACTGTCCATACAGTCCATAACTGTGTCTAATCTTGTTTTCACCCCTCCTGTTCCATTTAAATAGTTCTGTCAAAATCAACAATGACCCTCATGTTGCCAAGTGCATTGGTTATTTTTCTTTTTTCATCTTATTCAAGCTATTAGCAAAATTTGACAAAAAATCATCATCTTGATTTTTCAACTATAATTCTGATGACTCTTTACTCCCCTCATGTCTTCTCCTGCAGATTTTTAGATTACACAATAAAAAGTTAGATTCTTCAGGCCACAATTACATACATTATTTCAGGTCTTATGATGATTGGAGAAATAAAGAGTTCTTTGTTTTTATATGTTTAACTAAATTAAACTAGCGCAATATGCCAACACCTTTAGCATTTGAATTTTAAGATAAAGAGCAATTCCAGGTGAAAGGAAATGTTTCAGACACAACTGTAGAGACATGAAAGGGGGCTGGGACTGACTGAAAGAAGGCAGATTTACTGGAAAGTTTTTAAGAGTCTGGTAACACGTGGAAGAGGTTACCAATATTTTGGAGATGGAAGACAGCCTCCAGTTAATAGGGTAGATACAATTTGAATTCATTCCAAAGGATTGCTGTACTGATTCAGAATCATCAATGACTTTATTTTGTAGGCATATGTGTGGGTGTTATTTATTGCTGTTAATTATCATATTAATTACTTTAGGACTTTGGTTGTTGTATACACCTTACCTTTGTAGCATTTTTTCTGTCATCTATTATACTCCAGAGAAGAGTAATAATTTTAGGTCAGTACGTACATTTTCCTATCCATTGTGTCTGTCTAGTATTGAATTGTGATCCTCAGTTCCTATTGAGTAGGTACTGAGCTTCAGCTTGGCCTTTGAGGTACATTTGCAAGTGAATGAGGAGGATACATATATAGGAATTTAGGGGAGGCTATCTACTATGAATGGGATATGGTTGGATCTGCCACAGGATAAAATTGTCCTGATAAATTTAGAAGCAAAAGTGAAAAAAAATCAGGATTTGTAACCAGATGAAGTTGGATATTTTGCAGGGTGAAAGGAGGGCTGCTGCAAAAGTGTGTGCATCACGGCCCTGCATATATGAATTCTCTATCTCTTATTCATGCTCGTGCGTCTGTGTTCCTGTCTATATATCATGCGTTTCTGGTGTTTTTATGTTTATGTGAAGAATGAGTGCATTCATCCAGTGAATTCTGGGGCCTCTGTCAGTTCTGGAAACCTATAGTCCTGTAATTCTGTGTTTTTATTGGAGTTCATATACATGTCAGTTTATATCTGATCTGAATATGCTCTAAGTATTTATTTATAGCACTGCACATGCATATTTGCAATGGAAGTTGGTGGAAAGTCTTTCTGTCACACTTATGATCCAACTGGAGTCAGGCAGGTGAATGTTTGACTTGCTTTCTTGCTTCTGGGTACACGTAAAACTTTGGAAATAGTCATGAATAAAGTTGATGGTACCTGTGATGATTAATTTTGTGTCAACCTATCTGGGCCACAGGGGGCCCAGATATTTGGTCAAACATTATTCCGGGTGTGTCTATGAGAGTGGTTTTGGATGAGATGAACATTTGACTTGGTAGACTGAGTAAAAGGAGATTGCCCTCTCTGATACGGATGGCCATCATTCAACCAAAGGACTGAGGAGAATAAAAACGCTGATCCTCCCACGATGAGGAGAGAACTCCTCTTATTTTTCTTTTTTCATCTTATTCAAGCTATCAGCAAAATTTGACAAAAAATCATCTTCTTGATTTTTCAACTATAATTCTGATGACTCTTTACTCCCCTCATATCTTCTTCTGCTTGTTTGCTTGAGCTGGACATAGGTCTTTTCCTACCTTCAAACTGAAACTGAAACATCGGGTCTTCTTGGATCTTGAACCTGTCAACTTTTGGACCAGAACTGTACCACTGACTCTCTAGGGTCTCCAACTTGCTGCTTATATTTGGCTGCCTCCCTAAACACATGAACCAATTCCTTATTTTATTTGTGTACATGTATAACCTCCTGATTTTTTTTTTTTTTTTGGATTTGAAGAACTCTGATTAATAAACCACTTAAGCAAACTATCAGGATGGATGTGCTTCTGGAAACTTGCTTATGGATGGAGTTTTATGGATAGCAACAGGGAAACCTAGACGGAAGAGAAGACCTGAAGTGATTCACAATTCCCTCCAACCTGAAGGGAGACAATTCAAATCAGGAAACATGTGCATGGGAACATTCAAAACATATGTAAGGAGACTGCCCTTAAATTTCTTACACCTAAAAGTGGTCCATATAGAAGTGAATTATTATTTCCCTTGGATATTAACTTCTTTTACTGCTTACCCCACTTTCTCCTTGAAACATAACTATGTGTATAAGCCTCTTATAATTTTAACATTTCTAAATAATTTAAATGTAAAATGATTGGGAATGGGAATAGATTAAGGTATTGATTAAGGTCTTATAGAAAGTCTTTGTTAGTTTCTAATTTGCTTTGACTTGTATATCATGTTTGAAGCTAGATTTTTCAATCTCATGAAACAGTATTGGAAAAATTAAAATGTCCCGGTCCTTCTACTTCTTTCATATATTTGCCTGCATTACAACTGCACAGAAGAATTTCATGCTAAAAGCTATATATACCTCATTCTCCAAGGAAACTTGATCCTCTACTAGGACTCCATGACAGGTTTCTGGGCTCCTCTAGCCAGAGATTCTTTGGGATTGTGAAGAAGCCACATAGCTCTCACAGGAAAGACACTGGAATCTGATTACTAGAAGGTGGTTTAATTTAATTCAACTTTCAGAACTTCTAAGCCTGAGGTAGAATTCCTTGGAAGCTCTTTTTTTGACTTCATGATCCAGATCTAGACCAGCATCAATTCTTTCAATGATTTCTTCTTCACTTAAAAGTGATCCCTTGCCTTCAGGAGGAGATAGCATCTTCTAATGCCTGAATATTTTACAAGTTTATATTTGTTGGTTTTAACTTTTCATGCCTTATTTTAAAAGGGCAATGGCAAAACTTTGCAAAAGGAGGTGGTCAGGCTTTGAAGCAGAGGTCTTAAACCATCAGCTTGCCAGTCCAATTGCAATGCTCTTAAATGAATTGAGATTAATACTTCTCATCCTCACCGCTATAATATCAGGTTGGGCTTTCCTTTTTTAAATTACATGCTTGGCCTTCAAAGGCATTTGAATTTGCAGACTTTGTGTTAAATAGCATTATGGGAGTCAGAAAAAAAGGAAGGAAAAAAAGGACACCTCTGCAGCGCCCAGTCAAAGAAATAGAAGGAATATATGCCAGCTTCAGTTTTTCATTTGCAGAGATCTTTGGAACCTGTTGTTGGGTACCTACCTTTCAGGGCTGTATTTCTGAAATTATGTCCCACCATATGTTACTTTTTTTCCTTCCATAAGCATCTCTCCTTTCTTTTCTAAAATGATGGCCACTGACTCTTTCTTGGAGTTGCTCTCACTTACTCCAAGACAGGGTGAGGAGAAAGAGTCTTCACAATTAACCTTGTCTTGTTATCTTTTAGAAAGGGGGGGGGTGTTCTCATTTTTCAGACAAGGGTTGTGTGTGTATGTGTGTGTGTGTTCATTTCTAATCTCTGGGAGAAAACACACAGAGGATAATGACAAAATTAGCTAAAATAATATCACAATACTTAAAGAAATCAAATTTTATTTTAATTATAGTCAGCTTTTTCAGAATCTCCTTCCTATCTAGTACTGGAAAATTTAATAATGTAGCTAGAATTGTATTTTAGCTGTTTTTAGCTTAAGCTGTGGGGAGTTCAGCTCAAAGTAGAATCAGATTAGAACTGCTGCTGACCCGGTGGAAGACTCTACCCCTGACAAAGCTGTTCACTAATTTGTTCCTACACTTGAACCCCTCCAGGTGCCCCTCAATCTTCCTGAAGAGAGGAAGTCACTTTCTACCCTTGTGTCGAGGGCTCTCCTCTAGGGGATCCTTGATATTCTAAAACCATTTTTGCAAATATTTTCTTCAAACCCTCCAAGATCTCTCAGGACGAGAAAGGCTATTTTCTATCAGGTCTAAAGATTTGTTTCCTGGGTCTCAGACTGTCCTGTAGTCACCTTCTCAGAAACCTCAGTAGAGATGTCCCTTGGCCCAGGTCTTCCAGTGGGTGTAACCTCACTAATGGATTGCTGAAGCAGCTTTTGTCTAGAATATTGTTCAGATTTTCTTCACTTTATTTATTTCCACATCTTGTCTTGGCCTCCTCATAAGTCACTGGAGTCCCCAGCAGCCTGGCCATGTTGCCTCTCACAAGGACTGGAGGGTCTCATCAACGCATCAATTATAGTTTACAGCCCTGTTCTCTGATGGACCATGCCTGATGCTTCTGTTTCTACTTTGGAGAAGCATGGGTTTCCTATAAGGCAAAAGCAAATGTAGCTGGATATCAATGAGTGACTTAATCCAACATTTTCCAAGTCATGTTTTATAAAAGCCTGCTAATACCCCTCAATCAAATAAATTTAAGAAATTGCATATTGTAGCCCTTTAGGAAAACTTGCTATTTGCATAGCATATTGACAATCCTATGAAGTCCTTCAGTAAAGATACTTAATTAGTTTCTTATACCAACATATCCCAACTTGATGGTGGAATAGTCATTTTCCCCCAATAAAATCACCTTTTAACATCTTTTAGTGTCCCATAGACTACTGATGAGGAAAGATAGATTTAGTTATTTCTAGTTTCAGAACTATTGATACTATTTTCCCAATTAGTGCCCTATCTCTCTGTCCTAGATGACAATTTCCCTCCATCATCTCTCTCCTCAAGCCTCCAGGTGCCCTTCACTCACCCTCCTTACTGAGTGCTGATGACTTGATTATGACTCCATTCACTAAGAAAATAGAAGCAATCAGAAGAAAACTTCTGTACCCTCTCATCACCAAATTTAGCATGTTACTTGCACCTGTGCCACATGCAGGCTCTCACCTACCCTGTTACGGAAGAGTGACTGCCCACACCCTGACGAGCGGCCAGCACTACTAGCTTGATGACGTCCATCCCTTTTTAGCCACTTGAGAATTTTCCCCTGCAATGATGCTCTTTCTTTCATGTCACCAATTGTTCACGGTCTACAAGATTATTTCCCAACATGCAAACATTTTCTACTCTCTCTGATATTAAAAACAGAACTAAACAAGAAACCCTAAATCCCTTTCTTGTTTCCCATATTCCTTCCATTTACTGTACTCTGGTTTATAGAAAAAGTTCTTGAAGGAGTTTTCTGTACTCACTACCTCTCTCTGTCTCCTTTCGTTTTCTCTAAAACCCACTCAAGTCAGGATTTTTCCCTCAGGAACTTTTTCTTTTTGACAAGATGATCCCCATGTTGACAAATCCTCAGTTTCTATTTGCTCATCCCCAGCATTTCACCCAGGTTATCCTTCCCTCCTAGTGGAAATCTTTCTTTCATTTTCCCACAAACAGCCTAAGAAGACCTAGACATTTTTTTATTCCTGGGACAGCTGCTAAGTCGCTTCAGTCATGTCCGACTCTGTGTGACCCCATAGATGGCAGCCCACCAGGCTCCCCTGTCCCTGGGATTCTCCAGGCAAGAGTGCTGGAGTGGGATAGCAGATGGTATGAATTTCTTGTTTGCACCAGTTCCACTTGTCCCAAGTCCCATGGGAATGTTCACTCAGGGGCCAGCCTGAGTGAATGGTGTATACACAGTGACAGTCGATGTTACAGCTTCAGAATTTTGAGTTGGGAAAACCCCAACCTTTTAAGGTGGTTACTAGAAAACCTACTCAAATTTCACCCTGAAGAGAGAGGATCTTTGTTACCCCGATCAGGAAACAAATCTGCCCTCTGCCCAAGAGGGAGCCACTACCTCTAGCTTGCAAGGCCACCCTGCAAATATCCTTGGAAGTATTTTCAAAGAATATTGTTACAAGTGGAAACATCATGGAGAATTGTTTCCCAGTTGACACTGCTGCTGTCTGGAATCCTCCTCTTTCAGATACTGACATGGCTTTCTCCCTCATTTTATTCAGATCTCTGATTAAATGTCACCTTTCCTGACCACCCTATCTCTCTCCTATCTCCTTTTCTTTGTGGCCTTGGCTCTGTCTGGCATATGAATTTACTGTTGGATTGGCTACCTGCCCTATTAAAATGCAAGCTTCATGGTGTCCAGAAGTTCGTTTTGTTTACTGTTGATTCCACAGCTCCTGGCTTAGTAACTGACAGAGTAGGTGATCACTAAATAGTTGTTAAGTGAAATGGACATCTGAATAATTCTGTTTAGTAACCCTACCCAGTGTCTCAGTTTTTTAAAATAAATCACTTTGGTGCCATCTCCATGCAAGGAAGTAAGATTTTTAAAGTTAAATTATTTCAATATAAAAAATAACTAGCTTAACCACAAAGAGCATGTGAATGCACTCAGTTTGCACAAAAGAAAATAATTTGTTAATCTAGGCCTCTGTGGATGAGTGTTTTCTGGACCTTGCGTGACAATAAAAGGAAGTGTATAATATATGTTAGACTGATTTCCAACAAAAGTGGCTAACGTATTAGAAAGGCTTAAATCTCTAAGAAAAGCTTCATTTATCAGGAAAATTTACTGACATGAAATATAACTCTATGTGATTATCTTGGTTAATTAATGAGCTGTTCTCTATTGAATTATCTGGTTCAGTCCTTGACAGAACATGCTAAAAATAAACAGAATGCCTTTGCTCTAATCTAGCTTTGCAGCTAAGTTAAAAAAAATGCACGTAAAATTGATTCACATAATTTCCACTGAGGGCTGATATGCATAGAAGCTATGTGTCCTACCCACAGGATCCTTAGCAAGTATCTTTTTTTTTTTTTTAATTTTTAAAAGTCTATGTCCTTCTGTATGATTTATTTTAAGACCCAGGTTCCAATCCTCCTCAGATGCTTTGTCAGTTGACCTATGTTGCTTTATCTGATTTTTCACCTGCCACTCAGCAGTCATTGCACCCCAAGACCAGATCTAAGCTGCCTTCTAAATTCCCAAGCTTATTAAGTGTTTTTTTTTTTTTTCCTCTTTTCCAGTTGAGTTAGCTAGGTGTGAAGCTGATGAGCTTAAACCTACTGTACACTAATTCTTCAATGGATTAGGAGCTCAGGAATGGAGTATACTTTATCAGCAGCAAGCCAGGAAGCAGAGCACCAGGGCCCTCGCCTGCATTGCTGATTGAATTGTCTATGTGCCTGGACAGCAGGCAGGCCGATTTCAGGCCACCATATGGGTGTGAGGCCTGGCTGTGTTCTTCTCCCAGACTTTCCTCTGGGTGCTAATTGCTTTAGTGAGAGAGACTGTGCAAAGCAATTAAACAGCCCCTTTCTCCCACAGTCCTAGTTCTCAGAAGCTAGGGGCTGGAGAGGGCTCCTGCTCTCCCAGTAGGTTGCAAATTGCTCAGAGTGAATAAATACATTTGTTCACTTTTCAAACTGTGACCAGCCACCTGGTCTCTTGTGCTGCTCTCAGAGCAGAGAAGGCAGATGACGGGCTCCTCGTTGCTGAACTCCAGCCTATAAAAATGCTTCACCGAGCTCTGAGCTATTTTTGCAAGGACATCTGTTGCCAAAAAAGAATTTTAATTAAGCAAAAACACATCTCTGTTTTGTCCATGGCAAGGAGGCTTGTGAAAGCTTTCTTGTCTCAGATGAATGCTAAATCTGGAGAAATGGAAGCCTTAAGGTATTTTGTGAGGGATATTTTGCTGCTCAATTTGAGGGACACAACAGATTTTCCATGGGAAGGAAATTATTGGAAGTGCGTGTTTGTGCTTTTCAAAATAAGTCTCAGCCTGCATTAATAATTAATTGTACATAATATAATCTGACATGTTACCCCATGGTTTGATAAAGTCGAAAGCTATTTCCACAAGGCAACTTGCCAGTTCTTTTACGCTCGTCCAATCTTCTTCCCAGGTGATATTCATCATTTTAACATCAAGCTTCCAGAATACCACATTAACACATAAATTAGAGGACCTGATGCCGTGCTGGCTGTTATAACTAGTCCAGATAAAATTGTCCAATCAGGAAGGAGAAAAAAAATAAAATGATCAACAGCATCAGAAATCAGGTTGTAGACATTAATACTGCATAAGTTGGTTAAGATGTGATGGGGGAGGGAAGGCAGCCCTTCTCTAGTGTTCATAAATGAAATTATACTGAGCATTTTTTCCTCTTCAAATATCGACATAATGGCAGATACAAATCCCTCAAATATGAAACTGATTCTGTAACCATATACTTTCAAATCCTTTAAATGCCTTTAGGGGCACCCTCTCTGGCAGCACAAGCATATTAGACAGGCTGATTATAAGAGGGGCATTTTCAAGTAGCAGGTACCAAGGGGGATTTCTGGGTGGTGTTGGGGGATGAATTTCCTGATAATATTAATCATTTTTGGCCACTTCTATTATTGGTCAGGATTACTCATTTACCCTCTTGGAGTGTGGAGAGAGAAAATCATCTAGGTGAAGGTAGTAAGGAGCTCATATTTCTACACAATAGGATCTTTGCAGACAGGAATCTAACCTTTGTATTAAGGACTGAAATAGAGAATCTCATGCTGGACATCACTCTTAGAATGTTCCTCTCTATTCTGGAAACTTTCTGACAATTCAAAAGTCACTTCTGGGGATTTATCCTTCATTGATAGGAGAGGGGGTGTAAGATTAACCCTCTCCTATCCCTTCTTCTCAACCATGTTATGTAGATCTTTCCCACTGTGTTTCAGTGTTCCTGTGTTCCAGCATACTATTTTGTATTGTATTTTGTGTTGTTTTCATTTGTTTTTTTTTGTTATTGTTGTTGTTTTTTGTTTTTAAGTTTTCCTTTTCCAATAATAGTGACTGTTTGTGATTACTAGGGTTGCTCCATTCCATAGCTCTTAACAAGATTAATTACTCTAATTAATACATGATATTAAAAATAAATAGAAAATGGATCTGTCAGGTCCTGGTCCCTGTACCTAAGTATTTATAGAATTTTTAGAAATACACATGTGTATCTATCTATCTATATATACATAAACTTATCCATGTGTGCATGCTAGGTTGCTTCAGTCGTGCCTGACTCTTTGTGACCCTGTGGACCATAGTCCACTAGGCTTCTTTGTCAATGGGATTCTAGAGGCAAGAACAGTACAGTGGGTTGCCATGCTCTCTTCCAGGTGATCTTCCAGACCCAGGGATCGAACCCACATCTCTTATGTCTCCTGCATTGGCAAGTAGACTCTTTACCACTAGCACCACCTGGGAAGCCACCCCCACTCCCTGCAACACCTATGTTGCTCACTAATTCTTTCAACATGCTCATTTTGTAATAATTTGTCTGTGGGTAGTGGTAGTAAGTGATAGCTGCTTTTGTATATGTAATCTAAATTTGGCTTTCAACTTAGTTTTCTTTGGGTTCTAGGCTTGCCATTTCCTTGTTTTTATTAGTGAACACATTTTTGGTGTCAGTGAGAGAATTCAGTGAAAAGCAGATTAAGAAGAAAAGGAAATTTATTAGTTAGTAATAATGTCAAGTTCCAGGTTAAAGATTTCAGAAACTGCCAGAGCCAAGGCCTCCATCAATGTCATTGGAACCCAGTCTTGTCTTCTATATGCTTTCCTCTATAGTGCCTTTTTTCTCAGACAGGTGTTTCTATATAATGCAGCTCCTGCCTCAGCTTACTTTTGAAGAGCTTTGTTTCCACTGATTCCAGCAAAGGGCTAGACTCTCAGCACCATAATCAGGGCACAAATTGGTGTGTACTGCCTAGATTTGTATCCTGACTCTACCACCTAAAAGCTTTTGACATCTGGAAGGACACTAATACTTTGTCCTTAAGTTTCCACATCTGCAAATTGAAGATAATAATAGTGTCTAATTGTAGGTGTGTTGAGACTATTAAATAAGTTTAATATATATGCCAAACACATAAGTTTTAACAATTAATAGTAATAAATGTTAATTATAATTATGAATAATGCCATCCATGAAGCTTATTACTGTGGCCAGGGCATAAAATACATTCACTGTACTGACCTGAGTCATGTGTCTTCTCTAGAGATTGGGATGAGATCTTCTCCCATTTAAACCATGAGGATTTATAATGAGATAAGGGTAATTTGGGTGTCTCTTATAAGACAAGGTAAGGGATACCAAGAATCTTAGTAATTTATACAAATAGCTTAGGTACTCTACAATATATTCAAGCAAAATGGTGGAGGAAAAATTGTTTTTGAAATAAGAAAGCAAAATGAAAATGTGGTTGTGTCAATGACTTCACAGTTGTGAATCCTAAAAGTACAGCAGAAATAGTCCCTCTTATGCACTTCACCATATTATTGAGAACACAGATATTTAGGTACTGCAAAGAACCAACATGGGTTCAATAAAAAACAAGGGCAAAAGAGAAATGTATAAATTAATTATGGCCAGGTTGGCAATTATTAAGAAATCAGAGTACCTAGTTGTAATCATGAAAGTTTTATTAAAAGAAATCATTTTCTGGTGGAGGTCTGAAGCCACAGTAAAAGCAATAGTAAACTACTAAGTTCCCCCCAAATAATTTTTCTATGTCTCCATAATATTCAACTCAAGAGATCTATTGTTGAATTGAATCCAAATTAAATAAACAATTCAACCACTTACCTAACCATCAAAACACTACCTGGCTTATGCATTGTGGGCACTTCCCTCAGCTAAGTCACAAAATTTAGCCTTGCCACTCTCTTAAGGAGTGATCCCAAGACCACACCAATCCTTTATTTGATCTGCGTTAGCGCTTACTTTCTTTTGGGTCATTTGGCAAAGAGAGTTGGTAGCAATTGTATACATTTGCAGCTGCCTGTGGTGACCATTTCTGTTGGACAAACAAGAAGCTGACCAAAAGACAAGAAGCTGGGTAATGAGCTGTCCAGAGGGAGCTTTGAAAAGCTATAACATGCTTCTGATAGTCTAAAAGGACATATGTAAGTCTAGAGCAATATTTGAGAAGTTGTTAGTCTCCCACCTCTGACTGACCTAGAGGTGCTGCAGAAGCAGGAAATGAAAGTTAAGGCAGAGTTAGACACTGCCTCCTGGAATATTAGAAGCATATCTCAACACACCCATGTGCCACCTCTCAGCAAAGGTTGAGAGACTAATTGATCCAAAGCATTTAAAAATACTCTGTCAAATAATTAGCTGACCATTAAACAAACCACAGAAACTTCAGTGGCCCCACATGTTAAAGATTTCATACTTTAAAGAACTAGTTGAGAAACGTTAGTATGCAAAACAATAGCAACTACAACAGCAATAAGGAAAGAAACTCTGGTAGGATTGATCTAATATAGAGTTGTCACCTTATACTATTTCCAATTTTGAGTTTTTAATAAGAAATTATAATTCATGTGAAGAACTAAGAAATTATGGCCCATCCATACACAGGGGGGAAAAAAAGCAGCCAATAGAGAAAGTCTAAGGGAGTCTTGACATTAGATTTATCAGGAAAAAAAGTGATTTAAATCAACTACTATATGCTCAAATAATTAAAGGAAACCATGTATAAATAACTAAAGGAAAGAAGGAAAGTATGAGAATGACATCTTGCCAGTAGAGAATATCAATAAAGAGAAATTATTTTTTTTAAATTCTACATTTGAAAGGTAATGCAACAATTGAAAGAAAAAAAAAATCACTGGAAGCACTCACCAGTGATTTACCTGTGGCGGATTCATTTTGATGTTTGGCAAAACTAATACAATTATGTAAAATTTAAAAATAAAATAAAATTAAAAAAAATAAACTAACTAAAAACCTTAATCTGCACAACAAAGAAGTTCAACAAACTCCAGTCCAAGGAGGATAAACTTAAAAAAAAAAAAAAAAAAACACAAAAACCTGACACTTAGACATAAAGTCATCAAAATTCAAAGACAAAGAGAATTTTGAAAGCAGTAAGAGAGAAGGAACTTACATGTACACGGGATCTCAGTAAAGCTAATAGCTAATTTCTTATAGGCAACCTTGGAGGCCATATGGCAGTGAAGCGATATATTCAAAGTGCTAAAAGAGAAAAACTGTCAACCAAGAATTCTGTATCCAACAAAACTATCCTTCAAAACCTTGAGAGAAATTAAGTCATCCCCAGATAAGCAAACCTTGAGAGAATTTCTGTTTAGTTGATATGACCTACAAGAAATTCCTTCAGGCTGAAGTGAAAGGACACTCTTTTTTTTTTTTTTTCCAAAGAATCCTTTTATTTTTATTTATTTTTTTTAATTTAATTTTACTTTATTTTTAAACTTTACATAATTGTATTAGTTTTGCCAAAACTCTTAAGTAGCTCAAATCTATTTGAAGAAATAAAGAGCACCAGGAAGTGTAACTTGGGAAATATAAAAGACAACATAAGTATATTTTTCTTCTCTAATCTTATTTTACAATAGTCACATAAAAAATTAACTATAAAACACTATTGATGGGCTTATGATGAATAAAGGTCTTGTTTGTCTAATAATAATAACAGAAGAGACTTAGGAGCAAAGATTTTTGTACACTTGAATTGATGCTAATATGAGCTAAACTGTTCTAAATTAAGATGTCATTGGTAATACCCAGGGAAATCACTTAGAAAATAGCTTTTATATATATATATATATATATATATATATGGTAAAATAAATTATACAGGAATTAAAATGGTACATTAGAAATATTTATCTTATATAAAATAAGGCAATAATGAAGAAATAGACTAATAAACAAAATGAGGCATAGAAAAAAAAAATGTCACCTGCAAATTTTTCTTTATCAGCAATGAAAGAAAATGAAAGTGGGTTACACATTGCAATTACAAGTCAGAGACTGGAAGAATGGATAAAAACACATTATTTAACTCTGTTCTGTCTACAAGAGACAATTTAGATTCAAAGAAAAACAAGTTGAAAATAAAAGGATTGAAAAAAGGATATACCATGCAAAAAGAGCTATATTTAAGATCAGACAAAATAAAACTTGCAACTGAAATTACTTGAAACAATGAAAGACATAATGAAGAAAGTTAATCCATTTGGGAAAAAAGTCACAATTATAAACATACATACACTTCACAGCAGAACCACAAAATACACAAAGCAAAACTGATACAACTGAAAGTAGAAAGGGATCATTCAACAATAATTTCTGAAGACTTCGATACCTCAATTTCAGTAGATTGAAGAACAAGTAAAACAATGCTTGATATCATTAGTCATTAGGCAAATAAAAACCACAAAACCATATTGAGGAAGAATTCTGGGAAGTTTTTTGAGTATAAGCACCTGGAATCCATCTCATCACTTAGACAAGAATTGCACTGACAGAATCTGACTGATGTAACTATTTTGGAGCTCTGGAGTTTTCAAAGCCTTGCAGATTCTAAAGGAAGTCTTGGTCAGTAAATAATGGTTAATTTTGGTCAATTTCAATTCTTAGCATGGTAGCAATCACCTGTCTTCTGCTCATAGTCCCATGGTTTGCAGCTGTACATGCCTTCCTGGAGCAGGTTTCCCACAACTAGTGGAAGCCAGAGTGGACAATAAAGAATGCCCTCCATATTTGAGGATCTGTTCTCTGATAACTGATTAGCACTTCTGATTTTGGAGGTGCATATATAGAGTTGGGTAGCCATTGTTCAAACCTCTCCCTGCTCAGCCGAGTAATTCCAGGAGATTTAAAGGACTGGTGTACTTTTAACTCCCTTTATTTTTCTCTTTTCTCATTTTGTGCGTCAGATATTTAAGGACTAAAACATGCCAAATATATGAGGAAATTTAGAAAGTCATTGTGCTTATCTAGGGAAATGCATAATCTCAGAAAAGACCTGAGAAAACCTTAAGTTCATACTTTAGGCAGGTCCCCACACAGAGATCCCCGCCCACCCCCCCCCCCCCACAACAATAAACAAAACAAAATAAAAATAAAATGGCAAACTCTAGGGAAGGGGAATAATTGAATCTCTAGCTACTGCATTATAAGAATCACAGGCCTAGTTTTCAACAACAATAACAAAAAAATCACAAGGAATAAAAGAATAGGAAAGTAAGGTTTTCAAAGAAAAAAAACAAAAAACAAAAAACAGAAAATGTCCCTAAGAAAGACCAGATGGTTGACTTAGTAGACAGAGCTTTAAACAACTGTTTAAAATGATTTTCAGTTCAGTTCACTTCAGTTGCTCAGTCATGTCTGACTCTTTGCCACCCCATGGATTGCAGCATGTCAGACCTCCCTGTCCATCACCAACTCTCAGAGCTTGCTCAAACCCATGTCCATTGAGTCTATGATGCCATCCAACCATCTCATCATCTGTTGTCCCCAAAAGAAAACTTCCTGCCTTCAATCTTGTCCAGCGTCTGGGTCTTTACCAATGAGTCAGTTCTTCAAATCAGGCGGCCAATGTACTGGAGTTTCAGCTTCAGCACCAGTCCTTCAATGAATATTCAGGACTGATTTCCTTTAGGATTGACTGGTTGGATCTCCTTGCAGTCCAATGGACTCTCAAGAGTCTTCTCCAACACCACAGTTCAAAAGTGTCAATTTTTCGGTGCTCATCTTTCTTTATGGTTGAACTCTCACATCCATACATGACTACTGGAAAAACTGTAGCTTTGACTAGATGGACCTTTGTTGGCAGAATAATGTCTCTGCTTTTTAATATGCTGTCCAAGTTGGTCATAGTTTTTCTTCCAAGGAGCAAGTGTCTTTTAATTTCATGGCTGCAGTCACCATCTATAGTGATTTTGGAGTCCAAAAAAATAAAGTCTCTCACTGTTTCTATTGTTTCCCCACCTATTTGCCATGAAGTGATGGGACCAGATGCCATGATCTTAGTTTTCTGAATGATGAGTTTTAGCTACCTTTTTCACTCTCCTCTTTCACTTTCATTGGGAGGCTTTTGTTCTTCTTTGATTTCTGCCATAAGGGTGATATCATCTGCATATCTAAATTTCTCCCAGCAATCTTTATTCCAGCTTGTGTTTCATCCATCCTGGCATTTCACATGATGTACTCTGCAAAGAAGTTAAATAAGCAGAGTGACAATATACAGTCTTGACATACTCCTTCCCCAATTTGGAACCAGTCTGTTGTTCCAAGTCCAGTTCTAAGTGTTGCTTCTTGACCTGCATACACATTTCTCAGGAAGCAGGTAAGGTGGTCTGGTATTCCCATCTCTTGAAGAATTTTCCACATTTTGTTGTGATCCACACAGTCAAAGACTTGGTGTTGTCAATAAAGCAGAAGTAGATGTTTTTCTGGAATGCTCTTGATTTTTTGATGATCCAACAGATATTGGCTATTTGATCTCTGGTTTCTCTGCTTTTTCAAATCTAGCTTGAACATCTGTAAGTTCACTCTTCACGTACTGTTGAAGATTGGAGAATTTTGAGCATTACTTTGCTAGTGTGTGAGATGAGTGCAACTGTGTGGTAGTTTGAACATTCTTTGGCATTGTCTTTCTTTGGGATTGGAATGAAAACTGACTTTTTCCAGTCCTGTGGCCACTGCTGAGTTTTCCAAATTTGCTGACATATTGAGTGCAACACTTTCACAGCATCATCTTTTAGGACTTGAAATAGCTCAACTGGAATTCCATCACCTCCACTAGCTTTGTTCATAGTGATGTTTCCTAAGGCCCACTTGACTTCACATTCCAGGATGTCTGGCTCTAGGTGAGTGATCACACCATTGTGGTTATCTGGGTCACGAAGATCTTTTTATACAGTTCTTCTGTGTATTCTTACCACCTCTTCCTATAGTCTTCTGCTTCTGTTAGGTCCATACCATTTCTGTCCTTTATTGTGCCCATCTTTGCATGAAATATTCCCTTGGTATCTTTAATTTTCTTGAAAGATATCTAGTCTTTCCCATTCTATTGTTCTCCTCTATTTCTTGCATTGATCACTGAGTAAGGCTTTCTCATCTCTCCTTGCTATTCTTTGTGACTCTGCATTCAAATGGGTATACCTTTCCTTTTCTCCTTTGCCTTTTGATTCTCTTCTTTTCTCAGCTATTGTAAGGCCTCCTCAGACAACCATTTTGCCTTTTTGCATTTCTTTTTTCTTGAGGATGGTCTTGATCACTTCTTCCTGTACAATGTCATGAACTTCCATCATAGTTCTTCAGGCACTCGATCTATCAGATCTAATCCCTTGAATCTATTTGTCACTTCCACTGTATAATCATAAGGGATTTGATTTAAGTCCTACCAGAATGGTCTAGTAGTTTTAACTACTTTCTTCAAGTTAAGTCTGAATTTTACAAGAAAGACAATTGCAAAATTGCTATTTCTTCCATAAGGATGGTATCATCTGCATTTTTGAGGTTATTGATATGTCTCCCAGTAATCTTGATGCCAGTTTGATTCCATATGTAAAAAACAGTTGTAGAAGGCATTTAAAGAGCTAAAAGAAGACATGGAACATGAATAAAGTCAAGAAAATATGATGTATGAGCAAAATGGAAATATCAATGAAGATATTAAAAAACATAAAAAGGGACCAATAAAGAAATTGTGGATATGATAAGTTACAATAATTGAAATGAAGAAGCCACTACTGAGATTCAAAAACATATTTGAGTAGATAGAAGGAAGAAAAAGAGAACTTGAACATAGGGCAGTTGAAATTACTGAGTCTGAGGAATAGAAAAACATAGATTGAAGGAAAATTAGAAGAACCTGAGGGATTTGTGGGATGCCATCAAATCAAGTAACATACCTATTGTGAAAGTTCCAGAAAGAAAAGAGAGAGAGAGAGGGAGAAATTATTTGAAGAGATAATTCCTGAGAATTTCCCATGTTTTGTGAAATACATGGATATAGGCATCCAAGAGGCTCAACCAACTTCAGACTTGATAAACTCAGGATGATTCCCTCTGGAGCACAATATAATCAAAACTTTGAGAGCCAGAGAAAGAGAGAATTTTGAAAGCAGCAAGAGACAAGTGAGTTGTCACACTCAAACGATTCCTAGTAAGATTATTAGCAGATTTCTCACTAGGAACTTGAAGGACAGAAGGAAATGGGTTGACATATTCAAAATGCTGAAGAAAGAATTTTACCAACCAAGAATCCTGTATCTGGAGAACTGTCCCTCAACATGAGGGTGAAGTTAAGACAGTCCCAGATAAACAAGAATTAAGGGTAATTACAAGAATTACTCCTAGACCTACCCTACAGGAAATGCTAAAGGGAATCCTTTAAATTGAAATAAAAGGACATTAGGCTATAATTTGAAGCCATAAGAAGAAATGAAGATCTTTGCTAAAGGTAGATACACAAACAATCATACTATGATTGGAATGTTTTTGCCCCACCACCCTGAATTCACAGGTTGAAATTCTAATACCT
The DNA here is from genome assembly GCF_029407905.1 of Bubalus kerabau. Lineage (NCBI taxonomy): Eukaryota > Metazoa > Chordata > Mammalia > Artiodactyla > Bovidae > Bubalus > Bubalus kerabau. The sequence continues at coordinate 102,786,699 of NC_073626.1, forward strand.
ATTAGAAAGTTGGGCCTTTGGGCAGTGATTAGGTCATCAGGGCAGAGCCCTCATAATGAAGTTAACACCCTTATGAAAGAGGCCTGAGAGATCTCTCATCCCTTCTACAATGTGGGGTCACAGTGAGAAGACACTAACTATGAACCAGGAAAAAGGCCTTCAACAGAATGTGACCATGAAGTCACCTTGATCTTGGACTTCCAATTTCTAGAAATGAGAGAAGTAAATTTCTATTATTTATATGCTGTCTGCTGCTGCTGCTAAGTCGCTTCGGTTGTGTCCGACTCTGTGCGACCCCATAGACGGTGGCCCACCAGGCTCCCCCGTCCCTGGGATTCTCCAGGCAAGAACACTGGAGTGGGTTGCCATTTCCTTCTCCAATGCATGAAAGGGAAAAGTGAAAGTGAAGTCGCTCAGTCGTGTCCGACTCTTTGCAACCCCATGGTCTGCAGCCTACCAGGCTCCTCCGTCCATGGGGTTTTCCAGGCAAGAGTACCAGAGTGGGGTGCCATTGCCTTTCCATATATGCTGTCTAGTCTGTGTCATTTTGTTGTAGCAGTCAGAATGGACTAAGACAAATTATAGAAGTTAGTTTTATTGTAACTTTGGTTTGTAACTCCATTTTTTTTTTGTTGTTGTTCATGATTTGAGACCAATTCATATAAAAACAAATCTTTAGTCTATGTTTCAGACATAGGTATAATTTTGTGACATCAAAAACTCAAAGGAGTATGGAAGTAGCTGTATAGGAGTAGAGGATTTTTTTCATATTGTCATTAAGTTGGTACAAATGTAAATTTGACTGTTGTAACTTAAAGATGTTAAATGTAATTCCCATGGTAACCATACACACACACACAACACACAAGCTCAGCTAGAGGAGTCAAATGTAGAGAGAGAGAATGGGTAGAGTTTTAGTTTTGCAAGATGAAAATTTTTCTGGGGATGTATAGTGGTGATTATTACACAAGAATATGAATGTATTTAATGCCCCTGAACTATACATTTAAAAGTGGTAAAAATGATGTTATATGTTTATGTATATTTTATCACAATTTAAAAAGCACAAAAATGCATCAAGGTATTCATAGTTACTAGGATAGATAAAATGAAAAAGACAGCATGTTAATAAGGATGCAGAGAAGCTGAATCCTTCTTACATTCTTGGTGGATTTATAAGATGGTTTAAACACTTTGGGAAGGGCTTCCCTTGTGGCTCAGCTGATAAAGAATCCGCCTGCATTGTGGGAGACCTGGGTTTAATCCTTAAGTTGGGAAGATCTCCTGAAGAAGGGAAAGGCTACCCACTCCAGTGTTCTGCCCTGGAGAATTCCATGGACTTATAGTCCATGGGGTCCATGGGGTATGTAGTCCATGGGGTCTCAAAGAGTCAGACACGACTGAGCGACTTTCACACTCACTCACTCACTCAACCACTTTAGGAAACAATTTGTTCCTCAAAATGTCAAACATAAAATTACCATATGATATAGAAATTCCATAATTTTTAATTATATAATCAACAGAATTGAAGACAATATCCACACAAACGCCTGTCATGGTCGTTCAGAATAACATTAGTCATAATAGTCAAATAATGGAAATGACCCAAATGTACATCAGCTGATAAAATTGATAAACTATATGTGGTACATCCATAAAACATATTATTACTCAGCCATAAAAATGAATGGCATACTGATACATGCTATAGTAAGGATGAACCTTGAAAGCATTATGCTAAGGCAAAGAAAGACTATATTATATGATTCTATTTATATGAAATGTTCAGAATAATAAATTTTATAAAAATAGGAGGTAAATTATTGGTTGTGAGGGGCTTCTGAGGAAAAAAGTGGGGAGTAATTCTAATAAACAGGGGTTTCTTCTTGTGCTCATGAATAATTTCCAAATTTAGATAGTGCTAACCATTGCCCTTGTGGCTCAGCTGGTAAAGAATCCGCCTGCATTGTGGGAGACCTGGGTTTGGTCCCTGGGTTAGGCAGATTCCCTGGAGCAGATACCTGGGTTGGGAAGATCCCCTGGAGAAGGGAACAGCTACCTATTACAATATTCTGGCCTGGAGAATTCCATGGACTGTATCATCCATGGGGTCACAAAGAGTCAGACACGACTGAGCGAGTTTCATTTTCAATCATTGCACTACTTTGTGGATATATGAAAAAAAAAGCTTAATTTTACACTGAAATAGTGTAATTTTTATGGTTTGTGAATTATATCTCAATAAAGCTGCTATTAAGAAAAGATTCACAGGAGACAGAATTTCGCTGTTAGTTCTTATAACGAGGCAACCTTGGCTGATGAAACAACCTGTGATGTCTATAACCTAGTAAACAGTGGTATTTATTTTCCATTGTGAAAATGATTATAATTCCAATAGAGTAATTCCATAAATTATTAAAATAGTTTCTCCTTTTTCCCCCTGGTGTGTTTCACTGATGGTTCTTATTGCGTAAGTGAGTACAGATTTTCTTAAGTTACACAATGAACCCTTTCAGCCACATTTGAAACAGGGCTTGTCAGAGGCAAAAATGAAAATGTAGGCTTATCATGGTGAATTACCAGACTGAGCCAGGTACACCTCTTGTTTGGTATCTATTCTCTCACACACCCATTTCTCAATAAGCATTTTCAAAGAGTTGAGAGAGAATTCTCTGAACCAGTCCAAGTCCTTGCTGCTCAGAGAAAACATCTTAAATTCTCCTTCTATTTTTCCTGGCATCTTAGTATGATTCCTATCTTGGGGAGTATAATACTGTGTGTGCCAATTCCTAACAACTTTTAAAGTATTGAGGAGAAATAAAGTTCTTGGCAAGAGAACCTGCAAGTGTAGTATTGGACCCTGAAAGATACTAGGGTGGGTTCAGTGAAAAGAAGGTAAGTCAAGATCTATACATAGTCCTCCTTGCCATGAGCCTAGAAGTGGACCACACACTTCTCTGGCTTTTCTCCTTGGTGATACTGTGCTTCCCAAGCGTAGTCAGCATGTATTTGAGCAGCATGAAGATACAAGTTTGTTTGAAAGTCGATTTGGACACTATTTTGATGTTGCGGTTTTGTTACAAGTGTATGTTTGTCTTATAACTTTCTAAATTTTTTCTTAAACATTTCTTAATCCACTGTTCAGCTAAAAAATGGAAACAACAGTGAAGTTGTTCCAGATTTTTGTTTATAAGAATTTTATGAGCATAAAAATTCTTTTCAAACTGATGCCCATCTCCTGATTTTCTTAAAAAGTACTTCTGTGTCTTTTAAAATAAATAATTGACATTCGAATTCAGAGGGCTGGATAGAGTTGAGCCATTATGGAGTTTGTATGTACTGGCTCATTACTGTGATCAAAATTCTGCCATTAATTTTCCTGTGAGTTTAGAGCCAATAATGCAAGGTTCCAAATAATTATAATTATGCTGCTAAGTCACTTCAGTCATGTCCGACTCTGTGCGACCCCAGAGACAGCAGCCCACCCAGCTCTTCTGTCCCCGGGACTCTCCAGGCAAGAACACTGGAGTGGGTTGCCATTTCCTTCTCCAGTGCATGAAAGCAAAAAGTGAAAGTGAAGTCGCTCAGCTGTGTCCGACTCCTAGCGACCCCATGGACCGCAGCCCACCAGGCTCCTCTGTCCATGGGATTTTCCAGGCAAGAGTACTGGAGTGGGGTGCCATTGCCTTCTCCAAATTATAATTATAGCCAGAGTTAAAGAGCTTAAGCCCTAGACTTCTACTTACTGAGTTTCTACTACTAGAGTTCTTGAAAGGTAACATATAAATATAAGATCTTGAAGATTGACATTGCCAGGCCAATAGCAGCAGGTAAATATAAGCAGCCATAGTATAAGCATAGATGAATGAATATGGATTAGAAAGCAGTGCAAGAGGAAGGATCAAAGCTAAATTATGCATGATCTTGCATATGGTCAGGAATCCATGAGAAGGGAGATCTCAGGACAGAAGCATGAATTGACTAATAGAAATCCAGGATGAACTCTATGCAGTTTTGGAGGAGAATAGTCTGGGGCAGGAAAATAGAGGTGAAATTGGAGTGTAATCAGGAGTGAACTGCTGGTAAAGCTAGATCAAAATATAGGCATGGTTGTTATAGGTCAGCAAAGCCTGGAGGCAGATTCTGAGAAGGCAGATAGAACACATAACATAAAGGGATAATTGGTTAACTCCACTGAGATCTATCCCGGTTTCAATGGGAATGCATGAGACTGAGGGTGAGAATCAAGGCTGTCATTTCCTTCAGTGTTACCATCATCAGCATCGTTGTCGCTGCTGTCACCAGAATCTCCGCTATTTATCGGTGGCTTCTTTACATTCCAGGAACTAAGAATTTACATGCATTGTTTAATTCTTTTAACAGTTATATCCTCTTAATTTGGGGCTTCCCAGGTGGTGCTAGTGGTAAAGAACCTGCCTGCCAAAGCAGGAGATATAAGAGACGTGGAGTTTGATTCCCAGGTTGGGAAGATCCTCTGGAGAAGGGCACAGCCATCCACTCCAATATTCTTATCTGGGGAATCCCATGGACAGAGGAGCCTGGCAGGCTACAGTCCATGGGGTCACAAAGGGTTGGACACAACTGAAGCAACTTAGCACACATGCACACATTCTTAATTTTATTTCATTTTCATATTAACAACAACAGCAAAACAACTAATGCTCAGAAAAGTTAGATCCCTTGCTCAAAGGCATATGAGGAGTAAATAAAGAAAGCTAGCATTCAAGATCTACTCTAGAATCTGGGTTTTTAAAAACCAGGCTCTTTGTCTCCAAGGACAGAGAAGCCTGGTGGGCTACAGTCCATGGTGTCACAAAGAGTTGGACACGACAGAGCGACTAACACACTTTCTGTCTCTAATAGCGTCTCTTTCCCATTAATATGAGAATGGACAATACGCAGTGGGAGCTGCATAAAATCTTATCTTACCCTTGTCTCAGGTTAGTCATGGAGTGTGATTTATAGATGAAGGGGTAGAATTTCAGGGAAAGAACTGACCCACTATAACAGCCAAACAGAGCTTGTCCTGTTCATTAGATATTATAGCCACACACTTGTATCTATAGTCTGAGTCTGTGTATGTGGAGAGGGGGAAGTATTTTTAACTATGTCTTAAGCTCGGAGAGTGGAACTGGCAGGGTCCTCAGAGATTTCCTAGCCCAACTCTCTTGCTCTATTAGATGACCTCCAAACCTAATTCCATTGGCAAACAGAAGCCTCTGCCAGCCTTTTCTAACTCCAAAGCCCATAGGCCTAGAGAGTTTCTCTTTCTTAGGAGATCCATGACATTTTCCCCTGTGGCTATATGAGCACTGGCTGGATTTTGTTAGGCGTTATTGTTCACAGTTCTCTCTTTTCTCATCATTATTGGGGCTGCAAGCGATCCAAGGTCAGAAGTTCTGTTCTAATCCTTTTTTTTTCTCAATACCTATTACCTAATACAGAGGGAGTGCAGTTACCAAAATGTATTGAATTGAATTTCATATATGACTAAGTGCCAAAATGTTAAGCAATTTGCTGAAGTCACAGGTAGATAGCAAGACCAGGAAAGATTTCTCCTGCTCATAATTTATACACAGAACTGTGGCCCTCAGCTGGTGTAAGTGTTAGTCTCTTTCTCTTTGTATGATGTATGTAAGGGGGTGTTACTTTCTAACCATGCTCCTCTGAGTGCGCTGTTATCACTCTCAGGTAATTTTCCAGGGTTGTTTGTTTGTTTATTTTATTTTTTTGCTGTGTGAGTACCTACAGAGTGAGGATGGAATTTTAAAAATTTACTTTGCACAGTATCAGCCCAAAAGCTACTTTATTGACTTTTTTCTTTGATGAAAAGATCCAAATGCTAATTCATAAGGAACTAAGTTGATTTCCATACAATCTTGTAGGGAACGGGTGACAAAATTAAACAAATTTGAATCTATGTAGGAGTTTTAGTGTGTTTCTGTTTTTTAGCTCTAACAACATTGAACCATCCCCTGCATAGTCTTAGAATTTAACACAAATATATTATAAATATAAATTATATAAATACAAATGCTTAAAAGCAACAACAATAACAATATCCACAGCCAAACCAAAAGGACCATTTGTGTGTGTACCTAGTTTTATGTATGCTTTGTGAGTCTGGAGAAAAATGTGAAAGATCACTCTCAATTGTCTGCCTTGGAAGAGCGGTGGGATTGAAGGGAATTTTAGTTGGAGATTATTACATTTTCATTCATTTTTGTGTGGCTTCCCACAAAAATTAATAAACATTTTAAGAATTCTGAGTGACTGAACTTAACATCTGAACACATTATTTTCATTCAGGGCCATCTATTCAGCTTCCTTATTGTAAGGAAGAGATGAGTTAGGCTACCACAAGTAAATGAGATTTGTTGTATTGATTAGTGAGCCGTGACTGCATAGAACCCAGGGACAGGAGAACAAGCTAGCTTTTCTGGGAACTTTACCCAGAGGGTGAACTCTGCATTCATGAGGACTTTGGGAACTTCAGAAAAACCACTTGAGATTGACTCTTGTGCTCACTGTTAGCACCTCATAGCCATGTTCCCTGTGGTGCCTTCCGTAACTGTCCCACTACCAACTGACAAATTCTCTGATTTTCTCAGTTAAAATTCCTGAGAGGGAGAAAGAACTGATTGGCCAAGATCATCTCTTGGTGTCATACCTTAGAAAACATTGTTCTCCTTTCTAGTGTAAGTGAAGTACATAGTTGTCTTTCTATCAGATGCCTATACACCTGGTACAACCTGTTGCCTGGGAGGTGGACTCATGTGCTGTAAAAGTCACGTGGATGTGGGAGGGATCAGTTCAGTTCAGTCGCTCAGTTGTGTCCCACTCTTTGCGACCCCATGGACTGCAGCACGCCAGGTTTCCTTGTCCATCACCAACTCCCGGAATTTACTCATGTCCATCGAGTCAGTGATGCCATCCAACCATCTCATCCTCTGTCCCCTTCTCTTCCTGCCTTCAATCTTTCCCAGCATCAGGGTGTTTTAAAGTGAGTCAGTTTTTCACATCAGGTGGCCAAAGTATTGGAGTTTCAGCTTCAACATCAGTTCTTCCAATGAATATTCAAGACTGATTTCCTTTAGAATGGACTGGTTGGATCTCCTTGGAGCCCAAAGGGCTCTCAAGAGTCTTCTCCAGCACCACAGTTCAATTTTTCTCCAACACCACAGTTCTTCAGTGCTCAGCTTTCTTTATGGTCCAACTCTCACATCCATACATGACTACTGGAAAAACCATAGCTTTGACTAGATAGACCTTTGTTGGCAGAGTAATGTCTCTGCTTTTTAATATGATGTCTAGGTTGGTCATAACTTTTCTTCCAAGGAGCAAACATCTTTTAATTTTGTGGCTGCAATCACCATCTGCAGTGATTTTGGAGCCCCCCCCCCCAAAAGTCTGTCGCTGTTTCCATTGTTTCCCCATCTATTTGCCATGAAGTGATGGGACTGGATGTCATGATCTTAGTTTTCTGCATGTTGAGTTTTAAGCCAACTTTTTCACTCTTCTCTTTCACTTTCATCAAGAGGCTTTAGTTGTTCTTTGCTTTCTGCCATAAGGGTGGTGTCATCTGCATATCTGAAGTTATTGATATTTCTCCTGGCAATCTTGATTCCAGCTTGTGCTTCATCCAGCCCAACATTTCTCAAGAGGGATAGGGAAGTCCTTGACTGTCACTGGCTTTTGGTAAGCCTATTCAATATTTATTTTTCTTGTCAGTTTTAACCTCTACAGAGGAATATTATTATGCATGTGTCTCACTTGTTATTTCCAGGACCATCATTATTTCTTAGCTGCATTTCTTGCTGAACTCTCATCATATCCTACTGAGGTTGTTTTTGTGTAAGTCTGTAACCATCACTAGACTGCACATTGGCTAAAGCATGGGCTTGTGACTGCTTAATGTGGTATCCCAGGCATCCATCTAGCCAGCAAAAGGTCTTCAGCAAGTATTATTGAAATGAATCCCAGACAACCATGAAATTCTTTGAATTTGTTAAAGCACGGCAGAGTTCCATTTCCAGGAGCCTGAGTCCCTTCCAGTGCTCATCTCTAGCTGATATTTGTATTCGTAATTCTGCAACACACCCTGGGGCCTAGCAGGTCTTCAGGGTATTGACATGATTTTGGGTATCTTGGAAATGGTTATGAAAAGATGGCAGTGGTGAACAAGGTGGGGCTGGGCAAGGATGAGTGAGGTGGGAGGCTGGGTAACTTGGGATTGATTGTGTAACATGAAAGACAACTCACCCATCTGAAAATGTAAAGTAAAAAGGAGGCGATGCAGATCTTATCTGTTTCTATCTCTGATATGGAAAGCTCAGAAACAGCTGTCAAACCCTGCCTAGGTCTCCTCCATACACTGCCTTTGATACGAATCCTAAGGGGGTGATACCTACACAATCACAGCCTTGTTCCACATTGCACAATAAGCCTGCCATGACCTTGGACTCTCAGGCCTGTTCTGAGGGCGATGTACAGAGACACTGGAGCTGTCAGAGAAGCCCTTTTCTCTCTGAATAATTTTTAGGGCACTTTTAAATGTCATCTATCAAAGCATAGCTCCTTCCCATGGTACCTAGCTTGAGAAAGTATTTTTCAGGGTGTGAAGGGTGGGTGGCATGACATGAGTGTAAAATCGCAGGCTGCCTAAGGGTCAAGACTCCCCTTTGCCCCCAACCCCCAGTTACACCAGACCAGCAAATCTGTTCTCTAGCCTGGGAGAAACATGTCAATGGCATGAAACAGCACAGAGCCTACATCTGTTTTAGCCAGAGAAATATAGAGCCAGTTCATAGTATCTTAAGCCAATGACATTCCAGAAATCCTCCTCAGGGTCCATTTAACCTATATCCCCCTCTTATAGATAGGAGAATAAAGGGGCTGGGGTAGAAATAAAAAGATATGATTATTTTTAAAGATTGTATGACGTTTACTGCCAAGTAGTGGTGATTGGAGATAGTGACCTAGATATTTTAAAAGAATTTACAACCTCTTTGTCTCAGCACTCTAGACAAATAAGGCAAAAGTATTACACTCAGCATCAATGTTTATTTTTTTCTCAATAGCTTTGTGGTAAGGAACATAAGCATTGGTGTCATAAAAAATTAGATTTGAATCCAAACTTGAATACTTACTAGCTGTGGGGTCTTGGCTGAGTTAGTCCCTTGAGAGCCTGAGTCTTCTCATATGTAACAGGGATATTCAAATCTCCCTGGCATGTTTCTTGGGAGGATTAAGTACATTGAAGTGAAGTACTGGGGACAGTCCATGGCATAGTGATTGCCCAATACATAGTAGTTTAGAGTAAAATTCTGTTTGGAATGTATCTTCCTAACTAGGGCCTGCTTATCTTCCTTCTCAGTCTTATCCAGGCTTTTATGGAGCTTTTGATTGATGGGAACCTACAGAGAAACACTGAGCCAGCGCTTACTTCCTAGTGGACACTAGATACCAGCATTGGCAGATGATCTAGGAAAACAGTGAGGTCTTACTGAAATACTGCTTTTGAACCCCTCATGGCTGGTGTCAGTACCTCATTGTAAAATATGAAATTACCCACTCTCTTTGCCTCAGTTTGGTTTGGATGACTTAACAGATACACCCACAGGTATGTCAAGCTTGGAGCTACATGTTACCACATGCCCTGTGTATCATTATAAAGAACTTTCTTTTTTTGCCATTTGAATTTATCTTAAGTTACTTTAAGTGTTTATTGATATTGGTGTTATGACTTTATTTATCAGCTTTATGAAGTTCTGGCTTCTGTTTCTTAGTTTCACAACTTTGAACTTTTAATTGTCCAATTTTAAGCACCAACTTAGATCATTTCCAATCTTGAATTAATTAACTGGCTCCTAGTCTCTAAATTTCCTAGTATATAGATCAAAGTCTTTAAATGTGAGATGATGCATCTTACTAACAACTACCTTATGTCTTTTTAATTTACTTTTTAATGGAGGATAATTGCTTTATGGAATTTTGTTGTTTTCTGTCAAACTTCAACATGAATCAGCCAGGTATACATATATCCCCTCTTTTTTGAAACTCCGTCCATCTCCCTCCCCATCCCACCCCTCTAGGTTGATACAGAGCCCCTGTTTGAACTTCCTGAGCCATACAGCAAATTCCCATTGGCTATCTATTTTACATATGGTAATTTAAGTTTCCATGTTACTCTTTCCATACATCTGACCCTCTCCTCCCGTCTCCCCATGTCCATAAGTCTATTCTCTATGTCTGTTTCTCCATTGCTACCCTGTAAATAAATTCTTTAGAACCATTTTTCTAGATTCTGTCTATGTGTTAGAATACAATATGTATTTTTCTCTTTCTGACTCACTTCTGCAGCACTATTTACAACAGCTACAACATGGAAGCAACCTAGATGCCCATCAGCAACTACCTTATTTTTATGAGGGTTTGCATGGCACGGTATCATGGTTAACAGCACAAACACTGGAGCAGACTGTTCAGGTTCTATGCCGGAACTATCATTCACTATGTATGTGATCTAAGACAAGTTACTTAACCCTTCTGGACCTCAAGTTCCTCATCTTCGTAGAATGCTTATATGGATTAAATGAGTTTGTGTATGTAAAGCATTAATAAACAGTCCCTGCATCGCAAGCATTATAGAAGTGTTAACGGTTGTCATTATTGTTATGCATGTGAAATAGACTGGTCCCTCTTTTCTGGGGAAGAGCACTAATCAAACTGTAATCATTATCCTGCTAGGATTCAGGTCTAGAACTTCCAAGAGGATTGTGCGATGGATCCCCCTGAAGGCAAGTAAGACTGGAGGTTAGAGCAGAGAACAGGGGAATCTTATACCCAGACCTGTGGGTGTGCTGGATACAAGGCCGCATCACATGCTGAAATGTCACTGGAATGCTGGAGAAAAGGATTCACACAAGTCACAAAAATAAGCTTGATGCATGATATATAAGCCTGTTGTGGGAAAGCTGATGGAGGTGAGAAGAGTAATATGCATTGTACCAGAGACTCATAGGATGACAACAGGGGCTAGGCCTAGGAAAATTTGTGATGTGGCATGGGTGTGTTGGCTATACTGAAACGAGAAGGATCAGAGCAGTCATGATGAACTACACATTCTTTCCCCTAATAGGTTAAGTTTGACATTTTCCTTAGCTAACTTGTTAGAAAGTTTTGGCACATTTCTGGGCTGGATGAAGCGCAAGCTGGAATCAAGATTGTTGGGAGAAATATCAATAACCTCAGATATGCAGATGACACCACCCTTATGGCAGAAAGTGAAGAAGAGCTAAAGAGCCTCTTGATGAAAGTGAAAGAGGAGAGTGAAAAAGTTGGCTTAAAGCTCAACATTCAGAAAACTAAGATCATGGCATCCAGTCCCATCACTTCATGGCAAATAGATGGGCAAACAATGGAAATAGTAGCTGACTTTATTTTTGGAGGCTCTAAAATCACTGCAGATAGTGACTGCAGCCATGAAATTAAAAGGTGCTTACTCCTTGGAAGGAAAGTTATGAGCAACCAAGACAGCATATTAAAAAGCAGAGACATTACTTTTCAACACAGGTCCATCTAGTCAAGGTTATGGTTTTTCCAGTAGTCATGTATGGATGTGAGAGCTGGACTATAAAGAAAGCAGAATTGATGCTTTTGAACTGTGGTATTGGAGAAGACTCTTGAGAGTCCCTTGGACTGCAAGGAGATCCAACAAGTCCATCCTAAAGGAATTCAGTCCTGAATATTCATTGGAAGGACTGATGTTGAAGTTGAAACTCCAATACTTTGGCTACCTGATGCAAAGAGCTGACTCATTGGTAAAGACTCTGATGCTGGAAAAGACTGAAGGCGGGAAAAGGGGATGACAGAGGATGAGATGGTTGGATGGCATCACCGACTCAATGGACATGAGTTTGAGTAAACTCTAGGAGTTTGTGATAGAGAGGCCTGGCATGCTGCAGTCCATGGGGTCACAAGAGTTGGACACAACTGAGCAACTGAACTGAACTGAACTGAATGTATTCCTGAGACAGGAAACAGTTTCCCTTAGCTATTGTTATGACCAGGTAAATCAGATTCTAAGTTGGTCATGATGTTCATTGGGGCTGGGGGGCATCTATGACTTCTTCAAACGGTAGCTTAGCAGTTGTAGATATGGAAAATTTTAAATCATATTCTCTAATACTTGGAAAATAATAAATAGCTCTTAATTCATGGAAATAATAGATTTAAGAAATGACACAAAAATTTATTTCTTGCCCATGCTACTAAAATTTAATGCATACTTTGTGCTGAGTGTTATAGCAGTTTGTGTCTGTCATTTCATTTGTCCTTAGATCAACCCAGTAAAAATAAAAGAAAATAAATATGGTAACATATTATTTGGAGAAGGCAATGGCACCCCACTCTAGTACTCTTGCCTGGAAAATCCCATGGATGGAGGAGCCTGGTAGGCTGCAGTCCATGGGGTCGCTAAGGGTCGGACATGACTGAGCGACTTCCCTTTCACTTTTCACTTTCATGCATTGGAGAAGGAAATGGCAACCCACTCCAGTGTTCTTGCCTGGAGAATCCCAGGGACGGGGGAGCCTGGTGGGCTGCCGTCTATGGGGTCGCACAGAGTCGGACACAACTGAAGTGACTTAGCAGCAGCAGCAGCAGCAACATATTATTAGGTTTATTTTTTCATATGATCGATGTACTGCTCAAAGAGATTATATTATTTGCTGTATGATACCATAAACTGACTTAGGTTAGAGGTAAGTAGAATACAGGAATTAAGTCAGTAGGAACAATTAGAAGGCTGCAGTCACAGTCTAGATTAGACATAATGGAGGCTTAGACCTAGGTGGAAATGCTGGAGTTGGCGGCATATTGTCAGATCCTGGATACAGTTGAAGGTATAATATCTGACAGAATGAACGTGGGTAAGGATAGAAGCGAAAGAGTCAAGGAGGGAATGAAGTTTGTTGGCCTGAGGAAATAAGATAGTTGAAATTGCCACAAACTGAAAGGCTGAAGGGGAAGCAGGTTTAGAAAGTGAGAACAAGAGTTCAGTTTTGGACCTGTTAAGTTTGAGATATTGTAGTAAACATCCAAATGGAGAGGTCAGGTAAATAGTTTGAAATTCAGGACAGACCTCTTTGGAGATAGAAACGTAGTATTCTGGCCCATAGATTTTTTTTTAAGAAATAGAAGTATAGTTGATTTACAATCTCATGTTAGTTTCAGATGTGTAGCAAATTGATTCAGTTATATATACATATGTGTGTGTGTGTGTATATATATGTATATATATATTTTCAGGTTCTCTTCTATTATAGGTTATTACATGATACTGAATATAGTTCCCTGCACTATATAGTAGGTCTTTGTTGTTTATCTAGTCTTTATGTAGTAGTGTGTTCATCCCAAACTCCTAATTTATCCCTCCCCTTTGGAAACCATAATTTTGTTGTCCATGTCTATCAGTCTGTTTCTGTTATGTAAATAAATTCATTTGTGCCATTTTTAAGATTATACATACAAGTGATATCATATGATATTTGCCTTTCCCTGTCTGACTTACTTCACTTAGTATGATAATCTCCAGATCCATCCATGTTTCTGCATATGGCATTATTCATTCTTTTCTATGGCTGAGTAATAGATATTTTTAAAGATACAAGACTTAAGATATTATCTTAAGCATTAATGTAACTACAAGAAAAAAGAAGACCAAAGACAAAGTCTTTGGTGGGCCATACCTCTTACAAATTGGGAAGGAAGAGGCAGTGTTAGCAAAGGACAATGAGAAAACACATCCAGTTGGACAGGGGGGAAGAAAAGGATTGTGGTGGCCTGGAAGCCAAGTGCAAAAGTACATTAAATAGAAGAGAGGGGTTCTTCACTGTTGGTTCAGTGGTAAAGAATCCACTTTGCAGGATTAAGTGGATTAACACTGACTAAGCTGGCATGCCACAACTAGAGATCCCACATGCTGCAACTGAAACCCAAAGCAACCAAACAAGTAAATAAATATTTTTAAAAAAATTAAGAGAAGGGAGGGATTCAGTTGTGTCCAAATGCTGATATCCATCAAGATGAAGGGTGATAGCTGACCATTTAGACTTAACAACATAGGGTTCATTAGTGGTCTTGAAAGGAACTATTTGATAACATGAGTTTGCATGAATCTTTGGGGAAGCAAGGCAGTTTGGAGTAGATTTAAGAGACGTGTGTGCATGCTAAATTGCTTTGGTTGTGTCCAACTCTTTGCAATGCCAAGGACTGGTACCCACCAGGCTCCTCTGTCCATGGGATTCTCCAGGTAAGAATACTGGAGTGGGTTTGCCATTTCCTTCTCCAGGGTTCTTCCCGACCCAGGATTGAACCAACATCTCTTATGACTCCTGCATTGGCAGACAGGTTCTTTACCTCTAGTGCTGCCTGAGAAGTCTAAATTTAAGAGACAATGGGAAGAAAATATTTGGAGGCACCAGGGGTTGGGGGGAGAGATGTAGTTCTGGAAATATCAAGCCGTATATTTTCACAGACAAGGGAGGATGCATATGAGAGCTGGAGTTTGACTCTGATATTCTATCCTAAGGCTTTCACAGATTGGACCTGTATATTCATTTTCCCTGTCTTCTAACCATCCTTGAAGACATCAGTCTTTAGTTGCATGCTGTTTCACTATTCTGTCCTAAATGGAGATATTGTGTTGTGAGTTGGCCGTGTTTTGGTGAAAGGGTGACTGTAGATCTTGATCTGACAGAAAGGTGACAACTAGTCTACTATCAAGTTTTCTTTGAGTGACCTAGGAGTAAAAATCACTTCTCTAGAGAATAGAGCCTAACTGGCCATTAAAATAAAGTCGAGTGTTGTTCTATGACCTATGAGGTTATTATCAGAATATGGAGTTTGCTGTCAGGGCTTTGAAGGATCAGAAGAATAAAAATTAGTGGAAAAGAATCTGAGAAAAGAAAAGAGGCATCTAAAACTTTTACATTTAATTCTACTCCCCAAAATAATAAACAAAGAGCTGGATGGTAGGCAACATATAGATACATATCTGTATAGTGTTAGTTGCTCAGTCACGTCCAACTCTGCAACCTCATGGACTGTAGCCTGCTGGGCTCCTGTGTCCATGGAATTCTCCAGGCAAGAATACTGAATGTGTAGCCATTTCTTTCTCCAAGGGATCTTCCCAATCCAGGGATTGAACCTGGGTCTCCTGCATTGCAGGCAGATTTTTTACCATCTAAGTCACTAGGGAAGTCCATATATCTTTGTGTGTATATATATGTACGTGTGCGTGTGTGTGTATGTATGTTAAGGGATGAGTAGACACTCTCCAGGAAGGCAGTCATTGGGTTTGAGGATTTGACTATCTTTGTCAATATAGTTCGTGACTCATAGGCCATTAATGGACCACTTTAGTAATTTCAGATGAAAACCACTCTTTTTTTTCATTAAACAAATTTAAATTCAGAGAAGTGTTGCCCTATGTGTTTAGAGGGTCTCCAACAGATTACAATCTCTTTGAAAGAAAGACCAGGGTTTTTTTCTCCCCTTTTATTAGTTCTAATTTACCTATTTAGGAGTTCTGAATGTATTATACTTTGAGTCAACATTTTCGATCAGTCCTCTCAACATGTGATGAGTGGTAGGAGGTGGGGCAGATGGACAAAATCTGTGGCAACTGAACTGGTAATCTGATAATGGGGAACAGCTGGACAGAGATCCTTGATTGTTGTCTTGATGGTTATCAGGGAGTACCACAGGTGATTCTTAAGATTTTATTTTATTTCTTAAAATTTTATCTTGAGGATTAGTCATTGCCAAGTCTCTACATGAGGAGATTTCTCATCAAGACTGAGAGAAAGAAAAGAAAAAGAAATAAGAAGATTGAAAGAATATATGACACAAATCGCCAGTCCAGGTTCGATGCATGACACGGGATGCTTGGGGCTGGTGCACTGGGATGACCCAGAGGGATGGTATGGGGAGGGAGGTGGGAGAGGGCTTCAGGAACACGTGTACACCCGTGGTGGATTCATGTTGATGTATGGCAAAACCAATACAATCTTGTAAAGTAATTAGCCTCCAATTAAAATAAATAAATTTATATTAAAAAAATAAACATTAAAAAATATAAAGAAAAAAAGAAAACTCTTATACATTATGTACCTTATGTTGTGGTCAAGGTCATATTCTTGGGTCCCTTTGTGGCTTGCTTATCAGAACAATTAGCATTTATGAACCAATCCAGCTTTATGATACTTTTATACTCTAAAGAAAGTAACTATTATATAATGTGATAAATTAATGAAAAATTAATTTCATTTAGAAGCTGTTAGTTTTTACTTCCATCTCCAGGGTTTCACTGGTTTAATCAACAAATACTGAACTACTGAAAGAAAACCCCTAAACCCTTAATGGTTATCTACATTGTATACAATATCAGTGCTATGTTGTTTGTGCTTTTTAAAACCAATTTTTTCAATTTTTACTACCACAAACAATGATGTACTGAATGACATCATAAACATAATTTTTAATTTATAGGGATCATTTATATTTTACAGGTATTAATCCTTTGTTATATGCCTTTTAAATACTGTCTTTGAGGCTTTCCCCCCACTCTTGAGTTTTCTTGTATTTTTATATCTTATATGTAGCATAGACTAATCTCTGGTACAAACAACATCACAGATATCCAAGCTAGGATTACCACTGAAATTTACAGAACAGTCATATAATACACATTCATAACAAACGATCAGTTAGTACATAACTCTATCTCTCTGTCTTAATACCAGTTATTTGCCTAACATTCTTTATTGTGTCAGTGGTATAATTTGAAGTCTTCTCTCAATTTATTTAAAACAACTTTAAGAAAAGTCTGTCTATTAATCCTAAGAGGGACATGTCTAGTTTTTGGAAATGGTGTGAAAAATGATTTGTAACAGAGTTTGAAGCTCTTAGAGAACGTGTCTTTAGAAACCAAAAAAAGTGGTGTTATGGATTCAAACATTAATGCTATTTTTATTTTACTATGTTAATTTCTTTAATGTTCAACACCATTTCTCATGTCACTATCTTAGTTTATATTGAAGCCTTCCATTTTTATTTTCAATCTTACATACTTAAATTTCTGGAATGAAAATCGATAAAAGGCGGCCTTCACTGAGTTACACTCATCCTCCCATCATTGTACAACTCCTTCACTTCTCGATGAAGAAGTATATGAACTTTAGCATTTTTAAATAGTCATAAAATTCTGTCAGAAGCCAAAGTGTATGTTGGTAATATGGTCAGCACACTTTATATAGAAAATCTTTGGGTTGGCAGAGTGTTGAGTTCACAGAAGCAGAACACTAGTAGAGATAATACTCAACATCCTTGTTTTTTTTTTTTAATTTTATTTTATTTTTAAACTTTACATAATTGTATTAGTTTTGCCAAATATCAAAATGAATCCGCCACAGGTATACATGTGTTCCCCATCCTGAACCCTCCCCCCTCCTCCCTCCTCATACCAGCCATCCTATCTTCCCCTTATACTTACTCCAAATGGCGTTAAAACTAGGAGCAGAGTTTGGGTCATTTATTTTAGGAAACAAACTTCCCAGAAAGAAAGAATTAGAGGGTGAGGGAGGAATAAGGGACCATCAGGATGATGACATTTTCTTTCTCTTACTCTGTTAGGGGTTTGAAGGCAATGCAACCCACTCCGGTATTCTTGCCTGGAGAATCCCATGGACAGAGGAGCCTGGTGGGCTACAGCCCGTAGGGTTGTACAGAGTCAGACACAGCTGAAGCAACTTAGCACTCAGACACTATTAGCTTATTTTGGGCTTCCCTGGTACCTCAGATGGTAAAGAATCTGCCTCAGTGGGAGATCCAAATTCGATCCCTGGATCAGTAGGATATCCTGGAGAAGGGAATGGCTACGCTGATCTGCCATGTGTGTTCTTGTATTTGTGGTCTCCTCTCTTGCACTAAATTTTACAACATTTCCTAAATGAAACAAGAGTCTATTGTGTGAGTGGTCTTTTTTTCCCCCAAGCTAAAGCTCAGCTGGAATGCTGAATTGATATCTGAGGAAGTTGCATTGCTCCACCTAAGACCAATTTGCACCTAATTTCATTAAGCCTTTGGATCAAGTACTATGGCAATGTTTCCTTTCCCTTTCATCTTAGTAAGAAATCCACAATATAATTTGGGATGACATTGAAGTCTTTTAAGCTACATTTTACAATCTTTTAGAAAGGGGTAGCCATATAACTAAATCTGACCACTGAGATGGGGGGAAAAAAATTATTGAGTGAGGCTTCCAGGAAGTTTCAGAGAAAATTAGGGCAAACTTTTGTACTTATACTGTCTGTAATTCATTTATATTGGCTAGTATGTGGATGAGATAGATGGAGCTCCAGCAGTCATTCTAGATTGTCAGTGAAACTGGAATTCACATACTGAGATGCCTGAATAGAACCCAAACCTGTATCTCTGAGGACTGCAGAGATACCAATTGACTCTGGACTGCCTAGTTCCAGAGTTCTTTTATGTGAGGAGGAAATAACCTATACTTTGTGCAAGCTATTTTTAGGTTTTCTTTTATGTGTAATTTTCTTCTTTTATTATTGCAAACCAGAAACACAGTAGCCACAAGATAGAAATCTATAAAGTTGGTTCAGGAGATGCCACAGTTTTCCCTTTAATGGTAGATATATAAAATATAGTCTCCTGAGTATATGTATTATTACCTTACTAAGAAAACTGATTTCATGCCTTAACACCAAATATGAAAGAGTTGGCTTTTAGAATTGAGGTTTTAACTTGTAACCCTACTTTCTGGGTACCTGGAGATCTTAGTTATATTCTGATTACCTTTGGAATATCTAGGACAACCAATAACAATATACTTTCCACATTAATCTTCTCTCATTTCTCTTATTTAATTTCCATGGGCAGTGCTGTCCAAGAGTACACCTTCAGTCAATAATTCAGTTGTTATTCACTTTTGACACTGGCCAGGTCACTAGCCACTGAAGAACTTAGCAATCCTTTGCCTCCTAGGTAGTATAAAAACTAAGTGACACAAAAAATGGGGGTTGTATATGTATATAACTGGAGATAGTGGCACACAACCCATCTAGCAATCAGAGGCACAGCATTCTCTGTGTCCTGTACGTGTTACAGATAGAATAGTATCCAACCCTGAGGGAACTGCCTATCACCAATGGAGAGTACATGAGGACCTGGACGGGTCACTGCTGAATGCACGTTGAACACCTAGGAATACTGCTGGGCAATTGTCTCAGCAATGCCTTAGCTCTAATGGTGTGTAATATTTGTACTTTTTAACATATTTTGCTTCCCTTTGCATTTTCACATTGGCAACCTAAAGTTTAAAAAAGTTCTCCAGAGTTAGCATGGAGAATGAAAGTAAAAGAAAAGCTAGTGTTGAACTGGAGAAAGAATGAAATGAACTTCTTGCCCTGAAAATGACTGATGGACTGTTAAATTGCTCCATGTAGATGGCGTGCATGCACATGTTTGTGTGTGTCTATGTGTGCATTTTATCATTGTCTTCCCATTTGTATCTGAAGGTGTTTTTTCAGTTTTCTCTTCTGTATATGCCTTGCTTTTTTTCTACTTTTCTCTCAATTATCTTTTCATTAAGTTTGGATTTTATTTATATATATGAATTATTGTTTCAAAGTCTTTTCCTCTAAATTCTTCCCTATTTTTGTGTTAACAGTTGCTGATCTTGTTTTTGCCTATCTCCTTCATATTATCTTTCTGTTCATAACACGTATCTTCATCACATCTTTCAGAGAACTGAAGTGCAATATATGTAATGGTGTGTTTTCTCTATCTGAAAACAAACAAAAGGTGATTTTTTTCAGTTCAAAATAAGTGTCTGAACATATTACCTCTAATTCCTAAGTTTTAATAAAATAATGTACCAAAAAATATAAAAATAACATTTTTAAGGATCTTGGAAAAGCTTGGTGGGGTGTTGTTCTCAGGCTGAAACAATTGAGGGATTTCTGTGAGAAAATAAGCAGATGGAATCAGCTCCAAAATATACAGGTTTTTTGTTTGTTTTGCTTGTTTTAGTAGAACTGTAAGGTAATCCAGGGTGAGAGAAAGTGTAGACAGGAAAAGGAGGCCATACAGAGTTTGCTGTTTAACAGCTTTATCTATACCACCTGCTTAGATTAGCTGTTTTCACTGTTTGTCGGGTATAAACAGAGGTACACATCACTTGCCAAGTACATTTGGTATTCCTGATACAAGAAGTTCCAAGATTGAGTACGGAGGTCTATCAAACCAGGACAGTTTTCTGTTGCATTTACAGCTGTTAGGAGGAAAGAGAAATTGATACTCTAAGAGCAATTACCAATACTTGGTAAAGAAAATCTAAATTTATGTACTCTCTTTCCTGTCTCCTATGAACACACAACCCAGGTTCTTACAATTAGAATCTTGATTTGCTGTAGTAGAAGAGATGTTTTCACTTGAACTTAGGACATAAATATAATTTCCTAATGCACAAATAAATTGAGAAAAGCTAAGAGCATGAAATAAGACCTCTACATGCAACAAAGAGAATAAAAATATTAAGGGATACTGTTCGTGATGGGAACAAATAGATAAATTAATACCTATCAAATTATTACCCCTAAGTAAATGTTTGAAGATATGATGAAATGTATCAATTCTACTTAAAAATGACAAAACAGTAACACCAACTATACCATCAGATTGCTATTTAAGGAAGTTCTCATAATTCATGAAATTTAAAGACAAAATCATTGATTTAAAACAAGATATAATAGATAAACTGAATGGACACGGTCAGTATATAATTGGTGAAATGGAAACAGAACCAAGAAATTACTCTAGAATATAATGCAAATGTGAAAGAGAAGATACAAAAGAAACATTATGTGATGTAGAAAACAGATATAGAAGTTTCATCATGAATCAAAAAGGCATTTCAAAAGATATAAAGGAGAGCAATATATGAAAATAGAAGAAAATATTCTTGAACTGAGACAGACTTTCCTTGAAATTTAAAGAAATTGTTGGATGTCAATAATGAAGAAAGCCCAGATTCTCCCTGGTGAGATTTCAAAATACCAGTGATAGAAAATTCTAAACTTCTAGAGAACAAAGTTCTAGTTCACTGTAAAGAATAGTCCTCAGACTGACATCAGATTTCTCACCTATAGCACAGATGGTAAAAGACAAGGAAAGTTTGTCTTCAAATTCTGAGAGAATATAATGTAGAACATAGATTTCTCTTTATATTAAGTTAAACTAACATTCAACAGTAGAGGCAAAGGAAAACATGCTTTGTCATAAAAGAATCAAGAGAATTTATTACTAACAAAATAATTGTAAATGAATTACTGAGGGTATACTGTAGCATAACTTGGAGCAAAATTCTGAAACATCTAAAAAATATAGGGGTTAGATTGATGAAAATCAGAAATTGAAGCATGTTGAAAAATTTTGTTTTGAAAGATGAGGATTAAATATGAATATTTTCAGGTGTAATGGTAATTATTTTAAATGTTTTTTAAGTGAAAATGATAGCACTAGATAAAAATAATTTTTTTTTAATAAATCATGGATATCAGGGGAAAACAGTGAGTGGAAATGACCTGATTGTTGTAAGGCACTCCACATTCAAGTCAGAGATAAAACAATAGGATCTATCACTGTTACTGTTCTAATTTATCCTGTAGAACTTAACCAATATAGTAAGTTATACAACATGTATATTAAGAAAAACAAAAAAATTGTTCATATTTGCAGAGTATATAATTGCTTACTTAGAAAATCCTGATGAAATAATTGAAAAACATTGTGACCCTCATAAGTTTAAGTAAAACTCCCACATGCTATATACATTGAGAAAAATCAATAGTTTGAGTAATTACCAAAGAGAAACTAATAGAAAAGTATCATTTTAATAATAGCATTAACTTTAAATTATATAAGAACTTATGATAATAAAGTATCAGTTCAGTTTAGTTGCTCAGTTGTGTCCGACTCTTTGTGACCTCATGAATCGCAGCACTCCAGGCTTCCCTGTCTATCACCATCTCCCGGAGTTCACTCAAACTCATGTCCATCGAGTCAGTGATGCCATCCAGCCATCTCATCCTCTGTCGTCCCCTTCTCCTCCTGCCCCCAATCCCTCCCAGCATCAGAGTCTTTTCCAATGAGTCAACTCTTCGCATGAGGTGGCCAAAGTACTAGAGTTTCAGCCTTAGCATCATCCTTCCAATGAACATTCAAGACTGATCTCCTTTAGAATGGACTGGTTGGATCTCCTTGCAGTCCAAGGACTCTCAAGAGTCTTCTCCAACACCACAGTTCAAAAGCATCAATTCTTCGGCGCTCAGCTTTCTTCACAGTCCAACTCTCACATCCATACATGACCACAGGAAAAACCATAGCCTTGACTAGATGGACCTTTGTTGGCAAAGTAATGTCTCTGCTTTTCAATATGCTATCCAGGTTGGTCATAACTTTCCTTCCAAGGAGTAAGAGTCTTTTAATTCCATGGCTGCAATCACCATCTGCAGTGATTTTGGAGCCAAAAAAAATAAAGTATGACACGGTTTCCACTGTTTTCCCATCTATTTCCCATGAAGTGATGGGACCAGATGCCATGATCTTAGTTTTCTGAGTGCTGAGGTTTAAGCCAACTTTTTCACTCTGCTCTTTCACTTTCATCAACAGGCTTTTTAGTTCCTCTTCACTTTCTGCCATAAGGGTGGTGTCATCTGCATATCTGAGGTTATTGATATTTCTCCCAGCAATCTTGATTCCAGCTTGTGCTTCTTCCAGCCCAGCGTTTCTCATGATGTACTCTGCATATAAGTTAAATAAGCAGGGTGACAATATACAGCTTTGAAGTACTCCTTTTCCTATTTGGAACCAGCCTGTTGTTCCATGTCCAATTCTAACTGTTGCTTCCTGACCTGCATACAGGTTTCTCAAGAGGTACGTCAGGTGGTCTGTTATTCCCATCTCTTTCAGAATTTTCCAGTTTATTGTGATCCACACAGTCAAAGGCTTTAGTATAGTCAATAAAGCAGCAATAGATGTATTTCTGGAACTCTCTTGCTTTTTCAATTACCCAGCAGATGTGGGCAATTTGATCTCTGGTTTCTCTGCATTTTCTAAAACCAGCTTGAACATCTGGAAGTTCACGGTTTATGTATTGCTGAAGCCTGGCTTGGAGAATTTTGAGCATTACTTTACTAGCATGTGAGATGAGTGCAATTGTGCGGTAATTTGAGCATTCTTTGGCATTACCTTTCTTTGGGATTGGAATGAAAACTGACCTTTTCCAGTCCTGTGGCCACTGCTGAGTTGTCCAAATTTGCTGGCATATTGAGTGCAGCACTTTCACAGCATCATCTTCAAGAATTCAAAATAGCTCAACTGGAATTCCATCACCTCCACTAGCTTTGTTCGGCGTGATGCTTTCTAAGGCCCACTTGACTCTACATTCCAGGACGTCTGGCTCTAGGTGAGTGATCACACCATCGTGATTATCTGGGTCGTGAAGATTTTTTTTTGTACAGTTCTTCTGTGTATTCTTGCCACCTCTTCTTGATATCTTCTGCTTCTGTTAGGTCCCTACCATTTCTGTCCTTTATCAAGCCCATCTTCACATGAAATGTTCCCTTTGTATCTCTAATTTTCTTGATGAGATCGCTAGTCTTTCCCATTCTGTTGTTTTCCTCTATTTCTTTGTGTTGATTGCTGAGGAAAGCTTTCTTATCTCTTCTTGCTATTCTTTGGAACTCTGCATTCAGATGCTTATATCTTTCCTTTTCTCCTTTGCTTTTCACGTCTCTTCTTTTCATAGCTATTTGTAAGGCCTCCCCAGACAGCCATTTTGCTTTTTTGCATTTCTTTTCCGTGGGGATGGTCTTGATCCCTGTCTCCTGTACAATGTCATGAACCTCTATCGGTAGTTCATCAGGCACTCTATCTATCAGATCTAGGCCCTTAAATCTATTTCTCACTTCCACTGTATAATCATACAGGATTTGATTTAGATCATACTTGAATAGTCTAGTGGTTTTCCCTACTTTCTTCAATTTAAGTCTGAATTTGGCAATAACGAGTTCATGATCTGAGCCACAGTCAACTCCCGATCTTGTTTTTGCTGACTGTATAGAGCTTCTCCATCTTTGGCTGCAAAGAATATAATCAATCTGATTTCAGTGTTGACCATCTGGTGATGTCCATGTGTAGAGTCTTCTCTTGTGTTGTTGGAAGAGGGTGTTTGCTATGACCAGTGTGTTCTCTTGGCAAAACTCTATTAGCCTTTGCCCTGCTTCATTCTGTACTCCAAGGTCAAATTTTCCTGTTATTCCAGGTGTTTCTTGACTTCCTACTTTTACATTCCAGTCCCCTATAATGAAAATGACATCTTTTTTGGGCGTTAGTTCTAAAAAGTCTTGTAGGTCTTCATAGAACCTTTCAACTTCAGCTTCCTCAGGGTTACTGGTTGGGGCATAGACTTGGATTACTGTGATATTGAATGGTTTGCCTTGGAAATGAACAGATATCATTCTGTTGTTTTTGAGATTGCATCCAAGTTCTGCATTTCTGACTCTATATTTATTATAATAAAGTATAATATTATATTAAAATCACAGATAAGAGTTGATTGAAAGATAAAACAAAATCCCCTGAGTAAATGGAAAGAAATGGTATCTGGCTGTAGGATTTAATATTATAGAAATATTGATTCTCAAATTAATCTGTGATTTCAGTTCAGCTTCAATAAACATTTCACTGGCACTGGAGGTTTTCATTTTTCAAAATTAAATTTTTATATTGAGATAATTTTAAGGTAACAGAAAAGTTTGCAAAAATAGTACAGAATTCCCATATATTTTTCCCTCAGGTGCCTCTTAAGTTAACATCTTAAATAACCTTAGAACTTTTGTTGAAAGTAAAAAATGAACCTTGGTGATTTCTACTAATTTAAGTCAGGAACATAGATTTTACTGATTTTTCCATTAGTATATATTTTTCTGTTACAGGATTCAATACAGGGTACCACACTGCATTTAATTGTCATCTCCCTTTGTCTCCTCTGTTCTATGAAAAACTCTTATTCTTTTTTTGTCTCTGTTGGTGGAAATGTAAATTGATACAGCCACTATGGAAGACAGTATGGAGATTCCTTTAAAAACTAGGAATAAAACCACCATATGACCCAGCAATCCCACTCCTATGCATATACCCTGAGGAAACCAAAATTGAAAAAGACACATGTATCCCATTGTTCATTGCAGCATTGCTAGAATATAGAAGCAACCTAGAGATCCATTGACAGAGGAATGGATAAAGAAGTTGTGGTATATATACACAATGGACTATTACTCAGTCATAAAAAGGAACATGTTTGAGTCAGTTCTGTTGAGGTGGATGACCTAGAACCTATCATACAGAGTGAAGACAGTCAGAAAGAGAAAGATAAATATCATATTCTAATGCATGTATACAGAATCTAGAAAAAAGGTACTGAAGAATTTACTTACAGGGCAGCAATGGAGAAACAGACATAGAAAATAGACTTATGGACATGGGGAGACAGGAGGAGAGGGTCAGATGTATGGAAAGAGTAACATGGAAACTTACATTACCATATGTAAAATAGATAGCCAATGGGAATTTGCTGTATCACTCAGGAAACTCAAACAGGGGCTATCAACCTAGAGGGGTGGGATGGGGAGGGAAGTTCAAAAGGGTGGGGATATATGTATACCTAAGGCTGATTCATAGGTTTGACATGAAGTTTGACATGACCTTGACACTTTTGAAGAGTCACTTATTTTGTAGACTCTCTCTCAGTCTGGGTCTGGGTGAAATTTTCTCTTTAGAATGTAGTTCTGCATTATTGGAAAGGATATTACAGAAGCATCTGAGATGTGCCTTTCTCAGTTCATCATCTCAGCAGTACATGGAGTTGATACATACCACTGATGATGTTAACCTTGATCACTTGATTAAAATGGCATCTTCCAAGATTCTGTACTCTTAGATAACTATTTAGCCCTTCGTAATTACAAATTTATAGAGTACAGTCTTTGAGGGGGTTATTGTATAATATCTTAAACTTTACAATATTCACTAAACATTGTTTTCTAAAATTCCTTAATAAGTTCTTTAAAGTTACTTAATTACAATCATATGGCTCACACTTTTTCTTCTCCAAGACATTTAATTTGTTTGTGCTTAAATTTTCATCTATTAATTCAACATCTTTTGGTTAGACTCTGACTGCAGTATTTGCTACTATGCCATCTTAACAGTAATTTTAAGTCTCCTTCTTTCTTTTTGTATTTATTAATTGGTATTCTTCTCTAAAGAAGATTTGTCACTTTTATTTTTTCATTTGTTTGATTTTATTTTTTTCTGTGCTGTGTCTTTGTTGGTGTAAGAGAACTTTCTCTAGTTGCAGTGAGCAGGCGCTATTCTCTAATTGTGGTGTGTGAGCTTGTCACTGTGATGGTTTCTCTTGTTGCAGAGCACAGCCTCTAGTCCTGCAAGCTTCAGCAGTTGCAGCTCATGGGCTCTAGAGCATGGGCTTGGTAGTTGTGGCACAGGGGCTTAATTACCTCACAGCATGTGGGATATTCCCAAACTAGCGATAAACCTGCGTCCCCTGCATTGGTTGACAGAGTCTCAACCACTAGACCACCAGGGAAGCCCTGCTTGTTTTTATTTATATCAATATAGTTTGGGTTAATATATATATATATATATATATATATCCGATCAGATCAGATCAGTCGCTCAGTCGTGTCTGACTCTTTGTGACCCCATGAATCGCAGCACGCCAGGCCTCCCTGTCCAACACCAACTCCCAGCGTTCACTGAGACTCACGTCCATCGAGTCAGTGATGCCATCCAGCCATCTCATCCTCTGTCGTCCCCTTCTCCTCCTGCCCCCAATCCCTCCCAGCATCAGAGTCTTTTCCAATGAGTCAGCTCTTCGCATGAGGTGGCCAAAGTACTGGAGTTTCAGCTTTAGCATCATTCCTTCCAAAGAAATCCCAGGGCTGATCTCCTTCAGAATGGACTGGTTGGATCTCCTTGCAGTCCAAGGGACTCTCAAGAGTCTTCTCCAACACCACAGTTCAAAAGCATCAATTCTTATTGATATATATACATATATATATACATATACATATATATGTATGTATATTATTCTTTGGGTTATAATATAGTATTGTTGTTTAATCACTGTCATGTCCAACTCTTTTGAGATCCCATGGACTATAGCCCTCTGTCCATGAGATTTCCCAGGCAAGAATGCTGGAGTGGGTTTCCTTTTCCTCCTCAGGGGATCTTTCCAACCCAGGGATCGAACCTGCATCTCCTGCATTGGAAGGCAGATTCTTTACCACTGAGGCACCAGGGAAATCCATAATTACAGTATTATCATTATTTATTTTTTTCCTCAAGGCATTCCACATAGACCACTGAAAATTTTCAGATTGGTTCTTAGGGCCTTTTGAAATGTCACTGTTTTTGTTTTTAATCACTTTCTTATCTCCTGGCACCGCAAGATGATTCGGGTTTATATTTTATTTTACCTGCCTCAAAGGCTTCCCAGGTAGCACAGTGGTAAAGAATCCACCTGTCAGTGCAGGAGTGCAAGAGAGGTGGGTTTGATCTCTGAATCAGGAATATTCCCTGGAGAGGAAATCACAACCCACTTCAGTATTCTTGCCTGGGAAATCCCATGGACAGAGGAGCCTGGCAGATTACTGTCCATGGGGTTGCAAAGAGTCAGACATGATTGAGCACATACAGCAGATTTACCTGCTAAACCAGTTCTCCAGAGAACCCTATTTGTGTGTGTGTGTGTGTGGTTTACTTCTTTGTTTGTTTTTGGTTTTAGTTTAGCAGAATGGTATTTAGAAACCAAGATCCAGGTGCCAAGTATGCTCATTGTCATTGGGATGTCACTGCTTGTAAGCCCCTGAGCTGCTGCTGCTAAGTCACTTCAGTCGTGTCCGACTCTGTGCGACCCCATAGATGGCTGCCCACCAGGCTCCCCCATCTCTGGGATTCTCCAGGCAAGAACACTGGAGTGGGTTGCCATTTCCTTCTCCAATACATGAAAGTGAAAAGTGAAAGTGAAGTCACTCAGTCGTGTCCGACTCTTAGCGACCCCATGGACTGCAGCCTACCAGGCTCCTCAGTCCATGGGATTTTCCAGGCAAGAGTACTGGAGTGGGTTGCCATTGCCCCTGAGCTAGTACACACAAATACACTCAAACTATCTATGTATCCATCTAAGAGTTAGACACAGCTGAGCGACTTCCCCTTTGCTTTTCACTTTCATGCATTGGAGAAGGAAATGGCAACCCACTCCAGTGTTCTTGCCTGGAGAATCCCAGGGATGGGGAAGCCTGGTGGGCTGCCATCTATGGGGTCACACAGAGTCGGACAGGACTGAAGCGACTTAGCAGCAGCAGCAGCTATCAATATTTTTAACAACACATCTATATTGATACCTCTGCCTTATATCCTCCATCACAGGTTCATTCTGGTCTTTGTTCATTTTTAAACTGTTACTACTTATTCTAACTCTGGTTATCTACAGTACCTTTACTTATTTGTTCACCTAAAGTATACCAACCAAGTAGAATTTCTAATGCATGTCCCCATAAAAAACAATTTAACAAGTACAGTGCAGTATTTGAATACAGTTTTTTCATCTTTAGCTTTATTGTATCCAATACCATTTTATAAAGTTACTTAATCATCTTTTTCTTCTCATTTATTTTAATATTATTGTGTGATTTATTTGTAATGCAGTTAGATACATTTGTTACAGTTTTCACTCCATCTTTCTCCTCCCTCCCACACACATTATGTATGATTGACTTAATTTTTAAAACTTCATGTGCAGTGAGTTTCACACTTTGAGGTTTATAGTTCTCTGACAAATGCACAAAATCATGTATCCACCAGCACAGTTCCCCCCAGATTTCCTTGTGCATACACCCTTCTCCCCAGCCCCCACCTGAGCTACTACATCTGCCTTTTCCAGAGTGACAGATAAATGGAATCATGTACTACGTTGCCTTTTTGGTTTGCGTTCTGTAACTCAGTAAAAGGTATTGATGATTCAGTAGGTTGCGTGAATTAATAGTTTGCTACTGTTTTTACTACTGTATAATAGTCTGCTATCCCTGGAGAAGGGCATGACAACCCACTCCAGTATTTTTGCCTGGAGAATCCCTATGGACAGAGGAGCCTGGTGGACTACAGTCCATAGGGTCTCAAAGAGTCGGACATGACTGGAGCGACTTAGCATGCATGCACACAATAGTCTATTGCATGAATATTCTACAAGTTGTTTGTGCACCATTGAAAGAGATGTTTTCCCCCCAGTTTTTTGTGTTTGGGGCTTCCCTAGTGGCTCAGATGGTAAAGCGTCTGCCTGCAATGTGGGAGACCCTGGTTCGATCCCTGGGTCAAGAAGATCCCCTGGAGAAAAAATGGCAACCCACTCCAGTACTCTTGCCTGGAAAATTTCATGGATGGAGGAGCCTGGTGGGCTATAGTCCATGAAGTTGCAAAGAGTGACTTCATTTCACTCACTTTTGGTGTTTATGAATCAAATAAATTCCTGTTACTATTGTATACAGCTTTTTATATGTGCAAGTTTTTATTTCTTGCAGAGAGTCAGACACGACCGAAGCGACTTAGCAGCAACAGCAGCAGCAGCAGCAGCAGCTCTTTGATGGTTTCAAAAAGACTAATGAACTTGAAATTAACCTGGCTGTTTTTCATTGCAAGTGTGGGCATGATCTATAACCTCTATGTCTTAGGTGAAAGCTGAAATAACCCCATTTTAGATGTTTAGGAAACCAGAATAACTGATTCCCAGTAAAAGAAAAATACAGTGCAAAAAAAAAAAAAAAAAAATTAAAAGAGTAACAATAGGCAAGATTTACCTTCTAAACATATTATGATTTACCTTATTATATTTAAATAATAGTTTACTGTATTATATAGCTCTCAGTTGAAACAATGAGATTTGGTAGAGAAATAAGCACTGCAAATCAATGAAACAGAATTGATTTTCCAGAAACAGACTCTATAAATATGCTAATGTGTGTGTGTGTGTGTGTGTGTCAGTCGCTCAATCGTGTACGACTCTGCAACCCCATGGACTGTACACCCATCAGGCTCCTCTGTCAGGTTGCCATCTCCTTCTACAAATATGTTATTAGTATATGACAAAGGAGATGGCTAAAATCTAGAGATAAATATTACTTATTAAAGACTTAGGAACAATTGGCAATCCATTAGAACAATAAGTTAATTTTCTGTATCATAACTTTAACAACAATCATGTCCAAATATACTAAGGATATAAACATAAGGAAAACTAACAAGAAGATATCATATATATGAAATTATACAGTGTTTTTGTAATCTTGGAATGGAAACACTAAGGAAGACACAGAACTCAGACACTGCGAAGAAAAGACTGAACATTTCAATCAACTAAAAATAAATATTTATTAAAATGTCTAATAACATAAAATGTCATAAATAGAGCTTAAAAAACAGTAATAGGACAGGAGAAAATATTTGTTTATATTTACTTTCTATGTCAGTTCAGTTCAGTCGCTCAGTCATGTCCGACTCTTTGAGACCCCATGAATCTCAGCACACCAGGCCTCCCTGTCCATCACCAACTCCTGGAGTTTACCCAAATTCATGTCCATTGAGTTGGTGATGCCATCCAGCCATCTCATTCTCTGTTGTCCTCTTTCCTCCTGCCCCCAAACCCTCCCAGCATCTGGGTCTTTTCCAATGAGTCAACTCTTTGCATGAGGTGCCCAAAGTATTGGAGTTTCAGCCTCAACATCAGTCCTTCCAATGAACACAGAGGACTCGTCTCCTTTAGGATGGACTCGTTGGATGTCCTTGCAGTCTAAGGGACTCATAAGAGTCTTCTCCAACACCATAGTTCAAAAACATCAATTCTTCGGTGCTCAGCTTTCTTTATAGTCCAACACTCACAACCATACATGACCACTGGAAAAACCATAACCTTGACTAGACAGACCTTTGTTGGCAAAGTAATACCTCTGCTTTTTAATATGCTATCTAGGTTGGTCATAACTTTCCTTCCAAGGAGTAAGCATCTTTTAATTCCATGGTTGCAATCAACATCTACAGTGATTTTGGATCCCAGAAAAATAAAGTCAGACACTGTTTCCACTGTTTCTCCATCTATTTCCCATGAAGTGATGGGACCAGATGCCATGATCTTAGTTTTATGAAAGTTGAGCTTTAAGCCAACTTTTTCACTCTCCTCTTTCACTTTCATCAAGAGGCTTTTTAGTCCCCCTTCACTTTCTGCCATAAGGGTGGTGTCATCTGCATATCTGAGGTTATTGATATTTCTCCCGGCAATCTTGATTCCAGCTTGTGCTCCTTCCAGCCCAGCATTTCTCATGATGTGCTCTGCATATAAGTTAAATAAGCAGGGTGACAATACACAGCCTTGACGTACTCCTTTTCCTATTTGGAACCAGTCTGTTGTTCCATGTCCAGTTCTAACTGCTGCTTCCTGACGTGCATACAGGTTTCTCAAGAGGCACGTCAGGTGGTCTGGTATGCCCATCTCTTTCAGAATTTTCCAGTTTATTGTGATCCATGCAGTCAAAGGCTTTGGCATAGTCAATAAAGCAAAAATAGATGTTTTTTTGGAACTGTCTTGCTTTTTTGATGACCCAGCAGATATGGGCAATTTGGTTCCTCTGCCTTTTCTAAAACCAGCTTGAACATCTGGAAGTTCACAGTTCACGTAAGGCTGAAGCCTGGCTTGGAGAATTTTGAGCATTACTTTACTAGCATGTGAGATGAGTGCAATTGTGTGGTAGTTTGGGCATTCTTTGGCATTACCTTTCTTTGGGATTGGGATGAAAACTGACCTTTTCTAATCCTGTGGCCACTGCTGAGTTTTCTAAATTTGCTGGCATATTGAGGTCAGCACCTTCACAGCATCATCTTTTAGGATTTGGAATAGCTCAACTGGAATTCCATCACCTCCACTAGCTTTGTTCGTAGTGATGCTTTCTAAGGCCCACTTGACTTCACATTCTAGGATGTCTGGCTCTAGGTGAGTGATCACACCATCCTGATTATCTGGGTCGTGAAGATCTTTTTTGTACAGTTCTTCTGTGTATTCTTGCCACCTCTTCTTGATATCTTCTGCTTCTGTTAGGTCCATACCATTTCTTTCCTTTATCAAGCCCATCTTCGCATGAAATGTTCCCTTTGTATCTCTAATTTTATTGATGAGATCTCTAGTCTTTCCCATTCTGTTGTTTTCCTCTATTTCTTTGCATTGATTGCTGAGGAAGGCTTTCTCATCTCTTCTTGCTATTCTTTGGAACTCTGCATTCAGATGCTTATATCTTTTTATCCTTTGCTTTTCACTTCTCTTCTTTTCACAGCTATTTGTAAGGGCTTCCCTTGTGGCTCAGCTAGTAAAGAATACACCTGCAGTGCGGGAGACCTGGGTTTGATCTCTGGGTTGGGAAGATCCCCTGGAGTAGGGAATGGCTACCCTCTCTAGTTTTCTGGCCTGGAGAATTCCATGGACTGTATAGTCCATGAGGTCTTAAAAAAGTCAGACACGACTGATCAACTTTCACTTTCTCTATAGCACTTTACAATAAATACTATCATTACTCAATAGCTAAATAAAGTTATTGGAAAGATTAAAACTGACAACTCACAGAAGAATTGAAATGATCAATAAACAAAAGCTAAGATGCTCAACTTAGCAATCAGAAAACAACAACGATAGTAAGATACTATTTTTCATAACAATGGCAATTTTTAAGCAAGTTTGTAAACAATTCCTATTGATGACAGTGAAAGGAACTGAGAATTTTTACATATTGTTGATGAGAAAATATGTTTTAAATGCCTACTACCTAGACAGCATTTTGGAGAAGGCAATGGCACCCCACTCCAGTACTCTTGCCTGGAAAATTCCATAGATGGAGGAGCCTGGTAGGCTGCAGTCCATGGGGTCGCTAGAAGTTGGACACAACTGAGCGACTGTACTTTCACTTTTCATTTTCATGCATTGGAGAAGGAAATGGCAACCCACTCCAGTGTTCTTACCTGGAGAATCCAAGGGATGGGGGAGCCTGGTGGGCTGCCATCTCTGGGGTCGCAGAGTCGGACACGACTGAAGCAACTTAGCAGCAGCAGCAACCTAGACAGCATATTAAAAAGCAGAGATATTACTTTGCCAACAAAGGTCCATCTAGTCAAAGCTATGGTTTTTCCAGTAGTTAAGTATGGATGTGAGAGTTGGACTGTGAAGAAAGCTGAGCGCCGAAGAATTGATGCTTTTGAACTGTGGTGTTGGAGAAGACATTTGCAAGTCCCTTGGACTACAAGGAGATCCAAGCAGTCCATCCTACAGGAGGCCAGTCCTGGGTGTTCACTGGAAGGACTGATGTTGAAGCTGAAACTCCAGTACTGTGGCCACCTGATGTGAAGAGCTGACTCATTGGAAAAGACCCTGATGCTGGGGAAGATTGAGGGCAGGAGGAGAAGGGGATGACAGAGAATGAGAAGGTTGAATGGCATCACTGACTCAATGGACATGAGTTTGGGTAAGCTCCGGGAGTTGGTGATGGACAGGGAGGCCTGGAGTGCTGCAGTCCATGGGGTCACAAAGAGTCGGACGCGACTGAGCCACTGAACCCCCACTTAAGCAGGCTAACTGAGCAGCCTTTCAAACTTAAGCACATTAAAAAAAAAAATAAAAGCCTAATTCCTTTGTTACAGGAACCAAATCCTCTTTAAGCTTGCTTATTCAACTTAAGCAAATTATTAACTCTTCCAACTGAAAAATTCACTTGGAAGGAACTCAGCTTTGAATGAGGCCGGATCAGTAAGCACCTATTTCCTACTGTCTCTCAGTTCTCCCTTCTGTCCTGTAGTTGCCTCCCCCTGTGATACTGAGATGGTGTTATGAGAGCTGAATCATGTGCTAAAAATTCATACGTTGAAGTCCTAATGCTCAGTACCTCAGAATAAAACAGTATTTGGGGACAGGATTTTGAAAAATTAATTTAAATTAGGTCCTCAGGCTGTGCCTTAACCCAATGTAACTAGTATATTTATAAGAGGGAATTTGAACATGAAGACTCAGAGAGAAGTTGGCTATCAATAAGCCAAGGAGAGAGGCTTTGAACAGATCTTCTTACAAGGCCCTCGGAAGGAATCAACACTACAGAGACCTTCGTCTTGTGCTTCTAGCCTCCAGAACTATGAGAAAATAAATTTCTGTGGTTTAAGTCACCCAATCTGTTACTTTGTTACAGTAACCCTGGAAAACTAATACAGGTGAAATCCAACATCTCCCAGGGCTCCTTTTTCTCCTGTATATGTACAATAAGTATCTCAGAATTCCCATCAGAATCGCTGAATTTCATTTGGGTTGGAACAGTTTTAAGACATATGCCATCCTATAAGTGCATCACTGTTGTGATCAGAGGTTTAAATGTGCTCATTGCTTTAGCCAAGTCCTAAGCTCCACTTCTACTGACGTCTACTGCCCCAGTACCAAAAGAGCTTGAATGGAATATAAGGCTACTGCCAATGAGGAAGATAGGACTGGATGCCACATGTCTTCTCTGTTCTTTGACCTACAACTTTTCTTCTCACTAACTGAAGGAAACACTGGCATGTGTGTTCAAAGGAACCATATGAGCTTTTTATTATGCCATCTTTGTTAGAAAAATTAGAATCAATCTCAATGCCTGCCAGTAAAATAATGACTGGTTAATCTGTGATAAAAGCATAGAATGGATTAGCATGCCTTCTATGCTAATGTTTAAAAGAATGAATTATTTTTACATGGTTTGAAATGGAAAGATCTGCATGACCAAAATGGGAAATGGGAGTTCTGAACAATATCTATAGAATGATAAAAGTTACCAAAAAAAATCAACAAATTGCATTCTTGTGTGGACATATAAGGCTTTTCAGGTGGCCCAGTGGTAAAGAAATCGCATGAAATATAGGAGATATAAGAGGTGTAGGTTTGACTCCTCATTCAGGAAGATCCCCTGTAGAAGGAAGTGGCAACCCACTCCAGATTCTTGCCTGGAAAATTCCATGGACAGAGGAGCCTGGTAGGCTACAGTTGATGGGGTTGCAAAGAGTTGGACACAACTGAAGTGACTTAATATGCATGCACGTGGACATATAAATGTGTATACAAATTTTTTAATGGCTAGGAGGACACCCACCTAACTGTCAACAGGGGTTATGTCAGAGCAAGAGTTGAAGATAGGGTTAGGAGGATTAATTATGAAAATTTTGCTTTATTTGTGATTATTCCTATTTATGAGGATGCATGAAAGTAATTAGTATTTATAGAACTAAAAAAATGAATAAGTGCTTAATATCATAACTGGAATATAGTGAGCACTTAGTAAATGTTAGTAGTTATTATTAAGAACAAGTGAAACTTTTCAAATCAGATTCCTCCAGATGCATGTAAATTAGACCAGGGAAAGGGCCAGGTGCTTGGCAAGAGGGCCAAAAAGATGACATATACATGTTACATGTACAAGTACGGATTTAAGTGTACAAATGTAGACAGTCACTCACCATGCTGGTACCTGTGATTACAATTGGGAGATCATGAACTACAGAAGGGATGAAGTTGGCCTCCATTTTTATTTCACCTTTTATGTTCTTTTAACTTTTCATAAGCATGCATTGTTTTGGTACTATCTGAAGTAATAAAAATTATACTTATGTAATCTCCAGTTTGCTTTTATAATCTATATCCTCATTTGCTTAAAAACTTATCCCAGCAAGGAAGAGCAATTTGCAAAAGCATTAATTGGAGCCCTGTTTGTGTTCTTGTATTCTGGGCTATTGAGCGAGAATGAGGATTGTTTGTCAAAGCAGGACCAGCTGGGATTCTCTGGCTGACTCCCAGGCGCAACTGTGAAGACACGGATCCTGGGTGCTCTCCCACCTCGTCAGGAGCAGCGCTTCTCCTGTCTGCTCTTGGCACCCCGCAGCATCCTGTGCCCCGCTAAGGTGTTAACTGACAACTGACAGATTTTACTAAGAGCCTACTCTTCTCAGTAGTATTTTCATTTTAAAAGTTAACTTCAAAACTAAAAAAAAAAAAAAAAGGAAAGAAAAAACTTCTAAGATTCAAGGCATAAAGTTTCTTCATGATAAAATAGCCCAAAAATATGATCACCACTCTCCCATCCTTGAAGCAAATAAATTGTCTCTTGACCCTTGAGTTCCCATTAGCTACCATACACTGTTTATCAGTTTTTATGCAAAATTTTCAATAGAACAAGTCCTTGTCTCTTCTGCTAATTTCCAGATTACTACAGTGTAATCTGGCTTTATCTTTTCTCCTGAAACTGCTTTTTAAGGTCACCATCATTAAGATCTAATCACCAATCCAAGGGACTTAAATTTAATTCAGTACTCTCTAGGAGAGTGGTGCTGTGGCGCTTTTCATAATTTTTAATTTGTTTGTTTCTCTTCCTTGATGGGGAGCTTCTCTTTGTCTGAATCTTGCCTCATTCATCCTCATATCATAGCTGTCTTTTACACTGTTTAGCCCGTGATCATGCTGATCACAGATATCCACTTACTCCCTGATAACCATTGAAAGACTGGATGATTTGGACGGCCCAGTGGTGGTCACACAGCAGGAGAGAATAAAATATACGTGAAAGCATGCCAGGCATGAGAGTATTAGACTGGGGGAGGTATCTTATCTGGTTAATTCTTTTAGCAATCCTTCAGTGATGCCATATGCCCACTCTTCAGATTGGCTCTGATTATAAGAATTAGAATTCTGAAGGTATATCTTGGTGCCAGGACTGGAATGATGTTTGGTTGAAAGAGAGGAGTGGAATCTCCATCATGACATTGGGTAAAGCATGGGAATAAGAAGAGGAGAGAGTCATTCTAATATTAGAGCAAGAATGTAATTCCAGTGCCCAAGGTTTAAGTCATACATTATTTAAAAAAACAATTTATTTAGCTATACTGTAATTAGTTGAGGGATGTAGGATCTAGATCCTTGACTAGAGATCAGAACCCAGGCACCCTGTGTTGAGAGTACAGAGTCTTACTGGACTACCAGGATGTATGCATGCTAAATCACTTCAGACATGTCTGATTCTTTGTGACCCTCTGGACCTGGGATTCTCCAGGCAAGAATACTGGAGTAGGTTGTAATGCCCTCCTCCAGATGATCTTCCTGATCCAGGGATCAAACACACATCTCTGTTTCCTGCATTGGCAGGTGAGTTCTTTACTACTAGCACCACCTGGAAAGTCCTATGAAAGTCCCTAAATTGTACACTGTTCTTATTCCTAAACCCCAACAACACAGACCAGGCCACTTCCATACTGCAAATGGAATTGAAGATGGCTTTTAGTCACTTTTAATGACATCTCCAAGCAAGTCCGGAGCTCTGCTGAAGAGATAGGTACAGGATCTCAGTTTTGAATGTGAGTTTTCAAAATGCTGTGGTGAAAAATAATATTTCTGATCATGATCCCACCTCTCACACATCTCCTACATTTATTGCCCCAGCCTCTTTTTGCTTTAGTCTTACTGTGGGGCAGACCATGTTTTGGCAGGTGCTAGTGAGGGATAAAGCAGAAATAGATGTTTTTCTGGAACTCTCTTGCTTTTTCAATTACCCAGCAGATGTGGGCAATTTGATCTCTGGTTTCTCTGCATTTTCTAAAACCAGCTTAAACATCTGGAAGTTCACAGTTCACGTAAGGCTGAAGCCTGGCTTGGAAAATTTTGAGCATTACTTTACTAG
The DNA here is from genome assembly GCF_029407905.1 of Bubalus kerabau. Lineage (NCBI taxonomy): Eukaryota > Metazoa > Chordata > Mammalia > Artiodactyla > Bovidae > Bubalus > Bubalus kerabau. The sequence goes on from NC_073626.1 coordinate 102,824,660, forward strand.
CATGTGAGATGAGTGCAATTGTGCGGTAGTTTGAGCATTCTTTGGCATTATCTTTCTTTGGGATTGGAATGAAAACTGACCTTTTCCAGTCCTGTGGCCACTGCTGAGTTGTCCAAATTTGCTGGCATATTGAGTGCAGCACTTTCACAGCATCATCTTCAAGAATTCAAAATAGCTCAACTGGAATTCTATCACCTCCACTAGCTTTGTTCGGCGTGATGCTTTCTAAGGCCCACTTGACTCCACATTCCAGGATGTCTGGCTCTAGGTGAGTGATCACACCATCGTGATTATCTGGGTCGTGAAGATCTTTTTTGTACAGTTCTTCTGTGTATTCTTGCCACCTCTTCTTGGTATCTTCTGCTTCTGTTAGGTCCATACCATTTCTGTCCTTTATCAAGCCCATCTTCACATGAAATGTTCCCTTTGTATCTCTAATTTTCTTGATGAGATCGCTAGTCTTTCCCATTCTGTTGTTTTCCTCTATTTCTTTGCATTGATTGCTGAGGAAAGCTTTCTTATCTCTTCTTGCTATTCTTTGGAACTCTGCATTCAGATGCTTATATCTTTCCTTTTCTCCTTTGCTTTTCACATCTCTTCTTTTCACAGCTATTTGTAAGGCCTCCCCAGACAGCCATTTTGCTTTTTTGCATTTCTTTTCCATGGGGATGGTCTTGATCCCTGTCTCTTGTACAATGTCACGAACCTCATTCCATAGTTCTTCAGGCACTCTATCTATCAGATCTAGGCCCTTAAATCTATTTGTCACTTCCACTGTATAATCATATGGGATTTGATTTAGATCATACCTGAATGGTCTAGTGGTTTTCCCTACTTTCTTCAATTAAAGTCTGAATTTGGCAACAACGAGTTCATGATCTGAGCCACAGTCAACTCCCGATCTTGTTTTTGCTGACTGTATAGAGCTTCTCCATCTTTGGCTGCAAAGAATATAATCAATCTGATTTCAGTGTTGACCATCTGGTGATGTCCATGTGTAGAGTCTTCTCTTGTGTTGTTGGAAGAGGGTGTTTGCTATGACCAGTGTGTTCTCTTGGCAAAACTCTATTAGCCTTTACCCTGCTTCATTCCGTACTCCAAGGCCAAATTTGCTGTTATTCCAGGTGTTTCTTGACTTCCTACTTTTGCATTCCAGTCCCCTATAATGAAAATGACATCTTTTGGGGGCGTTAGTTCTAAAAAGTCTTGTGGGTCTTCATAGAACCTTTCAACTTCAGCTTCTTCAGTGTTACTCATCGAGGCATAGACTTGGATTACTATGATATTGAGTGGCTTGCCGTGAAAACGATCAGAGATCATTCTGTCATTTCAGAGATTGCATCTAAGTACTGCATTTCAGAGTCTTTTGTTGACTATGATGGCTACTCCATTTCTTCTTAGGGATTCCTGCCCACAGTAGTAGATATAATGGTCATCTGAATTAAATTCACTCATTCCAGTCCTTTTTAGTTCGCTGATTCCTAGAATGTGTATGATCATTTTTGCTGTCTCCTGTTTGACCACTTCAATTTGCCTTGATTCATGGACCTAACATTCCAGGTTCCTATGCAATATTGCTCTCTACAGCATTGGACCTTGCTTCGATCAGCAGTCACATCCACAACTGGGTGTTGCTTCTGCTTTGGCTCTATCCTTTCATTCATTCTGGAGTTATTTCTCCACTGATCTCCAGTAGCATATTGGGCACCTACCGACCTGGGGAGTTAATCTTTCAATGTCCTACCTTTTTGCCTTTTCATACTGTTCATGGGGTTCTCAAGGCAAGAATACTGAAGTGGTCTGGCATTCCCTTCCCTAGTGGATCACATTCTGTCAGACCTCTCCATCATGACCCGTCCGTCTTGGATGGCTCCACATGGCATGGCTTAATTTCATTGAGTTAGACAAGCTGTGGTCCATGTGAGATTGGCTAGTTGTTTGTGGTTGTGGTTTCAGTCTGTCTGCCCTCTGATGCCCTTTCTTATTGCCTACCATCTTACTTAGGTTTCTCTTACCTTGGATGTGGGGTAACTCCTCACAGCTGCCACTCCTGACCTTGGACATGGGGAATCTCCTCTCAGCTGTTCCTGTGCTGCACAGCACAGCTGCTGCATCTGCAGAAAATTCTGTAAAGAGATGGGAATACCAGATCACCTGACCTGCCTCTTGAGAAACCTGTATGCAGGTCAGGAAGCAACAGTTAGAAATGGACATGGAACAACAGACTAGTTCCAAATAGGAAAAGGAGTATGTCAAGGTTGTATATTGTCACCCTGCTTGTTTAACTTATATGCAGAGTACATCATGAGAAGCGCTGAACTTGAAGAAGCACAAGCTGGAATCAAGATTGTCAGGAGAAATATCAATAACCTCAGATATGCAGATGATACCACCCTTATGGCAGAAAGTGAAGAAGAACTAAAGAACTTCTTGGTGAAAGTGAAAGAGGAGAGTGAAAAAGTTGGCTTAAAGCTCAACATTCAGAAAACTAAGATCATGGCATCCAGTAGTCATGTGTGGATGTGAGAGTTGGACTATAAAGAAAGCTGAGCACCAAAGAATTGATGCTTTTGAACTGTGGTGTTGGAGAAGACTCTTGCGAGTCCCTTGGACTGCGAGGAGATCCAACCAGTCCATCCTAAAGGAGATCAGTCCTGGGTGTTCATTGGAAGGACTGATGTTGAAGCTGAAACTCCAATATTTGGCCACCTGATACAAAGAACAGACTCATTTGAGAAGACCCTGATGCTGTGAAAGATTGAGGGCAGGAGGAGAAGGGGACGACAGAGGATAAGATGGTTCGATGGCATCACCGACTCAATGGATATGAGTTTGGGTGAACTCCGGAAGTTGGTGATGGACAGGGAGGCCTGGCGTGCTGCAGTTCATGGGGTCACAAAGATTCAGACAGGACTGAGTGACTGAACTGAAATGAACTGAAGCAAGGGATAATGAACTGAAGCAAGGGGGGAGGGGAGGACTTCACTAAGTCTGTAGGCAGGTGATAAATATGCTAAGATACACAGAGTGACTTTCCTTCCCCTGACCACGTCTGAAGTTAGACAGAACAAGTGTAAGTTCAGCCTGGCCTGACTGTAATAGAAATTATACCATTGTAATAGAAATGTGTCCTAAGATCAATGTCTTCCACTTCTAAACCAAACATCTTTGTTGTGCCTCTGTGTTTGTTTTGTCCTTAGAAGCTGACTCCTTTATCAAACAGTAGGAGACCATTATCTGGTGATAATGTGTTTTGATTCCATTGTTGTTATCTTAAAACTTGTTTCTTCTGGGCCCATCCTTCTGGTATGTTTATTTGATGACATGTTTAAAAATCTTTGTAAGAGTTATATTAAAATGACACATATTTTATATTGCCAACATAAACCACAATCTTCAAGGCTGATAATAAACTCTGGTCTTGGTCTTGGCTATGGTATTCTTTAAAGCTCTTGGTTGCTTTTGAAAAGTTGGCATAGTTGTCCATCATTCTCTATCGTGCTTATAGTTTGTGTGAGGAAGCCATTTGTTAAATTGCCACCTCCTAGATTCAAAGAGTGCTTACCACACTTGTGGAATGCTTTCAGATAGAATGCTACCTTATTCTGTGAAATACTGGAAATCTTGCAAGGAGGAGAAATACCTGAGGGAAACAACAAATTATAGGAGAGAAAAGTAACAAAATACTTTTCTCCATTCTCTATTAAGCTTTTGATAAGAACTGAGAATAACACTTAATTCCTCCCTCTCATGTGTGTTTTTGTTACTCCTTTGACTATGCTCTTTGGAGACAGGAAACAGATACTCCACTGGTGGCCTTGGGATTATAAAGGAATGACCACCCTAGGATGGTGATTCACTGTGGTGAGCCCAGAATAATAAAAAAAAAAGAACCTCTTCAGATTTTTCACATTTTCTACCATCCTTTCTATCTTTCTGATAAGATAAGGCCAGAGAACTGATATGATTTTACAGTTCTCTTCCCACCTGGTGTTTAGAAAAAGGAATTGGTATCTTTTTCAAATAAGCTCCAGCATTATTTTATAGGATTCAGGAGAGGTTTGCTAATAGAAGTCTATGGGAGTTCATTGGATAATTGAAAGAACAAGAGACATGTGACTACATTTGTATATCAAGCTTGTCAAGTGGGTCATATTACTTGCATATGGACATTGTCATGCTTCCCATGTATTCATTATGAATACATAGTAGTCTTTTAGTGTTTTTTAAAAATTTCATTAGTTGGCAGATATGATGTAGGAGTTTGGGAAGTTATTCAATATCAAAAAGAAACTCCCACTCTTAAAAAGAATTACTAAATTGAAGGGGGAAAAAAAGAAAGTCTCAGGCTTTGTATGAGCTTACCTGCTTGTTCCTACTGATCAAAACTCTTAACAAACATCAAAAAAGGCTGTGCTTAGATACAGGGACAGTCACTAAGAAAAGGTCTAGAGTGCATTTCACACCAGGGGAAGGGAGAAATCCTTTCTGAAACAATCGGTGGGAACTTTCTAGTCTTCCAAGCCCTTGGAAGAATAAAAAGAGATGTCAGGTTGCCCAGGTGTATTAGATTTTTAGGACTGCCATAACCAAATACCAAAGAATGAGTGGCTCAAACAACAGAAATTTATTTCTCACAGTTGTAGAAGCTAGAAGTCTAAGATCAAAGCATTTACCAGGTTGGTTTCTTCTGAGGCCTCTCTTCTTGGCTTGCAGAATCATCTCAATGTGTCACTCCTCATTCTGTGCTGGCTTATAATCTCTTTTTATAAGGACACCAGCCATATTGAAATAGGACCCGCCCATATGACCTTCCAGGCTCCTCTGTCCATGGGATTCTCCAGGCAAGAATACTGGACTGGGTTGCCTTTTCCTACTCCAGGGAATGATCCCGACTCAGGGATCGAGTCCACACCTCTTATGTCTCCTGCATCTCACATGTCTGCTGCTTTGGCAGTCAGATTCTTTACCATTAGTGCCACCTAGGAAGCCTATGAATTGGGAAGGGGGCACACATTGCAGCTTGTAACATCAGATGAGTCTAAGAGGGATCTCCAAGAATGGCTGCAGCAAGATATTTGGGTTCCTAGCTTTTCTTCCTCTTTGGATTTGGTGCTATGGTCTCAACTCTTCACAGCCCTCAAGTCCCTGAACTTCTAGCTCCTGTGGTGTTGCGGCAGGGGATTCAGCTCCTGTTGAGTGCTGAAGGAAGAAGAGGATGATAGAGATATAAGGAAGTCACTCTTGTGTGGGGCAGATTCAAGCAACCAGAGTTGGACTGGAAATCAGTTTCAATATAGAAACATCTTTCTAAGTCATGATCAGTTTCTTTTATACTATCAGTTTTCAACTTCAGAAATAGGTTTAAAATGGCTCTCTTGGCCAGGCTGAGTATTTGCCACCAGATGGGAGGGAGGCCTGATGTGCTGCGATTCATGGGGTTGCAAAGAGTCGGACACGACTGAGCGACTGACCTGAACTTAACTGAACTGAATGTGGTATATTTGTTTGCAAACAATAGAAAAAGAGAAATAAATTATAACATTCACACAGAGAGTCTTCCAGTAAACTATTTCTCCCCCTCAGGGCCCATCAGTGCTTCTTAAATATGCTTTGATTGATCAGCTTTTGGTACAGTGAATTTTACAAAACACCTTCAGGCTTCCTCAGGCTGTGCCTAAATGTTTCTTGAGAATGGTCGAATTAAACAAAACACAGACCTGACTCTGTATATTTCTTGTTGTTGTGTTTTCTGATGGCTGTGATTGGGATCAACTAGACTGAGTTGAGACATAATTGACACATCAGATTCGCGAATTCAGGCAAGAATCCTTACAAGAAAATGATTACACATTTTTCCTTAATAGAAACAGCTGGTATCAGTGATGCGGATAGCTGAAGTTTTATTTGGATGACAGCAGTTGGTATAACAACTCTCCTGCTGCTTACATTTAAAATATCCCCACAGACACATGGCACTGAAAGGAAAGCAAGCCTTGAGTCTTCCAGTATGGGATTTAAACCCTAGCTTGGCCTGAGACTCCTCAAGAGGTAGGAGCAATGCTAAAGCTGCCCTTCCTGGTTTGCACCTGACAAGTCTGAATCTTTTTTTTTCTTCATTGAATATTCCCATGATTTATCCATTTCTATGTGGACCTTATTTTAAATTACTATGATCCCTGTCTTTCCTTTTTCCTGAAGGAAGAATTAAAAAAAAAAAAGAAATGAAGGCTGAGTTAGTCTTACTAAAAAGTATTTATTAAAATATTGAATATTTTCAATTTAGTTTAACCAAAAATTCTCAAGTTTCTTGGGGAAATGAATTTTTACAAGGGATGGAGTGAAATGCAAGCCAGAATAAGAGCTTAAGATATTAGAAAATAAAGCACATTGCCTCCTGGATTCTTTATGGACTTCACCAAGCAGGAGAGACTTAATCATGATAATGCAATAACTACAATTTTTGTCTACTTGCAATCTGCTAGGTATTTAGCATATATTATTTAAGTTAATTCTTACAAATTTCTATGGGACTTATTCTTAGCTTTAATTTCATATTTAGAAAACTGAGGATCAGAAAGGTCAAATAAACTTCCCTATCATTACAGAAAGCTAATGCAGTGAAACAAGAATCTTGAACTCAGTCTGGCTCCAAAGCTGCTGCTTTTAATCATACTCTTAATATAATAATTGTACTACAAAGCCACAGGTTGGGTCTAAAATAGCCCCCTCTCTAGATCAGCTTTAACTAGTCTAAGTTTAATCTAATTACTCTCAGCTTTGGTTTCTAAAGAAATAAGAACCAAGGGGCTATTCCCCTCCTTTGCCTGCTTTCCTCCATGCTATTCGGCTTCATACTCTGTATAAGTTGCCAGTTTTTGCTTCATATCTTATTATATTAATGGAGGAGGAAACTGAGCAAACACTAAGGCTTAGAAACATGTGTTAAGAACCTAATGTGCTTTATCATTCATTGGTACTTTCATTTGATAAGTATAGCCACTTAGTCCCACTTAAAGCAGCTAATTTGAATAGTTCTTAATTATAAATATTCATTCCCTTAAGTAGCTGTTTCTTTCTTGGTTTTTAAAAGTTATCATCTAATCTATCTCAGGCAGGTATTTCACAAGGAAAAAAAGATAGGTCCAGATGAATCTTTATTATACAGCATGACTTTGGTGCATCTTAGAAGCTCCTCCACAGCCAGTTTTCCTGAAGGTGTGGTGGAAAATAGCACTAGATTATGAACTGGATTACAAGGCAATAAACTGGGAATTTAGCAACAGGTTTGTAAATCCAAATTTGTATGTATAGTAAAAGGGCTAAAGCCATGAAAATTTTTAACTCAAAGACAGAGGCTGTGATACTCAATTATAATGTTTTCAAATAGCAACATTTCAATTGACTAGAAAACTGCGGGATGGAGTGCTTGTTCATTGAATCTTTTGGAAAATTTGAGATTATGTATTGTACTCTTTGCTTCAGTGTGATGATGTTACTGTGAAACTCCCTGATGCTTTTCTTACAATCTGTATCTTGCAATATGCCAAGTTCATTCTTTGAATAGCACGGACTATATAGAATTTTAAAATATGTAAATAATACCAGTTTCCAACAGAACTGTGCAAATGGAACTTGCATAGTGCACCTGTCCTCAACGTTTATTCCTTTCTTTCAAGTGTATTTCCCACTCTCAGTTGAAAACAAGTGGCTATAGCAAAAGAAGTAAGGTACTTATAATATTATGGTACTTGGTGGTGGTATCATTAGTATTTCACATTAGTTTTAAGTGACAATAGCTCATAAAGTTATCATTCTGTAAGTATATTTGTTTTTAATAAAAACTGCATCCTGGAAGCAGAAGGCATACCCAGAACCTTTAAAATCTTCACAGTAACTATGTACTTTCCACATTCATCCCTCCATGACTTACTTCTGTCATCACTTGTGAAATAGTTTCTTTTTGATGAGGAACTGGGGGAAAGAAGTAATATCCTTCCATTGTTCTGCAAATATGAATGTTAAGTTGAACTGTCAATTACTAGGTGAACTGTCCAAATTACTAGTGAACTTTAGTGAATTTAGGACTTTTGCTGGAAGCATTTGTGAACTTCCTTAGGTAATTGGAAGAAGTCCTGGACTGTTGTTGGAGAAACTGCAGTGAAATCTGCTTCTACTCACTATATGACTTTAAAATGGAATATAATCTCTGCAAACCTTAATTCCTCATGTGTAAAATGGAAATAATGATGGCTACAAGACAATGTATGCTTATACTTGAGTAGTCTTGTGTTATGGGATGTTGGGTCATGTGCCTCCTTGGGAACAAGCCAATAAATACACCAAAGTGCAGTGTTTGGTGTATGAGGTTCAGAAGCCTGATTTTTTGATATAGGGAGAGAGCTTCATCTCTCAAAACAGTAATTCTGTTAACAAATCCACATGTATTTGTAAATGAGGAATGGTGCTGAATTGGTTCACAATGAGGAAAAAAAAAATAACTCACAAGAGCATGAATACTGTCAGTCCATTCTCTCCTTGAAGGGTCAAGCCTTACAAAGAGAACTAAGTTTTAATGATCTTAAGTCCTAAGGATCTTGAGATTGGTAAAAAGGGAATTGGGTGATGTAAAAATTGAATGACATAACTCTAAGATGACCTGATAGATCTATCTCAAAGTAGTGGTAATTTTATGACTGGGACAGGAATGTTGTAGATGCACTGGCCAAAATCCTATGTGGTTATCTCAGTATTAAAAATGGTTTTGTCAGTAGCACAAAGCTACAGATAAGGCTTTTGGTTATCCTCTCTCAAAAACAACGAAGTCTGCCAATATAGTGTGAATCTTTGATTTCTATACTCAGTAGCCACCCAGTCTCTTTATATTTGACTTTTTCATATTGAGCTATGATCAAGTATTTATTCAAGTTGTAGCCTTATCTCCAAGGCAAACAATCTCTCTCTTTTTTTACATCATTCTGCCTATTTTGTTGTTGTTGTTCAGTCATTCAATCATGTCTGACTTTGTGACCCCATGAACTACAGCACACCAGTCTTCCCTGTTCTTCTCTATCTCCTAGGGTTTGCTTAAACTCATGTCCATTGAGTTGGTGAGGTCATCCAACCATGTCATTCTCTGTCATCCCTTTCTCCTGCCTTCAATCTTTCCCAGCATCAGCGCCTTTTGCAAATGAGTCAGCTCTTCACATAAGGTGGCCAAAGGATTGGCGCTTCACCTTCAGCATCAGTCTTTCCAATGAATATTCAGAGTTCATTTCCTTTAGGCCTAATTTGTTTTATCTCCTTGCAGTCCAAGGGACTCTCAAGAGTTTTCTCCAGCACCACAGTTTGAGAGTATCAATCCTTCAGCAGTCAGCCTTCTTTATGGTCCAGCACTCACATACATACATGACTACTGAAAAGAAACATTGCTTTGACTATACAGACCTTTGTCAGCAAAGTAACGGCTCTGCTTTTTAATATGCTGTCTGCTGCTAAGTCACTTCAGTCGTGTCCGACTCTGTGCGACCCCATAGACGGCAGCCCACCAGGCTCCCCCGTCCCTGGGATTCTCCAGGCAAGAACACTGAAGTGGGTTGCCATTTCCTTCTCCAATGCATGAAAGTGAAAAGTGAAAGTGAAGTCGCTCAGTCGTGTCTGACTCTTAGCGACCCCATGAACTGCAGCCCACCAGGCTCCTCCATCCATGGGATTTTCCAGGCAAGAGTACTGGAGTGGGGTGCCATTGCCTTGGTTTGTCATAGTTTTCTTCCAAGGAGCAAGTGTCTTTTAATTTCATTACTGCAGCAACCATCCACAGTGATTTTGGAGCCCAAGAAAATAAAGCCTGTCACTGTTTCCATTGTTTTGCCATCTATTTGCCATGAAGTGATGAGATCAGATGCCATGATCTTAGTTATTTGATGTTGAGTTTTAAGTCAGCTTTTTTCACTCTCCACTTTCACCTTCATCAAGAGGCTCTTTAGTTCCTCTTAGCTTTCTGCCATAAGGGTGGTATCACCTACATATCTGAAGTCATTGATATTTCTCCCAACAGTCTTGATTCCAGCTTGTGTTTCATCCATTCCAGAATTTTGCATGATGTACTCTGCATGTAAGTTAAATAAGAAGAGTAGTACTATATAACCTAGACATATTCCTTTCCCAATTTTGAACCAGTCCATTTTTCCATGTCTGGTTCTAACTGTTGCTTCTTGACCTGCATACAGGTTTCTCAGGAGGCAGGTAAGGTGGTCTGATATTCACAACTCTTTATAAATTTTCCACAGTTGGTTGTGATCTACACAGCCAAAGTCTTTCACATGGTCAATGAAGCAGTCTATTTTTACTTGAAAATAATTTCAAAGTCTAGTCCTCAGAAGTAATCCAATTTCTTTTTCCAAATTCCTGATTCCGTTTATGACAATGCCTACCCCACACTGTTATTATGACTGGTAATTTATATATAATCCAACAGAAATTGTTCCTAGTAACTTTCGGACATTCAACAAATGATGTTTGTAATTTGAATATGAATATATTCTCTGATATACTTTATTATATTATCTGTATATTTTTGTTGGTTATTGGCACCATAGCATACTTATTTCATCCCAATTAAAAAAAATTGTTCTCACTTTTTGCTAAGCAAACAAATCATTCTAAAAACTCCACTTTTTGAGCATCTAAACTATATCTTCCAGATGCTCTTACACCTCTGACACATTTTTTGGACTGTGGTACATGAAGTTTAATTAAAGAAAATACTTGTTAAGATTTAAAGTATATATAGAACAACACTCATAAAATTTGGACATATCATAATGTCACTTTATAATTTATATTACACTGAGATACTATTTAACTTATATGCAGAGTACATCATGAGAAACACTGGGCTGGAAGAAGCGCAAGCTGGAATCAAGATTGCTGGGAGAAATATCAATAACCTCACATATGCAGATGACACCACCCTTATGGCAGAAAGTGAAGAAGAACTAAAGAGCCTTTTGATGAAAGTGAAAGAGGAAAGTGAAAAAGTTGGCTTAAAGCTCAACATTCACAAAACTAAGATCATGACATCCAGTCCTATCACTTCATGGCGAATAGATGGGGAAACACTGGAAACAGTGGCTAACTTTATTTTGGGGGGCTCCAAAATCACTGCAGATGGTGATTGCAGCCATGAAATTAAAAGACACTTGCTCTTTGAAAGGAAAGTCATGACCAACCTAGACAGCATATTAAAAAGCAGAGACATTACTTTGCCAACAAAGGTCTGTCTAGTCAAGGCTATGGTTTTTCCTGTGGTCATGTATGGATGTGAGAGTTGGACTATAAAGAAAGCTGAGCACAGAAGAATTGATGCTTTTAAACTGTGGTGTTGGAGAAGACTCTTGGGAGTCCCTTGGACTGCAAGGAGATCCAACCAGTCCATCCTAAAGGAGATCAGTCCTGGGTGTTCATTGGAAGGACTGATGTTGAAGCTGAAACTCCAACACTTTGGCCACTTGATGCGAAGAGCTGACTCATTTGAGAAGACCCTGATGCTGTGAAAGATTGAGGGCTGGAGGAGAAGGAGATGACAGTGGATGAGATGATGGTTGGATGACATCACTGACTCAATGGACATGGGTTTGGGTGGACTCCAGGAGTTGGTGATAGACAGGGAGGCCTGGCATGCTGCAGTTCATGGGGTCACAAACAGTCGGACACGACTGAGCAACTGATCTGAACTGAACTGAGATATAGTTACTCAAGTATGGCAGGTAGTAATTACTACCTTTTTACTTGTATCATAGTTTGTTGTCAATGTAAATATTTTGCTTTTCATGTTCTCCTTTAGTTTCTGTAAAGATGGGGACAAAGTTTCACTTATCTTTTTATTCTCTAGGTAGTTGGTAAATTTATATTTAAAAAACAGGAAAAAGAAAAAAAAAGAAAGAAAGAAAAGAACCAAGTCCTAACATTAAGGAAGATGAGCTGGATATCAAGATGCTACCTTTTTTCATCTTATTGTCTAAAACTGTCACATAAATTTATTAGCATAAAAGATGCACTACTATTCCAGATTGTATTCGGAAGGGGTATTTCTCCCAGCTATATTTCTAATAAAATATATGCTAGAGGATTGGTAAAGCAGTTAGCTGAAATCACTAACATTTCTGTCATTGTTTACCTCTTTTCTCAGTTGGTCCAAGTTAATTCTGTTAGTTTCTATGACTTTGAATAAAATTCCCTATTATGTCACTTTGTAATTGACATAACTAAAGGTCCTGTGTAGGCTTAAGTGTGGATTTCCTAGACTCTCCCAAAGTCTAGTCAGACATATCTTGAAGTCTGTGTAGAAAAAAAAACAAGCACAATCTTTTTGTCATAAACATGTATAATTACTTACCTTTCCCTTTATCCTTATATTACCATGACATTTCTCAATTACAAATAAAGTGTCCATAATAAATGGACCTCTCTCAATATATTTCTCTATATTCTATATTCTCTATATGTTAAAGTGACTTTTAATGATAGAAAATCCACTTCAACATAAAGCAGCTATTTGGAGCCCAAACCAGTCTCTTCATAATCCCCACACCTTGGTTTCCTCTTTGAAGTCATGCAAATATAACATATTTTCTTATGTCTTTGTTAAAATGTCTTAAGAATAATATGTGATTTGCTATAGTAAGCATGGCAGAGAACCAAGTGATAACCCTTTTCCTGGGCTCTGCAGTTGCATAAAACATCATCACCTTGTTTGGATCCTTTTCCTACAGTGATATGAAATGACATTTTCCTGTGTTTTCACATTTTTAGGTCAGTGACATTCCATCTCCTAATTAGTGTTCCTTTGCAGTTGTGTGAATATTGACACACTGTCTTGATACTTTACTGATAATTTACTGAAAAAGATCTTCCTAAGATATTTAAGAGAGAATATTCCAGCCTTCCTCTTTATCTTATTTTTCAGTTTCATTAAAATTTATAAACATTTTAACTGTAGCATTGTTAAAAACATGATATATCAAAAGTCATTAAAGAGAGAGGGATTATGGAGGTTTAAAAACACGTCTCCAGGGTCTTTGATACCACTCTCATCAGGAGGTGGAGTCTGATTTCATTTCCTCTGAATGGAAATAAAATGCAGCAGAAGTGATGCTCCATGAATTCTGATACTGGATCCTAAAAGCAGTGCTACCTCAGCCTGACTCTCTGCTGGGACATTTGCCCTTGGGACTCTAACACCATAGTGTGAGGGAAAAAGTGCTGATCACATAGAGAGGTATCATGTAGGTGTTCTGAAATAAAGCTCCTAGTTGAGGTCCTAGGCAGCAACCAGCATTAACCAGCAAAACATGAGAAGCCTTTGAGATGGTTCTGGCCCCAGGCACCATCTGACTACAACCATATGAGAACCCCCCAGTGAGAACTGACTAGCTGAAACAAATTGACACTCAGAATTCTGGGAAATGATACTAGTAAATTACTGTTGCTCTCATATGATGCAAAGTTTAAGATGGTTTGTTTTACCACCATAGATAACAAGAAAATAGTTTATTGCCACACTGGGGACTCCCATACCCACAGGTAAAATGTGAGGCATTGACTGAGTTGTGAGGAGTAACTTTCAGAGGCTGAAGTTTGTTAGCAAAGTCAATACGGTCTGGAGGAGTTTGTCAGTGAGAACTTAAACACACATGGGTAAGCAATTATTAAAAGCTGGAGGAAAGGAGACCCTTGTTATGTAGTTGTGAGAAGTTTAGCAGCACTATTGGTCATTGAAATGTGGAAAGTAAATATACCTAATGAATGGATGATCTGCCTAAGGAAATTTCCAGACATAGTGTTGAAGATTCAACCTGGTTTCTTCAGCTACTTGTAATGAAATGAGAGAAGAACTAAAGAAATAAGAGCTTAAAAAAAAGCTGTTAAATATAAAGAATCCAGGACTTGGGTTCAAAAATAAAACAGTTTCTCATTCCCAACCTCTCCAGATGGTAAACTATTCTCAAATTAGGAAATAGTTTTCAGGCAAAGATCAAATTCAGGGCACTGTCAGGAAAACATTTTGGTCTGAAAAATGACTTTAAAGCTGTTGAAGACTTCAAAAGTATTTAAGGTGGTGCCTCATATACTTTACAGAAAAAAAAAGCCCATCTGAGAATCTGAAAAGTAAGCCTCACATTTCCTCTCAATTAAAAATTAGGGCTTGTAATAATTTTTAGGGCCTTATCCTACAGAAAATTGACTGGGAAGTGAAGGTAGAGAAGACTTTACCTTAAGACTCTTTATGTTAACTGAGTATTTTTGTTTAATTAAATGAACCCTGAAAGATTCATTGAAAATCCATAAGAATTTTAAGATAATTGTATTAACAAAACACTGCCAGCTTGGACTAAAAGAGAAAGCAACATGATGAAATGAAAAGTGGCATTGGTATGCCCAAATGTCTATGGGAAGGAAACAAGCAGAGAAGATAATTCAGCTATAGTTATGAGTCACATTTACGCAAAAGGAAAGATGATTCAAAGGGAAGAACCAAGAATCATGGAGAATTATTGTCAGACACCAAAACTAAATCCTAATCAATGACCTGGGAGTCTGTGCTTGTCTGAATTCCAGAATTATAATGGACCAGTGACTATTGTATATCTTCTATTTTTCTTTTCCTTTCTTTCCTTTTTCACCTCTCTATACAATTAGGTCATTTGCTAAAGAATCCATCTGCAATGCAGAAGACACTGGTTCAGTTCCTGGGTTGGGAAGATCTGCTAGAGAAGGGATAAGCTACCCAATCCAGTATTCTTGGGGTTCCCTTGAGGCTCAGCTGGTAAAGAATCCACTTGCAGTGTGGGAGACTTGGGTTCAATCCCTGGTTTAGGAAGATCCCCTGGAGAAGTCGAAAGAGGAGAGTGAAAAAGTTGGCTTAAAGGTCAACATTCAGAAAACGAAGATCATGGCATCTGGTCCCATCACTTCATGGGAAATAGATGGGGAAATAGTGGAAACAGTGTCAGACTTTATTTTGGGGGGCTCCAAAATCACTGCAAATGGTGATTGCAGTCATAAAATTAAAAGATGCTTACTCCTTGGAAGGAAAGTGATGACCAACCTAGATAGCATATTGAAAAGCAGAGATATTACTTTGCCAACAAAGGTCCATCTAGTCAAGCCTATAGTTTTTCCAGTGGTCATGTATGGATGTGAGAGTTGGACTGTGAAGAAGGCTGAGCACCGAAGAATTGATGCTTTTGAACTGTGGTGTTGGAGAAGACTCTTGAGAGTCCCTTGGACTGCAAGGAGATCCAACCAGTCCATTCTGAAGGAGATCAGCCCTGGGATTTCTTTGGAAGGAATGATACTAAAACTGAAACTCTAGTACTTTGGCCATCTCATGCGAAGAGTTGACTCATTGGAAAAGACTCTGATGCTGGGAGGGATTGGGGGCAAGAGGAGAAGGGGACGACAGAGGATGAGATGGCTGGATGGCATCACTGACTTGATGGACGTGAATCTCAGTGAACTCCGGGAGTTGGTGATGGACAGGGAGGCCTGGCATGCTGCGATTCATGGGGTCGCAAAGAGTCGGACACAACTGAGCGACTGAACTGAACTGGAGAAGGGAAAGGCTACCCACTCCAGTATTCTGACCTGGAGAATTCCATGGACTACATAGTCCATAGTGTTGCAAAGAGTCAGACATGACTGAGCGACTTTCACTTTCATACAAGAGCATCTGTGTTATGTCTCTCCCACCACTGTATTTTTAGTGTGTGGGAGGTAGACAATCCATTTCTTTAATACACACATGCACACACAAATGTACCCAATAGAAGAACCACTGGCAAATATACTTTTCCATGAAGATGTCTTAGACTGCCAGTGAAACCAGAGAAGTAGAAATAGCCAAAAATATTTATTAATATTATTGGTCCTCTACAGAAAAAAGGTTGTTGATCCTTGGTCTAAAAAATTGACATACCACTAATGAAAAGAAAATTGAACTAGTTATATTAATATCAGACATAATATGTTTCAGGGAAAAGAATATTACCAGAGATAAGAAAAGCCATTTAATAATGATAAATCGGTTAATTTATCAAGAGTACATAAAAATCCTAATGGAGTATGTATATAACAGTTTCAAAAATGAATGAAATTTGCTAGAATTGTAAAGCAAAACAGACACATCTGCAATTAGTTGGAAATTTTTACTGTATCTCTCAATATCTGATAGAATATATAGACAGAAATTTAGTGAAGATATTTAAAACTGAACAGCACTATCAATCAACCTGATCTAAGATGTCAGTAACATTACAGAACATCCCATTTCACAGCATCAGAATAAGCATTTTTTTCAAAGCGCAGACAAAAAATTTTGAAAGTAGATATACCATGTTCTAGATCATAAAATAAGTGTCAATATCTGTTAAAAAAAAAAACTTTTTAGTACAAAGTGGACTCTCTGATCACAATGGAATTAAATTATAAAATCAACAAAAGAATATCTGAAAAATCCCCTGAGTATTTAGAAACTAAATAACACACTCCTAAATAACCCACCAAAGTAGAGAAAAACCTAGAGGAAATTAAAAACTATTATAAACTTAATGAAAATGAAAACATGGCATATCAAAATTTGTGGAATGTACTTTGAGGAAATTTATACGGCACCAAATGCTATAAGAAAAGAATAGTCTTAATTCAAGGACCAAAGCTTGTACCATAAGAGATAAGAAAAAAAAAAGAAAAAAAAAAAGAACAATTAAACCCTAAGTAAATATAAGAAAGAAAATTTTAAAAAGAGTAAAAATCAGCAAAATAGGAAACAAGACAAAAACAAAAAATTAAAAACAGTAACATCCTACCTACACATGATGGGGCTGAATGCGTCTGAGTAGAGAGGCCAGCTGCAGGACCAGCGCAAAGGAAAGATCAAGCCCGGAGCCTTTGGAATGGGAGCACTGATTCCAAGACCCTAGACTACCAGAGAACTAACCCTAGGGAGTATCAAATAGTGAAAACTTACACAAAGGGAATGATTGGAATACAAGACCCAGCTTCCCCAACCACCACTAGCACCCTGTGCAGGATGCATCATCTAAACAGCAAACAAAAATACAAACCCAATCATCAGCAGACAGGATCAGCAACTCACTAGGCCTTGCCCATCAGAGGAAAAACAAACAAACAAAAACTCAGCACAAATCTCACCCTATGCAAAGCTTACACAAACCACTAGACCAACCTTAGGAAGGAAGAAAAAGGAAGAAAGAATTCAAACTTGTAGCCTGGCAAAGGGAGACCTAAAGCATAATAAGTAAAAAAGAAAAGAAAAGAAAAGAAAAGGCAGATAAATACTACACAAATAAAGGAATGAACTAGAAACACAGAAGTCCAAATAAATGAAGAGGAAATAGGCAAACTACCTGAAAAAGAATTCATAATAATAATAGTAAAGATGATCAAAAACCTTGAAGACAAATGGAGAAAATGCAAGAATCAATTAACAAAAACCTAGAAGAATTAAAGAATAAACATACAGAGACAAACAACACAATTACTGAAATGAAAAATACTCTAGAGATAGTCTATTAGGAATAGGAATCAATAGCAGAATATCTGAAGCAGAAGAACAAATCAGTGATCTGGAAGATAAAATGGTGGAAATAATTTCTGAAGAGCAAATAAAGTGACAAGAATGAAAAGAACTTAAGACAGTCTCAGAGACCTCTGGGACAATATCAAATGTAACAACATTTGAATTATAGGGGTCCCTGAAGAAGAAGAGAAAAAGAAAGGGCATGAGAAAATTCTTGAAGAGATTATAGTTGAAAATTTCCCCAAAATGGAAAAGGAAATAGTGAATCAAGTTCAAGAGGCACAAAGAGTCCCATACAGGATAAACCTAAGGAGAAACATGCCAAACACATACTAATCAAACTAACAAAGACTAAACACAAAGAAAGAATATTAAAAGCAGCAAGGGAAAAACAAGTAACATACATCTAACATATGCAGATGACGTCAACCCTTATAGCAGAAAGTGAAAAAGAACTAAAGACACTTGATGAAAGTGAAAGAGGAGAGTGAAAAAGGTGGCTTAAAGCTCTACATTCAGAAAACTAAGATCATGGTATCTGATCCATTCAGTTCAGTTCAGTTCAGTTGCTCAGTCATGTCCGGCTCTTTGTGACCCCATGAACCACAGCACGCCAGGCCTCCCTGTCCATCACCAACTCCTGGTGTCTACCCAAACCCATGTCCATTGAGTCAGGGATGCCATCCATCCATCTCATCCTCTGCTGTCCCCTTCTCCTCCTGCCCTCAATCTTTCCCAGCATCAGGGTCTTTTCCAATGAGTCAGCTCTTCGCATCAGGTATCCAAAGTATTGGAGTTTCAGCTTCAACATCAGTCCTACCAATGAACACCCAGGACTGATCTTTTTTAGGATGGACTGGTTGGACTTTCTTGCAGTCCAGGGGACTCTCGAGAGTCCTTTGAAGTGATGGGACCGGATGCCATAATCTTAGTTTTCTGAATGTTGAGCTTTAAGCCAACTTTTTCACTCTCCTCTTTCACTTTCATCAAGAGGCCCTTTAATTCTTCTTCACTTTCTGCCATAAGGGTGGTGTCATCTGCATATCTGAGGTTATTGATAATTCTCCTGGCAATCTTGATTCTGGCTTGTGCTTCCTCCAGCCCAGCGTTTCTCATGATGTAGTCTCCATATAAGTTCACTTCATGGCAAATAGATGGGGAAACAGTGGCTGACTTTATTTTGGGGGGCTCCAAAATCACTGCAGATGGTGATTTCAGCCATAAAATTAAGACACTTACTCCTTGGAAGGAAAGTTATGACCAAACTAGATGGTATATTAAAAAGCAGAGACATTACTTTGTCAACAAAGGTCCATCTAGTCAAGGCTATGGTTTTTCCAGTAGTCATGTATGGATGTGAGAGTTGGACTATAAAGACAGCTGAGCACAGAAGAATTGATGCTTTTGAACTGTGGTGTTGGAGAAGACTCTTGAGAGTCCCTCAGACTGCAAGGAGATCCAACCAGTCCATCCTAAATGAGATCAGTCCTGGGTGTTCATTGGAAGGACTGATGTTGAAGATGAAACTCCAATATTTTGCCACCTGATGCGAAGAACTGACTCATTTGAGAATACCCTGATACTGGGAAAGATTGAGGGCAGGAGAAGAAGGGGATGACAGAGGATAAGATGGTTGAATGACATCACTGATTCAATGGATATGGGTTTGGCTAGACTCGGGCAGTTGGTGATGGATAGGGAGGCCTGGCGTGCTGTGGTTCATGGGGTCACAAAGGGTCGGACATGACTGAGCGACTGAACTGAACTGAACTGAACATACAAGGGAAAACCATATGCTTAACAGCTGATCTTTCAACAGAAACTCTGCAGGCCAGAAAGGAATGGCATAATATAGTTAGTCTTGAAAAGGGAAAATCTACAACCAAGAGTACTGTACCTGGCAAGGATCTCATTCAAAATTGATGGAGAAATGGAAAAGCTTTTCAGACATGCAAAAGTTAACAGAATTCAGTACCACCAAACTAGCTTTACAACAAATGTTAGACTAATATTGTCCTAAAATACAAGAGAATAATAAAAATCTACAGAATCAACCCCAAAGAATTAATAAAATGGCAACGGGAAGATATATATCAATAATCACTTTAAATATAAATAGATTAAATGCTGCAACCGAAAGACACAGACTGGCTGAATGAAAAACAAGACCCATATATATGCTGTCTACAAGAAACCCACTTCAGACCTCAAGACACATATGGACTGAAAATGAAAGGATGGAAAAATACACTCCGTACAAATGGGATCAAAAGAAAGCTGGAGTAGCAATCCTCATATCTGACAGAATAGACCTTAAAATAAAGAAGATTAAAAGAAATAAGGAAGGACATTACATAATGATCCAGGGATCAATCCAAGAGGAAGAGATAACAATTGTAAATATCTATGCACCCAACATAGGAGCAGCTCAATACATAAGACAAACACTAACAGTCATGAAAGGAGAAACTGATGGTAACAAAATAATAGTAGGAGACTTTAGCACTCTACCTACACCAATGGACTGATCATCAAAACAGAAAATTAATGAGGAAGCACAAGTCTTAAATGATACATTAGATGAGATGGATCCCATTGATATCTTCAGGACATTCCATCCCAATGCAGAAGATTACACTTTCTTCTCAAGTGCATGTGGAACATTTTCCAGGATAGACCACATCTTGGGTCACAAGTCAAACCTCAGTAAATTTAAGAAATTTGAAATCATACAAGCATCTTCTCTGACCACAACACTATGAGACTAGATATCAATTACAAGGGAAAAAACTGTAAGAAACTCAAACACATGGAGATTAAATGACATGTTTCTAAATAACCAACAGGTTACTGAAGAAATCAAAAGTGAAATAAAATCATTTCTAGAAACAAGTGATAATGAAAACACAACAACTCAAAATCTATGGGATGCAGCCAAAACAGTCCTAAGAGGGAAGTGTATAGCAATATAATTCTACCCCAAGAAACAAGAAAAACTTTGAATAGACAACCTAATTTCACACCTAAAACAACTGGAAAGAACAACAACAACAACAAAATTAGTATAAGGAAAGAAATCATAAAAATTAGAGCAGAAATAACTGAAAAAGAAATGAAAGACAATAGTAAAGATAAATCTATAAGCTGGTTCTTTGAGAAGATGAACAAAATTGACAAACATTTAATGAGACTCATCAATAAAAAGAGAGAGAAGAATCAAATCAACAAAATTAGAAATGAAAAAGGAGAGGTTACAACAAACAATGCAGAAATATAAAGGATTATAAGAGACTATTAAAAACAACTATCTGGCAATAAAATGGATAATCTGGAAAAAATGGACAGATTCTTAGAAAAGTCCAATCTTCCAAGACTGAGCCAGGAAGAAATAGAAATTATAAACAACCCAATTAGAAGCACTGAGATTTAAGATGTGGTAAAAAATCACTATGTTAGATGGTATGGAGATTCCTTAAAAAAAAAAAAAAAGGAATAAAACCACCATATGACCCAGAAATCCCACTCCTATGCATATACCCTGAAGAAACTGAAATTGAAAAAGACTCATGTATCCCATTGTTCATTGCAGCTCTATTTACAATAGCTAGAACATGGAAGCATCCTAGATGTCCATTGACAGATGAATGGATAAAGAAGTTGTGGTACATATACACAATGGAATATTACTCAGCCATAAAAAGGAGCACATTTGAGTTAGTTCTAATGAGGTGGGTGAACCTAGAACCTATTATACAGAGTGAAGTGAGTCAGAGAGAAAAGATAAATATCGCAATTTAACACACATACATGGGATCTAGGAAAATGGTACTGAAGAATTTATTTACAGGGCAGCAATGGAGAAACAGACATAGAGAATAGACTTATGGACATGGGGAGAGGGGAGGAGAGGATGAGATGTATGGAGAGAGTAACATGGGAACTTACATTACCATATGTAAAATAGATAGCCAACGGGAATTTGCTGTATGGCTCAGGAAGCTCAAACAGGGGCTCTGTATCAATCTAGTGGGGTGGGATGGGGAGGGAGATGGGAGGGAGGTTCAAGAGGGAGGGGAATATATGTATACCTATGGGTGAT
This sequence comes from Bubalus kerabau, assembly GCF_029407905.1. Lineage (NCBI taxonomy): Eukaryota > Metazoa > Chordata > Mammalia > Artiodactyla > Bovidae > Bubalus > Bubalus kerabau. The sequence continues at coordinate 102,846,361 of NC_073626.1, forward strand.
TCATGTTGAGATTTGACAGAAAACAAAAAAATTCTGTAAAGCAATTATCCTTTAATAAAAAAAAATTAAGAAAAAAAAAAAAAAACTAGTAACATCACAAGCTGTTTTTTAGAAGGATCAAAAAATTGATAAAGCCCTAGCCAGATTGATCAGGAAAAAAGACAAAAATTTCCACACTCACAGATAGGAAAATGATAGCCTCTACTAGATTCTACAGAAGTTTTAAAAATAATAGGAAAATATGAAGAAATTTATGCTTATAAATTTAGTAACTTAGATGAAATGGATGCATATTTTGAAGGATACATATAGCCAAGCTCACTCAAAAAAGAAAAAAAAGAAAATCTGAATAGCTCCATACCTGTTAAAATAAATGAATTTTCAGGTAAAGATATTTTCACAGTAATATTCCAAACCTAGATTACTTTTCTGGTGACTGATACTAAATATTTAATAAGGAAATGATACCAATTCTATACAATTTCAGAAAATGGAAGAAATTCTTCCCAACTCTTTTATGACTTCAGTATTTCCTTGATAAAAACCAACCAATGAACAAACAACAGAAAAGAAATGATCTAACAAGAAAGGAAAACTATAGACCAGTATCCCTCATTGGCATAAATGAATAAATTCTTAACAGAGTTTTAGCCAGTCAAATCCCATGAGATATAAAAATGATAATATATCATGACCAAAAATGGTTTATTCCAAATATGATTTATCCAACATCCATTCATTAAATAAATATATATCAGAAAACCAGAAATAGGAAGGAATCTCCTCAACCTGATAAAGACCATCTGTGAAAAATCTACAGCTAACATCATTGCTGCTACTGCTAAGTCACTTCAGTCATGTCCAACTCTGTGTGACCCCATAGATGGCAGCCCACCAGGCTCCCCCGTCCCTGGAATTCTCCAGGCAAGAACACTGGAGTGGGTTGCCATTTCCTTCTCCAATGCATGAAAGTGAAAAGTGAAAGTGAAGTCGCTCAGTCGTGTCCGATCCTCAGCGACCCCATGGACTGCAGCCTACCAGGCTCCTCCGTCCATGGGATTTTCCAGGCAGGAGTACTGGAGTGGGGTGCCATTGCCTTCTCCGGCTAACATCATTATTAGTGTTGAAAACAACATTTCCCCTCTAAGATCAGGAAAATGGCAAACTTGCCCACTCTTACCACTTCTATTAACAACTGTGCTCTGGAGGGTTTATCTGGCATAATAAGGCAAGAAAAAGAAATAAAAGGCATCCAGAATGTAAAGGAGGTAATAAAGCAGTCTTTATACTCAGATGACATAGTAGTCTATAAATTTAATCTAGTGGAATGTACCTAGAAAGCTAGTAAATTAATAAGGTTAGAGGAGTTATAGAATACAAGGCCATTATGGAAAAATCAATTAGTTTCCTTTATACTGCTGACAAGCAATCAGAAATTGAAATAAAAAATACCATTGATAGTATCATCAAAAAATAACTTAGAGTTACCAGAGGGGATCCTGGTGTGCTTCAGTCCATGGGGTTGCAAAGAGTTGCACATAACTGAGTGACTGAACTGAACTGAACCAGAGGGGAAGGATAGGGAGAGATAGTTGAGAAGCTTGGGATTGACACACTGCTATATTTAAAATAGATAACCAACAAAGACTTACTGTACAGCACTGGGAACTCTGCTCAATATTCTGTAATAACCTAAAAGTGAAGTGAAGTTGCTCAGTCGTGTCCAACTCTTTGCGACCCCATGGACTGTAGCCTACCAGGCTCCTCCGTCCATGGGATTCTTCAGGCAAGAGTACTGGAGTGGGTTGCCATTTCCTTCTCCAGGAAGTAATAACCTAAATGGGAACATAATTTGAAAAAGAATAGATTACATGTATAACTCAATCATTTTGTTGTACACCTGAATCTAATACATTGTTAATCAACTATACTCATATACAATTTTAAAAAATGAATTGTTGTCAAGTTGCTAAGTCGTGTCTGACTCTTGTGATCCCATGGACTGTAGCCTGCTCTGCTCCTCTGTCCATGGTATTTCTCAGGGAAGAATACTGGAATGGGTTGCAATTTCCTTCTCTAGGGGATCTTCCTGACCCAAGGATTGAACCCATGACTCCTGCATTGGCAAGCAGATTCTTTACCACCGAACCACCCTGGGAATACAAGAATATGAAATTTTTGTTGCTGTTTAGTCACTAAGTCCAAAATCATTGAAGATGGTGATTGCAGCCATGAAATTAAAAGACACTTACTCCTTGGAAGGAAAGTTATGACCAACCTAGATAGCATATTCAAAAGCAGAGACATTACTTTTCCAACAAACGTCCGTCTAGTCAAGGCTATGGTTTTTCTAGTAGTCATGTATGGATGTGAGAGTTGGACTGTGAAGAAAGCTGAGCACCGAAGAATTGATGCTTTTAAACTGTGGTGTTGGAGAAGACTCTTGGGAGTCCCTTGGACTGCAAGGAGATCCAACCAGTCCATTCTAAAGGAGATCAGCCCTGGGTGTTCTTTGGAAGGAATGATGCTAAAGCTGAAGCTCCAGTACTTTGGCCACCTCATGAGAAGAGTTGACTCACTGGAAAAGACTCTGATGCTGGGAGGGATTGGGGGCAGGAGGAGAAGGGGATGACAGAGGATGAGATGGCTGGATGGCATCACTGACTCGATGGACATGAGTCTGAGTGAACTCCAGGAGTTGGTGATGGACAGGGAGGCCTGGCGTGCTGCAATTCATGGGGTTGCAGAGTCAGACACGACTGAGCGACTGAACTGAACTGAACTGTCACTAAGTCATGTCCAACTCTTTTGCAACCCCATGGACTGTAGCCCACCAGAATATGAAATACTTAGGTATAAATCTGGCAAAAGATGTAAAAAACCTTCTGCACTAAGAATTACAAAATGTTTCTGAGAGAATTAAATATGACTAAATTAGTAAAAATATATACTTTGATGTGAAGAACCAACTCATTGGAAAAGACACTGATGCTAAGAAAGACTGAGGACCTGAGAAGGGGGCGACAGAGAATGAGACGGTTGGATAGCATCGATGACTCAGCGGACATGAGTCTGAGCAAACTCTGAGAGACAGTGAAGGACAGGGAAGTCTGGCATGCTGCAGTCTTTGGGGTCGCACAAAGTAGGACACTACTGAGTGACTAAACACCAACAACAAATACTTTGTTAACTGATGAAAAGTTAATATTGTTATCATGACAGTTTTACCCAAATTTATTTATAGATTCATTACAATAGCAAACACAATCAAATATGGCTCTTTTTTTTTGTAGAAATTATCAAACTGATTCTAAAAATTGTATAGAAGTACAGAAAACCTAAAATAGCCAAAAGGCCTTTGAAAAAGAACAAAATCAGATAACACAGAATATCTGATTTCAGACTTATAAAGCTATGGTAACCAAGAATGGATTATTGGAACTGAATGGGATGTCCAAAATAAACTTACACATACAACATCATTTGATTTTTCTAATTTATTTATTTTAATTGGAGGATAATTACTCAACAATATTGTAATGGCTTTTGCCATACATCAACATGAATTGGACATAGGCATACATATGTCCCCTCCCTCCTGAATCTCTAACACATTAATAGGGGACATATATATGTCCTCTCCCTCCTGAATCTCCATCCAATTTAAAATTGGGGAATTTTAAGAATTCTTAAACAGAACACAAAACTAACACATGAACTATTAAAGAATAAAATCAATAAGTTGCTCTTTAGCAAGAGTAAAACTTTTATTTTTCTAAAGCCACTGTTAAGAGCAGGCAGCTGACTAAAATAAACTTTTGCAAATCATGTATCTGACAAAGGACTTGTATGTAGAATTTGCAAACAATTCTTATAAGACAACGAATAGCCCCACTGAAAATGGACAAAATAGTTGAATAGCCATTTCACGGAAAGAAAATATGCATATAGGAGATGAGCACATGAAAAAAATGTTCTACACCAATTGAAATTCCGCTCAGTTCAGTTCAGTTGCTCAGTCATGTCCTACTCTTTGCAACCCCATGAATCGCAGCACACCTGGTCTCCCTGTCCATCACCAACTCCTGGAGTTCACTCAGACTCATGTCCATCGAGTCAGTGATGCCATCCAGCCATCTCATCCTCTGTTGTCCCCTTCTCCTCCTGCCCCCAATCCCTCCCAGCATCAGAGTCTTTTCAAATGAGTCAACTCTTCGCATGAGGTGGCCAAAGTACTAGAGTTTCAGCTTCAGCATCATTCCCTCCAAAGAAATTCCAGGGCTGATCTCCTTCAGAATGGACTGGTTGGATCTCCTTGAAGTCCAAGGGACTCTCAAGAGTCTTCTCCAACACCACAGTTCAAAAGCATCAATTCTTCGGCGCTCAGCCTTCTTCACAGTCCAACTTTCACATCCATACATGACCACAGGAAAAACCATAGCCTCGACTAGATGAACCTTTGTCGGCAAAGTAATGTCTCTGCTTTTGAATATGCTATCTAGGTTGGTCATAACTTTCCTTCCAAGGAGTAAGCATCTTTTAATTTCATGGCTGCAGTCACCATCTGCAGTGATTTTGAAGCCCCCCAAAATAAAGTCTGACACAGTTTCCACTGTTTCCCCATCTATTTCCCATGAAGTGATGGGACCAGATGCCATGATCTTCATTTTTTGAATGTTGAGGTTTAAGCCAACTTTTTCACTCTGTATTTTCACTTTCATCAAGAGGCTTTTTAGTTCCTCTTGACTTTCTGCCATGAGTGGTGTCATCTGTATATCTGAGGTTATTGATATTTCTCCCGGCAATCTTGATTGCAGCTTGTGTTTCTTCCAGTCCAGTGTTTCTCATGATGTACTCTACATATAAGTTAAATAAGCAGGGTGACAATATACAGCCTTGACATACTCCTTTTCCTATTTGGAACCAGTCTGTTGTTCCATGTTCAGTTCTAACTGTTAGGGGGTGCAAATTAAATTCCATTGAGATATTCCTTAATACCAACTGGAATGGTTAAATGTTTTAAAAATACTGATCATATTAAGTGTTGGCACCATTGTGCTGCTAGAAAGCTCATACACATCTCTTGGAATATAAAATGATATAACCACTTTAGAGAATATATTGGCAGTTTAAAAAAAAATGTAAGCTTACACCTACTATATAACCTTGTCATTCTATTCCTAGGTATTTACCCAAAATAAACATGAGCTAATATCCACACAAAGACTTTTTTCTCATTGTTTATTGCACCTTTATTTATAATAATCAACACTGGAAATAACCCATATATTCATCAACAAGTGAGTTGTTCAACAAGCTATGGAATACTGTGAAACACTATGTGCACTGCCATTTTTAAAACAGATAGCTAGTGGGAACCTACTGTATAATGCAGGGAGCTCACCTCAGTGCTCTTGGAGACCTAGATGGGTAGGATGGGAGTTGGGTGGGAGGAAGATCCAAGAGAAGGGTGATGCATGTTTACATATAGCTGATTCACTTCATTGTACAGCAGAAGTTGACACCACACTGTAAAGCAACTTTACCCCAATTTAGAAAGTAAGAACTGTTATTATATGTAGTATCTTAAAGTAACTGTGTTGAGTGAAAAAAGCCAAACATGAAAGAGTAAATATTCTATGATTCCATTTATATAAAATTCTAGAAATTGTAAACTAACCTATAGTGAGAGAAAGTATATCAGTGGTTACCTGTGGGTGGAGGGAGGGAAGGATAGATTACATCAGTTGAGGAAACTTGTGGGGGTGATGGACATGTTTGTTATTTACATTGTAGTAATTACTTCACAATTAAACACATGTCAAAGCCTATCAAATTGAACATTTTAGATGTATATATTCAGTTCAGTTCAGTTGCTCAGTTGTGTCTGACTCCGCAGTCCCATGGAGGGCAACACACCAGGCTTCCCTGTCCATTACCAACTCTCAGAGCTTGCTCAAATTCATGTCCATCAAGTTGGTGATGCCATCCAACCACCTCACCCACTGTCATCCCCTTTTCGTGCCTTCAATCTTGCCCAGCATCAGGGTCTTTTCCAAAGAGTCAGTTCTTTGCATCAGGTGGCCAAAGTATTGGAACTTCAGCTTCAGCATCAGTCCTTCCAATGAATATTCAGGACTGATTTCCTTTAGAATTGACTGACTGGATCTCCTTGATGTCCAAGAGACTCTCAAGAGTCTTCTCCAACACCATAGTTCAAAAGCATCAATTCTTTGGAACTCAGCTTTCTTTATGGTGCATCTCTCAAACCATAGCTTTGACTATATGGACCTTTGTTGGCAAAGTAATGTACAGATTATTATACCATTACAATAAAAAATTACAATAAATTTGTAAAAAAACAAATTATGTAAAATATTACATAAACTTAGTTGATAAAGCAGCAGCATGGTTTGAGAGGATTAACTCAGTTTTGAAAGGAATTCCATAGTGGATAAAATTCTATTGAACAGGATTGTACGCTACAGAGAAATTGTTCATAAAAGTCAGTCAGTCAATGTGGCACACTTCATTGTCTTATTTTAAGAAACTGCCGCACGAACTCCAACCTTCAGCAATCACTACACTTATCAGTCTGCAGACATCAACAGTGAGGTGAAACTCTTCATCAGCAAAAAAATTTACAACTCACTGGAGGCTCATATGATGGTTAGCATTTTTTTAGTAATAAAGTATTTTTAATTAAGGTATGCACATTTTAATATATAATGCTATTGGGCTTCCCAGGTGGCTCAGTTGGTAAAGCGTCTGCCTGCAATGCAGAAGACCTAGGTTTGATCCCTGGGTCAGGAAGTTCCCCTGGAGAAGGAAATGGCAACCCACTCCAGTACTCTTGCCTGGAAAATTCCATGGATGGAGGAGCCTGCTGGGCTGCAGTCCATGGGGCTGCAAAGAGTCGGACACGACTGAGCCACTTGACTATTGTACACTTAGCAGACTACAGTGTAGTATAAACATAATTTTTATATGCACTGGGAAGCCAAAACATTTGTGTGACTTGTTTTATTTTGTGATACTTTCTTTAGGTACAATGGAGTATCAGATGAAAAAATGAATGAATTCCCTAATGTAAACAGGGGCTTCCCAGATAGCTCAGTTGGTAAAGAATCTTCCTGCAATACAGGAGACCCCAGTTCCATTCCTGGGTCAGGAAGATCTGCTAGAGAAGGGATAGGCTACCCATTCCAGTATTCTTGGGCTTCCCCTGTGGCTCAGTTGGTACAGAATCTGCCTGCAATGCGGGAGACCTGGGTTCAATCCCTGGGTTGGGAAGATCCCCTGGAGAAGGGAAACGCTACCCACGCCAGTATTCTGGCCTGGAGAATTCCATGGACTGTATAGTCCATTGGTTTGCAAAGAGGTGGACATGACTGACTGACTTTCACTCACTTCACTAATGTAAACTATAGACTATTTGGGTAATTATGATTGATGTATCAGTTCATCAACTGTAACAAATGTATGACTCTGGTAGGGGACACTGATAATAGAGGATGATGTGCATGCACAGGGCCAGAATATATAGGAAATTTCTATACCTTCTTGTAAATTTTGCTAAATCTAAAGAATAAAATCTCCAAAAAGAATGATCTACCGTTCACCCAAGAGTAGATATAAATTTCACAATCATAATGTCAAATAAAAGAACATGGGTCCAAAAATGTGTATGCGATATTATTCTTACTAATACAAAGTTTTTGATAGGTGACAAAAGGGACCTTGTGAGGTTGTGGAAATAATCTAGTTATGTGACCATGTATTATGTAAAATACCATCAAATTATACATTTAAGTTTTTTGTCCTTTAACTTATATGTCATTTTAAAACTAACTGTAAATCTCTGCAAATGTAAACTCCTCAAAAATATGATGTGTGTGCATGGATTTGTGTATGTGTGTGTGTGTATATATGTATATATATATATAGAGAGAGAGAGAGAGAGGGAGAGAGAGAGAGAGAGAGAGACCTGGGTTTGATTCCTGGGTTGGGAAAATTCCCTGGAGAAGGAACTGGCAATCCACTCCAGTATTCTTTCCTAGAGAATCCCTACGGACAGAGGAGGCTGGCAGGCTACAGTCCATGGGGTCGCAAGAGTCAGACACGACTTAGCAACTGAACCACCACCACATATATATACAAGCATATCTAGGTAGATTCATAAATACTAAATACAAAGGCGGATATATGCAGGTATACTAATGGAATATTTCTGATAAGATATAGGAGCAGTTGGTTACTGTAAGAAATGGGAGCTGTATTTGCTTTTGTATCTTTTGGAGTTTGCACCCTTTACATGCATTTCCTATTCAAACAGCAAACAAATGGACTGCAAGAAGAAAATATTAACAAAATACTACATCACTGCTCTGGAGTCTGCTTAACTTGAATTAATTCTTTGCTTCTCTAACTAGCAATTAAAATAATTTTTAAGTGACCTAACAACATGTGGAAAATCATATAGATTTTTCTAATGTTAGAAGTTTTTTTTTTATTGAAGGATAATTGCTTTACAGAATTTTTATGTTTTCTGTGAAACCTCAACATGAATCACCCATAGGAATACATACATTCCCCTCCCTCTTGAACCTCCTTCCCATCTCCCTCCCCATCCCACCCATCTACATTGATACAGAGCCCCTGTTTGAGCTTCCTGACCCATATAGAAAATTCCCATTGGCTTCTATTTTACATATGGTAATGTAAGTTTCCAAAGAAAGGCAATGCCAAAGAATGCTCAATTTACTGAACAATTGCACTCATCTCACACGCTACTAAAGTAATGCTCAAAATTCTCCAAGACAGGCTTCAGCAATACGTGAACCGTGAACTTCCAGATGTTCAGGCTGGTTTTAGAAAAGGCAGAGGAACCAGAGATCAAATAGCCAACATTTGCTGGATTATGGAAAAAGCAAGAGAGTTCCAGAAAAACATCTATTTCTGCTTTATTGACTATGCCAAAGCCTTTGACTGTGTGGATACCAACAAACTCTGGAAAATTCTGAAAGAGATGCGAATACCAGACCACCTGACCTGCCTCTGGAGAACTATGTATGCCGGCCAGGAAGCAACAGTTAGAACTGGGCATGGAACAACAGACTGGTTCCAAATAGGAAAAGGAGTACGTCAAGGCTGTATATTGTCACCCTGCTTGTTTAACTTATATGCAGAGTACATCATGAGAAATGCTGGGCTGGAAGAAGCACAAGCTGGAATCAAGATTGCTGGGAGAAATATCAATAACCTCATATATGCAGATGACACCACTCTTATGGCAGAAAGCAAAGAAAAACTAAAGAGCCTCTTGAAAGTGAAAGAGGAGAGTGAAAAAGTTGGCTTAAAGCTCAACATTCAAAAAACTAAGATCATGGCATCCAGTCCCATCACTTCATGGCAAATAGATGGAGAAAGAGTGACTTTATTTTTCTGGGCTCCAAAATCACTGCAGAAGGTGATTGCAGCCATGAAATTAAAAGACACTTACTCCTTGGAAGGAAAGTTATGAGCAACCTAGACAGCATATTCAAAAGCAGAGACATTACTTTGCCAACAAACGTCCATCTAGTCAAGGTTATGGTTTTTACAGTGGTCATTTATGGATGTGAGAGTTGGACTATAAAGAAAGCTGAGCACCAAAGAATTGATGCTTTTGAACTGTGGTGTTGGAGAAGACTCTTGAGAGACCCTTGGACTGCAAGGAGATCCAACCAGTCCATCCTAAAGGAGATCAGTCCTGAGTGTTCATTGGAAGGACTGAGGTTGAAGCTGAAACTCCAATACTTTGGCCACCTGATGCTAAGAGGTGACTCACTTGAAAAGACCCTGATGCTGGGAGGGATTGAGGGCAGGAGGAGAAGGGGACGACAGAGGATGAGATAGTTGGATGGCATCACTGACTCAATGGACATGGGTTTGGGTGGACTCCAGGAATTGGTGATGGACAGGGAGGCCTGGTGTGCTGCAATTCATGGGGTCGCAAAGAGTCGGACACTACTGAGAGACTGAGCTGAACTGAACTAAATGTAAGTTTCCATGTTACTCTTTCCATACATCTCACCCTCTCCTCCCCATTCCCCATGTCCATAAGTCTATTCTCTATGTCTGTTTCTCCACTGTTGCCCTGTAAATATTTTCTTCAGTACCATTGTTGTAGATTCGATATATATTCATTAGAATTCAGTATTTATCTTTCTCTTCCTGACTCACTTCACTCTGTATACTAGGTTCTAGCTTCATCCACCTCATTAGACTGACTCAAATGCGTTCCTTTTTATGGCTGAGTACTTTTCCATTGTGTATATATACCACAACTTCTTTATGCATTCATCTGTCGATGGACATCTAGGTTGCTTCCATGTTCTAGCTATTGTAAATAGTGCTGCAATGAACGATGGGATACATGCATCTCTTCAATTTTGGTTTCCTCAGGGTATATGCCTAGGAGTGGGATTGCTGGCTCATATGGTGGATTTGTTCCTAGTTTTTTAAGGAATCTCCACACCATCTTCCATAGGGGCTGTATCAATTTACATTCCCGCCAACAGTGCAATAGTGTTCCCTTTTCTCCACACCCTTTCCAGCATTTATTGTTTGTAGACTTTTTGATGAGGGACTTTCTGACCAGTGTAAGATGTTAACTCATTGTAATTTTGATTTGCATTTCTCTAATAATTTTTGGGTTCCAAAATCACTACAGATGGCGACTGCAGCTAGGAAATTAAAAAATGCTTACTCCTTGGAAGGAAAGTTATGACCAACCTAGATAGCATATTCAAAAGCAGAGACATTACTTTGCCAACAAAGTTCGTCTAGTCAAGGCTATGGTTTTTCCAGTGGTCATGTATGGATGTGACAGTTGGACTGCGAAGAAAGCTGAGCACCAAAGAATTGGCGCTTTTGAACTGTGGTGTTGGAGAAGACTCTTGAGAGTCCCTTGGACTGCAAGGAGATCCAACCAGTCCATTCTAAAGGAGATCAGCCCTGGGTGTTCTTTGGAAGGAATGGTGCTAAAGCTGAAACTCCAGTGCTTTGACCACCTCATGTGAAGAATTGACTCATTGGAAAAGACTCTGATGCTGGGAGGGATTGGGGGCAAGAGGAGAAGGGGGACGACAGAGGATGAGATGGCTGGATGGCATCACCTACCCGATGGACGTGAGTTTGAGTGAACTCTGGGAGTTGGTGATGGATAGGAAGACCTGGTGTGCTGCGATTCATGGGGTTGCAAAGAGTCGGACAGGACTGAGTGACTGAACTGAACTGATTAATGAGTGATGTTGAGCATTTTTTCATGTGTTTGTTAGCCATCAGTATGTCTTTTTTGGAGAAATGTCTGTTTAGGTCTTCTTTCCCACTTTTCGATTGGCTTTTTTTTTTTTTTTCCTGATATTGAATTGTATGAGCTGCTTGTATATTTTGGAAATGAATCCTTTGTCAGTTGTTTCATTTGCTATTATTTCCTCCCATTCTGTGGGTTGTCTTTTCACCTTGCTTATAATTTCCTTTGCTGTGCTAAAGCTTTTAAGTTTAATCAGGTTCCACTTGTTTACTTTTGTTTGTATTTCCATTACTCTAGGAGGTGGGTCTTAGAGGATCTTGCTTTGATTTATGTCATTGACTGTTCTGCCTATGTTTTCTTCTAAGAGTTTTAGTTTCTGGTCTTACATTTAGGTCTTTATTCCATTTTGAGTTTATCTTCGTATATGGTGTCAGGAAGTGTTCTAATTTCATTCTTTTTACACATCAGATCAGATCAGTCGCTCAATCGTGTCCGACTCTTTGTGACACCATGAATCGCAGCACGCCAGGCCTCCCTGTCCATCACCAACTCCTGGAGTTCACCCAAACTCACGTCCATCGAGTCAGTGATGCCATCCAGCCATCTCATCCTCTGTCGTCCCCTTCTCCTCCTGCCCCCAATCCCTCCCAGTATCAGAGTCTTTTCCAATGAGTCAACTCTTCGCATGAGGTGGCCAAAGTACTGGAGTTTCAGCTTTAGCATCATTCCTTCCAAAGAACACCCAGGGCTGATCTCCTTTAGAATGGACTGGTTGGATCTCCTTGCAGTCCAAGGGACTCTCAAGAGTCTTCTCCAACACCACAGTTCAAAAGCATCAATTCTTTGGCGCTCAGCCTTCTTCACAGTCCAACTCTCACATCCATATGTGACCACAGGAAAAACCGTAGCCTTGACTAGATGAACCTTTGTTGGCAAAGTAATGTCTCTGCTTTTGAATATGCTATCTAGGTTGGTCATAACTTTCCTTCCAAGGAGTAAGCGTCTTTTAATTTCATGGCTGCCGTCACCATCTGTAGTGATTTTGGAGCCCAGAAAAATAAAGTCTGACACTGTTTCCACTGTTTCCCCATCTATTTCCCATGAAGTGGTGGGACTGGATGCCATGATCTTCGTTTTCTGAATGTTGAGCTTTAAGCCAACTTTTTCACTCTGTATTTTCACTTTCATCAAGAGGCTTTTGAGTTCCTCTTCAACTGTCCAGTTTTCTCAAAACCATTTATTGAAGAGGCTGTCTTTGCCCCATTGTGTATTCTTGCCTCCTTTGTCAAAAATAAGGTACCCATAGATGCATAGGTTTAATTCTGGGCTTTCTATCTTGTTCTATTGACCTATATTTCTGTTTTTGTGCCAATGTCATATTGTCTTGATGACTGTAGCTTTGTAATATGATCTGAAGTCAGAAAGGCTGATTCCTCCAGCTCCATTTTTCTTTCTCAAGACTGCTTTGGCTTTTCAGGGTCTTTTGTGTTTCCATATGAATTGTGAAATTTTGGTTCTAGTTCTGTGAAAAATGCCATTGGTAATTTGATAAGGATTGCATTGAAACTGTAGATTGTGTTTCATAGTATAGTCATTTTCACAGTATTGATTCTTCCTAACCAGAAACATGGAATATCTCTCTGTTAATGTTGTCTTTGATTTTTTTCATCAGTGTCTTATAATTTTCTGTGTACAGTTCTTTTGTCTCCTTAGGAAAGTTTATTCCGAGGTATTTAATTCTTTTTGTTGCAAAGCGTGAATGGGATTGATTCCTTAATTTCTCTTTCTGATTTTTCATTGTTAGTATATAGAAATGCAAGTGATTTCTGTGTATTGATTTTGTGTCTTGCAACTTGCTAAATTCACTGATTAGCTCTAGTAATTTTCTGATACTATCTTTAGGATTTTCTACGGACAGTATCATGTCATCTGCCAACAGTGAGAGCTTTATTTCTTCTTTTCCCGTCTGGATTCCTTTTATTTCTTTTGCTTCTCTGATTGCTAAAGCTAGGATTTCCAGAACTATGTTGAATAATAATGGTGAAAGTTGGCACCCTTGTCTTGTTCCTGATCTTAGGGGGAATGCTTTCAGTTTTTCACCATTGAGAATAATATTTGCTGTAGGCTTATCATATATGGCCTTTACTATGGTGAGGTAGGTTCCTTCTATGCCCATTTTTTGAAGAGTTTTAATCATAAATGGGTGCTGAATTTTGTCAAAGGCTTTTTCTGCATCTATTGAGATGATCATATGATTTTTATCTTTCAATTTGTTAATATGGTATATCACATTGATAGATTTGTGTATATTGAAGAATCCTTGCAGTCCTGGAATAAACCCAACTTGATCATGGTGTATGAGCTTTTTGATGTGTTGCTGAATTCTGTTTGCTAAAATTTTGTTGAGGATTTTTGCATCTATGTTCATCAGTGATATTGGCCTGTAGTTTTATTTTTATGTGTTGTCTTTGTCTGGTTTTGGTATCAGGGTGATGGTGGCCTAGTAGAATGAATTTGGAAGTATTCCTTCCTCTGCAATTTTTTTGAAAGAGTTTTAGAAAGATAAGGCATTAGGTCTTATCCAAATGTTTCCTGGAGTTCTCCTGTGAAGCCATCTGGTCCTGGGCTTTTGTGTTTGGGGAGATTTTTGATCATGGCTTCAATTTCAGTGCTTGTAATTGGGTTGTTCATAATTTCTATTTCTTCCTGGTTCAGTCTTGGAAGATTGAACTTTTCTAAGAATCTGTCCATTTCTTGCAGGTTATCCATTTTATTGCCATATAGTTGTTCATAATAGGCTCTTAAAATCCTTTGTATTTCTGCATTGTCTGTTGTAACCTCTCCTGTTTCATTTTTAATTTTGTTGATTTGATTCTTCTATTTTTTTCTTGATGAGTCTGGCTAAAGGTTTGTCAGTTTTGTTTGTCTTCTCAAAGAACCATCTTTTAGTTTTATCAATCTTTACTATTGTTTCTTTCATTTCTTTTTCAGTTATTTCTGCTCCAATATTTATGGTTTCTTTCCTTATACTTATTTTGGGGGTTCTTTGTTGTTCTTTTTTCCAGTTATTTTAGGTGTGAAATTAGGTAGTCTATTAAATGTTTTTCTTGTTTCTGGAGGTAGGATTACTTGAGGTAGTATATATTGTTATACACTTCCCTCTAAGGACTGTTTTTGCTGCATTTCATAGGTTTTGAGATGTCATGTTTTCATTGTCATTTGTGTCTAGAATTTTTTTTCATTTCATTTTTGATTTCTTCAGTAACCCGTTGGTTATTTAGAAACATGTTTGTGTTTCTTACAGTTTTATTCTGTAATTGATATCTAGTCTCATAGTGTTGTGATCAGAGAAGATGCTTAATATGATTTCAATTCTCTTAAACTTACTGAGGTTTGATTTGTGACCCAAGATGTGGTCTATCCTGGAAAATGTTCCATGTGCACTTGAGAAGAAAGTGTATTCTTCTGCATTTGGATGGAATGTCCTGAAAATATGAATGAGATCCATCTCATCTAATGTATCATGTAAGACTTGTGTTTCCTTATTACTTTTCTGTTTTGATGATCTGTCCATTGGGTAGAGTGGATAGAGTGGGTAGAGTGCTAAAGCCTTCTACTATATTTGTTACCAGGAATTTCTCCTTTCATGTCTGTTAGTGTTTGTCTTATGTATTGAGCTGCTCCTATGTTGGGTGCATAGATAGTTTCAATTGTTATCTGTTCATCTTGGATTGATTCCTGGATCATTATGTAGTGTCCTTCCTTATTTCTTTTAATCTTCTTTATTTTAAGGCCTGTTTTGTCAGATATAGGATTGCTACTCCAGCTTTCTTTTACTTTCCATTTGCATGGAATATATTTTCCCATCCTCTCACTTTCAGTATATGTGTCTTGAGGACTGAAGTGTGTTTCTTGTAGACAGCATATGTATGAGTCTTGTTTCTGTATTCATTCAGCCAGTCTGTCTTTTGGTTAGAGCATTTAATTCATTTACATTTAAAGTAATTATTGATATATTTATTCCATTGTCACTTTTTAAATTGTTTGGAGTTGATTTTGCGATCCTTTTCCTTCTCTTGTATTTCTTGACTGTATAAGCCCCTATAACATTTTTTGTAAAGCTGGTTTGGCGGTACTGAATTCTCTTAACTTTTGCTTGTCTGAAAAGCTTTTTCATTTCTCCATCAATTTTGAATGAGGTCCATGCTGGGTACAGTAATCTTAGTTGTTGATTTCTTCCTTTCAGTACTTTAACTATATCCTGCCATTCCTTTTTGGCCTGCAGAGTTTCTGTTGAAACATCAGCTGTTAAGTGTATGGGGTTTCCCTTGTATGTTACCTGTTGCTTTTCCCTTGCTGCTTTTAATATTCTTTCTTTGTGTTTAGTCTTTGTTAGTTTGATTAGTGTGTGTCTTGGCATGTTTCTCCTTGGGTTTATCCTGTATGGGACTCTGTGCCTCTTGGACTTGATTGACTATTTCCTTTTCCATGTTGGGGAAATGTTCAACTATAATCTCTTCAAGAATTTTCTCATACTCTTTCTTTTTCTCTTCTTCTTCAGGGACCCCTATAACTCAAATGTTGTTGCATTTGATATTGTCCCAGAGGTCTCTGAGACTGTCTTAAGTTCTTTTCATTCTTGTCACTTTATTCGGCTCTTCAGAAGTTATTTCCACCATTTTATCTTCCAGATCACTGATTTGTTCTTCTGCTTCAGATATTCTGCTATTGATCCCTATTCCTAATACACTATCTCTAGAGTATTTTTAATTTCAGTAATTGTGTTGTTTGTCTCTGTATGTTTATTCTTTAATTCTTCTAGGTTTTTGTTAATTGATTCTTGCATTTTCTCCATTTTGTCCTCAAGGTTTTTGATCATCTTTACTATCATTATTATGAATTCTTTTTCAGGTAGTTTGCCTATTTCCTCTTCATTTATTTGGACTTCTGTGTTTCTAGTTCATTCCTTCATTTGTGTAGTATTTCTCTGCCTTTTCTTTTCTTTTTAACTTATTGTGTTTTAGGTCTCCTTTTGCCAGGCTTCAAGGTTGAATTCTTTCTTCCTTTTGTTTTCTTCCCTCCTAAGGTTGGTCCAGTGGTTTGTGTAAGCTTTGTATAGGGTGAGATTTGTGCTGAGTTTTTGCTTGTTTGTTTGTTTTTCCTCTGACGGGCAAGGCCCAGGGAGTTGCTGATCCTGCCTGCTGATGATTGGGTTTGTACTTTTGTTTTATTTGTTGTTAAGAAGAGGCATCCTGCCCAGGTTGCTACTGGCATTGTATTCCAATCGTTCCCTTTGTGTGAGTTTTCACTATTTTATACCCTCTAGGGTTAGTTCTCTGGTAGTCTAGGGTCTTGGAATCAGTGCTCCCACTCCAAAGGCTCAGGGATTTATCTCTGGTCAGGAATGAAGATTCCACAAGTGGTTTGTTATGGCATTAAGTGAGATTAAAACAAATATCCCAAAATGAGAAACCAAAGATGAACCCTAGACAAATGTCAGTTACAAAATCAGGCAAATGATAATTAAAATAATGGAATATACACGTATACATATACATCCATGAGCAAAGACAATAGAGTTCAAGAAAAATAAAGTACAATAGATTGACCCGATGAACAAAGGAAATCCAAAATTATATTTACCAGGTGAGAACAGTCTAACTAAAGCACAAAGTGGAAAACAAAACTAAAGCAAGCTGCCAAGTGGGGAATAAAGCAAAGAAAACAAAATTAATAAATATGTTGAAAGGAAAGGAAAGAAATATAAGAAAGAATGGTTATGCAAAGTTAAATAGAGGCAGATGAAGAAGATATATATATACATTAAAGATTAATTGCAATTGGAAAAGAATAGTAGGAAAGGCAAACAAAGGAATAAATGTAGAAAACATATAATAGGTTTAAAAAGTGAAAATTTAAAAAAAGAGAGAGAGGAAAAAAAAAAGAAAAGAAAAAAAAAACAGCCCAGAACTGCAAAAGCCCAACATAGAGGCAGAGGTTTATAACGACAATAAAAAAATGTGACTGAGGGGGAAAAAAGCTCTAAAGCTTAATTAGATTTCATAGTTCCAATAAAATTGACAACTACAACAGAGGAGGGAAGAAAAAGGGGGGAAAAAAGAAAAAAAATCCAAAAGAATCTACAGAACAAATCAAAACATAAGAATAATAAATGTTTTTCTTGAGTCACTGCTATCAAAGTTCTTTCCCTCGCTGGAAGTCCCAGTCCACCTCACCTCCCTAGGATGCCCTCCAGCACTGTGCTGATCTCTGGACCTGTTGTGGGGGGTGGCTCAGATTCTAATCTGGTCCTACTCCTGTATATTCTTGCCTCCAATGTCCACAGCTATCAGAACTAGTACACTTTCTTTTGTGGGAGCTCTCAATGACCTTTTATATATTTTGTAGACACAGAATCTGCCTAGTTGATCAGGTGGATTTAATCTGCAGCTTGTACAGCTGGTGGGAAGGTTTTGGGTCTTCTTCCTTAGTCACACTGCCCCTGGGTTTCAATTATGGTTTTATTTCTGCCTCTTCATGTGGGTTGTCCACTGGGGTTTGCTCCTGAGGCTGCCCTGGAAGACTTGGGTTTGCCCTTGTAAGGTCCAAGTGTGGAGATGGTGCAGCTGCTTGGGTTTCAGGGGTTCCGGCAGCACCAGGTACTCAGGGGAGTTGGCAGCTAGGGCAGCAGGAAATATAGTACTCTAGAAGGGTATGGCAACCAGTATTGGCCAATACGCTCCAGTATTCTTGCCTGGAAAACCCCCCTCCCTGACAGAGAAGCCTAGCAGGCCACAGTCTACAGGGTCACAAAGAGTCGGACACTAATGAAGTGACCCTGCACACATAGATGCAAGACTTTTTTTGCCTGTGGCAACTCTGCCCCAGTGAGAGTTGAGTATGAAAGTGGTGTAGCTGCTTGCCTTGTGGGGACCATGGTGGTGCCAAGTGTGCAGTGACAGCTGACTGCCTTCACCACAGGAGTTATGGCCCTATCAGAGTCTTTTTTCGAGCCTCTTGTAACTCATGATCAGAAGGCCTCTTTGGCCAATCTTTCTCTGTAGCTCTGCCCATTCAGCCTCTTAGAGGTCTCCCTTGCCTGGGGTCCTTCTCTGTTGTTTGGTGCATCAGACACATAGAGGAGGCCCCCCTGGCTAGGGTCCTACTCTGCACCCTGGGTTGGGTCCTACTCTGTAGTTCAATGCGTCAGGCGTTTGATGGGCCAGCCTCTCTATTGTTCAGCTGCCAATGATGGCATGTAGTGGGAGAGAGGCTATGGTGATGGCTCCACCCAAAACACATCACTCAGCAGTATCGCCTTGCTTCCATGGCTGCCTGGCTTTCCTCCACAGGCATTTCCCACCACAGTCTCCTCCCTCACATCCCCTCGATCTGTCTCTCTGCAGTCAACATCAGCCCTCACCCTGGGATTGCTCCACAATCCCTAAACTCCAGCTCCCAGTCACTGCACCTTCCAGGGCATCTACATCCCTGTCCAGGGTATGTATGGCTGTGGCAAGGACTGTCTGATTCTTGTTCCATTTAGGCTACAACAGATCAGCTGTTTCACTCTCCATCTTAAATGTTTCTCCTCTGACTCAGACAATTGCCCTGATGTGGGGATTGGACCCCTGCTTCAGTTCCCCCACCCTTGAGGGCAGGTCCAGTCCTACTAAGACTCCTGTTTTCCCCCCTAGTTCCTTTGCCCTACCAAGTTTTGCGGGGGTCTATATATTCTTTTCTGCTGGTCAGGTACTCCTGTCCGCTCTCAGCTGGTGTTCTGCATGCATTTCTGTGTCTGAAGGTGTATTCCCGATATATCTGTGGAGAGAGATGTACGCCACGTCCATCTACTCCTCCGCCATCTTGTTCTCCTCAGAAGTTGGTTTTTAATCCTAAATATTTATGAATTTAAGAACACGACCAATATTCTCTAATAGCCTTATACCAGTGAGAGTCACTTCATTCTCATCCCACCATGTGAAGAGCATAATGGAAATGAGGAAATGGAGTGTTGGTTATATTGTCCTATTGTTATGAGGTTGAGCGTTCACAATACAAACTGGCGAATTTTGCTATTTTCCCTATCAATTCTCTGAGTTTTCTTCACTCCACAAATTGGGATATCATCTGACCAAAAATTTAACTAGCCGTAAGAATCCCAAGGCCCATGAGGGCCTAAACATTGTTGTTTAGAGGCACATTTGGAGAGATGAAATCACTGAAGGATGCTGGGAAATTGCAGGGCACTGACCTTAGGTTTATTCTCCAGAGAAGTTTAGTTCAAACTGAAGAAAAGCATGTACATTTTCTTGCACTGGCTACAATCTAGAGAATCTTATGTCTGTCTGTATGGCCTTCCCAGGGATGTTGGGAGCCAATGTTGAAACTGTACTTTAAAGAGCACCAAAGTTAAAATTCACAAGCAGGGAACAACTTGTTTTCACAGCAATGAGAGCTGGCATGGCAAACACTTCTCAGTGGTGACTTACATACTTATTCAGTGATTTAGACTGCTTCTCTGGCACGGGTCAAATGGCATATTAACATGGGATATAATCCTTTCTCACTCTGTAGGCAATGGCTCAGTGTGATATTGGCACCATATTAAGCTTCATTAACCCTACAACACGTTGCCTTCTTACTCTTGGCACTCTCCTGCAGGCTGCAGGCAGTAACCCATGAGTAATCTGATTACCTACAACCGACTGTAGCCACATGGAATGGAGGCTGACTACAGAGTGGAACACAATTACAGTCTTTTGAGATTCAATTAGAAAGCTGTTCATAGAGCTTCGTTTGGAATTCTGTAACTGGCTCCAATAACCCCTCGTGAACTGCATGTTTCTTTGAGTACACAGTAAATAATGATATTAAAAAGCCTCACCTGTTCTTCATATGCCTTTTAAGAATTTGTCCTCCTGAAGTGTGTAATAAACCACACTTGCAGTTAGAGACAACAATAACTATTTCCAGACTCTGGGATTTTTTTTTTTTTTTTTTTTTGCCTTCTTTAAAGGAGAGATGTTATTTGTCTCCTCCACAGAATTAGTCTGATTTTAGTCTTCCTTGTAAATGGACATTAAAAACAAATGCTACTTAGCATGGAACTAAACATTATCAGAGGCTAGTTGTCCTTTAAATAAAACCCGAGGTTAAGAAAAATTAGCTTCACATTTGAAAAGACAAAATTAAGACAAAGATGTTCTAGACTGGATTATGTCATTCTGTGGCATCTTACAAACCTCATTTATGCTATATATACATATTTAAAGGATGACATTCTTTGCTTGCTGGTGGCCAGAATTTCTAATTTCACATTTAAAATGAAATAATTCTAAAATGTGTTGTTGGAAGAAACACATTATTTAGAAGATGTTTCCAGTTTATAAAGTGGATTCTGTAATGAAGTGTTTGTTTTCTGTATTATTTCTGCTCAATGTACTTATTGTGATATTTGCTTTTTCTATTCTGACAATTATAAAATGAATGTGAATTTGGCAGGCAAACTTGAACTTCAGTCCTAGCTTTGCTACAATCTATGAAAACTTTACCAGTTATTTGATTTTTTGATCCTCAGTTTTCTCTTTTATGAAAAAGGGAATAAAATACTTTATAACAGTGTTATTGCAGTGTTTAACAGTACATGATGAATGAAATGGCACAGGGTATGGGATATCATAAACATTCAACATGTGTGCCTTTCTTACTAAATTTCTAGATCTCTTTATCGCCTTGTTGTGAATTCATATCTTTGTTTTTATCACTATGTATAATATAACAATGATCTAGTTTAATGATATAAGCATCTATTTTATGCCATAAACCTGGAGAAATCATCACAAATATTGAAATGCATTACTTATAGGCGTTTATTTGAGCCGCTGAGATGCAGTGAATGGAATTTGAGTTTGAATTGATTGATATTTTCCTTCTATTCCCATTGTCCTTTCTTCAAAGAAAATGTGAATATACACTCAGTTCATTAAGTTCAACCAAGTTCCAAAAAGCTCAAGCTAACACTTCAGATTAGTGCCAGTTCTTTGACCTTTGTGCCAGTAAAACAAGTCTGAAAATGTAAGCATTTTCAAATCTGAAAGTGAATGGATGGTTACAAATGCTCAGAGTATATGAAAAAAAACCTCTCCACTTGACTCTGCAAGTAAACAGGTAGTAAACTGTTGAAATGCTAAACAGTTAATGATATGGAAAAGATATGACTGAAGAAATCACTTTCCTCCCTTGACTCTGTAGATAAGCGTGTGTCTGGAGAATCCCCAATGGTACTGGTTTCAACAGCAGGCCTAGTATGAGTTTGAGAACTCCTGGTGTGGGAGGTTTTATCACTCATTAGCACCCATGAGTCAGATGGCTTAGTTCAGTCATCACTTACGATAATTTAATCAGATTTGCTCTTATGCATTTCGTAGTCTAATGTGACACACTTTACTTCATCATAATTCATAATGAGTCACTCCACATCAACTGGTCAAGCTTGGCATTTATTATTCACCAAGGTTTTAGGGGCAATTTCCCAAAGTTTGTCAACACGTTTTGCAGGATTTCCATTACTGTAATTAATAAAGGAAAGCCAAATGGAGCCCTGATTCTAAACTGACTTGTCTCAAACCGAACTAATTTTCAAAGTATAATCCTAAACACAGCACTGCCTATCTTACCAGGCATGAACTCAATTGGAAGAGTAGAAAGCTAGTGCACTTTAGTTTATTTACTTTTCATTCTTATGTCTCAGCTGACCCTGAGGCATGTCCATATCACCAGTGGGAAATATGAATCAATAGTAGTTTAGATAAGGGAAATGGAAATGGGGTTGGTTCAACTTTTCAAACATCAGATAAAATAAGCTCTCAAAAACAGTACAGAAACTCAATTTTTTAGATTGTTTGGTCAATACTGTTCATGACTCTCATGAAAGTGTTACCATCCTTTTTTTTTTTTTTTTTTTTGGCTTCTCTTTTCTTTTTTGACTCTAAGCCTAGAGTATAAGAATTAACTGGACAAAGCTTGACAGCAACTTGTTATTTTCATTTGTTCTCATATTACCCTCCACCCCCATTTTTATCCATTTGCTTGTCCATAGCTAAGACTATTATCACTGCCTGAGCTAATAGATTTTATACTTTTTTCTTTCTCTTAAGTATCTTGTCCTTCCAACCCATCTTGATTACTCCTATCAATGCATTTTTCTCTTTTGTGTTGATCTCCTTCAACAATGCCACCAGCAGCCTCTTATATGTTTCTTCTTAGGTCAATCTCAGTCAACTTTTATGTTTTTTTCTCACCCTATAACACACTCTAAAAATATCAACAAATAATACAACTGTTATTGGAGCTGTGTTCACAGAGAGAGACTGTAAAGTTACATGGAATGCACATAGTCAAATGACCCCTGAATGCTAAGTGTCTTTGCTTTTGTCCCAAAGTTTCTTTTTTTGCAAGCACTGACTCATCCTTTCCTTTTTTATTTAATTTTATTTTTTATTATTTTTTAACACCAAAAACATTTTGTATTGGGGTATAGGCAACTGACAATGTTGTGATAGTTTCTTTAAATAGTTAGAAAACTTCTGTTTGCCCATTCATTCTCAGTTTTTTGTTTGTTTGTTTGTTTTTTTCTGTGGTTCAGCAAAACAAAGTGCCTACCCAAGCATCTGGGTAGGAAAGGGAATAAGAGAAGGGGTATAAACAATGTATCATTTTATTGTGAGTCCCACATGCATTATTTTATTTAAACTTCACAACATTCCAAATGAGGAAACAAAACACCAGAAAAGTTCAGTGCTTGAGATTAAAGTTAAAGGGCCAAGTTCAGATAGAGACCAAGTCAGTTTGCTTCTGAATCACTTGAATTTACCACCAAACCAGTATGAGAGATAATTTTAGATGATGGTTAATCTACTTTGATGATTATATATTTATTTCAATAACTATTTTAAGAAATATAGAACAAGTCATGATTTTACAGATACTATTGTTTAATTTAACAAAAACAAATGAGTTGATTCAGAGTTATTTTTATTTAAATTATTAAGTGATAGTACAGGTAGCCTACAGATGGGAAAAATAATTGTAAGGATGTTTTTCAGCTGAATAAAGTTCAGGAAATACTATCTGACTATATTACTTTATCCTTTTGCCAACTGTTCTCTAAGAGCCACTATACGATGTGTAGTTTGAGTAATCTCTGTGCTTCTGTGCTACCTTCTCCATCTAGAATATCCACCTTGCCTTCTCACCAAAATCCTGCTTATATGGCACTCCCATCACACAACCTTTCCCAGCTACCTCTCTTCTGGAGATCTTCATTCATACATTGACATGGCACTGACATGGATTATATACTGGGGCTTCCTCGGTGGCTCAGATAGTAAAGAATCTGCTTGCAATGCAAGAAACCTGGGATTGACCGGTGGGTCAGGAAGATCTCCTGGAGAAGGGAATGGTTACCCACTCCAGTATGCTTGCCAGGAGAGTTTCATGGACAGAGGAGCCTGGTGCGCTACATATAGTCCATAAAGCCACAAACAGTCAATTATATACTTTTTGAGAACATTTGTCAGTACGTTTGCTTTATTCACCTTGTAGTCAGGGGCTTCCTCATTTATATTACTATAGCTCCCTTTCCCATAGTACTTGGCTTAAACCTAGGTAACCAGTAGAAAAGTGCTGTAGAAAATGAGAAATCAAGGAAACTGGGTTCAGTTCTTACCCTCTGAAATTTATTAGCTGTGGGACTAAGGGAAAACAAGGTTTAAATCTCTTCAAGGATTATACAACATAGAATATGAATGAATATTAAATCTTACTAGAGAGTCAATATGCATTAGTGCATTTTGTTTCCACCTCCAATAAATATTTTCTGAATGTATAAAAATGTACAGAAAAGACTGATCCAAACAACATACTGATTAATCTCCACCCCTAATTGTTTAATGTTCTTGCATATAACTTGGGTATTACTCAGACAAACAATATTTAACAATAGTATCCATTTGCCCAAATTATAAAATTCATATATGTTGGGACTTATGGATGCACGTGACTGAATACCAACTCAAACTAGTGTAAGGCAAAGAAATTTATAAAACTTGAGATAGGGAGAGAGAATGAATATTCATTGTCTCAGGAAACTACAAAGTCCCAGGATTAGGATTTGGTTTAGACAGAGATGGATCTGGGATACACAGGTAGTGTCACTAAGGCTCTGTCTCACTCCATCTTTTTTTTTTTTTTTCTCCTTTGTGTTGGCTTCATTCTTAAGCGATTTGTCTCTAAGTGCAGACAGTAAGGCCAAAAGCAGCACTGGGTTGATCTAGCCCTTTCAAGTAGTATCCTTACTTGGGAGCCTCTCTAACCTGTGCATCAGTCCTCAAGGACACTTACTGGCCTTTTTTTTTTTTTTTTTTAGTTATATACCTTGAAATAATCACTATGTCCAGCATGTTGAGTTACTCTGAGTACCTCACTGGCCCAGGGTTTTATAGAGGAGGAAGAGTCTCTGACTGACAGCCCCAGTAGTTTCAGAAAGAAAAGATATAGCACAGATATAAAATAATAGACACCCTGTCTATAAAAAAAAGAAAAAGGGAGGTTGCATGCACACAAGTATTCTAGGACTAGTGTAGTGGATGTTCTTGGTGTCTCACTCACATTCCTTCAGCATTCTCACTATTGCAGTAACATGCTGAGAGCATACTATGGGATGTACCTTTACCTTCACCCAGGGACTTTCATTTGGCCTGACTGACAGAGAGGGCAGGCAGGCAGTGAGGTGCAGTAAGTGCCTCTGGAAAGATCACTTGACCAATGATGAGATAGGAACTGGTGGATATATACCCCAGCTCCCTCTCTCCTCTATTAGGATATCTTCAGTTCAGTTCAGTTCAGTCACTCAGTCATGTCCAACTCTTTGCAACCCCATGAATCACAGCACACCAGGCCTCCCTATCTATCACCAACTCCCGAAGTTCACTCAAACTCATGTCCATCAAGTCAGTGATGCCATCCAGGCATCTCATCCTCTGTTGTCCCCTTCTCCTCCTGCCCCCAATCCGTCCCAGCATCAGAGTCTTTTCCAATGAGTCAACTCTTCGCATGAGGTGGCCAAAGTATTGGAGTTTCAGCTTCAGCATCAGTCCTTCCAATGAACATCCAGGACTGATCTCCTTTAGGATGGACTGGTTGGATCTCCTTGCAGTCCAAGGGACTCTCAAGAGTCTTCTCCAACACCACAGTTCAAAAGCATCAATTCTTTGGTGCTCAGCATTCACTGTCCAACTCTCACATCCACACATGAATAGATGGACCTTTGTTGGCATATCTCTGCTTTTTAATATGCTATATAGATTGGTCATAACTTTCCTTACAAGGAGTAAGCATCTTTTAATTTCATTGCTGCAATCATCATCTGCAGTGATTTTGGAGCCCAGAAAAATAAAGTCTGACACTATTTCCCCATCTATTTCCCATGAAGTGATGGGACTGGATGACATGATCTTAGTTTTCTGAATGTTGAGCTTTAAGCCAACTTTTTCACTCTCCACTTTCACTTTCATCAAGAGGCTTTTTAGTTCCTCTACACTTTCTGCCATAAGGGTGGTGTCATCTGCATATCTGAGGTTATTGCTATTTCTCCTAGCAATCCTGATTCCAACTTGTGCTTCTTCCAGCCCAGCGTTTCTCATGATGTACTCTGCATATAAGTTAAATAAGCAGGGTGACAATATACAGCCTTGACGTACTCCTTTTCCTATTTGGAACCAGTCTGTTGTTCCATGTCCAGTTCTAACTGCTGCTTCCTGACCTGCATATAGGTTTCTCAAGAGGCAGGTCAGATGGTCTGGTATTCCCATCTCTTTCAGAATTTTCCACAGTTTATTGTGATCCACACATTCAAAGGCTTTGGCATAGTCAATAAAGCAGAAATAGATGTTTTTCTGGAACTCTCTTGCTTTTTCCATGATCCAGTGGATGTTTGCAATTTGATCTCTGGTTCCTCTGCCTTTTCTAAAACCAGCTTGAACATCTGGAAGTTCGCAGTTAATGTATTGCTGAAGTCTGGCTTGGAGAATTTTGAGCATTACTTTGCTAGTGCGTGAGATGAGTGCAATTGTGCGGTAGTTTGAGCATTCTTTGGCATTGCCTTTCTTTGGGATTGGAATGAAAACTGACCTTTTCCAGTCCTGTGGCCACTGCTGAGTTTTCCAAATTTGCTGGCATATTGAGTGCAGCACTTTCACAGCATCTTCTTTCAGGATGATCCTTTAGAATATCTTAGAGTCATGCTTTTCACTGTCTCCTAGAATTCTCTGGTAATACTGGATGGTAGATGCCATAGGAATAACCAACTTTAGAACACATCATTTATTGGTTTCTTTCCCTTCCACTGGCTTGTATGTCTATTTCCCTCTACCCAGGATAAACTCTCACATTAATTCCTTATACTTACCTCCTTATCTTGGGTCTGCTTCTTGGAGAATTCAACCACCTCTCCCCAACAAAATCTAGTAAGAAATCTTTAGTCCAAAGTTTTCCATGTATAATTTGGTCATTGCAATGAATTTCACAAAGATTGAATAGTTACGTTGGGATAGTTATTATATTTGTCTGTGATATGTGAAAACCAGAAACTTTCTCTAGATGAGTGACCATCATAGTGAGGGCTCAGAACGCATTAGATGGGATGCAGATGAGAGACAGTGCTGTTAGGATTTTTCTCTCACCTTTTCTTCCAGTTAAAACGTTCTGCCATTGCTGTCATTTTCATAGTATCTGAGACCCATGGAAATATTTTGAGCTAGGTTTGAAAACATTTGGCTCATGCTGCTGCTGCTGCTGCTAAGTCGCTTCAGTTGTGTCCGACTCTGTGCAACCCCATAGACGGCAGCCCACCATGTTCCCCTGTCCCTGGGATTCTCCAGGCAAGAACACTGGAGTTGGTTGCTATTTCCTTCTCCAATGCATGAAAGTGAAAAGTGAAAGTGAAGTCATTCAGTCGTGTCTGACCCTCAGCGACCCCATGGACTGCAGCCTTCCAGGCTCC
Source organism: Bubalus kerabau (assembly GCF_029407905.1). Lineage (NCBI taxonomy): Eukaryota > Metazoa > Chordata > Mammalia > Artiodactyla > Bovidae > Bubalus > Bubalus kerabau. The sequence continues at coordinate 102,873,720 of NC_073626.1, forward strand.
TCCGTCCCTGGGATTTTCCAGGCAAGAGTACTGGAGTGGGGTGCCATTGCCTTCTCTGATTTGGCTCATATATGAGCTCAATTCTTAAATCTAACACAAGAGAAACAGAGTTACTTTCATCATTCCAACCTGTCATTGGCAGGCAGTTTACCCAGATTCAATTAATTCTTGCAAATTAGATATGTGGAAACAGAAAGAAGATTAACTCATATCTATGTGTTCAGTAAATACAGTGAAATTCTTGTTATCAACTATGAGGTTGTCAGAAGTAGCCAACATAGTTTCAGTTCTCAAGGGGACTTTAATCTAGTGGCAAGAAAAGATTCAATGAATGAAGAGAATGGAGGGATTCTGACAATGTATGTGAAGATTAGTATAAGCAAATACCCTTTTGGAGTTTGGGAAATGAAAGGTAAAGATAGTCGGGACTAACATGAAGACAAATGGCCAAAAAATAACATATAATATGTTCTTGAAGACACTAAATTGATTGATAGGGCTTAATTAAGAATGACTTTTTCCAGATGTCTCTTACTCATGCAATTTGCATATTGGGGATTTTGAAGTGTTGCTTTTCCAAATCACTTGCATTTGGATGCTGGGAAGGGATGAAGTGGGAATGATATTGAAAAGAAGAATTTATGCCAAGGGTGTAAGGGAAATGTATGAGGTTTATGTTTATGATGTAACTTCTTCTAGGTCACCTTTGTAAGTTTATCTTCTCTTCTCACAGCCTTCTTAACATTAGGGAATTTCATAATTCCATTCTAGATTCTGTTCTTTTATTGAATCATAGCCTTGATGGCCTTATTCATGCCAGTGTTTTCAAACATCATCTATATGCTGGTGATTCTCCAATTACCAGTTCAGTCCGGAGCTCTCTCATGAACTGCAGACTGAGTTTATACAACTGCTTAATCAAACTCTCCACTTACATGTTTAACATATAAGACACCTCAAACTTAACATGTCTAAGACTGTCATGTTAAGTCTTACATGTCTAAGACTCTCTCTTTTCCCATAAAATTTTCTTTACCTATAATCTTTCTCATCTCAGATGATGGTAACTTATCCTTTCAGTTACTCAGTCTAAAAATCTTGTAGTCATTCTAAAGTCTTATTTTTGTCTCATAGCCACACATCCAATTCAGTGTGAAATCCTGTTGGCTCTATCTTCAAGTTACATACAGACCTTTTCTCACAATATTCATTGCTACTATCCAGGTCCAAAGAGTAATCATTATCACCTGGATACTGCATTTGCCTTCTACTGGTTTGCAGTCTCTTATCCTTATTTTACCTTGAGACTCTTGGTGAGCCTCATGTCTTGCTTCTACTCAAAACACTGCAATGACTCTCTCATTTTTCTCAGAGTACAATCAAAGACTCAAACAGGTCAACAAAGCCCCATGTGATATAGCTTCCTGTCATCTCTCTGACCTGCCTCCTACTGCTCTTCCCTTGACAGGTCTGCCCCAAAGCTTCACCTCCTTAGCCATTTCTGGAGCCTGACCAGCCCTGCCCTGCTTTAGGACATTTAACTGTACTGTTCTACCAATCCAAGCATTTGTTTGACTCAGTGTCTCACCTCCTTCATCTCTTCACTCAAACACTACTTCCTCAGTGAGGCTCTGACCACCTGTTAATTCAACTGTCATCTGCACCACTCCAACCAAACAGCATTCCGATTCCTCTGGTCTACATTTTCCTACATTATTTCTTCATTTTACTTTTTCTTATGTTACCACTTACCTACATCATTCCTATATTTGCTTCCTTTCCTGGTACTTACAACTGCTAGTGTACTATACCATTTAGTTTTTAGTCATGTGTATTGTTCATTATCTTTACTTGATGCAGGCAGAGCTGTCTCCCCATTTTGTTCACTGATGCTTCCTATGTTAGTTCTACTGCTGAGTAACAAACTGCCCACAAGTGTAGTGACTTAAAATGGTGCAAATTTATCAGCTCACAGTTCTCTGTAGGTCAGAAGTCTGGCATGGTTCAACTGGGTTTTCTGCCTAGGGTTTCACAAGGCTGACATCAAGGTGTTGGCCAGCCTGGGTTTTTACCCAGGGGCCCTAGGGAAGAATTCACTTCCAAGCTCATTCACCTCATTGGCAGAATTCAGCTCCTTGTAGTTGAAGAGCTGAGGTCCCCATGCGTTGCTGACTGTTGACCAGAGTCCTTGCTTTCAGATCCTAAAATCCCAAAGGCCTCTTGCAACTCTTTTTGGATGTGGTTCTTCATCTTTCAACCTGTAATGGCATATTGTGCCCTTTGTATGCTTCAAATCACTCTGACTTTTCCTTTTACCCTTACTTCTGCTTTTAAGAGCTCATGTGATTACTTTGGGCCTACTTGGGTAATCTAAAACAATCTCCCTATTTTAAGGTCAATTGACTAGTAACCTTAACTGCATCTGCCAAGTCCCTTTTGTAATGTAACATATTCACAGGAGTAGTAACAGGGAATAAAGGTCATGGGAGTCAAATTTCTGCCAACTGCATTTCCTAAGCACCAAGAACTGTATCTTCCTGGCATGTAGTACAGGTGAATGATTATGTGGCAGTGGACATCTGGGCTAGAGGATTTATTTGCAGAAAGCTGGTTGCTTGCCTGATGCATTAGAAGAAAAGTTTTCAAATCCTTCCAATTTGAGTGTATTGGAATGTAAAAAATCAATTGTTTGTTTTGTTCTTTGAAAGAGGAAGAATCTGGAAGTGAGAGAAAGAGACAGAGAGAAAAAAAGATGAAAAGCCAGGGAGGAATCAAGGTGAGATCAGAATATGAGAATGTCCAAGGCCATGCCTGGGATCCTCTGACTTTCACACACACTGAAAGTAGTGATTTTCCACCTTTGTTAATGCGGTCAGTCCCAAGACTCTCACTCTTGTGTGCCAGATGTGGTTTTTCCAGACTCTTAGAGCTGTAATTGTTTAATAAACCAGATACCCTTAGAGGTTAGCATGTATGTGCAGTCACATAGTCTGCCTGAAACAGGAGTCTGGTAGATGCAGCGGGTTGACGGGGTGGCCAGGGACTGGGATGTTTGGGATGGAACTCATGGCTTTTTCTCCTTCTTGGCAATAACATATCATTTTATCTTTATTACATTAAAACACAAGATATTTGAACTTAAATTTGAAAAATTACTTCATTTCCTACGAGAATGCTTAAACTCCACAGGGAAATTGATTTGGTAAATATGAAAATGTTTGAATATCAGAAAACTTTAAATTAATTGAAAATGATAAATTAGTCATTTTTCAGCCTCATGTCTGGATTCACTCAACCCTGAATATGCTGCCAGTTTAGAACTCTTCTCCCCTTCTCCACAGTGAATTCTCAGAGTCCACATTCAAAGTACAGGGGTCCAGCTGGCCAATCTTTTCCTGTAGCATTCAACTTGGCTCTTTTAACTGGCTCACTAGGAGAATCCTTCCCCTGACTGAGATGACAGCTTTGGGTGTCCTCCAAAAGTACGATTCTGCATGGTCTTTTCACTTTCTGATGAAATTATGCTAGGAAAAAGATATTATGTTAAAAACTTGTTTAATTTAAGAAAGAATGAGGAATTTTCCCTTCTAATTTTGTCATTTCTTCCACCAGCTTTTCTTCATCCAGTCATCTAACAGACTTGTGTTGAATGATCTCTCATATAACAAACCTGGGCTAGTATATTGGATAGATAGGTTTGGGAATAATTTCAAATAGTTTGAATTTGTTGACTGAATTCTAGTAGAGAGTTGGATGGGCCTAGGAAGGGGGAGAAATTATTTGAGGGAACTGGTGGGGGGACTCTGTGGCCTAGAGCAGAGATAGGCAATCTACAATCTGTATACAGATTGCAAGTTAAGAATGATTTTGCACTTTCAATTAGTTGACAAACTTCAGAGAACTAATTAAAAAAAAAAAAAACTTGTAACACATGAAACTTACATGAAAGACAAATTTCTGTGTTCATAAATAAAGTTGTATTGGAACACAGAATGTTCATTCATTTTATATTGTCTATGTTCATAATGTTAGAACTGAATAGTTACAACAGATGTGAGTGTGGCCAGCAAAGATACTATTATAATAAACAAAAATATTTATCACCTTGCCCTTTATAGAAAAAAGTTTTCGTGCCTCTGAAAAGGGGTTAAGAAAGAGATCTTCATTCATTCTTTAGGAGCTGAAGCAAAATAACTTACTGCAGAACACCAGGCTGTGGTGGACAACTAGGGGCTAAGGCTTAGGAATTACAGATGAGATTTTAGGTAGTAAGAAGTCACGGGAGTAGAATGACACATTTCCAATGGCAGGGCAGGGGATGAGGCATCCCAGGGGCTCAGTCCTGGCAATGCACAGATGTCACTTGCTCAAGTAACAAGCAGTCTAGGTTCCATGGTAAAAATAGTATTAGAAGCTATTGGAACTCTTGTAGTTACAAATAATAGAAATCCTACTCAAATTTGAGCCACAGTGAAACTTACTGGCTCACATGACAAGTTTCAAGGGCTCTAGCTTATTCTCTAAGCTCTATTGATTTGTGTAGCTTTACTTGGCAAGTATGCCATTTTTATGTGGCAGGTGAGATGGTAACCATCCCCAGAATCACAGCCTTCCCGTTTAGAGCAGTCCCAGCAGGGGCTCTGATTTGCTTGGCATGGTTCATATACTATTTCCTGAGTACTTCCTGAGAATGAAACAATAATAGAGAATTTTGATTAGCAAATCTTTGCTACCACAAGAATGGATTCTGAGCTATAAAAAGGATTTCTATTACTAGAAGATTAGTCAGGGTTTCAGATAAAGACAACAGATGTCAGCTTCGGTGAGACAGTTGTGGAGAAACCACATTGTCAGAGACTGGTGGACTGCCGTCTATGGGGTCGTGCAGAGTCGGACACGACTGAAGCGACTTAGCAGCAGCAGCAGCAGCAGCAGCGTAATGAGTGTAGCATGTCTGGGCAGTCCCTCAGTAGCTGGGTGGGCCAAGAAGTTGAATATAAAATAGATATTGTCTGCCTGTTGTGGGCTGCTTTTGAGGTCATGCATACACCCTAAAATCAGATAAGAGGCCTTGGACGGGGTCTAAAGTTCCAAGGAAGTCTAGTTACAAAGTCAGATTTGTGATTATTGGACCCTTGCATACAACCCCAGGTTAAAATGGTTTGGGGGAATATCTGTTACACATTGATGAATGTCACTTAGGCCCTTAAAGTGTGTAGTCTGTTTCTCTTGATCCAAATGTTAGAAAGAGAAATAAGTAACTATAATAGTGAAGTTTAAATACTAAAATAGACTTATACGGTGAGATCTTAGATTGCATAAGAGTGTTTAAGTTGGGTCTTCTGAAAAAGTTACCTAAAAGGTCAATTAGGAAAAGATCCCTTAACAGGTAATAGCATATATGCAAAGATGTGGATATTAAAATGCATACTTTGTCCAGGTGCTAAGCTAGGTGCTGTCAATTCTCTATTTGATGCATAACATAACTAATATCACACTGTTTATGGTGAAACCAGAAGATGAGGTTTTGCAATCAAAGGAGAAGTACAGGATGATAAAGACTTGTTACTGGGGCCAATGGGTGGAGAGTGACATTTTCAGTGGAGGAAGAGATTAAAACAGTAAGTATCTGATTAGCAGGAAAAGTAATGAGTTCGGATTTGGAAAATCTGAGTCCCTGATGCCTGTGTGATAATCAGCTGTCAGTATTTCATTGGTATCTGGAAATGTGGATTAGAGCTCAGATAAATAGTTCAGGAATTTTGTACTTACTCTTCTCCTGGTATCCACAGGAGATTAATAAAAGCACTGTCATTGCTCATTATGAAGTTTGAGAATTTCTGTAGATCTACTCCCTCTGACTATTGGTGTTCTCTATTTTTTATTCATTAGCTGTCTTAGCTGCTCAAGCACCTCTAATTTTGTACTTGAAGTGTCGGATGATAATCTTCCATCCTGAATCTGAACAATAGCTTTGCATTAGCCACTTGGTATATTAGGTGTAATTCTTGGTTTAATTCTTCGACTTAGGACTAGGCTTCTGATTGACCCCTTAATTGGATCTTGGTCTTCTTAAGGTTCTGTTCTTAGAATATGGTCAGTGGCTCCAAGAGCCACAAAGAAGAGAGCTATTCTGCCTTATTACCACCGCGTATTTTTGCTGGACTTCTACCTTAAGGGAACAAAAGCTAATATTGTATACTGAGAAGAATAATTGACATCCCATGATGCGTCTAGTCTGATACAGGGATGATCTCCTGCATCAGAACCAATAGAAGAAATTATTAAAATGAGCAGATCCCTGGAATGGAAGATCTAAAGAACCAGAATCTCTGGAGGGAGGGGTGGAGTCCAGAATTAGTTTTTTGTTTTTCTTTTTTTGTAAGCACTGTGAGCATTCTTATGCACACATCTGCACATATCTATGAACATAGCTGTGAACCACAGGCTTAAAGCAAGAAGAAAAGATGCTTACAGTGAAAATTAGACTATTTAAAAAGTGAAAAGTTGAAAAGGTTAAGAATGATATTTCCTTTACAAACGGTATCTCTGGAAAAAAAATTGTTAAAACACTTAAAAATAATAACAATTTATAAACATGAAAACAGGGTCACCCACAATTCCACACACAAAAAGGTTAGCAAAGTTAACATGTTGGTGAATATCTTTTAGTCTTTTCTAGATGTATATTGTCTTCTATTATGTATATATATATATAGATATTTCAAACTTCATGAATAGCTTTTAGAGAACTTTACTCACTCAAAGCATTGCACATATTTTTGAATTTTATTTAACTTCTTCAAGAATATTATATAAATATATGTACAATTTCCCATCTTACAGTTCATTTTACTCTAAATGTTATCCAGTGTTGCTCATTGTTTATGTTTGTGTCTGGGTTACTTCCCTAATCCTACTAGTCCAGTCTCAGAAGTGAGCTCCCTGTCTTCTCCAGCTTTGTGTTTCCAAGATTCAAGCAGGCCTGAGAGCCTACCTGAGTTTCAGCTTGATGACATCATCAGAGCAACTTTAATAGCACAATAGTGGAAACAGAACCTAAGCTGAGGAATAAATGGAAAATAATGAATTAAAGGCTGAGAATGTCAATTATTCTTTCAAAAAAGTACTGCTATTGGGAAGTGAAAGGAGAGCATGAGTGCCAAAAATGAAACAAAAAAAGGAAATTGTTTTGGGAGTGAAAGACACCTGAATATGCTGGTTGAGGAGAATGAATGGTTGCAGAGGAGAAGAATGAAACTACAAAAGGGATTTATTAAAAATTAACTTTTCAGATATGGAGGGATTGAAATCTTGAGTACACATGGGAATGTTTGCCTTGGAAAGGATCAGAGACAAGACTTTCTTTGAGTTAGAGGTGGCAAAATACACGATGAGTCTAATGGGGAAGAATGGAGGTACTTTGATGTAGTTTGCACATATATGCTTGATGGATAAGACAAGATACTCTGCCAAGGCTGAGGTGGGAGTGCAGAGGGAGCTTCTGGGGGTAGCAATAGAGCTTAAAATATGGTGATGGGAAATTAAAGGACCAAGGGCAAGGAAGAGGAGGCCCCAAAGATGAGATTCACATTATAACAGCTCCACGCAGAATGACTTTGTAATCTTTAGTGACACCAAGCAGGCAAAGTGTGGTTCAAAACCCAGAAGTTCAGATCAATGTAGGGTTTAACTGGGAAGATATATTGAAAGACAGCTTACATTATTCTCTGTTCTCATCCATCTAGATTATTCTAATAACAGTATCTAATCTAGTATCCTCTCCTTCCTTTTGCACAGTGCCCCTAAGTCAGGTTTGTTATTCATTTACCCATCCTCACTGCCAGATAGTGGGATACTGATTCTCAACATAGTTGTGAAATGTGTGCAATTTGCTTACCTTTCCTTGTCCTCACCAATATCCCTACCCAACCTCCACAACATGTAACCTATGGTCTCAGCATGTTCTGTCCTGAAAGCATTTCTCACTTTCTTCTCATGCTTTCTGACACTTCTACTGGAACCAACCTACTTATAAAGGATCACTGAAATGAGGGCTCAGCTACTCTGAAAGAAAGAAGAGGGCATGAGGAAGAGTTTAGAGAATAGAGTTTCCTAAGAAACATAGCATGAGACCAGAAACTACAGAAAGACAAGATCAGGAAGAAATTCTTCAGGGATAACAGGAGCAGTGATGTCTTCCACTGAGTTGTTTATTTTACTCTGCTGTAGTGATGATTCATATAGTCATCAGTAAAAGTTGTTAGATGCACAAATCAAAGACTAAATGGAGGAAGGGGTGTAGATTAAGGTATTTTTACTTACTAACTGGTTGCTTTCCTTGGACAAATTAGCTTCTGTCTCAGTTTCTGCCTTTGTGAAATATCATGACCTTTACCTTGCAAGATTATTATAGGCCCCTCATTAGGTGTTATTCTGTTATTTCTTGTCCTCAAAGCCTTGGTAGGTGATGGATTAACTATGACAGAAAAACTAAAATAGTACAAATGTATTGGCAGGTGTATTTGTGGCAGTAATTATTTATAACAATTTTCCTTTTGGGGTATATTTTCAGTTTTATTAGAGGTCTTGAGTGCCTGAGTTTGGAAGACTTCTTACCATTATGAGATATTTTTGTTTATATTTTTGCTACACAGTGTATGAGATAGCTTGTGTCCTGGCCTGGCAGGCCATGGCTAACTGGAAAGGAGAAAGGTAGCACTGCAGGGGCCAAAGAGACCTGGAAGCAGATCTGGCTGGTAGAGTGAAGCAGGCTACAAGGATAAGCCCACCTGGAGGTATGAGAACAAAGTCCAGGTAGAAAGTAGGACAATATTTGAGCAATGCACCAAAAGATCATCAGTAAGCAGTCCAGGTCACAGAGGTCCAACAGAAAGTGCAAGATTGATGTCACAAGCAGATGGAGCATAGTAATGACCAGCAGCAGAAATCTTAGAGAGATTAATATTCAGCAATTAGCATTTAGTCAGATGACTCAGTAGATGTTTTCAAGGATGTCCATCAGCAGAAGACAAGCTTTTGGATCAAAGTGGCTAATAAGGAATAAGAAATACCCCCGAATTCCAAAAGGCTATGAAGTGCTTATTACAGATAATCAGGATAAGGACCTGGTCATAAGAAATCAGATAAAGGAGTTGAGGGGGTAAGATCTTAACACAACTCATAACTGGAGCTGAGGATCAGAGCTGTTTAATAACAAGAACCACAAGATGCTGAACACTGTTTTAGAGTTTTAGAGCCCATCCTTATCTCCTACTGATCTCACACACACATATAGACCTTAGGGTTTTATGTTTTGCTATTAGGACATGGAAACTATGCAAGCAGAAGACAGACAATCCATTAAAGAAAGAAGATAAGCCTCCAGAACTTATAGCCAGGATAACCCTAAAATGTTGCTTGTACCATTCACATGTGTGAATAAAAAGGCAGACTTGGGAATGGTCCATTAATAATGTCACATCTGTAGCCAATGACACCATGCAATCAAGATATTTGTGCTGTCACCTGTCCCTTTGTATAAACAGCATGCCATGAAAAGTCCTTCACAGCTCAACCTTTCCAGCCCTGTCTCCTATCTCTTCCCTTCTTGCTGTCTGGGAAACACCTACTCATCCTTCAAGATCCAGCTAAAACGTTACCTTCTCTGTGGAGCTCACCTAAAGCCCCTCAAGGCAACATGAATCATTCTTCCTCCCTCCTCTCCAAGCGGAGTGCATAGTGTCCTCTACAATCCATTACTTTTATCATCTTCATCTCTTTACATCTCCATCTCTCCCACTGGAGGTGATTCCTCCAGGGCAAAAACTGCCTTATTTACCCTGGTTTCCCAGTTTCTCATTTTGATCTTGCCACAATCTCATGTGGTTGCCCAATGAGGATACTATAGCCCAGAATGTGAATGACTTGCCCAAGGATATCCAGCTAGTTTGGAGCAGAACTGGGATTAGAAACCAGGTCACCTGATTTCTAATCCAGTGCTGTTTCTTCTGCACTTTTCTGCACCCTCCCCCACCTCCATCTAATGATTACAATGATCTTTAAAATTTCACAGCACCTTTAGTAACATTTAAACATTCATTTTTTATTTCATGGTTATAGAGTTCATCCAGGGGCTTCCCTGGTGGCTCAGATGGTAAAGAATCTGCCTGCAGTGCAAGAGACCTGGGTTCGATCACAGGGTCATGAAGATCCCCCGGAGAAGGGAATGGCAACCCACTCCAGTACTCTTGCCTGGAGAATCCCATGGAGAGAGGAGACTGGCAGGGCTACAGTGCATGGGGTCATGAAGAGTCAGACATGACTGAGTGACTAACACACACACACACACACACACACGAGTGCCTCTGAGGTAGGTAGAGGGGTCCTCATTGCCTCCTTTTAGGTATTCCTGAGTTGAGGCGATTAGTGAATTTTTCAGTCTCAAAACGAGTCATTGAAAGAGCCTCCAACTTGTGCTTGACCACCAGGCCCCCCTATCATATAGTACAGGCTGTTAGCTTTTTGAGACTGTTATCAAGGCAACAGGAAGAAACGAGTTAGACTATGCTGGTCACCTCTTGAGTTGTTATTTATTTCTCCCGCAGTTTTAGAAAAAAGTTAGAATTCTTCCCTAGAGGGACTCTACTAATGTGGGTGATTCATCACTGTCCTTTATTTTGCATATATATCTTAGGAGTTAAAAGTAGGTGAGCTGAAAGCAGGAGATCACCTGAGCCAATGTGAATTCTCTTTCTCAGAGTCTTTGTCTAACTGGCATAACTCTCTACTTGCCTTGCATGCAAATCTTTTTACTATAGTATATTTTAAAGAAAGGTACTTTCTGCTCACACTAATTTCCCTAAAGGAACTTTTTATTGGGAATCTGAGATGAAACACTATTCTTAAGGAACATACCCAGTGTGGCTAGGTCACATTTCATTCTTGTTTACAAGGGCAGAGTTCTATATAAGACCATATGGCACCATGCTGACATTTTAAAGGCAACACTTGCTTCCTAAGTTACTTTGTAGTACTAAATGAGAGCCCCAGTGACTTGAAAGATTATGTCTTTCTCAATTCCAGTGTAAGTGTGACTATGCTTAGTCTCCAGTGAAAGGTTTTCTTCTTCAAGGAGCATGTTTGTTAGCAACAAAAAATGCTGTCTCAAAACTAGCTTGATCCTAAATATTCACATGGTCAGAAAATGTCTGGATAAAATATTTCCAGCCCATTACCTTGATGTACTATTTTTTTTTTCCTTTTAAGCCAGATCTAATTAGTTACATGTGTAGAAATAAATGTGGGACTCAGTAATTTCAGATTTTTATGCACCTTTCATAATGAGAACAGGGAATAGAATTTTTCAACAGGGTAAAAGGAATAGGGGTGTGTGAGCTTGAAATTACATCAAGTAGCCCTGGAATTTAAAGACAGTTGTGTTTACTGGAACACTGAACAGATCTAAGCAGGCAGCTATAAGAGCAAAGGATTCTGACACCAAGAAGCTTGCAACAACTAGCTACACCCTCTCCCCTTTTAGTATAAAAGATGCCTGAATTCTAAGATGGTTCTTTGGGATACTAGTTCAACATCTTCTTGGTCTGCTGGCTTTTTGAATAAAGTCACTGTTCCTTACCCCAACAACTCTTCTCAATTTATTGGCCCGTCATGCAGCAAATGGTAGAAGTTTGGACTTGGTAACAAATAATCACAATTATTCCCCTCTCATAGCTTCACCCCTGGCAAAGTGACTTTGCAGCTCCTCTCACTAGAAGATGGAATCACTTTCTCTACCTCTTCAACCTGGAATGGCCTTAGCCAAGATGGTGGTATAGTTTTCTTTGACTAACAGAATGTGGCAGAAACGATGATATTCCAGTTCTGTCTATATGCCTCAAGAAGCCATATATGTTTCTGTTCTTTCTCCGAGACTTTTGCATCCACCTTGAGAATCAGCCCAGGCCTGCCTGCTCTAGGATGAGAGACCAAGAAGAACAAAGCTAAGTCACTCCAACTGAGGACTTCTAGACAGGCCAGCACCTCACCAGACTGAAAACTGATCACAGTCACATGAACAAGTTCAGCTCAGATAAGCCAGTTTAGAAGCACCCAGGTAACTGACAGATAGCTGAGCAAACTAAATTCTGTCGGATGCCTGTGAGGTTTGTTTGCTTATTATGCAGTATTGTTGTGGCAAAGGTAAATGATTACAGTGGTAAATATTTATTTATGTTGACACTTTCAGTCATAATAATGAAACCCCTCTACTTATGGAACTTTCATTTAAAAGCATACCTAAATAAATGACAAGCTAAATTTAAGGGGGAGAAAAGTGTCAACTTTTGCATTCCACCAACAGATAGTAAGCTATCTCAGTATAGTAGCTTTTGGGGACGTTCTGACACATGAAATTACAGAAAGCCTTTTACAATCTAACCTGTTTGTGCGTGGAAGAGCTTCTGCCGAAGGTGGTTCTTCTTGTTATCCAGGAGTTTCTTTTATCATAGTTGATATTTAAACTGAAATGAATTTATAAATTAACTAATATTTTTCCTGCCAAGACATCTCCTTTGACCAGGTTTTTGACACTCACTTTGTTTCTCTTTTTAAGACATATTTTATCTGCCTGCATCTGAAATGATGATATAACTGCTCTAAGAAACTATTCTTTGGAAAGAGGTATCTTACACATGTGATAAACCACAAAGCCCCACCTCACCCCGCCTCCTAGTTCAAAGCCAGACAAGCAAGTAAGTCATTTTACATGAGAGTTTAGTTCCTAAAGGAGCGTGTAGGCTCACTGAACAGTCTGGAGGATGAGTGATAAAGCTTGCAAACCAGGTTGACCATGGTTTACCTGGAAAAATTGTTACTGAGTTCAAGCTCATACTGCTTGCCACATGCCAGGCCAATAAACTGAGAGACAAGTTGTTGGGGCAAGAAATAGTGATTTTATTTAAAAAGCCAGCAAAGCAAGAAGATGGTGAATTAGCATCCCAAGGAACCATCTTAGAATTCAGGCATCTTTTATATTAAAAGGGGAGACAGCATGGCTGGTTGTTAAAAACTTATTGGTACAAGAATCCTTTGTTCTTGCAGCTGCCTGCTTAGTTCTGGTCACAGTGTTCCTGTAACTTCTGACAAGATCTCTGTTATTTTCTGTTCTGCAACTTTTTATTCCTACATGAATGGAAAAGTGTTGTATCTTTAAAGGTCAGAGCCTTGAGAATAGGCTATCATGTATATTTTAGGCTATAGGCAACATTCTTTTACAAAGGTGCAAAGCCAGCATGACTAAGTATAAGCTGCTGCTGCTGCTAAGTCACTTCAGTCGTGTCCGACTCTGTGTGACCCCATAGACGGCAGCCCACCAGGCTCCCCCGTCCCTGGGATTCTCCAGGCAAGAACACTGGAGTGGGTTGCCATTTCCTTCTCCAATGCATGAAAGTGAAAAGTGAAAGTGAAGTTGCTCAGTCGTGTCCGACTCTTAGCGACCCCATGGACTGCAGCCCACCAGGCTCCTCCATCCATGGGATTTTCCAGGCAAGAGTACTGGAGTGGGGTGCCAGTGCCTTCTCCGTAAGTATAGGCACTAGAGTACAAGAGTTAGGCCTAAAGAAATAGATCCAGCATTTAAGGTTTGCTTACTGTTACAAAAGTAAAAGCCAAGAGAATATGTAAGAGCAATTCAAACCCAGTAGATACTCAAAAGATATGAATTCATGATGAGGAAGTATTTTTCTTCAGTTCATTGCAGAGAGAAACTATACTTAGAAACTATAACTTGTTGATTTTATCTCTTGTGAGTAAAGTATGTAGAATCCCAGCTCCACCCCCACCACTCCTATGACTTCTGTGACTCTCACCTGTAGTAATATTACCTGATAATAGCATTAACTGTCTCATAGGGTTAGTAGGGAGATTAAATGACTGAATATTTGTAAAACTCTTAGAACAGCACCTGACATGTGGTAAATGTTTAAGTCAAAAGCTAAAAACTAGAAGCTGAGGACTTGTGGTTTCCAGTCCAGCATGTAAGAAACTGGAAGTTTACACTCTGTCCTAACAAGTAAAAGACTGGATACAGTGCAAAATAAATAATTCTTTTTAGATTTTTTAGATTCATGAGAGAACTGAGGTCACAGGGCAAACCACTTCCCACCCCCCACACCCCCCTCCCTGCAACCCCAAATTGGAGAAACAGGTAAATATAGAGAATCACATCCTACCAGAGCAGGATCCAGTGTCCTGAGAAGAAAGACTTGAACTGTAATTGATGAATTGCTGGAGGCTCAGAGTTGGCAAGTCTTAAAGCTAAGAAGTCCTGGGGGAATCAGTCATCAGAGACTCTCACACTTTTGTGAATGTTACCCCCAGAAGCTTGACCAGGTTCTCACAGAAAGAAATCCTCTCAGGATTCCTACAGTGGACAGGAAAGAAACGATTTTGAAATACTCCAGAATACTTTCTCTTTTCTACTTAATGAAGTCTGCCCTTGGGAGAAACTATTAATAATAGTTAACCAGAGACCAATGTGCTAGAGTTTTATCAGAATCTAAGTGACCCAAGGAGAAGGAAATATTCAACTTCAGCCAACTGTAGCCATCGCGACCCACCTGGGAGGGGGCAGAGAAGACTGAGAAGCACAGGTGAGCTCCACAGTCCGGAAGTGGAGTGCCAAAAGACCGAAGCCTATTCGTCAGCCTACAGAATGCCTCCCGTCCCTCCTAACTCACCACTACATTACCAAAGACCTTTCTAAAGCAGTTGCTTTTACCTGGCACATTATGTTCAGTTATCAGGAAAAACTTGTAAAACAAATCAAAAGACAAAAACAGTATGAAAAGCAGAGCGAGCATCAGAACTAGACTCAGATATGGCAGAGATTTTGAAATTGTCAGACTATTAACTTTTTTAATGATGTCAGACTTATGATCACATCAATGATATTAACTGAGAGCCATTAGCACTATAAAGTGTGGTCTCTGTTCCTGTGCACATTGTGGTTCAATTGGGAAGATGGAACCCGCTGGCACAGATGACATACCAGATAACTCAGCATAAGTACTGGGAAAAGTTAAGTCCTTTCTAGAGTAACCATAGACATATGGGGTTGTATCAGAGAAGCAGTGCCTAGAAAAGCTAAGTTCTGATGTGGGTCAATGGGAGGTTTAAGAAAGTGAATGTCAAAGATTGAAAAAAAAAGTTGCCAATCTTTTTCATTAGAGAAGTAACTCAAATCCCTAGAATTACCCATGGTAAGTGAAAGAAACAATTTATACTCTGTCTCTTAGCCTCTGGAAGGAGTTTAAGCAGCTTTCAAAGGTAAATAATTTAGACCCAGAGGAAAGCTTACAGACTAAGAGAATCTGGTCTGATATTTGAGGTGTTTCTGGGAACATCATTTTCTGAGACAGTAGAATACTAAAAAGTCAGCTGTGAGAAAGTGAAAATTAACTTACAGGCAACAGTGGAGTTGTCAACTACTTTGCTTCTTTTAATTTAATTTTTTTTTTTTTTTTTTTTGTCTTGCTGAAAAAGACGAATTTGGTACATGGTAATTAGCTGTTCTGCTTTGCTTCCTCTCTGTAACCTGATGGGCCCTACCTTATGAAACAATTGGTGTTCTTGCACCATAGACATTTCTTGACAAATGTGAAAGTGTGTGTTCACCCAGATGGATGAAAACACCACTTGTAATGACAGGAAGCCATATTAGAGGGCAAGATTGCTGTGGATATGCATTCCTCCAGCTAAGGTGTTTGGGAGGTTTATTCTTCCTTTTTCAAATCTTTTGGGAAGGTGGATACAGCAGTTCAAGAAAAGAGATGCCACAATTCTGACAAGTTAATTAAGCTTTCACTTCTGAGTATTATATGTATAGCAAAGAAGAAAAACCTTAATTTCTTTGTACTGTCTGACAAAAAAGAAACACAAGGTAAATGCAGGCAGTTTCTTTCAAAGTTGTCCTTATTACTGATTCCTAGTCTGCAGAACAGAGATTTTAGAAGTCTAAATCAGAACAAATGAAAAGTCTCAGCACCTTTTATCTTTCTGTAATTTACATATGTATCTACATATATCAGTAGATATAAGGATGTTTTTCACCAAAATGCGAAAGCTGAAGAACCCACTCTTAGATTCCTCCCTATGTGTGCTTCCTCAACTTTCACTTAATTTCACTTCCAATGTGGAAAATGAAACATCCAGTGTGGGAGTCAGAATTTTGACCCCTTCTTGTCTTCACTCTCTGTTGTTGTAGCTGTGGTTGTATTACATGGCCAATGGATGCTTGCAAACATAATTAAGTTTACTAAATCAGTTCAGTTCAGTTCAGTCACTCGGTAGTGTCTGACTCTTTGTGATCCCATGAACCTCAGCATGCCAGGCCAGCCTGTCCATCACCAACTCTCAGAGTTTACCCAAACTCATGTCCATCAAGTCGGTGATGCCATCCAACCATCTCATCCTGTCATCCCCTTCTCCTCCTGCCCTCAATCTTTCCCAGCATCAGGGTCTTTTCAAGTGAGTCAGCTCTTTGCATCAGGCGGCCAAAGTATTGGAGTTTCAGCTTCAACATCAGTCCTTTCAATGAACACCCAGGACTGATCTCCTTTAGGATGGACTGGTTGGATCTCCTTGCAGTCCAAGGGACTCTCAAGAGTCTTCTCCAACACCACAGTTCAAACACATCAATTCTTTGGTGCTTAGCTTTCTTTATAGTCCAACTCTCACATCCATACATGACCACTGGAAAAACCATAGCCTTCACTAGATGGACCTTTGTTGACAAAGTAATGTCTCTGCTTTTTAATATGCTGTTTGGGTTGCTCATAACTTTCCTTCCAAGGAGTAAGTGTCTTTTAATTTCATGGCTGCAATCACCATCTGCAGTGATTTTGGAGCCCCCCAAAATAAAGTCAGCCACTGTTTCCAGTGTTTCCCCATCTGTTTCCCATGAAGTGATGGGACTGGATGCCATGATCTTAGTTTTCTGAATGCTGAGCTTTAAGCCAACGTTTTCACTCTCCTCTTTCACTTTTATCAAAAGGCTCTTTAGTTCTTCTTCACTTTCTGCCATAAGGGTGGTGTCGTCTGCATATCTGAGGTTATTGCTATTTCTCCTGGCAATCTTGATTCCAGCTTGTGCTTCTTCCAGCCCAGTGTTTCTCATAATGTACTCTGCATATAAGTTAAATAAGCAGGGTGACAATATATAGCCTTGATGTACTCCTTTTCCTATTTGGAACCAGCCTGTTGTTCCATGTCCAGTTCTAACTGTTGCTTCCTGACCTGCATACAGGTTTCTCAAGAGGCAGGTCAGGTGGTCTGGTATTCCCATCTCTTTCAGAATTTTCCACAGTTTATTGTGATCCACACAGTCAAAGGCTTTGGCATAGTCAATAAAGCGGTTTACTAAATAGTTGACTTTAAAATGGGAGATTTTACTGTGTTATCCAAGTGGACGTAACATAATCACACAAGCTTTTATTCATTTTGATATTTGGCAAATCTAATACAGTTATGTAAAGTTTAAAAATAAAATAAAATTAAAAAAAAAAAAAAAAAAAAAAAAAGAGCAGAAGAGGAAAGCACAGAGATTCAAGGCATTAGAGGCATTCAGTGAACCCCATTAGCTTCAAGATGAAGGAAGTCACATGTCAAGAAAATGGCAATGTCATTCCTATAATCACAAGGAACTGGATTCTGTCAACAACCAATGAGCTTGGAAGCCAATCCTGAGTGTCATATGAAAAACAACCGCAGATCGTGCTCTGATTTTGTGCTAATGAGATCTTAAACAGAGAGTCTAGTTGTGCCATGCCATAAATCTGGCCTGTAGGGTCTATGTGCTAATAAATGGCCAGTGTGTCAAGCTGCTGAGATTGTGCTGATTTGTTAAGACAGAAGTAAAGCACTAATACTTTTGATTTTAATAAGTTTATTATGTTGCATTTATACTGACCATGTTATAACTTACTTTCATTTTCAGATACTATATACTGCATTATCGATGAACACATCCTAAGTATATATGTTGTATATATCATGCATGTGTGCTCAGTCATGTCTGATTCTTTGAGACTTGATGGACTATAGCCCACCAGGGTCCTCTGTCCATAGAATTTTCCAGGCAAGAATAGTGGAATGGGGTACCATTTTCTACTTCAAAATATATATGCTTATATAGGCCATATAAGTATTCAAATAAGTTTTTTTTTCCTTAAAAAATGTTTCTGTAAGTAGGCCTTCAAGCGAGTTCTGAGATTTCTGAGTTAAGTCAATTCATATGAATCAAGGGGCTAACTGAATTTAGGTCCTCATTAAATGGGATTCTGGCTCAATACCTAGAGTCAAGGATTTAGGATCTACAAAGGGAGTGTTACATTGGGCAGCCCGCCTGGATTGCTATCTGATACTGTGTCTCATCCTTCCTGGCATAGAATCTATGTTTTTCTTAGCAATGTTCCATCCCCAACACACACATACACACATACACACACAATCACATATGCACACACCTTGCCCTCACTGTTAGTCATTTGGGTAGGAATGAACTCATTCCAACTTCCAGAGGTGGACCTTAATTGCATTAGGATAATCTGAGCAAGCCATTCTTACGATCTTGGTAAATGATTTAGGAATAGGTACATAACACAGACATTAGTCAGTCAGAGGGCAATTACGTTACATTGCCCTCCTTCAGTGATTTGTGTTCTAAGCGGTTTGTGTTCTAAGTTGGTACTATCAAAGTGAACCAAGAGGATTTTGCTAAGAAACGATAACACGTAGATTTTCCCCTTCCTCGACAGACCCAAAGAAGGAAGCACATAACCAAGCCCTTGCTGGCAGCCATCTTGGGACAACGTAGTGAGAATATATCAGAAATTAGAGCCAACATCAAGGATGTGGAGTGAAGGCGACAGAACTACAGAAATAGCCTCCTGAGCCCTGTCTGGCTTCTGAATGAGGTCTGTTCTGGCCCTAGGTTCCAGTTAGATCAACCAGTAAATTCCCGTTTTTTGTTTGTTTGTTTGTTTGTTTGTTTTTTAATGGAGGTTGTCTTGATAGGGTTTTCTGTTTCTTGCATTGAAAGACAGGAGTGAAAAATGCAAAGCTCCCACTTCACAATGATGCCCAGGGCTAGCTCAGCCTACACGTAGCCTTTCCCACCTTGCTCCTCCCAGGTGTGAGTCCAGGCTGCAATCTCCCTGAGTGCAGCTTTCTCGGAGCAGACGATGCTGTGGGACAGTGAGCACTTCACATTATTTCTTTTGCTCCTTCTTTTCAGTATCTGAATTCTCCCTTTGATCATGCTTTTTGTTTCTAAGTAATATACCTTTTTTCTTTATGGTTCTCTTGTGATTATTCAGAGAAAGTCAATGAGAGATAAAGGTGAATCATTACAGGGAATAACCTATTGGGAAGATGTCTCATTTGGGCACTGTACTTCTATTTGTAGTCTTTTATGTTCCAGGCCATTCCCTTAATCCTCTGTCCTTGTCTTTGTCCTGCATATGTCTTTCCATCTGATATATTAATATTTCTTCCTCATACACTCTGAGTAAATTTTGCAAAAAAAAATAATAATAATGAAAAATTTCAAGTATACTAGTGCTAGCTGAAAATCAAAACAAATCTTAATCTTGGTCTCCTGTTGCACATCCACCTGACAATCTGCCCTGGAGCAATAGGGTGAGGTGAATTGAGAAATCTGTGTCACTCACACACATATTTGAACAGAACTGCCAAAGCTTGTGTAGGCAAGTTTTCTCAGTAGGTAAAATCTATTTATTCATTTGTTCATTTATTGTCAATATTACTTCATGAGAGTATGTGTATTTACATATATAAACTGTACACACTCCACCCTGAAAATCCTTAACCATGAAATAAATCCATTTTTTTAGATTAAAAAAAAGCATAAGAAATAATTTTATAAGAGGAAATTGTAAAATAAAAATAAGATTTGTAGTAAACCCATATATTTTATAATTGTTTAATTCAAGACCCTTCTGCAAGCTTTAATGGCCTCCTAAAATTCCTTTAATATGGATAGAAAATTTTACTTTGCAATAATTTGTAAAAGGGTTAATGTATAAGTGCAGATTTCTCTGCATTAGGGTTTAATGGCAGTTACACCTTCCTTTCCAATGGATAATGGTGGAGACCCACAGAAAGAGATATAAAGTATGAAAATAGGAGTATTTAAGAAGTTGGAGATGAAATTCAGTTTTTATAATAAAATATTTTTCATACTTTAGCCTGTGACAGATAGCTGATTTGTGATTTTTTTTCACAAATGAAATCATTTGTCAGGGTCCATAGATGATAGCCAAATTGGTTTCCCTTATTTTGTGGTAATTTCTTATGCTCTCCTATGTAAAGCCTAATGGGAGATTAGAACTGGTGGGAGGAAAGTAGACTTTTCCTTAGAACCTGTTTACAACTGAGGGGTTGAAAACATTCTTTCTGTCATTAATTTTCAATACTATCATTTTAACATCTTCTATTTCTCCCTCAAGCTAATATGCTCAAATATCCTCTTAGATATTGATATTGGCCAATTAAGTCTGGAAACATTTCTCTTAACCAGGATTCTTTGGAACAGCTTTCCTCAGAATACTTACTGTGTTAATGTAGATTGTGAATTTCAAAGAGGGGTATAATGTATCAAGAGATTTCTGAACTCATGGAATCTTTTTCTGTCTTCCAGAACACCCATTTGTAACTCATATGACAGGTATTTCTCAGGACAGAGAGATTTTCTTTAATATATAGTGGGGAAAAAAAAAATAACTGATGTTGTCATTAACTCCAGGGTCAGGTTTTTCAGTCTCTGTGTGGACCATTTAACTTCGCTCTTCTCTGAGAACCAGAGTTTTTGTCGAGCTCCTTTTCACCTTTCCACAGGCTCCAAACTGAGATCAGAAGTAATGGCAACATCAGTCCAAACGTACAGCCGGTATTGGACAAGACAAACTGTAGCATAAATCAAACTCAAACTGGGTTGAAAATAGTGCCTTTCACATCCAAAAAAACTTTCACCATTCAAAATAAAGGTTAGCTTTTCTCCCCAATTTCTCTTTCCACACTTATTTTATCTACTCAGAATTGAAAAAGAGTAGAATCTGCAAAATAATTTAGAATAGAAGTTATACAGGTATATCTGCTTTTGATCCAACCAAATCCCTTCTTTTCAGATTTGAATAAATAATAATAAAATTATTAAAAGTAAATATAGGGTATTTGATTCTAAAACCAAATAGTCATTTAGTTTCAAACTTTCCATTTCTTATTATATTGGTATTCCTGGCTTTTGCTTCTTACTCATTTCTTTAAAAGTCATTATTTTTATTTTTTTGAAATATTATATTTTTATTGGATTGATATTAAGACTATTGTCATATCAACAAGTTCACAGCTTTTATTACTTGGAAGTGAACATGTGTTATTCAGATTTGCACAAGTGTGTGTGCTCTAGAGTATGCAATTACAATGATCAAGCATTTATAAAATAAAAAAATAAATAAAAGACCAAAGAATTTTAGAAAGATTAATGCAGAATACCCATGCCATGCAAGTTTAGGATTTAAAGGTGTGTGTGTTTGTGTGTGTTATGGATCTGAAGGAATGAAAATAACAACAAAGAAGTGCTGATTCCTTCCTAAAGGGCAGAAAACCCACCATACTGTGTGCCTATGGGACTAAAAATAGAATCAATAAAAGGAAGCTTTAGTGAGATGAATTTTAACTAAGTATAAGTAAGAATAAGGACTGAACTTAGATCTTCTGATGCCCTTGTCTAGTGCTTAGCAAGAATGTCCTAAGAGTCTCCTAATCTAGTTTTATTTCTTTAAGGTTTATGTTTTAATTATTTCAAATTGATCAGCTATGCTAACTGTGCTAAGTGAAGCCTGCCATGAGCGCCATCATAAGAGTCCTAATATCCACAGGTTCACACTGTGGCTTCATGGAGTTTGCTCCCTCTGCTTTTCCAATTTTATGTGAGCCACTTCAATTGAGCTCACAATCCTCCTATTTCTAATTGTTCTGTTTCCAAGACATTCTCTGAAACAATGATGCATTGTTCACTGTACTGTTTTTCAAGGTGTGCAGATTTTACCTTGAGTCCTCAATTCACCTTAGAGCCGTTCCATTTCTATTGAAATGGGACTACATATTGTATAAAAAATTACATTCTTTGTCACCAGAAAGCTACCTCAAGGGGAATGGAAAGGACATAGAATTAAATGTAGCCCCTCTGCCATTAGTTCGTCATAATCTATTTTGCTGTCTCTGCTCATACCTCCATGGAGAGATGGTCAAAGCAGCCCAGTGTTCAGCATTATCACCATGACCCTATGATAAGTTTAAGCTGTGATTTTCCAAGATGGGCTTGACTTTGAAACATAAATGTTTAGACAGCTGTATAGAAGAGAATAATGGAAATGAGCCACTTGAAGAAGAGATTGGGCTAATTATGGGGCATGAGACAGTAAGGGCAGTATACAAATATTGTGTAGTTGCACTCCTGGCTCAACAGATTTTGGTTCGAGTATGCTGAGTCTTCTAATCTGGTAGAAAAATGTTCTTCCTGTTTATATAAAATATTGGGCTTGCCTGTTGGCCAGTGCATGGAGTCTCGTGGGACTTCCCTAAGTCTTTCAACACATGTGAAGGGAAGAATTAAGGATATCCAAGCTAAGTCATCAGGCATCTTAATGGTTCAAGTTCAAACTCTTTCTCTACATATGGACCATAATCAAGTGCAGTGCTCAGTTAAATTACCAATAAAATAAACGTGGGACGCTTTACTCTGGACTCTAAAATAAAGCAATGCTCATATCCTCCAGAACTCCAAGAAACTCTGGAAGTCACAAATGAGGAAGTATAATAGAATAATTGGCACTTGGAATAATAAAAGAACTTAGATGTGACTAAGTCCAAGTTTATCCAAAGTATTGAAAACCATTTTATATCCTAAATTATCAAAAGGAAAAAAAAATAATGTTAGTGGGAAAACTCAAAGGGTGATTGGACAGAAATGACCATAAATGGTCTAACAGCATATTCTGGTAATTATAGACAATGACAAAATTTTTAGAAATGTTTGTTAATATCTCATGGGCTTCAGATTTGACCCTTGCTCCATGTTGTGTAAAAGTGACCTTTTTTTTTTTTTTTTTCTATCCCATATCTTTTGCAATACTTGGTATAATTTTTCACAAGTTTGATAAGGAATAGGGCTATAACCAAGGAACAACAAACTTGGATTGCAAAGGAAATGGTCTCATATCTTATTAAAGTATTTATGGAAAAATGGTTTATGAGTTACAAAATAACTCCTCCCTTGAAATATTTTAAATTAAGTGTGGTGGGACTGAATCTGCTGGTGTTTACTCATAGCTGATGACACAGGATTCACCAATGCGCCTGTTTGTTTGGGACCTTAAAAATCTTCTGCGCCATCTAATGGAAACAATGCAAACTGCAGCTTCTTTTGAAGGACAACACTTTGAACTTCTTCAGCACAGATCAATGCAGAATAGATGAAAGCTATAGAAACTTAATAGATCAAATACCAGCCTCTAAATGTAATGATTTCGGGAAATTGGCCCTCAGCTTTATCGTATACACAATTCAAATATGCCCAGGGTATTACTATTTCAACATGCAAATGAATAAAAATACAATGTATCCATTCATAGCAGCAAACAATGGTGTTTACTCATGTATGATTTGCCAAACCAAGATAAAGAATATTCCAGACTTTATTTCTTTAATTAAGTGTTCATCTGCAAGTTAGTGCTATATTTATCTTTCACATTTATGCTACAGGTACAATGTCATTTATTTTCAAGGTGTTTACCACTTTCAAAAACCATGAATTTCATGAATTTCATATCAGAGCTTATGCTTAGAATTGTAAACTCAAATGCAGACAGAGAGAAGGAGGTAATTTAAAGGAAAGGTGGAAAAGGCATGGTTCAGGTCAGTGGGGACTGAACACTTGTGGCAAGGTGGAAATCACACTCTGTGTCTAATGGAGTAAGTGCTACTTGGAACAGCTGATTGTTGTCCACTAAGAATGTCCAACAGGAGTCAGAAGTCTGTACTCTTATGTAGATTCCTTATTTCTTGAACACTTGTTCAGCATCCCTGAATACACCTGTGGTCCATATACGACCTAGACCTAAGCCCTACCATTTGCAATTGCTGGTTTATCATAATCCAAGGCAACACAATGAGAACATAATCATAAAGTCCCACAGTTACTGGAATCATTTGGGATACAAATCCTTTGAGAGAGGAGTGCTCTCATTTTAATTAATATGCATAGGTTTAACTCTATATGGTAATTGGGAATATCAAATCACAAATATTATATAATCTTTCTCTTATTCCTAGCCAAGTAACTCTAAGTCTAAAATGCACTGAATCTGGAGTCAGACTGTCGCCTGTGCAGCCCTGGGATAAAGGCAGCTGTCCAATTTTGTCAAACCACTGTTGCTATTACTCCCAGCTCTTGGGTGGGGAGACAAGCACACACAAATGAATGAAAAGTGGACTTCAGCTTTTGAAAGGTGTATTAATGTGATTATCAACACATTTTTAGATTTCTTGGGCAAAAAAAGAAAAGGAATTGACTAGGAGTCAATTCTTTTTTAAAAAATGTATTTATTTTAATTGGAGGATAATTACAATATTGTGATAGTTTTTGCCATATATCAATATGAATCAGCCATAGGTATACATGTGTCCCCTCCATCCTGAAACCCCCTCCTACCTCCCTTCCCACATGAAGAAACTATAAAGAATGATGAATAATATAAGGATATTGGATATGAATGAACCAACCAGACAGTGATGTACTTTTCCCCCTAAAAATGTTTCAGATGTGAGGGTTTTTTCCAACTCTTTCCCTCCACTTTTCAGACTCTGCAGCTCAACCTCACTATTCTGAAATATTTCTGTAGACATAACTATGTGGGTCTCTCAGACTCCCAGAACCTGCAGGGACCTCTTTAACCAACCTTAGGACAGGCAAACATCTGATCCTTACACTTTCTAACAGTATCTTTGACAGCAGATTAGCATCTTATCAGATCAAAATATCTCATAGCCTCTTCATCAGTTAATTTTTTCTATCACAAAACTGGGTCCTTAGTTCAAGAAATACTCATAGTGCAATGCGTATTAAGTACTTAGCACAGTACTGGGCAGTAGATCTAATGCATTAGTGTTAGTCGCTCAGTTATGTCCAACTCTTTGCTACCCCATGGACTGTAGCTGCCAGGCTTCTCCCTCTATGGAATTCTTGAGGCGAGAATACTGGAGTGGGTAGCCATTCCTTTCTCCAGGGGATCTTTCCAACCCAAGGATCAACCCAGGTCTTCTGCATTGCAGGCAGATTCTTTACCAACTGAGCCACCAGGGACATCTTGTAATAAATGTAGGAAAATATGTTTATTCAAGGATTCAAGTTGTCAGAAGGGCTATTCCTTTGTACATTATAAGAAGCAGGTAGAGATTCTAGAGTGATAACAAAGCTAGCAAGGGTTGAATATACTTTCTGGATGCTCCCTTTTGCATGGTGTATGCAGTTTTTAGTTGGAGTGGCAATGAAAGAGTGTGCTTCATCAGACAGTGAAGGAAGAAAGAATGATGATGGTGAGACTATTTCAGCTGAAGGGACTAATCTGACCATTACTATTTTCATTATTAAAATATTTCACATTCATTTCTTATCCTTTAAATTTCAATTTTCTTAAAGGCAAGAACTATGTCTTATTTCCTTGGCAATCTTCTATTATCCCTCAACATCAAGTTTAACATAAGTTTTCAAAAAATGAGAGGCAAATGAATAAATAAGATACCATTTATTTCTGTTTCATTATATTGTCTTTGGGACCTTTGATGGTCAATAAATAAATTGCATATCACATTTTATTTGTTATATACTGATATTAATCCACCTATATAGAAGTTAGGATTCACTGATGGCAATGCCTTACAATCTTAGAAGGTGTAGAAATTGATGAGTTAATACTAAAATAATTCTTATGTTTGTGTTGATCTTTGTATGAGACTTAGTATTGCTTACTTGGTAGTGTATTGAGTTAGTAGTCAAGTAGTCTAGATAAAGTTAAGTCATTAATCTTTCCCTTTGACACTTAAATGAGACACTTGGACACATTTTGAAGAATATATTATATTTAGAAATGAGTGTATTTAAGGTACAAGCTACTTAGGATTTTCTTAAATGGTCCCTATACTGCACATTATACATTCCAACTCTTTAATCTTGCCTGCCTTGTCACTCTTGCTATCTCATAAATACTGCCCAGGATATCAGATACTCTGAAATTATGACCCTGTAATGCTGCTTAACTAGAACTATTTCCTCTATGAAATATTTTTGCATTAATCTCAACTTCATCTTGTTTTAGTCTCTTAGAACTAGTATACCTGAACTCAGGTTCTACCTTAAGCTCTTTGCAGTGCAGATATTAAGCTCCCCCAATATATGAATAGAAAATATTGGTTTTCTCCACACAAGCCTATCCCACTCTGTTCTATATGCCCCCAGTTTTTAAAGACGAAATCTAGCCTTTCCCCAAGCTCCATCAGCCAGGTGAGAACCCAGATCCTATGCCTTGTCTAAGAAACAGTCACACAAAAACAACTTTTAAGCTCTAAAACCCTGTTAATAGAATGAAAAAATATATATTTTAATGAGACTTGAAAAAATATCATATTTTGTGCAGTGTACCCTAAAGAGGTTCAGTATTGGGAGTTCAATATTGGGAGTTCAGTTGAGATTTGTAAATCCATTCATTCTCAGTTTAATTCAGTTCAGTAGCTCAGTCGTGTCTGACTCTTTGTGACCCCATGGAGTGCAGCACTTCAGGCTTCCCTGTCCATTCATTCTAACATATCTTAAATGCCAAAATATTATGGGAAGATTGTTCCCTAGAGTGGGTGATCTGATTTGAAGGCCTAAGTGCTGGAGGTTACTGGGAAGAGAACTGGAATAGGCCATTTCTCTCAGTTGAATCATAGACACTAGGGATTGGCTGAAACACTTGAGTGGAGTGAAGCAATTCCTATGGAATGAGCTTTGGCCAGGAAAACACACTGGTGTTGTTGAGGGAATGCAATATCTATGGCTTCAGCTTTGTTGGAACAGTATCTTAATTAGCCTGATTCTCTTTCTTTGGCTTTCACTGTTTTTTAGATCTGCAAGGAAATGGTTTATAATAAATGGGCAGCTGGGTGCCATTTTTTTCCCTCAGATTCTGGTGGCCCCTTGTTTTGCACAGAGGAAAGTATGAGTTTACTTTTATTCACATAACACTGTGTATTTTCTC
This sequence comes from Bubalus kerabau, assembly GCF_029407905.1. NCBI lineage: Eukaryota > Metazoa > Chordata > Mammalia > Artiodactyla > Bovidae > Bubalus > Bubalus kerabau. The sequence goes on from NC_073626.1 coordinate 102,901,097, forward strand.
AGTTTTAGAAATAATACATTCCCATTATACAAATTGGGAAATTTCAAAAGTATAAAGAAGAAATTACAGTTCCCAAACTAGATTAAAAAATCATTAAAATTTTTGGTACATTTCTTTTCAGTATGCTATGTATCTTTTAATGTATTTATAATTGTGCCATTCTACCTTCTATCACTTAAAATTACAATATAAATGTGTTCCTTTTCATTTTTAAGTGTTTTAGCATATTTTGGATATATTCATGTCTTTATGATTTTGCTTATGTAGGTAGACTATAATTTACTTAATTATTCCCCTTTGTTATCCATTGTGGTTGTGTTTGTTATTTTGCCTTATTTTCTCTCCTTTATGCAAGCCAAGTGCAACTTCCAAAGCCAAAGGTAGAGTCTCCCATCCTGTGAGGCCATTAACTTGGAGTAAAAAAGGTGCAGGAAGGACTGAGACAACAAACTTTTGTCTATCTGTGATGTAGTTCAAAGTTGAGCAGTGAACTGCTTAGCTATTAAATCAAACATATGTTGTCAAGTCTAATTTCCGACAAATCACATGGAAAATTATCTTTCTTTACATGTTTTGCCAAGAGGAAATTTGGGAATTGAAGAGGTCTGTTATCTAAAGGTAACCCGATTTTTTTCCTTTGCAGTCTGTATATTAAATGCTGTGTAATGTCTTCCTATGGAGTTTCATTAGACAGGAACTCTGGTGCTTTTCATTTATGCATATTCATGTTTTTTTAAATTTACAATGCTCTTAACAAATGATTCCTTTATGTTTATCATATAAATCCAATCCAATATTTATTGATTAAAGAAACAATAGGCATTTATATATTTTGTGTTCAATATATTGTTCATACTGAATTCTCCATATATAGCAGTAAGCAAACAATATAAACCCATCAATATTAAATACCAAATCTTAATCACAAATGAGTTGTAATTGGATTCAATTGCAAATGGATTTTTTCCCTCACAGCACAATTAAAATTTACTCACAGATTTTTTTCATTAGAAAATAAAATCAGCTGCTTAGTTCTAAAAATGTACTGTGACAAGAGCAAGGACATTTTCTCTCTGCTGGCTTTGCTTCTTGGAGGGTGTAATAGTTTAGCTGTTTGTACTTGGGTGTCAGTAATCTATTCTGCAGGGGTAAATACCCTGTAAGATAAAATAGAGTGCAAGACATTGTAAAAGAACAGTATTACAAAATACTTTAGTTGCCCAGATGCCCAACGCATCTTCATTTCAAATATATCCAGGGATTGTATATGTTAAAATTAAATCAAGAGCAAATTTCTGTGGTAGTTCATGCCAGCTTCAGCCCACCCTTCCCATGTGGATTTTGTCTTTGCTAGCAACAGAAAAGTATTAAACCAATTTACTTCCTTCATTTCAACTCTCTCTCTCACATACACACACACAAAATTAAAAACCTAACAAATAAGACTTCAGATTCAAACTAAGATCTACCTCTCAAACATTCTGGTAGAAGCCAGAATGGAAAGACACCTAAGAGACAAATAGATGAGAGTCTGGCAAAGGTGAGACTGAAATTTTGCTTTGTTAAGAAAAAAATCTCATTTCACTCACCTAAAGGTTTATCTGCTGCTCCTGCTGCTGCTAAGTCGCTTCAGTCGTGTCCGACCCTGTGCGACCCCATAGATGGCAGCCCACCAGACTCGCCCATCCCTGGGATTCTCAAGGCAAGAACATTGGAGTGGGTTGCCATTTCCTTCTCCAGTGCATGAAAGTGAGAAGTGAAAGTGAAATCGCTCAGTTTGTCTAGACACTTACAAATATTTGCCTGGAAAATCAATGAATTAAACATTTTTCTGGGAGACATTCTGACAAATTTTTGGTGACCAAGAAATTTGGCTACATTAAGGTACTCAAAATGTGACTGATTTTCATTCAGAACACATAGTTTCGTGTATGTCTTTAAGCTAGTGTTTATAAATTCAACGTTTTGCAGTTAAGTCTTTTCATTTTTGTCCTTTGATTTTTGTCTTCTTATGTCCTCCTCAGTAGAATCCGGTTACTGAGAAGAGATTAACTCTTGAGCTCTGTAAAGTGTTATATAAACTTCCGTAGATTATGAGTATGAGGGACACAAAAGGAAAAGTGTGTGTATGCGCATACGTGCACACAGTCACATGGATTCTCTGATCCTTTTTTCAGCAAGTATGAAAATGACAAAGGAAGGGCTATGTGACTGTTTTGACAGCATTTTCTTCCCTTTTAACTGGAAGTCAGCATTCATTCCACCAAAAATTTTCTAAATGAAAAAGACAAAATTCTCATAATGCATATGAAATGAGATAAAGATCAGCTCTGAGAAGTAAGTATTAGAGAGGCAAGTTGTTAGGGCTCTAGGCCAATCTTTTGATCTGCTTTAAAAATATTATTCTCAAATAAAGATGCACTTTTCTTAGTTTTTAAAACAGTATTATAGTATTTAAGGAGAATACTCAGTTCTTTATGGTATGTTTGAGGCAGACTTCTTGAAGACTTGAGAAGAAACAAGTGGATATCTTATTGAACTCTGAAAAGAAGAAAGAGTCTAAGCTTTAAAAAAGAAAAAAATAAGTTTTCGTCTTTTCTCAAAGATGGTATTCTCAGTTTTAAATGAGCATAGATTTTAAACTCCTCTTTTCCCATTCCCTTTTTTCCTCCTAGTCTTTCTTAGGTCCATGTCCAACTGAAACTATCAATGAAGGAAAGGCTCGAGATTGTCTGAAAAAACGAGCAGGCGTATAGTTTGTTCTCAAGACTCAGCTTATTGTTGTTGTTCAGTCACTCAGTCATGTCTAAATCTTTGTGACACTATGGACTACAGCACGTCAGGCTTCCCTGTCCTTCACTGTCCAACAAGTTTATGCAAATTCACATCCACTGAGTCAGTGATGCCATTCAACCATCTCATCTTCTGTCGCCCGCTTCTCCTTCATTCCCTCAATCTTTCTCAGCCTCAGGGGCTTTGCCAATGAGTCAGCTCTATGCATCAGGTAACCAAACTCAGCTACAAAATGGGACACATCTAATATCTTTTTAAAATTAATTTTTATTGGAGTATAGTTGCTTTACAATGTTCTGTTAGTTTCTATTGTACAGCAAAGTGACTCAGCCATACACAAATATATATCCTCTCCTTTTTGGATTTCCTTCCCATTCAGGTTACCACAGAGCTTGAAGTGGAGTTCCCTGTGCTATACAGTATGCTGTCATTCATAGATAGTGTCAGTAGTATATATACATATGTCAATTCCAGTCTCCCAAACCTCTCATCTCCCATTCTGCCTTGGTATCCATACATTTGTTCTTTACATCTGTGTCTCTATTTCTGCTTTGTGAATAAGATCATCTATTTCAATTTTCTTGATTCCACATGTACATATTAATACATAATATTTGTTTTTCTCTTTCTGACTTACTTCACTCTGTATGACACTCTCTAGGTCCATCCAAGGCTCTGCTAATGACCCAATCTTTTCCCTTTTAATGGCTAAGTAATATTCCACTGTATATATATACCACATCTTCTTTATCCATTCCTCTGTTGATGGGCATTTAGGTTGCTTCCATGTCCTGGCTATTGTAAATAGTGCTGCTAAAAACACTGAGGTGCATCCATCTTTTGGAATTGTGGTTTTCTCTGGGTATATGCCCAGGATGGGGTTGCTAGTAATTCTATTTTTAGTTTTTTAAGGAACCTCCATACTGTTTTTCATAGTGGCTGTATCAATTTACATTGTGGCAATTTACATTGCCACCAACAGTGCATGAGTGTTTCCTTTTCTCCACACTCTCTCAAGCACTTATTGTTTGTAGACTTTTTGATGATGGCTATTCTGACTGGTGTGAGGTAATACATCATTGCAGTTTTGATTTGCAAAATATATCTAATAAATGAGGTTGAGTATCTTTCCATGTAAGTGGTGCTGGGAAAATGGGACACATCTAATAACTTTCTTTGTCTTTTGGTTCATGCAAAAGAATAAATTGAATAATGAAATCATTGCAGGGAAGAAAAACAAATCCATAAAAAAATCCAAGGACAATCAATAAAAAGTTTGACCTAATCCCAACTTAAACTCTGTTGACCTTCCTCTTCGCCATTGTATCTTATGAACAGAGGATGACATTAGTTAATGTGTTAGGGTGGCTCCTTGGTGAATAAATCTATTAAAACTCATCCTCTAAACTCATCTAACACATGATATTTGTTGATGCACCAGCAATAAATCCCCAGGGATAAAGGATGAAAACCTCAAGGAGATCTGGAAAAGTCTAGAAACAGAAATAGACCATCTGCCTTATGAAGAAACTGACAAAGACTTATAACAGATGGAGGTACCCCTTCACCATGATGTGGATGAATAAGGACAGAAAATAGGACCCAAAGCTGATTCTGGGAGACAAATAAGGCATAGGAAAAGGGTGGTTCTGTAGGATAAAGCATAAATTAATCAGTCTAAACTTAAAGCCTTTCATAGTACGACTCCACTCCAGTATTCCACACCTATCCTTTACCACTCCCCTCAAACACACTTTCCAACCAAAAACACCAACTTAGCATCATCTAGACATGACATTTACATACAAGACCCCCCTACCTCCTTTTAAGCCATGCATATTTTGCCCTCTTTTAAAGGCTCTTTTCTCTGCAAGTCTTCCCTAACACAACTCATAATTACCTTTTTCCTTCATGAATGTTCAGCATCTGTTGTTCACACCTCCCATTTTACATTGGTAGTCTTCCCTGGTGGCTCAGATGGTAAAGGATCTGCCAGCAATGCAGGAGACTCGGGTTGATCCCTGGGTTGGGAAGATTCCCTGGAGAAAGGAATGGCAACCCACTCCAGTATTCTTGCCTGGAAATCCCAAGGACAGAGGAGACTGGTGGGCTATAGTCCATGGGGTCCTAAAGAGTTGGACACAATTGAGCAACTAACAAAACACTTTACATTGATATTGTATTATGCTTGGGGTAAAAATTCAAAATTTTCACCACTGAAATCTAAGGTTTTATCTAACTAAGCCCCATTTCTCCAATCCTGTCTGTGTAAATCTCTGTATGGTCATGCGCCAGCCACATTCAGCTTTGTAGAGGTCTTGAACGCATTTTGTTGTTTTCTACCCCTTATTGGCACAAGGCTTTTTTTACTTGAGTATTTGAGAGACTAAAGACTATTAGAATAAAAGGAAGAAGAAACCAGAGATATGCCAGGGCAAAGCTGATAGCCAATGTGACTTATGAATACAGAAGATATGGGAGGAGCATCTTTGGGATCAAGTAAGCAGAGGGCATGGAACAGAGTTCAGAGTTTCCAGGAGCTAAGGGAGAACAGTTACTAAGGTTCTGACACTTGATAATTGACTTTCTTAATCTTGATGACCAGACATAGCATTTGTTTGGAGACAACAGAGGAGAAAGGAAGAGGGAACCGTGTTGATAGCAATGGACTTGGCATATGTTTTGTTTCCTGATTAAGGTCAGGCTGGTTAGGTTTTCTTCAGCCTTCATCTTCCAGAGTTATTTTATTCTATAGCTAAAATATGTTCCAAATATGAATAGAAAAAACAATCATATTTAAGCAAAGTTAAGAAAAGCCAGAGTTAAAACCTAGGTTTTTAATGTTTTATTCAGAGGCCTAACATCATTCAGTAGATGTTTAACCAGAAACAAGATTAGCATGTCTGAATTTGCTAGACCCTTAATTCCTGTTATTTAAAAATTCTTACATAATCAGTAAACCTTGTTATATAAATGTCTTTTACATTTAACTGCATGTGTGTGTGTTTGTTTGTGTGTGTGTGTGTGTGTGTGTGTACACCTTGGGCATATTAGGTTCTCAAGTAATATTTGTTGATTTTATGTATAACCATATGCCACCAGGTTTCACCAGCCTGTGGATAAGCATAAGATTGGCATTTATACCACATTGCACTGGCATTTCAGTACCTTAACATGTCTCTATTGCTTCTGTGAGACCGCAGCTCACTCTAACCCCGTGTGTTTCGGGGGTCCTGGCAGTGCTTCCCATGTCGCTAGATGACAACAAGGTGCTGGGCACAGCTGCTCTCGAGTCAGCAGTGGGCTGTACTTCTTTGGCACCTGCTGTCTTGTTCTCTAGAGCTCTGTGGCTTGAGCAAACAACCTGGAGAAATTGTGCAAATAACCTGGAGAAAAGAGAAGCCTGAGGTGACTGCTACTCAGGTGCATGATCTCAATTTAACCTCAGTTTTTACCCTTGGTATTCACATATAGCAGCCACCTTCAAAGAAACAGAGACATTGAATAGAGGACAACATTTCTTGGAATATCCAACACTGAATTATTTGTGAGAATACCGCAAAAACATATCCACTACCATTGTAGCTCAATTTCAAGCATTTTCAGAAGGTGAAAGCCTTATTTCAAACTCCATTAATAGAACATATATTCCAGGGAATTGCATGTACACCGCAAGGCAGCAGAAACATGGATCCACTATCTCTTTGCTGTTGATGACCATTACTGTTGCAAACATTATATCATATGTTAATACAATCTTGAAGAAGAAAAAAAATAACTATCATAGGAATTTAAACATAGTCTCTGACTCTGATCAAGTGATCCACAAGAATAAAGACATTTCTAGCACCTCTGTCAATGAAAAGAGAATGAGCTTGGTTATGTGCCACACTCTTGCATCATCTTGATTCCTCAGAATGGACTAAATCAATTGAAAGATAAACTCACTGTAGTCAGGCATATGCTGACATGTTGGCCCCTTCACAAAAGCTCATGGACAGATTTCCTCTAGACCCAAACAAACTATGTAAAGAGTCTGTTTTGATTCTTGTTAGCTTTGCACTCTCTCAGCAAGCTGCTAAGAAAATTCAAATATGGCTACTCTTTTGGAAAGAAATGGCATTCCAGGATCTTTCAGGTTTTTTTTTAAAATATAAGACAAAGTTATTTTTACAGAACAGTGCTACTCTATGAGACATTCCTGGGATGGCATACAGTTCTGGCAGTTCAGTTAATTCAGAATTTGGGCTCAACGTGTGGCTTGAAAGACTTAAACTAATGAAATATGATGTACAAATTGACCTTTGATGTCATGGCAATGCTTGGCTCACTCTCTGTATCTGTTGGTCCCCCAAAATGTGACTTGAGTGCCACACTATCCCCAATAATTAAAAAATTACTAATGCACAGTTAATACATATTTGTTGAATGGAAGAATAAACATATGTTGAGTGTGTATGTTCTGGGAAATTGAAGGAACTAGTATAAAAATTTCAACCCCTTGTTCATTTGGAAGCGTGTTTACACGTTCTTGCCTCAGCAGAGGGGACTATCTGATAAAACCTTTCATGACTACTTTTGAAACACTCTTTATTTTGTTCATTCTTACAACCCTGTGAGGTAGGTGTTAGCATATGCCTCAGTAAAATTGGGTTAATAAGACATATTAAATGACATTTTTAAGAGTACATAATCAGTAAGTGGTAGAACAAAGACACAAAAACTTGTTTTCTTTTCCAAAATTCCCTAATGAGGACACTAAGGTTAAGAAAAGTGGAAGGTTATATACTTCTGGGTCTCAATATAAGAGTTTAGTATATATACTGCTCTGATTTAGGCAGAGCACTGGCTGTAAATACTCTCCCCATAATAAGCCCTTAAACAATAAGGTAGCCATTGGGGAAAAGCTTTGTACTGGGCAAAATGACATGAGAATCTAGGTCTGGATTATGTCTGGACCTACTTCATATTACAAGTTGCGCAATAAACCCAGTGTCTTTATTTAGTGTTACTGTCATTCTATGGGGGTCTTTTACCTACCAGTGTTCTCTCAAAGTGATGAATTTCTAATCCAAAGAGTAAGAAAAAGAAACTGTACAATTATAGTGCTACCTGATTAGAAAGATCTTAGCTTTCAAATTAATAAAGCTTATACATCTTCATGGGCTTCCCAGATGGTGCTAGTGGTAAAGAACCAGCCTGCCAATGCAGGAGACGTTAGAGGTGTGGGTTTGATCCCTGCATCAGGAAGATCCCCTGGAGGAAGGAATAGCAACCCACTCAGTTATTCTTGCCTGGAGAATCCCATGGACAGAGGAGTCTGGTGGGCTATAGTCCATAGAGTAGCAGAGTTGGACCCAGCTGAAGTGACTTAGCATGCATACATACACCTTCGTGATTTTCCCATAACAATTCTAGTGTAGAATAATAAGGCAATGGGTAAGAGACTCCAGTTGTGGAATATACATACATATTTCTGAGGACTATAAATTCTTGCATCATTGAGTAAAAGAGTAGAATAAAAAATACATTGTTAGAAAAGAGTGAGGCTTTCTCAAAACCATAAGACATAGATCATTTCCTTAAGGCTAAGCAACTAGCCAATTATAGATCACATGAATCCTGAGTACTGAACTTTTCTCCAATAGACAGTATTTCCCTCATGATCATCCTGAAATATGTTGTGGTTTGATATTTTGAGTATTTTTTGGAATGAAAGGTTCTGCTTCTCTCAGAGACTTTTTAACCATACAGATGATTCTCATTATCAACTTCTAAATATACTCATTAATGAAGGCAGGAGGTCCAAAGAACAGAATAGATAACCCAAGGCTGTCGATAATTTAGACATAACTTGTCATTGGTATCAGAATCTAAATGAATACTTACAATTTGAGTCACAGAGTTTTTAATATTTTAAGCAAAATCATAAAGCTCTACAGGGAAATCTATAAGAATTGGAAAATTTTCCCTCATTGCATACTACCCCAAAGTGCTTGCAAATAAACTATCCAGAAAAAGAAATCTCCTTTCTCTATTCCTTCCTATATTAGTTCAACAAAGATGTACTGAATGTCTGCTCTGTGCCATCTGTCCCACATACTGAGCCAATCTTATGACTATCACAAGTTTTAAATGCAAGTGGCTTTTAAATATTAGCCAATGATAAAAGAACCTTGATTTGACCCACATCTGTTTACCCTCTCCACTATCCTGTATAGTCTTGTTTCACAGGCTGGATTTCAGGTTAAACATTTTCAATCAGTGTTCTCTGCTTCAAACTCCCCTTTCCAGAGATTGAGTCTACTTGGTTCACTCTCAATTTAAATATGCTTCTTTTAGGAAGACTTTCTTGATGCCCCAAGGCAGGGTTCGAGGCACCTTTTATGGGTTCACACAATTGTCTTTTTACTTGATATAATTCCTATTAGATTATCATGCCACTTGGGGGCAGAGACCAAATCATCTTTCTCCTTACAGCCTCAGCAGTTAACATGGTGCCTAACGATGGTTGTGCATCTTTAAGTCACTTCAATTTCTTTGCAGGCTTCCCTGGTGGCTCAGATGGTAAAGAATCTGCCTGCAATGAGGGAGGCCTGGGTTTGAACCCTGGGTCAGGAAGATTCCCTGAAGAAGGGGGTTGGTGAACGAGGTAGAGAAAGCAGGGAGGCTGGTGTTAGGAAGGAAGATTTTCCAAGGGTTCAAGGGAGGGACTGTAGGTATGAGAGATGATGGAGGAGAGGAAGTGTTGAAGGGAATTAGAAGCTGGCATACTCTAGGGTTATATATCCACGTGTCTTTCTGAGAAGACTATTCATATATTTCATCACATTTTCAAAAGGATCAGACCCAAAAGTGTTAAATATTGATATGAACCAAGTCACATTAAATGTTCTAATCTCAAAGACCTTCTATTAGAAGTGGCAGCCACTCCACAGAAACACTGCAACACAAATGAATAAACATTTATAACATAGAATGAAAGGACCACTTTGCAAAAAATGGTTTCTAAAAAAGAAAAACTGTTCTGGATAATTTGTGATTTGTATAACTGAATTGTATAATTCACTGAGTTGTATCAATCTCTCTTTGACTTCCCTAAATAGTAGGGCAGTGGGAAAAACTAGAAAATAAGATTATTGAGTAGCTACTAGGTTATAGGCCTAAAGAGTATCTGTATCAATGAGGCCACATTGACACTTATATTCCAAATGATGATGGTTTCCAAACCTCACTTGCATTACTAAGAAACTCTCTGAGTCTTTCTTGTAGTTTTTCCCTGCAAAATTTTCAAACCTCCAGAGCTTGAAACCTGTGTCTACAAGACAGTTCTTTGTGTTGTCTCACTTGCCTTTCTCCACTTGCTCGCAAGTGGGAGCCGAGCTGTCCTCCTGGAGGCTGGGTTGCAACATTGCAGTCTTTCTGATAGCCACATGGAGGTGGAGAAGCCAGGACTCTGAGTGGCTCAAACCTGTTACTGTTGGTTACATATCAAAGTCCTCTGTTGTGCTGCTGATAGTAGCTAAGGCTGCCTCTTCCTGACAGCTTTATGGAGAGGTGGTTCACCTTTGGGGTTATCTCCTGCCATCTTGATGACAAAATTTACAAGAGATCGGTCATCAGTTTGCTGACACAGCATGTTTTTACAATGCAAGCAGGCCATTTTTCACTTCTGCCTTTTTTCTTAGTAAGGAGTGTCCCTCAGTGTCTGGATTGCAAAGTGCTATAGCTCTTTAGTGACACTCCTTTATAGGACACACACACACTTTTTTCCCAAAGGTTCAATTGACACTCCCAGGTGACAGGATTGTGATGGGTTCTTTTAAGCTACATGAAGGTCTCAGAAACTGCAGGCTTTCCTGGTGGCTCAGTGGTAAAGAAATCTGCCTTCAAATGCAGGAGACAAGGGTCCAATCCCTGGGTTAGGAAGATCCCCTGGAGAAGGAAATAGCAACCCACTCCAGTATTCTTGCCTGGAGAAACCCATGGACAGAGGAGCCTGGTAGGCTACAGTCTGTTCCAAAGAATAGGACATGACTTAGTGACTAAACAACAACAACAAAAACATGGGAGTCTCAGAAATTGTACTCTTCTATCTCCCTCATCCTGGGGGGGCTATTTTTAATTCATATGTCCCTACTCCTTTCCCTCTAAGGCATACCCCTTCTCAGGAGCCCATTATTCTTTATCTGCAATCTAACCTCCATCCAAGCAGCCGCTGCACTGGACATGTATTTCTGTACACACACATATCTCCATGAAGTCCTGAGCCATGGTCTTTCTCCTTCTGGGACTCTGGGAAAGTCTGCTGTGTAAATCAGTAATTGAGAATCAATACTCAGGATTAGCTAAGGATCCAAGCTACAATGCTAATAGATGTTAGGAAAGGGTTGCTCCAGTTCCACTGGCCAACAGTACTGGAGCCTCAGAACACTGATTAAATAATTTTACAAAAAAATTCTAAATATGATATCATTTGTACTTTTACATTAATAAAAAATAATTAGATGTATTTTGATTTTTGACTTTTCAGCCTGTTTGGCTAATAGTTTTTATGCTTTTATTGTTTATCTTCATATTTGGGAATGTATCTTTCTCACAATTTTTATCTAAATTAATTGAAAATACAAAGCTTTAAATTATTTTCTAATATTTTTTCTAATAATTTTCAATCAAGGTCCAGATTATTTTTCTCTTTAAATAAATTTAAATTTTTTAATGAATTTAAATTATTAAATAAATAACAGAAGTTTTCCAGGATTATAAGAAAAACAAAAGCAAAAATCTTTGTCCCCTTTAATATAGTGGTCAAAGGGGAAAAAATAGAGGAGTTTGCAAAACTCAAAGTGGCCTAATATCTAATATTTTAATAAACTAATATTTTCTAATTTCTAATATTTTGCAAAACACAAAGTGGCCTAATATTAATAAACTCATACTAGAGACCTCTGTGTCATAAAAGCTATCTTAAGAGCATGAAAGTCTTACTCATTTCAATGAATGCCTTATGTGAGTTTTCCAGAGAGGGGATTCACTTGAATATTTAAAATACTATAGAGGTAATAGCAGCAGCCAACTGGGAACTCAGAGGTTCTGATGTTCAAAGGTCATCACCTAAGAGAGGCTGAACCTCTTTCAGAGCTCCAGTCAAAGTCGCCTCACCTCTGGGTTTCAGCATTGCAGAAGAGTAAGGACTCCTATATACTTTGTGCATTCATTACTTTGTAAAATAGGGAATTATGTCTTGGTAGGTTGCTGAAAGAATTTTCTGAGGCTAATACCTGTGAGTCAGCCATATCTGATTTTCTGTAGTAGTTTTAAGAGATCCCTGTGGAGGACTATAGAGATGGATGGGACCACTCCACACCTTTGCTTAATCAGTGTCAGGGAAACACCCTGGGAAAACCATTTGTGAGGTTGGTCATCCACCTGTATTTGTATCTGCCCCAGAAATAAGAGCTGCTCTTTCAGCAGGGAAGATGAGTGCTAGGACAAGCATGGCCCTGGCATCTCAATAGCTATTTCTGGTCCTGAGATGGGGCACGTGGACAGGGAGATGTAGAGAGCGAGGAAGCCCCCTCGTGATCCAGGAAACTGTGAAGAGCATATGCTTGTCTTCTTATCTCCTTTCTTTTTCACCCTTAAGCATCTTCTCGTGACCTTTGGCTTTTTTTTTTGTAGTCATCCTTGTTTTTTTGCTGTTGTTGACTTAACTAGATATTAAAAGGAGCAAAAGGATAAAAACCATTGGTATGATGTGTTATCCTTCCAGTGACATTTGCATTTTAAAAGAGGGTAGGCAAAGGGTGAGACAAATGCTTAACCCAAAGCAATACATTAGTAGCAGTGATCTTTCATTCTTCTATAAGGGTTTTTTAGTCAGCCGGACCCCACCTATGAAATACCTCACCTATGAAAATGATGCTTTATACTTGTCTTAAAAAGATAGTAATCATAACACAGAGATCTATAAAAAACAAATGTCCTTTAACAATATCATTAAGCTCCATTTAAAAACATGGTGCATTTCTTTCCTGAAATTGCAGTTTACTGACTGTGTGATGTTGAATGTCACTTAGTATCCCTGAGCTCCAATTTCCTGATCTTCAAATGAGATTCATGTTAACCTTAAGAGTGTTTCTGAGGGCAAATGAAACACTGGTTTACAAAGTTTAACACTGCCAAGCAAGGCTTGGTTGTGAAGAATATGGGCTCTTAGCAATGGAAAGGTTGCTATAGGGATGGAGCCATGAAAATTAACATTCTGGGAACAGCAGGACTGCTGTACTCAACAGTGAGTTTATAACTTACAATTCACAAACTGCCACAATGTGGATTAATTATAGAATTCAGTTGTGTGTTCTTATTTTGGGGAGCTGAGTTATGGATTTCTACAGAGTCAATATGACTATGGTAATTTCCCAAGATAGTCTTCACTGGAACATGTTGTGAATGATGCTTAGAAAGTAGCAGGATTAACTTTAGGCTGGTTTCAGTCTCCATCTCTCCAGATCTGTATAGATTTCAGTCACATTGGAGAGCTTGAGACTGACTGTTCATGTATATAGAGAAGATAAGGAAGAGTATGATAAGGTATCGACAGAGCCACTAGTGATGACCCCAGGAGGATCATTGGAATGCACAAAGAAAAGGAGCTCCTCTGCTTTCCACATTTAAGTTGGTGCAGACTTCTTGTGCATATATAAAAGATAACCTGTATTCCCTTAGTTTCAGTGGTATCCTTGGCAGTGCTCTATCCTGCTCATTTCTCTTCCCCCGACAGTCTTCAGATGACTTTTGTTCAAATAGTGCTTTGGGATACAATTCATTCTTCATCCAACTTATTCCAAATATTTCTCAGTATAAACTTTCATTTTACATCTTCCAGGCATCGTTTTCACCATGCATTACATACATTCATTCCAGTGTGTAATAATTACGGTTCTTACTGCAAGCAACAGAAACAAATTCTGGCTAAAGAATTTATTGGAAGGGTATCAGTGTCAAGGCTATAGAGCCAGGATTGGCAGGAACTAAAGGAGGCAGATACAGGCAGATCTCTGCCACAAACCTGATCCGTTGAAGGATACGATTGATGGCTCCATGGGCCCTTGGAGTATGTATTACATTGCAACTACTGTGAGTAATCTCCACCTGATCCCATTCATTTTTGTCACTCCCTAAAAATCTAAAGGTGACACCACCCTTATGGCAGAAAGTGAAGAAGAACTAAAGAGCCTCTTGAAAGTGAAAGAGAAGCGTGCAAAAGTTGGCTTAAAACTCAACATTCAGAAACCAAAGATCATGGCATCTGGTCTCATCACTTCATGGCAAAGATGAGAAAACAATGGAAACAGTGACAGATTTCATTTTGGGGGGCTCCAAAATCACTGCAGATGGTGACCACTGCCATGAAATAAAAAGACACTTGCTTTGGGGAGAAAAGCTATGACCAACATAGACAGCATATTAAAAAGCAAAGACATTACTTTCCCAACAAAGGTCTGTCTAGTCAAAGCTATGGTTTCTCCAGTAGTCGTGTATGGATGTGACATTTGGACTATACAGAATGCTGAGAGCCAAAGAATTGAAACTTTTGAACCGTGGTATTGGAGAGGACTCTTGAGAGTCCCTTGGACTGCAAGGAGATCCAGCCAGTCCATCCTAAAGGAAATCAGTCCCAAATATTCATTGGAAGGACTGATGCTGAAGCTGAACTCCAATACTTTGGCCACCTGATGCAAACAACCAACTCATTTGAAAAGATCCTGATGCTGGGAAAGATTGAAGGTGAGAGGATAAGGGGATGAGACAACAGAGGATGAGATGGTTGGAAGGCATCACTGACTCAATGGACATGAGTTTGAATAACCTCCAGGAGTTGGCAATGGACAGGGAGGCCTGGGGTGCTGCAGTCCATGGAGTCACAACTGAACTGAACTGAGACAGCATATTAAAAAGCAGAAACATTACTTTGCCAACAAAAGTCTGTTTAGTCAAAGCAATGGTTTTTCCAGTAGTCATGGATGGATGTGAGAGTTGGACTATAAAGAAAGTTGAGCACCAAAGAATTGATGCTTTTGAGCTGTGGTGTTGGATAAGACACTTGAGAGTCTCTTGGACTGCAAGGAGATCCAACCAGTCAATCCTAAAGGAAATCAGCACTGAATATTCATTAGAAGAACTGATGCTGAAGCTGAAACTACAATATTTTGGTCACCTGATGGCAAAGAACTGACTCCTTGGCAAAGACCCTGATTCTGGGAAAGATTCAAGGCAGGAGGAGAAGGGGATGACAGAGGATCAGATGGTTGGATGGCATCACCGACTCAATGGACATGAGTTTGGTTAGACTCCGGGGGTTGGTGATGGACAGGGAGGCCTGGCGTGGTGCGCTCCATGAAGTCACAAAGATTCTGACACAACTGAGTGACTGAACTGAAGTGAACTGAATTGAAAGTTCTAAAGTCCTGGCAGGGCTTCTGAGTGGCTGCAGAAGTCATGTGCCACACTTGAGCAGGCAGAAGATGAGATATTGCCCTTACTTTCCATTTATACTGAGATTGGCTACAAATTTGAGGGTCAGCACATGAGAAGTGGTCTTCTTGTAGAGGACTGGCTTTGTCTAAGACAGTTTTCATCTCAGCTTCTCAGAGCTTGCTCTTCTCAAACCTCACCATCCTTCCCAACCACACTTCTTACTCTTTTTCTTTTACTCTCTGGATTTTGACTCCTCTCTCAGAGTTTCTCTCCAACAGTCTTGATCACTTGAGGACTATATTTGAAGCACAAAGTCTGTAAGGGCTAATCGAGTGACTCTTTATGATCAGCCATACCACTTTAACTCAATATAGAATTGTTGCTATCCTTTCATAATTTGAACCAGAGTAGCTAATTTTATTTTGATAAACAACTATTCCGTGAAAAATTGAACTTGATAACAGATTTCTATGGAAAACTCATGTATTTTCAAGGAAATTGGATTCTGGAGAAACACAGGTGTCTGCAAAAACTTTCCTGTAAGGACTTGGGAGATGAAAAGAGAGATGGTCTCTCTCTTTTCCCAGGCACTGAAAGTCCAAGGTTCCTTTGCTTACTATGGTAAAGGCAGATAATCACCACCTTCTCCTATCCTCCAAAGATCACCCTTCATGAGAGGTTCAGAATTATTTTCTTTTCACTGAATGTTTTCATATCTATCATTCATATTCTGCCAGTATTTCTCACTGCAATGTTACCACCAAATATTTTGGGAAAATCTTAACTTTGAATATTTTACTACCTTGAGAAGCAATTTTAGGCTATGGATAAAAGGAGAATGTTAGTGCAATGTTACATCTCTTCACATGTGCTTCTCACTCTCTGCTCCCCTTTTCCACCTTAGAAATGCCCCGATTCATAACAGACATATGGGACAAAGTACATACATTATTGTAGTAGTTCTTAGATTTTGAATAACTAAAAAATTGTCAATAAGTGAGATAGTTTAAAAGAGCAGAGGATTTGGAATAAGATGGGCCTACCTTTAAAATCTAGCATCACAACTTCCAAGCTTTGTGTCCTTTAGCAAGCCTTTAATCTCTCAAAATCTCAGTTTTCAATTCTGCGGGATTATTTGAAGGACTAATGAAAAGTTAATTAAAGCTCCTAGGACAAAGCTCAACACATAGTAGGAACTCCATAATAGGATTACCACCAGTAGTTCTGAAGGTGAAGTATTTTCCAAAGAACTTTCCCAAGTCCTTACAGGAAAGTTTTTGCAGACACCTGTGTTTCTCCAGAATCCAATTTCCTTGAAAATACATGAGTTTTCCATAGAAATCTGTTATTAAGTTCAATTTTTCACGGAATAGTTGTTTATCAAAATAAAATTAGCTACTCTGGTTCAAATGATGAAAGGATAGCAACAATTCTATATTGAGTTAAAGTGGTATGGCTGATCATAAAGAGTCACTCGATTAGCCCTTACAGACTTTGTGCTTCAAATATAGTCCTCAGGCAAATTCTAGATTATTTTGCATTGCTATTACATTATTTATACTTTACAAGGTATTTTACCTTGCATTAATTATTTTACATTATCTTTGGTTTGTAATTTATTGTCGAAATCATGTCACTTACATGAGTCCCACAAGAATAGTCTTCACTGAGTGTGATAACTTCAAAGGTTCCAGCTCGCAGCTACATAAGACAATCAACCTGTCAGTTTAGGCTTCATTTAAATCCTAGACTGTTTACCCTTAAATTCATTTGGATATTTCTAAGTGAAACTAAATATTTCAAAACCTTATGTCAAGGAATAAGCTATACTGAGGAGATTTCTTCTTTCCAACAAAAAAGGTGACTGAGTGTGGACTTTCTCAGTAATTCTGAGATGGGAAAACTAAAGTCCCTTTAAATCAATTGAAATACACCCCAAGGCTCACCTCAGATCTCACTGAGACTTTTGCCAATAAAATTTGACTTTTTCGTTAGTTTCATCTATGTTACTTTATATCCCATGCATTGCCAATCTACTGACATAACTTTCTCTAGAAGACAAAATTCCTTTTACCTGAACACTTTTAGGAGTGATTATACTAAAAATGAACTGGGTACAAGTGGGACTGATAGATGAAGAAAGGCTTTTCATGCTCCAGAGCACAGTAGTAGTTTCATTTGCTTTAGCCATCTATTAATAAATCACTCTAGTATAATTTATTGATTACTTACTCTGGGTTACCAAGTGCTTGCTCCAATAAGGTAGTAGTCTACAGAAGTTATGGTCATATGCTTCTATCAGTGAAAATCTTATCTATTTATAAATTATACACAGATACTACTGTACTAATCTATGTACATTGTTTAGTGTTTGTAAGAGCAGATAATAAAAAGGAAGAAATAAAAATAGATACAAATGGAAGTCTTAATATTGCCTTCACACCCAGTATTGTGCTTGCCCCCATTTTGAAGACATTGGTCTAAACGTATCAGATAGCTCTCAAGAGGTGAAGAAAAAAGTAGAGTTTTAGCCAATAGCCAGCTTTTCTAAGAGAGGTTGTTATCTTCATCTGTGATGAATATAACCACATCTGTGAAAGCTGGAAGTGAAGCCAGTTTTCTGTCTCCAGATTCTCACCTGGCGTTAACATACTGGCTCCACAGCACTCTGAGTATGAAAGGTAATTTGGAGAGGAGAGGAGTTTGGGGTAAACATGGACATGGGAAGGAACAGCAGTCTTAGGGGGAATTTGACAACTTTAGAACTCTATCCCAAACAAATAAATGACTGTTTTAGTTCAGTTGCATGATGGGTAGGATTTAGACAACAAGAGCACATGAAGTTGGAGTCTAGTATAATTGGTAAAGTCTCCAGTGTGATACGAGAAAAGAGGGGTTGGCATGCAAGCAATCAGCTGAGAAAGGGCTGAGGCAGAAAACAGGTCTTAAATGCATGTCTGAAGAGGAAGACAGGACTCCCCTCAATTCCAGGTGCTAAAGTATCAGACAGAGGTGGCAACAAGAAGGGTCAGGTTCCCAAATAGCCCTGGTCATCAGAGAAGAGACAGACTCCAGACTCTCTTCTCACTTTCCCTAAACTCTGCTGCCCCCACTTCACCACCTGAGTGTTTTTTTAAGATGCTATTTTTGCTTCCAACAAGCATAGAAACTGATCTACAAAGCTCCTGACAGTTCCTTATATCCTTCCTAGAACAACACTTCTAGATTTGGGGTTGGAATTTGGGAGAGTGCATATGACCAGATAATGTTTTCTGAGAAAGTGAAAGTGAAAATGTTAGCTGCTCAGTAGTGTCTGACTCTTTGAGATGCCATGGACTGTAGCCAGCCAGGATCCTCTGTCCATGGAATTATCCAAGCAAGTATACTAGAGTTGATTGCCATTTCCTTCCTCCAGGGGAACTTTCCAACCCAGGCAACCTGGGTCTCCTGCATTGCAGACAGATTCTTTACCATCTGAGCCACCAGGGAAGCCCAAGTTTTCAAAAAATTTGGACAACAGACAGGGACTGTCACTGAGCTCTGGGATTGACCAGCATTTTCCTCACAAGGAGAAAAAAAAAAATTAGAAAGGTAGTGCTTTCATTTTGTCTGTCTTAATGTTTTGATGCCTGTTTCCAGTTTCTGATATACATCTGTACCTCTGTTTTCTGATCCACATGACCACTTCATTTTGATAAACTCAGTGGATACTGGAGACTCTGCTTTACTTCATTAATCTCCCCAAACAGACTTCCTGTATCCATTTCATCAAATCCTAAAATTAAAAGTTATTCAAAGAGACATTAATTCTCCATTGACATTCTGTACTACCAGATCATGATACCAACTGGTAGAGTCACATTTAAATCAAATGATGGAAATAAAACATAAAACTACCCCTTCTTATACATTTGAATCAGTTCTAATGAGGTGGATGAAACTGGAGCCTATTATACAGAGTGAAGTAAGCCAGAAAGAAAAACACCAATACAGTATACTAACGCATATATATGGAATTTAGAAAGATGGTAACAATAACCCTGTGTACGAGACAGCAAAAGAGACACTGATGTATAGAACAGTCTTATGGACTCTGAGAGAGAGGGAGAGGGTGGGAAGATTTGGGAGAATGGCATTGAAATATGTAAAATATCATGTATGAAACGAGTTGCCAGTCCAGGTTCGATGCACGATACTGGATGCTTGGGGCTGGTGCACTGGGACGACCCAGAGGGATGGAATGGGGAGGGAGGAGGGAGGAGGGTTCAGGATGGGGAACACATGTATACCTGTGGCAGATTCATTTTGATATTTGGCAAAACTAATACAATTATGTAAAGTTTAAAAATAAAATAAAATTAAAAAAAAAAAAACTACCCCTTCTTATAGTTCTGTCCATTAGGGCAAGGGTCCCCAACCTCTGGGCCATGGACTGCTACCTCCTGTCAGATCAGTAGTGGCATTAGATTAAAGTCCACAATACATGTAGTGTGCTTGAATTATCCCAGCTGTGGAAAAACTGTCTTCCACAAAATCAGTCCCTGGTGCCAAAAAGGTTGAGGATCACTGTATTAGGGAGACAGAATAACCATAGCTAAGGGATTACTCACATTAGACATATTGATAGAAAGCTGGCTTTACTTGTAAAAAGAGAAAAATTAGATTTGAGACATAATTAAACTGTTTAACAAATACATTTTGTGAGTTGCAAGATGACACAATGAGAATGTCAGGAGAGATGTTCGGGAGGGATGTCATAGGAGAAAATGTCAGGAGACTTGAGTTCCAGATCTTATTCTGTATTAATAGACAAAATATTTAGTCTATTTACACCTCAGTTTTCTTATCTATAAAATTAGACATATGAGCTAGAGTATCAGCAATTCCTTCCAGCATTAATGCCCCATGATTCTATATTATAATGGTGTGGCTCATATGGTCTTGACATAAAATATCATTCTCAATTTTCCAGGGAAGGGATGAGGGGTGTTGCAGAATGAACTGTGCCCCAGCTGAAAATCAGTATTCACAAAAGCAGAAATACCTGAAGACATGCTCCAATAGCTGCCTACCACCCCAGTCCTGGAATAAGAGCAGCTTTCTTTCCCTTGCAGTAGGGCTGTGGCATCTCCAGTTCTATAGTAAGCATGATAAGAAGATTCGTCTGCAAGAGAGCGCTAGGGAACAGCCAGAGTGTGTGTGTTCCAAAGGAAAACAGAAACTCATGCAAATTAACAAGACTGTTGACTTTGAGAATAGTATATTATTAATTCAGAGAATATGTACTTAGCTTATAATAACAATAGTTTCAGAAAAAGGAAGGATGGTGCTAAAATATGTCATTATTTCTGAAGGTATATTTTCAGAAATGCTCACAAGAAGGACAAGTTGAAACGAGTCTACCTGTTCATTTTGGCCCTGAGGGTGATTTGGATAAATTCTGAATTCAACAGATTCTTACATGTCACCTGAAAAACATTTGCTGTTTGGGTAGATTTGAAATAATTTCCAGAAGGCCACAGTTGGAGCATTTTAAATTTTTTCTTTCTAGTTAAAGTCAGTTGCTAAAATTCTCTTTTACTCCTTTCTCCTGTCCTTTGGTTTTAGAACACACTTCAAATGCTTCTTGGCTCAGTAAAAAAAAAAAAACCATTAAATGTTTGGCTTATTCTCAGACATATGAGCCCCAGGATGGAAATAACTCCCTTGTTTAGAAAAGTAGATGCTATTGTTTCTAAATGATCTCTTTCCACTGAGAGAACAAAATGTAAAGAATGACTCTTTCTCTTTCCAACTAGTAAGTTATATGGAAATAAAACCCTGAATTCAGCATTTTTAATATGATTTTCAAAGAATGACATACAATATTTTAAGGGCAGCAAAAGCTTAACCTTTAGAACAAATAAAACAACATGAGCAATAAGCATGTAATTTCAGAAGGGAACACATTGCTCTCTGGCAGCCCTGCGAACAACTGGCTACTGTAGATTGTGCAGTTATTCCAGTAATATGAGTTCTATATATGCTGGGTCTGTTATAGGTAAAGGCTACAATCTAGGAATTCTAGACATTTTCTGGTAATTTTTCACAAATATTCACGTTTTTAAGGGACTAGGAAAAATTTTATAACATAGATATCTTGATCTCTTACATGTAATCAAGCAGCCTTTGAAATTTATTAACATATTTGGAATGGTCCAAGTGGAAATGGGCAATTTCTTAGGAAAAAAACAAGCTGAAAAGGGCAATTTCTTAAGTCATTCACCTGAAAGGAGGACCTAGAATGTGGCAGAGGAGGGCAACTGTGGAATCCACAAGTTAACATAATTCTAGAGACTCTAAGCAGACTCCTCAGAGAGTATGTAGGGGAAGTCCACATTTGGTAAATTCTTTTTTACAATCTGAGTACCTAGAGCAAGGACATGATTTGTTGACTTTTAATATTACAGTAAAAAAAAAGAACCACTTCTGGTTTGACCCGTAGCGAAAACAAATCTAAGTTACTATAATGTTCTTTATAGGTTGCTAGTTAATAAGTAATTATTACATAGTAGTTATAATAGGTTAAGAAGCATTTATATTCTCTATATATGTTGAGACATTTCATATATCAGTAAGATAAATAGTACCATCTTTTGCAATGAAGAAAGTGGGCCCAGTGGTGGGATGACTTGCCCAAGTTCACACAGCTGGCAGAGGTGCATTTCCATCTGAGCTCAGGCCGTTTGGCTCCAAGGTCTCAGAACTGTCTTATCACAGTCCCTCTGAAGTCACAGAACCTAAAGATGATGTTAAAACCCAAGCTGTCCACCCCTCAAATTTTCCTGGTAAGAAAACTGAGACTGAGAGACATGAAAGAACTTCCTCATACCACAGTGAGTTACTGCAGAGCCAGAAACAAAACTCGATCTTATTAGTCCCACGTGAAAACTTTCCTCTGTTTTTTTGGTAGAAAAGCAAAGCACTTAATAATGCCTTTAAACATCCATAATTAGATAATTCTGTCTCTTCTTTGGTCTAAACAGTCAGTTGAAGAAGAACTAACTAGAATTGTCACTGCCCACTTAGCGGGAGATGAGGTATATGCCATTAGCCAAATGACCCAGGAGCAGCTGGAAGCTCAGTCAGGAGAGTGCTTGCAATACATTATGAGCAAAGCACTCTTTTCTTCAAAATTAATTTTCCCTGCAGACCACTTTTCCTATAAGTATGTGTGAGTTGCTCAGTTGTGTCCGACTCCTTGTGACCACATGGATTGTATTTTGTAGCCCACGAGGCTCCTCTGTTCATGGAATTCTCTAAGTAAGAATACTGGGGTGGGTTGCCATTTCCTACTCCAGGGCATCTTCACCTCCGAGTATTTGTTTTGGAGAAAGAGTACAACTTCATCTCATCCTTTCTCCCTCTGTCTCTGTGTTTCTTTGGGAAAATGAAAAAGTACTCTATTATTGAGTTCCTGGAATAGCTTGCTCCTCTTTCCCTCATGATGAAGTCACTGCCTGTTTTGTTCTTCTTGCCGGTAACATATGCATCAGGTCAGGGCAAAGGTGTAATGAGGAATTAAAACTGCTGTGCTTCTATGAAGACTTGAAAACTCTAGATTGTTGAAATGATTGGCTAAAATTGAGGTTCTCGTAGAACAGTACTCTTTACACTTCTGAATTCTTCACTGTGATAGGAAGGGAAGCGAATGTTAACAGGCACAGTAGACTTCCAGGAAACATATAGGACTTTTAGGGAAAACTAAAGCTTCACGAGTCGTTTGAAATCCCCAAAACTATTAGAGGCTGTTTATTAGTGGCTATAGAATAGATGGACTAGGATTTGGTATTATGTGTTCCCTACTTCTGTAGATGGAAACTCACTCTTTTTCCTCCCGTTCAAGGGAACATGTGAAGTGATAGTCACTCAGTCATGTCTAACTCTTTGCAACCACATGGACTGTTGCTTACCAGTCTCCCCAGTACATGGAATTCTTCAGGCAAGAATATTGGAGTGGGTTGCCATTCCTTTCTCCAGAGGATCTTTCTGACCCAGGGATCAAACCCAGGTCTCTTGCATTGCAGGCAGATTCTTTACTGTCTGAGCCACCAAGAAGCTCTTTCTTGGGAAAATATTGAAATGCAAATGATTGAAATCCATGTTATTATAGACATTACCTTGAATGTGTTTTCCTTTGTTTTTTAAAAAGTAAATATTGACATATTTTAGCACTCTCAAAACTTCCCATGTTAATGCATCTCACAACCACTGGACATCCCATTTGTGCCCTAAAACAGGTGTCTTGTGCCCTAAACTGTTCATTAGATGAACAAAGGATTTATAGAGCAAAGTCAAGCACATATTTATTTATTCAACCACATATATGGAGCACCTGCTATGTGTTAGGTTACATGTTGGGTAGTATAAGATACTAAGGTAAGCAAGGAAAGATCCTAAAGCTCAAAGCCCACATTCTAATGAGGGAGGCAGAGAAATCTGCAGATAATTGTGGTGTGACAGAGTAAGAATGGTAGAGATAGGTAGAAGGCTTATGGGATCACTCAGGGTGTTTGTCTTATCTAGAGCCTGGGGAATGTTTGCAAAGCCTTCTTGATTTTTCAGAGGATGCAATGCCTGAGCGCCATAAAGAATGGGTAACAAGTGGCCAGGTGTAGTGCATGCGGAGCCACTCTTTCAGTGCTGGAAACAGTGGAAGCCATTGCCTCCATCACAAGACAGCTGCCTGGGTCAAGGTCATGTCCTCTCATGGAGACTCTGGCATCCCCTGACTTGCTAATGGGGGATAATTAAAAGCCCAGCCCCCTTTCTTTAGGGCAGGAAAGTACTAAAGGTCCATTTTAGCTCCAGAGCTTGCCCTGGGATCCTCTGAGGCTTCTGTTGTTCAGTCCTATCCCTCTCTGCCCCATCCTCCTATCTTAACTTTCCTGCAGAGGCACTCCCCAGTAAACTTCCTCTTCACAATTCAGAATCTGTTTTCAGGCAAGATGACTGAAGATAATGAATTTAGAAGCAAGCAGAAGAAAGACATTTCTGGCAAAAAGAACTTATTAAGCAAAAGAAGAGCGTCCTGACCTTGTTAAATTAACACCGTTAAGTAGAGGTTGGGGCTTCCTTGGTGACTCAGATGGTAAAGAATCTGCCAGGAATGCGGCTCATTCCCTGGATCAGGAAGATCCCTTGGAGAAGGGAATGCCAACCCACTCCAGTATTCTTGCCTGGAGAATGTTATGGACAGAGGAGCCTGGTGGGTTATAGTTCAGGGGTTACAGAAAGTTGGACACGACTGAGCGACTAACACACACACACACACACACACACACAAGTAGAGGCTGAGCCACTGTTCTGTACAAGAGCACAAAAAATGGAAGCAGAGAAATTATTACTCACAGGTCCACGTTCTGCTTCAGGTGGCCACATAGGGAGATCAAGGCAGGATGCAGGCAGAGAGATCAGCAGGGCTGGGCCACGTGCCTTTATTAGGGTCCACGGGTGGAGGGCCTTGTGGCTCCCAGGCTAAGGCCAGACTGGTCAAGTCAAACCAAAGAGCAGCAGTTTTAGTAAGCTCTGAATATAAGGGAAAGGTCCTGGGAAGCTGGGGAGATTATTTACCACTAGGGAAGTTGTATTAAGAACTTATATTTACTTGTGACTCTGCAGGCTGTTATCTAGGGTGCTTCTATGAGCGGCTAATGTCAGCTCATCAAACAACTGGATGCCAGGCAGCATTTCCATGGAGGAGCTTAGGAAAACACACACGGAGAGACAAGAAACTTCAGGGTATGCATAAGCACCTCAAAGATCTCCTGTGTTCTGGAGCTTAACCAGAACATGAAGCTGAATGATGAGGTGGATTTTCTGGGAAAATATTTTAAGGAGCCCTGAGGTACCACTTCTAAATAAAAGCTGGGTGTAGTGTCACTACTTTTTGGAATGCTGCCAGCCCTCATTTTATTTGAATTGATGGAATGTGATGTGACCGAAAGGGTCCCCACCAAAGTAGATTCGTAAGCAGAATGTCTCTACAGTAGTTTTTACAAATTGGACAATACTGTGCTCCAAAAGCTTCTTCTTGGTTCTCGCCATTAGAATGCTTTTGAGATTCCGTTTTAAGTAGCTAATATCATCCATATTCAAATCATGTTGGATATTTGGCATATCTGAGGGGAAATGAATACTTAAAATGCTAATTTTGACATAACTGTGGTCACTGGCAGATAACGTTGCTGAGTTCTCCTGCAATCCTAACTAACTTGTTTTTGCCACCTGTTTTCTGTATCAAATTTGATGTTCTGTGCAAAAGACATGGGATATTTCTGTTAGGAACGAAGTGACACAAATATTTTAGAAAAATACCATGTAAACTTCATATCTTGTCATCTATATCATCAATTACACTGTCATCAAACACACCCACTTTACAAGAGAAAGAATTCATAGGAATAAAAATGGAGCTGGTCCTCCTTAGCACAGAAAGTCCAGAAATACAGTTAGGTCAAGGCTTCACAAACACATTGTTGCCTGGTTAAATGTCATTCTATCTTTGGCTTGCTCTTAAATATCAAGGTTCCTCAGAAACCCCGTAGGAATGAGAACACTGTCCAGTTTCAATTACTTTCAGATTTCCCATTTCCAACCTGCAAATGTCTGTTGAATGATGTCTGTGACCATTGGCTGGATGCTTCTGTCTATGAGTTGACATGAATGAACAGGATAGCATAACAGGGCACTAGACCTTTAGCTTCTCTCTATCTGAGTTTCCTCCATTGCAAAAGCAGAAAATAACTTTTGATGTGTGTGATAATATATGTGAAACTGCTTGGGAAGGATATGAGATAGTCTACGGATAGTAGTAGTTCTATTCTGTGTTCAGTGAAATTGTCCCTGGTGACCTCATGTTACCTATGGCACAGTGTTCCTCCAGTGGCCCCAGAAGAGAGGATGATGTGGAGTGAGGGGGAAAGATGTTTCTGCTTGTTTCTTAGCAAAGTCCTGAATGCATTATTGCAGTTTTTTTTTTTATGGACCTTGATGTTGACTTCAGAGTTCATTTCCCCTACTTTTTCCTGTTACTGAGTCATGATAATATGTGGAGGCATAGGTCTTGCTGGTTTCATGTAAGAAAAACTCCTTGGACATTAGTGCAGACAAAGACAAGGAAATGGGAGCTCTTTTATATTTTTAGAAAACAAATGTCACTTGAATTCAAGGTAGTATTGTAGCTATAAGAAGAGAAGTCTTCAGATGAAAGCATTCAGTCACAAAGACAGTGTCCTATTTCTGTTTAAAGCACCTCAGGTGACTTACCTGTCAAAATGATAAAGTTATTTATTGCCTTCTAAGGGCACATATTTGAGTAAGTCCAAATTGTTCTTTCAACTACTCATATTGCAGCTGTAGTTTTGTCGGTGATACTAAATTGACCCAGAGGCTTTATTTTCACAGCAGAATACTCATTTGAACTTTTACAAAATGCATTTTTATTCTTGACTGAAGAACATTCTAGAAGGTGTTTAGACTTATTTCCAAAGTGCTATATAACCATTACTCTGCACTTACACTATTTTTACAGGTAGATTTGATATTCTTGTCAGTAGCATCAAATTTATAGCCAAACGACCCCAAGGGGTTCAGTAATTTTGTTAAAGGCAAGAAAATATAGTTTCAGAGTATTCTATCAGTCCTACATTTAGCCCAATTCCCCATGGTGGATTCTGCCTTTTTCATAAAGAAACATCTGCCTGTTGGCTTCAGAGACGTTTCAGGGCTTCCTTTCTTTGGGCAGGCACATGACCTAGTTTCAAATAAGCATCTTGATATCACTGGTTGGGAGAGGCCCTTTATTCAATATTTGGCCCTCCTTTTACCCTGAAATCATTTGAAATTTAGCCTTTTTAGATGTTACATGAGAAATTTTTCATAATTAATACATTTAAGAACCATTTAAAGAGGACTTTGAGCATAGTTGTAAGAAAAGCCAATTTGTGAATGGAAATTATCACCAATCTCAATAGCAATTATAAATACTTAAAACATGTCCTAGGAAAAATAGAGGAGTGGGAAGACTGACAGCCTGTCTTCTAATGAGTCTCATGAAGACACTACTTTAGGTTTTGTTAGTTTGTTGGGGTACATAGCCAAGGATGGAAAAATATGGCCCACTTTTATCAAACACCTACACTGTTCTGGGCACCTCACAAAATGCTTTATATAAATTGACTATACCATTTGTTCTTCACCACAGTCCATGGGGTCACAAAGAGTCAGAAACAGCTGAGCAACTGCGCTGAACTGACTTTTGATATTTGGATTGTTTTTAAGGTAGGGACACTAGGACTTAGAGAAATTATGCAACAGTTTTAAGGTTAGGATTTGCACTCGAAGATACTATGATTTGAATTCTAGCTCTGCGCTCCTAACTATGGACAACACGGCCTCAAATCTCAGCAGGGAAGAAAAAGAGGGCTAATGCCTCTCCAGGTTGGGGTAATAAAAAAATGAATATTCTATCTAATGCAAATTTGTTGTATTACTAGCTCCCAACGAAAATACTGAGTACTAGGGAAAGGTTTAGAATTAAACCAGATTCAAAATCAGTTCCATGGCTGACAATCAGGAGGATTTATTTTGTGAGTGTGACTGGTATGGCCGGATGTGGACTGTGCCTTTAAATTCGGTCCCGGTTCACAAACAGGTCAACTACGTGCTCCATGCTCCACCCGTGTATCACGTGATTCTCTGGGCACGCAGTCTGAGAGGCGTCAGGACGGGGTTGTGTGCTTGCCGATCTGGAGGCTTCATTCAGATCTCTGTTCATCAGATGCTTTCATGGGGCCTCACTGGCTCCTGACACCTGAAACAATAATGATTTGGTTCCTGCTCTAAATACCACCTCATGAAGCAATCTTTTTAGACATTTATTCCCTCTTTTTAGATGTTTCTATCTTGGTACCTAAACCTGCCACAGAATTCAGCTTTGGCCGATGCTGCCCTGAAGGTTTTTAGTTCTCTCGGCTGCTGGAGTGACGTCTGGCCCCATCAGTTCCCTCTCATGGCCATGTTTGGTTTTGCCCCTATTGTGTATAATCGCTGGCTGACCTTATCACTACCTCCCCTTTCTATCTATCTATCTATCTATCTATCTATCTATCTATCTATCTTCCCCCATGAATAGCTCCTTGCTGCCCCCTTCTGGCTCAAATTATAATTAATCCTTCGGTTTGATGACCAAAGAATGAGTCAAACCCAGGCATCTGGTAAGTCTGTGGCAATTTCATATTCATGCTACTTAGAGGAAAGGAAAGATATTTATCTCTTCTGTCTCCTACAACTCTCTCCAATTATTATTTTTTCTAATATTGTTTCACTGAGAAGAATTTTTCTGAGATTTATCAAATCACTAAAACTTGCATATATTTTTGATTCATAGCAATAACTCTCCCCCCCCCCTTTTATTTTAAACATAAAATGTCTTTTCCTTATCAAGACATACTGAGAGTATGCATGCTC
This sequence comes from Bubalus kerabau, assembly GCF_029407905.1. Lineage (NCBI taxonomy): Eukaryota > Metazoa > Chordata > Mammalia > Artiodactyla > Bovidae > Bubalus > Bubalus kerabau. The sequence goes on from NC_073626.1 coordinate 102,929,879, forward strand.
AATATTGAAAACTTTCAGAAAGGCACATAGAGAGCCGACATCACCTGTAATTCAACTATGACAGATAGCAACCATTAACATTATGGTGTAACCTATACATCTTATTTATATGGTTCTGTATGCATGGTTCCATAGCCTGCTCTTCATCTTAGTGAGATGACATTAGCTATTTTGGTCCTTTTAAATACTGATAGCCTCCTTTTGGAGGAGATCATACTCAGCTTTGTTGGGGTCTCAAATTATCATAAGATGATAAGCATCTGCAAGGCAGATTTTGGATACATGAACAGCCGCTTCTTCTGTATTCTCCCCACACCATCAAATGCTAGGCTCTTTATGCTGTGATGCTCAATAAATGTGGTTGACTGGCTGTTTTGAGTTCATGATGTGTTTTCCAAAATGGCAATAAAAATGGTAATGAAATGTTAAGTTATTCTCAGCTACTAAATTCCTAGTACCAGGGACATCATAAATTGTCTTTTGGATGATCAAAACTATTTGACCATCAATTTCAACTAAGTCATAATAACCTCTGAATTTCTCTCCAGCCCCTTTTGTCCCATATGTTTCCAAAGTATCTGTATCCTGACTGAATTACCGTGTAACTAATTAGAACATAAGAGGAAATTGCAAACAACAAAAACAACAAAAATAACAATGTATATATTAAGGTGATTTCGGCAAGTAAACAAATACAGAATTATTCTATTATAAAGGGTAGTTAGAGGAATATTTCACCCCAAATACCCTTATTGTCAATAATTCATCTGTCTATCTTGTCTCCTCTGGTCATAGTGAAGTCAGTTCATATACACACTTTTCTGTGAGCTAGAAAACAATGAAGAGGTTCAAAGTCAAGGCAGCATTGCTCAAAATCACCAACACTGATGCTGTACTATTGCTTGCTAATGTGTCTAATTTATAGAAGCTGGTGAGGTTAGTAATCTCTAGTGGAATAATAATCCTGATCCTGAAGGAGAATCTGTGGACAGGTCTGTTTCACCTGTACAGGGGTCAGCCTTGAGGTTGAAGGGATCTCTCCACTCCCCTTCTCTTTTAATGGTTAAAAATAAGAAACAAAGTGTTACAAAATTAAGGTTGGATTGAAGAAAGCACTTAATTTACATGTACTTGTTCACATTTATGGAGAAGGCAATGGCACCCCATTCCAGTACTCTTCTTGCCTGGAAAATCCCATGGACAGAGGAGCCTGGTAGGCTGCAGTCCATGGGGTTTCTAAGAGTCGGACGCGGCTGAGCGACTTCACTTCCACTTTTCACTTTCATACGTTGGAGAAGAAAATGGCAACCCACTCCAGTGTTCTTGCCTGGAGAATCCCAGGGACCGGGGAGCCTGGTGGGCTGCTGTCTGTGGGGTCGCTCAGAGTCGGACATGACTGAAGTGATTTAGCAGTAGCAGCAGCAGTAACAAAGTTGTTCTAAGCCATTATGTGAAAATTTTGGTGTGGACATAAGTTTTCAACTCTTTGGCGGTAAATCAGGAAGGATGATTGCAGAACTGTATGCTAAGAGCATGCTTATTTTTGTCTTCCAAAGTGGCTGTACAATTTTGCATTCTCACCAGCAGTGAATGAGAGTTCCTGTTGCTATATGTCCTTGCCTACATTTGACACCATCAGTGCTTTGGTCCTTCTAATAGATGTGTAGTGGTATTTCACTGTTAATTTGCAATTTGCTAATGACCTAATGTTGAATATATTTTCATGCACTTACTTGCAATCTGTATACCTTCTTCAGTGAGGTGTCTGTTAAGATACTTTGCTCACTTTTAGTTGGGTTGTTTGGTATCTTATTGTTAATTTTTAAGAGTTTTTTATATATTCTGGATAATAGTTCTTTATGAGATGTATCCTTTACAAATCTTTTCTACCAGTTTGTGGCCGTCTTTTCATTCTCTTGAAAAACATGCATTTTTAAAATCAACTTTCTTTCCACTTTTTGCTCTATGGATGACCAATGCAGAGAGTTCTTCTTACCATATTTAGAAAGTAATTGCTTAATCAGAAATGGAATAAATTATGTTTGCCTGACTATTCTTGGTTCTAATTCAGGAAGTTTAAAATGCACTATGATCTATGAATGCTCAAGTGCAAGCTCTTCCTTCTCTAAATGTTAAGTGGATGTGACCTTGCAAGAAAGAATATAGCAAAGAGACTTCTTACAGTATGTCTAATGTTTCTGAATGCATTGCTTTCTGGTATATTATTTCCTGTTCAAAAGTATTTCTGCCCAAGGAGATCCAGGACTTTTTTTTTTTGTTGTCGTTAATCCCTGCGAGAAATAGCCTGACGAAGGCCAAGAAACTGAGATCAAAGATCAAACACTGATATTATATTTCAGGTCTCTAATACTCTCAAACATCCTACAAACATTGGTGAGAAAAGACTTTGTAATATTCTCTTTAGGGCAAAACGTTAAAAAAGGAATTTGTGCTCTCTGTTTTTATTCTGGTAGCATATAAAATAGTCTCCAAAAAGAAATAGCTTTATAAATTCCTTTTAAAATGCTATTTGTGCTATTTCCTTTTCTTTTTCTCTCTTCCACCCTTTCTTAGACATTTTCTGAATGTAGCTGAAATTTATCTTAATGTTTGAATTCCTTGTAATTTTTTGTTTGTTTTCTCCTGGGTCATGATAGAGAATGATGAGGATGATAAGGTTAGAATTTTATAAAAGCTATGTGTAAAATTTAATTATAGATATTGAGTACATTGGGGTCTTAGGTAATTTCTCCTTTTTACTTTGGTTGTATAGGTATAAATATAATTTCAGAAGTGTTCAGACAAGAATTTTAGATGAAATCAATCAGATACTTAAGCAGAATTAGATTGTCCCAATAAATACACACACACATGCACACTCTTCTTTTTGACTGCTCAGTGCTCTGTCTTCATGCACATTAAATATAGTTCCTCTCTTTCCCCCCCTCCCTCTTTCTCTCTGCCCTTCCCCTCTTCTCCTCATACCTTTTCCCTTTGAAGTGTAAATGTAGACACTAAGAACTTCACCATGAAAGATACTAGAAAAACGTGACCTTTCTCAGCAAACATAACACTCAATAAGAGAGCTGTCTATATTTCCATCTTGCATATGATAAACCCTTTCCTTATGGCTCAGCTGGTAAAGAGTCCGCCTGCAATGCGGGAGACCTGGGTTCGATCCCTGGGTTGGAAAGATCCCCTGGAGAAGGGAAAGGCTACCCACTCCAGTATTCTAGCCTGGAGAATTCCATGGACTGTATATAGTCCATGGAATCACAGAGTCGGACACAACTGAGCGACTTTTCATTTCACGTCACTATGATAAGCCCAACAATCTTTCCACTCTGTAGAGAAGGTCATCATATCAGTTAACTGGATAAAAATAGTAGACTTTGTGCTTCTCCTAAAGAAAGTATTAGATAGGTTCAGAACCCTGCAGGATTACAATAATTTGAGAAGAGCTGCTCTCACTAACTGCTTTATTTAAGGGCATATTAAAACTAGGACTTCAAGCTTTTCAACCTGTCAATAGCCAATTAGATGTACTACAAAATACCTCTCCTCTGCAACTAGTGTCTTCAGTGTGTTTAAATTGGGTGAAGTCACAGTTATTAGCCTGATAAGCAGTGATGTTATCTACTCTGGCTACATTTCCCCTGATTAAACATGGCTGCACAGGAGAATAATTTTGGGCTACTGCATCAGATGTTGCTGTATTTTTGCAGATCTAGCTAACATGGAAGCTTCTTCTCTATTGAATTTGGGGTCTCTGCACTGGAATAAATTCTGTGAAACCATTAATAAAGTAATTAAAAAATGCTCCTGCCATTTCTGTGAACTCAGATTACAGCAGTTACAGTAATGATTGTTAGTGATATGCAATATACCTGGGGCCTATTGAGGAGATTTTTATGGGCCTCTTTTGTGCAATATTTGCACCTAAAAGTTTGTAAAGGAAAAAGGGTGCTAATGATGGCAAGCCTCAGCACTGCTCTCAACTTACTGTTTATGATGTTTGTAAGAATATTTACAAACTCTGGTCTTGTCTCATTTACACAGACTCCTCCCAGGCCATTGACAGTTGCCACCTTGAGGCAGTTTGCATAGTCTAATTAGGGTTCCCTGAAAATTTTCTTGAAGGGCAAACTAGGACTCCTACAGTGGGTAAGACAATTACCAAAGCTCATCATTTGCCATCTGTGCTGGCTGCCAGTAGGCCAGTGGAAAATCATTTTTTTGTAATATCCATAGCCATTTATGTCTGAGGCCCTTAGAGAACTGATTTTCCCATAGGGCCCTTCTAAGGCAGCAGCATCTGGCTCTGGTCTTCTGCTTCCTACTTGAATGTGGCCAAGAAGCAGGATTATATCTCAGTGAGAACTCTCTATATAAGGATCCTGTTCAGGCTCTCTAGCAGTCATGAGACTGGCTCTAGGAACAGATTGGAGTTTTCGTCTCAGGGCTGCATCAGTTCAGTTCAGTCGCTCAGTCATGTCCGACTCTTTGCTATCCCATGGACTACAGCACATCAGGCTTCCCTGTCCAGCACCAACTCCCAGAACTTGTTCAAACTCATGGCTGCATAGTCAGTCATTTTTACACAATCTCTGCAAGCAGGGGGATATATTCTCCCTCCCATCATCCTGTCTCTCTCCATTCTTCCCTTCTTCCTTCCTTCTTTTTTTTATTTCATTCCTTCCTTTGTCTATTACATTTATTTATATGTACCTCTTTTCTGCACAGGGAGCCTGGGTTGGCTTGTGGTTTGTTTATGAAGTACTGTCTCCCTATCTTCTGTTTGGAGGTGGGCATTTCATCCAGGGCAGATTAAACCTGTGAGTCCTTTAGATAGCAACACAGAGAAAGCAGTGGAGTCATAAGAAAGCAAGGTGCACAATAACCACTGTAAAAACAGGCTTCCCATTAATTACATCTTACTTACCCAAGGAGAGGAAGGGTCGTCTCTTCAGCAGAATTACTGCAGAGCACAGAAGGGGCCAGGACATAAAGAAGAAGGAAGAGTGAAGAGTGTTCATCTCAAGTCAGTGAGCAGTCTGTTTGCTTATAAAGAAGCAAACGGAAGAGACAACTTAGAAACAACCTCACTCAGCTTTGAAATCTATAAACAATTTGAATGATTTTCATCTTATAACATCATTAGCAGTGCTAGAATAGTGCTAGAATAAGTGTGAAATGTTGTCTTTGTTGAATAGTCAAAGTTATCTAGATTCCATCCAGAATAAAAAATTTCCATATGTGAGAGTAAATGGAGCAATTAAGAACACAGACTTGGAATCCAGGTTACCTGGGTTCACATTTTGGCTCTATATTGTGAACTTTGTAACATGCCTATGGCTCAGTTTCCTAGTATATACAATGGGGTTAAAAACAACATCTACCTCACAAGGTTGTTTCGAGGATTAAAAGAGCAAAAATTTATAAAGCAATTAGAGTAGTGTCTGCATATAGCAAGCAAGTTAAAAGTGTTTTCTCAGTGAATAAAATGTCCAGTGTCTCCAATAAGATGGAAATTTTAACACTAATAAGAAAAGGAGTGGCATTGGAAGTAGCTTATACAGTATTATGTCAATGCAAGATGACATGGCTGTGGTTTACTTCCCCTGAAAAAAGTTTAGATATACATTTGGTGGATGGCCTATAAATTTTATTGAGTCATTGAGCACTCTGCTCAGTATTTGGTCCACATTGCTATTTTTCATATAGATTCTGTTTTACTAAATCTTTTCATTAGATTTGAACAAAACTATGGTCATGGTGGTTCCTGGGATCATTCGCCATAGATTCTTGCTATAGAAAGCACTTAGATAAAGGCATTAAATTATTATTTATTGATAAGAAGCTAACTTGGTGAATTAATTTTTTATTTATACATTAACCTTTAATAGTCATTTAACTTCAGAAATAGTCATAGACATATGGCCTTTCAATATCTTCCAGTTAAGATGTTCTAAAATCAATCTTTTCATTTCCAGAAATAAATCCATTTTGATCACGTCATTTCCCTGATTAGACATATTTAGTGTCTCTCCATCATCCATGCAAGATGTGATATAAGTGCCTTAGTTGGCTTGCATGGCCTTTCATGATCTAGCCCTAAGCTTTTTTGCATAATCTCATATCAGAGCTTCACTTTCCCCTCATTTTAGCTCTGTAAATAAAACTTACCAGGGATTTATACCTTTCACTTTTGCATCTGACAAAAGCTGTTCTCAGTGCCTATAATATCCTAGTATATATATGACTCCTCACTGTCCACTCTCTTCCTCTCCTTTTAGCCCATGTTGAATTGACTCAGCTCTGTCTAATCAAACTTCTGGGATATATAAACTCTCTTCTTCATCTTGTCACCATAACAAAAGTAAACCCACCCTATATAGAGTCTACAGTGTATGAGACTCTATTCTAACTACTATATATATATAAACTCATTTGATCCTCATAAGAAACTTGTAAAGCAAAAGTTTCCCCATCTTACAGACTAGGAAACTGAGTCACTGAATGGTTAAATAAGTTTCCCAAAGTCATACTGTTTGTTAATTATAGAGCCCTGTATCTTATATATTTTTATATTTCTACTTATCAGATCTTTATAAGTATTTATATATGTGGCCCTTTGTTTCAGTAAGCACCCCCACAACCTAAGAGCCTCTATGTCATAGATTATCAAAGATATTTCTAAGGTGATTGTTCATTCACTTAAAATACTTGAATATAAGTATACATTTTTAGCTAGAGACTTTTTCTTTCCCTTTTTATTTTCATTTATTTATTTTTTAATTGAAGTATAATTGCTTTACAGACTTGTTTTTTCTGTCAGACCTCAACATGAATCAGCCATAGGTATACATATATCCCCTCCCTTTTGAACCTCCCTCTCATCTCCTGCCCCATCCCCCCGGCCCAGGTTGATACAGAGCTCCTGTTTGAGTTTTCTGAGCCATACAGCAAATTCCTGTTGGATATCTATTTTACATATGGTAATATAGGTTTCCATGTTACTCTTTCCTGTTTTACAAATTGAAGTATAGTTGATTTATTAATACAATATTTTATTAAAATGTGTAAATTAATAAGTGTAATTAAGTGTAAATAAGTGTAAAATATCATGTATGAAATGAGTTGCCAGTCCAGGTTCGATGCACGATGCTGGATGCTTGGGGCTGGTGCACTGGGACGACCCAGAGGGATGGAATGGGGAGGGGGGAGGGAGGAGGGTTCGGGATGGGGAACACATGTGTACCTGTGGCGGATTCATTTTGATATTTGGCAAATCTAATACAGTTATGTAAAGTTTAAAAATAAAATAAAATTAAAAAAAAAAAAATAAGTGTAATTATTGAATCCAAAGAAAAGCATATCATTTCTCAAATCTCCATTGCTCTTTTTCATGTTCTATATTTAAGATTACTAGAAACCACAGCAATGATATTGCCCACTATTTTCTTTTTAATATATGTGAACCTTTATAGTTAAACTACAGACTGGCCTTCTCTTGTCTCTTTTAACTTGACATTACCAATAGCTTGCTATTTGGCCATCTTTTTATTCCGATTACAGTATTTCCAATCAGTGAGTGTACATGTGATTGTAACACTTCCTCAATCTCACAGACATAACTAGCTCTGTTTTTTAAGTTTTTAGCCAAAGGGGGGAAGAGTTGAAATAAGAATGAAACCACACATTTTGCCATACTCTAAAATAATATTTTAATAACACAATAAGAAGATGTCCTGGTTTTGAAATGAAAGTTCAATTATTCATCTTCCAGTAGATTGGGGAATTGTAGGGGGACAAACTGGTTCTTTGTTTCAGTCTTAATTCCCACATTTATTTCTATGTTACATATTTCTATATAGGTCTGATTGATTTTCTCTCAGACATTTAATAGTTTACTCCATGATTCTTTGTAGAAATATCACAAGTCCTTACCTTAGTACCTCTTTCTTTAACAGTTATTGTTGTTGTTTAGTCACTAAGTTGTGTCCAGTTCTTTTGTGACCCCCATGGGACTGTAGCCCACCAGGCTTCTCTGTCAGTGAGATTTTCCAGGCAAGAATACTGGAGTGGGGTGCCATTTCCTTCTCTATTCTTTAACAATACTTTATAGCAATTTAGCCGGAGAAGGCAATGGCACCCCACTCCAGTACTCTTGCCTGGAAAATCCCATGGTTGGAGGAGCCTGGTAGGCTGCAGTCCATGGGGTCGCTAAGAGTCGGACACGACTGAGTGACTTCACTTTCACTTTTCAATTTCATGCTTTGGAGAAGGAAATGGCAACCCACTCCAGTGTTCTTGCCTGTAGAATCCCAGGGACGGGGAAGCCTGGTGGGCTGCCATCCATGGTGTCGCACAGAGTCGGACACTTCACGGACTGAAGTGACTTAGCATAGCATAGCATAGCATAGCAATTTAGTAGGGATCATATAGAAAACATGACAATACCTTTGTTAAGAAAAAGCATTTGTAATCATCTCCATATTGACAAAAAATATCTAGTCCACTAACTTTAAATGTGGGGCAAATTGATTGGTTACTGACAGGATACCACCTAAATTGATCTATTTTTATGTTGAAGTTTGTGCTGTACTTTGTCAACCAGTTGTTTCTGTCCCAAGGAAACCACTTTTGAGGCAGCTGGATAAGCTAGGCAGCTGGATAAGTTGCTGCTGCTGCTGCTGCTAAGTCACTTCGGTCATGTCCGACTCTGTGTGACCCTATAGATGGCAGCCCACCAGGCTCCCCTGTCTCTGGGATTCTCCAGACAAGAACACTGGAGTGGGTTGCCATTTCCTTCTCCAGTACATGAAAGTGAAAAGTGAAAGTGAAGTCTCTCAGTCACGTCTGACTCTTAGCGACCCCATGGACTACAGCCTACCAGGCTCCTCCATCCATGGGATTTTCCAGGCAAGAGTACTGGAGTGGGGTGCCATTGCCTTCTCCAACTGGATAAGTTAGGCGTGGTCAATTTTTTTGCTTCTTTTATATATTGCTTGTCTCTTTGTAACAACAACCATGGAAAAATAACTCAGAATTTTACCCCTGGAAGTCTGGATTTTTTAAATTATAATGGTGGAGTCTTTCTTTCTAATTGAATTTGACAGTGCCTATGTGTGTGTGTCGGGGAGGGGGTGGTGGTGCAGAATGCAGTGTTAGAATGACCTTGTGCCCTCACCAGGCTGCAGTTTGATCTTTGTCTCTTACCCCCATTTTGCTTTTCCAGAGATGTTTCCTATAAGATTTCCTATTGCATCAACACAGTTTTATTTTTTCCCATTCTAAGTTATGTCGAGTCTTACAGATCTAGCTCTGAAGATTTTAAATTTCATACTCCTTGCAAAAAATATTTTCTCTCATAATTATTATTTCCATCCCCCCAAGAATAACCTTTTTTAAAAAAGTGAAATGTCCCTAATAAATAAATGCTAGTCCGTAAAATAAGACTATGAGCTTTAAAAAGCATGCTACTTTTTCATTTGATTTCTCTCAGCTGAATCAACCTACAAATTTTATTTAAATGGTAAACAGTAGGAAACAGAGTAAGGTAGCCAGTATAGTATGAATACAAAGAAAGCAAATCATATTGTTTGTTTTGTCACATTTTCTGCAATGTGTTGCTTAGCTTGGTAGAATTTTTTTGCAAATTTTTGAGACAACACATAAGTATAATAGTCCATTTCCAGCACTGTCAGAATGAATTCCAACTGATAAACTCAGCTTTTAGCTGTATGTCATAAACCAGGTTCATGAACACAGATAATATCTCTGTTCTCCTACCTTACTTCCTACCAAGAACCAAGCAGTGCTTGGTTAAACTTTCTATTTTAAACTTAAAAACAAAAATTCTTTCTTACCTATGTGTACAACCCCACTTCTCAATTTGGTGGCTTTTGTTGATTTGTCTCTACATACACCCTAGTGAATTTTTTATTTCTCCCTTCTCCTTCCCCAAAGTCAGTTCACTCTCTCTCCCTCTGAGATTCTGGATCAAAGGAGATACTCAATAAAGATCTTCAATTACTCTTATCCATCCATTCTATTAAAAATATCTTAAAATACATTTATTGTCATTATAATAGCATTCACAAAATTGACAGTGTCTTATTTTTTGTATGGATGTATTTATGTTTAAATAGAGTCTGATATTTTCTTATATATTATATAATATTATATTCCTTTTAGGGTAAGCATGGTATCCCTATAAATTTGAGAAATCAGGTAGTTCCTACAATTCTACACACTCAAATTTTTTCTGTGCCCTGTTTCATCACCTCTTAGTCCACAGATTGGGAAAGTAAGAGAATAATAAAAGTATCTTAAACTCCTTCATCCTCACTACTTTTTTTTTTTTTTTTCCCAGAGTGGGGTGAAGATTTAAGCAGATAAGTCATTAATTAACTTGTCCACACAAGAGGGTCTGGTGAAGTATAGTCTCTGATGCCAAATATTCTCCCAATGCTCAATGTTTAAGGTTCCCAGAGAGAGAGGCCACAGGGCTCTGAACATGTCAAATTCATTGGATGTTTCTTATTAGCTTTGCCCAGGGTGGCCCTTGCCGCATCCAATCTAACTCTCTTTCCCTAAGGGCACAGTTTGAATCAACATTCCTCACTTGTTGAAGACTCCAGGAAGTCATGTGACCACTTAATCTTTACAGCTCAAAATGTGTGAAGTTTTAATCTGCATACCTCTAAAGTCTAAAAGCTATTTTCTGGTTTATGGAAATTTGAAATCATATGGGCAGGCTTAGCTTAATATGTTGCTGCTGCTGCTAAGTCACTTCAGTCGTGTCCGACTCTCTGTGACCCCATAGATGTCAGCCCACCAGGCTCTCCTGCCCCTGGGATTCTCCAGGCAAGAACACTGGAGTGGGTTGCCATTTCCTTCTCCAATGCATGAAAGTGAAAAAATGAAAGTGAAGTTGCTCAGTCGTGTCTGACTCTTAGCGACCCCCTGGACTGCAGCCCACCAGGGCCCTCCGTCCATGGGATTTTCCAGGCAAGAGTACTGGAGTGGGGTGCCATCGCCTTCTCCGAGCTTAATATGTTAAGTGTGTTAAATTGATTTTCTTAAGGATCTCAGAGCACATGAAAAAATCTAGAAGAGAAGAGCTATAGAAACTTCCCATGAAACCATTATATCATCATGGTGATTCATCAACAGACATTTGATGGTCAGTCCAATTATGTGGTACCCACCACTCCATTATATCATCATGGTGATTCATCAACAGACATTTGATGGTCAGTCCAATTATGTGGTACCCACCACTCCCTGGTGGCTCAGAGGTTAAAGCGTCTGCCTGGAATGCAGGAGACCTGGGTTCGATCCCTGGGTCAGGAAGAGCCCCTGGAGAAGGAAATGGCAACCCACTCCAGTACTCTTGCCTGGAGAATCACATGGAGGGAGGAGCCTGGTAGGCGACAGTCCATGGGGTCGCGAAGAGCAGGTGGTAGACATCTTGGTTCCAAGACTTTGGGTTAGACTCCAAAGACTATTCATTGATTTTGATGACTGATTTAGAAATAGGACTAATGGATTTTGGAAGAAGTATCAGAAAGTCAATGGAGAATAAGACCTCTTAACTTGTTGGAAGGAAACAGTTAATCAGGCTCAAAACCTGTACAACAACAAAAAAATCATAAACACTCAGGGAAAGAAATAATGCAAAGCATTTCAATGACAAAATAACATGAAGAAATTAGAGGATGCATACAGGAGAACTTTACTGGAATGAGTCTTTTGCACTTTGACTCTTTTTCTCAAAATAATTGACATGCCAGATACACATTTTAGGGTAGCAAGTTTTATTTCCCTAAGATATATTATTAGCCCAGGAAAAGATCAAAAGTCAAAATTTGGAGTATGGTTTCTACTGAATGTGTATCAGTTTTGCACCATTGTAAAGTCAAAAAATCCTAAATTGAACCATTGTAAGTAAGTAGGGGACTCAAGTATTTTATTTAGTCATCAAGTTATAGTCACAGTTTTCTGATGCACTACAAAGAGATTTCTCTGGAACCAAAAGTAATCTGGGATAGTGAGGTTCCAAAGGCCTTGTTCAGCAGATGGCATAGATGTAGGATGGAGAACTGGGATAAAGAAGGAGAAACATGATTTCCCTACATTCAATTTCAAGTCTTTACATATAGACATAGCCAGTTATTTCTTAGGCTTAAAAGGGGGTGCTCTGAAAGGGGAATGCACTTTCATAATTCCAGATAACTTGATTTTCTCAGGCTGTAATAGCAAGATCTTAGGTACTTGTTTGCTCTCCCTGTTATTTAGGTTGTGCATTCAAACAGTTATTTGTTCTTTGTTCACTCATTCAACAGATATTTTTTGGAATGTGTTGGCCAACACAGGCTGTTCTGTGTTGGTAAACTGTTTGCTTAGTCTGCTCACCCCAAATATAAATTACTTTAGGGCATCAGTGCAGTTCAGTCACTCAGTCGTGTCCGACTTTTTGCGACCCCATGGACTGCAGCACTCCAGGCCTCCCTGTCCATTACCAACTCCTAGAGATTACTCAAACTCATGTGCATTGAGTCGGTGACACTACCCAACCATCTCATCCTCTGTAGTCCCCTTCTCCAGCTTTCAATCTTTCCCAGCATCGGAGTCTTTTCTAATGAGTCAGTTCTTCGCATCAGGTGGCCAAAATATTGGAGTTTCAGCTTCAGCATCAGTCCTTCCAGTGAATATTCAGGACTGATTTCCTTTAGGATGGACTGGTTAGATCTCCTTGCAGTCCAAGGGACTCTCAAGAGTCTTCTCCAACACCACAGTTCAAAAGCATCAATTCTTTAGCGCTCAGCTTTCTTTATAGTCCAACTCTCACATCCATACATGACTAGAAAAACCATAGCTTTGACTAGATGGACCTTTGTCGGCAAAATAATGTTTCTGCTTTTTAATATGCTGTCTAGGTTGGTCATAACTTTTCTTTCAAGGAACAAGCATCTTTTAATTTCATGGCTGCAGTCACTATCTGCATTGATTTTGGAGCCCCCCAAAATAAAGTCTGTCACTTTAGGGCATAGATGAGCTAATACTTTCTTTATATTACCCACTCTCCCAAATCAGTTCTTTATATACTGCAAGCAGTTAATGCCTATCTAATTAGTTTAACTGAAATAACATTCAGAAGATGTATGGATTTCAACTGAATCAATGCAAATATTAGAGTAACTCATTTCCACAATAACTTGTCAAAAACTAACATTCTGAATAAATGAGACCAGATATGTGAAAGTTTTATTTCTAAGAGCAGTACAGAAAGACATTAATAGTTGCCTCATCAGTGTCACGCTTGAAAGAGAAGGCTTATTTTGAAGATATTTGGACACAAAGGAAAGCCCTGAAGTCTTTCCTGAATTGTTCTTAAAACTATAATCCAGGGAAGAAGTTGAAACTGGTAAATAAAGAACTCAGTCAAGTGTCAGGTTTCGGGAACACAAGTTCACTCACAGGGCAATTGTAAAACTTGGTTTGATAATCTTCTTTGGATGGCTCTTTTAGTGCATAGTCCATGTTAGACTATATATGGCAAATTTTACCCAAATATAGTCAGTTGTTTCAGTGGAAACCTTGGATGACTGGAGACATTTAATGATATATCACAGTTAAATTAGAGAAGTAGTTAGTGTGCTGTGTCAGGGTCAAAAGCAGGCAATGGCACCCCACTCCAGTACTCTTGCCTGGAAAATCCCATGGATGGAGGAGCCTGGTAGGCTGCAGTCCATGGGGTCGCTAAGAGTCAGACACGACTGAGTGATTTCACTTTCACTTTTCACTTGCATGCATTGGAGAAGGAAATGGCAACCCACTCCAGTGTTCTTGCCTGGAGAATCCGAGGCACGGGGGAGCCTGGTGGGCTGCTGTCTATGGGGTCACACAGAGTCAGACACGACTGAAGCGACTTAGCAGCAGCAGCAGCAGCAGCAGCAGCGTTAGAAAGATGTGTTGGAAAAGCAGAATCTTCTGACTTTGTTCAGGGCCAGGCCTGATTTTATTCATAGAAGCCTGGAGCTTAGAAAAACAATGGGCTGTAGGTTTTAGGGGCTCTCTCAAAGGTGTGTATTGTTCATTTAAAAACTTGTAATCCTGCCCATAAGAAGATGAAGCTCTTCCTGTGGTTGCAGCATGAATGTAGCAGTGCGATGGGTTTAAACGTTTTGAAAACGGGGGTCCTTGTGTCAACCCTGCCATCTCCTGCAACATTCCGTTTTATTTTTGTCTGAATTTGACTTTAGTCACAGAAAGCAGTTCTTCCTGGTGATTCTGGTGGAGCAGCCACAGAAGATAAAGTGTTTCCCAGGTGTTTTCATGTGCAGTCCTCTTGCTTCTCAAGTCCCAGTCATCTGTATGCCGCCTCAGGGTGTGACAATTTCTTGACTTCTCCTGGAACGTTCCCAAAGAATTTTCACACTAGATTCTGCCTGATGACTGTTCCTCTTGTCAAGGATTAGCTTTTCCTCCCCATTAGGTATCTGCTAGGTATTACTATTTGATTTCTTTGCTAACCTCTGTAACTTTCTGACTCATGGCACAGGCCATTTCTTCTATCATGCCTCTTTCTAGAACTTAAGTTTTAAAGCGCAATCATGAAATCAGGTTAAAAAACATTCTAAGGACAACCCAAAGAAGGAAGAAAATGATAAACTTTCAAAAGGACATCCAAAGAGATTTGCAATGAAGGCAGATCATTTAGTCGTGATGGTGGTAAGGAAGTATATGGATTGATATCATGCATGAACAATCTCAGATTTTACAAACAGGTTATATTCCAGAACCATTTGTTTGAAATTTGGAAAACAACTGTCATAGAAACAGTGTGTTGATTAGGGATAATGGTGTCAGGTCAATCCATGGAATTTTAGTTAATTCATGCTATGGGCATGAACTGCAACATGCATTGTTCGACCACCTGGGAATAGGAATAAGGAAGGTTGACATTTAGAATGTCAAGAATGTCATTTATAATGTCAAGAAGAAGAATGGCTTTTCCCATTTCCTAAGGATGGCCCTAAGCAAAAATTTGAAACCTGTGAGATTTACCCTGACCTTCCTTCTACAAATCCTCTCTGCTATCCTTCCCTCCACTCAGTAATACCTGGCAGTCCTAGAACACCCTTAACCTGCCCTAAGACACTTGTATTGAGTCACCTCATCCACCGTTTCCATGCTGTTTTGAACGATGTATTTCCTTCATTCCCTGTTTCCATTTTTCTCAGTATATTTACTTTCAGATGGGTGCTAAGAACAAATCAATCAGAACCAGCTCAATCACACTGAGGCATGAAAAACTAATGATTTCCCTGCAAGTGTTTTTTTTTTTTTTTTTTCCAAGACTCTTGTTGACCAAAATATATAAATTCAGATGAAATGATACATTTACAGCAGTTGAAGGAGTTCTTGATTTGTGGGGCCATGGAAAGCATCATAGAAGCTGGCTAACTTGTAATTCCTACCATGTAACTCAATCTGTGTATTATACCTTGGCTTTTTTTTTTTTTTAATTTTATTTTATTTTTAAACTTTACATAGTTGTATTAGTTTTGCCAAATATCAAAATGAATCCACCACAGGTATACATGTGTTCCCCATCCTGAACCCTCCTCCCTCCTCCCTCCCCATTCCATCCCTCTGGGTCATCCCAGTGCACCAGCCCCAAGCATCCAGTATCGTGCATCGAACCTGGACTGGCAACTCGTTTCATACATGATATTTTACATGTTTCAATGCCATTCTCCCAAATCTTCCCACCCTCTCCCTCTCTCACAGAGTCCATAAGACTGTTCTATACATCAGTGTCTCTTTTGCTGTCTCGTACGCAGGGTTATTGTTACCATCTTTCTAAATTCCATATATATGCGTTAGTATACTGTGTTGGTGTTTTTCTTTCTGGCTTACTTCACTCTGTATAATAGGCTCCAGTTTCATCCACCTCATTAGAACTGATTCAAATGTATTCTTTTTAATGGCTGAGTAATATTCCATTGTGTATATGTACCACAGCTTTCTTATCCATTCATCTGCTGATGGACATCTAGGTTGCTTCCATGTCCTGGCTATTATAAACAGTGCTGCGATGAACATTGGGGTACTCGTGTCTCTTTCCCTTCTGGTTTCCTCAGTGTGTATGCCCAGCAGTGGGATTGCTGGATCATAAGGCAGTTCTATTTCCAGTTTTTTAAGGAATCTCCACACTGTTCTCCATAGTGGCTGTACTAGTTTGCATTCCCACCAACAGTGTAAGAGGGTTCCCTTTTCTCCACACCCTCTCCAGCATTTATTACTTGTAGACTTTTGGATCGCAGCCATTCTGACTGTACACCTTGGCTTTTTATTTGTGTTTGTGGTATAGATTCATGTGCTTCAGCTATTGGTTCTGGCTCTGACACCTCAAGACACCATAAAATTTGTCATTAAAAGCCTTGTGTTTAGGAGTAATTAACAGTACCGACTGAAACAAAGAGGTCCCAAATCTTGATGGAGTTACATGATAAAAGTTTATTTCTGTTCACACAAAGTCCTGAGGAAGTTGGGCAGCTCTTCTCCAAGAGGTGAATAGGGTGGCTCCGTCAGGTCAGTCCTTCAGTTCCAGACTGAGCTAGCTGTTCCAGAGGTAGACAAGACACATGACATACAGATTCTCTGCTCATTTTGCCTGGCCACTCTCCCTTACCTTGTCCAATCTAACTGCAGGAGAGTCGGAAATGTGGAGGAACATATGACAAGCGTGGCTGTTCGCATTCTCTGCTGCACTCTTACCTGTGGGTCTTTGTCCTTAGAGTAAGCTGCTCATCTTTTTCTTTCCTTCCTGAAACCAAAACATTTGACAATCCAAAGCTCCTTCCCTCACTTCTTGATACAGCGACACCTATATTGTGTGTGTGTGTGTGTGTGTGTATGTGTGTGTGTGTGTGTGTTTTAGCCTGGAAAATGCATGGTTCAATTTAATGGCAGTGACCTGAGCAGGAAGGTGGTGAGGAGGCGAGAACTAGCAGGGTAGTGTAGGAGATGAGAAGAACTGAGCAGCACACACAGAAGTAGGAAGCATAGAAAGATTGTTTGTATATTGGGTTTTCTAAATAAGAGACTCTTTTTCTTTGGTCCTTTTTTGTTTGTTTCAATAGCAGCTAGTAAAATCACTCCTATTTTTCCCTGCCAGTTAACTTCTTCACACAATTTTTCAGATACAAACAGTAAGTCTAAAAGTGCAGGGACCAAGATGGTTATGTCCAGTCCTTTAAATTTTAAGATAACTAAACTAACAAACTCCAAATTTGTAGACAACTGTTTATATAGTGCAGTTCTAAGATGAAGTGTACAC
Organism: Bubalus kerabau; assembly: GCF_029407905.1. Lineage (NCBI taxonomy): Eukaryota > Metazoa > Chordata > Mammalia > Artiodactyla > Bovidae > Bubalus > Bubalus kerabau. The sequence continues at coordinate 102,947,235 of NC_073626.1, forward strand.
CACTGAGAATTATGGAGAAGGAAGTCACTCGACTTGACTTTGCTTATGTGCTGGTGTGGATTTCCTGGGACTTGCTATGAGTGTCAGTTACTTGTGAAGTGGAAAGGGTCATATCTGATATCTTAATGGGCTTAGGTTCTTAGTTTGGCTTCATTCTCAGGAAACAGATTCCTGCTTGTGTGGGCATTCCCCTGAACTGGTTAATGTGTTCTCACTGTGAAATTTTCTAGCCCCAATGTTTTGTTTTGTTTTACTGTGGAGGCTGTAATTCCTCAAATTGATCTAAAACTTCTGACTTTGCTTTTAAAGCTCAAACATTTTAAATTTAATTTATTCTATCTTCTTTTTCACAACAATTTCTATTATTTATTTTTAATTTTCTAACCATATTTTTCATATAAGCAGAATAGCTGCATGCTACCAAGAGCACAGAGCAATTGACCTGGCTTGGAAATGAAGATAAAGTTACATGTGCATGAAAAAACATTAGTATGGAGGGTTCCTTTCTGTAGCTGAAAGGCCAGTCTTCCAGCTCTCAGACAAGTCTCAATTTCAGAAACATTGTATATGGAAAAAAGTTAACTTTACTACCAACAATACAGAGACCTGCTAAATCTGGAAAGGAAGAATTTTTATGTACTTCAGTATTCCACAGAGTTTTTAGGATACTTTCATCTACTTTATTTCATTTGTTCTTCATAAAGACCTCATGAGTATTTAGGACAGTAGTTTTATGCCCACATCATAGTTAAAGTAAATGAAATCAGAGGGCTCAGGCATCTGGCTGGGGTCACACCCTCCTTAAGTGGTTGAGTCAGAACTGGAGCCTAGTTCTTCTGACACATGGTGTAGCTTTTCTTGCACTATCAAAACCTTCAGTTTTCCTGTCGCCATGCAAAGACACAACTGCTAGGAATGCTATTAATTTACTGGCTTTTCTAGAGACAGTTTGCACATCTCTAGGGAGGGTCTGTCTCTTGACTCTCATTCCCATTTCCTGAAAGGTGGAAATAAGCCCATTCATGCCCTTTTGGTGAGTTCATGGAGCGGGTACACTATAATAGAAAACATCACTGTCGTTCTTGACTCACATCAAAATGCAACCTTTGAGCAAGTCCCTGGGCTCCATCTCTAAAGCCTATCCTGAATTCGATGACTTCTCATCACCTCTCTTACCATCACATTCTAATTTGAGCTCTTTCAGGGGTCTGCTGACCGCTGTCCCTCCTCTCTTTCTCACTGAGCCCTCTCCGAAATCTGTTCTCCTCACAGCAGGCTGACCATCCCCTCCCAAGCTCAAAACCTTCCAAGGTTCCTGATCAATCTCAGAGTAAAATGTGCCACAGGGCTCTACAAAATATGCCCTTGTGAACCTTTTTCTCTACATTTCCCACCAGTCCTCTCTTAGCTTACTTCTTTAGTCCCATTTGCCTTCTTCCTATTTCTTTCATGTGACAAGCCTTCACTGTAAGCATTTCATCCTTGCAAATGTGCAGATGTCTGGCTACCCACCCACCTTGATCTGGTCTCGTCACAAAGATGCCTCTGAAATTAGGCTTTATGAGACTATTCTATCTAAGCTAAGCTGTACCCAAAACACATTAGCACTTTGATCCATTAACATTGTTTCTTATATTAGAAATATTTTTATTCATTAATTTTCTGTCTTCTGCACTGGTTTGTGAACACCATGAGGGTAGGGGATTTGTCTGAGTTATTGTTATATTTCCAGCGCCTAAAGTAATTTGAAATATAACAGGTGTCTAATACACATTTATTCAACAGATAAATTTGTTGAAGGAACAGAAGACTAATGGGGTAAAGCCACTTGGGTTTTAATATGGCTTGGCTATTTCTTACCTTGATTACATTGAATCTATTACTTAACCTTTCTTAGCCTCAGTTTTCACATCTATAAAATGGTAATTGCATAGTTTCTGCCTCATTATTGGTTCGCTACAAACATTAGGTGTGATCATTCACATACATTGCATCATAGATACCTGACATAGAATAGGTGCCCAAAACTTTTTGATAACTATTGACTCTGCTACCCATGGATAAAATACAATTTTGTTATTCTCAGTGGAGCTTTGCCATTTAGAACATGTGAGCAATGGAACAAGTGACTCAGCTCTTAATTGAAGCTGTACAGAATCTTGGATCTTAATATTTGGAGACTGCACAATTGCCTTTCAATAGGAAATGTGACAAAAACATGTTCAGATTTTATAGGCTATCTTTGTTTTCACTATCTGCCAATAACGTGGCTTTCTTTGCAGAGATCTGACTAGGGGCTGTGGAACCCTTCACTTCATCCAATTTAACACCTGGTGTCAGGGGGGCCCTTGTGTTAGATTTGGGGGAAAAGGTTTTGTGAAAATGGAATTACACCCATTTGCTTGAGTGGAGGGCTGAGTCTGGGCATAGAGCCAGGCATTCTGGGAACAGTGGTCCAATTCGCTCTACAAAGCTCCTTGCTTTATGGACTTGTTTAGAAAAGTCCAGCATCACCTCACATTTGTTTGGCCTAGGGCTGCCCTCTAGATGTTCAGCCTAAATGATCCTGGCAACTCACTCTGAGGCTGAAGCTGATGGCTGGCTTCTGACCCTTCCCTGTCTGGTCTTTCCCTCTGACAGAAGAGCTAACACCAACGTCTTTTTGGCTGTTAGTTCAAGACGGTGTTGTAGGTCTTCATAGAACCAGTCAACTTCAGCTTCTTTGACATCTGAGATTGGGGCATAGACTTGGACTACTGTAATGTTGAATGGTTTGCCTTGGAAACAAACCACTGAATCACTTTGTCATACACCAGAAATCAACACAACATTGTAAATCAACTATACTTCAATTTTTTTAATTAAAAATAAATTAATAATCAAATATAAATAAAATAAATTTGCTACCTAATATCCCACTGTTTGAATAATCCACATTTTTTATTATTTTTGTTTTGATAGACATTTAAGTTGTTTTCTTTTTGGCTACTGTGAATAAGTCTACTATAAATATTCTTAAAATTTTCTTTTTGTGAATATAAGTTTTTGTTTCTCTTGGTTACTCAAAAGAGGGAAATTTGCTCATAGGATAGATGTAGGTTTAAATTTTTAAGACACCAATAGACTCTTCTCCAAAATGGGTACACCATTTTTAACTCTCAACAGTTATGCAGGAGAGTTCCAGTTGCTCCATATCCTCACCAACATTTGGTGCTGTTATATTTTTAAAATAATTAATTTAAAACTATCAAGCATGACATTTATATGTTTAATGATCATTTATTTGTAATTTCTTCTCCATTGAGTTGTCTGTTCAGATCACTTAAACATTTTAATGAGGTTCTTTGACTTTTCATTGTTGATTTTTGAATCCTTTAATATATTTTGTTTTTTTTTAATGAAATATGTGTGTTATAAATGTTTTCCCAAACTGTAGCTTATCATTTTTTTCTCTTTTTTTATTTTTTCATTATTATTATTATTATTTTTTATTTTACAATATTGTATTGGTTTTGCCATACATCATCATGCATCCGCCACGGGTGTACGCATGTTCCCCATCCTGATCTTATCATTTTAAAAAGTTGCTTTTTATTTTTGAATTTAATTTATTAATTTTTTTACAGATAATACTTTTGGAGGATTGTTTCAAGAAACCTCTCATTGATGAAATTGCAAAGATATTTTATATTATTTCTAAGAGATTTATAGTTCAGGACTCTGATAAATTTGAATTTGTGTGTGGTATGTATGTGTGTGTGTGATAAGATAGAAGGCTGAGATTCATTTATTTTACATACAGATACAGATATTTAGTTCTTCCAGCAAAATTTGATAAAAAAAAAAACTTGAATTAACCTGATACTTAGTTTCTCCATTTTAAATAAACACTTTAGATGTTTCTGATATAGAACATTCTAGGATTGTTTAATATATACTGCTGAAGAGGAAAGCTAAACAAGTGTTTATTTTGCATTCTAATGGAGAAAATTACTAGCAGTGGAATAACATTATCAATAATAACTAAAAGAGACTAAATTTTCTCAAGCTTTTGCTGATTTACCTCCATTAAAATGAGTGTATTTTATCTGATTTAATCTTTGTAACAATGCTATGAAGTAGATATTACTATCTGTTCATATATGAAGATATAGAGGCTCAAGAGCTTAATTCACTTGTCCCAAGACACTCTTTAGTAAATATTGAAGCTAAAATCCAAATTCCAGTTTTCTGAATCTAGAGCCACTCTCTTGATCACTGTGTTCTTTGCCTTCTTTGGTATGCTGACTTTATTTTACCACTCACATCTGAATGTAATGTAATGGCTCCTTAATGCTGTGGTCCTCAAACATTTTTCTATCAGGTCTACTATGTACTCATAAATTACTGAGGACCTCAAAGAGCTTTTTATAATGTGAGTAATATCCATTTACATTTGTTGTATTAGAAATTAAAAGTGAGAAACTTTCAAAATGTTGATTAATTTATTTAAACAATAATAATAATGAATCCATCACAGGCTAAGCTAAATAATGCACTTTAATAAAAAGTATGTTCCAGGAAAATAATTAATGAGAAAATGGCATTGTCTTACATTTTTGCAGATCTCATTAATATCCAGCTTAATAGACAATATCAGTATTCTCATATCTGTTTCTCATTCAGTCTGTTGATATATGTTCTTTTTATTGAAGTAGAGTATATGAAGAAAATCTGGCCACACACCTAAATGTGGTTAGACAATAAAATAATTAATAGTCTTTTCATTTTGAGTAATAACCAGATGATTATGGCTATTCTTTGATACTATATCAAATCCAGACAAATGGTGTTTTTTAAAATACTATTACTTAAATTTGTTGCAGCATGGAATCCAAAACCATAGTTCACATCAGTGAGCCTTTTGTACTCAGTGTTGGTGAATATTTCATCCATGCATGATTGTGTAAAAATATGCATTGGTTGTTTGGAAAATGTCCAGTTACTTGCTATGCAGATTCTTATGAGCATGAAAATGTACAGCTTAGATCTCCTACTGCAGGAAATAAAAGTGACTAACAGCATCTGCTACTGCCCTTCTGGATGTCTACAACAACATTTGTACAAAAGTCATGCTTCTGATTGCTAGTCTCAGCTAAGGAATGAGCATAACAAAATTAGTAAAGTTGTTCCATCCCTGCAAATTATAGACATCCTTAAACTGCTGGCTTTGGATCCATCACTTGCTCATGGCTTGGAAGGAACATTCCTGGGATGCACTGTAGTCTGAAGCTCTCCCTACCCCATCCATGTTCTTTCCTCTCTCCTTCAGAAGTGTCAGACCTGTAGTCTGAAGGCTTTCCTTTCCTATTCTGGCTCTCTCTCTCTTTATCCTTCAGAGGTATTTTCAGTAACTTTGAATGTCTAATCTCACTGTAGCACCTGCTTTTGAGGAAGCTAGAACTAATAAGCAAGTATCTAAATATTGACATATTTTATAATAGACTATCTAAACTCACATTGGTAAATATCACCTCTATCTCATCAGGAAAGTTTAAGCACTGAAGAACTGTCAAATACAAAATGAGAAATAGGAGTTTTTGAAAATTCTAATATTTACTTGAAATTTTGAATTTTATCTCTTGCAACATATCGTCAGTTGTTTTATGTAAAGTAGCTGCTGCTGCTAAGTCACTTCAGTCGTGTCCGACTGTGCGACCCCATAGATGGCAGCCCACCAGGCTCCCCCGTCCCTGGGATTCTCCAGACAAGAACACTGGAGTGTGTTGCCATTTCCTTCTCCCATGCATCAAAGTGAAAAGTGAAAGTGAAGTTGCTCAGTCGTGTCCAACTCTTAGCAACCCCATGGACTGCAGCCTACCGGGCTCCTCCGTCCATGGGATTTTCCAGGCAAGAGTACTGGAGTGGGGTGCCACTGCCTTCTCCAGTGTAAAGTAGCAGGCTTACTCTATTCAATTATGTGAAAATTTTGGCCAAATTCCCAATCTGAATAACTATAGTTTACCTGTAGTTCTTTCTAGGGAAAAAGTAGCTAGTTCAACTTACAACTCAACCATACAAGGGTTTTTCCTTGAGAAAATCACTGGACTGAAGAATTCAGCAAAAGTATGTTTGAATCTATCTATGCCATTTCATCATATATAGATGCGTCTTGAAGGTCAAAATTTAATAAAATTAATATTTTTTTTTTACTGCTTCCTCAGGGACATTCCTAGGATCTGGCATTATATTTACTGCAAGTGTTTAGCAGCGAAGAATACAACGACTAGTAATAGTGTTTGTTGCTATTGACTTTATTTATACTCTGACCCCAATCATTTTGCCCATCATTATTTTTGCTCTATCAGTGCAAAAGTTGACACAGTGAGAAAGGGAAATGACTCCTTAGTAATATAAAAATAGTTTTGAGCTCATAGACCCTCTGAAAGGACTATGAAACTCCCAGGTGTTCACAAATAATATTCTGAGAAACATTTCATGGAGATATCAAAACTTTACTGAGTACCCAGTAAGTATAAAACTTCTTTATAGCTTCTGAGGATGCAAAGGTGACAATGCCAAATACCTGCTCTCAAGGAACTCTGGCTTTTTAAAAGTCATTAAATAAATATATTAAATTTAATAGAGTGTACTTGGGAGGCAGATAAAGGATATTTGGTTCCAGCTGTAAGGGTCAAAGGAGTCTATGCTAGGGTGACAGCAGGAAGGTGATTGCTGAAGCAAGACTTGAAGATTGAGAAATGACTCACCTAAAAAATAAAGGAAGTTGATATTACAGGAAGAGGGAAATACATAATGCAGAAATATATAGGCATGGCAGAGTACGGTATGTTTTTGTTAATACAATTATCTGAAAAATAGTGAAAACATTATTTTAATCTACCTCAAGGATCCCAGAAAGTTTTAGTTACATATTTTGCTAGAATTTGATTTCTGTGTTATTACTTAACTAAGTAGATCATTGTAGGGCCCCCTCCCTTGTGCCAGGTACAGTGAGAAACACAGCTTTACATTGTGACCCCTTTATTTCCCTCATGGTGGTACATCTTAGTCACTTCATGGAACACTTTTTCTGGTTTTGTCTTTATGTTTTAATAGGATCAAAAAATATGAACCATCTGAATATCTCCCTAGTCATTCAAATATGACCAATGTCATCATTAAGAATTATGTTGTCCTCACATACATGCAGTTCAAATGCCTACATTCTCCAGTAGCTCACATTTGCTTTATTTAATATGTATAAAACCATGAATCTTGAAATTCAAGCTCTTGTGTTTCCAAACATGCTTATGATTCACTAAACCATAAAGAAAGTGGATGCTTTCGATCAAAAACCCACAGTGCAAATAAATGTATTAGTGTGGTGTGTATTGAATGTTTATTTATGCAAACCCAAGATTGCTAGGGAGAGTTCACCAAACAAATCACTATGATTCAGATGTTTCCTAACAACCACCTGGGGGAGGAGTGCGATCTTCTCATTTAGTCTTAATCACTGGCAATCAGGGACATTTGACAACTGGGAAATATCACAGAAATTATTAGAAGAGCAAACATAAAACATCATAAGGGATAGAAAAAAATACAGTCTTCCCTGTGCCAGGGATTTATGTACAGTTGCTTAAAATATTTAAAAGATCTTGTCACATCCCTTCCCAAACTACCAGGTTTAAATCCAGGTTATCTTTTTAACTAAAGTCCTGCCCAAAGGAACCACAGGCTCTGGCAGGCCAAGTCTTTTTATATGCAAAAAGTAAAAAAAAGATAAATAAAAAGATGAATTTTAATACTGATATTTAAGTTTGATTTTGTATATCTCCTCAAATTCTGTGTCTAGGTGGAAGTTTCAACTTTGTAGTCTCTCTATAAACATGTAAATATTTCTAGACCAAGAAGTTTCCAAGTGATGTCACCTGAACTTTTGTGTGAAAGAACATCAGAAATCATAACAAGTAGCGCTTGTTTCATGAGCTTCCATGCTGGAATTTCTGAGGCCTAGGATGTTCTCTTTGCTCTCCTCCTTATTCTAAATATTTTTAAACATGTGGAATTGTATTAAGGTAAACAATAACAACAGGAAATGAATGGGGACAGTAAGTCACATGAATGCAGTCTGGGAGTGTATGAAAAAAAGAAGGGTAGGCAAACTGCTGTAACAATGGCTGCAAAAATCTCAGTGGCAGTGTTTAGATGTGATGCCAGAAACACGGGCAAAAAAAGTGAAAATAAATGTAATAGGACCGTATCAAACTAAAACGTTTCTGCACAGCAAAGGAAACAATCAAAAATTTAAAAAGCAGTCTAGGGACTGAGAGAAATATTTACAAATTATGTATCTGTTAAGGGATTAATACCAAAAATATAGAAGGAACTCATACAACCTAATAGCAAAACATTAAGTAACCAATTAAAAAAATGGGCATCGGACTTGAATAGACATTCTTCCAAAAAAAATATACAAGTGACCAATAGGTAATGAAATACAGCACCCTTCACTTGTTAGGATAAAAGAAAAAAAGAAAAGAAAGTGAAGTCACTCAGTTGTGTCCAACTCTTTGCAACCCCATGGACTGTAGCCTACCAGGCTCCTCTGTCAATGGGATTTTCCAGGCAAGAATGCAGGAGTGGGTTGCCATTTCCTTCTCCAGGAGATCTTCCTGACCCAGGAATTGAGCCCAGGTCTCCCGCATTGTAGGCAGACGCTTTACTGTCTGAGCCACAAGGGAAGTCCTCTTGTTATGATGGTCATTATCAAAAAGTCAAAGATAACAAATGTTGGCAAGGCTGTGAAGAAAAGGGAAACCTTATATGCCATGGGTCGGAATATAAATTGGTGCAGCATTTAACGCAAGTTCATGTGCCCAACGCATAGTGAGGCCAAACAAACTGAAATGGAGTTTGGAGCAGAGAAAGTTTTATTACAAGGCCATGCAGAGATTAGATGGCTCATGCCCTGAAAAGCCTTGAGCTCCTCAAAGGGTTTTGGCAAAGCATTTTTAAAGGGTAGGTGATATACAATGGAATATTACTCAGCCATAAAATGAAACAAAATTGGTTCATTTGTAGAGATGTGGATGGACTGACCTAGAGAGTGTCATACAGAGTGAAGTAAATCAGAAAAAGAAAAACAAATACTGCATATTAATGCATATATGTGAATTCTGAAAAAAAAATGGTATAGATGATCTTACTTTCAAAGCAGAAATAGAGACAGAGATGTAGAGAACAAATACATGGATACCAAGGGGGAAAGGTGGAGATGCCATAAATTGGGAGATTGGGATTGACATATATACACTATTGATCCTGTATGTAAAATAGGTAACTAATGAGAACCTACTGTATAGCACATGGAACTCTACTCAGTGCTCTGTGGTGTCTTAAATGGGAAGAAAATCCAAAAAAAAGAGGGGATACATGTACATGTATATGTATTCATTTTTCCATACAGCAGAAACTAACACAAAATTGTAAAGCAACTATATTCCATTAAAAAAAGGGCAGGTGAGGGAGGTTGCAGGGTACGTGATCAATTTGTGCACAATTCTGATTGGCTTACAGTGAGGCAGCAGTCCTTAGGCTCCAGGAAGCCTGGGGTTTTGTGCTTATGTTCATCAAGTAGTTCTTCCATTGGCTAGGGGTTTTCACATCTGCAAAACAACTCAAGAAATTTGCATCAAATATTATTATCTGTGTACTTCATAGAGGAGCTAAAGTAGAGCGTATGGGGGAAGGCTTGTTCCAGGAAGCCTGGGAAGGTTACACAGCCACTATGGAAAACAGTCCTCAAAAAATTAAAATTAGAACTACCATATGATCCAGCAATCCTACTTCTGGCTATCTATCTAAAGGAAATCAATTTAATATCTTAAAGAGATATCAGTACTCTTAGGTTCAGTGCTATTCAATAGCCAAGACATGGAAACAATCTACATGTCTGTTGATGAATGAATGGATAAAGAAATATACATATATAATTCAGTCTTAAAAAAGGAAATTATATGATATGTGACTATATGGGATGAACCTGGAGGACATTGTGCTAAGTGAAATAAGCCAGATACAGAAAGAAAAATACTACATGATCTCACTTATATGTGGAATCTAAACAAGTTGAACTCATGAAAGCAGAGGGTAGAATGGTGGTTGCTAGAGGATATAGTGAGGGGAAAATGGGTATAAGCTTTCAGTTATAACATGATTAAGTTCTGGGGATCTAATGTACAGCATAGTGACTATAGTTAACAATACTGTGTATATGTGCAATTTACTAGGAGAACAGATCTTAAATTTTCTCACCACACACGTACACAAAGGTAATTATATGAAGTGATCTATATGTTAATTGTTTTGATTGTAGAAATCATTTCACAATGTGCACATATATCAAAACATCACATGGTATATCTCAAATATATACAATTTGTATTTGTTAATCATATCTCAATAAAGCTGGGCAGAAATCTCAGTGACTAAATAAACTGAAAGTTTATTTGTCACACAGGCTGGATCAATGTGATTTGGTGATGGTGGTAGTGAGGAGGTATCCTGTTTTATGGACCCACAGTCCTTCCATCTAGGATGCCTCCATATCTTAGGTTTTTGGAATTCACCGCTGGACTCTCTGCCCCTACCTGGCAGGAAAGGACTTGCTGCCCCTACCTGGCAGGAAAAGAAACAGAGAGTTGCTTGTGAAGTTTGGGCAGCCAGGCCTGAAGATATATATAGCTCCCTTTTGTTCCTATTACTGGCCAGATCCAAGTCTCAGGCCCCCACATAACTGCAGGGGAAGTTGGAAAGTCTGGCCTAGTTGTGCCCTGGAGGAAATAGAAGCAGAGCTTGACATACACATTCTGTTGGCTACATATTGTCTGAGTGATAGTTCATAGTATTAAGGGTAGGTTGCCTATAGAAAAACCCCAAATCTGTGCTGCTAGGCATATATTCATAATTTAGTTCTGGGCAGTGCATTGGTGAGGCACTCAGTATGCAAAACTAAGCAGAGAATATAACAGAGATACATCACAGTCCCTCCCTTAAGAGCTTACCATCTCCTACTAGCTAACACATTGACTTTCTCATCAGCTGTCTTCATTCATCCCTAAGCTGCTGACAGCATAGGAACAGGAAGGAAGAGAAAGCCAGCACTTGTTCCCATTTGCTATCCCAGAGGTAGCTCCAGCAATAGACATGTATATCAGCTTATCCTCTGTAGCTGTCTTAGGGATAATCCCGAAGAATGTGTTTTTTTTTATATTTTATAGTGCTACATGTTTTTAAAAATGCTTACATATACTGGTGAAGAGGACTTGAAATTACCTGTGTGACCTTAGGCAAATGACTGAAGCACTCAAGGTTAATTTTTAATGAATAAAATAAGAATGATAATAGAATCTACCTTTTAGGGTAATTGTGAAAATGAAATTCATAAACAGCAAAATGCCTAACCCACCACAGTAAAAAAGGTGCTTTTAACTAGTGTTTTCATTTTTATTTGACTTTAAAAATAACCCTGTGGAGTAGATTTTATTTTATAAATGAGACTACAGTTCAGAGAAGTGTCTAGAAAAAGGTTGCTCAACTTAGTAATCACAGAGACAGGATTGATTTCTAGATCAGTGCCTCTTCATTGATCCATGATTCCTTTCAAGACCTACAAGTTATGGAATACTTTTGAGGATCATTTACTTTCTTCTATATTAAAAAGAAACTGAACTAACCTCTTTAATAAAATGGAAAAACAAGTACTACTTCCTCTGTGTAACCAGCCATGACAGTTTTCATAAGCATGAAATTTTAGGTTACAGGCAGCATATTATCCAAACACCTGTACTTTGCTGCCTTTGTATAAAGGTTGCTGTAGTTTGCAGATGGTGTGGAAAGAAAAGAGTGGGTGTAAGATTTGGAATTGCTATGTTCTAATATTTGTTCTGCAGGTGGCCAGCCGAGGTGAGAGAAGTCATCTCGCCTCTCTTCAGTTTTTCATCTTTAAAACAGATTTCTGCAATGTCATATAGTCACTAACACCCTGCCAATGGAGCATAAAGCAAATTGAGTAAGAAGACAATGAAAACAAAGCAGTTTGAAATTAGAAGTGAATTCTAGTCATGTTTAGATCCAGGCTGCCAAATCTGTCCTCTGATCTTGGGCCACTTTGCTGTTAGTAGAGATTAAACCCTTCAGCATCCTTAGAAAGTAGGGAGAGTCTGAATAGTCTCTGTTGCCATGGTAGAGGATATTCTGAACATATGAAATGTGTCTATGTTGAGGGTCTAATTATGAACAAACCAGGATTCATATTCTACAAGTATTTCTGTGCCCCATTAGAAACAGACATGGCTCTGGTAAGTCTATGAGTTTAATAGAATACATTTGTTTTTTTAAATAATTGCATTTATTTATCTATATTTATTTTTGGCTATGCTGGGTCTTCAACGCTGCATAAGGCTGCTCTTTAGTAGCGGTGCACTGCTTCTCACTGTAGCGGCTTTTCTTGTTGCAGAGCACGGGGTCCAGGGCACGTGGGCTCAGTAGTTGAGGTTCCCAGGCTCTGGAGCACAGGCTCAATAGTTGTGGCTCCAAGGCACATGGGATCTTCCCGAATCAGGGACTGAACCAGCATCTCTTGCCTTGTCACGTGGATTCCTTACCGCTGAGCCACCAGGGAAGCCCTAATTGAATAAACTTTTATACAATTGTACACTTTTATACAATTAACTTGTTATCCTCTAAAATGTCATTGTGACCATCATAGAGACTTTTACTTTGTTTGCTAAAAATACCAGGGAATACCATTCTTTTCAAAGAAAAAAGACTGTTACTGATTTTAAGATTAGGATGGAAATTCTGTTATCTTATTGAAATAATATAGTTACATTTCAATCAAAAATGTTACAATTCAATTGGAGTTGATAGTCTTTTTTATTTTGCAAAATCAAGTTGGCAGATAAGTGCTGGTGAATCTAAAGATTTTGAGGGAAAAAAATAGTTGATTAAAAATTCTACTATTATATCTGTTTAAAAAGTACAAAAAAGTCAGATGCTTATTTCATCTTTAATCTTTCAAGTAATTTATTTTTACCTATGAAGAAACTGAGGCACAGAGAAGTCGGACTAATTTGTCACAGAGGACAGGATAAGGACCTGGATATGCCAGATTCCTGATGGACCCTCTTCTCATAAACTGCATTTTGGTACATTCATCTTGAACTTGCTTTAGTGTGAAGAAAAATTTTGTGTGAAGAATTTTATTATCAGAGTATCAGTAGAGAGAAAATGAATCTTGGGGAATAAAAATAGACTGATAGTTAAATGATTCAGTCTGAACCTAAATCTCAGTTGCTAACCTGTAAAATATGTAGAACACACAGACTTGCTTCCAGGATTGTCATGAGATTTAAATGAGATAGGAGATCAAAAGTGCTTGGGACTTAGTTGGATTCAACAATATTCAGTTCCTTTCCTTACTAATAATATTAGCTCCTATTTGTGTACGTTTTGTGTCATAATCTGTGCTTAAACTGCCATGAATCATCTCATTAATTGCTTGGAACATGAGGAAGTTGAAGCTTCTGGAAATTAAATCCAGTCCCAAGGTCAACAAGTCAGAGAGAGTTTACTGTTTTAGATATCCTTGCCCACTAGAGACAATGCTCTTCATCACAATGTGCATTTTTTCCCCTGGTGCTGCTGTAACACATGATCACAGATTTAGTGGCTTCAATAGCAATAATATATTCTCCTATGGTTTTGGAGGACAGAAATCCAAAATCAGTTTCAGTGGGCTAAAGTCAAACTGGAGGCAGAGCTGATTGCTGCAAGAGGCTTTAAGACAGATTGCATTCCTGGCCTCATCCAGTTTCTGGAGGCTGTCTGAATCCTCTGCTCAGGACCCCTTCCTCTGTTCACAAAGCCAGCTGTGTAACTTGCTTCCTTGTCATATTGCCTTCTTCTGTTTCCCTCATTTAGGATACTTCAGATTACATTTAAGGCCCATCTGGATAAATCCAGAATAATCATATCTCAAGATTTTTAATTTAATGATGTTTCCAAAGTCCCTTTTGTGCATAAGGTAACATTTACAAATTTCAAAGATTAGGATCCATGTACTACACTATGTTACCTTATTTTCTTTTCCTTTACTGTTATATAGTAACCAAGCTTTGGCTTAATCTTCGATTGCCATGCCCTGATTGGGTTAAAATCCATCCCTTGATTGATTTGTTTAACAAACAAAAAACAAACACTTACTTTGGAGGGAGGTGCCAAGATCCACAGGCTGAGAGCACTCAGATAGGACAGGTGGGTTCTGGACTTTCTGTTAGGTTAAAGCTTCCTGCGAAGCAGGCACCCTTGCTCGTATTTCAACAGCTGAGCACACCAGGCCTTACTCATATCAGCTTTGAAAAAGGTTAAATATAGGACTCCTCCCTGACCCATGATATTAACTGGTATAGGTGGATTTGAGTATCTACAAACATGGCCAGAACTGACTCCAAAGTGTCTTTTCCTGAAAATTTTAAATTTTCCTCTCTCATTCTAAGAGCTCTGTTTATATTTCTGGAAAGCGGTCGGTATGTTTTGTTAATGGCAGAGATGGGATCGTAAAATCCTTTCATGATTCACTTCAGACAGATAATTCTGTAAATTTTATATCTATTTTCTATCACCTATTCATCTAACTTTTTATTTATTTGTATTTAAATATAAACTTGAGGAGTTTCATAATATTTTTAATTCTTGATGTCTAGATAAAATAAGGCAAACTACCTACACTGTTCCTTTAAATATTTCTCATAATATAATAACCTGATTCCTCTATTCTTGTTAATTTTTTTTCATAAATGATAATCTAAAGGATTTTGAGTTCTTTTTAAATTAAAATTAATATATTAAAAAAAATCTGTAAGCCTGCCATTCCATGAAATAAAACAATAGATTTAGTTTTTCCTCTTGCTTTCCTGGCAATTCAACAATCTGACTCAATCCCATTTGTTCATTTTCAAGATACATAATTGCTTTCTGCCGTCTGCAGACAGAGGGGGCTGCATAAATGAACTTGAACTTCATTGTTCTTTCATCTTAGGCTATCACCCCTACACTGAAGGACAGTTAATGGAACAGCCCAGTAAAAGGAGCCCAAGCCAAATGTTGGTATTAAAACCTACTTGAACAAGACACACATTCTTTCCTTTTCCTTCAGCCTCATGCAAATCAGGCACCTGGATTCCTGCTTTCTCTGTGTTTTGAGGACCCAACCCTCTACTTTGGAGATACTGTCTTTCAGGGCCTCTGTTTGCCATAGAATGACAAAATCCTACATTTCCTCCCAGAACAGTGCAGCATGTGTTCTTACAGGTGGTCAGAGCATATTTCTCACATTTGCAGTCTTTACGTCCTCTCTCTGTTATGTTGCCAGGATTGATTTTTGAACTCTTTTTTCTGATTTCTTAAAGGCTCTTGGCACTGTTCTCATTCATTTGGCTTAGCTGCTTTTGCCCCCACCATATCTCTTAGCATGATCACATTCATTTGTTTAGAATCAAGGGGATTTGGTACTCTTGAAATGATGACTTGTACTTGGCGATCACACTCAGTTTCATTTGTTTATAATTTTGTGTCAGTGGATTTAAGAGTTTGTTGGCCTTTTCTGAGACTTTCTTGTTCTTTTTTTCCCCCCTGAGAGTTGTGTTGTCTCTTTGAGAAGAGAAAACTGCATGTGACTCAGAATGTATTAGATTGGTGCAAACATAATTCTGGTTTTTGCACTGTTGAAATTTGTCATTTGATATTGGAATAGGTTCTAAAATATTTTGTTATACACCATTTTAATGCATATTTCTCACTTTGTTTTTTTGTTATGACTTATTACTTGCTGTTTATTTTATATTTATTGTGCACTATAGAAATGATGTTAGACAGAAAATTCAAGTGATTTGATTTTCTTCTGCAAGTTCAAAATGGGTCATAAAGCAGCAGAGACAACTTACAACATCAACAACACATTTGGCCCAGGAACTGCTAATGAACGTACAGTACAGTGGTGCTTTGAGAAGTTTTGCAAAGAAGATGAGAGCTTTGAAGATGAGGAGCATAGTAGCCAGCTATTGGAAGTTGGCAACAACCAATTGAGAGATATCACTGAAGCTGGTCCTCTTAAAACTACACCACAAGTTGCTGAAAAACTCAATGTCTACCATTCTATGGTCATTCTGCATTTGAAGCAAATTGGAAAGATGAAAAAGCTTGGTAAGTGGTGCCTCATGAGCTGACAAAATTCTTTTTTAAAGTTGTTTCAAAGTGTCATTTTCTCTTATTCTATACAACAACAATGAACCATTTCTCAAATCAGATTGTGATGTGTGACAAAAAGTGAATTATACATGACAGTCAGCAAAGACTAGCTCAGTGGTTGGACTAAGAAGAAGCTCCAAAGCACTTCTCAAAGCCAAATTTGCACCAAAAAAAAAAAAGTCACAGTCACTATTTGGTGGTCTGCTGCCAGTCTGATCTATTACAGCTTTCTGAATCCCAGTGAAACCATTACATCTGAGAAGTATGCTCAGCAAATCAATGAGATGAACGAAAACCTCTAACGCCTTGCAGCCAGCAATGTTCAACAGAAAGGACTCAGTTCTTCTTCATGACAACCTCCAACTGCATGTTGCACAACCAATGCTTCAAAAGTTGAACAAATTGGGCTAAGAAGTTTTGCCTCATCTGCCATATTCACCTGACCTCTTCCCAGCCAATTACCACTTTTCCAATAGTCTTGACAACTTTTTGCAGGGAAAATGCTTCCACAACTGGCAGGAGGCAGGAAATCCTTTCCAAGAGTTTCTCAAATCCCAAAGCATGGATTTTTACACTACAAGAATAAACAAACATTTCTTGTGGGCAAAAATGTTTTGATTGTAATGGTTCCTCTCTTGATTAATAAAGATGTGTTTGAAGCTAGTTATAATGATGTAAAATTCACAATCCAAAACCACAATTACTTTTGCACCAATCTAATAGATTTTGTCTCTAGCTGACAGATTTTTACAGGTGACTTCAAGAGTCTCTCCATTTTCCTATTTATTCTGGTCTTGTGTACCTCAAGCTACTATAAGAATTGATGTCTGTGTAGCAGTTGCTAGAGTTCAGGGCTTTGGAAAGGAAGGCATGATATTAATAGTGATATAAAACTTTGTATAGAGATGATAAAATAACCTATCAAAAATAAAACAAAAAGACAAAAAAACCCACAAAGCCTGAGATAGTTTTGACTGAAAATACCAAGGAGTGAGGATTACTCATTCCTGAGAATAATAACACATTACAGTCCAGCTTCCTGGAGAAAAATTCAAGATAGAGGTGATCTGAGGTAAGATTTCAAAATTCTAAGATATGTTACTTCAAGAAGTTGATTAGAATCTACCTCTTCTTGGTAGGGTTCAGAGGGTAGAGTCTGCCTACAAGGCGGGTGATCCAGGTTTGATCCTTGGGTCAGGAAGATCTCATGGAGAAGTAAATGGCAACCTACTCCAGTATTCTTGCCTGGAGAATCCTCATGGACAGCAGAGCCTGGCAGGCTGCAGTCCATGGGGTAACCAAGAGTTAGACACAACTGAGCGACTTCACTTTCACTTTTCAAAGCAACAATAGAACAAAGAACATTTCATTATCTTTTAATGGAAGTTTGAGAGTAGTTAAAATTTCTGGAAGACATTTATTATCTGTTCAATTTGAATAAGCTGTGCACTATTTGAATTTTTGCCTTCAATGGGGAGAAAGTAGACACAGGAAAGGAAAACTAGAAGGAAGGGAAATGTCTGAGTAACCAATAAGATGTTGGTTTACAATTTTTTATTTCAGTAAAACTCTTCCAGCTGCTTTTTAAATTTATAACTTTTCTCTCTTTTTTTTTTTTTTGTAGAACAAACACATTATCTGAAAGTTTCTGTCAACAATGGCCAGGAATTTAGATTCCTAATATTAGAAGACATGCTTAAGGAAAGTAAACTTGAGGAACCTAAAACATGAAAGAAGGTCAAGAAATTATGTTAAGGTAGTTTGGTAAAGACCATGTTGTGGGAGATAATGCTAGAAAAGAGAAAAGGCATGAGGTATTGAATGGGGAGTTAAGAGAATTAGATGGGGGGAGAGTACATGAAATATGGATTATAATAAGCTATATGTTTTCTGTTTAAGAATAGCTAAAAGATCTTAAGTTATCCAAAGAGGGTGAGATTCCTTTAAAATGTTATGTATAATTATTGTAGTAATTATTAACTTGTTTCCTTTTTAAAGATGCTCTATTGTAGCCTTACTTTCTTATTTCTTGGCTAATAAACTGTGATCCAGCTGTAGGACATGAAATGGTAAGATAGTACTTACAAATCTGGAGCCAGCGTAGAGTAGCGATTAGGAGTAGCACTTTGGAGTCAGAGAGTCCTGCCTCTTCCACTTCCCTTGGAAAAATTGCTAATACTCTCTAAATTGTTTCTTCATCTATAAAATCAGTTTTAGTAATACCTACCTTATAGTGTGTCTTTAAGAGATGTTCTAGGAATTAAATGACAAAATCTGTGAGTTGTCTGACACACAATAAGTGCTCAAATATTATGATTGCTACTGGGCTTATTGCTGTTGTTTCTAAATATTTAAGTGAAATCATATTCTGTGAAATATCTGAGTGGTACGTGGTAAAGTGAAACATTGAAATTATTTTTTTTGTCTGTTTGTTTTTGTGATAATTTTTTAATGGTGAAAGGAAAAAGTAATCATTTCTCTGAAATTTCGAGCATATATACAAAATTTGCCATGATTTACATATAATATATGTCTTAGCAAGTTAAGTGCTTAAGATACTGAATTTTCTCCATATTTTCACCACATAAACTTTTAAAAAATAGTTTATGTTAGAGTATAACTGATGAACAATGTTGTGTTAGTTTCCAGTGTACAGCAAAGTGATTCAGTTATACATCCACATGTATCTGTTGTTTTTCAATTTTCTCAGTTAGGTTATTACAGAAAATATTAAATGAAAGTTAAATAATGATTAAATATGGAGTGGATGAACAAAAGGTTCAGAGGAAAAACGTAAATCAAAGGCAAACTTTTCCTGAATGTTGATTGGAGAAAAACACATTTTTTGGCTACAGCAAGCAAAGTTATATGCCTGAGATCTAAGCCCTTCAACAGGTCCATGGAGCCAAAGCTCTGTGAACGTGCCACCTCCAGCCCAGGTCATCTAAACTGTCCCAGATCTATGAGATGCCAGTAGTGAGAGTCGGTGCTCGCCAGGTCAGGAAATGTGAATCAGAAAAAGGATGTGATCCTGGCAGAGAACACCCTCATTAGGATGATCATTTATGGAGCTTATCGTTGATGATAATGCACCTGAAGTTATGGGAGAGAATAGCTCTGGCAGGTAGGTAGGAACCCACATTTCCAGTTAGATTTTGCCGATAATGTGCTAGAAAGTTATTTCTGAGACATATAAACTCTCAGAGCCTTAGTTGCCCTTTTTGAGGGAGAAGATTGAACAAGATGACCTTTGAAGTTTCTTTTACTTTTTTTTTTTGTCAGCTCGTCTATTAGACTATAATTAGTCAGTTTGTTAGTCTCTGCGATTGCACATTTGCAATGCACAATTGTTTCACTGGAGATTTATACCTTTTTAGCAATAAAACAATTTCCCCCCCATTGGCTGATCCTCATTAATGTTAAAAATATGAATAGGAGATTCAGCTTAGGGTTTTCCAAGTTAATTGAATATTAGCTAATGAGTCAACAGAGTTCAAAGAGTTAACATATAGGGTTAAAACTTTTAATCTCATTCACATTTATATAGGGAATTTTTTTTTAAGAAGGTAAATATTTATGGTGAGCAAGTGAGGCAGAGTGAAAGTATTTGCATGTAGCTGTGTCTGAACATTTGGGAAAAGTTTAAAATTTTAAAACCAGAGGCCACAATGATTAATTACTTTTGTCCCAAGTTGTTTACTAAGAATATGAGATTCTATTTTTTATTTATTTATTTTTTTTTAGTAGACAAACATTTTTGCTGTTTTTTAAATTGAGATCTGGGTATATATTTAAAGTAGAAATTCAAGTACATTCAGTCAACTGACTTGCTCTCTAACAAAATTTAGAATGGGAAGTGGGCATTGATAGGATTTATGGGAGTGTTCCTTGGTGGCTCAGATGGTAAAGAATCTGCCTGCCAATGCAGGAGACACAGGTTTGATCCCTGGGTTAGGAAGATCCCCTGGAGAAGGGAATGGCAGCCCACTCCAGTATTCTTGCCTGAAGAATTCCATGGAAAGAGGAACCTAGTGGGTCACAAAGACTCAGACACAACTGAGCGATTAACACTTTTCTAAGATTGTCTTAATTGCATACCCTCTTCCTCACACTGAATTGCTAAACAATATCACTGACTACATTTTATTTTTCAATGCCTTTCAAAAAACTCTGGAGAGTGTCTCTCAAAGAGATATTTTCTATACTTCACATGTCATTTTTTCTCCTTGGAGTAATCACAGGTTTCCAAGAACTTGTGAGAGTTGCATTCCATATCTTCCTCAGTATTAGGTGTAAGACTTGATCTTTTAAAAAATAAAAAATAAAAAAAAATAAATAAAATAAAATTTACATATGGGGAAAATCATGCTTATATGCATACTGTCTTAGGTTACCCATAAAAGCAGTGGCACAGTGGTAGCCATGCCACCTGCTAGAGCAGTAGAAAATGTCCAGATATAAAGACATTTTATTTTTTTACTTGTCTCATAGATATTTTACTCTGTCTGAATAAATGGAGCACAATGATGGGGATAATCTCTTGTTCAAATTTTCTTTGGTCATGTAACATCTACAGTATTAAAAAAATAAAGATCTATGTTCACCTCCCCCTCGTCTCTCTAATTTCTCCAGACTGTGGAATGTTGGGATTCATACTGTGAATGCTCTGAAAATCAATTATTGTCAGATTCTGTTTTCAGGGCTGCCAGACAATATTTTGGCTCAACTTCAGTCCATTTGGAACACAGCTGTTAAGTTGTTGACAAAAACTAAGGAAATATGAACATGTTCCACCCTTTAAAAAGAATTCCATTTGCTGGCAACCAATCCAATGGATTTGATTTTTTTTCATATTGGAGAGCAAGTTAGTACCACTCTGGCATCATTTCAGGCTAGACTGGTCATCCCTGTGTTCCAACACACATGGCACCCTTTGGTTCACCACTTGCGATAGTCAGAACTTATTTTTATCATAAACTTGAGCTTTAAATTATTCTGTTAAAAATTGCCCCACAACTCTTAAGTTGTCCTGGGACTTAGTGTCTCATTGGTCTCTTTATTCCTATAGGGAGATTAAAAAGAAAAAAAAAATATTGCTATGGCAATTTAACATTGATTTACTTTAAAGAATAAATGGTTATATTATTCTGCATCATTTATATTGGAAGTAATGGAAAAAAATCCTGTTTAATTAAATAATAATTAGTATGTGACCATTTGTCAAAAAGGGGAATTATAATTGTATATGTATACGTATGAATACATGTTTACATTAAAGTAAGGCCAATGGAAAGATAAACCAAAAAAAAAATTGTTTTTTAAATTTACCCATAGAAAGAGGAAGAGAATAGGTTAGAGGGGAAAGAAAGACAAACTAGACTTCCTTGAGCATATCTTGTTTGTAGAATGGTCTTTGGAATTATGTAAGTGTTCATTTAATAACAAAACAAGATAAATATGAAATAGATTTCTAAAAATTAAAAAATAATAAATGACTTTAACCATGTAGCTAGTAGCCCTTGCTCCCCAATAGAACCTCTATATAACCTCTGTGATGAAAATGCCCACCAACTGCATTGATGTATATGGTAACCTCTAGCCACCTGTGGCTATTGAGCACTTGAAATATGCCTAGTTTCACTAACTAAGTTTTAGATTTTATCTAATTAATTTAAATTATACTTTGAATAGCCACATTTTGCTAATGGCCATATTTCTGGACAGTTCAGAAACAGAATATTCCCACAGAGGGGAAGTACAGCAAATTATCTTATAATGCATTAATTTGGTTGAGTATTCCTAGTGGGATAATACCCTTAGGCCAAAAGAACTTAAAAATAATACTAAACTGTTTTCAGTAATGACTTTTTAATTAATAACATTGGTATTATTCTGAGTCTGTTGGGTATATATTATGAATAAATCAAATAAATAATTACATTGGTATCTGAAGAACTCAAATTTTGGGGTTGTTTGGAGAGAGATTCAGACTGAAATTTGGTAAGGTTAAGTTAAAAAATTCTGAAGCAACCATATGAACTCATGATGTATGTTTTCTTAAAAATATTTCCCAACTCTGTCCACCAAAATGGCCTGAAACCAATGACTAACCCAGCAGCAATAGCATCTCTAGTGCTCAGATTATGGTCTCTAAATGCCTTTTCTCACTAAAAGGAATCAAGACTCCTTGGAGAAACAGGTGTTTCAGAGTTTGGGGCAGGGAATTTATAAGATGACTCTGGAATATCTTGCTATTGCAAAAAACTGAGCTGCTTTCAAAGACTGGTTGATTTATGTCAAAAAGACTAGGAGCTAATTTGAAAAGCTCCCATGCAACAAAAATGGAAAAATGTGTGCAACAATTTGAATAAAACTGCCATGGGTTGAACAACTTTATATATATATATATATATATATATATATATACATACACACACACACACGCACACACACACACATATACATTTATGTATATATGTATGTGTGTGTGTGTATGTGTGTGTGTATCATAAAGTGTGTGAAAGGGTTAGTCACTCAGTCATGTTTGACTCTGAGACCCCATGGATTGTAGGCTACCAGGCTCTCTGCCTGTGGAATTCTCCAGGCAAGAATATTGGAGTGGGTTGCCAATCCTTCTCCAGGGGATCTTCCCTAACCAGGGATCGAACCTGGGTCTCCTGCATTTCAGACAGATCCTTTATGGTCTGAGCCACCAGGGAAACTCCATATATATCAGGAGTTTATATTGGTACTTGAAAAACTCGGTTATATTTGAGGACACTAGGGAACAAACTCATCATTTTGAAAACCTAAATAATCACTATTCTGCATTTTCTGTAAGAACTGTAATACTTAAAAGAAACCAAATAGTTGATGAAAATTTCTGTTTATAACACTATTAAATGAAGAAGTAATGATAATTAGAATATCACTATTTTCCCTGACAAATTAATGGATCTCGGCAATCATTGCCAATGGATAATATCTTTAGAAAATGATGGAGGTATGCTATGATGGATGTACATTGATTTTTGTTTGATTTTATTTTATTGGCATAAAGGTATTGACATTTTGGAGAGGGTGGCTGGTATGGAAATTTTGAAGAGGGTAAACTTGTATATAAGCCATATATCCCACTTCTAAATCTGGATATGGAGTCAGCTTCCTGAGCGCCACTTGGGAAAACTAATCAGCCTAAAGCAGTGCTTGTAGACATGAACTATGGAATTCAACTTTCTGGGTCTAAATCCCAACTTTGCAACTTGCCAACTGTGTAAGCTCAGGCAAGTTCCTTCCCCTCTCTGTGCTTTTGTTTCTTCATGCTGTATAAACCTTTGATACATGTTAAAAAAATGTTACTGATATGGGAAGTGATGCTGAAAGTGTTCGTTTTTAATTAACAGCTCTTTTATCAGTACAGTAAGTTATTTTTCAGGGCTTCCTAGGTGATGCAGTGGTAAAGAATCCACCTGCCATTGCTGGAGACACAGGAGACCTGGGTTCAATCCCTGGGTCAGGAAGATCTGCATCTGCCAGACTAGGAAACAGCAACCTGCTCTAGTATTCTTGCCTGGAAAATTTTGTGGACAGAGAAGCCTGGCAGATTACAGTCCACAAGGTTGCAAGGAGTCAGATACAACTGACCATACACACACACATGCTAGTTTTCAGTATTCAAAGACAGAGGTTTTTAAACTTTAATGTGTATTAGAATCAAACTACTGCACACTTGCACCTATCTCACATGCTAGCAAAGTAATGCTCAAAATTCTCCAAGCCAGGATTCAACAGTACTTGAACTGTGAACTTCCAGATGTTCAAGCTGGATTCAGAAAAGGCAGAGAAACCAGAGATCAAATTGCCAACATCCGTTGGATCATCGAGAAAGTAAGAGAGTTACAGAAAAACATCTACTTCTGCTTTATTGACTACACCAAAGCCTTTGATTGTGTGGATCACAACAAACTGTAGAAAATTCTTAAAGAGATGGGAATACCAGACCACCTTACCTGCTTCCTGAGAAAACTATATGCAGGTTAGGAAACAACAGTTAGAACTGGACATGGAACAACAGACTGGTTCCAAATCAGGCTATATTTTCACCCTGCTTATTTAACTTATATACAGAGTACATCATGCAGAATGCTGGACTGGATGAAGCACAAGTTGGAAAAAAGATTGCTGGGAGAAATACCAATAACCTCAGATACACCAATAACACCACCCTTAAAAGCAAAGAGGGACTAAAGGGCCTCTTGATGAAAGTGAAAGAGAAGAGTGAAAAAGTTGGCTTAAAACTCAACATTCAGCAAACTAAGATCATGGCATCTGGTTCCATCACTTCATGGCAAATAGATGGGGAAACACTGGAAATGGTGACAGAGTTTATTTTTCTGGACTCCAAAATCACTGCAGGTGGTGACTACAGCCATGAAATAAAAAGATGCTTGCTCTTTGGAAGAAAAGCTACGACTAACCTAGACAGCATATTAAAAAGCAGAGACATTACTTTACCAACAAAGGTCTGTCTAGTCAAAGCTATGGTTTTTCCAGTAATCATGTATGTGACAGTTGGGCTATAAAGCTGAGTGCTGAAGAATTGATGCTTTTTAACTGTGATGTTGGAGAAGACCCTTGAGAGTCCCCTGGACTGCAAGGAGATCCAACCAGTCCATCCTAAAGAAAATCAGTCCTGAATATTTTTTGGAAGAACTGATGCTGAACCTGAAACTCCAATAGTTTGGCCATCTGATGTGAAGAACTAACTCATTAGAAAAGACTCTGATGCTGGGAAAGACTGAAAGCAGGAGAAGGGGACGACAGAGGAGGAGATGGTTGGATGGCATCACTGACTCAATGGACATGAGTTTGAGCAAGCTCTAGGAGTTAGTTGGTGAAGGACAGGGAAGCCTATAGTGCTGCAGTCAATGGGGTCGCGACAAGTTGGACACGACTGGGTGACTTCACTTTCACCTTTCACTTTCATGCGTTGGAGAAGGAAATGGCAACCCACTCCAGTGTTCTTGCCTGGAGAATCCCAGGGACGGGGGAGCCTGGTGGGCTGCCGTCTATGGGGTCACACAGAGTCGGCCACGGCTGAAGCGACTTAGCAACAGCAGCAGCAGCAGCAGCATCTCCCTCCCCACCCCAGAGTTTTAAATTCAGTGGGTCTGGTTGGGGAACCTGAAATGTTGCAACTCCAACAGTTTCTCAAGTACTAATGATGATGCTGGTCTGGGGACCTCACTTTGGGAAGTCCTTCATAAATAATTCCCTTATTCTGCTGTTGTCAGTCTCAAAGGAAAAATAAACAGCATTACTTTAAACAATATTTTAAAAGAATAATTTGCTAACCTGACTTCATGTAACAGAAAATCACATTCTGCCCCAAACTGAGAGTTTGAGGTTGATTCTCTTGGATTTTATGATTGAATGAAAGAACTTTGCTTATGGGGTAAAAATTACATACCAGCTGCAGATTATTTTTCCCATTCTTTTTTTTTTTTAATAAAAAAATTCAGTGTAGCCAGACAATTTCTCACCTACTCACTCCATCTAAAACAAGACGCCATCTGTTATGTATCCACTTAATCAGTACTGTGACAAATTGAAGCACACTCAGGCCTCTGATACCATATACCACTCACCAGGAGTTTCTGACTAGACCTTTGGAAGGTCCTGATCAGAGGCTGAGAAGACAGCTGGCCATTATACTGCAGCTGGAGACAATCAGAGGAGATGCCCCCAAGGACTCCCACCAAATAAGTAGGGTCAAGCAGCCTGGCCAGGATGATGCTTGGAAAATGAGTTACCTGGGGCCTGGGAGGATTCTGAGTTTGATTTACTTTTCCAGAAGGTTATGTTATCTTTCAAAAGTGAGTCTCTTTTCTCTTTGTGTCCACTGAACATGAAGTAGGAACATTGAGAGTTTTCAGCATGTCCATAGTCTGTGTCTATGCTATCACTGGGGTGCTGGCTTGCAGACAAAATGCCTCTATGCATGAGATAGAAGATCTAATTTCTTATCCTGCTGGTCTGAGGTGACCTGTAGACTGAAGCCAGACAATCCACACCGCTTCAGAACTCTCCTCCAGCAGCTACAAAGGTCTCTCATCTCTTTGCTAACAACCCATTTGAGTTCAAGAGCAGAAAAAGCAGGTGGGCATTTGAAACGAGAAGAAAAAAAAAAATCAGCCAGAGAAAAGGAATCAGATGAAAAGCGATGTTATAAGAAGAGAAAAAATGGAGTTGAAATTTGGAGACTGCAGTTAGGGGCAATGAGGTTAGCAACTGAAGTTTTAAGAAATAATGTAGGTGATTTTTTTTTTTAATATAGGACATAGAGGATGCAGGCCTCTCCAGATGGAGCAGTGGTTAAAAAAAAAAAAAATCCATCTGTCAATGCAGGAGATGAAAGAGACACAGGTTCGATCTTTGAGTTGGGAAGACCTCCTGAAGGAGAAAATGGCAACCCACTCCAGTATTCTTGCCTGGAAAATTCCATGGACAGAGGAGCCTGGTGTGCTACAGTCTGTGGGGTCACAAAGAGTCAAACACAACTGAGTGCACATGCACACACATAGAGGATGAAGAGTGAATATAAGATACAGAACAGAAAAAATTATGCAAATGATAACTATAACCTTAAAAGGAATTTTAAGCTTTCATGATCATTTTTGTATCTTCAAGTATTAAGCCATTAAGAAGTAAAAATAGTAAAAATAGTGCATTAACTTTAAATAGCTCCATGAAGGGGCTTTCCACCATTCCAATTTCCACATATAATATTAGAGAAAGATGAAAAAACAATGCTTACTTTTTTAGTGAATAGGGTACATGGGACAAAATTCCTAAGCCTTTAGAAATATATTTCTACAATGTAAAAGATAAATTATTTATTTAAGAAATAAGTAGGAAGTAAGAAGTCTTTGAAATATTCTTAGCTCTTTTTTTTTTTTCTTTCACTGAGCAAGTATTTATGAGAAACTGCTATGGATCAGGCATTCTTTAAAGGAATTGGAGATTCAGCAGTGAACAAAAGAAAAGAAATAAAGTCTCCACTTTCAACTTTCATTAGTCAAGAGAATATCCTGAAAATTTTGTTGCAATACAGAGTTGAGGACCCAAACCCAAGATTCTGATCCAGTAAATTTGAGAAAAGGCCTAGAAATCTATCAGTTCAGTTCAGTTCAGTTCAGTCACTCAGTCCTGTCTGACTCTTTGTGACCCCATGGACTGCATCATGCCAGGCCTCCCTGTCCATCACCAACTCCTGGAGTTTACTCAAACTCATGTCCATTGAGTCAGTGATGCCATCCAACCATCTCATCCTTTGTCATCCCCTTCTCCTCCCACCTTCATCTTTCCAAGCATCAGTGAGTTAGTTCTTCGCATTAAGTGGCCAAATATTGGAGTTGCAGCTTCAGCATCAGTCCTTCCAATGAAAATTAAGGAATGATTGCCTTTAGGATAGACTGGTTGGATATCCTTGCAGTCCAAAGGACTCTCAAGAGTCTTCAACATTGCAGTTCAAAAGCATCAATTCTTCGGTGCTTAGGTTTCTTTATGGTCCAACTCTCACATCCATACATGACTACTGGAAAAACCATAGCTTTGACTAGATGGACATTTGTTGGCAAATTAATGCCTCTGCTTTTTAATATGGTGTCTTCAGTTCAGTTCAGTCACTCAGTCATGTCTGACTCTTTGCGACCCCATGAACCTCAGCACGCCAGGCCTCCCTGTCCATCACCAACTCCCGGAGTTTACCCAAACTCATGTCCATTGAGTCGGTGATGCTATCCAACCATCTCATCCTCTGCCATCCCCTTCTCCTCCTGCCCTCAATCTTTCCCAGCATCAGGGTCTTTTCAAATGATTCAGCTCTTCTCATCAGGTGGCCAAACTATTGGAGTTTCACCGTCAACATCAGTCCTTCCAATGAACACACAGGACTGATCTCTCCTAGGATGGACTGGTTGGATCTCCTTGCAGTCCAAGGGACTCTCAAGAGTCTTCTCCAACACCACAGTTTGAAATCATCAGTTTTTCAGCACTCAGCTTTCTTTATAGTCCAACTCTCACATCCATACATGACTACTGGAAAACCATATCCTTGACTAGACTGACCTTTGTTGGCCAAGTAATATCTCTGATTTTTAATATGCTGTCTAGCTAGGTTGGTCATAACTTTCCTTCCAAGGAGTAAGCATCTTTTAATTTTATACTTTAATTATAAATTTAGGTGATTCTGATGCAAAAAATACTCCCCATAGGTATCTCATTCACTCTTAAGGCATCAGCTGTTTCTCACATGAGTCCTGAATCCATTAAGCTCAACCCCTGGGCTCCAGACCTGTCAATTCAAACTGTCTCCTGGACTTTTACACCTTGGCCTGAGGAAGTCAAATATTATATATAAAAGCAAAATTGAAATTACCCCTAGAATCCAAAACTACACTTCTTCCTATATTCCCATTTCTGTGAACAGCATCATTTGGTAACCTCTAGTTACAAAAGAATGAATTAGAAATTTATCCTAAAATCACACCTTTTCCTTAATTCCACCACAAGTCTAGTATTGTTTTAGGTATTACCTCCTTGTGTATTCTTTGCTATTGCTTGTGCTTTAGGTTAGTTTTTTTAACCACCACTTTGACTATTTCCAGAATCTTCTCATTGTTTCCGAGAATCTGCCTCCCCAGTCAACTACATGCTGTTTCCAGGCAATCTTGCTAAAATGGAAAACCAGTCATGAAACTTCCCTGCTGAACTCCTTAATGACTCAAAATTGCTCACAAACAAAATTCAAGATTTATGAAAATGTTAACTTTAATTCCTGATCTGGTGACCTCTCCAGAATTTTTCCTCCTTACACAACCTCCTCCAACCTGCCATCTCCCTACACTTCAGCCATCACTCAACCATACTTTTCACTCTGCTGCCTTTGTTCATGCTCCTCCATATGCCTAAAATGGCTTTCTTCATGTTCATAGCCACTCAGTGAATGCCTACTCATCATTCAATGTTCACATTACTGTAAAATTTCCTGAACACCCCAACATACCATCTTATTTCCCCAAGAAGGTACCTCTTTTCTTGGTGCCCTTTATTATATGTTTCTATCATGTGTTACCCTCTAGGACACATATGTCTTCATCTGTGTGTCTCACTTGAATGTGTCTGCAAATTTCCTGAAGACATAGAGCTTATTTTGCTGTGTATGGGAAATTCGATCAGTCTATGCCATCTTGAATGAATGAATGAGAATAAAAATGACTCTTCAAGAAATGTAGCTGAAAGTTTTGTGACATGGATTTTTTAATATCCTATAATTTGCTGTAGCACATAATTTTTATTTGCTTGTCCTATCATACCAAGTCTAAATCAAAAGTAAGAATGGTGCCTCCTTTGGCTGGATAATATTTCAAGGTTAGTCATGTACCTTAAACAGTTAAGTCTCTAATTAAGTTCCTTGATCTAAGTATTATACATCTTAGATCTTCAGTTTTGGGCAGAAAAAGACTTTTTCAGCTCCTCAACTTCCTCCTTGCATATAAATTTTGATTTACACTGGTTTCAAGCTTTGTTTATATTTAAGGAAAGAAACTGATTACTAGCCCTATTTTGTAACAGTAGAGGAATGACTCAGATTTATGGGTTTTATCTAAACTATTTTCGCTGTATCTGGATTAGGAGGGGATAGGGTCTGTTTTCTTTTGTACGAACAGACTCCAAGTACTTTCTTAGCATGTTCTAGTGGGTCAGCTCTTGCTTTCTCTATCTCAGATACTAATTTTTTAAAACCAACACCAGTCGAGCCTTATGTATTCCAAGTCTTGGCTATTGCTCAAGAAACACAGGGGTGAGTTCACAACTGATCTTGTTAACAAACTAGTGAAGAGATAGTAATGTGTTGCTTATTTGTCACCGTGATTTTTTTTAAAGACAATTGAGTCATTGCTTATTCAGTGTCCTGTTGTACATTGAATTGTTCTTTAATCAGTAGTGATAGGTTCATAATTTTCCATCTGTTACCCAGCCAAGCTTCCATGAGGCTACTGTGAGGTATTTGGCAGATGATGATAACCCCACATTTCTGTGCTGCTTTATATTTGCAGTGCACTTTGCCATGCATAATCATCCTTATTTGATGCCCAGCAGTTTTATGAAAATAGACTGAAATTTACTGGCTGGTAAATGCTGGCAGACTCTCATGTGTGTCCTTGTAAGAATCACTTCCTAATGTGGGATAAGTGACACCCTTATACCCCCTCACCAAATAAATTTCCAAAACAGTATGCAGGGAAATGTTTAGGAAATGAAAAAAAAAAATTAGATTGTTTTCCTGTGTTCCTTTCCTCTTACATATTACTTTGTTCTGGCTGAAAAATAATGAGAGAGACAAAGCTTTACCTTCAGGTAAAAAGTGCCTTTGAATGAATCTTTTAGAGATTCCAGATGCTTAAATGCACATTTAAAGCTGTAGCTAGGAAAAAAAAAAAAATTTGAAACAGAACTGTTTGCCCTTGATTTATTCCTCAAAATAGTCCTCATGCTAAAAAAAAATAAATAAATAAATCCTGACAATTATCTGAATAAGACAAATGTGTCATGGTTAATTGTCAGTTGCAAGAAATATAATGGTGTAAATAGCACTTTAAAAAGATATTTGTCTTTTCTGTACGTTAAGGTTCAAAATTACGTCTCCTGATTTTTGAAGCAGCAATCTTGAGTTGTTTAAATTCAAGGACCTCATCTGTTTAGGGCTGAGAATTGCCGAGATATTAATACCTGCATTTTTATGACACATTCTAAAGTCAATAGGAAAGAGATTTCTGAATAAAAGCCTTAAAATTACCTTATGAATTATTAATTGCAGAGCATATTACCTTTGAATTATAAAAGCCCAGAAAAATGGAAAGGAGAATTGAAAAACATCAATCTCAGGTTCTTTAAAAATGTAATACCAATCATTTGAGCAGTGTACAAATCTTTTATTAAAGATAAAAAGGAGGTGATACGTTTTTTATTAACTGGAGGATATGTTCAATCCACATGATTAAAAATCTCATTACTAACTCAAGTCAGGAAAGTGATTTATTACTAAAACAGAAAGGGAGGCATTCGGTTGTCCACAGAAGCATTTATCAGGAGTAGAGCTATCAGTTTGTATCTATGTTAGCATGCTTAATATATTTTAAAGGTGGCTTTGCCATCTGTTTGAAGAATTGAAAATATTTTTCTAAAGTTGGCAAGCTACCTTAGAGCAAAAACATTAGCTGTTTTTCATTTAGCTTAAAGTTTTAAGTTTTAGAAGATGAGATTCATTCTGTGTTCTAATGAAGGTAAAGTTTTCCATTGTAAAGGAAAGAAATTACAGAGCCTAATATAGTTCTTTCCTCATTTTTTAAAAAAGTTTCTAGTTAGTAAATATTTTTTATAAGAGGACAACATTTTTCAGGGGAAGGAGAGATAATGTAATGTGTTTTTGGTACTTGGAATGGCAGAGATGATTATTATTATCTTTTAGATACATTTTTTCCTGTGTTTGTTACCACTTTGTTTTTAAGAGTAATGTGATAATTGCATTTTGAATGATTTCAGACTCCCTCAGGTCTTAATTCAATATCTAAGATATTACATTTAGAAAACAGTTCCTTATTATTAACCTAATTATTTGGTACTGAAGCTGATTTGTTCTTATCTATAAGATAATGAAATATCCCTCCAGATGTTAGGGAAATAAACGAGGATTGATGCTATCAGGATGTGCCTCATGGCCATTGAATAGAACTTGGAAGCTGGGCATGATTTGGCTTGATGGAAAGAGAGCAGAATTTAGTAAAAGAAAATGACCCTAGCTTCTTTTTTGTTTCATTTTATTTATTTTTAAAAAATTTTATTCCAGTATAGTTGCTTTATGATGTGTTTCTGCTATACCAAGTGAATCACCTTTATATATACATATATCCCCTCTTTTTTGGATTTCCTTCCCATTTGGGTCACCACAGAGGACTGAGTTTCGCCTGCCAATGCAGGAGACTCAAGAGATGCGGATTTAATCCCTGGGTCGGGAAGATCCCCTAGGGTAGGAAATGTCAACCCACTGTAGTACTCTTGCCTGGAAAATTCCATGGACAGAGGAGCCTGGTGACCTACAGTCCATGGATGTCAGACACAACTGAGGGCGTACACAGAGACACACATGCATAGAGTATTGAGTAGAGTTCTTAACATGCTCAGTTGAGGATGAGCTTAGTGTGCTGGGATCACAGCGAGAGAATGCCTTGGGGAGGAATGGTGGGTGAGGTGACAGCCTCAGTTTTTCGAGAGCTTTTAAATCCTGAGTTTGGTTTAGCTAAAACAACTCAGTTATGAAAGACTAATGATTGGATTGAAGTAACAGGAAGCCAGGGGAAGCTTTTAGAACAAAGAAGTGGTGGGAAGAGAAAACAAAGGTTGTTCAGTGGACTGGGACATTTAAGTCAGGCCAGTCAGAGAGCCAGAAGGGAATGGTTCCATTACCAGGAATTAATAAGGCCGGAGACAGTAGGAATTGAGAAATGAAGTTGATAAAAGTCATCTTGAGAGAAGAACTTATTAGATAACTACGGTTTTCATGTTGTTTGCTTAATTTTAAAATTCTGCTTTTTAAGTCTGAGAATTCTTAATTTTTTCCTTCAGCTTTCTGTGCTTTGTCACTACTAGAAGGTCATTGTTGATTTCAGACAGTTATATCAGGACCACAGATCCTAGGAAACACGTACCTTTCTCTTCATGTATTCCTTCATGCAGAATCAGACTTCAAACTCTTTCAGAGTTTCTGTTCCACCAGCAAAGATCATTTGACTCTGCTCATTCAGGCTAGGGACAGCTGAGATTGCATCTGTGTGTCCATTTTGAAATGATGCCTTCAGGGTTTGCTTATTTTAACTAACACTACGGGCACCTTGGTTTCAAGGCTGCTTTGGAATTTGGGTTTCTAACTGTAAATATTAAACAACAACTACCATGATATAGGTTGCCAATATCACAAAAGATAAGAAAGACTGAGAACTTACCATTTTTTTCCTCTCTCATTTAAAAAGAAAATTTTACTTAAGAATAGTTGCCATAGATATGCTCACATTGTCTAGTTTTTTGGCATTGATATGTGTGTATATCTTCTCTGACTTATATAGTGCTTTCTGAAAAAGAAAAGTCTACAGAGTCTCATGTCCTTCTATCTATATTTATACATTTGTGAGTGTATATATGTACTTTAAAAAGAAAGAAAAGAAAAAGTGTGCTTCAAATGCAAAATGCCTGTTACAAAGCATCATATTTCTTCAAGCTGTTTTGTCCCTTTGAGTATTTGAGTTTAGACAAATGCCTTTTCCCTGTTCCTTTTTTTTGAAGCTGGCACATTCTTGTTCAATGAAAACAAGGGAGCAAGGGATTATTCTAGCCATTGAAATAGAAATGGTGTTTGAATCTGACAGCTGGAGCTTGGGTGTGAGATATTGCAATTTTTGCTGTAGGGAAAGGAGATAAAATGAGGGTTTGAATTTCATAGCATAAGGGGTTACCTAAATAGCAGCTGTTAGGTATGAGATCCCTGCTGAAGATTAGAAAATGGTAAGGGTTAGGTATTCCTAAACCCAAAGAGTTGGAGATGGGAGTGGGGGGAAATGCATTGCTTTATTTGAAGTTTTTTTTTTTTTTTTTTTTTGCCTTTTCTAACTCATGGCAATTGCTTTCTGGGTATAGAACTGCACATTCATAAATTCTGTTCACTTGCCGAGACTAAAAATACCTTCAGCCTTAGAGTTTTCATTTTGAAAGAGCTGAATAATATCCACAGATTACATGAGAGGGTACATATTTTGAAACTGCTGAAATTGTTAATAATATTTCAGTGGGATCAGTTGTGCATCTCAAGAGGGAATGTTGTAATGAGTTTGACTTCCAGCTGACAATAAAGTGATCTCTCTCTCTCTGAATAGCACTTAGTTGACAACTTTTTTATGCACTTATTATTCCCTTCTATTATAGATTTTTGAATATGCCCTGTCTTTCCTGAAAGACAGATGCTTTCAGCATACATCTTTTTCCTTATTTTCCTTCTCCCCATCATATACATTCTCTATGTTCCAAGGCAATGTACTCCTTTTAACTCCATAACATAAATTGTTATCTCTCACTTCTGTAATTGTAGAGGAGTAGAAGTATAGAGAATGATGAAGCTCTTTCTGCCAGGACCCTCTTTCTTCCCTCCAAGGTAACCTCTGTAATTAGTTGCTTGAATGTTGTAGTGTAGTGATCATTGTGCTGGATCCTGAATATATCTATCAAATTATTAGTCTAAAGCAAGGTTTATCAAACTTTGTGATAACAGAAACCTCTTTAAAATTCTTGAGGACTCCCAAAGAACTTTTATTTAAGTGCTACTGATAGATATCAATAGTCACTGTATTAGAAATTAAAACAGAATAATTCAAACAGAATAATTATTATATAATAATATAATAATAATTAAAACAGGATAATTTAAAATGTATATTTATTAATTCATTTTAAACTAACAATAACAAATCTATTACCTGTTAACATAAATAACATAGTATAACAAATGTTCTGAAACAAACAAAAACCCAATTTTCTAAATAGTAATTCCCCAGACTTTCTTCTGTTATAAATTGTACTATTCTAATACTATTAAATTTTTGAGGCTTACTTTTTGGCCTATTATATGTCCTATCCTGGGGAATATCCCATGACTTAAAAGAATACATATTCTGTTGGTGGGTGAGAATATCTGTACTATCAATGTCCATCAGGTCCTGTTGGTTTATAGTGTCATTCAAGATTTCTGACATTTTGTTGATTTTTTCCCTAATATTTCTACCCATTATTAAAAGTAAGATAATGAAACCTCCAACTATCATTTTTGAATGGCCTATTTCTCCCTTCAGTTATGTGAGATTTTCTTCATATAATTTGGAGCTCTGTTGTTATATTTTGGAGCTCTGTTAGCTCTGTTTGGAAAATCCCATGGACGGAAGAGCCTGGTAGGCTGGAGTCCATGGGGTTGCTACGAGTCGGACACGACTGAGCAACTTCACTTTCATGCATTGGAGAAGGAAATGGCAACCCACTCGTGTTCTTGCCTGGAGAATCCCAGGGACGGGAGAGCCTGGTGGGCTGCCATCTATGGGGTCGCACAGAATCGGACATGACTGAAGCGACTTAGCAGCATATATATATATATATATATGATGTTTTTGAACTGTGGTGTTGGAGAAGACTCTTGAGAGTCCCTTGGACTGCAAGGAGATCCAACCAGTCCATTCTGAAGATCAGCCCTGGGATTTCTTTGGAAGGAATGATGCTAAAGCTGAAACTCCAGTACTTTGGCCACCTCATGTGAAGAGTTGACTCATTGGAAAAGACTCTGATGCTGGCAGGGATTGGGGGCAAGAGGAGAAGGGGACGACAGAGGATGAGATGGCTGGATGGCATCACTGACTTGATGGACGTGAGTCTGAGTGAACTCCGGGAGTTGGTGATGGACAGAGAGGCGTGGCGTGCGGCAATTCATGGGATCGCAAAGAGTCGGACACGACTGAGTGACTGATCTGATATATATATATATATATATATATGCACATATACATATCTTCAAAAATATTAAGTATTCCTGATAGATTGACCCTTTTGTCAGGAAAAAAAAGTCCTTCTTTGTCTCTAGTTTTTTGCCTTAAAGTCTAATTAATCTCATGTTAGTATAACCACTACAACTGTCTTTTGGATACTGTTTACATAGTATACAATTTCCTATCTTTCTACTTTCAGCCTATTTGTGTTATCAAAATCTAAAACGTGTCTGTCATAGACAGTCTGGAATTATCTTTTCTCATGTGAGTTTACTGCCCATTCCACTAGGACTTCACTCCGTTTTTCCTGACAGATCTCCAATGCCTAGAATGTGACTTATACATGACAGTGACCCAATATGTATTTGTCAAATAAATAAATTTAACCTAATCTATCTAGAGAAACTTAAATTTTATAGTTTAATATTAAATAAAGTACAAAAACTCTACTACAACAGCTTCAGAAATCACATTCAACTAATTGTTAACAACCTATCATTTATTGGACTTCCCTGGTGGCTCAGATGGTAAAGAATCTACCTGGATTGTAGGAGACCCAGGTTCGATGTCTGAGTTGGAAAGATTCCCTGGAGAAGGGAAAGGCAAC
The DNA here is from genome assembly GCF_029407905.1 of Bubalus kerabau. Taxonomy (NCBI): domain Eukaryota; kingdom Metazoa; phylum Chordata; class Mammalia; order Artiodactyla; family Bovidae; genus Bubalus; species Bubalus kerabau. Next base: position 102,983,775 of record NC_073626.1, read on the forward strand.
CCACTCCAGTTTTCTTGCCTGAGAGTCCTATGGACAGAGGAGCCTGGAGGGCTACAGGACATGGGGCTGCAAAGAGTTAGACATGGCCACACTTTGTTACTTACTAATTTTTAATGAATTCTAAAGAAGAATATCTAGAAAAGCATTTCCAAAATGGCAAAGTAAGGATTTCCAAAAAAAATAATTATTTTTCCATAGAGCAACAAGAACACTGAAACAAACTATCAAATCAACTTTCTCAGAACTCTGATAATTAACCAAAGGCAGACAGTCAGAATGATTCATTCAAGGAAAATGGCTAAACCTTGGTAAGAATAGAGAGCTTAATGTTGTTTTACCTTGAACTATCCAGTCTTGCTCGTCCCAAATGCGTGGTAGCATTGAAAACCAGAGCAAAGGTCCTGAGGCACAAAGAAGCCTGCTAGGAAAGTTTAAAGCCCATCAAGAAGGCTGCAGGTGAGGAAGTAGAGTAAAAGATAGGAAGACTGCAATGAGACCAGGGCTGAAACTAGAGGCCAGATTGTGTAGAATCTTGTAGGTCCTAATAAGTTTGGATTTTATTTTGAGGTAATGAGGAACTATTGGAAGCTATTGACTAGACAATATGATTTATGTGTTAACGAGATACTTTAAACTCTGCTGCCTTTGGAATGGTTCACAAACTTCAGCTTCATCATTTTCTCACTTTTTCTCTCCCCTGAAGAAAGTTTCTCTTATGTATTAAGATACCTTTGTTTCCAACTATGGATCTAATCTAAGGAACTAGGAAGCCTGCGCCTGTGTGGAACATGAAAGGTTTTTAGTTGAGGGTTACAGAAGACTTCACTGTGTGTCTCATGTTCATGAAAAGAAATCCTATTTTTAAAACACACTTAGAAAACAAGTCACACTCTTGGACTATCTTAAGCAGAGAAATAATTGTTTACCAAATAGCAGTAGTTTATGAAAGACAGGAAGGAGAAGATTACTTCTCTCTCTTTCTGTTATTTACATTGAATAATAAGAAAAAAGAACCAGTCCTGAAATATTTTATTTGTAGTTAGAAATTAAACAATGCCACTTTATTATTTTCTGTATCCTTTTGTTAAAATACAAATTGAAAACAATTCTTTCTTTTTATTTTAAAACCTCTCATTCTTGAACAACAGACTTGAAGAACTGGAACTGAACAGGGCCATGAAGAAGATGTCAAATAAGCAAACTAATGTTAATCCTTAATAAGTCATACCAAGATGGAATCATCTACTTGTTCCAACTTGGGATTATTTCATCAACAGTTTGTTCAATGTTTCTAATTAATTTCTGGAAATACCCAAGTTTTACCTAACCTATAACTATCATCTCTTTTCAGTAAAGAGTTTTGGAGACATGCCATTGCCATGTCTGGTAAGCCTACCTCCTGTGGTAGCCCCTGGTTCTCATATTTGAATACAATTATATTAGAGAGCACAGATTAATTTGTCTTACATATTCATAGCTAGTTTGGGGAGAAAATGTGATGCAAATTTATGTAAATTGGAATACATGTTTATGTAAAACAACATGTGATTATGCATCCCTACATTTACAAGAAAAATTCTGCTAGTCTTCTCTTAAAGTAGAGAAAATACAAATATACTCACAATCCCAGTTTGGACTAGGATTCTTGCTAGAATGGTTTGTCTGGCATGTGGAAAGGCTCTCGTGTGCCATGGCATTGGTTAAGGATTCTGTGTTTCCTTTGCTGAAACATGGTTTTCAGCTTGAGTTTCAGAGGATGTTGCCAATTTTATCTCCCCTTCTCTGCTTTTCTTTATTTCTGTGATGAAAGATTTTGATTTCCACTAAGTAATTCAAAACGGTTTTGTGGGTTGTTACTCAATTTTATAAATAAACATACATTGGTTGAGGCCATTGCCTGTGCCTTTTTGTAATGAACTATTATAAAGAGAATGGCATGTCCCTCATCTTTGGAGACACTCGCTCTGTTTGCCCTCTGTTCTTTTTTTTTTCCTTTTGCAACACTTTGGAATAAAATTGCTTCATCCTGTTTGATGAGGGTGGCCACATATATAATATTTTACCTGAGCAAGGGCACCGTTGAGAGTAAACAGCGTATAATTATTAATTATGCCAGTTTTAAGGTTTAAACTAGTACTGTTCCAGGAAAATTTGGGCATGCAATTGCCCTAACTGTGGCTAATTCTAAATAGTTTTTTTCTCTCTTCGGCAGCTTTATGCGACTGCTCCATTGTATGGCCGATCCTAATTTTTTGATCTCTCAACCTCACAATTTTTATCAATCAGATGTTCTCTAAAAAAATATCTTTACCTATCAATTGTTTTAACTATTAGTTTAACTTTTCCCAAACAATTCTTTTTCACTGCTGTTTGGCTTGGTGAAGAGGTAGATTTTTTTTTTTTATTGGGTTTTATATTTCTGTTTCTCAGAGAGAGAAAGGGAGTAATTGAGACACAAGCTCCCATCCGTAAAGAACCTCAGGCATTGTTTCTTTTCTTCACAAGTTCTGTCAATTGCTTTCTTTTTAGAAGTTTGCATGTTGCCAAACTGAGAAAAATCTTACCTTCCAAGAAAGGCTGAAGGCTGAGATAGGCAAAAAGCACTGAAGGTTGCAATATCTAAATAGTGAGCTATTTTACTTGCTGAAGGTCATTCCATTCTACCAAATCTGATGATAGTTGAACGGAGACATCTTGAAAAAGGCAGAGTCATGTGAAATTTGTGAAAAGTTTCTTGGAAGAGGCCATCACCCTAGCAACCTAGGGGTTTAGGTGATAGAAAATTAAACAAATTGTTGCAAAGTAAATTATTTTCCACTGTTGATCAAGTATGATAGGAAAATATTTTTTATAAATAGATCTCATATGGGAGAGAGAACATAGTAGGGGCAGTTCCTATACTTTTGAGAGAATATGAGATGGAGATTGGAAAAAATCTATACTGCTGAACAAGAGTTTGTGATTTCACAAATTAGTCAGTTATTTTTTAAGCTTGGAGTTTTGCTAATATCAAATGGGGGAGAGTGATCATTTTCTTCAGATAATGCACTCAAAGTTTGGAGGACCAAGTGAGACGTTAAATGAAATATTTTAGACATCACATCAATTTTATAATGCCATGTATCTACATGGTCAGAATTAAATAAAAGTTAATTGAATGGCTATTAAGTGATTAAGTGAAAGTATCACTGTTCAATTCCATTTTCTTCTAATTATAGCAGATGGACATATTTTTAAATCTCTAATCTTCTAAAATACATTTATTTTAGAGAAAGGCAAATTAATCACTCTCAGGACCAGCAACTTCCTCTTGGATGGTATTCTAGGCATGATATTCTGTTGCTTCATATCCTTTTTGGAATAATGCAAAGTATGAATAAATATAAAAAATGGTTCTTGAAAGGAAAGCCTAATAATTCAATGAGTATATCCACAAGAAGCTAGAACAATGGATGAGAACTGAATAAATATTTGGGAACATCCATACTGCTTATTTTTTCACAATGCATTGTTGAGAATTTCTGAAATGTAAATAAATGATGGTTGCAAGTTACACACAATGTCTAAAATCAATAGATGATCACAAAATAACCATCAATATTGCAGGGATTTTAACTTTATTGTCCTTAATTTCTATATGTAATATTACTTTAATTGACCTATAGTTAATTTCAGTTATAAATAATATTCATTTATATGCATATATACACAGAACACTATATGTATATGCATATATGTGTGTATGAATATATGTTCATAGCATTTTATATGTATATGTGTATGTGTGTTTATATATTTTTGCAATCCTAGCATTCTATTAATTATGAAGTTCAGCTTCAGTCTATATCATCGCATTTTTAGAGAACTTTCTGGATATCTTTACCCATGTTAAAGGACCAAGGTAAAATTTATTCTAACCCTACTATTCATCCTGTCTCTTTTTAAAATTTTTATAAAGGAAACTGCATAATTAAGGGACAATAGTTGCATGGAAAGCAAATTACTGTTTCAGCAATGACTAAGGAAGTGTGTTATACACTCTTTTTATCCCCATTCTACCTTCCCCTTCATCTTGTCCAAGGCAAGGCTTTCTGCTAACTTTAACAGAATGTCGCTTGGGTTCAAAAACCTTAATAGAGACTTTTTCTTGTTCTCAATTTTTGGATTCTTATATTCAAGACTGTCTGTAGAAAGAGAGATACCTATGATTGGACACACCTGTGTCCATTTACTCACCAGCTTAAAGATGAACAAGAAGGAATAAAACAGTATTTCTGCCCCTGCAACCACCCATATGTTCATGTATACTGCACTGGACATAGGAATCCAAAGACAGCAGGAACATGGATTATTGCCTCTAAGGCAGAGTAATCTTACATGTTCGTAAAATGTAGCCCAACCACTGCCTCAGGTGTCTACCAACCAGATTATCGGGTCTTTCTTTTTGGAGCAGGGGCCAGTGATAGATGCAAGTAGAAGAGCAGGCAATGCCCAGACCTCCATGGAAAAAACGGAAGTGGTAGTTCTCTCTGACTTACCTACTGTTTGTCTTATCATGCTAGTAGGTTTAAGGGATAATCTTGGTCTATGTTACCTGTTCTTCAGGACAACTAAAAGTCTTTGAAAATTCTGATGTAACATATAAGCAATGCCATTGATGTGGGTTCTTGAGAGTGTGCTGACCTTAAAATCTGTATTACACAAACAAAATATTCAAGAAAATTTACCCCACTGTTGACAAGCTTCCAAAGAGAGAGATATTCAGAGGAGAACAGCTCCTCACTCCTCTCACTTCTCTTGGCTGATCACTATCCCCTAACCTATTTTGTATCTTCTCTCAGTACAAGGAACCAAATAACGTATACATTATGGCATCAGGTATGTTAGTCATTTAAGCCATTGTTAACTGTAAAACACGTTACAGTGTTGTAGTGACAAATAAAATTCTAGCAATCAGTATCACTCCTTACGGGCCTCCCCTGTCTTTATTGTGTGCTTACATGTGTGTGCAGATGTGCACACACACATACTTACTTACATGACAAAGACAATGCTTTCTGTATAATACTATTCCTCTTTTATGCAGTGTGACTTGTGTATGTCCAAGATAGCATCCTACCTGAATTGCAGAAGCTCATGGAAATACTGATGTCCAATAAACATAACCAAGAAGAAAAATGAGTAATTTAGAAACTATAGACCAAATAAAGACTGATCTATATTATATATATAGATGAGTAGTAGCCTGTGTTCGGAACTCTAACGTATGACCTAATTTAACTTTTCAAAGTCTAAATCTAAGTAGAGTTATAACCTTGATCAGTCTATCAGTTAGTTAGTGAAAACTAACATTTATTAAGTATTCACTAATTGCCAGTTACTTGCTAAACATTTTGGAAGCCTTCATTTAATTGTCACACTGGTTAACCCTGCTATTATCATTTTGATTTTACATCTAGAGGATACATTTTACATCTGAAAATTAGAGAAGTTAGAAACTTATTTGTATGAGGCAGAGTTTCCTTTGAATCCAAAACTCAGCTCTTAACAATCTACCATCCTGTTTCTTCTGAGTCATTTTTTTTTTTAATTTTCTTCTATTGTTTTGTTTTGTATACTTATCACAGATATATGGTGGTAGTGGTGGTTTAGTTGCTAAATTGTGTTTGACTCTTGAGACACTATGGACTGTAGTCCACCAGGCTCCTCTTTCCATGGGATTCTCCAGGTAAGAATACTGGAGTGGGTTGCCATTTCCTTCTCCAGGGGATCTTCCTGAATCAGGGATTGAACCCACATCTCTTGAGTTTCCTGCATTGCAGGCAAATTCTTTATCAACTGAGCCACCAGGAAAGCCCTCACAGGCATATGAAACCTGGTTGTTTTGAGGCATGGTTATCTATTTGCAGGTTGGCCAGATGATTAAATCTAAAAAGCAGCATCTATTTTTAAAATATAATTTTTCATGTAAATTTACATACAAGTGTGTGTGCATAAATATATGAATAGAGATTTTCTCAATTTACTTGTACAATTCAACTCAAGATCTGTTTTTAAGAAACAATACATAATGCTGAATAAAACAAACATTATATTGTTAGTTTCTAAGAGACTATAATGTTGAACAGTTGCTAGGCACAATGGGACAGTCTTATTCTCTCCCAATTTATTAAAATAATGCCACTTATTTTTAAACTGTGCCAACTATTTCAGATGGCTTTGGATACTGACTTGGTAAATGCTTTACTGAAACAGTCATTAAGTTCTCCCACCCCTGAGGCAACCAAATTTTTATCTCTCAAGATGAAATAAAACTGATCTGAATGTTGCCCAAATCAGCATCTGAGAGGGAGGAGAAAGGTCACTCATGAATGGAGTCAAGTTCTGACGACTTTGCAAAAAAGGAAGCAAGTCAATTGTAAGTCATGCACTGCTGATTTAACGTGTGGGAACAAGAAAGACAGGAAGAAGCTTAGAATGCTAGAGAAAGCTCTGTGCCTGCCAGTGTCATAAAATTCCCTTTGTAATTCAAGAAACAAAGTCAAACTGTTGGAAATGATTCAGATTTGGCTGCAATAACTTTCTATTCATATATCCTAAAGGGTTATCAGTGACTCTTTCCAGATTGGCATGATTTTGTAGCAACAGTTTTCTCTTAGGAATTGTAAATTGATCACCTGGACTGGACAATCGGGCAAATTCTTCAGTTTGGGAATATCTGGCTCTGTGTGAAGAGTGGTGGGAGTAGAGCTTAAGGGTGTCCTGGCCTGGAAGGCTAAGGAAAAGGTGCTGCCAAGGCAGTTTGTTCTTGGTGTGTGACTATTTATCTCCTCCCTGTTCTTGCTATTACCCTTTCACACTTGGGGCTGTCATCTCCCTCTACGTCAGTCCCTACTTGCTGTCTACACTGAACTTATTTTTAAACAGATTTTGCAAATGCATAGTGACAAAGGGAGGACTGAATCCCCACATAACTTATATGCTTGCTTCTTGGCATCCTCAGAAAAGGCTGGAGTGTCAGACAACCATTCTTCTAGAATTTGAGATTGCCAATGTCATTGTCACGAGAGTTCAGTCCTGGATCCTCAAAGAGAATTGATTCATAATACCCCTAGCCATGGGCTTCCCAGGTGGTGCAGTGGTAAAGAATCTGCCTGCCAGTGCAAGAGACTCAAGAGAGTTGGGTTTGATCCCTGGGCTGGGAAGATCTCCTGGAGATGGAAGTAGCAACCCACCCCATAACAGTATTCTTGCCTGAAAAATCCCACGGACAGAGGAGCCTGGCGGGCTACAGTCCAGAGTGTCACAAAGAGTCCAACATGACTGCGTTCACACACATACACCTAAACATAACTCTTATTCTCCCTAGTTCCCATGCCTCATCTCTTCCTTCGTACCTATTGGCTCTTTGACTCTAGGATGACCTAAGACTTGAAGTACTTTCTTTGTTCAGCTGTGCCTTTTCATGGCACCTACCTAAGTGTCTCACCGTGGCCATGACCCCTCATCTGTTTTAGTCTAGAAACTAGTACTGTTAACCTGTTCTTACTTTTTTTAAGTTTAACCCCCCCTCCTCCACTCCTGTTTTAGATTTTTTTAAATTATCTTTTAGTAATGAAAGCTTCTTCCTGTGCTATCTTATCACATAGCTATGGCAGAGTACTGATTATACTTCTAGAATTCCTAGAAAATAGCTCATACTTTAATTTTTTGTATATTTGAGTGAAAGGGTTCTAAAATGAAGAATAACTGAGTGATAATTTTAAAATTAGGCAATAATGAAAAGATTTTGTTTCTCTTTGTTAGTTCTATCCTATGATGAGAAAGCATGAAGAAATGGGCTCTTGTCCATTCATTTACTCATACATGTCTTTACTTATCAGCTATTACATTTATGTTTCAGGCACTATTTGAATAAGATTTTTAGTCTTTTTTTTTAAACAAGAAAGAATTTCTTGGCTATCAATGTGATAAGACATTGAAATTAAGAGAAAGGAAATAGGGTCTGAGTTATAGTAATTTTCAAGAAAGGATGATGCAATAGAAACAAATTAGGAGGTTAGTTAAGTATATTTTTGTACAACTGTATACTGGAATATAGTATATTATCATTATACTAAAAGAGCAAGACTCCAAAGGGATTAAGAGAAAGCAACATTTTCCTTTTTCTCTATGTAAGCTAGTTTTACCCTATCCCTTGGATGAAATCCAGGAGTAGTTCATAATTTTTATGGTCACATTCTGATAATAAAATATCCTTTATTCACTTTTTAGTTGCAATCTAATTTTAATAATTGAAATAACCATTTCCACAGTCAAAACTCTGAACTACATTTAAAGATGCGTCTCTTCTGACATGCTGACTCTAGAGATTTCTGGTGGGAAACAGTGATCTGCTCTCTCCTTCAACATTCCTCCTCCCATCTCCTAAGCCAAGACTTCTCAAATCCATCTAGGATTTGGGGAAGAGAGAAATGAGGAGCAGAAATTACTTTATAGATATTTTTATGATTTGGCATTGACATACTTTGAGATTAGCCGATGTTCAAAGCAGTCTCTTTTTTGTAACTTGTTTGGTGTTCACTGGATGTTGACTCTGGGGATCTCTGGGTAGTGTAGTTCTCAGATATGGACACAGTAGTATCCTCCCAGCTCCTACCCCAATGGTACCTCTCATAGCTTCTTATTGTGGAGATTCCACCAAGATATCGCTAGCCCAGTTCTTTCCTGCAGTATCCACTTGGGCCACTGTGTATCCTTACCATATCATGTAGAATATTGTTGCTCCCACTGTTACCTTTTTTTACCTCTGGACACAAACTTCTGCATTTATTTTTCTTAGGTGAGGTTCAAACAACAGTCCCTGAGCTCATTCATATTTCAGGAAATACGTATCAAATGTTCCAAGGTCCTTCCAAAGGCCTCTCACTTATTGTGATAGAAGGGGCACCTCTTTTCCTTTCCTTTAGGAGGAAGATAACCTAGAACTCAGCAACTTTTTCCAATAAAATATTCTCTTCTGGACTCTTTAACCTAGTTCTTTTTATATCTTTGAATAAAGTGCATATTCATCTCTAAATGGAACTGGTGGACAATTTGTTTTTCCTCCCTATGCTTTTCTACATTTTTCAAGTTTTCCTCAAATAAATATCTATCTTTAAATATCCCCCAAATAAAGATTAATTAACATGAGTGCTGCATATTTTACATTAACTTGCACAAAGGCAGATATTAGCATTTCCTTACTATAAGATATGCAATAACTTTACCTATTCATCTGACACAATCATATGAATTATGTCATACTTTTAAAAAAGTTTTAATATGACCCTAATGTGGCATGTTATTTTATCAATGATATATTTTAAAAGTATTATAATTAGTAATTGGAAAATGGGATGAGATTTATTTTTCCTCAATTTTATAGTAGAATGAAAATCATTATGGTTGAAATTTCCCTTTGCAAATTTAGAGACTGCTCTCACAAAAGAGTAAAGTATTTGGAACCTCTAATTCTACTCTCCTTAGATTGAACAATGGAGACCTCTGTAGCAATTACCTTATGACTTCTGAGGATCATATTTGGGAGGCATGATTACAAAGATTGGGATAAGAATTTTATAAAACCTCAAGAAGGCATTGAACTGACAAGTAAGAGACCTACCATTTGAGATCTGTGTTAGAGGAGTATGTCTCGGATGTACAGTTTCAGAGTGGGACAAGGGTGTGCAAGGATGAGTAACTGATTGCCCAATTGCCTTCAGTCTCTTTCCCTTTTAGGGGACTGTGTTATGTTAAGAGTATTATAGCTGACAGCTAGCATAAAAACAGGTCATCATTTACAAGTGATTTCACAATCACTCATGTAACCAGGATTCTTTCTAATAAAAAAGGCTTATGTTGGCAAATTCAAACAGAACACAGGCATTAGAAAATATTTAATAAAATAATCACCTTATAGAGAGTACTCTATAGAAAAATATGGAGAAATCTCTGATGATTTTCCTGGGAAATTGTGTGCAGAGATCTAAGACTACCCAGAACAATTTATAATTTTAGTTAACAATGAAATATGAATCTACTATGTGGTTTAAGTTTCCGTTTGTCATTCAAGTACACAAATCACTAAACTATGCAAAATTTTATCACAGTCATTAGAATTTGAACATACCAAATATAATATCATTAAATGTTTTGCTCGTAATCCCTTTTGTTTTTGGCTTACATACAAGATGAATAGTTTTCAAACTATGAACCTTAAACCAGCATGATCATCATCTGGGAACTAGTTAGAACTGTAAATTCTGAGGTTCTATCCCAGATCTACTTAATTAGAAACTCTAGGAATAGAATCCAGAAATCTGTGTTTTAACAATCTGTCCCAGTGATTCTGACCAATCCTAAATATGAGAACCATTGAACTAGAAGAAACAGAGTTTAAAATGCGTATAGTAATTCACTCTGTCCTGGTTAAAGGACTTTGATTTTTGTGGATCTATCCAAGAAAAAGATATTCTTACCATAGAGGTCGAAGTAATTATTGAAAGATAAAAATAAATATGCATTAGTTATACAGCAGTGCAGGTATTAATAGATTTGTAGTATGTTGTATAATCCAGTGTTTTAAGTCTAAGAAACTCCCTTTACTTCAACTCTCTTCAGTTTCCAGCTGTTGTTAATAGCTGCCGATGTTCACCTCAAAAATCTACTTCTCTGAGGAATATTATGAATCTAGGTATGTTTTAATTACATTAAAACACTAGGTTAGAAAAATAGTTTGAGGGAATGAATTAGTATACTGAGTTTATGATCACAATGTGAGAATGAGACATGATTACAGATAAATATTAAAAGGAGTAGAGGGAAATGTCTAGAATTTGTCTCTTTCAGAGAATCTTTCTATTTCTGGGACAAGACATCTATTCAGGCTAGTAGCTTAACCTGAGGAAAAGAAAGATGCAAGGTCAATGTGATCATCCCATATTATAACTTGTTGTTCTTATATAATTTGTTATATAGTATGTTGTATAATTTGTTGTATAATACGTTGTTGATGGCGTACAAGCACGGGTGAGAGGAGCTACCCCACGTCCCAGGTCAGGGGCAGAAGCCGAGAGGACCCCATGCCCGAGGGGCGGTGGCCAAGAGGAGTTACCCCACATCCGAGGTCAGGGGCGGCAACCAAGAGTGCCAGCCTGCCACGGCGCAGGAACGGCAGAGAGGAGCTACCCCACGCCCAAGGCCAGGGGAGGCGGCCGGAAAGGAACAACCCCACATCCAAGGAGCAGTGGCTGCGCGGGTGCAGGAGGGCCTACAGGAGCTATTCCAACTTCAAGGTCAGGAGGAGGGGTGGTGTGGAGATAACCCCTCATCCAAGGTAAGGAGCAGCAGCTGCGCTTTGCTGGAGCAGCCCTGAAGAGAAATCCCAAGTCCAAGATAAGAGAAACCCACGTAAGACAGTAGGTGTTGCAAGAGGGCATCAGAGGGCAGAACAATGAAACTATAATCACGGAAAACTTGTCAATCTAATCACATTAGGACCAGAGCCTGGTCTAACTCAATGAAACTAAGCCATGCCCTGTGGGGCCACCCAAGACGGGTGGGTCATGGTGGAGAGGTCTGACAGAATGTGGTCCACTGGAGAAGGGAATGGCAAACGACTTCAGTATTCTTGCCTTGAGAATCCCATTAACAGTATGAAAAGGCAAAATGATAGGATACTGAATGAGAAACTTCCCAGGTCAGTAGGTGCCCAATATGCTACTGGAGATCAGTGGAGAAATAACTCCAGAAAGAATGAAGGGATGGAGCCAAAGCAAAAACAATACACAGTTGTGGATGTGACTGGTTTTAGAAGCAAGGTCCAATGCTATAGAGAGCAATATTGCATAGGAACCTGGAATGTTAGGTCCATGAATCAAGGCAAATTGGAAGTGGTCAAACAGGAGATGGCAAGAGTGAATGTCGACATTCTAGGAATCAGCGAACTAAAATGGACTGGAATGGGTGAATTTAACTCAGATGACCATTATATCTCCTACTGTGGGCAGGAATCCCTTAGAAGAAATGGAGTAGCCATCATGGTCAAAAAAAGAGTCCAAAATGCAGTACTTGGATGCAATCTCAAAAACGACAGAATGATCTCTGTTCGTTTCCAAGGCAAACCATTCAATATTACAGTAATCCAAGTCTACGCCTCAACCAGTAAAGCTGAAGAAGCTGAAGTTGAACGGTTCTATGAAGACCTACAAGACCTTTTAGAACTAACACCCAAAAAAGATATCCTTTTAATAATAGGGGACTGGAATGCAAAAGTAGGAAGTCAAGAAACACCTGGAGTAACAGGCAAATTTGGCCTTGGAATACGGAATGAAGCAGGGCAAAGACTAATAGAGTTTTGCCAAGAAAACGCACTGGTCATAGCAAACACCCTCTTCCAACAACACAGGAGAAGACTCTCCGCATGGATATCACCAGATGGTCAACACTGAAATCAGATTGATTATATTCTTTGCAGCCAAAGATGGAGAAGCTCTATACAGTCAACAAAAACAAGACCAGGAGCTGACTGTGGCTCAGATCATGAATTCCTTATTGCCAAATTCAGACTTAAATTGAAGAAAGTAGAGAAAACCACTAGACCATACAGGTATGACCTAAATCAAATCCCTTATGATTATACAGTGGGAGTGAGAAATATATTTAAGGGTCTAGATCTGATAGAGTGCCTGATGAACTATGGACTGAGGTTCTTGACATTGTACAGGAGACAGGGATCAAGACCATCCCCATGGAAAAGAAATGCAAAAAAGCAAAATGGCTGTCTGAGGAGGCCTTACAAATAGCTGTGAAAAGAAGAGAAGTGAAAAGCAAAAAAGTAAAGGAAAGACATACCCATTTCAATGCAGAGTTCCAAAGAACAGCAAGGACAGATAAGAAAGCCATCCTTAGCAATCAATGTAAAGAAATAGAGGAAAACAACAGAATGGGAAAGACTAGAGATCTCTTCAAGAAAACTAGAGATGTGAAGGGAACATTTCATGCAAAGATGGGCTCGATAAAGAACAGAAATGGTATGGACCTAACAGAAGTAGAAGATATTAAGAAGAGGTGGCAAGAATACACAGAAGAACTGTACAAAAAGATCTTCACGACCAAGATAACCACGATGGTATGATCACTCACCTAGAGCCAGACATCCTGGAATGTGAAGTCAAGTGGACCTTAGAAAGCATCACTACGAACAAAGCTAGTGGAGGTGATGGAATTCCAGTTGAGCTATTTCAAATCCTGAAAGATGATGCTGTGAAGGTGCTGCACTCAATATGCCAGCAAATTTAGAAAACTCAGCAGTGGCCACAGGACTGGAAAAGGTCAGTTTTCATTCCAATCCCAAAGAAAAGTAATGTGAAAGAATGTTCAAACTATCGCACAATTGCACTCATCTCACACGCTAGTAAAGTAATGCTCAAAATTCTCCAAGCCAGGCTTCAGCAGTACGTCAACCATGAACTTCCAAATGTTCAAGCTGGTTTTAGAAAAGGCAGAGGAAGCAGACATCAAATTGCCAACATCTTCTGGATCATGGAAAAAGTAAGAGCGTTCCAGAAAAACATCTATTTCTTCTGTACTGACTATGCCAAAGCCTTTGACTGCGTGGATCATAATAAACTGTGGAAAATACTGAAAGAGATGGGAATACCAGACCACATGACCTGCCTGTTGAGAAACCTATATGCAAGTCAGGAAGCAATAGTTAGAACTGGGCATGGAACAACTGACTGGTTCCAATTAGGGAAAGGAGTACATCAAGGCCGTATATTATCACCCTGCTTATTTAACTTATGTGCAGAGTACATCATGAGAAACGCTGGGCTGGATGAAGCACAAGCTGGAATCAAGATTGCTGGAAGAAATGTCAATAACCTCATATATGCAGATGACACCACCCTTATGGCAGAAAGTGAACTAAAAAGCATCTTGATGAAAGTGAAAGTGGAGAGTGAGAAAGTTGGCTTAAAGCTCAACATTCAGAAAACTAAGATCATGGCATCTGGTCCCATCACCTCATGGGAAATACATGGGGAAACAGTGTCAGACTTTATTTTTCTGGGCTCCAAAATCACTGCAGATGGTGATGCAAGCATGAAATTAAAAGACGCTTACTCCTTGGAAGGAAAGTTATGACCGACCCAGATAGCATATTCAAAAGCAGAGATATTACTTTGCCAACAAAGGTCCATCTAGTCAAGGCTATGGTTTTTCCAGTGGTCATGTATGGATGTGAGAGTTGGACTGTGAAGAAATCTGAGCGCTGAAGAACTGATGCTTTTGAACTGTGGTGTTGGAGAAGACTCTTGAGAGTCCCTTGGACTGCAGGGGGATCCAACCAGTGCATTCTGAAGGAGATAAGCCCTGGGATTTCTTTGGAGGGAATGATGCTAAAGCTGAAACTCCAGTACTTTGGCCACCTCATGCGAAGAGCTGACTCATTGGAAAAGTCTCTGATGCTGGGAGGGATTGAGGGCAGGAGGAGAAGGGGACGACAGAGGATGAGATGGCTGGATGGCATCACTGACTCGATGGACATGAGTCTGAGTGAACTCCGGGAGTTGGTGATGGACAGGGAGGCCTGGCGTGCTGCGATTCATGGGATTGCAAAGAGGCAGACACGACTGAGCGACTGAACTGAACTGAACTGACGTTGTTGTTTAGTTGCCCAGTCATGTCGACTCTTTGTGACCCAATGGACTGCAGTGCACCAGGCCTCCCTGTCCTTCACCATCTCCTGGAGTGTGCTGGAGTTCATGTTCATTGCATCAGTGATGCCGTCCAGATATTTCATCCTCTGATGCCCTCTTTTCCTCCCCTTGATCTTTCCTGGCATCAGGGAAATGAAAATATGTGTCTTTCATCATAAATTCCAAACACAGTGTTTGGATCTGAGGAAGGAAAAAAATGGGAACTGAAATAATATAAAATAGGAAATACAAAAGAAATAAATTATATAATGGGTACAACATTCTTGTGTTCTATAACAGTGTAAAAAGTATAAATTTTTTAACAGAGGCTCAGAAAACAAAGTTAGATCTTGAAGATAAATTCATGGAAAAACCACATCATAGTTGACCATATTCCTCCAAACATCTTTCTGTTTTTCACCTCATGACTCCTGATGTTCTACTGTTCAAAATCAAGCGTAAGTGAAATGTGTGGCACCCAATAAACATATATCTGTGGCTGATTGAGCAGCTTGAGAGGATGGAGGTTCTTGAGGTCCCAGGCAAGAATCAGGTTATCTCTGGGCCCCTAGTCCTCATAGGCTAACAATAAAGGAGATGCATGTTTTTTAGAATGGTTCTGGTGGGTCCTCTCTGTATCCCCATAGCCCTTAGGAGAACTGTTTGGCATGTTAGAATATTACAAAATGGTAACATTGGTCAAGTTGGAATGATCTTTGTAACAGCTTCCCTCATTTCTCACTGTCACCAATGGTGAAGAAGTACATACAGGACAAGAAATACTGAGAATTTTGTAGAATTTTCAGATGGTCAAGGAAGGGTGTTACTGCTGTGTCTGAGAAAGTTCTAGCTTTTGTCCACTGGGTGTACTACACATGTCAGACCCTCTCCAATTTATTTGTTCAGCTTAGAAGTTCTTGGCCAAAAGAAGGATATATTGTTAGTAATAAGCAGGAGAGTTGGTGTAGGAAATGGCAACCCATTCCAGTATTCTTCTTCTGGAAAATTCCACAGACAGAGTAGCTTGGTGTAGTGAGCTATATAGGCTGTGGGGTCACAAAGAGTCAGACATGACTGAGTGACTGAACACACATGCACACAAACCATAGTAGAGTTAGGCACCATAGAAACTGTGTATACAAGATAGTTTGGAGCTTGGGAAAATGGTATAAAATTTATTTGCAAGGAGTATCTTCAGAGTGGGGTGATGGAAGCAGCACTGGAAGATTTAACGAGGATTATATATATAATACTATATAAGAAAGTACAAAAGGCTGGATGACTTAACAATTATATTTTTAATTGTGAGCCAGAGTGAGCCAGATTCAGGAATTTGAGACTCTATATGTATACAGTCTCCATATAACTTGGCAAATTCTGCCACTTGTACAGGGAATGGATTTTCTTCGGTGTGCCCCAAAATTGCTGCTTGGCAGAGTTTTTCTGTGGAGCCAAGTGGAAAAAGCTCCTTTTGTTGTTATTATTATTTTTGCTTTCCCACATAGAATCAATTTGTGGATTGCATAAACCGCAGGATATAATTCCACTATTTCAGCCAGAAACTTTCCCATCTGACCAAGACAATTGCAAATATGCTAAACTTGCTTTAATGAAAAGTCATTCTTTACATAGCTTACATCGACATAAGATGACAAGTCACTCACCAGATAAAAGCTTCTTTGTTTGAATCAAACAATAAGCCAGCTCTTCCACAAAAAAAAAAAAAAACCCTGCCATTCTATTCTGTACTGAATGCATTTTCAACTAATGCTGTATTCAGGATCAAAACCAAAGGAGGCCCATCTGCTAGGAAGGCCAAAAGCTCATTTTGTGGCGTGTCAGTCCAGTCTGTTATAGAAATGGTCACTCTAAAACTGTTTGCAATTTAAAAGTGCACACTGAGAATTATGTTAACCTCTATTGACTGACTTTTGTTAAATGCACCATTAAGAATCCAATTTACCCTGGCTTCCTCTAAAATGTTGTGCTCAGGGCATTCCAATAGGTACATTATGATGGTCAATTGTCACAGGCTAAAAGTCAGTACCTTGTTAGCTCAAATACACCAAGCATTTGTCCCTAATTTTAGTAGGGAACTCTCTTGCCCTGGAATTATGGGAGCACTGATGGAATATAACCTTATAAGATGATTTAAGGGGTGTCAGGCTGGATCCACGGGTAAACACTGATTGAACAAGGCTAAGAGGCTCTAGATAGTGAACTCTGACATCACTCTTCACTAGTCTGGTTCTGCCTCTTCTGCTTAGAGTGAAAATTTGCAGAGGTTAGAACCTGAGTGTCAAGTCCAAATGAGATGATGAATTAGGTCAATTACTACATGGTAGACATGCCAGTCACACTAATGCTTAGTAAATACAGCACACTTTTAATTGTGCTTACTGACATTCACATTTATTTTCTTTTGTCATTTAAATCACCACAGGATTGTTAATAAAGTTGTCCCTTAACTGATTAACTCTTACACGACTTCACACTGAGTTCTGAAATGCAGTACCACCCTGAGGATGGCTTCCTCTCCGATTTAGAGGGCAGGTTTCCAGCAAGCTCCACCAGCAAGGTCCCAACAGCCATGCCCATATTCCAGAAAGGTCTTGACCTCATCTCTATAGTCAGGCAGGCATGGAGTCACTCAGGCAGGAGCCACTTGGTCATTCTGTCTCAGCCCTAGGACTAAGAGTAGTGGCTGTTACCTATATCTGTTTTTCCTGTATTCTTTATATTTCTCTTTAACTCTTCCTAGACAATTCTTTATTCTTCTAATCTCCTGTTAATAATTCTTTATTTTAAATTTCTCTGTTCAAATTTCTGTTTGATTCTGTTTTCTGATTGAATCAGGTATAATAAACCTTTTACTTTGCCTTCTCTCTGATTTAAACCATTATTGGGTATCAATAGGCCTCCTGAAATCTTACAAGGATAGGTAAATATAATTAAGAATCCCAACAAATTTAAGTATTT
This sequence comes from Bubalus kerabau, assembly GCF_029407905.1. Classification (NCBI taxonomy): domain Eukaryota; kingdom Metazoa; phylum Chordata; class Mammalia; order Artiodactyla; family Bovidae; genus Bubalus; species Bubalus kerabau. The sequence goes on from NC_073626.1 coordinate 103,001,495, forward strand.
TTAAATTTACTGATAATCTATTTCTCTGCTCCAAACACAGATGTTTTGGAATTGTTGGCCTCACTGTGCATTAGGCACATGAATTTATGATTAGTTACATCTCTGTTAAAAGGTAATTTAAATATACTTGGAAGGGAAAAGATGGAAGAGTAGAGGACTTGACATGAAAACACTAGAATCACAACTAACTACTGAATGATCATTGACAAAAAAGACTGGAACCTACCAATAAATATATCCTACACAGTGACAAAGAAGGCATAGGCGATAGGAGGGCACTTTCACAATATAAATCAAATCCCATACCCATTGGGTAGATGACCCACAAGCTAGAAAATAATTATGTTGCAGAGGTTCTCCCACAAGATTAAGAGTTCCAAGCCTTAAGTCAGGCCCCCAAGCCTCAGCACCTGGCACTGGGAGGAGCAATCCCAGAGCATATGGCTTTGAAGGCCAGACAGGTTTGCTTACAGGAGCCCAACTTTCACTGCTGTGAAAGTGCTGCACTCAATATGCCAGCAAATTTGGAAAACTCAGCAGTGGCCACAGGACTGGAAAAGCTCAGTTTTCCTTCCAATCCCAAAGAAAGGCAATGCCAAAGAATGCTCAAACTACTGCACAATTGCAATCATCTCACATGGTAGTAAAGTAATGCTCAAAATTCTCCAAGCCAGTCTTCAGCAATATGTGAACTGTGAACTTCCTGATGTTCAAGCTGGATTTAGAAAAGGTAGAGGAACAAGAGATCAAATTGCCAACATCCGCTGGATCATCGAAAAAGCAAGAGAGTTCCAAAAAAACATCTATTTCTGCTTTATTGACTATGCCAAAGTCTTTGACTGTGTGGATCACAATAGACTGTGGAAAATTCTGAAAGAGATGGGAATACCAGACCACCTGACCTGCCTGTTGAGAAACCTGTATGCAGGTGAGGAAGCAATAGTTAGAACTGGACATGGAACAACAGATTGGTTCCAAATAGGAAAAGGAGTACGTCAAGGCTGTATATTGTCACCCTGCTTATTTAACTTATATGCAGAGTACATCATGAGAAATGCTGGGCTGGATGAAGCACAAGCTGGAATCGGGATTACCGGGAGAACCTCAGATATGCAGATGCCACCACCCTTATGGCAGAAAGTGAAACACTAAAGAGCATCTTGATGAAAGTGAAAGAGGAGAGTAAAAATGTTGGCTTAAAGCTCAACATTCAGAAAACGAAGATCATGACATCTGGTCCCATCACTTCATGGCAAATAGATGGAGAAACAGTGGAAACAGTGGCTGACTTTATCTTCTGGGGCTCCAAAATCACTGCAGATGGTGATTGCAGCCATGAAATTAAAAGACGCTTACTCCTTGGAAGGAAAGTTATGAGCAACCTAGACAGCATATTAAAAAGCAGAGACATTACTTTGTCAACAAAGGTCCATCTAGTCAAGGCTATGGTTTTTCCAATAGTCATGTATGAATGTGAGAGTTGGACTATAAAGAAAGCTGAGTGCTGAAGAGTTGATGCTTTTGAACTGTGGTGTTGGAGAAGACTCTAGAGAGTCCTTTGGACTGCAAGGAGATCCAACCAGTCCATCCTAAAGGCATGAGTCCTGGGTGTTCACTGGAAGGACTGACGTTGAAGCTGAAACTCCAGTACTTTGGCCACCTGATGCAAAGAGGTGAATCATTTGAAAAGACCCTGATGCTGGGAAGGATTGAGGGCAGGAAGAGAAGGGGATGACAGAGGATGAGATAGCTGGATTGCATCACCGACTCAATGGATGTGAGTTTGGTTAAACTCCAGGAGTTGGTGATGGACAAAGAGGGCTGGCGTGCTGAGTTTTATGGAGTCGCAAGGAGTCTGACATGACTGAGTGCCTGAACTGAACTGAACAGAACAGGACTAGGGGAAATAAGAGACTCAACTCTTGGAAAGTACACATTGAATCACTTTCCTGTACTCCTGAAACTAGTACAACATTGTAAATCAACTATATCCCAAAATAAAATAAAAATTATATTAAAAAATAAAACTTTTTTAAAAAATTACTGATAACTATTAAAATAATTGAGAACTAATTTGGATACTGTTTAAATAATGCCATCTAGATTTTTAAAAAGTATCATAGTTATTAAGGTTATTATTTAACTTTTCTATTGCTAAACAGATCTTATTTTGAATGTATTAGGACCAATCAACGAACAAATCTTTTGTAATTTTATGGGTTGATTTTTATCCACAAGCATACATCACCATTAACATTTAGAAAATGGTTATACGGATTAAAATTTGGTTTTGTTTTATGTAATCTTGAAAGTATGTGTTGTTTAGTAAATAAAATGTCATGAAAGAGCTCTAATTAAAAATACGAAATACCATTCTCCATCCTACTTTTCTAAAAAACAAAAATACTTATATCCATGCTCAATTCATGCTTTTAATTAAGTGATTTTAGTTTACCATTGTGTAGTTCTATAATACGGTGGTTACATTTAATCACTTTTAGATTTGCTTTCTAATTCATCTTTGCTATGTATGTGTATTTTCTTTCTGATGAAGGATAATTTCTTCAACTTTGTTATATTTCTGTTTTTCTCATTTTGAAATATAAATAATAGTTTGTTAGATTAAAAATATGTGGTCAAAAAAAATATGTGGTCATCCTATGAACAATATTTGGAAGTGCAAGATCTTTAAATGGCCAAGGAAAGCAGTAAATATTAGTATATCTGAGATGCTATGCTGCTGCTGCTGCTAAGTTGCTTCAGTCGTGGCCAACTCTGTGCGACCCCACCAGGCTCCCCCATCCCCAGGATTCTCCAGGCAAGAACACTGGAGTGGGTTGCCATTTCCTTCTCCAATCCATGAAAGTGAAAAGTCAAAGTAAATAGTAACAAAACCATCAACTCTTCTGTAACTCACAACTTCTGAAGTAAATGAGCCAATGGAAGTTTTGACAATTTAACATTTTCAATATAGCTTTGGTATTGGCATTTATTTTAATTGTTTCATTATTAAACACAATAATATATGCTACACATTAATTGAAATATTAGCTATCCTATGCCTATCACTATCTTCCATAGTATTATATTCTATAGCTAAATAATTAGCTTAATCTTGTGTAATAAGTTTTTTTTTAAATAAATCTTTGGTTTCTCAAAATATATTTAATGTGTTATTATCTTTTGGTATAAAACAATAAAAAGGAAACGGTGGATCTCTATTTCTGTTTAAACCTCCAAATAGGATTTTCATTACAGCACAAATGAAAATGCCAGCTAAAAAATGTAAAACTTAGATCTCTAGCTATTTGATCTCCCCTTATCACCCTCCTACAAAACATTTTCGTTAATATAAATAAGTGTGAATTCATTGACAATTGTTGGATAGGAAAAATCCTGAGCCATTTCAACAATAATAAGGGATAAGAGTTTCCTCCTCACTGCTAATTTCTTCATAATGTCTCTCACTACACCAGAAGAACTTTATCTGCTTTTTCTAATGTGGTTTTGGGGTAATACATCACACTGAATTACTTAGTCCAACTGGTCACTTTTTAGCAACTGACAAGTAAGATTAGTAGTTGTACCTTTGTTAGAGTCTAGGTAATGGAAGTCGCATTTATGTGGCAGTTGTGGCTATTGAATTTAAGTAATATAATTGTTTATGTGGAAGAAATAGAAGAGTGTTGAAAGTGAATAAGTGTTGAAAATGTTGAAAGGCTTTAAATAGCCTTTCTTCATTCTCTTTCAAGTTTCAAATTATGGTACTTACATAATTCTGTTTTCAATTACTGTATGTATGTCTTTTAAAAGAAACAAGCAATGTTCAGTTAACTATACTTTAACTTCTTAGTGCTACTGTGACATGACATTTTTTTCAATGAAGCCTCTCTTGAATCTCATGTTACCAGTTTCAAAGGGGACTTTTTAGCTCTTGCCTTAATTATGGTCCTACACTTTGGAGAAGTTACCAGTCAGTTTAATCATTGTTCTTCTGTACATAATAAGTCATTTCTATCTGGCAGCTTTAAAATATACATATATGTATAATATTTATATTAATTCATTCATTTACTGTTAGGTTTCAGAAATTACATTATTATGTGCCTAGGGAGTACATCAAGGCTGTATATTGTCACCCTGCTTATTTAACTTCTATGCAGAGTACATCATGAGAAATGCTGGGCTGGATGAAGCACAAGCTGGAATCAAGATTGCTGGGAGAAATATCAATAACCTCAGATATGCAGATGATACTACCCTTATGGCAGAAAGTGAAGAGGAACTAAAAAGCCTCTTGATGAAAGTGAAAGAGCAGAGTGAAAAAGTTGGCTTAAAGCTCAACATTCAGAAAACGAAGATCATGGCACCTGGTCCCATCACTTCATGGGAAATAGATGGGGAAACAGTGTAAACAGTGTCAGACTTTATTTTGGGGGGCTCCAAAATCACTGTAGATGGTGACGGCAGTCATGAAATTAAAAGACACTCCTTGGAAGCAAAGTGATGGCCAACCTAGATAGCATATTGAAAAGCAGAGACATTACTTTGCCAGCAAAGGTCTGTCTAGTCAAGGCTATGATTTTTCCAGTGGTCATGTATGGATGTAAGAGCTGGACTGTGAAGAAAGCTGAGCACTGAAGAATCGATGCTTTTGAACTGTGGTGTTGGAGAAGACTCTTGAGAGTCCCTTGGACTGCAAGGAGATCCAACCAGTCCATCCTAAAGGGGATCAGTCCTGGTTGTTCTTTGGAAGGACTGATGCTAAAGCTGAAACTCCAGTCCTTTGGCCACCTCAGGCTAAGAGTTAACTTATTGGAAAAGACTCTGATGCTGCGAGGGATTGAGGGCAGGAAGAGAAGGGGACGACAGAGGATGAGATGGCTGGATGGCATCACCGACTCAATGGACATGAGTTTGAGTGAACTCTGGGAGTTGGTGATGGACAGGGAGGCCTGGAATGCTGTAATTCATGGGGTCGCAAAAAGTCAGACACGACTGAGCAACTGAACTGAACTGAGGGAGACTTACTTCAAATTTATTGTGTTTGAATTTATAACTTTTGCTTTCTTACCAAGTTTGGAGAGTATTGCACCTTTATTTCTTCAAGAATTTTTCTGTCATTTTCTTTCTCATCTTTTTTGAGAAATTGCTTACAGTGTCAGACTATTTGACTTTGTTCCATAGGTAATTAAATTATACTCTTTTAAAAATTTGTTCTCTTATTCAGATCACATATCTTGATCTGTATTCAAGTTTCATTAACTCTTTACTCTGCAGTCTCTAACCTGTTACTAAGCCGATTGATTGAATCTTTTATTTCAGATAGTGTATGTTTTGGTTCTAAGTTTTCCATTTGGTTCTTTTTCATATTTCCTATTTCTTTGTAGATGTTTCTTATCTGTTTACTCATTATGAGCATATTTTTCTTTACTTCATTGAGCATCATTTTAAAAAGCCACTTTAAAGTCTTTGTTGAATAATTTAACCACATAGGTCTAGGGTTAACTGTTCTTTTCTTCAAGAAGACTTCCCTAAACCTAAGTGGGTTGAGTTAGGCTCCCCTCTTTTTTATACATTATATGAAATTAAAATAGTGGTTGTATGTGTCCATGTACTCAATCAGATTGCAAACTATTCAAGGACAATAGCACTGTCTTTTTCATCTATATTCCTCTCAATTCCAGCACAGTAATTGAAAAACAGTACATATTCAGTAAATGTTTGCTTAATTAAATGTAGTTCAGGAAGATTGTGTGGTTCATTATTCAGGTAGAACACACAGAAAATCAAGAATTGGGATTTGGGCCTCAGTTTTGTAATAGAGAAACTACATTTGGTTAATATACCTAAAGTTAGCAAAGTTTGGAGAACTGATTTATGCTATCCAATTTATCATTATAAATTAATGCAGAAATTAAAGTTTACTGTTTGTTAAAATATAATAATATAATATACCTTTCTAATGATTAATGTATGTAATCAAAGTCTTCTTTACAGAGTATATAATTTCTGGTGTTATGGGTCTGGGTCATGAATATAATCAAAATATTGTTTACTATAGTGAAATAAAGTTGGATATATATTAAAGATAATTAATTTAAGGTGAAAAGTCTTAAGAATCATACCTACCACTCGACTTGGTGTGATCTGAACTCAAGTATATTCCCTACATGTTCTCCTTTGGACAGTTCTGGGTGAATATAGATACCCTTCCTTTTCAACTCACTCATTTTTTTCCCTCTAAAATCCTTGGAGACCATCTTTTAAACTTAAATTCATTCTTTCCTTGGATACATTACAAGTTTAAAAAATCTGCAGTGTATTTGTAAATCTTTCTGAGTTTATACACTGGTTTTGTTTGAATTTCATTAAAACTCAGTTTTTATGTAGTTTCCCTTTCCCTAAGTTGATTTCAAGATAGTTAATTACTCTTATCCATTTATATTTACTATAATTAACTTAGCCCTACAGCTAACATTATTTTATAGTTTTGCAGACATTTTCCTTTAGTCCTTAAAAAGCTACATAAGTTCTTAACTAAGTGATAAACAACTTGCAGTTATATATTCAGGCTTCCATACATCCATTCTTCTATCTAAAACCCACTCCATTATTTATTGAGAGCCAGTAAATTTTCTAGGTGAACCAAGAAGTTACAGCTCTGCCCTCACAGTGCTTCTTGAAGTCTAATAAAGAAAACTGTTATTAAAAAAATAGAAGCGTAGTGACTGTTATAAGAAAAAGTTCAGGGACATTGAAAACACATATTAGATAAATGAATTAAACAAGAACTCATGGAAGTTTTCTTGAGAAAAGAAAGTGAATTCGTTCAGTCATGTCTGACTCTTTGTGACCCCAGGGACTGTAGCCTGCCAGGCTCCTCAGTCCGTGGAATTTTCCAGGCAAGAGTACTGGAGTGGGTTGCCATTTCCTTCTCCAGGGGATCTTCCCAACCCAGGGATTGAACCCGGGTCTCCCACATTGCAGGCAGACACTTTACCGTCTGAGCCACCAGGGAAATAGTATTAACTTGAATAATGGGAATAGCTGGAGTTAGCTATAAGAAGGGACTGGTAGGAGGAGATAGAGACATTTTTTATAAAAACAGAAAGGAATTCAGTTTATTTGGTGCATAATATAAAGAGAATGATGGGAGATGAAATCAAAGAGAAGACCAAACAGAGATATCTCTCTGAAAGATTCCGAAAAAATGTTTTTTAGAACTTTATCATCATTAAGCAGTAATTATTAATTTTTGATGCACATGATTTTAAAAAGAGCTAGAAAGGGGTGTAATCCAACTATCCAAATAACATCTGTTGATATTAAAGAGAACTAATGAAGCTACAAGTGTCTATTAAGAAAATTTCACATGATACAAAAGCAATAAAAAATGACAGCTTCCATTCTCAATTTATTCAAACTCCCTAAATTTAAACACCACTTAAAGTTTTGAGTTTCTTCCAGGGTGAGGAATTGAAATATTTATCTAATTATCTATCTATCTATATTTACCATTATATATTATCCTATTCTCAATACTAGTGTGCATTTATATTTAGTATGTTATAATATATTTTAGATATTGCCTATATTAACACTCAGAATCATCTAATTCTTGTTAACAGGTTGTATATTACTCCATCATATGAATGTGCCAATAATTTATTGCCTCTCCATTTCAGACCTATTCTTCTATACTTCTTAATGATGCTAGGCCTAGAACTCCACAAACCATGTTTTCTTTTCCATGTGCTGCCCCACCTCTTTCCCTGACTCTGCCAATGGGGGTAGTAGAAGGAGAACAGAAGGCTGGAGGATGAAGTCTGTTGTTTTCTTTCTATTGATATTTCCTTCGATTCCTATTCCTATTTGCTTTCTGTCCCGTCTCTCTCTCCAGCATCACTTCTGTCTTTTGATAGTAACAGTTAATTTCAGTTGCAGCAGTTGAGTTCACAATTTTCAGTTTGCCAGCACACCCAAAACTGACGCATTTCTACCCACTTAGACACACAAGTACAACCTCAGGCAGGTACTTCTTAGAAATTCAGGAAGGATCGCATTATAATTTTGTGGGCTCTGGGCCCTTATGCCTTTGGAGATTGCTTTTAACGTTAACAACTTTTTAAAACTATATTTTCTGATGGCATTAATAAAAATATATTACTGTTATTTATAAAAAATATTCCATTAACCTAAAAATTCACTCTTATTTTAAAACAAATCGAAACATTTTCATGGTTCCCTGAAAGTATTTTGGGTCTAGGCACTGTGCCTACATTGCCTAATGGAAATGTGGCCGTGGTTCTGTGTCTCAGATCTACAAGGTTCTTCCTCATAGCCTAGAAGCACCAGTATCAACCCAAAGGGGCTTCCTCCTCAGAGCTCTAAGTCTCAGCTCCATGGATGCCCTTCCTCCAATTTGTTTTAAGAATGCTGACCTCTGTTGGCAGAGATCTCCACTGTTGGCTTACAGATAACTACCCTTTTGCTATGTCTTCACGTTGGCTCCTCTTCCGTGTTGTCTGTGTCCTAACCCCTTTTAATAAGGACATCAGTTATATTGGTTTAGGGCCCACCCTAACGATCTCATTTTAGCTTAAGTAGCCCTTAAAATGTCCTATTGTCACATTCTGAGGTACTGGTGGTTAAGGCTTCAATATGTGAATTTTAGAGGAGGACACAATTCAACCCATAAAAAGTAGACTTGTCAACACTTATTAAACCAGAATATTGATAGGTACTTTTGTTATTTTTAGGTTTAGCCATTACAAACATATTTTAATGACATTTTTGAATACACATTTGAATAAATTCTATAAGTGTAGCTTTTGCATTAATTTCTTAGGAGTGAAAGGGTAGGGTGCCTTCATTTTTAATTTATAGTTTTCATAAGTATTGCCTTGTTGTATTCCTTAAAATTTCATATTCTTGCTCAAAATATATGGGTTTGCAAGCATCATCATCAAACTGTACATTTTGCTGATCTGATGTGTGAAATATGGTTGTACATTTGTTTTTATTTTCATTTCTTTAATTATGAGCCAGGATATACATTTGTGTTATATGTTTATTGTCTATTTAGACTTATTCTGAAGACTACCTGTTTATATGTATTGCTGGTTTTCCATTGAGAGTTTGCTTTCTCTAACTGATTTTTATGTCATAGATCTCTGATTTATTTAGCCATCCTCATATTTTCACATCAGTTAGTTAACTTGTCATTATCTTTGGGTCTCAAGTTAGAAATAACCTTCAACATAAATTTTCCTGTGGTCTTCCCTACAAAAAGCTTGGATCAGGAAACGCCTCCTAAACACTGGGCTTATTTATTCATATTTAGAGCTTATCAAACCTTTTTATACACAATTGAAATTGCTTTTTACTCTCTTGTCTTTCCACTGGGTTATAATCTTAAAGATCAGAGATTTTGATTTGTTTATTGAGGCAGCCCAGGTAAGTAACAGTGTCTGAATTTAAAAGGTATTTGATAAAATTTTTTTTTTCTTTTTTGGCTAGAGGAAGGAAGAAAGGGGAAACAGTTAAAGTTCATATTAAGCCATAATCCTTACGGCTTTGAATTTGGAAACCATTGATTCAAAAGTATTTGGAGATACTCAGTTAGCACTTTTCATATATATAACTCCAGTTCTTGAATTTAGCTGGCAAAATTAATACACTGGTGGTGAGCAAAATGTAGTACTTTCCATCATAACGTGGTTCATTTATTGCTCAGACTTTTGATTTTGATTATTTTTAAGGTGGAGGCCATCCATGTTCCTCAAGGATATTTCATAATAGAGATTTGTTTACCTTCTCTTGTCAACAGAGACAATTCTGCATAGCACTTAAAAGCTTGATTTTGATCTTATTTCTACCATTTCTAGCTTTGTGACCCTGTCCATGTTATTTAAATGGTCTGGTCCATAGTCTTGCCATCTGTAAAGTGAGGATGATATTATTATCTGTTGCATAGCATTACTGGGAGAATGAAAAGATATGTCATCTATTAAACACTTGTAAAGCATCTGCCTACAATGCAGGAGACCTGGGTTCAATCCCTGGGTCAGGAAGATCCTCTGAAGAAGGAAATGGCAACCCACTCCAGTACTCTTGCCTGGAAAATCCCATCGATGGAGGGAGGTGGTAGGCTACACTCCATGGGGTCTCAAAGAGTCGGACACGACTGAGGGACTTCACTTTCACTTTTCACAGTGCAAGAAGACACTAGATATCATTATTATCAATACTGTTTCTTTTCTTAGGAAGTTGGAGCTTCCTCATAGTGCAGTGAATTGGAATATTTTCACTGACCTACTGCTTTTCAGGGATGGAAAGATAATGTATACTTTGATTGCTATGGATTAGTAAGGACTACAATAGGCAGTTACAGTGTGAAAAAGAAACCTGCCTATCACTTTGTGATGGAACAGAGTTTAGGCTGTTATGTGTATCACTTCTACCCTTATGCATCTGCATGTACTCTTATATACATATGTGCATAACTGGCTTAGTAACCTCAGGAAATTATGCTATGCTCCAACTAGTAACGCTGAAGAGGCTGAAGTTGAGTGGTTCTATGAAGACCTACAAGACGTTTTAGAACTAACACCCAAAAAAGATATCCTTTTCATTATAGGGGACTGGAATGCAAAAGTAGGAAGTCAAGAAACACCTGGGGTACAGGCAAATTTGGCCTTAGAATATGGAATGAAGCAGGGCAAAGGCTGGTAGAGTTTTGCCAGGAGAATGCACTGGTCATAGCAAACACCCTCTTCCAACAACACAAGAGAAGACTCTACACATGGATATCACCAGATGGTCAACACCAAAATCAGATTGATTATATTCTTTGAAGCCAAAGATGGAGAAGCTCTATATAGTCAGCAAAAACAAGACTGGGGGTTGACTGTAGCTCAGATCATGAACTCCTTATTGCCAAATTCAGACTTAAATTGAAGAAAATAGGGAAAACCACTACACCATTCAGGTATGACCTAAATCAAATCCCTTATGATTATACAGTGGAAGTGAGAAATAGATTTAAGGGCCTAAATCTGATAGATAGAGTGCCTGATGAACTATGGATGGAGGTTCGTGACATTGTACAGGAGACAGGGATCAAGACCATCCCCATGGAAAAGAAATGCAAAAAAGCAAAATGGCTGTCTGGAGAGGCCTTACAAATAGCTGTGAAAAGAAGAGAAGTGAAAAGCAAAAGAGAAAAGGAAAGACATACCCATTTCAATGCAGAGTTCCAAAGAATAGCAAGGACAGATAAGAAAGCCATCCTTAGTGATCAATGCAAAGAAATAGAGGAAAACAACAGAATGGGAAAGACTAGAGATCTCTTCAAGAAAATTAGAGATGCCAAGGGAACATTTCATGCAAAGATGGGCTCGATAAAGGACAGAAATGTTATGGACCTAACAGAAGCAGAAGATATTAAGAGGTGGCAAGAATACACAGAAGAACTGTACAAAAAAGATCTTCATGACCCAGATAATCATGATGGTGTGATCACTGACCTAGAGCAGACATCCTGGAATGCGAAGTCAAGTGGGCCTTAGAAAGCATCACTATGAACAAAGCTAGTGGAGGTGATGGAATTCCAGTTGAGCTATTTCAAATCCTGAAAGATGATGCTGTTAAAGTGCTGCACTTAATATGCCAGGAAGTTTGGAAAACTCAGCAGTGGCCACAGGACTGCAAAAGGTCAGTTTTCATTCCAATCCCAAAGAAAGGCAATGCCAAAGAATGCTCAAACTACCACACAATTGCACTCATCTCACATGCTAGTAACTTAATGCTCAAAATTCTCCCAGCCAGGCTTCAGCAGTACATGAACCGTGAACTTCCAGATGTTCAAGCTGGTTTTAGAAAAGGCAGAGGAACTGAGATCAAATTGCCAATATCCGCTGGATCATGGAAAAAGGAAGAGAGTTCCAGAAAACATCTATTTCTGCTTTATTGACTATGCCAAAGCCTTTGACTGTGTGGATCACAATAAACTGTGGAAAATTCTGAAAGAGATGGTAATACCAGACCACCTGACCTGCCTCTTGAGAAACCTATATACAGGTCAGGAAGCAACAGTTAGAACTGGACATGGAACAACAGACTGGTTCCAAACAGGAAAAGGAGTACGTCAAGGCTGTATATTGTCACCCTGCTTATTTAACTTATATGCGGAGTACATCATGAGAAATGCTGGGCTGGAAGAAGCACAAGCTGGAATCAGGATTACTGGGAGAAATCTCAATAACCTCATATATGCAGATGACACCAGCCTTATGGCAGAAAGTGTAGAGGAACTAAAAAGCCTCTTGATGAAAGTGAATGAGGAGAGTGAAAAAGTTGGCTTAAAGCTCAACATTCAGAAAACTTAGATCATGGCATCTGGTCCCATCACTTCATGGCAAATAGATGGAGAGACAGTGGAAACAGTGGCAGACTTCATTTTTTTGGGCTTCAAAATCACTGTAGATGGTGATTGCAGCCATGAAATTAAAAGACGCTTACTCCTTGGAAGGAAAGTTATGACCAAACTAGATAGCATATTCAAAAGCAGAGACATTACTTTGCCAACAAAGATCCGTCTATTCAAGGCTATGGTTTTTCCAGTGGTCATGTATGGATGTGAGAGTTGGACTGTGAAGAAAGCTGAGCACCGAAGAATTGATGCTTTTGAACTGTGGTGTTGGAGAAGACTCTTGAGAGTCCCTTGGACTGCAAGGAGATCCAACCAGTCCATCCTAAAAGGGATCAGTCCTGGATGTTCTGTGGAAGGACTGATGCTAAAGTTGAAACTCCAATACTTTGGCCACCTCACGGGAAGAGTTGACTCATTGGAAAAGACTCTGATGCTGGGAGGGATTAGGGGCAGGAGGAGAAGGGGACGAGAGAGGAGAGATGGCTGGATGGCATCACCGACTCGATGGATGTGAGTTTGAGTGAACTCCGGGAGTTGGTGATGGACAGGGAGGCCTGGCATGCTGCAATTCATGGGGTCTCAAAGAGTCGGATTGACTGAGCGACTGAACTGAACTGAGACAGTTGTTTTCCCCTACTAAATATCCCTAAAATTTTGTTTTATATGTTTTTTCTTTCCCCTTCTAGGATGGTCCTGATATTCATTTTAACTTTTTTAAGCTTATAAAAAGATTTGTGAAATGTGATACTCATGGAACTGCGCCTTCAGCCACCATAGGATTGATTCTGCCTAAGTAGAAAAATGAAAGCAGAATTCTTAATTTGTTCTAGTGATGCTTGATTATTCTGGAGTCTATCTGAAATGAAATGCAATTTTTTGTGGTCAGTTTTGTGGTTGAAAGAAGAGGCAGCTGCCTCAGTATCTCTTCATAATCTGAATTAGAGGTCTATTTTGGGTGGGTAAATCTTTGCATTTTTCACACGTGACTCCAAGAAATTCAAGCACTGTGGAAAGAATAAGCCATTCTTATTTATTATCTTTTTGAAGTAGTTGCTTTCCTATTATTTTCTAATATAAAGGCTAATCTGAATATACCAGTCAAACAAACAGGTAAAGACCTATGACTTTCAGAAGCCCATGTTTGGTACTCTAGGAGAGGGACTTAATTAAATGAAGTTGTTAAATATACATAGATAGATATCTGTATCCATATCTGTATTTATCTATCTATCTATATATGTATATATATACATGTTTGTATCTAAATGCCAATGCCAGATATGAAAATAAGTTAATTCAACCTAATGTTTTAATTTTGAACCCACTGATTATTCTGTTACTGCCTTGAGAGGAAAACATGTTTTATAGAAATTTGTACTTTTTCAAGTCTAAAATGCATTTTATCCACTTATATCTGTTAATATGATTGTTTTTGAGTTGAAAGTGAAAAGTGAAAGTGAAGTCGCTCAGTTGTGTCCGACTCTATGTGACCCCATGGACTGCAGCCTTCCAGGCTCCTCCATTGATGGGATTTTCCAGGCAAGAATACTGGAGTGGGTTGCCATTTCCTTCTCCAGAGGATATTCCTGACCCAGGGATCCACCCAGGTCTCCGGCATTGTAGGCAGACGGTTTACCATCAGAGCCACCAGAGAAGTCCTTCTTTTGAGTTCAGTTCAGTTCAGTTCAGTTCAGTCGCTCAGTTGTATCCAACTTTTTGAGACCCCATGGACTGCAGCACGCCAGGCCTCCCTGTCCATCAACAACTCCCGGAGTTTACCCAGACTCATGTCCATTGAGTCAGTGATGCCATCCAATCATCTCATTCTGTCATCCCCTTCTCCTCCCACCTTCAATCTTTCCCAGCATCAGGGTCTTTTCAAATGACTCAGTTCTTTGCGTCATGTGGCCAAAGTATTGGAGTTTCAGATTCAACATCAGTCCTTCCAATGAACACCCAGGACTGATCTTCCTTATGATGGACCGGTTGGATCTCCTTGCAGTCCAAGAGACTTTCAAAAGTCTTCGCCAACACCACAGTTCAAAAGCATCAATTCTTCAGCACTCAGCTTTCTTTATAGTCCAACTCTCACATCCATACATGACTACTGGAAAAACCATAGCCTTGACTAGATGGACCTTTGTTGGCAAAGTAATGTCTCTGCTTTTTAATATGCTATCTATGTTGCTCATAACTTTTCTTCCAAGGAGTAAACATCTTTTAATTTCATGACTGCCGTCACCATCTGCAGTAATTTCGTATCCCCCCAATAAATCAGCCACTGTTTCCACTGTCTCTCCATCTATTTGCCATGAAGTGATGGGACCAGATGCCATGATCTTAGTTTTCTGAATATTGAGCTTTAAGCCAACTTTTTCACTCTCTTCTTTCATTTTCATCAAGAGGCTTTTTAGTTCTTCACTTTCTGCCATAAGGGTGGTGTCATCTGCATATCTGAGGTTATTGATATTTCTCCCAGCAATTCTGATTTCAGCTTGTGCTTCATCCAGCCCAGCATTTCTCATGATGTACTCTGCATAGATGTTAAATAAGCAGGGTGACAGTATACAGCCTTGACGTATCCCTTTCCATATTTGGAACCAGTCTGTTGTTCCATGTCCAGTTCTAACTGTTGCTTTTTGACCTGCATACAGATTTCTCAAGAGACAGGTCAGATGGTCTGGTATTCCCATCTCTTTCAGAATTTTCCAGAGTTTGTTGTGATCCACACAGTCAAAGGCTTTGGCATAGTCAATAAAGCAGGAATAGATGTTTTTCTGGAATTCTCTTGCTTTTTGATGACCCAGCGGATGTTGGCTATTTGATATCTGTTTCTTCTGCCTTTTCTAAAACCAACTTGAACTTCTGGAAGTTCATGGTTCACCTGTTGTTGAAGACTGGCTTGTAGAATTTTGAGCTTCATTTTGCTAGCATGTGAAATGATTGCAATTATGAGGTAGTTTGAGCATTCTTTGGCATTGCCTTTCTTTGGGATTGGGATGAAAACTAACATTTTCCAGTCCTGTAGCCACTGCTGAGTTTTCCAAATTTGCTGGCAATTGTGTGCAGCACTTTCTCAGCATCATCTTTTAGGGTTTGAAATAGCTCAACTGGAATTCCATGACCTCCACTAGCTTTGTTCATAGTGATGCTTCCTAAAGCCCACTTGACTTCACATTCCAGGATGTCTGTCTCTAGGTAAGTGATCACACCATCATGATTATCTGGGTCATGAAGACCTTTTTTGTACAGTTCTTCTGTGTATTGTTGCCACCTCTTCTTAATATTTTCTGCTTCTGTTAGGTCCTTATCATTTCTGTCCTTTATTGTGCCCATCTTTGCATGAACTGTTCCCTTGGTATCTCTAATTTTCTTGAAGTAATGTCTGGTCTTTGCCATTCTATTGTTTTCCTCTATTGTTTGCACTGATCACTGAGGAGGCTTTCTTATCTGCCCTTGCTAGTCTTTGGAACTCTGCATTGAAATGGGTCTTTCCTTTTCTCTTTTGCTTTTTGCTTCTCTTCTTTTCTCAGCTATTTGTAAGGCCTCTCTCAGACAGCCATTTTGCTTTTTTGCATTTCTTTTTCTTGAGGATGGTCTTGATCCCTGTCTCCTGTACAATGTCACAAACCTCCGTCCATAGTTCTTCAGGCACTCTGTCTATCAGATATAGTCCCTTAAATCTATTTCCCACTTCCACTGTATAATCGTAAGGGATTTGATTTAGGTTATACCTGAATGGTGCAGTGGTTTTCCCTGCTGCTAACTCCCTTCAGTTGTGTCCGACTCTTGGCGACCCCATGGATGGCAGCCCAACAGGCTCCCCTGTCCCTGGGATTCTCCAGGCAAGAACACTGGAGTGGGTTGCCATTTCCTTCTCCAATGCATGAAAGTGAAAAGTTAAAGTGAAGTCACTCAGTCATATCCGACTCTTTGCGATCCCATGGACTGTAGCCTACCAGGCTCCTCTGCCCAAGGGATTTTCCAGGCAAGAATACTGGAGTGGGGTGCCATCGCCTGCTCTGGTGGTTTTCCCTACTTTCTTCAATTTAAGTCTAAATTTGGCAATAAGGAGTTCATGATCTGAGCCACAGTCAGCTCCCGGTCTTGTTTTCATTGACTGTATAGAACTTCTCCATCTTTGGCTGCAAAGAATATAATCAGTATGATTTCGGTGTTGACCATCTGGTGATATCCATGTGTAGAGTCTTCTCTTGTGTTTTTGGGAGAGGGTGTTTGCTATGACCAGTGTATTCTCTTGGCAAAACTCTATGAGCCTTTGTTCTGCTTCATTCTGTACTCCAAGGCCATATTTGCCTGTTACTCCAGATGTTTCTTGACTTCCTACTTTTGCATTCCATTCCCCTTTAATGAAAAGAATATCTTTTTTGGGTGTTAGTTCTAAAAGGTCTTGTAGGGCTTCATAGAACCCTTCAGCTTCAGCTTTTTCAGCATTATTGGTCGGGTTGTAGGCCTGGATTACTGTGATATTGAATGGTTTGCCTTGGAAATGAACAGAGATCATTCTGTCATTTTTGAGATTGCATCCAAGCACTGCATTTCAGACTTTTGTTGACAATGATGGCTATTCCATCTCTTCTAAGGGATTCTTGTCCATAGTAGTACATATAATGGTCATCTGAGTTAAATTCACCCATTCCAGTCCATCTTAGTTTGCTGATTCCTAAAATGTCAACGTTCATTCTTGCCATCTCCTGTTTGACCACTTCCAATTTGCCTTGATTCATGTTATAATTATAAAAGTTTTTAACTTTTTTATTACACTTTATAATTTTTCCAAAGTGTTAGCTACATATTTGCTTATTAAGTAAGAAAAAATAAGAAAACACCCATTAGATTTCTACCCACACAAGGAATTGACCTGTAGCTGCCTAATTCCCTAGATCAATCATGAAGTAATCTGTACTCTAGATAAATTTGAATGGAACAATATATAATTATTTAAAGTCAATACAAATGACTGGATTTCAACCACAGCATAAATATAATCAGAAGGAGAGTTGATACAATGCAAAGTAGATGTTACTTCAATTATTTTAGCTTAGCAAAATAAACCCTAAGAGAAAATCCAAATCATTTCAAACTTCAATTTAAAGAGAGAAAAGTCAAAACATTTTACCAAAGTTCATACAGAAATGAGTCAGAAAATTTCCACTCAGTTCAGTAAACATTTATTCTGTCTCTACTGTCTATCTACCTGATACCACAACATATGAAGATACATACAGTAAATCAAAGGTTATGAAGAAAGTCTTTTATATAAACAAGCATGTCCAGAAAGATGTAAGACAAAATTATCCTAGGTTTACTCTGCAAGGTAAGATTATGGACAATGGTTCTTCTCATTTTGCTTGTCTATTCTCAAGTTTGTACTATGATGTATATTTCTGTGTGTTATGTATGTGTGTTCCTTATGTGACTTGTATGACTTTGCTATCCACATTTGATCCTCATCCTCATTTGCGACCGTGATTTATGCTTCTTCTGTTTACAATTCTTCTGTACTACTAAGTAAGAGCATGTGTGCGGGGAGAGGGCATTTTATACAGCAGGTTTTTACCCCGCTTCCTATCCCTGTCCAATGCCCAACCACTGCCCATCTAAATACTACTTGTTTCTAGCAGTCCCACATCCTCTGTAACCTTCTCTGACCCGAATTCTTAAACACTTGTCTCTTTCAATGATGGGCATTTTGTGATAAGGTGTGTCATACTGTTATTTGACTTAATGCCTCACCCTATATGATACTTTACATTTCAAAGCAATTACACACAAATTATCTTAATTCCTTCTGTGAGGTAGTCTGGGTAGATATAGTCTGTAATGTTAGTGTGCAGGAAAAAAAAGGATTATGTGACTTGCTTAAGTTTCTAAGTGCAGACTAAGAGCATAGTGCTTTTGACTCTTTTTTTTTTTAAGTTTTATTTTATACTGGAGTATAGTTGATTTACAATGTTGTTTTAGTTTCAGGTGTACAGCAAAGTGATTCAGATACACACACACACACACACACACACACACACACATCCATTTTTTTTTCAGATTCTTTTCCCATTCAGAATATTGCAGAATACTGAATAGAGCTCCCTGTACTATATAGTAGGTCCTTGTCAATTATTTATATTTTACATATATTTGTATTTATTTAAGAGATAAGCAGGACATTTGGGAAAAAATCAGCATCTAGAAAGAGAAGACAACACTTTAATTTACCTGAAAGAGGAAGTTTACTAGAAGAATGATTGATTGAGCAGAGTAGAAAGACAAAAACTCTCATTTGGACTAGGAGAAAAGATGATGGAGAAAGAGAATGATGTCACGAAATGTGATTTGGGGTTCTTTCTGTTTTTTTTTTTTTTTTTTTTTTTAAATATTTCTGACCTGAATGGGGAAGAGAAGAATTTCATAGAAACAAGGTGAGATTCAAGGTTTGCAAGATACTGATGAGTTGACATTTCTGATCATTGGTTATTTCCAAAGTGTATAACATCCTAGCTAGCTAATCTAAGAGTGGTAAAATTTCATGGTGCGCTTTGATGTTTCTGGCTGAGATAGTTGGAATAAGGAGCAGGGTGAACCCCTCACAAACTGAGGATAGGCAATAAGTATCCAGGGGAAAGTGAAAATTTTTCTTATAGCAAAAGACTACAATGAAGAAAACAATGATGACAATGAACTAGGATACTAATGGGTAAAATAAACATATTGTACAATTGCTTCAATCTTTGTATATCATCCTCAAAAATACTCAAAATATTAGGTATTTTGCCCATTTTAAACTTTTTATTTATTTATTTTGGTCATGCCATGAGGCATGTGGGATCTTAGTTCCCTGACTAGAGATTGAGCTATTTGAGTTTGGGTTTTCTTTTATTGTTAAATATTAAGAATTCTTTACAGATTTTTGATACAAGTTGCTTTTGCAATATTTGATTTGCGATATTTTCTTTCATTTTGTGGGTTGTCTTTTGCATATTTGCTGGCATCATTTGAAGCACTATAGTTATTCATTTTAATGAGGTTGAATTTTTCTAACTTTTAATTTCATTGCTTGTGTTTTTGGTGTCATATCTAAGAAACCAATTGGTTATGAGTTTTCTGATGTGTAAACTTGGTTATGCTATAGTTCCCAGTTATTCAGTTAACACTAATCTAGATGTTACTGTGAAGTCATTTTGCTGATGTAATTAAAGTTCAGATGGTGATTGCAGCCATGAAATTAAAAGACGCTTACTCCTTGGAAGGAAAGTTATGACCAACCTAGATAACATATTCAAAAGCAGAGACAGTACTTTGCCAACAAAGGTCCGGCTAGTCAAGGCTATGGTTTTTCCAGTGGTCATGTATGGATGTGAGAGTTGGACTGCGAAGAAAGCTGAGTGCTGAAGAATTGATGCTTTTGAACTGTGGTGTTGGAGAAGACTCTTGAGAGTCCCTTGGACTGCAAGGAGATCCAACCAGTCCATTCTAAAGGAGATCAGTTCTGGGTATTCATTGGAAGAAATAATGCTAAAGCTGAAACTCCAATGCTTTGGCCACCTCATGCGAAGAGTTGACTCATTGGAAAAGACTCTGATGCTGGGAGGGATTGGGTGCAGGAGGAGAAGGGGACGACGACAGAGGATGAGATGGCTGGATGGCATCACCGACTCAATGGACGTGAGTTTGAGTGAACTCCAGGAATTGGTGATGGACAGGGAGGCCTGGCATGCTGCAATTCATGGGGTCGCAAAGAGTCGGACATGACTGAGCGACTGAACTGAACTGAACTGAAGCTTTAAGTAAGGGAAACTATTCACCTGGAAGACCTGTAAAGCAGGGCTGAAGCTTCCATAGAGAGAAATAATTATGGATGACAGTTTGGACCTGTGCTGGTAGAGTTTCATTTTGCTCTTACTCTTCCTTTCCCGTGGAGAAGGCAATGGCAACCCACTCCAGTACTCTTGCCTGGAAAATCCCACGGACGAAGGAGCCTGGTAGACTGCAGTCCTTGCAGTCGCTACGAGTCAGACATGACTGAGCGACTTCACTTTCACTTTTCACTTTCATGCATTGCAGAAGGAAATGGCAACTCACTCCAGTGTTCTTGCCTGGAGAATCCCAGGGACGGGGGAGTCTGGTGGGCTGCCATCTATAGGGTCACACAGAGTCGGACATGACTGAAGCGACAGCAGCAGCCGCAGCTTCCCTTCCTGATTGCCTCCCCTATGAATTCAGATACAGTTACCAGCCCCAATCATTGTGTAAGGCTATTCTTTTTTTAAAAAAATAAAAAAGACATCAATGTCTGCATCTATATCTTGGTATATATATATATAGATACAGATGTGAAAATGTATGTGTGTAGTAGATAGGCATTTCTATTGCTTCCGTTTCTCGTTGGAACTTGAATAATATGAATATGGTATTAAATCTTATCATCATAGGATAGTGCTTCCATATCAATAAATTTTCCTTTTCTGGTTTTATATCCTGCACCACTCCCTATCCCCTGCCCCCCAGCCTTCTCAGAATCTATTTCTATGTATACTTTCTCCATTTTTGCTGGGATACGCTGGTTAGGTCCTAGAGGTCTTTTATTATGCACTACTTTCTTCCTCCCCCTTGTCCTTTCTCCCTCTCCCTTTTCCTTGCCTTCTCCTCCCTTGTCTTGCAGGATAAATACCTTTGTATGATTCTTAAACAAGAGGGAACACATTGCTTTAACAGCAAGGAGAGACCACTTTTGCAGGGAAGCCTGGGAATTCAAGATTTTTGAGTACATTAACCAGGATAGTTCCCTCCTAACTCTCAGGTCAGAACCTAGATTATGGTGACCAGACTTTCATCTTCTCTGGAGCTCTGCTAATCTTCTAAGCTAGTTATAGGTTTAATACTCACCCTTTCTGCCTTTCAACTTTAGTTGATTTTCTCTTTACATTCTGCCAAAAATGTCTCCTAAATTGTGTGTGTGTGTGTGTGTGTGTGTGTGTGTGTGTGTTTAAGTTGGTAATCAGTCAACCTCAAAGTTTCATTAGCCTGTTCAGTTAATTGACAATTTCCAGAAAGAGCCATCCAAAGCCACAGTCCAGAACCTCTCAGTTACATGAGCTAGTGTACCAACCAGTGCACTTCCTTCTACCAGTATTTCATCCCAGTTATCATCTGTAATAATTTAAACAGTTGCACCACTATAGTATGCCACATTAGCTATCAATGTCTATCAGTGTCAGGGTTCTCATCCCCAGCCTGCTAGTAGATGATTCAGATCCAAAATCCCATTTTAGATTTTGTTTGTAAGGACCACAAAAAACCCAAATTATCTTAGATTGGATACTTAAAACAGACTCTGAGGCAGAGATTTGTGTTGGGAGAACTTTCTGGAAAAATGCCAGTAAAGGAGTAAGAAGTAAGATGGAGCAGTGAGAGAAGCTGAGCTGCATTAGACAAAGGCTTCAAATGTGTCTATAGGGAGCACTATAGCTGGGGAACATTTTAGAATTGTTCTGAATTTTATCCCATATTTTAATGGGGCCTGGTCTTGTTAGGCCATTATCAACCATGTTTTGGATAGGGGCTGTCTCTAAAGAGGATTTTCAATTTTGGACAAAGCTATTGCTTTCATTAGAAAGTGATTTCTGGGGAAGGACTTGGCTATGAACAACCAGCAGTTAATACTCCTAGAGGCTAAAGGAATGAGTGCCTTTCCTGAATGAAGGGGGAGATTTGGGCAGCACACCACAGTATCGGCTCCAACACACCATCATCTACTCAACCTTCAGGCTCAAAACCTGGATTCTTTCCTCTCACATCCCACATCCAGTCCATCAGAGAGTTGGTTTGATGACCTGAATTATTTTACCTATCACCATTTCCACTGCAAAAATCCACATTATGTATTGTTTTCCTTTATCTGGACAATAGTCCTCCAGTGGTTTTCCCTGGGTAGCCTCTTAACATTCTATATTCCATTTTCTTCAAAGCTGAGTGATCTTCTGAAAACATAAAACATATCATATCTTAAAACCTTCCAGTTGTTTCCTGTTGCAAGTAACATAAAACTGATGCTCTTCATCATGGCCTACTCTAGTAATAACAGTTGCCATGCTTTGAGTCTAGAACCTGATGATTCATTACATTCATTACTTCATACAATCCTCACAATAGCCCTCACAAATGCTTATTGTCACTACTTTACAGATAAAGAGATTATGTCTTAATGAGGTTGAGTAACTAGCCCAAGGTCATACAGCTGAGAAGTAGTGGGGTCTGGATTTGAACCCAGTACTTTTCAATCCCAAAGCCCTATTGTACCTGTTCTTAAAATGTCTATTGATGTAAAAACTTGCCCTCAGTTTAAACAAACATCGTTTTGGCTTCTTAGATAGCTCTTTCACCTATGAAATCATCATCATTATTAGTAATTCATATTTATTTCTAGGAACATACTGTGTTCAATAAATATGATGTAATTATGTGTTTTATCCTTATAGACTATCAGGAAAATTATTGGGTGGGGAACTAATTTCAGATGGGAAAAATAAGATGTAAGGTGGTCAAGTGACCAGTTAAAGGTAACAAAGTTAGCTAATTCTGGATCAAGAATTGAGGTATGATGTATGGATGTGAGAGTTCGACTGTGAAGAAAGCTAAGGGCCGAAGAATTGATGCTTTTGAACTGTGGTGTTGGAGAAGACTCTTGAGAGTTCCTTGGACTGCAAGAAGATCCAACCAGTCCCTTCTAAAGGAGATCAGCCCTGGGTGTTCTTTGGAAGGACTGATGCTAAAGCTGAAACTCCAGTACTTTGGCCACCTCATGCGAAGAGTTGACTCATTGGAAAAAACTGATGCTGGGAGGGATTGGGGGCAGGAGGAAAACGGGACGACAGAGGATGAGATGGCTGGATGGCATCACTGACTCAATGGACATGAGTTTGAGTGAACTCCGGGAGTTGGTGACGGACAGGGAGGCCTGGCGTGCTGCGATTCATGGGGTCACAAAGGGTTGGACACAACTGAGTGACTGAACTGAACTGAACTGAACTAACCTCTGATCACTGGCATTTCCTACCTTGGCCTCCCACCCTCAATGTGGGAGTTTCCTGATGGGATTGCTGCTGCCATATCTTTTGCCACTCCCCAGCAATATTCTGAAAAAATGCTTCCAGACAACAGTGGAGGGAACTGGGACCCTAGGAGAAGCAGTCTGAAGGATATCATTGTCCAATTTGGAGCATGGCCAGCAGCTGGAGGGCTTGAGAGCTGTAACCCAAGTGCAGCTTGAAATAGCTGCCATCTTTGTGCAGTTGAGAACATTAAAACCAGATGCCTCATTGCAAAAGCTTGGTCTAGATGAGGGAATTCATCCACAGATTTAACTGAAGCTTAAACCTGGGTCATTGTATTTACTGCAAGAATTGAAAGATGGAGAAATTGACATCTTTCTGTGTTCTTTGTCTATTCAGAGAAAATGTCCCAACACTGCATGTAAATAATTATAAATAAAACAAAAAGTCAGAAGAATTGCTAGTTAATATTTAATGACTAGTTCTCTGGCAGCAGTGCACATTCCAAAGATTTCCCAACTGGTTGTGTTTATATTGCTATAAACTCCAGCAGGCCTAGCTTTCTCTGAACTCAGAGCACACTTCAAGAGCTAATATTTCCCCTACCTGAGAGCTTTGAAAATGGTCTAAAAAATCATAGCCATATATTGTATATTGGTGCTTTGATGTTGTCAATTGAGAGACGTTAGCAGCAAAACCATCTTGTTTATTACTGCAAAGATTATGGGAATATCCTTTTTTCGCCAGCTTTGTCAGAGAAGGGATCATACATCCAAAGAGGCCAAATCATTTCAAAACTTGGCATGCAAGCTATTTGTTTCTGGAAAATCAGGAAAATAACCTGAGCTTAAGGGAAATGAAAGCACTCCACAGGCAAATTTGTAACTTGTAATATTCTGAGTGAATATTTCTTTTAAAAATACAGATACTAGGTTTATTAAATAAATAAAACTAACATTTTTGTAGGTGTTCATGTAAAGAATACTTCACAGTTGCTATTGCATTTGACCCTGTTAAGTTTTTGAAGATTCATAAAATTCTAGAGTCATAAGAAGTACCACTCTGAGAATGTCAGAGATATGAAGTTGATACTTGTATAGAGCAATAAAACTACTGAATCTTCCCCAAGGAATTTCATAATATTGTATTCTTATTAACAGCTGAGTTAGCTAAAGGATTCTTATTTCAGCTTTATTAAATAGTACTGTGTCAGGGTTGTATGTGTGTATGCTTAGTTGCTCAGTCATGGCCAGCTCTTTGTGACCCCATGGACTGTAGCCTGCAAGGCTCCTCTGTTTCTGGGGATTCTCCAGGCAAGAATACTGGAGTGAGTTACCATGCCCTCTTTCAGGGGATCCTCCCAACCCAGGTATCGAACTCAGGTCTCCTGCATTGCAGGCGAATTCTTTACTGTTTAAGGCACCAGGGAAGCCCAGGTCAGGGTTTTCTATTTCTCAATGAATATACTGTATGTACACAAAACTGTACAGTGTGTAGATCAAACCTTTGATTAGTAGTTAGCATAAGAAAATCTATAAGGAAATGATGTGGTTTATGGGAAAAAAACTTCAGGTCACAAATCTAGAGATGAGAGTGCTCATGAGAATAACAGTAATACCAGCCTATGTTTATTTAGTTTTTAGTTTGTGCCAAGAACCATTTTAGGCTTTTTCTATTTTGCCCATTTAATCCTTGTAACCACCCTCTAGAGGAGAGACTGTTGTTATTTCTGTTATATAGAAGAGGAAACTGAGGGATTGAGGGGCTAAGTAACTTGCTCAAGGGTGTTGAACTTCTAAGTGGAGTTGCTGGGATTTAAAACCTAGAAAACTAACTCTGGAGTTCATGCTATTAGCTGCTTTGCTAAATTGCCTTTTGATTAGCAGCTCTACTCTTACTAAGTAAACACGATCTTTATTTTTTTTCCCAATCTATTGAAATAATCTGATACCTACCATTGCTACTCCCACAAAGTTGTTTTTGAGATTAACTAAAATGATATATTTAAAAGCACTTTAAAAGATAATATGCTCTTCAAATGTGAGGTGATATTATTATATTATATACAATGGCTAGTTACTCAGAGCAATGGTCCATGAAATGGTCAGCCATGGGTGTATTTGGTATACTAATAAACCAAACCACTGGAATAGGCTTCTAAATATATACACATTAGTTCTTCCCAGAATTCAAGTCAAGGCTCAAACTGCCTCTGCACACAGTTATTTGGAGATACATAGGCATATTTCTGGAAACAGAGAGGAACTGCTGTAATTGTTTGCACATGCAGACATTGTCTCAAATATGATTTTGCTATTTCAGAGATTCCCTTGTCATAACTACCAAAATGACACAAGCAGTGCTTTTTTGTAATCTCCATATTTGACGCATGAAAGAAGACTTAATTCCTGTTTGAATAAACAACATAATAAGGTTATTGAGATTAGAGACCATTACTATATAAAATTATGTCTAAGTGGCAGATATAATTAACATTGGATTGTAATTACACTAATTACAAGTCACATTAAGACACTCCAGTAATGACAAAGTGAGAACCCTATAATTGAATGGAATAAGTAGGGAAACATGCTGCTCACACTAATTACCTAAATGAGCTAATATGTCTTCAGAGTGACAGTCATGTTCACTGTTATTACGCAGACAAGGCAGTTGAGTGAGGTATTTTTAAAATATACATATATATTTCTAATTTTCTTTCTTTATTCTCTCCAGGACCTATTGCAAGTCATCAGGAACTTCAGAATTTTTCTCCTGGGCCAAAGAAAGCAAAAATTGCAATGAGGGCTTTCTTTAGCCTTGTTAAAGAGCATGAACAGCTACAATCCACCAATCCAGGTAAGAGTCCAGTCCTAGAGTATATGAGATGCATTGAGCACCAGCTGGTTTCTTGGACTGGGTACTGTTCTCCAGTTTCTCCTCTGTCCCAGCGTTCCCAGCTTACTGAATCAAGTACCTGCATCTCACTGTATAGTTTGTAGCCTTGAGAATCATCAGTTGTGTGTTCTGAAGTACCAAATATGGCTTCCAGCAGCCTGGCTCCAGAAAAGCCCTGGAGAGTGATAAAGCATGAATTATTCAAGGCAATTAGTACCAGCATCACACCGGAACTCACATTTTAGCCCAAACTGTTAAGTGAGGATATAAACTAATAGTAGAATATGAATTCGTGGCACTGTGAAAATTGTCTGTATTTTGTTGTTCCTTTCCCCTGCTCATGTTATCTTTTCTTTATGTACCTCTGTCTGGGGCACTGCTTGGGTAGGAAAGGAAATTGGAAATTAAAAAACAAACAAACAAACAAACAAACAGACTGCAGCTATTTAAAACCTTTTTTTGAAAGGAGAGATTTCTTCTTTTCCTTTTTTTAAGGCAAGGAGGTCCCAATATGTGAAAAATAGAATTGATGCACTTAAATTGATAAACAAAATGCTGAGCACAGCTTTTCTTTGTCTTGTGTCAGTGAAGAAAGGACAGTGTGTTAAGCATGTGTTTGTTAGCAGGACTGTGGAACTGTTTCTGTACCTTCCTCTTTATTTTTGTTTGAATACAAATAAGATTTCCTTTTCTCCATCCAGACAATACAGTTTTGCCTTTAAGAAACCAGGCTTATGGGTTTCTAATAAAAAGCAGTAAACCAAATACACAAGGTTTATAAATAAGTGGATACCGTATGTATTAGGCCAAAGGTGGCAATTTGATCCTCCCACTCTGTTAATATTTGGCATGTAACTCAAAAATAAATGACCCTGTTCTGTTGATATACTCTAGTTCCAGGGTTCTACAATTCTCACAATCAATCATATTTTAGTTCAAAATGGACTTAATGTTGAATTTGAATTATGGGTTATACTCAATTAATTCAGTACTTGTACAAACTCATATAATCAAGCATTAGGAGTTTACATAAGAGGATGTTGATTGAAATAAATAGTGTTGGAGGCCAGCCTTCTGTTAATGGCCATGCAAATCAGGGGCTAATGGAGCTTAGCAAGTTTAATCTAAGACAAGGAGTAGGGTGACTTAGATTTTATCCTTAGAACTATCCTTTTCTCACTGATGATTTTTTAAGTTGTTCATTATCTCTGTTTTGGTGAGATAGCAATTTCAATGGTTCTTTGCAACTTACTTAGAGTCCTTGAGTATTTAAGCAGTTTAGAAACATTTCATTTTATGTCACTGAGAAAACAGTTAATCCCCTAGAGTTCCAGAAAGAGTGTAGTTCTGCTGACACCTTGATGTTAGCCCAGTAAGACTTCTATCTACAGAACTCTTTGTGACTCTATCGACTGTAGCCTGCTAGGCTCCTCTGTCCGTGGGATTATCCAGGCAAGAATACTGGAGTGGATTGCCATTTCCTTCTCCCAGGGATCTTTCTGACCCAGGGATCAAACCTGTGTCCCTTACATCTCCTGTATTGGCAGGCAGGTTTTTACCACTAGCACTACCTGGGAAGTGGTATGTCACTACCACCAGGTAAATGAGTTGTCCAAGTGGACAGAGGACTCAGAAATCCCAGGTCTGGGTTGGCAAACATTTTTTGGTAAAGAACCAGATAGTAAATACTTATGGATTTCCAGGTCACATATGGAAATATAGATAGATAGGTAGCTAGGTAGATAGATAGAGATAGAGATCAAACCAGTCCATCCTAAAGGAAATCAACCCTGAATCTTCATTGGAAGGACTGATGCTGAAGCTGAAGCTCCAACACTTTGGAAACCTGATTGGAAGAGCTGACTCATTAGAAAAGACCCTGATACTGGGAAAGATTGAAGGCAGGAGGAGAAGGGGATTACAGAGGACAAGATGGTTGGATGGTATCACTAACTCAATGGGCATGAGTTTGAGCAAACTCAGGAAGATAATGAAGGACAGGGAAGCCTGGTGTGCTGCAGTCTATGGGGTCGCAAAGAGTCAGACACAACTGAGTGATTGAACAACATAGATATAGACATGGACATATATATCTAATATATGTTCCAACTCTTGAAAAATGTAAGGAAAAAAAAAATCACCATTCTTAGCTTGCTGGACTCTACACCAAGAGGCTACAGGCAGAATTTAGGCCTCAGGGCCAAGCCCTTCCCCAAGAGAACATAATCGAATATGTATCACAGTGAAGAATCACTCTGTAATGGAAGCTAAATATAAAACTGCTGAAGTCAACTATTTCTAAAGTACTGAAAAATGTAGATCATAATTATTTAAAGTTATAGATGTGTTTATTCATACTTGAATAAGTTGTTTTGCTGGGAATATCAGAGATTGAGAGAGGAAAGGTGTCTTTTGCACAGATCATGGGAGCAGCCTAGTATGAGTCAGAGTCTAGTAAGGTGAAGAGGGCATCAGTGTAAGACTGGAGGTGGAAAACTGGTTATATTGAGGGGGTTGATCAAATAAGTAACTATGTTAAGGATAAAGCCATCCAGGTATCAGAAGAGAACTACAAATGTGGAAAGGAATAAAACTAGAAAGGGGCCTGAAATTTTAATGCATACAGATACATAAGGAAATAGATATAAATGTAAATTAAATACATACACACAAGCATACACACACTCATACATACCTTCACTAGCTCTGTCTACTGAGAGGCCTGGGAGCAGCAAAACTTGATCATCAATGAATGGACCTAGTGCTCAGATCATGGCTTCTTTCTGTCCTTCTCCAGTGAAAGAAACCAAGCCTCATTAGATAAGTACTTGATTTTAGAACTGAGGCAGAGAATACATGAGCTTGGAAAAATCTTACTTGTTCCAGGAACAAACAAACCAAAGGTCACAGAATAATTGGATCATGTCAAGAAGATCCAGAAACTAGTTTGAAAGGATTCCCACTGGACAAATTGGGATTAATTTCAGCATCAAAATGGATAATGACAGTAACAGAATGGAACTTATTCAGTATGTTAGGAAATCATAAATAAAAGTTTGGTGAAAAAATGAAATTTACATGATTTTAAAATATCTCCCTATAAAGAGTTTATTAATTACAAGAGGGGCTAGGAAAATTTACATTATTGAGGAAAATCCTGGTGTGTACTACTTCAGTCAGTGATCAAAGTGAACATCATCAGTCATAGGATAAATATCAGTTGTGGGCCACCTGCTGCTGCTGCTGCTGCTGCTAAGTCGCTTCAGTCGTGTCCGACTCTGTGCGACCTCATAGACAGCAGCCCACCAGGCTCCCCCGTCCCTGGGATTCTCCAGGCAAGAACACTGGAGTGGTTACCATTTCCTTTTCCAATGCATGAAAGTGAAAAGTGAAAGTGAAGTCAAAAGCTCAGTCATGTCCGACTCCTAGCGACCCCATGGACTGCAGCCCACCAGACCCCTCCGTCCATGGGATTTTCCAGGCAAGAGTACTGGAGGTGGGCCACCTAATAAGAGGCAATTAGGAAACCATAGCATCACACTTGTGATATTCCCATCAAAAAAACACAACCTGAGTCTGATCATGAGGAAACATCAGACAAACCTCAACTAAGGGATATTTTACAAAATAACTGCTTTTTAAAAGCATCAAGGTCATAAAAATTAAGGAAGAACTGAGGAGCAATTCTAGTGTGAAGAAGAATAAAGATATATGATAGCTAAATGCAACATGTAATTCTGAGCTAATTTTTTTTTTATAAAGGACATTATAGGAACAATTAGCAGAACGTGAATGGGATTTAAGGATTAAATGATCGTAACATACCAATGTTAGTTTTCTTATTTTGATCATTATATTGGTTATGAGGAAAAATACCCTTACATGTCAAACCAAAGGTCACAGAATAATTGGATCATGTCAAGAAGATCCAGAAACTAGTTTGAAAGGATTCATAGAAAGGATATTGGAGCATTAGGAGGACAAATTATTCTCAAGTGACTCAGAAAAAAGAAGTTTTTGTTCTGTGCTTCCTGTAATTTTCTAAATATTTTAAAATATAAATAATTGTAAATAAGCTTTCATATAAATATCATATTAAAATGTAAACACAGTTAAAATGCGCATTCTAAGAAGCTCTCCCATAGGAGAGTTGGGAGATGGCCATGGTGGAGTAGATACAGAGTGAATTTTGAAATCTCTAAGATCTGGATTGGAATCTGTTTCAAATGTTTAATAGCTGGATGGTTTCGGCCAAGCCACTTAGCCACCTTAAATGTTAAATGTTGATGATATTATTTATATTATAATGCCATTAAATAAATGGAGAGGATTATATTTAAATAGGCTATAAATATTGTCTGGCACATAAAAGATGCTTACTTAAAACTAATCATAGTAGAGAATAATAGTGGTTAACAGTAGTACTATTAATAATAATAATAGTAATCATAATAGTATGAGTAGTAGTGACACATAGTAGTGTTGTTAATGACATTATGAGTAATAATGGCAAATAGTGGTAGTAGAAATAGATCTTTCACTATTAGTAACAGAGCCTATTGTTGGCATAGATGGCATTATTATCATAATCATTATGGGCCCTCTCGGGAGAGCTGAGGTGGGTAGTCTGCTATGTCAAAGTCTTCAATAACCATAATCCATCATGGAAAAGGGAGTAGCAGGCAAGAAGATAGAGGCAGGAACAACCATATGGATGGAAAACCTCAATATCTAAGGTAATTTAATACCCTAAAACATCCATGATATTGTCATCTGGTGATCCCACTCTCTTACTAAACATTATAGAAAGACACTTGGTTCCACTCTTGGTCACCCTGCACACCTAGACATGCAATTATTTTTCCACAATTTATTTATAAATCTTTATTGGATGTGTAATTCTTCACCCCGTCAAGGATACCCACCTCCTATCCTCTGTGTTTTGCTCTGTCTTCAGAGTATTGTCTCTGTCAGGAGACGAATCCATGCTGAAGTCAGCTGAGTACCTTGAAGTCTCAACAGTAAGTTAGTGCAGGATTCTTCATATTCTTGCTCTAACTGACTTCCTATAATAATTATACTAACATCTAAAGTCTGAATACTCAAGATGAATGTATATGCCTCATAACTCCTGATCTAGACTTTAAGCTCTAACATGTAGTGTCTTGCATTTGTTTCTTACTCTCTTGGGGTTCAATACCTTGTGCTATGGGGAATGGACCCTCTGCTAACATCACTTGTGAATAATCATCTTAGGCTAAAAGACCTTTCCAGAGATCATCTCTCTATTTAGGGCTAGAGGTGCTGTGTTGTCTACGTCCTTATTTGAAAATCTATTTTTAAGCATTTCTACTTACGCTGAATAAGGTTGGGCATCCAATCTGGGCCTCATTTTCCCTACTGTTGTTTTCTGCAACACTTCTGGAGATATGCAATTAAGTCTTCAAATGCAGACTCCATCTCCTGCCTGTTCCTGAAGGATTCTTGACTACATTAGAAAACATACCAATTGCCTCACTCCCTCTACCTGAAGAGGCTTAGAATTAAGACTCTCAGCAAAGGATTGATCTAGTCACATTTGTCAGGCTTCCCTGCTGCTCCTCAATTTCTTTGCTACAAAGAAACCTGTGACCAAAGCTGCAGGAGCCTTCCCTGTGAGGCTGTACATCCTAACCTTCCTTCTTTCCTGCCCCCATGCTGGCTTGATCCAAAAGCTTGGGTTTGCTATGCTTCCTGCTGTTTACTTCTGGCTGGAGCTCAATCTCCTGGTTGGAGCACTATAATTTTCTCTTGTGCCAATCCTTCCCATCCAGGAAAAGATTCCTGACCTGTGTCAAATAAATAAATGTTTAATAAAATAAAATGTTTTTTCCAGCATAAAAAAGTAAAATATTTTTGAAATGTGGTCTGAATTAGGTCCCTTCATCAGTATTTGCTGCATATAGATCCTCTTTTGGGATCTTCTATAGTAATTTCTTCTCACAAGCCTTTAATCTGCTGGGTTCTACCCACCTTCCTTATCCTTCCTACTCTCTTGCCTGTGGCTCCTTAAGCTTACACTTCCCTGAGTTACTGCAGTTGTAGCCGTGTCAGTGCTCCCAGCCCTCACTTTGCCTTGATTCTTCCTTTTGAGCCACATCCTGGTACCAAATATTGTTCCATCTGCCAAGTGTCCCTTTGGATGGCCTTACATTGTTTATGGAAACTGCTAAGATGCTATTTGAGTCCTCCCAGGGCTCCAGAACACAGTCAAGAACAGTTTTGGAGTTAAGCTCTCACCTTGACTCTAATTCTGGACAAGTTATTTAACTTCTCTGAGTATGGTGAGCATAATATGAGGATAATGTATAGATACAATGGGGATGAAAATTCATACAACACAAAGTTGTGAAGTACTGATAACAATAGCCATGTAACCCAGTGTCACTGTGTAAGGGCACTGTGCTAAATGCTTTACATATGTTATTTCTAATTCTTAGAGTTATACTGAGTGGTGTCCTATACTCTCATTTCATGATGAGGAAATTGAGGCTTAGTGTGGTTAAGTACTTTGCTATACCAAGCAAGTGGCAAAAGCAGGAATTCAGTTTCAAGGTGTGGTGACTCTTAAACTGGCATATTTCACTACTGTGCTGCCTCTGCTGGGAAGGTTTTTTCCAAAGAAACAAAGAGACACATTTCTCTGTGGCATTTCCTGTTTTCCTATTTCAAACATCTTTTTAGTTGCTGAAGAGTTGCCAGGATCAAAGACATAATTTATATATTGAACTGCTGCAGACTGGAAAAAATTTGCATTTTATCATGTTTCATCCTTTAACTCATTCACTGCAAAAATGTAAGTATTTTGAGGTAGGTGGCAATAGACATAATTTAATGAGAAGGAATATACACTGGACATTGGTGGGGCTGAAGGACATGTGGGACAGAGATGGTAAAGTCCTAAGGATCCTAGCCTGTAATGTGTCAGGTGCTGCAGAAAATGGAAGGAGAAGAATTTAAATCTTTGAGATTCAAGGAAAAGAAGCCTCCCCTGTAAGCTGGAAAGTATATATATATATATATATATAATGTACATACATCATATGTGTGTGTGTGTGTGTGTGTGCACGTGTGTGCATGCTTAGTCCTGTCTAGCTCTTTGGGACCCCATGTACTGTAGCCTGCCAGGTTCCTCTGTCCATGGAATTTTCCAGATAAGAATACTGGAGTAGGTTGCTATTTCCTTCTCCAGGGGCTCTTCCCAACCCAGGGATCAAACCTGCATCTCTTTGTGTCCTGCATTGATAGATGGGTTCTTTACCAGCTGAGCCACCGGGAAGCCATATACAAACATAAAGCACTGAATCACTGTGCTGTACACCTGCAACTAATAGGATGTGCATGGTGCTCAGTCGCTTTAGCTGTGTCTCTTTGCGACCCTATGGACTGTAGCCCAACAGGCTCCTCTGTTCATGGGATTCTCCAAGCAAGAATACTGGAGTGGGTTGCCATGCCCTCCTCCAGGGGATCTTCCTGACCCAGGGCTCAAACCTGTGTCTCCTGCATTGCAGGTGGAATCTTTACCACTGTTCCACCAGGGAAGCCCAACACAACATTGTAGAGCAAATATACTTCCAAAAATATTTGACTGGGTGGTGCTGCAAAGCCTCTCCTAGCCAGTCCCCAGCGGTCCCACCAGGAGGCTATCATGCTAGCCCAGCAGGGCATGCCTAACTCCAGGCATGCACAGAGATCCTCTCCTCCCAGGAAACAGGGTATCCCCTTGCCCATCACCCAGGCACGTCTATCACATGTCGAGAAAACCTAGTTCAAAACCACTCATAGAGGATCACTCCAAGGACATTGGATGCTGGACTCTGTGTGTACAGGAGTAGGAGAGCCAGGGCAGTGAACCTTGATCCATGAGGCAAGGGCCTGCTGGAGCAGCAAAATTAAAAATAATATTAATAATGAATATTGAATGAATATTCAAAAAGGCCAAAGAAGATTCCCTCTCTTTGTGAGATCTACATCAGGTACTGCCAGACTAAAACCCACTTAACAGTACAGAGATCACCAGACAAGATAATATAATGCATGACAGCTCATTTTTATCTACACTCCCTCTGTACACTTTTCATCATAAAAACAGACTTGGAAAGAGGATGTGCTGGTATTTCACCCATGAGGACAGGCAGGGTGGAAAACAGGACCAGGTGGGGCTGAAGAAATGGGACTGCCAAAGTTCTTGACTCTGGCACAGCTGGTCAGGCAGTCCAAGGCAAGCATTCAGAGATTGTGTTCAGTGGAGCAAATGTTTTATTTTTTTCCAGGTAGGTTCAATGTTGTAGGCTTGAGGGAAGTGTAGGCTGTGTAATACAGCGTCAGGTGGTGTCACACTGGGGACTTGGCTCAGGGCAGCTCATCTTGGCTAAGAGTCAAGACTCTGAGTGTTCCAATATTCAAAGGAGGAGAGTGGTGAGGATTGGGCAATATCAATTTGCCCATGAGTTTCTTGGGTCATGAGCACCCATAGGCAGCTCACTATACACCATACCTGACCCCAGTAGCCTTTAAATCATGTTACAGAATCTGGGTGACTAGGAAAATATTCATAGAAAATAATTGAGGGATAAAAAAGGGTTAAACAACCATATGTACCTTATGAAGCAAAATATCTCTATTTTTGTATTTTTATCTACACCTATATATACAGAGGAAAGGAACAGATTGGGAAGAAATACACGAAGATGTTATTAGTGATTATCTCCAGGTGGTAGAATCTCAGGTGATGTATAGTTTCATCTGTATGTTTTCCAAGTCGTCTCTAGTTAACATGAATTACTTATAGAAAAGAAAAAATATATATATTGGGAAGAAAAAAAAAAAAAAAGACTCCTCCAGAAAGAATAAATCTAAATAAATCAGACTGTGCAGGTAACTCATCTCATATTTCTGTTTTTCGTTCAGGGGAGTAAATTTCCTGGATCTTCTTTGAAGTATAGACTGGTGCCTCCTCTGGCTGGAAGGCACCGATTACCCACTTCTTGCTCAAGACTCTACCTTTCCCCTCTCAGGTCAAACTTCTTGCTTCTCACAGTATGTAATGATGAAGGTGTTCTTCTCCTGTTTTCTCTTTACCCAGCATTCAGTGGTGGTGGACATAATACACCTGAGCTTCAGCTTTGTTCAAAGACAAAAGAATTTGCAGGAAAACTAAGGCAGGTATCACATTTTGGCAATGCCCCTCCCTCCCCCGATACACCATGTGTTGGAAACCTTGATGTGGAAACAGCTCCATGGCAGCTCCGTAGGCTCCTGTGCATATATATGGTGGACTAGATGCTGGGATTTCATGAACATTTGAGAAACCAAATATTGAATCTGTCGGTTTATTGCATAAATTGCAATGGCTGGCTTAGAACCAAGGATGAATCTAGACCTGCAGTTTTTCATGAAGCTGGAGAAAGCAAAGAGAGTGATTTATTCCTCCAGTGTGTGGTCCCTCCCTGAAACCTCTGGTTGCCCTTCACCTTATTTTCCAAATTATACCTACCTTTCCTAACTCTGGTTTGTCATGTTTTTCCTCTTAATTAAAATATACAAGTCCTATATTTTGTTCTCTCAGGTCCCCTGCTAGGTGACTGATTTAACTAATTACTTGAATCCAAGTTGAAGTGTTGATAGCTAATAAACACTGGATGCGTTAGATATGTTAATGTGTATGCTGATAACATTGGCATTTCTTCAGTGACCTTCAGAATCTTAGATCTACTGGGCATTTAAGACGCCATGAGGTGTTGTTAGACAAAAAATGTGAGGGCACATGGGACATTCATAACCCTAGGTACTATAGGCTACTATTTAACTGAGCTCAACACTTGGCCACTTTTATTTTCAGAGCAAATTCTCTGGGGTGAGTAATGTTTATCTCTGATTTCTGATTAGGTGATACTTGAAACTCAAATGAAGAAAACATTGTAACTAGTTATTCCAGAGGGGTTTTGATGTTGAATTTAAAAGAAAGTCTGATCTTTTTTGGATATGATTCCATTAAGATGAGTGTTATGTACTGGCTCCAACAAAAGACTAGCCTAAATGGAAGCATAAATGGTAGCTGTGACATGGCATATTTAATAATGTATCCTTTTGTAAGTTAGTCAAGGATAGAGAATATTAGTTGCCTGGTGGGGGTGAGGGGGAAACTATGAAATTCTGTGATAAAACCTGTGATCATGCCTAATAGGTCAACTGAAATGGGCTGATTATAGTTTATAATGAAGTGGTTCTTAACCTATACCATATTGCTTTTAACTTCCTTGTTGTGGCCTTGTTTTAGTGAAATTCACATTTAGATTCCTGATTAGGGCTGTGTGTGTGTATTGGGAGGAAAGAAAGACAACCACTTTTAAAATTCTAATCATCTATGAATTCTTCCCACTTTTTCCCCATCCTATGACTTTAGTTGAACTAATTGCCTATGTTATTTTATTTTAATGCATATAGCAACTTTTGCTTTCTTATTCCTTTAAGAAACATGCCAAATTTGAGTCTAATTTTTATTTGACTATCTTTTGTAATTCAGTGGATGTGAGTATGCATGTGTATATCATTTTGAAGTAAAAAAAAAATGAAAAAGAATACAATAAAATTGGCTTTAAGACTTGTAAAATCACTTCATTTCTATATCTGTCCTCTTATCTAGAAATTAAGTATAATAGTATCTGTCTTTTGTATCTCAAAGTGTAGTTGTAAAGTTAAAATGAGATAGTAAAACTGAGTATTTTTAAAATATAAAATCCTGTTAAAATAATAATAATAAAGATGTAACTTATATTGCTTTGTTTTTCAATAGTTCTACTTTTAAAAATATACATTATCTAAAGATAAAGATTCTACATGTTTTAATTTGACACACATATGTACAAATATTTTTCCTTAAATATGTTTTTAATTTAGTGTAAGATTTTCATTTTGACTCTTGGTGAATAATTATTCCAAATTTAGCAATCTAATTAAGATTCGTGTACTTTGTCTTTATAAAATTATGGTGAAGCATTTAAGTTATAGTTCATTAACATGGGATGAAACAAATTCTGATTAGGATTGCAAATATTCTGTTTTGCCAAGTAGTTAGAAGACAGCAGAACTTACATTTTAAGAGCTAAATAAGTAAAACAAATTGTTCTGCCACCAGACAAAAGTCTCTAGTAGAATATGACCATTCTGCAAAATATTGGATAAATATTCAGCATGAATTTACAAAAATTTTAAGAATTTTTTCCTTTTCTTTTTGATACTATGCTTCAATTGATCTATTAAGCAGGTCATGTTAACATCCAGTCTCTTTAAGTAAGACATCCCACGCTAGATAATCCCTGTACAGTTTTTGAGGTCATTTAAAATGAATGAATAAGTAAAGAATTTGGTATCTATGGGATTCTAGAAAAAAAGATTGAGCAATTTTATGCTGCAAATATTAGAAGAATTCACATTGGTAAATACTATGTTCATGTAAAAATGCATGCACATTTTTCAAGAGACTTAAAATAATAAATAAACTCTTTGGCTAATGCTTGTCCCTGTAATAAATCTGTCATTTTAACTTGGAAATGTGCAGTTACTACCTCACTTGGGCAGATATTTTTTAATGTTTGCCAGAAAATAAACAGGAAGCAAATCTGAAAGTAATTCAAAGAAGTCAGAAGGATACTCTCCTTCCAAGAATCTAACTCGTCTAGCTCTGCTCTCCCTGCACTCAGAGGTTTTTGTTTAAAGATCCAGGTGATAACAATCAATTAAGTAGTTTTCAGCACCTCTGGACACCTCTAAACAAAATTATCTAGATTCTTTTCCCTCTCCTGCCACACCGCCCTCCTCCCATTAAATGGAGAGCTGTATATGCTGCAGGCGACTATTTGATCAGTGAAGAGAGACAAAATGTTCTGCTTTTCAGCACATTTTAATCCACAGCTGGTGCACAGATTGGCATAGAGTATATGTTAGTTTTAGCTGTGAATTTTTTCAAGTTGAGGTTGCCTATATTTAGATCTCTGGAGTTTTAGAATTGCTGAAAGTAAATGTTTGAATGAGAAAAAATATTGACTGAAGGAAAATGCTGTTTAATAGAGGTGTTGATTTTGACCAGTCTAAAAAATGCTTATGTTGGATGAACATTTGTAATAGGTGAGATGAAATTGTGGCTATTACTGGGAACCACATTTATTCTGTAACTATGCATTAAAGATATACTATGGTGTCTAGGAGAAGGGAATGGCAACCCACTCTAGTATTCTTGCCTGGAAAATCCCATGGACAGAGGAACCTAGAGGGCTACAGTCCTTGGGGTTGCAAAACAGCTGGACACAACTTAGTGACAGAGCACACACACAGACCTGGTGTCTAAAGAATACTTGGTTTTTCTGGTGAAAGAAAAAAATGGTTTTTTAGGTTCATTTTAGAAAGCAAAGTATTACACTTTAGAGACAAAGAAACTGATACAAAACCTAATTTAGACTTTTAAAGTTTATTTTCAAATTTATTAAAATCCTAAGGTAATTATTTTACTATTGATTTTTGGACTAGCTTGCAAAACAGGCTCTTCATCCACAAGAGGGAATGTGATGGTGATCTATTTTATTTTCTCCTGAACAGGTTAATTCATTCAACAAATATTTATTGAATACCCATTAAGTGCCAGGCAGTGTGTTAGGCACTGAGGCTTTTTGGCTATAATTTTGATTGTTATATGTACTGTGAGATGTAAATAAACACAAAAGATGTTTTTACCATGATAATACTATATTATATTCTTCTCTAGTCAAGTAGTTTTAATTGCAGGTTTATCTAGTAACTTGGATAATTCAGAATGCATATGTTTTGCTTAGAGCTTACTCTCATTCAGTAAGGGATGCATGGTAAATGGACTCAATTAAAATAACAAACAATGTGATTAAATCATCATTTTTTTCCCAATACTTTTTCCACACTTGCAGTGTAGAAGTGTTTTAAATAGGAATTATTGTTTCAAAATGACTATATAGAAATGGATTGTTTAGATGGATACCCCCAGGTTAACTAAAAATTCAAGAAAATAATTTTTATTTCATTTAAATCTTATCACTACATAAATATTTGCAAAATATTCTAAATTAATCTGCATGGGAAGAGGAGAGATTGGCAACATGTATTCAAAGCCTTTATAATGTTCATTATCTTTGAATTTAAACTACCTCAACTATGAATTTAGGGAAATCATCAAGATGCACAAGGAAGTTCAGAATTATGTTATTTGTTAATAGTGAAAAAGGGACAAACATGAAATATGTGTTTGAAAGTATTTATTAGATAAATTATGATACAATATGGATTGAACACAATGGCATGCTGTTGCCATTATCTTCTTATTAATATATCTGAGGTATATGTCTATTGAATTCCATTGAGAATACTTATATAAGATACCCAATAAGCTTATAGAGCAAAGTGCTCTATATTTTTCCATGTATCTTCTGTGACCTCTCTGTTCATCATCCAGCAAGATGTGTACCAGATACACAAAGCTGCAGAAATATAAGATGCCTAAATAAGGAGAATTAACACATCACAATGAACCCTGAACTGACACAGATGATAGAATTAGCAGAAAAGGACATGGAACACTGTTATAACTATTCTGTATATTTAAAAAATATGTAGAGACATGGTAGATGTGAAAAAGTACCCAAATCAAACATCTAGAGATGGAAAAATACAATGTATAAGATAGGAAATACACTGAGTAGGATTAACAGGTGATTAGACATTGAGGAAGAAAAGATGAGTGAACTTGAAATTGTGGCAATAGAAGTAATCGACAAAGGAACACACAGAGGAAATTAAAAAGTACAACCACAACAAATACATGAGCAGATCATCAGTGAGCTGTGGACAATTTCAAGTATATATCAAGCCTGATATGTATGGAATTAGAGTCTCTGATGGAGGGAAGGAGGCAGAGAAAATATTTGAATATATAATAGTCATTTTTTTCTAATTTGGTAAAAATAATAAACTCACAGATCCAAGAAGCTGAATAAACTCTAAGGGTACGAAACATAAAGACAACTACACCAAGACACATGATAATCAAGTGCCCAAATCCAGTGAAGAAAAGGAAATCTTCAAAGCTGGCAGAAAAGGGAAAACTGATATTACTTATAGAGGA
Organism: Bubalus kerabau; assembly: GCF_029407905.1. Lineage (NCBI taxonomy): Eukaryota > Metazoa > Chordata > Mammalia > Artiodactyla > Bovidae > Bubalus > Bubalus kerabau. The sequence goes on from NC_073626.1 coordinate 103,042,080, forward strand.
ACACAAAGCTTTTGCCACCTGTAATATTTTGACATATGATCTTTTATTGTTGAATTATAGCTTGATTTGGTCTTTGACTTTAGCAAGCCTATTGTCTTGTCCAGTCTTAATATCCTCAGTAATCAGTTCAGTTCAGTCGCTCAGTCGTGTCCAGCTCTTTGCGACCCCATGAATCGCAGCACGCCAGGCCTCCCTGTCCATCACCAACTCCCAGAGTTCACTCAAACTCATGTCCATCAAGTCGGTGATGCCATCCAGCCATCTCATCCTCTGTCGTCCCCTTTTCCTCCTGCCCCCAATCCCTCCCAGCATCAGAGTCTTTTCCAATGAGTCAACTCTTCGCCCGAGGTGGCCAAAGTATTGGAGTTTCGGCTTTAGCATTATTCCTTCCAAAGAACACCCAGGGCTGATCTCCTTTAGAATGGACTGGCTGGATCTCCTTGAAGTCCAAGGGACTCTCATGAGTCTTCTCCAACACCACAGTTAAATAGCATCATTCTTCGGTGCTCAGCTTTCTTCAGAGTCCAACTCTCACATCCATACATGACCACTGGAAAAACCATAGCCAACACTAGATGGACCTTGTTGGCAAAGTAATGTCTCTGCTTTTTAATATGCTGTCTAGGTTGCTCATAACTTTCCTTCCAAGGAGTAAGCGTCTTTTAATTTCATGGCTGCAGTCACCATCAGCAGTGATTTTGGAGCCCAAAAAAATAAAGTCTGACACTGTTTCCCCATCTATTTCCCATGAAGTGATGGGACCAGATGCCATCATCTTCGTTTTCTGAATGTTGATCTTTAAGTCAACTTTTTCACTCTCCTCTTTCACTCTCATCAAGAGGCTCTTTAGTCCCTCTTCACTTTCTGCCATAAGGGTGGTGTCATCTGCATATCTGAGGTTATTGATATTTCTCCTGGCAATCTTGATTCCAGCTTGTGCTTCTTCCAGCCCAGTGTTTCTCATGATATACTCTGCATATAAGCAGGGTGACAATATACAGCCTTGATGTACTCCTTTTGCTACTTGGAACCAGTGTGTTGTTCCATGTCCAGTTCTAACTGTTGCTTCCTGACCTGCATATAGGTTTCTCAAGATAGGCAACCTCATTACCTCTGCCAGCCATCCATTTCACATTTCTTTTGCATGGGCTAAGTCTAAAACAAATAGATACCGTTAATAATCTCATTACTTTCTGTTTCTTGTTTCTAAACATAATGGTTGACTGGTTAGTGTGTCTTTATAAAAACTGCTTATTTAACCCATTAGATTAGATTATAGAGTCACTAGATTATAGAGTCATTTAGATATTTACTTTGTTGGCCATACTCATACCTCTTAATAACAAGAAATATAAACTTAATCAAACCATCAAAGTTATAATAATTTACTAATACAGTATATCACTACCTACTGCACAATGAAATATAAATGTGTTGATTGAAAAATTAATAGATCCAACAGGAAATGTTATTTTTAAAAAGTAGAGCTTATAACTTTTCAGTATGATAATATTCACTGCTATCAATTCACTGTCAACTGATACTTCATAATGAACACATCAACAAGGGTTGATTATGGGAGATAGTATTTAAGATTTCTGAAGTTGATAAATTTATTTTTAACCTACCTTTAGAACATTGACCTTTAAAAATTAGAGAAACTCCAACAGATTTCATTTATTTATATATTTTGTTATTCAAACTGTGTTTTTAGAAATATTATTTAGTTTTCAAAAGCAATATGCCTGTGTTTTGAATAGAATTAAGTAGTCACTACAAAAGAATTAATGACTAATTTATAGACTACTCAGGGAGCTTTTTTCTGTTTTAGTTATTATTATTGTTTAAAAATCAAACCAAAGTACAAATCGTAAAGAGAACATGTTGGAGGGCTTCAAGCTAGGAACAGCATCTGAGTTTGTTTTTTCCATGAAATTCTTGGGGGGAAAAATAACAACATTATATCAAGCCCTGTGGTTGCTGATTTACACAACTATGTGTCTTCAAGACACAACTTTTCTGTCTTGAATCACAAACCTGTATAATTATATTTAAGTACTCTTAGGCTTTATTCTGTTTGGTGAATAATTTTTTCTAATTGAGATACATTTGCTTTACAATGTTGTGTTAGTTTCTGCTGTACAGTGTAGTGAACCAGCTATATGCATACATATATCTCCTCCCTCTTGGACTTCGCTCCCACCCTCCCCACCATCCCACCTATCTAGGTCACCACAGAGCACCAAGCTGAGCTCCCTGTGCTGTGCCTTCTTCAAGATTCAAAGTTAGCTCCTCAGTGAAAATTGTCTTCTGAACTGAAGATGAGTTAACAGATAGCTCTGGTATATTCATACTGTGTTACATGTCACATATTTTCCATAATGTTCCTATTCCATGGAATAATCACATTTGTTAACATATCTATTATTTTTTGTGTTAGCTGATGAAGTCTTTGAAGGAAAGGCCGTATCTGAGTCTCTACCACAATAATTGACATAGTCTGGCATAAGAATAAAGACTTTGTAATTGCTATTTGGATAGTCATGTTTAAAGAAATTAACATTGAAAGGTTGTACAATTTCTATCATGTAATTTTAAAATAAGCTAAATCTAATATTCTGTTCACTCCTCACTCCATTGCTTTTATTCTTCCATTCTTCCAGTGAGGGTGTGGGGGAACAGACACGTCTTTCTAAAATTGTTTCATGAAAAAAAGACAGAAATTAGATACTTACTAATATTTTCTGCACTAGTGAAATGACTGCAATTTTTTAACCTTTCTTTAAAATATGTTTTTAAAATTGAAGTCATATTTTTAGTGAGTATTAATTTAGATAAAGCAATTTAAAATGCTTTAAAATCATAGAATGCTATGCTGAGATGAGATGATAATAGAGATATTTCAAATCTAAGTTTCATTCTTTCACAATTTGAAGAAATGAGTTCTATAAGGTAAACTTTGTAAACATGGTATCATTTTTGTTATCTAAATGGCATTTTAAAAGCTCTGCCACTGCCAAAAGAAGAAAAAAAATCAGTGGACTACACAACATTGTCAGAAGGTTATAGGAAACAGAATTCAAAACATTATCAGATCTTAGCTGTCTCACTGAAAGCATAAGAGAGTTGAAGATGAATACTGCGTCCAAAATGGGATTTAATATGTCTTATGAGAAGTAGGGATGGGTCAGTGAGAAGGTCAAAGGGCTTGGAGTCAGGAAAATTTATTCTCAGGATTGCATTCAACCATGCTTTGAGGCCAAATAATTCACCAATAACATGAGAACCACAGAACAAGAGGAACTGTTATTTTATTTTTTTATATAAATTTATTTATTTTAATTGGAGGTTAATTACTTTACAATATTGTATTGGTTTTGCCATACATCAACATGAATCTGCCATGGGTGTACACGTGTTCTCCATCCTGAAAACCCCCTCCCACCTCCCTCCCCATACCATCCCTCTGGGTCATCCCAGTGCACCAGCCCCAAGCATCAAATTCAAATTTCTGGTTGTGATTGGGCATTTCTTTTTTAGCTCATACCATATACATTTTCTCTACTAAAATATACAGTTACTCTGTAACTACTTTAATTCTATATGAGTTGTCCAATACAGTCTTCCAAGTGTGTTAAATTGTAATTATGGTGAGTATGATCCAGCTCATTCTTTCTTGCATGTAATTTGGTCATATGGGCTGTGACCATGAAATGATAGAGTATATGGAATATCAATGATCTTTATTATGAGAGAGAAGTTCTGTGTTTAGATTCATTAAAACTTCAGTATGATTTATTTATTTATTTATTCATATGCTCAGCTACTTCAATTTAACCTCTCGTTTTAGGAGAGTCATGTGTATGTTAGTTTATGTGTCAGAGTCATCAGCCATCTAGAACAATTACCAATTTGCAGAGCCTGTTTACACTTCTATCATAAATGGCATTTTTTATAGATTGATTTTTTAACTTAAACCTACACATGCTTGCAGTGTGAAGGGCTCATTTCATTTTACAACAGCATAAGGTTGTTAGAAAGATCTAGGGAAATGTGATATGTGAAAGTGCTTTATAATCTTTAAAAAACTATGCAATTACAAGATATTAATTTTCTTTATTAGAGTACCTAGTGTGTGCTGGATACTGATAAACCTTGTAATCAGCATGATTTAAATTGATACTAGGAAATCCCAAATGATATTATAGGTTTATTATTTTAACCATTCAACCACGATTATACATTTTGGAAATGGAAAAGCATTTTCATTCACTGATAGAGATTCATTAATTTAGTGAAGGAAAAACAATTTAAATCCAATATATTTTACCATTTGATATTATCTAATAGAGGAGTTCATCTCCCTTTGGTCTTTAGTGACGGTTTATTGACAATGTTATTATATGATCTAGCTGCATTATAATTATGGAAATAAGTAATAATAAAAATTATTAGTGAGACCATAAGTCATTTTAATATGAATTGTGAATGCTTGCAGTTTATGTCTATGGCTTACCTCCATGCTATTGCACTGATACTCAGGCAAATACCTTTCTTTGTTTATTTTTCTTTGTATTCTTTCTTTTTGGTAAGCCCATATGATTAGTTCACTGGATAATTTTGTGATGGTATAAACATGTTACGTGTTGGAGAAACTTTATGGAGTCATTTATAACGAAAAGATAGTATAACAACCATAGTTCTACTTGCCAGATTTTCAGAATAAATTTATTCTTTGATTTCAATTGCAAAACCAGGCTCCAACCATGCACCATAATTTTTATATCTAAGAATATTAACACATTCAATTGAAAGCGGTGACTAACATTGTTAACGTGAGTTCTCTCTCACTCTTGCTATAGTATTCACTCACTTGTTTTAGCTTTGCCTAGTCACATTACCAGTCAATTTGGATTTTTTCACTCTTTTCAGGCAATACCAAATAACCTCTCTCCAGTGCAGTATCTGCCTAAAGAAAACAGCTGTGTAGACCAAAAGGAAGGGATTGTTTGTAGACACTTTTGCTCCTGGACTTCCCAGATGGCTCAGCAATAAAGAATCCACCTGCCAATGCAGGAGATGCAGGTTTGATCCCTGGGTCAGGAAGATCCCCTGAAGAAGCAAATGGCAACCCACTCTAGTCCTCTTGCCTAGAAAATACCATGGAGAGAGGAGCCTGGTGGACTACAGTCCATGAGGTCGCAAAGAGTTGGACACGACTGAGTATGCACACACACTTGCTCATATGGATCTCTGAAATTAAAAAAAAAAAAGAAAGAAAGAAATTTTGTGTGAATTTCTCTAGACATGAATTTGAGGGGATAGGTCCTAATTAAAACTCCTACTGAAGGCTAGGAATTTGTATCTCATGCACTATAATTTTAATTCAGGCAATGCTCCCAGGACCACTGCCTGGTTGAGTTGGTCTACTTGATGATGCTGGCTAATTTCCAGTTGGCCTATGACTTCCATGTCAAGCTTGGGTCATCATTTGACAGTCTTTGCTCAGAGTTACCTTGCCCACTGTACAGCAGCCTCTTTGATAAGATCCTCAAGCCGTGATCTGAGTTTTTTTTTATACCACATAGGAACAGAGGGCCACCAGGAAGAGCTGAACCTCAGGAGCATCTCTTTTTGACCTCGCTGGGCACATGATGACATATCTGTGGCCAGACTGTTATAGTCTCTTCCCAGAGTGAAATAGAACAAGTTGGAGTAAGAGCTTCCACTGCCCTTGGTGTGCACCATGCTAACCTCCTTTTCTCTAGACCAAAACCCAGAAAAAAGAATATTTACACAAGAGCCCAACTTGGAGTTCCTTTGCAAGCTCTCGGTTTCCATTTCTGGAATTAGAGTGCAGAGTTTTTATTTTTCTTGCCCTACATGTACCTTCTTTTGTCTCCATCAAAACCTTAATGATAGAAAGAAATAAATTCTATTATTTCAGGTGAAATCTGTGAACTGATTTCCACAAGCCGAGTTGTTAAACTGCTGCGGGGTTGGGAAACCTGCAGAAGGGATAAAAGAATAGAGACAATTAAATAACATTCAAGACAACCAGTGGAGCCTGAAGGTTGATTGTTTTTTGAGGGGTGCAGTCTGGGCAAGGGCCACATATTCAGAAAAGCAAAACAGAAAATTCAATAATTATACATATTTATTTGTGTGTGTATTGTTTTCTTCTTCCCTGCTCAGTTCAGTTCATTTCAGTCCCTCAGTCCTGTCCGACTGTTTGTGACCCCATGAATCGTGGCATGCCAGGCCTCCCTGTTCATCACCAACTCCCAGAGTTCACTCAAACTCATGTCCATCGAGTCGGTGATACCATCCAGCCATCTCATCCTCTGTCATCCCCTTCTCCTCCTGTCCCCGATCCCTCCCAGAATCAGAGTCTTTTCCAATGAGTCAACTCTTCGCATCAGGTGGCCAAAGTATTGGAATTTCAGCTTTAGCATCAGTCCTTCCAATGAACACCCAGGACTGATCTCCTTTAGGATGGACTGGTTGGATCTCCTTGCAGTCCAAGGGACTCTCAAGAGTCTTCTCCAACACCACAGTTCAAAAGCATCAATTCTTCAGTGCTCAGCTTTCTTCACAGTCCAACTCTCACATCCATACATGACCACTGGAAAAACCATAGCCTTCACTAGATGGACCTTGTTGGCAAAGTAATGTCTCTGCTTTTGAATATGCTATCTAGGTTGGTCATAACTTTCCTTCCAAGGAGTAAGCATCTTTTAATTTCATGGCTGCAATCACAATCTGCAGTGATTTTGGAGCCCAAAAAAATAAAGTCTGACACTTGTTTCCACTGGTTCCCCATGTAGCTCTCATGAAGAGATGGGACCAGATGCCATGATCTTTGTTTTCTGAATGTTGAGCTTTAAGCCAACTTTTTCACTCCCCTCATTCACTTTCATCAAGAGGGTTTTTAGTTCCTCTTCACTTTCTGCCATAAGGGTGGTGTCATCTGCATATATGAGGTTATTGATATTTCTCCTGGCAATCTTGATTCCAGCTTGTGCTTCTTCCAGCCCAGCATTTCTCATGATGTACTCTGCATATAAGTTAAATAAGCAGGGTGACAATATACAGCCTTGACGTACTCCTTTTCCTATTTGGAACCAGTGTGTTGCTCCATGTCCAGTTCTAACTGTTGCTTCCTGACCTGCATATAGGTTTCTCAAGAGACAGGTCAGGTGGTCTGGTATTCCCATCTCTTTCAGAATTTTCCACAGTTTATTGTGATCCACACAGTCAAAGGCTTTGGCATAGTCAATAAAGCAGAAATAGATGTTTTTCTGGAACTCTCTTCCTTTTTCAATGATCCAGCAGATGTTGGCAATTTGATCTCTGGTTCCTCTGCCTTTTCTAAAACCAGCTTGAACATCTGGAAGTTCATGGTTCACATATTGCTGAAGCCTGGCTTGGAGAATTTTGAGCATTACTTTACTAGCATATGAGATGAGTGCAATTGTGGGGTAGTTTGAGCATTCTTTGGCATTGCCTTTCTTTGGGATTGGAATGAAAACTGACCTTTTCTAGTCCTGTGGCCACTTCTGAGTTTTCCAAATTTGCTGACATATTGACTGTAGCATTTTCACAGCATCATCTTTCATGATTTGAAATAGCTCAACTGGAATTCCATCATCTCCACTAGCTTTGTTCATACCAATGCTCTTTCTAAGGTCCATTTGATTTCACATTCCAGGATGTCTGGCTCTAGGTGAGTGATCACACCATTGTTATTGTCTGGGTCTCGAAGCTCTTTTTTGTACAGTTCTTCTGTGTATTCTTGCCACCTGTTCTTAATATCTTCTGCTTCTGTTAGGTCCATACCCTTTCTGTCCTTTATCGAGCCCATCTTTGCATGAAATGTTCCCTTGGTATCTCTAATTTTCTTGAAGAGATCTCTAGTCTTTTCCATTCTGTTGTTTTCCTCTATTTCTTTGCATTGATTGCTGAGGAAGTCTTTCTTATCTCTCCTTGCTATTCTTTGGAACTCTGCATCCAGATGCTTATACCTTTCCTTTTCTCCTTTGCTTTTCACAGCTCTTTGTAAGGCCTCCCCAGACAGCCATTTTGCTTTTTTGCATTTCTTTTCCATGGGGATGGTCTTGATCCCTGTCTCCTGTACAATGTCATGAACCTCCGTCCATAGTTCATCAGCACTCTATTTATCAGATCTAGTCCCTTAAATCTATTTTTCACTTCCACTGTATAATCAATCATAAGGGATTTGATTTAGGTCATACCTGAATGGTGTAGTGGTTTTCCCTACTTTCTTCATGTTTGTAATTGGCAATAATGAGTTCATGATCTGAGCCACAGTCAGCTCCTGGTCTTGTTTTTGCTGACTGTATAGAGCTTCTCCATCTTTGGCTGTAAAGAATACAATCAATCTGATTTCAGTGTTAACCATCTGGTGATATCCATGTGCAGAATGTTCTAAATACTGTTAACAGCAGAGTCCTTATAGTGGATGTTCCATAGAAGATGCTCAGAGAATATTTATTTTGTGAATGAAAAATGTATGGTAAATTAGTAACATGATTATTGATTTTTAGACTCATTGTATTGTGCTGGGAGAACATGAACTGTTTTATTCTGTTTTTGAGAAGAATGTCTTCTTTATACTTAGGAAAATATCTGTGATTATTCCATGATGCTAAGTAAAAGACATATTCTTTTTTGGGTAAATTTTAATCTAATCATTCAACTTTATTAATTATATCAATAATTCATTTTCTCTTTCCTGTTTTTTGTCACTTTCTGCTTGTTGGGAGAAGATGGAAATATTTTAGACATTTGTTGTTATTGTATTTTTCAACTATTGATACATACTTTCATTCTGTCTGCCTTACTTTTTCCTCCTATTCTTTTCCTTCTTCCTCATTTTTCTGTTTTTATTTTCCTTCTTCTTTCTTGTTATCCTTTTTTGTCGTTGTTGTTTTCCTTCTCATTCTGCTTTTCCCTTGTGTCATTATTATTTCATACTCTCACAATCTTTTCTATGGTATTTGATATATAACACTTGATAATTTTCTTTGATGCCGATTATACACCTTATTATTAAAACAATCATTTATATATTTATTTCTGTTTTGTGACTGTATTAGAATTTCACATGATAAAATTTAATTTTCTTTTTCATTGCATGTCTTTCCTTTAAATAATCTGAGTTACTTTATTTTATGGAGAAGGAAATGGCAACCCACTGCATTCTTCTTGCCTGGAGAATCCCACGGACAGAGAAGCCTAGCAAACTACAGTCCATGGGGTCACAAGAATCAAACAGGACTTACTGACTAAACCACTACCACCACTTTATTTTATGTACATCCTATATAGGTAGAATCTAACTCCTGTACTTTTAAAGAGAATATGAATCTCTTTCACTAAGGGAAATGAACTCACTTATGATTACTGCTGATTACTGCCCATATCAGATGTGCATATTTTATTTCTGTTTTCTTGGTTTAGTGATGTCACGGTTCTTATGCTTCTTTGCTATTTCCTATTTTTTCTTCTCATTTTCCTCCACTACGTTGGCCATAAATTCTTTCATTTTTCTATTCTTCTTTGTACAAAATGTATGAGTGTTTTTATTTTGTTTTGTTGCTCTTTAGTTGCTAAGTCATATCTGACTCTTTGCAACCCCATGGACTGCACCAAGCTTTCCTGTCCTTCACTATCTCCCAGAGTTTTCTCAAACTCATGTGCATTGATTCTGTGATGTCATCTAACCATCTCACCCTCTGTCGCCCTCTTCTGCTCTTGCCCTCAATCCTTCTCAGCATCAGGGTCTTCTCCTGTGAGTTGGCCCTTCATTTCAGATGGTCAAAGTATTGGAGCTTCTGCTTCAGCATCCATCCTTCCAATGATTATTCAGGGTTGATTTCAGTTAGGGTTGACTAGTTTAATCTCCCTGCATCCAAGGAACTCTAAGAGTCTTCTCCAGCACCGATTTTCTTTTTATTCTAATTGCAGTTAAATGTACAATTTTATGGCAAACGTTTTATGGAGAGTTTTTATTATAAATAGATGTTGAATTTTGTCAAAAGCTTGTTCTGCATCTATTGAGATGATTATATGATATTTATTCTTCAACTTGTTTATGTGGTATATCATACTGATTGATTGATTTGCAGATATTGTACCATTCTTGCATCCCTGGGATAAATCTCACTTAATCATGGTGCATGATTCTTTTAAAGTATTGCTGAATTTGGTTTCCTAATATTTGTTAAGGTTTCTTACATCCATGTTCATCAGCGATACAGACCTGAAACTTTCTTTTTTCATGATGTCTTTTTCTGAATTTGGGATTAGGATGATGTCAGACTTATAAAATGAGTTCTCATCCAGTATATTTTTAATCTCACATATTAAAGTTTTCAACTCACATACTGTAGTTTTTGGTGTGTCTGTATTCTAGCTCTGTACTTTTTAGACAAATTGAATGTAGTTATAATAATTTTTAAATTATTCTTGTCTGATAAATCTAATATCTGTGTCAGTCTACATTGTTTCACTTAAATTTTCTCTTTATTGTGAGTTGTATTTCCCTACTTGTTTTAATGCCATTGTTTTGGTTTGCAGAGTAGATTTTATCATTAATTTCATCTTTTGGGTACATTGTATTTTTGTATTCCTGTAAAAATTCTTGAACTCTGTTCTTAGATACAGTTAAGCTACTTAAGATATTTCTATCCTTTCCAATATTGCTTTTTAACATTATTTAGGTAGGATCATAGCAGTGTTACTTAAGAACTAAATCCCCACTATTGGTCACTATTGATATAAAACCCTTGTGAGTACATGATCAAGCATCTAGTGAATTGTGAACTTTTCCAGATTAACTGGACTAGGCTCAATTCCTGGACAGGTACTATTCCCTCTAATTATTTTCGGTGTTTCTCTCCCCAGCCTTTTGGTAGTTTCTTCACATGCTACGTTGATCAAAACTTTGTTGGGTACTTACAGAGGACAACTCACAAGCCTCTGAAATTTTGTCTGTGTGCAGTGCTCTCCTCTTCAGTACTCTGTCTTGTGAATTGTGCCCATCTCAGTCTCCTTGGACTCTCAGCTTCACCTTCTCAGCTCAGGGAACCTGCTGAGTTTAGCCTAGATTCTCCCCTTTTGTGCTTCAGTCTGAAAATTTTATCAGGACGGTAAACTGAGCAATTGTGATATTCGTCTCTGAGAGAGTCCCATTTCTCAGACATCACACCACTTTCATTCCCATTGTAAAGAGTCTTGCCATATATGTTGTTTGTTTTTTTTTCTTATTATTGTTGCTTCATGTGAAAAGGTAAATCTGGTCCCATTTGCTCCATCTTGGCCAGCTATTTCTGTCATGTCTATTAATTCTTTTATTTGTTTTTGTCATTGTATTATGTAAAGGTTTTCAATTTGATGCTATATATTTGTAAGAAAAGTTTATGCATGCTTGAGCATGATTTTAGTGCTTGAAATTCCATTTTAAATACTAGTTTCTCTTTTCTTTTACTTAGGTTTTTAATTTATTTTAAGCTTTACTTTTTATATCTCCGGATATTTGGTTACCTTTTCATTTATAAATATTTTAAATTATGTTTACTTTTTATATAATCTTCCTTTTTTAAAAGAATTTGAGACTACAATGTGTATATATATTTTTAAAAAGTTAATCTGTTCAAGGCTTCTGATATTCCTAAAAGTGGTAACAGATAATTTTCTGGTGTGGTACAGATGATGAAGTTTACTTTCTTTTACATTTACCTATATTTTCTAAGTATTCTTTACTGAATTTATAATTTTATCATACAAAAGTTTATTTTATAAGAAAGAAAAAAAAAAAAAGCTTTTCTATTCCCTCTGGTTTTTGGTGCTTTAGAGGTCCCTATTGCTATGGTTCATGTTTTCCTGTTTACTTGTGCTTGAAAGACAAGAGATTTATTCAAGTGCCATATTCTTCCAAATCTGAGTGGGTGCAGTCTCCTTGGATCTTCCCACTCACCCCCTGGGTGATATTTAAGGAAAAAAAAATCTTTCTTTAGATGTTGAACTGGAGGACTTTTTGGTATAATTATCATTAAAATATTCAAAATCTTTGGACCCAGAGGAGAGAAGAGAAAGATTTATTGGGGGAATTTTATCCCTTCATCATTTAATTATTGTGCTTAAGGATATCTGTTCTTCCAGTGTTCACATTTCTAAGTCTAGTCATCCTACCTTGCTTGCAGTCAGCTCACATGAACAGCTCCTTTGATGCTGTGGCCTGAAGCATCAGGAAGACCCCTGGCACACCAGCAGGAAGGTCCTTGGCCCTGCCAGCTTTCTACATAGTATGGATACACTTATAAATTCTTCAATGAATGCTTTTTTCCTTCACCCTCATCTTCATTCCTGAAAGTGTTATCACTTGCCCAAAGTTATAGGCATATTCAAGAAATATTTTCAAATTACTTGGTTTTCTAGAAATATTTAGCCCTTTTTGCTCCTGTCATTATTATAGGAGAGAGCTGCCCCATCACTGTATTACTTTTTTCTTCTCTTTATTTTGATTTGCCTTCATTAGTGAGGGTGAATTATATGTGTGTATTTGTGTGCATATGTGTTCTTGCTATTTGGAATGAAAGATGATGCTGTGAAACTGTTGCACTCAGTATGCCAGAAAATTTGGAAAACTCAGCAGTGGCCACAGGACTGGAAAAGGTCAGTTTTCATTCCAATCCCAAAGAAAGGCAATGTGAAAGAATGCTCAAACAACTGCACAATTGCACTCATCTCACATGCTAGTAAAGTAATGCTCAAAATTCTCCAAGCCAGGCTTCAGCAATACGTGAACCGTGAACTTCCAGATGTTCAAGCTGGTTTTAGAAAAGGCAGAGGAACCAGAGATCAAATTGCCAACATCCACTGGATCATCAAAAAAGGAAGAGAGTTCCAGAAAAACATCTATTTCTGCTTTATTGACTATGCCAAAGCCTTTGACTGTGTGGATCACAATAAACTGTGGTAAATTCTGACAGAGATGTGAATACCAGACCACCTGACCTGTCTCTTGAGAAACCTATATGCAGGTCAGGAAGCAACAGTTAGAACTGGACATGGAACAACACACTGGTTCCAAATAGGAAAAGGAGTACGTCAAGGCTGTATTGTCATCCTGCTTATTTAACTTCTATGCAGAGTACATCATGAGAAACACTGGGCTGGAAGAAGCACAAGCTGGAATCAAGATTGCTGGGAGAAATCTCAATAACCTCATATATACAGATGACACCACCCTTATGGCAGAAAGTGAAGAGGAACTAAAAAGCCTCTTGATGAAAGTGAAAGTGGAGAGTGAAACAGTTGGCTGAAAGCTCAACATTCATAAAACGAAGATCATGGCATCTGGTCCCATCACTTCATGGGAAATAGATGGGGAAACAGTGGAAACAGTGGCAGACTTTATTTTGGGGGGCTCCAAAATCACTGCAGATGGTGATTGCAGCCGTGAAATTAAAAGACACTTACTCCATGGAAGGAAAGTTATAATCAACGTAGATAATATATTCAAAAGCAGAGACATTACTTTGCCAACAAAGGTCCATCTAATAAAGGCTATGGTTTTTCCTGTGGTCATGTATGGATGTGAGAGTTGGACTGTGAAGAAAGCTGAGAGCTAAAGAATTTATGCTTTTGAACTGTGGTGTTGGAGAAGACTCTTGAGAGTCTGTTGGACTGCAAGGAGATCCAACCAGTCCATCCTAAAGGAGATCAGTCCTGGGTGTTCATTGGAAGGACTGATGCTATAACAGAAACTCCAATACTTTGGCCACCTCATGCGAAGAGTTGACTCATTGGAAAAGACTCTGATGCTGGGAGGGATTGGGGGCAGGAGGAGAAGGGAATGACAGAGGATGAGATGGCTGGATGGCATCACCCACTCGATGGATGTGAGTTTGCGTGAACTCCGGGAGTTGGTGATGGACAGGGAGGCCTGGCGTGCTGCGATTCATGGGGTCGCTAAGAGTCAGACATGACTGAGCGACTGAACTGAACTAATGCATTCACATCCTTTAGCTATTTTTCCTTAGGTTTTTCATTAGTCTGTAATGCTCTTTATATAGAAAAATTATTAACCTTTCCATATTTTTATGAACAATTTCCCTTTTTTTCTCATATATTTTACAAGCACATTAGGTTAATAGGTTTTCTTTTCTCTCTATGTGTGTGTGTGTATATGTGTATTTGTGTGCATGCAGGTGAATACACACATACTTTAACATGATTAGGTTAACCAAATCGATGTGTTCCTTTGGATTCTTCTCATTTACTTGGAAAGCTAATCCTCATAGAGGAACCAGATAAACAAAGATAATTAAATCTATTTTTGCTTCCCTTGTCTTAGTTGAATATTTGTTATTTGAATCAACAGATAAAATTGTATCTTCCTTCCCACCTATCCACCCTTCTTGTACTGCTTGCACAGCTTACAGGTCTTACTTTGTTAACATTATTAATATTTTACATCTCAAGATGCAATGTTAACTCTCTAATGTCTCCCAGTATACCAATTTGCAGTTCTATTCAACTCCATTTCTAGTATCTCTGAAGATGAGGAAGAGACTGACCAGAAAGGATGAAATATGATAGTGCCCAAATGGAAATATTATGGTTCTGTAAAACATTATCTCAAAATTTAGTGATGTATACCAACCAGTTATTTTGCCTAAGGTTTCTGTTGGTCTGAAACAGGGATTCTGCAAAGTCTCACATTTAAAAAAAAAAATTTGTTTATTCATTTATTTGGCTGTGCTGGGGCTTTGTTGCTGTGTAGGCCTTCTCTAGCTGTGTGCAGACTTCTCATTGCAGTGGCTTCTCTTGTTGCAGAGCATGGTCTCAAGGGTGTGCAGATTTCAGTAGCTGTGGCAAATGGGCTCAGTAGTTGCAATTCCTGGACTCTAGAGCACAGGCTCAATAGTTGTTGTACATGGGTTTAATTGCTCTGTGGCATGTGGGATCTTCCTGGACCAGGGATCAAACCCATGTCTCCTTCATTGTCAGGTGGATTCTTTACCACTGAGCCACCAAGGAAGCCTGAAGTTTCACATTTTCACATGAAGTGTGAGTTAATTGTTTTTTGTGTAAATGAGACACATAACGGAATGCCTGAAACAGCTATTCTCAAAGTGGTGTACTCTTAAGGAAATATTTACTTAGCACCTAAAAGCATCTCAATTCATTATAGCATAATAAGGCAAAACATTATTTCTACAGTTTCAGTTTTCTATGACTTGAATGCAGGATAACATTTTGCAATTTTTGTCTTCATAGAAATGAAAAGTTGAAATATACCTGAAAGGTATGAGTTGAGAAGATGAGATTTAAGTTAAAAATATTCTATACTGTCAATACATAACAGATTTTCTTTTAGCTGAAAAATTCATCAACTAGTTTTTAAGTCAGTGTACTTGGTTGTAAAAACTACCCTTCTTATTTACAGTGGGTCGTAACAAGAAAATTTACAGCCTCATTTACCTTGCATTGGGAAGATAATGTTTGAAACACTGGTGGACATTCTAAGACACATTTGTAGATTATATGTTATATGATGTAGATTGTAAGTACTGTGGGTTTTGAGAAGGAACTGTGAAAAATAATGGGTTGTGTTAACCTTCATGGAGCAGATAGGACAATCCTAAAAGTAGAATCTGGAACATTCTTTCTTAGTAACTCACAATGTGTGATAAGGTTTTCTATCATTTGGGAGCAATGGCAGGTTTACTGTTAGTTTAATGAGGCTGAAGCCTTGGCCCTTCAAGCGCAGGAATTTGCAGTAAATCCGTGGGGGTAGGGGTAAGAAGCATATCTATATAAGCATTTCTGCTAACTTATGTAGAAGTATCTCAAAAAAGATCTTTACTGTGATTTCTTATTTCATTCAAAGTAAACATTTACCTTCATGCCTATTTTTGTATTTGTAATTATATACTCTTTCTTTTAAAAGGTCTTCTAGTTCATATAAATCAGACCCCACAAAACCCACTTCCATCCTTGTTTGGGAGATAATGATGGAATCTGCAAGTTAGAAAATTAGTATGCATGATTGCCTTTGATTTCAAAGAGACAGCCAATTCATAGCTATTCAGTATCAGTGTAAGAACAGAACTCAAATCTCTTCATTTCTAAGTCTATGCTCTTTCCTTACACAGCAAGATCTTGTATAGGAATCACCTTCAAGAGCTCTTCATTTGGTTTATTAAAGTTATCTGTATCTAATCTAATAAAATATAATAGAAAATTATGTCATTGATAAAGTGAAATGCTAAAATCTGCTGTATGAAATGACACTGGCAGCATTTACCTTTCCTTTGTAGATATTATAGTTTCTTAATTACCTCCATAGCTGAAATGCCTAGTGTTTAGAAATTGGAATGAGTTCACATAAGCACTTACATTATCAGGAAATATAAATAGCTCATTTATTCATGGTAGCATTACTGTGTTCCTAATATAGTTTTTATTGATGGACACTTGAACTGTATCAATCCACTTAAAATTCAAAATGGTTCTTTTGTGCATGGCTTTATGGCAAGAGCAGTATAATTTAATTTAATATAATCTTTTAAAAACAATGATGTTTGTTTCATAAATGAATATTTTATATGTTGTGTTTAATTAAAATAAAACTATGCTACTGATCTAGAAAACACAAAACAGACTTGAGTTCATATTTATGAAGTGTAGCAATATTGGCAAGGCACAACTTATCTTGTTTATGAGACATGCTTGCTATTACTTGTACAGATTGCAGTCATTTTATTGCTGAATTTTACATGGTTTACAACCCAACAAATGCAATGAAACTGTCACGAGGAAAATAAGCCTATAAAATTTTTTTTTTTTTTAAAGAGGGTGGCACTCACAGATCAAAATGCAGTTTTTGCCGAAGCTTTGGTAGGTTTTGAACTGTTACATCCTTTTAGGCAGCAGGTTTTCAGGATATAGCTATAAATGAAAGGGAGAAAGCTAAGATAAGACACCAAGGTTATTTTTAACACCTCTGCTTTGAGTACAGTTCCTCTGAGACCTAGCGTTTGCTTTTACTCTACTGGCAGGTTCCAGAATTCCAGGTAATCATAAAAATATTTCCAACAAAGGCACCATTTGGAAATCAGGAAATAGAGTGGAAAAACATGTGAAAAAAAAAGTGCATATGTGAAAAAAAAAAAAAAGGTGTGTGTATGTGTGGATGACAAGGTCCCTATCTCTTTATTTAAAGTGTTCAAACTGAATATTAAATTTGTTTCATATTTTAGGGTCTGGAACAAGAAAATGTAGTAAGGACATCTGCAGGCTGTGGCGGTCAGGTAGATTTGGCTCCCTCCCTGGCTTTGCATGGCCTTCCCTGGTGGCTCAGTGGGAAAGAATCTGCTTGCAATGCAGGAGCTACAGGAGACCTGGGTTCAACCCCTGAGTGGGAAAAATCCCCCTGTTGAGGGCATGGCAACCCACTCCAGTATTCTTGCTGAGAAAATCCCATGGACAGAGGAGCCTGGTGGGCTGCAGTTCACAGGGTTGCAAAGAGTCAGACGTGACTGAAGTGACTTAGCCCACATGTATGCATGCACATGGCTTTACATAAGTAATATACCTTCCAGGGCATTCAGTTGTAATTTTAATTTACTTTGTAGGTTTTCTCTTTTATCTGAAAAAATCATTTAATTTCTTGGCCAGTCATAAAATATCAGTGGACTTAAATATTGTACTTCTTCAGGTATATTTATGTTTATCTTCTCAAGACTTAGAGAAAGTAACATAAAAGCAATCTTTAAATGAACTTTGTAATTATTTACAGAAAGAACTCAGAGGGGAAAATGCTTCTTTTTAGAGAGTCCCTATTTGTTGCATGAAGTGAAGTGAAGTCGCTCAGTCGTGTCCGACTCTTTGCGACCCCATGGACAGTAGCCTACCAGGCTCCTCCGTCCCTGGGATTCTCCAGGCAGGAATACTGGAGTGGGTTGCCATTTCCTTCTCCAGGAGATCTTCCCAACCCAGGGATTGAACCTGGGTCTCCCGTATTGCAGGCAGACACTTTACCATCTGAGCCACCAGGGAAGTCCATATCCTTCCATAACTATGCCTAGTTTTGATCATAACTGCAACAATCATTTTGTTTTCTGACACAAGAATAATTAAGTTTTACAGTAATATCTTTCTGATCGGTTGGATCTTTGATGGTATCCAAAAGGTAGAAAAACAAGTGTTTAAAAGGAATTCCGGGAAGAGAAAGGAGAAACTTCAAAAAAATAAGAATATAAGCTCTTTACTACATAGAATGAACATTTTCAGAGCAGTTCGCAATGATAAACATTCTACTTGTTGGTTCTGGAAAATATCCTGCATGTCTTCCTTGTCAATATTCTACCCATATTGCCAGATGCAGTTTACATTCCATCCAGTTATCATCTGCAGATACATTTCATAGGTTTGTGTTTATAGTCCCTTTTCTGGAATTACTGATGCAACCAATCTCTGGACCCAGTTCAGTTCAGTCACTCAGTCATGTCCGACTCTTTGTGACCCCATGGACTGCAGCTCACCAGATTTCTTGCATATTGAGTGTAGCACTTTAACAGCATCATCTTTTAGGATTTGAAATAGCTCAACTGGAATTCCATTACCTCCACTAACTTTGTTTGTCGTGATGCTTCCTAAGGCCCACTTTACTTCACATTTCAGGATGTCTGGCTCTAGGTGAGGGAATCACACCATTGTGATTATCTGGGTCATGAAGATCTTTTTTTGTACAGTTCTTCTGTGTTCTTGCCACCTCTTCTTAATATCTTCTGCTTCTGTTAGGTCCATACCACTTCTGTCTTTTATTGTGCTCATCTTTGCGAGAACTGGACCCAGGGCCGCCCCAATTTTTCTTGTTTGTGTTATTGTTCTTTGCTCAACCAAGCAATACATACAGAGGACAGTAGGGGCCTGCAATGTGGTTACACTACCATTAGAGGGCATTTCTTGTTAGACTTGGGTGTCATGAGGCACTACCTACTGCCCCTGCTCCCGTTGCCTGCTACATTAAAGCCTTGCTGGATTATCATTCTGCTCAATTCTGGGACTGCCACATTGCCTTGCTCATGCCAGCCTCTCCCACTGAGAAAACTGACCTTCCTCTTATTTCTAACTATTCTCCACTCATACCTTTCCTACTTCCTCAATCCCTGCTGTCAGTTTGTGTCCTGTCTTGAATGGATGGTTTTACTTAGACTGTGCTATGACTACCATCTTCTAGACTTTAAATATCTCTTAGTTCAGTGTTCCATATATTAGATTTTTTGTCCCTCCTTTCCTACCTCACTTGTGACTTCCACAAAAACAAAGATATGCTGAGCTATACTTGAATTATGCAATGCACATGTTAAAAAGTCAGCATTGTATTACCAAGATGTACTAAGAGGTACCTGTCTCATGACTGATTCATTTCCACAGCCCCATCACAAGTAGTCAACTTCAATGCCTTATCCAGAGATTCATATTTTTGAGACCTCAGAATTTCTCTTATTTAAACAATCTGAATTGAAGTTGGTCAAAGACTTCACAATCTGACTGAAGTTGGAGCTTCCCTAGTGGCTCAGATGGTAAAGAAACTGCCTTCAAAATAGAAGACCCAGGTTCAATCCCTGGGTCAGGAAGATCCCCTGGAGAAGGACATGGCAACCTACTCCAGTATTCTTGCTTGGAGAATCCCATGGACAGAGGAGTCTATTGGGCTACGGTCCACAGAGTTGTGGAGAAGGCAATGTCAACCCACTCCAGTACTCTTGCCTGGAAAACCCCATGGACGGAGGAGCCTGGTGGGCTGCAGTCCATGGGGTCGCGAAGAGTCGGACATGACTGAGCGACTTCACTTTCACTATTCACTTTCATGCATTGGAGAAGGAAATGGCAACCCACTCCAGTGTTATTGTCTGGAGAATCCCAGGGATGGGGGAGCCTGATGGACTGCCGTCTATGGGGTTGCATAGAGTCGGACACGACTGAAGCGACTTAGCAGCAGCAGCAGCAGCCACAGAGTTGCAAAAGCGTCGGACATGACTGAAGTGACTTAGCACACACGATGACTTCACCTGATTGTGTGATTTCTTCTTTCACTGTGTTATGCTGTGCTTAGTCGCTCAGTTGTGTCAGACTATTTGTGACCCTTTGGACTATAGCCCACCTGGCTCATCTGTCCATGGGATTTTTCAGGCAAGAATACTGGAGTGGGTTGCCATTTCCTACTCCAGGGAATCTTCCTGACCCAGATATTGAACCTACGGCTCCTATGACTCCTGCATTGCAGGCAAATTGTTTACTTGCTGAGCCACTGGAAAATTAAAAGAAGTCCACACAGGCACTCTGCAGGAAAAATTCAATTTTAGTTGTTTTGTTAATAGGTAACAGCCAAAGCCTTTGACTGTGTGGATCACAATAAACTGTGGAAAATTCTTCAAGAGATGGGAATACCAGACCACCTGATCTGCCTCTTGAGAAATTTGTATGCAGGTCAGGAAGCAACAGTTAGAACTGGACATGGAACAACAGACTGGTTCCAAATAGGAAAAGGAGTTCGTCAAGGCTGTATATTGTCACCCTGCTTATTTAACTTCTATGCAGAGTACATCATGAGAAACGCTGGGCTGGAAGAAGCACAAGCTGGAATCAAGATTGCCGGGAGAAATATCAATAACCTCAGATATGCAGATGACACCACCCTTATGGCAGAAAGTGAAGAGAAACTCAAAAGCCTCTTGATGAAAGTGAAAGTGGAGCGTGAAAAAGTTGGCTTAAAGCTCAACATTCAGAAAATGAAGATCATGGCATCTAGTCCCATCACTTCGTGGGAAATAGATGGGGAAACAGTGGCAGACTTTATTTTGGGGGGGCTCCAAAATCACTTCAGATGGTGACTGCAGCCATGAAATTAAAAGACGCTTACTCCTTGGAAGGAAAGTTATGACCAACCTAGATAGCAAATTCAAAAGCAGAGACATTACTTTGCCAACAAAGGTTCGTCTAGTCAAGGCTATGGTTTTTCCTGTGGTCATGTATGGATGTGAGAGTTGGACTGTGAAGAAGGCTGAGTGCCGAAGAATTGATGCTTTTGAACTGTGGTGTTGGAGAAGACTCTTGAGAGTCTGTTGGACTGCAAGGAGATCCAACCAGTCCATTCTGAAGGAGATCAGCCCTGGGATTTCTTTGGAAGGAATGATGCTAAAGCTGAAACTCCAGTACTCTGGCCACCTCATGTGAAGAGTTGACTCATTGGAAAAGACTCTGATGCTGGGAGGGATTGTGGGCAGGAGGAGAAGGGGACGACAGAGGATGAGATGGCTGGATGGCATCACTGACTCGATGGATGTGAATCTGAGTGAACTCCGGGAGTTGGTGATGGACAGGGAGGCCTGGTGTGCTGCGATTCATGGGGTTGCAAAGAGTCGGACACGACTGAGCGACTGATCTGATCTGATCTGAACATGTGTACATAATATAAAACTCAAAGGTTCAAAGAAAGTTTAATAGCTTTTCACATTTGGCACTTCTCATGCCACCCCCTGCCGTTCAGTTTTTCCTAGTCATAGCCACTGTTGATAGTCACTTTATCATCCTTTCTGATAATGCCTGCATATGTAGTACATGCAAGCATATGTACATATGGTGATTGTGTCTATTGTGCTTGCACATATATAAATCACACACACGTATACACATATTTTACACAAATGTAAGCAATACTAATATACAATTCTAAACTTTTTTTTTTCTTGAAGATCATTCCATGTCACATATGAAGAGTTATCTCATTCTTTAAGTGACTACACAACATTCCATTTGGATTGTCTCCTAATGATGGATATTTAGAGAGAGTTTCCAATATCTTATGTTACAAACCAAGCTACAATGAGTATTTGTCATATCATAATGTGGTGCTATATATATAAAATGAGCATGTATATGTGAAAGTGCTGGGCCAATGGATCTGTGTATTTATAATTTTGATAGATATTACATAGTTTCCCTTAGCGGAAGTTATCCCATATCAGTGCAAATAGAACTCTTGAGGATGTCAATGTATTCTTAGGATCCCAGCAGGAAATAGAGAGATCAATTGGGTAGATAAGTTGTTTACAAAATATGAGCAGGATATAGAAAACTCCCAAGGCATGCTGTAATATCCTAGAGCTAATAAAGGAGTGGGATTATTGCCGGTATACCTGAAAGGGCAAGAGGTGAGCCCACTTACTGGTACCAAAGACAGAGAAGATGACATGTGAGAAGGACCTCCTTAAGTGTCCTGTAATCTTTGGTTCAGGAAGTAGCCAGCCAGAAGCAAACCCTGGGAGAGGAAGTCTGGAGGATGAATATTCAGACCTCACTCTCATCCCTCTTTCTCATGTCTTGCTGTTGATATCCGTTGTCTAAACTTGACAGATGGCCAGAGGGAAAATGAGACCCTCTCTCATTTTCTTGAGGTATAGAGCAGGGTGCTCATGCTAGTTGCTTCAGTCGTGTCCAACTCTCTGCGACCCCATGGACCACGGCCCTCCAGGCTCCTCTCCATGGGATTCTCTAGGCAAGAATACTGGAGTGGGTTGCCATTTTCTTCTCCAGTGATAAAGTATGCAGTGAGTGAAGTGAAGTCGCTCAGTCGTGTCTGACTCTTTGCAACCCCGTGGACTGCAGCCTACCAGGCTCCTCCATCCATAGGATTTTCCAGGCAAGAGTACTGGACTGGGTTGCCATTTCCTTCTCCGATAGAGCAGAGTTGCTGCTGCTGTTGCTGCTAAGTCGCTTCAGTCGTGTCCGACTCTGTGTGACCCCATAGATGGCAGCCCACCAGGCTCCACTGTCCCTGGGATTCTCCAGGCAAGAACACCAGATTGGGTTGCCATTTCCTTCTCCAATGCATGGAAGTGAAAAGTGAAACTGAAGTCGCTCAGTCGGGTCCGACTCTTAGCGACCCCACGGACTGCAGCCTACCAGGGTTCTCCGTCCATGGGATTTTCCAGGCAAGAGTACTGGAGTGGGGTGCCATTGCCTTCTCTGATAGAGCAGGGTAGAGAATCATAAACAGAAGATATCTAGCTCATTTTACCCTCCCATATCTTTACCAAAAAATTGATCAACAGTCCTTTTTTTATCCTTTTGTATCTGAGTGGGGAGATATTTTACATGCATTTTTCTAAATATGAGTGGGGTTATGAATATTTTGAAGTGAATAATTTTATTTCTATTTCTGTATCTATTTCTAACCTTCCCCTATGACATATATATATATTGCTTTTTTATTTTGAAATGATTTTAAATTTATAGAAAATTTGCAAAAACAGTATGAAAACTAGAGCTCCTGTATTTTTTTACTCATATTTTCAAATGGTTAACATTTTAGCACAGTAGGTTTTCATTCCTTTCCTCCTTAACCCTTTCTCCATGTGTGTGTAAACATTAATTGATAAATATAAGATATGTGTGAATATAAACAAACATATATATATATACACACATATATATACACACATATATATATCACTATGGGCTTCGCTGGTGGTTCAGTGGTAAAGAACCCACCTAACAACCAGGAGATTTGAGTTCAAGCCTTGGGTCAGGAAGATCCCCTGGAAAAGGAAAAGGCAACCCGCCCCAGTATCCTTACCTGGGAAATACTATGGACAGAGAAGCCTGGCAGGCTATAGTTCATGGGATCGCAAAAGAGTCAGACATGACTTTGCATCTAAAAAACAACAGCAACAATATATCACTATGTTGTTGAATTATTTGAGAATAGGCATTTTCATACTGAGTCATAATATAAAATCAAGAAATTAACTTAATTTCATAATAATCATTTAATCTTCAGACTCTATTCAAATTATTCCTGATATCCACACAGCATCCTGCATTGTATTTGATTGTCATGTCTCTTTAATCAACTTCAAGCTGGACAGTTTCTCTGTCTCCCTGTCTTTCATGACCTGACTTTTTTGAAAGTTATAGGCTAGCTACTTGCAAAAATGTCCCTTAATTTGAATTTGCTGATATTTTCTCATTTTCAGCAGGATTACCTCAAGATGTTACTGTATTTATCTTTTATCATATCAGAAGATATTCAATGTCAATTTGGTTCATTACTGATGATATTCAATTTCTGTACTTGGTTAGCACATTTTATCCAGGCTTGTTCACTGTAAAGTCATTTGATAAGTATTTATGATCATTAATTAATAAACAATTAAGTATCTTGTGGGGAGATACTTTGAAATTTTCATTAAGCCACAGAGCTCTTTTTTCTCATTCATTCATGCATGTATTTTTATCAATCCGGATTTGAGCAGGAAGAACAAAGAACTTATTATAGGGGTATCATTAGATGCAGAAATGAGAGCTGATTACACAGTTTTGTGAGTTTTGTTTCTGTGTCTAGAGTTGCACTTGGACCTGCACTGGGCAGGCAGTCATGGAGGACCAGTGGATATGAAGTGAGGGAAGCAAGGGCTGGAACTAGTGAAGATAGAATGGAGTTCACTTGAGTCTGTCATCACCTCCAAGTTGGATTATGGAGTGTCCTTCAGGAGAGGCCAGTGTCCTTCACTATGGAGCTACACATGCATATGGCTAGGCATCAGTGGGACTGAGGCCAAAGATCTAGTGGTTGCTCCCACCTAAGAAGGCAAGATAAGTAACAATATAGAGTGGGCTGCAACAGCATCTTGTTCCCCTGACTGACTTTCTAGTCATAAAGGAATACTGCTGCTCATTTACTTCCATCTTTCAAATCTAGGACAATATCACTTCCAGGTCATGACAACTCAGAACTCTGAGGAAAGGGAATTCTGGGACATGGAGTCACAGATTAGTCAAGTTGATATAAGACAAGTCCACTATAGTGTTTATAGCAGTTTGAATTCCTGAGTTTTAATTTTAATCAAGGGATTACTACTACAGTTATTTATTTAGACGCTCAAATCATTCCACACTTGGCCAGTGGAAGCCTTTCATGCTGACTGTTGTATTTTTTTTGACATTTTCCCAACATTCTTTGGGTATTTAATTACTATTAGATTCAAAAAGATGTTGCAGGATCATCTTACATTTTTCCTGTCATAATCCCAGAATGAATCCTTTCTCCAAAGAGCTTTGGTTCTTTTAGTATAAAATGGCATTTAGAAACCAAGATCTGGAAGACACTTGACCTCTTTGTTACTCAGGATCACTGCTTTTAGGTCCTCTCAATAGACAAAGCTAGGAAATATAGGAAAAAAGGAAGGAAGAACAAGACTTCCCTGTTTATTTTCCTATTAGGATGTTAGTCTTATTTCATATTGAGTCTTGGGAGCTCTTTATGTATTAGGAAACTAACCCTTTGTGACGTGAGATAGTTGAATATCTTTCCCAGAATATCATTTGTGGATAGTATTCTGTTGCAACTGGCCTGTTTTCTTTTCTCTGTCCAGGCCAGTTTGGGTTACAGTTTAATTTGGATATGTAGAAATCAAGGTTTTCATCCTAGTGATCATGTAGAAAGCAGACAACACCTAAAATGGTTAAAGGCAGGGGGTGGATATATTCTTTAAAATGCATATGGGGGAGATATTATGACTGCTTTGCTTGTCTGAAGGCAGATCTTTAAGATAGAGATTATAATGTGCAGGAAGACAATTTTTCAAGACTGGTTTTCATGGGGGACAAATTGAAGGTATTTACAGTTCTTTTTATTAATCATTCTGCCAACTGTTTAGAAAGAAGCTGTCCTGGGCCTCTTTCCCTTCATTTGGACCTTGATTTTCCCCCTACACATTTCTTGGTTCATTAATTCATTCTAGGCATAGTTCTTTCATTCATTTAAACTCCATTCATTCATTAATGAGTTTCTACAGTGTACATAGAACTGAACAAACTTTTGGAAGGGTTACAAAGTGACTGAAACTGTGGCTCATATATTCTAGGCTTACTGTGGTACTGGAAGGGTCAGAATAGTATCACATGAATGGCTAGAAAGTAATAGCCCAACCTCATAAATAAGCATAAAATATCTAAGAGAGACTGGAATCTAAGCTTATATAAAACATTACATGTGTTAATTCAAAAAAGCATTAGATTTTTTTGGAATGTTTTAAAGCTTATTTTATATAAGTATATTTCATGCCAAGGTTGTGACTTCTGTGCATCAGAATTTAGGTGGGAAAAAGAGACTGATTTAATAATGGTCTGAGAACTTGAGAAATCACCGGAAACTAGATGTGGGATAAATGGAAGCTGTTTTGAACTCAGTTTCTTGTTTGTTTGTTTGTTTTTAATATCTCCCTATATTTGCTTTCATGGCTTATTCTATATCATTTAAAGATTGTCACTCACCTATCAAGACTCATAGGCTCGCCTCCTGTAGAAAGTCTATGTAAAGATGGCTAACAAACACATGAAAAGATGCTCAACATCACTCATTATCAGAGAAATGCAAATCAAAACCACAATGAGGTACCATCTCACGCTGGTCAGAATGGCTGCTATCAAAAAGTCTATAAATAATAAATGCTGGAGAGGGTGTGGAGAAAACGGAACCCTCTTACACTGTTGGTGGGAATGCAAACTAGTACAGCCACTATGGAGAACAGTGTGGAGATTCCTTAAAAAACTGGAAATAGAACTGCCATATGACCCAGCAATCTTACTTCTGGGCATATACACCAAGGAAACCAGAATTGAAAGAGACACGTGTACTCCAATGTTCATCACAGCACTGTTTACAATAGCTAGGATGTGGAAGCAACCTACGTGTCCATCAGCAGATGAATGCATAAGAAAGCCATGGTGCATATACACAATGGAATATTACTCAGCTATTAAAAAGAATGCATTTGAATCAGTTCTAATGAGGTGGATGAAACTGGAGCCTATTATACAGAGTGAAGTAAGTCAGAAAGAAAAACATCAATACAGTATATTAATGCATATATATGGAATTTAGAAAGATGGTAACAATGACCCTATATGCAAGATAGCAAAAGAGACACAGATCCAAAGAACAGACTTTTGGACTTTGTGGGAGAAGGTGAGGGTGGGATGATTTGAGAGAATAGCACTGAAGCATATATATTATCATATGTGAAAGAGATTGCCAGTCCAGGTTCGATGCATGAGACAGGGTGCTCAGGGCTGGTGCACTGGGATGACCCAGAGGGAGGGGATGGGGAGGGAGGTGGGAGGAGGGTTCAGGATGGGGAACACATGTACACCCATGGCTTATTCATGTCAATGTATGGCAAAAACCACTACAATATTGTAAAGTAATTAGCCTCCAATTAAAATAAATAAATTAAAAAAAAAAAAAGAAAGTCTATGTAAATACTATCAATATCAGGACAGGGAAGCATGGCATGCTGTAGCCCATGGGGCCTCAAAGAGTCATACGTGACTGAGCGACTAAACAACAACAACAGCAGCCAATTATAATAATCATTTTCTTCTTTGCTCCATACTCACTTGTCTTTCTATAATATCATTTATGGGAGACTATATTTCACTTATGTGTTTTCATATTAGTATCCTCTCCAAGCCTAACTTACTAGAAGATAAGATTATATCTTATTCATCTTTGTTTTTAGTGCCATATATGTGCTTAGGCTCTCAGCTGTGTCCAACTCTTTGTGACCCCCTGGACTGTAGCCCACCAGGCTCCTCTGTCAATGGAGATTCTCCAGGCAAGAATACTGGAGTGGGTGGCCATGCCCTCCTCTGGGGGATCTTCCCAACCCAGGGATTGAACTCAGGTCTCCCATATTGCAGGTGGACTCTTTACCATCTGAGCAACCAGGGAATATGCCCCACATGGACTGCAGCTGCTGCTATGTATCAGTTCAGTTCAGTTTAGTCGCTCAGTCGTGTCCAACTCTTTGCGACCCCATGAATCACAGCACGCCAAGCCTCCCTGTCCATCACCAACTCCTGGAGTCCACCCAAACTCATGTCCATCGAGTCGGTGATGCCATCCAGCCATCTCATCCTCTGTCGTCCCCCTTCTCCTCCTGCCCCCAATCCCTCCCAGCATCAGAGTCTTCCAATGAGTCAACTCTTAGCATGAGGTGACCAAAGTACTGGAGTTTTAGCTTTAGCATCATTCCTTCCAAAGAATACCCAGGGATGATCTCCTTTAGGATGGACTGATTAGACCTCCTTGCAGTCCAAGAGACTCTCAAGAGTCTTCTCCAACACCACAGTTCAAAAGCATCAATTCTTTAACGCTCAGCTTTCTTCACAGTCCAACTCTCACATCCATACATGACCACTGGAAAAACCATAGCCTTGACTCTACTGCCATGTATGCTGCTGCTGCTGCTAAGTCGCTTCAGTCGTGTCTGACTCTCTGTGACCCCATAGATAGCAGCCCATCAGGCTCCCCCGTCCCTGGGATTCTCCAGGCAAGAACACTGGAATGGGTTGCCATTTCCTTCTCCAATGCATGAAAGTGAAAAGTGAAAGTGAAGCCCTGCCATGTATCAGTTCAGTTCAGTTGCTCAGTCGTGTCCAACTCTTTGCAACCCCATGAATCGCAGCACGCCAGGCCTCCCTGTCCATCACCAACTCCCGGAGTTCACTCAGACTCACGTCCATCGAGTCAGTGATGCCATCCAGCCATCTCATCCTCTGCCGTCCCCTTCTCCTCTTGCCCCCAATCCCTCCCAGCATCAAACTCTTTTCCAATGAGTCAACTCTTCACATGAGGTGGCCAGAGTACTGGAGTTTCAGCTTTAGCATCAATCCTTCCAAAGAAATCCCAGGGCTGATCTCCTTCAGAATGGACTGGTTGGATCTCCTTGCAGTCCAAGGGATTCTCAAGAGTCTTCTCCAACACCACAGTTCAAAAGCATCAATCCTTCGGCTCTCAGCTTTCTTCACAGCCCAACTCTCACATCCATACATGACCACTGGAAAAACCATACCCTTGACTAGCCGGACCTTTGTTGGCAAAGTACTGTCTCTGCTTTTGAATATGCTATCTGGGTTGCAAGGAGTAAGCGTCTTTTAATTTCATGGCTGTAGTCACCATCTGCAGTGATTTTGGAGCCCAAAAAATAAAGTCTGACACTGTTTCCACTGTTTCCCCATCTATTTGCCATGAAGTGATGGGACCAGATGCCATGATCTTCGTTTTCTGAATGTTGAGGTTTAAGCCAACTTTTTCACTCTCCTCTTTCACATTCATCAAGAGGCTTTTTGCCATGTATAGTGCCTGGTAAATAATAAGTGCTCAATAAATGTTTGTAAGATAAATGAACGTATGAGTCTCCCATATGAAATATTATTAGCTTTTTGGTAGTGAAGCGGAGAGCTGTTCCAGTCCAATCATTTAACCCAAATGGATTTTTTTTTTCTCCCAACTATTAATGCAGTGGCAGGCCTGATTATCCTGGTCTTATTAATCTGGTTCATTGGTTGGGATGAGAAAGATTGAGAAACGAGTTTTCAGATGCTGTTTTTATGATGTCCGTCAGACATCTCCTGTTCTATGCCATGTGCAGACACATTCGGTTCACCAGCTGCTGATTTCTGTTTGTTCCCGTCATGTTGTTTCCTGGGCCAATGGTGATGCAGCTGCTACTGGCCTCTTTTCTGCAAGTATCCCCTAATCACATCACACAGATGTGAAATGTGTTACCTATACTCTTTTCTGTCCTCCTCTGTGTTTTTTTCCTCTAAGAAATAATAGGGAAATGCTTGCCAATGTATGATTTGCAAATTTCCCCAGTCCTCGTAGTTTAACCTTAGTCCCTCCCCTAAGGAGATTAGGTACTTCTCAGACATACCAACAAAATTTGGAATTCTAGCTGGTGCTCAGAGCAGATCAAAAAAGTACTCTGGGGATTTAAATTTCCATAAATTTGAGTATTGGTGTCAAAAGGTTTTGACTGTAAGCCTGTAAAAATGAATGCAGTACAGTTAAATCATTGTTGCAGCTACTAAATTCATATTTTAATTTGCTGATAAGGAAAGGCAAAAAATAGTATGAAACTTAGACATTTCATGTGTCATGTTAGTTATACCTTGACTTATAGGAGGTGGTCCCATGAGATTGTCATTATGTGACTTATCTCCACTTGCATTATTGAGAGTCCTGTCCCCCAAAGTCTACCTATAATTTCTACTATCTAGACCAGTTTAAACTTGAGTAGTCATGGCTTCTGCCAACATATATAGACTATAAACCTGATATGCCTTTCAAACTGTGAAAAAAAAAAGACATTTGGGGATTTCTCATGGAAATACTAATAAAGTCTGAGATGGTGAGGAGAAAGACATTTGGATTCATATTTCCTTCCTATTTTAAGGTTAGATTGCTGTTGGCATCTATCAGTTCTCTGACCACATATTAATCCAATTTTCAATGTATTACTTTTACCAAGAACTCAGCAGTTGGTAGACACTGAGGCTCTGCAGAGGCAGGAAAGGGTACTGACCTTAAATAGCTCTAGACTCAATGAAGGAACATACATGCAAATCAGCTTTTGATTGTCCTCTACAGAGATAATATTTTGAATGTTCTCTACAGAGTGAGCTTGTGGGAACAAGAGTGGGCAGCTTCTTTCCCTTAAGAGACATCCTGAAGAAGATAAATTCTAGATTAAGCGTCAAAATGTATTAGTAAGGCAGAAAACAGGTCTTAGATCTGTGCATGTTGTTAGTGTATGGATGGCTCAACAATTACAGATCTTGTGTGACTGTAGGCTAGAAAGCATAACAATAACTGGCATCTATTAAACATTTGGTATTAGACCTGTTATTATCTTATAATAATAAGATAATTATTATCAAAACATCTCTGGCTGATATTATCATCACATTGGACACATACACTCATGAGGTGTAAGAGAGAAGCAGGTATCATATCATGAAGAGTTTTGTGGACCAAACTAAGAATCTTGGCTTCAGTCCTGAAAGTGATAAAGTACCTCTAAAGGGATTTAATCCAGGAAATGCATGATCAGATTTGCATTTACAAAGATGTCTCTGGCTACAGGGTTCAGAAAAGCTAAAATCATAGGCAAGGAGGGCTGGTGTTGAATTGATCCAGTGGAGACATGACAGATGAGTTTAAACAGCTCATTAATAGCAGATGAGCCACACCAAAAAGTCATCTGTTTTCATAATCATCTTGATCCTACTTCCTTTTCAGGTCTTTGGTATCAGCTGGTTTTTCTAATTTCAAGCCGTTCCTTCCAGTTTTTAATTGATTTTATTCCAACTTGCTAAACAGCTCTTGCTTTTGAAGCCTTGGACTGAATTTCCTGTTAATTTGGCATTGCCAAATGAGCAGTTGTCTTTTTGATAACTTAATATTCACCTCACTTAAGTGACCTAACATTTGTGATCTGAGTTGCTTTGATGCCTTTTACTTTAAATTGTATACTGATAATAGATTTGGAGAGTGTGCTTGCATAATCCTTCTCTTGTAAAAATATGTATGTAATTGCACCTAGAGCTTATAGAACAAAGTATCAATTTTTTTTTTTCCCTAAGAGAATGATCGTAAACTGCCAGTTTGAAGATGGGAAATATAGGAAGTTATCATGCAGCAGAGTTGACCAAGAGTGAAATCTAGAAATCTAAGCCTGTGGAAGGAAGTTGGCCATAGCTGGGTAAGTTAGACTCAGTTTGGAGAGTTAGGGAGTTCTGTAAAGAAAATGGTGGCTGTAACTGTTCAAGCAAGCAATAAATCCAACCCATGAATTCCATGAGAGTTGAAAGTTCAGAAAGACTTTGGAGGATCAAAGAATAAGTTAGGATAGCTGCCAGAAGCAGAAGACCTAAAAATATGAAGTGGTTTGTTTTATTTCCTCTTTTATGTTGCCTCTAAGGTATGAATTGCTCAGAGCCAACTGCTGTGTGCTATGGCCAGAGGATAAGAGTCTGTTCTTAGTGTAGTGTGATCCTCATCACATGAGTCCTTGAGCTGAAAGACAACTGAGCCTCTAGATTCTAATTGCAGGACCACGATGAGTGGTCTATTCTGAAAGTGAATGTCAAAACTGGACAGCCCAAATAATGTACTGCAACTTTTAAAGACTTTTGTGTAGAGCTTTGCAGATTGCAAAACTCCATTCATATATATGTATTACACCTATGAAAGTTAATTATTATTATTTTTTTTAAGTCTACTTTTTATTACTGTCAGTTCCTGGTATTTTATCATTTATGCATTTGTTGGTCAGTCACACAGATCAAACCTGTGTCCCCTGCAGTGGAAGTGTGGAGCCTTAACCAACAGACCACCAAGAAAGTCCCTTATTTTTATTATTAATGACACTATATTAAAGCTCAACATTCAGAAAATGAAGATCATGGCATCCGGTCCCATCACTTCATGGGAAATAGATGGGGAAACAGTGTCAGACTTTATTTTTCTGGGCCCCAAAATCACTACAGATGGTGACTGCAGCCATGAAATTAAAAGACGCTTACTCCTTGGAAGGAAAGTTATGACCAACCTAGATAGCATATTCAAAAGCAGAGACATTACTTTGCCAACAAAGGTCCGGCTAGTCAAGGCTATGGTTTTTCCTGTGGTCATGTATGGATGTGAAAGTTGGACTGTGAAGAAGGCTGAGCGCTGAAGAATTGATGCTTTTGAACTGTGGTGTTGGAGAAGACTCTTGAGAGTCCCTTGGACTGCAAGGAGATCCAACCAGTGCATTCTGAAGGAGATCAGCCCTGGGATTTCTTTGGAAGGAATGATGCTAAAGCTGAAACTCTAGTACTTTGGCCACCTCATGTGAAGAGTTGACTCATTGGAAAAGAGTCTGATGCTGGGAGGGATTGGGGGCAAGAGGAGAAGGGGACGACAGAGGATGAGATGGCTGGATGGCATCACTGACTCGATGGACGTGAGTCTGAGTGAACTCCGGGAGTTGGTGATGGACAGGGAGGCCTGGCATACTGCGATTCATGGGGTTGCAAAGAGTCAGACACGACTGAGCAACTGATCTGATCTGATATTATTCTATGGACTTGGACTCAAATCGTCTGATCCAAAATCCTGTCTTTGAAAAACACTATGTCCACAATGTTAGGAATGGCGACTGAGTCACTGAAATGATGGTTTGAGAGTATATTCCCTCTGACTCTGTTTCTTCCTTACATATTTAGAATTGTTCTGTCTCCTATGGAAGAACCATCTCAAGCACTAACTACTATATTCTCCCTAATACATTTCAAGTCAGAAGTGATTTTTCTCTTCTTGGGCCTTCCATAGCACACTTATTTTTAATCTTTCTATGACAGTTATCTTACCTCACCATGTGTCATTGCTTTTGCATAATATGTCTATCCATAAATGCTCCCCTTTTCCTCTCATCCCAGACTCAATACCATACTTCATACCATGAACATACACCATGTGTCTTCCATAGATATGTGTTTCAGAAGATTCTACCTGTGTTTGACTCTTCTAGATTTGAATTTGGGCTCAGTGTTGAAATTAGGAATAAAATGTTCAAAAGAAAAAAAGGAAAAGTGCAAAAATTTATTTACCAATAAGGAAAAAGAGATGTATTGATAAACAAAGTTTACCTTTGTCTTTTCCAGTCCCATATTGGAAAATGTGGCACTTGCCTTTCAATATTTTATTAAAATTATTTTTTTTAATTTATTTGGGTGCATAGGGCCTTAGTTGTGTCATGCAGGATCTTTTAGTTGTGGCATACAAGATCTTTAGTTGCAGCATGTAGGATCTAGTTCCCTGATCAGGGATAAAACCCAGGCCCACCTCATTGGGAGCAGAGAGTCTTAGCCACTAGACCACTAGGGAAGTTCCATCTTTCACTATTTTATATGCTTACATGACACCAGCTCATGCAGAATCATTTTGTTTGAAATAAATTCTTGTGACATTGAAATAATATTGTTACCTCCTTTAGTTTGGTAAAGAAGTCAAGGGAGATAGCTATGGAAAGAGAGACTAAGATACTGGTTAGTGACAGATAAGAGACAGAGATCCTGTTAAAGAATTTTATCTAAAGAATTACAGGAGAAACTAACGCTGGAAAGGAAGCCTGAACATGGCAGGAGAATAGCAAGGCCTAAAAACTTGGTAGAGTCTTTGGATATGATCTGCCTATCTGGCAAACCTGTGCCATATATTGAAAATGATCAAATTGGCCAAAATTGGATGAAAAACAGTGGATTGTCAGCTCTTACTGCAGGTAAAGTCATCTGAATAGATTCTCTAAAAGTCAGGTGGGAATTTGTCTTCTCTGTGATGGATTTGGGTTGTTGTTGTTACTGTTATTGTTCAGTCGCTCAGCTGTGTCTGACTCTTTGTGACTCCATGGACGGCAGCAGCATAGACTTCCTTGTCCTTCACCATCTCCTGGAGCTTGCTCAAACTCATGTCCATCAAGGCGGTGATGCCAGCCAATCATGTTATCCTCTGTCATCTCCTTCTCCTCCTGCCCTCAATCTTTCCCAACATCAGGGTCTTTTCCAGTGAGTCAGTTCTTTGCATCAGGTGGCCAAAGTATTTGAGTTTCAGCTTCAGCATCAGTTCTTCCAATGAATATTCAGGATTGATTTCCTTTAGGATTGACTGGTTGGATCTCCTTGCAGTTAAAGGGACTCTCAAGAGTCTTCTCCAACACCACAGTTAAAAAACATAATTCTTCAGTGCTTAGCCTTCTTTATGGTCCAATTCTCACATCCATACTTGACTACTGGAAAAATCATAGCTTTGACTATATGGACCTTTGTTGGCAGAGTGATGTTTGTGATTTTTAATATGCTGTCTAGGTTTGTCATTGCTTTTCTTCCAAGAAGCAAGTGTCTTTTAGTTTCATGGCTCAGTCATCATCTACAGTGATTTTGGAGTCCAAGAAAATAAAATCTGTCACTGTTTCCATTGTTTCCCCATCTATTTGCCATGAAGTGATGGGACCAGATGCCATGATCTTAGTTTTTTGAATATTAAGTTTTAAGCCAGCTTTTTCACTCTCCTCTTTCATCCTCATCAACAGGTTCTTTAGTTCCTCTTCACTTTCTGCCATAAGGGTGGTGTCATCTGCATATCTGAAGTTATTGATATTTCTCCCAGCAGTCTTGATTCCAGCTTGTGCTTCATGGAGCCCAGTATTTCACATAATGTTCTCTGTGTTTAAGTTAAATAAGCAGGGTGACAATATACAGCCTTGCCATATTTGGAACCAATATGTTTTCCATATCTGGTTCTAAATGTTGCTTCTTGAACTGTACACAGGTTTCTCAGGAGGCAGGTGAGATGGTCTGGTATTCTCTTCTCTTTAAGAATTTTCCACAGTCTGTTGGGATCCACACAAAGGCTTTAGTGTAGTCAATGAGGCAGAAGTAGATGTTTTTCTGAAATTCTCTTGCTTTCTCTGTGATCCAACATATGTTGGCTATTTGATCTCTGGTTCCTCTGCCTTTTCTAAATCCATCTTGAACATCCGGACGTTCTCAATTCACATACTGTTGAAGCCTAGCTTGGAAAATTTTGAGCATTCCTTTGTAGCATGTGAGATGAGTGCAGTTGTGCAGTAGTTTGAACATTCTTTGGCATGGCCTTCCTTTAGGATTGGAATGAAAACTGACCTTTTCCAGATTTCTGGCATACTGAATGGAATACCTTCATAGCATCATCTTTTAGGATATGAAATAGCTCAGCTGGAGGGCCATCACCTCCATTAGCTTTGTTGGTAGTGATGCTTCCTAAGGCCCACTTGACATCATACTCCTGGATATCTGGCTCTAATTGAGTGATCACACCTTCATGGTTATCTGGGTCATGAAGAACTTTTTGTATAATTCTTCGGTTTATTCTTGCCACCTCATCTTAATATCTTCTGCTTCTGTTAGATCCATACTGTTTTTGTTCTTTATTTTACCCATCTTTGCATGAAATGTTCCCTTGGTATCTCTAATTTTCTTGAAGAGATCTCTAGTCTTTCCCATTCTATTGTTTTCCTCTGTTTCTTTGCATTGATCGCTGAGGAAGGTTTTCTTATCTCTCCTTGCTATTCTTTGGAACTCTGCATTCAGATGGCTATATCTTTCCTTTTCTCCTTTGCCTTTTGCTTCTCTTTTCTCAGCTACTTTTAAGGCCTCCTCAGTCAACCATTTTGCCTTTTTGCATTTCCTTTTCTTGGGGATGGTTTTGGTTACCACCTCCTGTACAATGTCATGAGCCTCTGTCCATATTTCTATAGGCACTCTGTCTATCAGATCTAATCCATGTGTCACTTCCATTGTATAATCATAAGAAATTTGATTTATGTCATACCTGAATGGCCTAGTGGTTTTCCCTACTGTCTTCAATTTCAGTCTGAATTTGCCAATAAGGAGTTCATGATCTGAGCCACAGTCAGCTCCTAGTCTTGTTTTTGCTGACTGTATAGAGCTTCTCCATCTTTGGCTGCAAATAATATAATCAATCTTATTTCAGTATTGAGTATCTGATGACTTCCATGTGCAGAGCTGTCTCTTGTGTTGTTGGAAGAGAGTGTTTGCTATGACCAGTCATTCTAGTCCTTAGCAATAATTCTCAAAGTGTGGTATCAGAAATTCTCAGGTATCACATCGGATCTATTGAATCAAAAGTTCTGGGGATGGGCCCAACAAACTGTTTACTAAACCCTCAGTTGTGACTCTTATGTGCATCATGTTTTAAAATGACTGAATGAGAAGAAATAGAGTTAGAAATAAAGATTGGGGAAGGTGATAAGTTAGCTAGAGGAAAATTCTTTCATGGAGAAAGGATTGAAATTAGAATGATTTTTTTTCCAAGCAGGAGAGCACTTAAAAGTTTTGGATAATTCGATGATCAGGAAACCAGAGTTTAATGCTTCTGTATATTGCCTAACCCTATTTCTATTGCTAGAAATTTTGAGGTCTCTGGTTGAAACCAATGTGGAAAGCTGGAACCAATATGGAGTTTCTTATCTCATGGCCGTTGTGGTGTGGTGGTAGACCAGCATTTCATCTTGCTTCCCTTCTAAACCCTGGCCATTGATTTCATTAAAACCTAAATTTGGATGAGATAGTTTCTCATAAAATAAAATAAAATATGTATGTGGATATAAAATACATCCTTATGGTGTTAACTTCTCATGGATGAGAAGTTTCCACCCATGGATGATAATGTTGTGTTGGAGAAGTATCCTGCCTTGGGTACTGGGGAAAAGCAGGAGGTGGAAAGAGAAGTCTTGACCTCTTGCCTCATTTGGAAATCAAACAGCAGCCACAAAAATGTTGGAAACTTTTAAAATGCTTACATTGATGGATGTCAAGCAGAACTGCATAGGTTCAGAAATATATATATTTGAGAAGCAGAAAGTAATGGCAACAAAACCTCTTCTGCCTCCGCCCACCTTTCCTGTCAGCTGCTCAGTCATTTCCGAGGGGTTTGAAGTTTCTGTACAAGGATCTTGCTAATGACTGTAATTCATCATAGGAGGTGTTTAGCTTTGAAGATGAAATATAACTATATATTTTTCAGATTGATAGTGAGGGCTTGTTTATTGATTATACTCTTAGGGGGAAAAAATGAAAAGAAATGTAACAAAGAAAAATGCATTTTTCAAGGTCCATCATAATAGCTAAAGTAACTTGACATGTAAAACATTAGAAACATTCTACATGTAACTTTACCTAAATGATAAAAAAAATTACTGATTCTAACTTTTTAAAACCCTTTTGAGAAGACCTAAAAGACATAAATGCCAAAAGTAAGTAACAATAACTAAGTCAATATCAAGGACACAAATTAGTGTTCTGATCATTTTCTGTTCAGTCGCTCAGTCGTGTCTGACTCTTTGTCACTCCCTGGACTCTACGTCAGGCTTCCCTGTCTTTCATCATCTCCCAGAGGTTGCTCAAACTCATGTCCATTGAGTCAGTGATGGCTTCCAACCATCTCATCTCATGTATTTGCTATTATTGCATATTAGTTTTGCCTCTTAGTTTCCTAATGACTGTGGCAAAAAGAGAAATATGGGAAGATTCAAATTCCTTAATAAAGAACTGGTTTTAAGGAAAAAACTTATCATTTTGGATTTTATGTTTGAGGTACAGAGTAATGCAATGAATACTTCTCTCTGTAGTCATTTTAAAATAAATATAGAAGTGATTGTCCTGTGACTTTTTTAAGTAAGGGGATTAAATGAATACAAGAGCACTAAAGGGTATAATTTATGGAAGATGAATTTTTATGAGAAATTAAGCCAATGAACTTCACATATATAGGCTTCTTATGATTAATATATGTTAAAAGATAAGAAATCTCCTCCCTAGAAAGCTTAAAACTCACGTGTTATCAGTCAAAATCATTGTAACTTCTTACATTCTATTATCTTGTGATACTGGCTTATTATAGTTCCATACACTTTGAAGACTAGAAGACCAATTATTAGGTAGAGTTGTCATTATGTTAAGGAGAAGCTGAAGCAGTATTCTCACCTAGAAGGAAATCATTCTTAAGTAAGAGTAAACTAAAGGGATAGTACAAACTTTCCTCAGGAAAGCGTCTTTAGATTTTTCTATAGCACTTTGAAAAATGCTTTAAGCATGGAGAATGGCAGAGAAAACTTTGACCAGAATAATTTTCCAAGAAGTGCCTCAGTAGAAAAATCAAGGGTTTATTTTCACATAAATGACACTAAGCAATAATCAAAAGATTAGTCTCATTCACTTGGGACAGTAAGATGAACTGGATAGATATGAGGACTTTCAGAGAAATCTGAATCATAGGTTAAACTAAACCATCCAATTCTCATTTCTCTTGATAGTCCATTAGGAATCTCATTTTCTCCAAATAAGAGTAGTTTCCCCACAGATGACTTTTTTCCTCCCATTCTCATTGAAAATCATCCACTCTTAGAAATTTAAAGAATTTAAAGAATTGTCAGCAGAATTCTTAACTTTTAATTAATTGTAACTTTATTTTTTGAAGCTAACTGAAATTTTTTGTCCTGACGATTGGAATGTTCACATTTAATTTGCCAAACAAAAGTTTAAAAATATATTGTTAGAAATGCTGCAGGCTTTGTAAAGTGACTTTCCACTGGCTGGATGTTAGAGCAGGACCAAATGTTTATTAATTTTCTCTGCCACAGAGCTAATAGAACTGTTCTTTTAATTCAACAAACAGAAGCCTGTGTTCTTTGGATGGTTATTTTATTTCCCATGGAGTCTGCATGCTGTTGGCTGACAATCACAATGGCTATGTATTTATTTGGCTCTAGATGTCTCTAACGAAAATTTTGAAAGCAATCTTTTAATTTGTTTTGCAATGTTTCTGAAAAGATAGATTCAAAAACTATTAACAAAGTTTTTAGAAATGATTTTTTCCTGAGATACATTTTGTGTGTGTAGAACTGCTAAAATCATAAGGTAAAGACTGATTTGGTCAATAGCTAAAGAATGTAAGATAGGCCACGTATTCTTCCAGTTGTGTTTACGGCTCCTCTTTGAATCAATCATTGTCTTCTTTAATGTATAATACTTTTTAAAAATAGAAAATAATTAACCAGTCTCCTATACCCCCCCCATTTCCAAACACAGTCCATGGTTACTGCCTTATTCAGGATGATGAGTAGTTAATAGCAAACTGCTAAGATAGGATGGAGGTAGGGAGTGTGCAGTCAGGTACCTGGACTCTGGGGCATGGCCCTCTCAGAGAGGTTCATGTATCCTCTCTGCACTTTCAGCCATGTGATCCGGAGTACATTACTTCATCTTTCCATGGCTTATTTTTATTATCTATGAAATGAGCATAAAGATAATTGTGACTCCTCCACAGGAGTGATATAAACATTAGATTATTTTACTTCACAGAAAAGCACCAGAACTGTGCCTAACCAATAGTTAATGTATCCCATGAGTTGAGGGTGTTCTTCTTGCCCTCAAGTAGCTTCTCTCCTGATACATTTCCATCCAGCTGCTTATATTTGCATGAAATTCACCTGTTTTTTTAGGAATTCAGTATTACTTTATTTCTTTGTTTTTAATAACAGGTTGAGATACCATAAAATTCACTCTTTTAAAGTGTATAATTCAGTGATTTTTAGTATAATCATAGAATTGTGCAACCATCAACACCATATAACCATGGAATATTTTCTCTCAATGACATTTTAGCCACATAATATTACAGAGTATAAATATGTTAAATCTTAGCACAGAAGGCTAACCAGTTTTCCAAATGAGTATAGCAAATGATATGTCCACCAGATATGAGAATCCAATAGCTTCACAACCTTGCCTTCATCTGGTATTGGCAGTCTTTTTAATTTTAGCCACTCTGGTAGGAATGTCTTTCACTGTGGTTTTAATAAAAACTTCTTGATTATAGCCACAATGACTGAAGCATTCCTACAAGCAATAAATGAGGGTTTGTGGAGAGAAGTTTTAAATACCCATCGTGTTTCAGGCCTCTTCAGGAGCTACAATTACACTGTGTGTGTGTGTGTGTGTGTGTGTGTGTGTGTGTGTGCGTGCGCGCGCATGCACGCTCTCAGTCACTCAGTGGTGTCTCACTCTTTATGAACCCATGGACAGGAACCCTGCCTGGCTGCTCTGCCCTTGGAATTTTTCAGGGAAGAATACTGGAGCGGGTAGCCATTTCCTACTCCAGGGGATCTTCCCAACCCAGGGATCAAACCCAGGTCTCTTCTCTCTTGTGTCGCCTGCATTAGCAGGCAGATTCTTTACCACCGTGCCACCTGGGAAGCCCATAACAAATTCAGTGTTACTTTAAAGGATCATTTAAATGGAAATGTCCTCAAGTTCTTCACATCTTAAATTCTTCTGTTTGCTTTTTATCATTTTTTTGTT
Organism: Bubalus kerabau; assembly: GCF_029407905.1. Taxonomy (NCBI): domain Eukaryota; kingdom Metazoa; phylum Chordata; class Mammalia; order Artiodactyla; family Bovidae; genus Bubalus; species Bubalus kerabau. The sequence continues at coordinate 103,082,931 of NC_073626.1, forward strand.
TCTAATTTTAAATTATGAGCTTTCATGTCTTGCTTCCGGTATTGATTGCTCAGCCTGCAACTTTCTGATTTCAATCTGCTACAAGCCAATAAAGTGGATTATCAATCCAACTATAATTTGAAACGAGTACTCTGACTCAGAGTAAGAATCTGAGTGCTCTGGCTGTGTGCAAAGCAAATTCTCTTGATTGCATGGATTCTGTACTTGGTAGTGTCAGGTGAGAGTATTCTCCTTGGTTCTGTCTTGTCACAATGAAGATTTGGAGCAACGGACATTTAAAGCCCTTGGCGCAACACAGCTCTCGGGTCTTGGACAAACCCTGTTATAGCTCTTAGACAAATCAGTGTTACAGCTCTATTTTATTTAGAAGATAGCAGGAGAATCCATCCTCGAAGTGTGAGGGCATGCCAACCCAAAGACTGAAGAAAAGAGTGGAGGAGCATGCGCGGGGTCAGAGGCAGGGCAGGCAGCAGGGGGAGGGGAGAGAGAGAGTAAGAGAGAGAGAAAGCGCTTTGGCTCCTTCTTTTATATGTTTTTTCCTCCCCATGGGCCTGCCCTATGCAAATTGGGCTTAGCCAGGAGTGCTGTTTGTTCTACCTGAGGTCTTCACTCTGGTCCTCAGACCTTCCTTTGTTCTATTTTGGGGGCCACCGCCATTTTGGACTCCTTTTCCCTATTCTAACTACCTAACAGTAGGATCTGTTTTGCTTTCCAGGGACCTCTTTTGCTTTTAAGGAGAAGGTATTAGGTAAAGTTGCTGTGGAAAAAGTGAGGTGTTACACTATTAAATTGAATTTCGTTTTGACCTCAATATTTATCATGCTTATAGAAAATCTGGCTGAAGAGTAAAAGAAAGAGATAGTGGAGGCCGTGAGAAACTGTAGCTGCATTTGTTGCAGGAGTGCAGGAGTGAAGAGACAACTTGCAAATTTGTGAATTTAAATATTACCCTGACTACATTTCAAAATATTCTGGCCTAGACTCACTACCTATTGTTCTGCTTCATGAAAATAGAACTGATGGCTGGGGTCACTACAGCAGTTCTCAGATTTTGCTCCTAGAACCAGCCCCAAAACAGTGTTTAGAAATGCAGATTCTCTGCCCTACCCTAGACCTATTGACTCCAAACCTGGGGGTGGGGTGAGGGAGGCTGTCCTCATAGTGTAACAATCCATCCATGTGATTCTGATGTGGGCTAAAGTGTGAGAGGATGGATTTAGGAGACCCTTATTAGATTCACCTGGGGCATTCCTGGCCCCAGAAATTACATTATTTTAAGGTAAAATCAGAAACAAAGTCAGAACACCAATGTGATTTCAATGTAAATAAGGGTTGATGCCTATTTCTCTTGGCCGTGCTTTCAAGCACAAATTTATTTAAAAGCTGTGATCCAGAGTAGCTCCCTTTTAGTTTCTGTGGTTCCTGAACTCCTCTCTAATTGTTTACTGCTTACTTCAGCTTGGAAGGTCTTTGTAAAAATGCAAAGGTAGTCTGTGAGAGATGACACGGGAATTAATGTAGATAGATACATTGTCTCCTACAAAGTACTTATGTAGCTGCTGCTGCTAAGTAGCTTCAGTCCTGTCCAACTCTGTGCGACCCCATAGACGGCAGCCCACCAGGCTCCCCCATCCCTGGGATTCTCCAGGCAGGAACACTGGAGTGGGTTGCCATTTCCTTCTCCAATGCATGAAAGTGAAAAGTGAAAGTGAAGTCGCTCAGTGTTGTCTGACTCTTAGCAACCCCATGGACTGCAGTCCACCAGGCTCCTCCATCCATGGGATTTTCCAGACAAGAGTACTGGAGTGGGTTGCCATTGCCTTCTCCAACTTACGTAGCAGTGCTTCTCAAAAATCGGCCCATTTGGTAATAGCTGGAAGACTCCTTTAACCAAAGGTTATTAGGCCCAGCTCCACAGTTTCTGATTCTAGAGGTCAGCAGAGGGGCTCAGTAATTTGCATTTTTAACAAGTTGCAAGTGAGCTGGCAATGCCAGAGCTTCAAGGAAAGGTGGCTCCTGGGGAGAGAGTTTCCTGAATGATGTTTTCGCTGGTTGGAGAAGGAAAAAAAATCAAGCTTCTCTTCCCCAAGTGGGAGACCTGAGTAACACGGAAGCTCTCTCCGCTACTGCAGGGGGTAAAGATACAGAAGGGCTAGTGAATCTAAATTCAAGTGATTAGTATTAGAATAATTTAAGTGATAAGATTAATTTCTGGTTTCCAAGTTTTTAGCAAGTGTTTTTCCAAACTTAAGGTGAATCAAAATGGTAGCTTGTTGTTGTCAAATGTTGGTAGATGCTTGTTAAAAATGCAGACACTTAGGCCTCATCTTTGCAACTTCTACTAAGGAAATCTCTGCTGAAGCTTTCCCAGAAATAAGCGGTCCAGGTAAGTCTGTCACAAATAGCCCTTTTTACTTATTTGTACTCTTTATTTAGGGGAACTGAGGGCCTGTATTATTATTATATCATCATTTTATTGAACATGTCTGGAGATTTAACTGGAAAATAGAAATATTTTTCTAAGAGTAGTTTAATTATACTTTGGCTCTCTTCCCTTTCTAGCGGGGGGTGGGGGGTCTTTATTTGAAATTTGTTCCGTTTACTACTTAAAAATAATCTGAAAAGCAAATTCATATATATTGAACATTTTTATATGATAAGAACTGTGGTATGTGCTCAGTTGTGTCTGACTCTTTGAGACCCCATGGATTGCAACCCGCCAGGCTCCTTCTGTCCATGGGATTTTCCAGGCAAGAATATTTGAGTGGGTTGCCATTTTCCACTCCAGGGGATCTTCCCAACCCAGGTATGGAACCCACATCTTTTGCTTGCTCTACATTGGCAGGAGGATTCCTTACCACTGTGCCACCTGGGAAGCGATAAAATTTTGTAAAGTCCGTCTCAATTCTGGAGAGATGAGAGATCCTTCTATAGGTCCACTATTCCCAACTGTAGAAATCAATTCAAATAACAAGGAGTACGTGGTGAAAGTATTTACAAGGAGCTATTCTATTCTATTCATTCTAACAAATTCCAGTAACTATTCAGCTTTCCATGTGATGATAGCTACCATATTCCTGCCATACTGATGGAAATTTCTACAGATAGGGGTGTTGTCAACAGACTATTGTGATTTGAAAACATACAGAGCTTTGAAAAAAAAATTGTCAGCGATTGTTGATAGGTTTTTATTTTCTTATTCCTTTTGTAAACTGCAGTTTAGGGCCTAGTGTACTAACAGGATAGTAACATGCTTATAATGAACATCAAATCTTCCTTGCACAGGAAAAAAGCTTGCTTTCCTAGCTGCCCTCAATAGTTACCTGCAGTTTCTCTGAGGGTTATGAACAGGGAATGATCCCTCAAGAGATGTAGCTGGCATATTTAAATCTTTAAGCAAATTATAAAAAGTCATGATAAAAATCTGTTCACTGGGTAGGTAGGGAGGAGGGTTGTATTTCTTCCAAGAACATTTAACTTTTTTTTTTTTTTTTTTTGGTTTCAGTGGGTCTTTGTTGCTCCGTGCTGGCTTTCTCTAGTTGCAGTGAGTGGGGCCTATTCTTCATTGTGGTGTGAGGGCTTCTCGCTACAGTGTCCTCTCTTGTGGAGCACCAGCGGTAGGGCACAGTAGTTGTGGTGTGTGAGTTTAGTTGCCCTGTGGCCTATGGGATCTTCCTGGTCCATGGATCCAACTCTTGTCCCTGGATTGGCCGGTGGATTCTTAACTACTGGACAACCCTGGAAGTCCCAACAACCTTTTAAAAGCAAGTTTAGTGAAGGAATCATTGTAGCAAAATACTGCCACAAAAAGGGGAAACTCTTCTCTCTAGAAATCTAATGATGTCCATCAAGAAACCATGAAAAGTATCAATTGAGGACATTAAAAAAAGAAGTGAAGGAACATTTGATGTTTTAAGGATATGTACACCTATTGCTGGGCTTCCCAAGTGGTGCTAGTAGTAAAGAACCTACCTGCCAATGCTGGAGACATAACGGATATGGGTTCGACCCCTAGGTTGGGAAGATCCCCTGGAGGAGTGCATGGCAACACACTCCAGTATTCTTGCCTGGAGAATTGCATGGATAGAGGAGCCTGGCAGGCTACAGTCCATGGGGTTGCAAAAATCGGATATGACTGAAGCCAATTAGCACACACACATACCTATTGTTAAACTTAGAATTTTAACCTGTATATTATGTTTCACTAACGATTATTGATAATACTTACAGAGTGATCCATTTTGTTGACTGCTTTGGGGATTTTCCTTAGAAAACTTTCCCTCATTCACTTAGTCTGTATTTTAATTGTGTTAAAAGTTGTGAAACTGAAATGGGCATGTGGGTGGTTGCCTCAAAGGGACATGGCTTTGAGGTCACTGCCTTACACCACTCATCAGTTTGAACTGGGCTGATGCACGTATTGTCTGGCATTGGGCATTTACTTCCCCCCGCCCCCCGTGAGGAAACAGTCACTTTTAACCCGACATTGAACCTTGTCTTCATCTTTGGTTCCTGTATTCAGCAGAGAGACAGCATGGGAACAGAAGTAGCTGCCTATCAGAGAAAGTTGCCAAGTTTTGGGTCCCTAGGGAAATGTCTTGAGTAGAACAGAATATTTCCTAATGTTGATGCTGTAAAACAGTTAGTATTCTGCTCAGGCTGATAGGCAGTTCCCGTATTCACACTGTACTAGGTGTTACACTATAGAAGGCACAAAAATTGCTTTAAACAGTATGTTTTCCTTTCTAGCATTTAGGAGAAACTAAATGTGGGGAGATGTGAATGTGCCTCTGGATTCACTTGTGTTCTCTAGGAGAGGGTTATTTGTTAAGATCATGGAGTTAACTTCTGTGAATGGTATCTTATAAAATAAAAGAATATTACTACCTCTTGTTCGGTTACTGTTACCCTCTTTCAGCAATAATATACTTCTGATCTTGGTGTAAATGTCATATTGTGTGAATATGCAAACACCACATCCGCCTACATATGTTCTGTTGCTTAGGAATTCTTGGCACTGGAGCACCGTGAATTCTGTGCTTAATAAATGAGATACCCATCAGAATGAAAAATGAACTATGTTGGTCTCTTGAATAAGATATCATTATTTCAGGGTTTAGTTGTGAAAAAGCAGGCTGCATTCATGTCTGTGGTAGTCTAGAAATTTAGAAGGGAATTGAATTTAGGAATAACATTTGTTTACTTGTTCACTAAATAAGGCTTATACTGCCTAATATTTTTCCCTTGACATGGTCCAGTATTTCAAAGCATTTATTTAAAGATAGATTCTAGATACCTAGATAAGGATTTGTTTGAAAAAATTTTACTCAAGAATCTGTAAAGATCTCCTTTTATAGTAAAACAAAAACCTATGTTCAAGAGTGACTCTTGGAATTATGCCTTGAAAAGCAAATGAATTTTTTTCATCTAGTATAATTACTACCATCACCCTTTTCAACTCTGAGCTCATATCCCTTTTTGTAATGTCCATTCATAAATCTGAGTTTTTGTTAATGCAAGTTTGTGTGCCAGACTCACAGTGAGGCCAAACAAACTGAAGGGTTTTGGCAAAGCATTTTAAAAGGTGAGGTGGGGGGAGAGTCACAGGGTACAAGATCAGATCCTGCTCAGTTCTCTGATTGGCTATTGAGGGAACAGGACAATGTCACAGGGGTTAATTATATCAGTTCTTAGGCTGCAGGAGGCCTAAGGCTAGATGTTCTTGATCATCAAGTAGTTACTATCTTCCATTTGGTGTGTGTATGGGGGAGGGAGTTTCACATCTGCAAAACAATTTAGGAAATTTGCATCAGATACTATTATCTGGGTACTTCTGTGCTGGGTCACTCATTCATGGCCCACTCTTTGCAACCCCATGGATTGTAACCCACCAGGTTCCTCTGTCCATGGGATTTCCCAGACAAGAACACTGGAGCAGGTTGCCATTTCCTTCTTCAGGGGATCTTCCTGACCCAGGAATTGAATCCGAGTCTTGCATTGGCAGCTGGATTCTTAACCACTAAGCCACCTGGGAAGCCCAAAAACTAAAGTAGAAGATATGGGGGAAGGCCCCATAGGGTCCTGCTTGGTTACATTTTGAAGTTTTCCTTAGGGATCCATCCATTTCAGCTTCAAACATTGAATTAAAAGATATATCTCTATTAACACAATTTAAACTCTGAATTTGAGAGATACAGTCTCTCTGCCCCAAATAATAAAAATGCTTTTTCATCAATGGGGGTTTTGAATCTACCAAACAGGATACCAGATATCATACTCTATTCATATGCCATTGCTTCACTCCTAGATGCTCAATTTATCAGTTGCTCATTTTATCATTACTGTTTTCTCAGTTTTCTTACCTTGTGCTAAAAACTGGGGGTACAAAAAAAAAAAAAAGAAAAATTCACTCTTCTCATTTAGGAACTCATGCTTCTCTGGGAGAGACAGATGTGTACTTTGATGTTATAGCAGCTGTTACAACAGGTACTAAGAAAAACTATATATTACATGATAAAGGAGGTGAGAATCAGTTCCAAAGGAGGACAAGAATCAGTTGAACATCTCCAAGTCCTCACCATGTTTTGAGTCACATCTTTTCCCAAGAGGAAAGACTGTGGAGTGTTCCCACTCCACATCAAATCATGAGAGGGGACATTTAAACAGACCACTAAGAATTTGAGACAAGAATTTTGCAGTTTTAGGGATGAATAATGAGTGTAAAATTGAAATGATTAGAAGTACACCTCAAGTCCCTGAGTTTTCAAGGGTATCAGTGGATGCTCTACCTATGACATGGTGGGATAAAGCCAATATAGGCTTAAGTATGTATTTTATGCCCCTTACCTCAGGAGAATGCGGAGTGATAAATGAATGAGGTTTTACAGCTAAGTTATTTTTACCTCAACTGAAACATTGTGCTGCCATGCCTTTGCCTGATCTCTGAATGCTGATGCTTTTCTCTTTCACTTCACACATTGTCTCTTGGGCATTTTACTCTCTCATGGTTTCAGCCACCTACTCTGTGGATGACAGTTTTTAAGTTTTTATAAATATACTTTGGGTTTATATCTAATCACCCTGGAGATGTTTTCACCTGGGTATCTCATAGGTGCCTCAGCAGTCCAGATAAACAAACTTGAAGTAATCAATTTTTAAACCACCCTTCAGTATGCTCTTCTTTTTGTGTTAATTGTGTCATCTGAGGTAGATGATACAATTATCCAGTCAGTTGCTACTAAATCTAGAAAGGAAGTCACCCTAGATACTTCAGTTATACTTTCACCCCTCATGTCCTACAAATCATTACACAGTGTTGTGTTCCATCATTCTTTCCTCTTTATCGTCATTGCAACTAGCAGAGTTCAGACTTTGCATCACTTGCTTAGACTCTCACTTAAAAACTGACCTGCTTCCCCCCTTGTTCCATGAAATTAATCTTCAATAAAATATCCAGAATCTCTTTTTCTAAAACAAAAATCTGAATACATCACTTCCTTGAATAAACTTCCTTTAGCAGGTTGTTAAAAATCCAAGCTTTGAAATATAGTAAATAATTGGTTCTGTTAACATTCTTCTGGCTATACTCTGGCTATATATTCTGCCCCATGCCTTTGACTTAACTCTCATGATATATATAAACTGTCTGCAGTTTCCACTTACGTCATGCTGTATCTCCCTTCTGTGTCCCTGTTCTCTTGCTATTTTCATTGCCTGTGATGCCCTTTCCACTGTTAATCATATTTTAAGATTGAGCATAGCCATTAATGCTAGAAAGCTTTCACAGAAGATTACATATAGGGTGGTAAAACTTTGAATATTTTTATCTTTATACTATCACAATATATATAAAATACTGATTTATTTGGGTCCCCTGCCAAATTCTTAGTTTTGGATCTCCAGTGTATAACAAAGTACTTGGTATATTGGAAACACTGAATGAATAACTGGAGTAAATGACTGCTAGTCCTGCTTGCTAAATTATGCTCTACATATCTACATTCTGTGATGGGATAGGCAGATGATGTTTGAAATATTGGGTTGGCCAAAAAGTTCATTCGAGCTTTTCCATAAGATGTTACAGAAAAACCCAAACAAACCTTTTGGCCAACCCAGTCAGTTCAGTTCAGTTCACTTGCTCAGTCATGTCCAACTCTTTGCAACCCCTTGGACTACAGCATGCCAGGCTTCCCTGTCCATCACCAACTCCTGGAGCTTGCTCAAACTCATGTCCATTGGGTTGGTGATGCCATCCAACCATGTCATTCTCTGTCGTCCCCTTCTCCTCCAGCCTAAAATCTTTCCCAGCATCAAGGTCTTTTCCAATGAGTCAGTTCTTTGCATCAGGTGGCCAAAGTATTGGAGTTTCAGCTTCAGCATCAGTCCTTCCATTGACTGGTTTGATCTCTCTGCAGTCCAAGGAACTCTCAAGAGTCTTCTCCAACACCTTTCTTTATGGTCCAACTCTCACATCCATACATGACTACTGGAAAAACTGTAGTCTAGACCAGAAGGATCTTTGACTAGATGGACCTTTGTTGGCAAAGTAATGTCTCTGCTTTTTTAATATTGTCTAGGTTGGTCATAGCTCTTCTTCTAAGGAGCAATGGTCTTTTTATTTCATGGCCGTAGTCACTATCTGCAGTGATTTTGGAGCTCAGGAAAATAAAGTCTCTCTGTTTCCATTGTTTCTCCATCTATTTGCCATGAAGTGATGGGATTGGATGCTATGATCTTAGTTTTTTGAGTGTTGAGTTTTAAGCTAGCTTCCTCACTTTCCTCTTTCACTTTTATCAAGAGGCTCTTTGGTTCCTTTTCATTTTCTGCCATTAGTGTGGTATCATCTGCATATCTGAGATTGTTGATATTTCTCCTGGAATCTTGATTCCAGCTTGTGCTTCATCCAGACCAGCATTTCACGTGATGTACTCTGCCAACCCAATAGTAGCCCACAAAGCCAGTCTAGCTTGTTGATGAGATTGAATGTGCTAATGCTAAGATGAAAGTGGTATTTGAAGAATACCAAAAAAATTATAATTTTGAAATTACTTTTTATATGGTAAAAGCAGAATGTGAGTAAAGAACAACAGTTAGGAGATCATGGCAATTGCCCAAGATGGCTATGTTTAAAGTGAGGGTGGAAAAGGAAGTTCAGAGATCAGATCAGATCAGTCGCTCAGTTGTGTCCGACTCTTTGCGACCCCATGAATTGCAGCACGCCAGGCTTCCCTGTCCATCACCAACTCCCAGAGTTCACTGAGACTCACCTGCATTGAGTCAGTGATGCCATCCAGCCATCTCATCCTCTGTCATCCCCTTCTCCTCTTGCCCCCAATCCCTCCCAACATCAGAGTCTTTTCCAATGAGTCAACTCTTCGCATGAGGTGGCCAAAGTACTGGAGTTCCAGCTTTAGCATCATTTCTTCCAAAGAAATCCCAGGGCTGATCTCCTTCAGAATGGACTGGTTGGATCTCCTTGCAGTCCAAGGGACTCTCAAGAGTCTTCTTCAACACCACAGTTCAAAAGCATCAATTTTTCAGCGCTCAGCCTTCTTCACAGTCCAACTCTCACATCCATACATGACCACAGGAAAAACCATAGCCTTGACTAGACGAAACTTTGTTGGCAAAGTAATGTCTCTGCTTTTGAATATGCTCTCTAGGTTGGTCATAACTTTCCTTCCAAGGAGTAAGCATCTTTTAATTTCATGGCTGCAGTCACTATCTGTAGTGATTTTGGAGCCTAGAAAAATAAAGTCTGACACTGTTTCCACTGTTTCCCCATCTATTTCCCATGAAGTGATGGGACCAGATGCCATGATCTTTGTTTTCTGAATGTTGAGCTTTAAGCCAACTTTTTCACTCTCTACTTTCACCTTCATCAAGAGGCTTTTTAGTTCCTCTTCACTTTCTGCCATAAGGGTGGTGTCATTTGCATATCTGAGGTTATTGATATTTCTCCCAGCAATCTTGATTCCAGCTTGTGTTTCTTCCAGTCCAGCGTTTCTCATGATGTACTCTGCATAGAAGTTAAATAAGCAGGGTGACAATATACAGCCTTGACGTACTCCTTTTCCTATTTGGAACCAGTGTGTTGTTCCATGTCCAGTTCTACCTGTTGTTTCCTGACCTGCATACAAATTTCTCAAGAGGCAGATCAGGTGGTCTGGTATTCCCATCTCTTTCAGAATATTCCACAGTTTATCGTGATCCACACAGTCAAAGGCTTTGGCATAGTCAATAAAGCAGAAATAGATATTTTTCTGGAACTCTTGCTTTTTCGATGATCTAGCGGATGTTGGCAATTTGATCTCTGGTTCCTCGCCTTTTCTAAAACCAGCTTGAACATCAGGAAGTTCACAGTTTATGTATTGCTGAAGCCTGGCTTGGAGAATTTTGAGCATTACTTTATCGGCTATTAGATGAGTGCAATTGTGGGGTAGTTTGAGCATTCTTTGGCATTGAGTTTCTTTGGGATTAGAATGAAAACTGACCTTTTCCAGGCCTGTGGCCACTGCTGAGTTTTCCAAATTTGCTGGCATATTGAGTGCAGCACTTTCACAGCATCATCTTTCAGGATTTGAAAGAGCTCAACTGGAATTCCATCACCTCCACTAGCTTTGTTCGTAGTGATGCTTTCTAAGGCCCACTTGACTTCACATTCCAGGATGTCTGGCTCTAGGTCAGTGATCACACAATCGTGATTATCTGGGTCGTGAAGATCTTTTTTGTACAGTTCTTTTGTGTATTCTTGCCATCTCTTCTTAATGTCTTCTGCTTCTGTTAGGTCCATACCATTCTGTTCTTTTTCGAGCCCATCTTTGCATGAAATGTTTCTTTGGTATCTGTGATTTTCCTGAAGAGATCCCTAGTCTTTCCCATTCTGTTGTTTTCCTCTATTTCTTTGCATTGATCGCAGAAGAAGTCTTTCTTACCTCTTCTTGCTATTCTTTGGAACTCTGCATTCAGATGTTTATATCTTTCCTTTTCTCCTTTGCTTTTCACTTATCTTCTTTTCACAGCTATTTATAAGGCCTCCCCAGACAGCCATTTTACTTTTTTGAATTTCTTTTCCATGGGGATGGTCTTGATCCCTGTCTCCTGTACAGTGTCACGAACCTCATTCCATAGTTCATCAGGCACTCTATCTATCAGATCTAGGCCCTTAAATCTATTTCTCACTTCCACTGTATAATCATAAGGGATTTGATTTAGGTCATACCTGAATGGTCTAGTGGTTTTCCCTACTTTCTTCAATTTAAGTCTGAATTTGGCAATAACGAGTTCATGGTCTGAGGCACAGTCAGCTCCTGCTCTTGTTTTTGCTGACTGTATAGAGCTTCTCCATCTTTGGCTGCCAAGAATATAATCAATCTGATTTTCGTGTTGACCATCTGGTGATGTCCATGTATAGAATCTTCTCTTGTGTTGTTGGAAGAGGGTGTTTGTTAGGACCAGAGCGTTTTCTTGGCAAAACTCTATTAGTCTTTGCCCTGCTTCATTCCGTATTCCAAGGCCAAATTTGCCTGTTACTCCAGGTGTTTCTTGACTTCTACTTTTGCATTCCAGTCCCCTATAATGAAAAGGACATCTTTTTTGGGTGTTAGCTCTAAAAGGTCTTGTAGGTCTTCATAGAACCGTTCAACTTCAGCTTCTGCAGCGTTACTGGTTGGGGCATAGACTTGGATTACTCTGATTTTGAATGGTTTGCCTTGGAAACGAACAAAGATCATTCTGTCGTTTTTGAGATTGCATCCAAGTACTGCATTTCGGACTCTTTTGTTGACCATGATGGCCACTCCATTTCTTCTGAGGGATTCCTGCCCGCAGTAGTAGATATAATGGTCATCTGAGTTAAATTCACCCATTCCAGACCATTTCAGTTCGCTGATTCCTAGAATGTCGACATTCACTCTTGCCATCTCTTGTTTGACCACTTCCAATTTGCCTTGATTCATGGACATAACTTTCCAGGTTCCTATGCAATATTGCTCTTTACAGCATTGGACCTTGCTTATATCACCAGTCACATTCACAGCTGGGTATTCTTTTTGCTTTGACTCCATCCCTTCATTCTTCCTGGAGTTATTTCTCCACTGATTTCCAGTAGCATATTGGGCACCTACTGACCTGGGGAGTTTCTCTTTCAGTATCCTATCATTTTGCCTTTCATACTGTTCATGGGGTTCTCAAGGCAAGAATACTGAAGTGGTTTGCCATTCCCTTCTCCAGTGGACCACATTCTGTCAGATCTCTCCACCATGACCCGCCCATCTTGGGTTGCCCCACAGGCATGGCTTAGTTTCATTGAGTTAGACAAGGCTGTGATCCTAGTGTGATTAGATTGACTAGTTTTCTGTGAGTATGGTTTCAGTGTGTTTGCCCTCTGATGCCCTCTTGCAACACCTACCATCTTACCTGAGTTTCTCTTACCTTGTTCGTGGGGTATCTCTTCACAGCTGCTCCAGCAAAGCTTAGTCATTGCTCCTTACCTTGGACGAGGGGTATCTCCTCACCGCCACCTTTCCTGACCTTCAACGTGGGATAGCTCCTCTAGGCCCTCCTGCGCCCGTGCAGCCACGGCTCCTTGGACGTGGGGTTGGTCCTCCCGGCCACCGCCCCTGGCCTCGGGCTTAGGGGCATGGGGTAGAAGGTTTGAAAGACACCATCAAGAAAGAATAGGCCAGGAAAATCAAGTAAGTGATAGTGAGGAAAAAATATCAGCATTTGGTAGTGAAGTAAAAAGTCTTAAATGTTGAAGATTCAATCATATTTATTCTTTCTTTCCATGGGGCTGAAAATTGAGAAAAGTTTATAATCTCTCTGGTACTTGAAAGATCCTAGGTTATATAGAATTAACATTTTTACATACATTAACATTTTTTAGAATTCTATTTCTGCTCTGATGGGCTAAGTAGCATTAGTCTTGCCTCACCACTGGAAACAACTAGAAAATTAGACAAAACACACAAGAACTGATTTTAGATGCTGGACAACAGACTATACAGAACTGTGAGCTCTAAGAGAAGGAAACATGTGAGGTATTTCTGGCTTTCTAGATGGAATTACTTTCAGAATCAAAGCAAGGGGGCCAGTTCAGGAGGTAAGGAGATAGGAATTTGAAGAGGTTGAATCAGCTTGAATTTGCATAACAGTATCAAAAAGTTCAGTTCATTCACTCAGTCGTGTCTGACTCTGTGACCCCATGGACTGGAGCATGCCAGGTCTCCCTGTCCATCACCAACTCCCAGAGTTTACTCAAACTCAAGTCCATTGAGTCAGTGATGCCATCCAACCATCTCATCATCTGTTGTCCCCTTCTCCTGCTTTCAATCTTTCCCAGCATCAGGGTCTTTTCAAATGAGTCAGCTCTTTGTATCAGGTGGCCAAAATATTGGAGTGTTAGCTTCAACATCAGTCCTTCCTAATTTCCTTTAGGATGGATTGATTGGATCTCCTTGCAGTCCAAAGAGTTAGAAACCATGAAAAGAAAAAGTTCTTGAAATATTCATAGACTTGCCTTCAATCTCTTGCTGAATGGTGATGGATGTGTGTGAAACCTTGTGAGACAACAAATATAGAGGAACTGTAAATCAAATAATTTCCAGAGCCACACAAAGTGGGGAGTTTCCATCATATAGAATCAAGAGATTTGGTCAATTAAGGGCTTCTGTAGGATATTAAAAGGTTCAAATTACACTTGAGTAAAAATTAAACAAGTTCAAAGAAATCTTGAAAGCAAAGAAATGACAATACCATTTTTGGTAGAAAAACATGAAAGACCTGAGAACACATTATTTAACAAAGTCAAAGGTGAAAATTTGAAATAAGTTTTCTTTTCTTTTTTTTTGCAAAATATTTTCACTAAATGTAGAATTCTGTGTTGGCATATTTAAAAGACCTGTACAATGAAAAAAAAAAAAAAGACCATGCTGACAGAAATGGAATAAAATCTAAATGAATGTAGTGGTATACCTTGTTTACAGATAGGAAAGCCAGAAACTTGAGCTTACATTGGTTAATTTCAAGAGTTACTATCAAATTTCATCAATGAGTAATTACAGTATTGGTGTAAATCAGTAGAATAGGAATAGAATAGAAAGAAAAAAACCCTTTTGGTTAGGAACAGTTACATCCTACTTGGAGTTCAAAATATAGGCAGAAACTCATATTACTAAGCAGCAGGATTTTTAATACAATACCATAAGTATCTGTCTGTCTGGCAACTTCACATGTGTACTGATGTTTGTAACATATAAGCTAAATATTGTGTTAGTAATTTGTAATGTCTCCTATATCACTTACATATTTGAATTTTCCACAATTCCAGCTAGACATCTGAGTCTGTAATTTGATTGTATGCTGCTGATGGGCATCAGGGAGAAGGCAATGGCACCCCACTCCAGTACTCTTGCCTGGAAAATCCCATGGATGGAGGAGCCTGGTGGGCTGCAGTCTATGGGGTCGCTAAGAGTCAGACACGACTAAGTGACTTCACTTTCACTTTCCACTTTCATGCATCGGAGAAGGAAATGGCAACCCACTCCAGAGTTCTTGCCTGGAGAATCCCATGGACAGAGAAGCCTGGTAGGCTGCAGTCCATGGGGTCTCACAGAGTCGGACACGACTGAAGTGACTTGGCAGGCAAATGGGCATCAGTGTCTATAGGGTACATATTTAAGTTTTGTACAACCAACAGTTCAGTTGTGCATTCTCACAAAAGGTATACTGTTACCATATTGGCTATTTAAATATAGAACATGTCTTAAATGTTCTGTGACTTTGGTATATAAGTGACCTAAAATATTTTTAGAATTACTTGGATATAATACAAATATGGGAGTCATATTAATGGAATTTTTAGAGAGATTCTTAACTTAGTATATTTACTGTAAGTTGCAAGAACAATTTACTTAATGTATTACTAAATGTGATTTAAATAAAAAGATTATCTTGAAAGGAGCCATAGAATAATACTTTATATACAGAGCAAAACCAATGTGAAAGATGGCTGACAAATCTTCAGAAACAATGAAGATCAGAAGACAAACTAAAATTTTAAAGTATGGGAAGAAAATGTCAGCCCAGAATTCTGTATTTAGTGAAAATGTCCTGCCAAAAAACTCATCAGTTCAAGCTTTCACATTTGACTTTGTTTCTTCTACTTGTGTTAATAAAAAAAATATGAGGGCGTTCTTAGCAACCATGAAAATAAGTCCTGATTTTCCAGACTGGACAAGAGCCATATATATATATTCTGTAGGCTAGATTTAAGTAAGACTCTCCTGACACTGAGTTTAATTGTATCATCAAGTGTAATGTGTAGTTAACTCTAGGCAAAAAGAAAAGCAGTTTAGAAGTAAAATGTCTCCTTGTTAAAAAGAATGTTTGTAGAAACAGATGCATCAGACTTTTCAGTACCTGAATATTAAGCACCTGATGTGCTCATCCACTCTGCATGCTCTGAACCGTGCTCACAAAGCAGTCCTCTGATAATTGATTTTCCATCTATATCTGCCAAGAAGAAAAATGTAACAGCTATGCTCATGCAAGTCTTACATCCCATTTAGCAGTATCATTTGTTGTTGCTGTTGTTGTTAAATTAATAAACTGGCATTCTACTTGATGTATCAGTGTCTTAGGAGCTTGGTTAACATGAGTTGGCCTTCTTTAACATTATCATAATTGTATTCTGAATGGTCACTTTTCTGGCCCTTTAAAAATTCTCTGAAACCTGATTTCTCCATCCACAGGAACCTGCAGAAGATTAATAAAGCTCTACACCCCTCAATCTTTTTTATCTGACATATCAAATTGACAGGAGAGTTGAAAATAATCCAAGGAACTCCCGCAACATTTTTTTACCCAGATTTAAAAATCATTTATATTTTCCCCATTTTCTTCATCATTTTCTCTGTATGGTGGTGATTTAGTTGCTAAATCATGTCCAACTCTTACAACCCCATGGACTGCAGCCTGCCAGGCTCCTCTGTCCATGGGGTACTCCAGGCAAAAATACTGAAGTGGGTTGCCATTCTTTTCTCCAGGAGATCTTCCTGACCCAGGTTTTGAACCTGGGTCTCCTGCATTGCAGGCAGATTCTTTACCATCTGAGCTACGAGTACAAATTTGTGCAAATATATGTGCATACAGGAATATTTTTTCTAATATGTATTAGAAACATCATATTTCCTTTCCCCTAAATATTTCAGTATGTATGTCTTAGGAAAATGGGCCTTCTCTCAGATAAAAACATATTATAAAAATTAGCATTTTAATTTGATACATTATTATCTAATCCATAGTCACATATAAATTAATTGTTCCCAAAATGTCCTTTGTAGCCCATTCTATCATCCCCTGATCCAGTGTTCAATACATAACATTTAGTAATCATCTTCTTCTCATTTTGCTGTGTCTAATATTTCCTCACCCAGCCTTTTTTTTTTTCCTAATTCACTTTTTTTTTTTTACAGCATTTTGTAGAATATCCCTTACAGTTTACTTGATGTTTCCTTAACATTAGTTTCAGGCTTTGCTTTTTTGATGAAAGAACACAGAAGTGATATATCCATTTTTAATAAGTCATATCCAGAGGCAACATGTTGTTATTATTTGGTAAACTTTGATCATTTAGTTAAGGTGCCATCCAAGAGGTTTCTCTTTTAAGTTACTGTTTTAACCTTTGTAATTGTCCATTCAACTTCACCCTGATGATAACATATTGTTTTCTAATATCATAGGTTAATTTTGCAGGTTTTTAAGCTGCATGTGTCTAGAATTATACAGTATGTACCCTTCGTGTATATATTCTTTCATTTTACATTGTTTTGAGAGCCATCCGTTTTGCTATGCCATTGCCATTTGTTTATTCTCATTATTATATAGTATTCCATTATGTGACTATACCACTATTTATCCATTCATGAACAATTGAGCAATTTGTCCAGGTATTACTATTAAAAATGTATTCTATAAACATTCTTATAAATGTCATTTGGAGAATCTATTGGGAGTATAACTAGAAGGGATAGAATTATTCAGTTGCATGGTCTCCGTTTATTTAGTTTTGGTGGGTATTTCCAAAGAGTTTAGAAGAGTTCTATGATAACAACTTATATTGTGACCAGAAGTAAATGAGAGTTCCAGTTGATCTGGAATAATATCACCTTTATTTCTTCCTCTCCATTTTTTTTCATGTTTTATAGCACTTGCTAGAGTTCTAGCACAACTGAGAAGTGTCGAATATAACTTTTTATCATGAATCAGGGTTGAATTTTATCAGACAAATTTTCTTCATCTACTGGAGATATTATTTTTCACCTTGTTTTCTATTTATGTATTAAAACATGGATTGATTTTCAATTTTTTTACATTAATTTTTTATTGATCTATAGTTGATTGAAAATATATTAGTTTCTGGTGTACATCGAACTGATTCAGGCATATCAGTAGAAATAGATGTGTGTATGTGCTTTTTCAGATTCTTTTCCCTTATAGGTTATTACAGAATATTGAGTATAGTTTTCTGAGGTATGCAGTAGGTCCTTGTTTGTTATCTATTTTATGTAAGGTAGTGTATATATATTAATCCTAAAGCCCTAATTTATCTCTCCCCTGCTTTTCTCATAGGAAATAACTCTAAGTTTGTTTTGTATGTCTATGGGTGTATTTCTGTTTTGTAAGTTCATTCATATCTTTTAAAAATTCCTCATATAAACAATATCATATGATATTTGTCTCTGGCTTGTGTTACTTAGTATGTTAATGTCTAGGCCCATCTATTCTGCTGAAAATGGCATGATTTCATTCTTATTTATGGCTGAGAAGTCCATGGGGTCGCTAAGAGTCGGACACGACTGAGCGACTTCACTTTCACTTTTCACATTGATGCATTGGAGAAGGAAATGGCAACCCATTCCTGTGTTCTTGCCTGGAGAATCCCAGGGATGGGGGAGCCTGGTGGGCTGCCGTCTATGGGGTCGCACAGAGTTGGACACGACTGAAGCGACTTAGCAGCAGCTGCAGTAGTATTACATTTTGTGGATATGTGTGTGTGTGTATGTGTATGTACGGCATCTTTACCAATTCATCTGTCAGTGGACATTTAAGTTGCTTCCATGTCTTGGCTATTGTAAATAGTGCTGCAATGAACACTGGAGTGAATGTATATTTTGAATTAGTTTTCTTTCCATAGATGCCCAGAAGTGGGGCTGATGGATCATATGGTCACTCTATTTTTAGTTTTTTAAGGAAAATTTCGTACTATTCTCCATAGTAGCCATACCAATTTACATTCTCACCAAAGCATAAGTGGGTGACTTTTTCTCCATACTCTTCTCCAGCATTTATTATTTGTAGATGTTTTGATGATGGTCATTCTGTCCATGGTGAAATGATACCTCATTGTAGTTTTGATTTGCATTTCTCTAATAATGAGCTATGTTGAATATCTTTTTGTGTGCCTTTGGCTGTCTGTATGTCTTCTTTGAAGAGTGTCTATTGAGATCTTCTGCCCATTTTTGATTAGTTTATTTTTTTTTAGATATTGAGTGTATGAGCTGTTCATATATTTTGGAAGTTAACACCTTGTTGGTTGCATCATTTGCAAATATTTTCTTCCATTCTGTAGATTGCCTTTTGGTTTATGGTTTCCTTTGCTGTGCCAAAGCTTTAAGTTTAATTAGGTTCTATTTGATTATTTTTGTTTTTATTTCCATTGCTCTAGGAAATTTATCCAAAAAAATACTCCTGCAATTGATGTCAAAGAGTGTTTTGCCTATGTTTTCCTTTGAGAGTTTTATAGTATTTGGTCTTACATTTAGACCTTTAATCCATTTTGAGTATTAGAGAACATTTTAATTTTATTCCTTTCACATGTAGTTGTTCAATTTTCCCTGTACCACTTACTGAAGAGACTATCTTTTCTCCATTGTATATTCTTGCCTCCTTTGTCATAGATTAATTGACCATAGGTCAATTAATAGGTGTGTGAGTTTATTTCTGGACTTTTGATACTATTCCATTGATTGATAGAAATGCAACAGATTTCTCTGCATTAATTTTGTATCCAGCAACTTTACCAAATTCATTGAGCTCTAGTAGTTTTCTGGTAGTGTCTTAAGGATTTTCTTTAGGATTCTTCATTTTGTTGATGTTGTATATCACACTGATTTGTGGATGTGGAAAAATCCTTGCATCCCTGGGATAAATCCAACTTTTTGGATTTGGTTTGCTATTCTTTTGTAGAGGATTTTTTGTATCTATGTTTATCAGTGATACAAGGCTGTAATTCTCCTTTTTTGTGATGTCTGTCTGGTTTTGGTATCAGGGTGGTGGTGACCTCATAGAATGAGTATGGAAGTGTTCTTGCCTTTGGAATTTTTTGAAATAGTTTCAGACAAATAGGTATTAACTCTTCTCTAGATGTTTGATAGAATTCCCTTGTGAATCCCTTTTATATTGGAGTTTGGTTTGTTGGGAATTTTTAAATCCGTTCAATTTCAATAGTTGTAATTGGTCTGTTCATATTTTCTGTTTCTTCTTGGTTCAGTCTTAGGAGATTATAAACTTTCTAAGAATTTTTCCATTTATTCAGATCATCCATTTTGTTGGCATATAGTTGCTTGTAGTAGTCTCTTATGATCCTTTGTATTTTTGTGGTATCAGTTGTAACTTCTCTTTTTTCCAAAGAGTTTTTCAAAGGGTCTGCACCAACTTTTACTCTGATCAGAAGTAAATGAGAGTTCCAGTTGATCTGAGTATCACTTTTATTTCTTCCTTTCCAATTTTTTTTTTCTGTATCACACTTACTAGAAACTCCAAGAAATGTTGAATATAATTTTATCATTAATAAGAGTTGAATTTAATCAAACAAATTTTTATCAATTGAGATGATCTATGATTTTCAGTTTAATTTCTATTTATGTGATAAAACATATAGATTGATTTTCAAATGTTAAGCCAACCTAGATCTGTAAGATTGTAATAATTTGGAAATTATCCTTTTAATGTACATCTGGATTGCATATGTTAATATTTTATAAAGTATTTTTGTGTCCATCAGAGAAATTGTTCTCTAATTTTTCTTCTTTATAATATCTTTGTCAGGTTTGGGTATCAAAATTATGCTAGCCTCATAGAAAGTTGGAGAAGTTCTCTCTTCTTTTGTTTCAGACAAACATTAGAGATATTTTAAAAATTTGGTAGAGTTTGCTGTTGAAGCTATTTAGGCCACGGCTTTTGTTTGTGAGAAAATTTTAAATACCTCAGTTTCTTTGTTAGATGTAGAATGTTCAGATTTATAATGTCTCCATCAATTTTTGGTAAATTATAAGCTGAAATTGTTATTTTTTGGCATAAATTTGATTATATCTCCTTTAAAAATATCTATAGGATCTCTGCTGATGTCCTCTTTTATTCCTGACATTGTCATTTGTTTTGTTATCCTTTCTTCTTGTTTAGTCTCATGCTAGCTGGTTATCAATTTTATTATTATTTTCAAAGAGTCAATTTTTGGCTTTGATTATATTGTGGATTTATTTTCTACTTGTGAATTTCTGATTTTACACTATTTTTCTTTTTTTTAAATATGCTTATAATTTTCTGGATTCTCTTCATTTAATTACTTTCTGATACTCTCACTTAATACTATATGTTTCCCTTTGTTTAAGAGTATTTACAATTTTGATTCATTATTTGTGATGTTTAATATTCATATTAAACATATTTAAAAATATTTTCTAATTATCAATATTTTTCTTAAACAAATAGCAGTTAAAGTTTATTAATTTCCAGCTTTAATTTTCAGTCTCTGATGTTAATGTTCCACATCTGAGATATCCAGTCCAGTAGTTATTAGTCATTTGTGGCTTTTGAACACTTGATACTTGGCTGGTGCAATTGAGAAACTGAATTTTTTATTCTAAAATTTAATTAATCAAATGTAAATAGTCACATGTAGCTACTATTTTCTCTATTAGACAGCATAGATAGGTCATCAAACAACCTAATTTCTACATTGGCATAGTTAAAAAAAAAACAATAGTTGAAAAATGAGATACTGCTGATATTTCAAAATCTCCTGATCTTGGGCAGAATGCATAGCACCCTCTGAAGCCCAGATAGGAATGTTAGATTTGGAGTCAGAATGGAAATTGTTTGATCCCAGATTAGCTTGGCCATTCTCCTGACTATGGAGTTCATGATTTTTTGATCTCTGATGATACAGTGAAATAATATCTATTGTGTTTGACAGCTCTGATTATCTGATTTAGAAAGCTTAAGTATGGCACTTAGAAAAAATGGAGGAATGTGAAGAAAGTCTAGTATGAATCCAAAAGGAACACTGATAAACATTTTTAAAACTTGTCTTTATTTAGATATGTCTTTTCTCCCTATTTTTCAAATTCAGCATTCATAAGTATTCCTAAACATTCATCTTGTTTCTCTCTTTGCTGGGGTGGGAAATTTCCATAGTAATATCCTAGGAAAAGAGATGGGAAAGTTGAAAAACAAACGAAGATCAAAGAAAAAGGTTGAATTCAGGATATAACTGAGCTTGTACTTAGAAAATGTGGCACCTGAAAAATTAAAATTCAATTAGAGTTCAGTTATCTTATTGAGGAAAACATGATTACAATCTTTATACCTTATAATTATCATTATGCTTTTCCTTATCCTTTGTTAAGTATTTCAGTGACTTATCTCACAGCTTCTGTAATTTTGAGTAAATCAGTGCTATGCACTAATGTGGACCTTAGCTCACTGAGAATGTTTACCTTTCACTGAATCAAAGGTGATTATAATTATTTTCAGGGAAAAGTCATGAAATTACCACCTACTTTAAAAGGAAACTCGAACAAGTCCTGAATTTCAGAGAATAGAATCAGACCCTTGAGTTATAAACAGAAGAAAAAAATCCTCAGAGGCCCTGTGAACAATAATTTCTAAAAGTAAAGCTCTTGTCTTTAATAACATGTCAAAATTGTACTATAAAGTTGGTAACAGTGCAGAGAAAAGAATGGAACAGTTTTAAGAATATTTTATTGCTTGGGGACATTTCAGGATAAAAGTCCTTTAGGATATTGTCATATTGGTAGAATACCAACATTATAAGTTCCTTTATGAAATGTCACTATCAGAGAGATTAATTTTAGAAGTATAGGATCACAGAAATGTTTCCATTGATGTAGGTTACTTTGTTGAACTCCAAAAATGTGTCAAGAGTAACAAATCTATCTGACATGTCCAGTCAAGGACTTGTTTTAAGCAGAAACCCTGGCTTGCAGGACACTGTTACATTTTAATTTTGTTTTTCAACCACAAAAAGGAGTCTTTGTTTGTAGTCAGGATGAACACCTGTGGAATCCTAAAACATTTACAGACATGTCTTTAAAAGCTCTACGGTACAGTTAAGATTTAATCTATCAAAGTGGTATAAATAAAGTAGACATAGCCTTAGGTGCCAATTCTTCCTGCTGCAGATAGAAAAACATAAGAGTAAGAACTTCTTTGCTGATTTTTATATAGCGCAAACAGACACTCTCAAGGGCAGAGGGGAGCAGTGTACTCTGGAGATGAAAACTTCTTTATATTAGTAATAATGTGCTGAAGTCTAGAAATGGGAAATATAAGGGTTCTGGCAAAGCTATAATTATGCAGAAGAAATAAAATTCAGATAGGTTCGTGCTTGAAAACTTGAACATCATTTTGAAACTTATAATTCAGAAAAAAGTGGTAAAAGAATGATCAAGCCATTTTGGGTCTAAGCATTGACCTTCCATATCTTTTTAGTCTAATCTAAAGCTGTGGATGTGACTGGTGATAGAAGCAAGGTCCAATGCTGTAAAGAGCAATATTGCATAGGAACCTGGAATGTCAGGTCCATGAATCAAAGCAAATTGGAAGTGGTCAAACAAGAGATGGCAAGAGTGAATGTCGACATTCTAGGAATCAGCGAACTGAAATGAACTGGAATGGGTGAATTTAACTCAGATGACCATTATATCTACTACTGTGGACAGGAATCCCTCAGAAGAAATGGAGTAGCCATCATGGTCAACAAAAGAGTCCGATATGCAGTACTTGGATGCAACCTCAAAAACGTCAGAATGATCTCTGTTCCTTTCCAAGGCAAACCATTCAATATCATAGTAATCCAAGTCTATGCCCCAACCAGTAACGCTGAAGAAGCTGAAGTTGAGGGGTTCTATGAAGACCTACAAGACCCTTTAGAACTAACACGCAAAAAAGATGTCCTTTTCATTATAGGGGACTGGAATGCAAAGTAGGAAGTCAAGAAACACCTGGAGTAACAGGCAAATTTGGCCTTGGAATACAGAATGAAGCAGGGCAAAGACTAATAGAGTTTTGCCAAGAAAATGCTCTGGTCCTAACAAACACCCTCTTCCAACAACACAAGAGAAGACTCTACACATGGACATCACCAGATGGTCAACACGAAAATCAGATTGATTATATTCTTTGCAACCAAAGATGGAGAAGCTCTATACAGTCAGCAAAAACAAGAGCAGGAGCTGACTGTGCCTCAGACCATGAACTCGTTATTGCCAAATTCAGACTTAAATTGAAGAAAGTAGGGAACACCACTAGACCATTCAGGTATGACCTAAATCAAATCCCTTATGATTATACAGTAGAAGTGAGAAATAGATTTAAGGCACTAGATCTGATAGATAGAGTGCCTGATGAGCTATGGAATGAGGTTCATGACATTGTAGAGGAGACAGGGATCAAGACCATCCCCATGGAAAAGAAATACAAAAAAGCAAAATGGCTGTCTGGGGAGGCCTTACAAAGAGCTGTGAAAAGAAGAGAAGCGAAAAGCAAAGGAGAAAAGGAAAGATATAAACATCTGAATGCAGAGTTCCAAAGAATAGCAGGAAGAGATAAGAAAGCCCTCCTCAGCGATCAATGCAAAGAAATAGAGGAAAACAACAGAATGGGAAAGACTAGAGATCTCTTCAAGAAAATCAGAGATACCAAGGGAATATTTCATGCAAAGATGGGCTCGATAAAGGACAGAAATGGTATGGACCTAACAGAAGCAGAAGATATTAAGAAGAGATGGCAAAAATACACAGAAGAACTGTACAAAAAAGATCTTCATGACCCAGATAATCACAATGGTGTGATCACTGACCTAGAGCCAGACATCCTGGAATGTGAAGTCAAGTGGGCCTTAGAAAGTATCACTATGAACAAAGCTAGTGGAGGTGATGGAATTCCAGTTGAGCTCTTTCAAATCCTGAAAGATGATGCTGTGAAAGTGCTGCACTCAACATGCCAGCAAATTTGGAAAACTCAGCAGTGGCCACAGGACTGGAAAAGGTCAGTTTTCATTCCAATCCCAAAGAAACACAATGCCAAAGAATGCTCAAACTACCCCACAATTGCACTCATCTCACACGCTAGTAAAGTAATGCTGAAAATTCTCCAAGCCAGGCTTCAGCAATACATAAACTGTGAACTTCCTGATGTTCAAGCTGGTTTTAGAAAAGGCAGAGGAACCAGAGATCAAATTGCCAACATCCGCTGGATCATAGAAAAAGCAAGAGAGTTCCAGAAAACCATCTATTTCTGCTTTATTGACTATGCCAAAGCCTTTGACTGTGTGGATCACAATAAACTGTGGAAAATTCTGAAAGAGATGGGAATACCAGACCACCTGATCTGCCTCTTGATAAATCTGTATGCGGGCCAGGAGGCAACAGTTAGAACTGGACATGGAACAACAGACTGGTTCCAAATAGGAAAACAAGTTCGTCAAGGCTGTATACTGTCACCTTGTTTATTTAACTTATATGCAGAGTACATCATGAGAAATGCTGGGCTGGAAGAAGCACAAGCTGGAATCAAGATTGCTGGGAGAAATATCAATAACCTCAGATATGCAGATGACACTACCATTATGGCAGAAAGTGAAGAGGAACTAAAAAGCCTCTTGATGAAAATGAAAGTGGAGAATGAAAAAGTTGGCTTAAAGCTCAACATTCAGAAAACGAAGATCATGGCATCTGGTCCCATCACTTCATGGGAAATAGATGGGGAAACAGTGGAAACAGTGTCAGACTTTATTTTTCTGGGCTCCAAAATCACTGTAGATGGTGACTGCAGCCATGAAATTAAAAGACGCTTACTCCTTGGAAGGAAAGTTATGACCAACCTAGATAGCATATTCAAAAGCAGAGACATTACTTTGCCAACAAAGTTCATCTAGTCAAGGCTATGTTTTTTCCTGTGGTCATGTATGGATGCGAGAGTTGGACTGTGACGAAGGCTGAGCACTGAAGAATTGATGCTTTTGAACTGTGGTGTTGGAGAAGACTCTTGAGAGTCCCTTGGACTGCAAGGAGATCCAACCAGTGCATTCTGAAGGAGATCAGCCCTGGAATTTCTTTGGAAGTAATGATGCTAAAGCTGGAACTCCAGTACTTTGGCCACCTCATGCGAAGAGTTGACTCATTGGAAAAGACTCTGATGCTGGGAGGGATTGTGGGCAGGAGGAGAAGGGGACGACAGAGGATGAGATGGCTGGATGGCATCACTGACTCGATGGACATGAGTCTGAGTGAACTCCGGGAGGTGGTGATGGAGAGGGAGGCCTGGCGTGCTGTGATTCATGGGGTTGCAAAGAGTCGGACACGAACAAGTGACTGATCTGATCTGAAAAGTATTTCAATATTTATTCATGCCATTAAAGCAACTCTGCTAGAAATGAATGTGTAGATTCAGTCTACAATTTAAACCATTTATTTAGTAAAAGTGAAGTAGAGCGTGGAAGTAGTACATTGACTACCATGAGGCAGTCATGACTACATTGACTGCTGCTGCTGCTGCTAAGTCGCTTCAGTGGTCTCCGACTCTGTGTTATCCCATAGACGGCAGCCCACAAGGCTCCCCTGTCCCTGGTATTCTCCAGGCAAGAACACTGGAGTGGGTTGCCATTTCCTTCTCCATTGACTACCAAAAAGAATTGTAAGATGGGTTCTAATTCGTAAGATGACTAAGATCTAGCTGGAAAGATGAGAAAATATTTGAGTAGTAATTAAGATTCAAGGTGGTATGTTTGAAAGGGAAAGTTATTTTTGGTTGAGTTGTTCTGGAAAGCATCCTTGTTAGAAAAGAGAGACTTAATGAAGGCAAAGCTTGGCATATGTCAATGTGATGAGGGAAGTAAGTTCTTAACAGGAGTACTGATGTAGAGATGGAGAAACCAGGAGACAAAGTGTCACCGATTTTAGCTGGAGGGATAGTGGCATTGATATTAGAGTAATAGAGAAGTATTTGGAGAATTATTTCCCAGAATATGGAGGAACTGGAATCACAAAGAAATGTAGTCATTGAAGAAAAAATAAAAGGGTCTTGGAAAAGATTACCATTATAGATAGAAACCACCATGAAATAGATGTTCAATGAATATTCATTAAATGAATTAATTGGGAGACTATCACTAGATATTTATTACCAGTCTTAACAATAAGGTTCATTATAGAAGCAAACAGATAAACCCAAAGAGATACATAAGAAAAGAGGTTCTATTTCATTTAGAATAGGATTAGAGACAAGGTGAGGAACTAAAGAAGCAAGTGCTCTTTCTGCAGCTATACAATAAGAAAGGTAAAAAGCTCGTCATTCAATTCTCTTTTTGAAGTGAAAGAACTCGAAGCTTCATTGCACTGCCTATTTCACCTGCTGCTGCTGCTGCTAAGTCGCTTCAGTCGTGTACGACTCTGTGCGACCCCATAGACGGCAGCCCACCAGGCTCCCCTGTCCCTGGGATTCTCCAGGCAAGAACACTGGAATGGGTTGCCATGTCCTTCTCCAATGTATGAAAGTGAAAAGTGAAAGTGAAGTCACTCAGTTGTGTCTGACTCCTAGCGACCCCATGGACTGCAGCCTACCAGGCTCTTCCATCCATGGGATTTTCCAGGCAAGAGTACTGGAGTGGGTTGCCATTGCCTTCTCCTAGTACTTCCCAAATTCTGTTGTTTATTACATAGTCTCCCCCTATGAAAGACTTTAACTTCCTTCCCTTTTGCTCTGTCTTTATAGGATAACAAATGTCTGTGTTCCAGGTCACCTTCTTAGGCAGCAATGCCTTGATCCCTTTCAGGCAGTGTCAGGTACCCCCACTTCTGTACAGCAAAGGTATGTACTACTCTTATATTCTACCTTTCAAATGCAGTTCATTCCTTCGCAGGTTTGTCTCATGTTTTACTCTGTCCCTATTAATCTGTTTCTAGCATAGTGTATGATTGACAAATATCTAATGAATTAAATAAATATTTCCAGTATCATAATTCTGACAGTAAAGCAGAAAACTTATGAAACAATTCATTATCTCTAGACAATTAAAATAAAAGTATTTCTGGCTGTCAAATGATGCTTCCTTAATACCTGGAGGGAATAAATATAAAGATGGTAATTCCAAGTTTCCTTATGAATTCTAGGTTCAGCCTAAGTAAGGTACTTTCATATTAGACATTTCATATCCCTCTCTCTAAACACACACACATATATACATATATTTATATATGTATATATTATATATAATCTTAATGATCTTTTTTCTACATGCACACACACACACACACACATACACATACATACACATAAATTTTTACTTGATGGGAGTATCTTCAAAAATACTATGCTTCTGCCATGTGGCTTTCCAAACAATTTCCATAGAAATAAATAATCAAGACAAATCTTATTCTTCCTTCAACCATACTCTTACTTAATTATCTGTTATTTATTTTGTGGAAGATTTCCAAATTTTAATAGTTAGAAATGAGCAATAAGTAGATGTTCTATGGAATAAATCATGCAATAAAGACATAGTGATTAAAGAGAATTTTCCAGGAGTTTCCTACTTAAACTTTTTATATCTTTGGGTATTTTTTGTTTGTTTGTTTTATTTCATTCTGGAAATCCACAGTTGGCCTTAAAAGGGCTGTGTGCTCCTGAAATTGTGTGCTGTGCCTTTTAATATTAGCATTTTTTCCTTGGGAAAGTTTTTTGCTTTTTTATTGTCAATGTCAGACATTGAAAGTTACCTATGACTGAAAGTATTCTACTCTTTCTATTTTAAAGAGTTAGACAATGAGATATATGCTCAGTGAGAATAGTAATTATAGTAGCAATAAAGATAGATAATTTCAAATTGATTGTATTTTTAATCTTAAACCTGAGAAGTAAGTTTTTTAAATCTTAATTTTTCTGATTGTTAAATTGAAATTCTGATCTCAAACATCTTGCATAAGCTCGGCAAGTTATTCCACAGTAGACCATGGAACCAAGCTTCCCATCTACATATCTACAACTCATTTCAGTAGACTTGGTCCTTGCCCCACCAACTCTCTTCAGGACTCTTTCTCCTTCCATCTGTTTTCCTCCATGCATAAACATGATTAGTGCTTGAACAGCTTGTCCAACTGTTCCCAGTCTCACTTGCCACCATGGTTTCAGGTCTCCTAAGCTTGGAACATTTTAGGGCTGGAAAATCTGACTCAGCAGAATTGATATTTTGAGTTGGCCATAAGGAAATCTGTATGGTCACACTTCACTGCCAGTGGTTAGGATGATGGTACACAGGAATGGAAACAGAATTGGCCAGAAAGAGCTTTGTGCTAGAAATTTGGACAGAAGGGTAAAAGAAAATACATGAACTTGAAATAAAGCAAGGAGAGGAAGGTAAAAGAGAGACCACGTGATATCAAGGACCTTGGCTCAAGCAGAAAAGGCCCCATATATCAGTACCAGAGAAGGCAGACTTCCACAGTGTCAGGAGAGCCTGCCCCTAGTAGGTCTCAGCGACTCTGTCTCTAACTACAGTCTGAAACCATCCTCCCTGGTCAAAGAAAAACAGTTTCTAGGAAATTGAAGCCAAACCCATCCATCTGACCCAACTTTTATAGGGACATTTAAAGCATCTTAACTCATTAGTTCTGCATACTACATGAATTCTGTCAGTTGGATCTTTGTGATACAAAACCATCTTCATTATATTCTCATTTAATTCTGAAATTCTGTATCAGCATGAGAGCATCAGTGTTTCTCTCTGCTCCCACCATTCCTCATCCTCTTCCTGGATGCTTTCACATACCAAAATTAAGGGACGGTTTTGCAATGTAACTTAAGCCTGAGGAGGAAACAACACTGGCTTCTGGTTACTAAGGATTTCAGATATCTTCATTTATTCTTACTGTTTTATTAAGAAATTGAGATTCAGAAATGTCATATCACCTAATGGGGATAGAAACCTTAAGTTCTCAAATTTCTGATTAAGAACCACTCCCTCTGTGTTGTGCAGTGTTCAGTACACATATTCTAAATACTGCTGATTGACCAGAAAGGAAATTGGTTCCTGATGTTTCTTCTTCTTGGTATTAAGCTTAATGAGTATTTTATTAGTCCAATAACATTGCCATATAAATTCATGGCCCCTTGGTACTTAGGTATTTGTATCCATGCATGCACTCAACTGGAGCTTCCCAAGTGGTACAGTGGTAAGGAACCCACCTGCCGATGCTGGAGACATAAGAGACACGGGTTTGATCCCTGGGTTGGCAAGATCCCCTGGAGGAGGAAATGGCTACCCACTCCAATATTCTTGCCTAGAAAATCCCATGGACAGAGGGGCCTGGTGGGATACAGCCCATGGGGTTGCAAAGAGTCGGACATGACTGAGCAACTGAGCACACACACACATGCACCACATTAATCAGGTCAGTGTTTATACCTATATCATGGACCGTCTAGTTCTCTGTCTTTCCACATTGGTTTAAGCCAAACATTGTGATTGGAAATATCACAGGGCACAAATGGTTTTCACGAACCTGTAGATAATTTTCCACCACTAAATTAAGTCCCCTACATATGAATGAGTTCCATTCCAAGAGCATGTTCATAAACATAAAATTTGGCACTAGTGGTAAAGAACCCGCCTGCCAGTGCAGGAGACATAAGAGGCATGGGTTCGATCCCTGGGTTGGGAAGATCCCCTGGAGGAGGGCATGGCAACCCACTCCAGCATTCTTGCCTGGAGCATCCCCATGGACAAAGGAGCCTGGTGGGCTACAGTCCATAGGGTTGCAAAGAGTCAGACACGACTGAAGCGACTGAGCACATAGCACACAAAAAAAGTTAGCCTAGATACCCAACTAACACAATTGGCTATATATTGAATAGCACTATACTGTAATAGGTTTATGATACTTTCCACACAAATAACACATAAAAATAAACTAAAAAAGTAAAACATTTTTACTCTTACAGTATCTTGTAAAGTACGATAGTACAATACAATAGCTGGTGCTTCTCAGCACTAGCTATATCACTGCTGCTTTTATGCTTGCTTGGGACATCCTGAGCTTGAGCTAGAGATACTGCACTACTGAACTCTTACAGTGCTGCACAGGAACGTACACAAAGCCACAGCCACTTGCATGTGATGCCCACACGCATGTGACCATGTGCAACAGACACATGAACGAACTTACATGATTGGGCAGGTGAAAGTATATTGATGCCTTTGAAAGTTTGCAACTTGAAGTTTCTTATGTAGGGGGCTTTCTGTAGATTCTATTATTATGCTAGAGGCCACCCAAAGCACTACAATATAGATCAGCAGGATATATCAGCATTCTCTGTTTGCTTAGTCTCAAGGTTCTAGGCAGCGGAGGGGAAGACATGGTCGAGACAGGAGAGGGAATGGACCAGAGATCTGTGATACCTGAATTTACCTTTCATGTCAGAGAAAGTGAATTTCAAGTAAATCTTTAAGGCTAGTGAAGGTTTCTTTGCACTTTCCCTTTATGGTTTTCTATTTTAATCACTAAGGAAACCTCCTCTTTTTCTGCTAAAGTCCTGGAGCTCTGATGGAAAAATGGCTTTTGGGTGACCCTGCACTTCATTTGTGAAATGTAGAGAAGGAAAGAGCAGAGGTTTTGCAGTCCGTTCTTTCTTCTACTGATATGGTCAGTACTGGTCTATTTAGAGACTGTGCTCTCAGCCTCTATCTGGTGATGGACTGGCAATATAATCCATGACTCTCAAGCCACTGAAATTTTGGTTTGGCTTGTTACCAAAACCTCAGGACAAACTAGCCTGTCCTAACTGATATATTTCCCACTGGTTTCCCCCCTGATGGAAAGTCCATGGACTTTTGTCTTTTGAACTAGGACATTGAAGAGTTGCTTATATATTACAGTTAGTAATTTAGGTATAATTAACTGTTATTCTAAGGCGAAATTAGTTGAAAACAAAACAATGCTTCACAGTTAGAGCAAATTTAGCAAAATGAGCAAGAGGAAGGATTGGTTCTTCCATTTTGAAGTGGCTGTGGGACACCCATGTATAAAGGAGGACCTTTAGGTTACCTCCTGGTAATCTGTCATCCCAAGCACTACTGGCACAATTTTCTTAACCTCTCTAAGCCTCAGTCTTCCCATCTGTATTTATTACTAACAGTATCTTTCTCATATTGTTAATAAGAGGATTAAATGGGATAATGCATGTAAGACACCTAGCACAGTGCTTGGATATTAGTAATAAATTAATAAATGGAAACAATTATTTTTATTCCGACATTTTCCATCCCATCTTAATTCCTGTCTGAATATAGTCATGCTTGCTTCAGAAGTGTAAAAATAATTATTTTCGTTCATATGAACAGCTTACCATTTATGCCTAATGATGTGTAGCACAATAGCTGCTATACATATCATTAAATATGTGTCTGATTAACTTTGTTGTAATTATAATTGCAACACAAAATTCCTCTTGTGCATACTCAACCATCAAAGACTATTGCTCATGAAACATGGTCGACTGCTTTCAGCCTGCAAGGATTAGGGGGAGTGTTGATCACACATAGTATAAATCATAGACCTGAGAGCAGCAGAGCTCAAAGGAAAGAACACAAGGTTGGGATTTATGTAGACCAAGGACTAAAATCTTCAGCTCTATGATCACAATTTATGCAAACTTCTTCTGAGAGTTTTTCTCTGTGGAACATGGCTAGTGAGACCTACTGTGTAGGATTTTGTGAGGAATAGAGATACTATACATAAGATGGTCAACAAGGATCTTGGAACACAGGAAACAGTTTTAGACTTTAGTTTGTAAGAGACTTCTGGAATTCCATTATGTGAGCCACCTCTGCTTTGGAGGTATAACCTTATCATGTCCTCCCCTCTCATTTTGTACAAAAGCAGAGTTGGAGATACCAGCATGATTTGCCCAGGGTCATGTAGCTTCTGAGGGAAGTAGGGAAGCTGAGCCAGCAATGAGTGCCCCACCTCTTCCTTTCCTCCCTTCTTTCACTCGGCCTTTGCCCACTGCTGGCAAAACAACCCAAAGCACACATTCTTCTGGGGTTGAGTCAGTGGCATCCTGTGCCTTCCTACCCAGAGAGAGGAAGCACATTTGAGTCAGGAGGAAATGGATTTGCCACATAAGGAAAGGACATCAAAGAGGAAACAGAGGACAGCCAACCTGCTCTGTGCTATAAATGTGCTCTGTGCTATAAAAAGCCACATCAAAATGGTTTTGTAGATTCAAGAAACTTGAGAATATAAATAACAAAATGGTATCTGAGTAACACCCCTTGTTCAGGAAGGAAATTGGGGCTCTTTCCTGCTAATCAGAGCCTGTCTTCATGGGGCCTGAGCTCCAACTTTCACAGGAGAGCTGCCTTTTTTGGGTAAGCATGTCTGAATACTTCCTTCCTTGTAGAGTCTTCTTTCACTGGACAGTGACCCAGCATGTGGACAGACTGAGTAATCTGAGCTGTCTAGGATGATGGCTGCAAACTGTCACTGTGGAGTAGCTGCTCATCAGAGGACCCCATCTGCTGCGTCCTGTCCTTTCTTAAAATGGACAGCTGCTTTCTCAGAAGGTCTAGTGCCGGTGAACAAACCTTGATTCAGAGCTTCGAGGGAGATTAATAGACAATTCAGACTTGACTGCTCTCTCTCTTGGCTACCTATTTGCATCTTGGCCTGGTCTTTTCTCTGAAGTCTTGGGAATAGTTGATTTTGATCATTTGAATCTTGGTATAGTATTTCATTAGGGAGGTGAATTACTTTACTTCTCATGTACTTCTATGAAAGTGTAATTGCAAGGATGAAATGAAAGAATATGAGTAAACATGGATGTTCTTAGATAAATATTAAGTGTAAAGAAAATGGTAGTTTTTCTCTCCTTCCTGTAAAATAGTTTCTAAATCTAGGGAAACAAAGCTATAGTAAATATAGGTATTTTTGAGTATTTCAAAAACAGGAAGGGTAAAAGATGAGAGAGGATTCTAATTCCTTATCATATTGAATATTTCACTTTATATAGCTTTAAAATTTTATGATTAAAAAGAAAAATGATGAAATTAAAAATTAAATCATTATAGAGAAGTAGTGTACCCTTAGTGAGTATTGTCTGTATTAGGTATATAGTTCATTTTAATATTAACTAAAATTGTCTTTCAAAAATCACCATCTCTATTCATTTAATAAATGAAGCAAAATTTAGACATTTGATATGGTTTATTGTTAATGAATTCAGAGTATGAATGAAGCCATTTGAGGATAATATTTTTCTGGCTATGATAAAATCTGTTTATGATTTTTCTGGTTATGAGCTTGTGGTTTAAAAAAATTGAAAACACTGTTGCTAGAGAAGTTGTTGTTCATCAGCTCAGTTTTAATTTTCTTAGGTTCTTGGGAAAGGTCCCGGAAAAAACCAGTCCCATGATTAAAGCTGATAATTCTATGATGCCCATTGGATCTTTTTTTTAAATGTAACACTGAAATAACTAAATACATTGTTTCTCAGTGTCCTTCATCACAGCAGTTGTTGAGCAGTGGAGAAGCAATTAGCTTCTTTTTCAGTATTAAGTGATGTGTCAAAGAAGGGGAAATGGAAGTTCTGAACTGTCTTTTTCCTAGAGGTCATATCATTTATGTAACTAAAAATTCACCATAATATACATATATAATTTATTTGATATCAATAAGCCCATCTATCACACCACTGATGCCTCAAATAGTTTGAGAGAGGAAAACTGGAAATGGTGTCTGCCATGATTGCTTGTTTGTGAGACTTGATTACTCTAGGCCTGTCTGGGCCTATGGGCCTGGAATGTGGTTTCCTTTTAAGCTCTTATATGTACCCAGTAAGGGCTGCATGAATACACATGAGAAGAAATACATAGCTGCTACACACTCACTTAATAACTGAGTTGAGGTGGTAGTACATGGATAGCAATGAATGTTGTCTGCCTTGCAGCTTTTGAAGAAGATGAGAATGGTCAGAGTGCAAATGGTGTATTAAATAGCAATGAAATTTTCATTTTCTAGGTAACTGTAGAGTAATATAAGAGTATCCATAAGAGGCACCTAAAATTGCTATTATTGTCATGGGTATAGTCAAGCTTTTAGTGTTGATAGTCTTGGGAAAATAATAAGATAATAAAATATTAATTATGATAATAGAGACAATGGCTTTTATACATGTATATATGCATGTAGGGATTTCTTTGGAAGGAATGATGCTAAAGCTGAAACTCCAGTACTTTGGCCACCTCATGCGAAGAGTTGACTCATTGGAAAAGACTCTGATGCTGGGAGGGATTGTGGGCAGGAGGAGAAGGGGACAACAGAGGATGAGATGG
Source organism: Bubalus kerabau (assembly GCF_029407905.1). Classification (NCBI taxonomy): domain Eukaryota; kingdom Metazoa; phylum Chordata; class Mammalia; order Artiodactyla; family Bovidae; genus Bubalus; species Bubalus kerabau. The sequence continues at coordinate 103,117,621 of NC_073626.1, forward strand.
CTGGATGGCATCACTGACTCGATGGACGTGAGTCTGAGTGAACTCCGGGAGTTGGTGATGGACAGGGAGGCCTGGCATGCTGCGATTCATGGGGTCGCAAAGAGTCGGACACGACTGAGCGATTGATCTGATCTGATCTGATACACACACACACATGTGTACACACACACATGCACACATGTATATGGTGTTTGGAGTTTTCCGGGAGTGGTGCTGATTTCTTTATATGTTCAGTAAGAACAATTGTTGTATAATGATCCAAGTGTGATTATCATTTGTTTCCTTACATTAAAACTTCTTCCCTTCATCTATAACACAGATTCTAGGAAGTCTAGAATCATGCTGTTATTTCATTTATCCTTATTTTACAGATAAGGAGTCCATTTCATAAAAGTTAAATAACTTATGCTGAATACTAATAGTATACAATTCTAATAACATATAACAGTGTGAGAAGGATAACTTCTAAGTTAGGTGAGCAGAAATTATTCACATTAAGAGTAGGCTGTTTTGGACACTGACCAGATTGTTTCTCAGCCTTTCTTTTCCAAGATCATTATTTACTTTAAAATATATATATATATGCTCCAACTCCCCTCATATTCTTTATGGATAAAGCAAGAAGTATTCATACTGAAGATTATTTAGCGTGTACTTTATGGCAGGCATTGAGCTTGTGCTAAGGATGTAGCTGTGAACAGCAGTCAGTCTCTGTGCTCATGAATGCAGCTGTGAAAAGATAAGCAAATTAGCAATTAATATGTTGATGATTAGTTTTTCAAATGCAGAATATTTGTGATGAGACTATACAGCAAAACAACTAATACACAAAGCAGTTAATACATAGTTATCTTTTACAAAATTATCCTTGATGTAATTATATAAATACAGAATCATAGATACCCTTTATCACAGGTTTAAGACAGATATAGAAGTTTTGACCTGTCTAGGGAAAGGTGTATCAGTTTTCTATTGCTTAGCAAATTTATCACAATCTTAGTGGCTTAAATATCACATATTATCCTATAGTTCAGGAGTTCAAAATGGATCTTGTAATTCTAAAATCAAGGTATCACCAGAGCTGCATGTCTTCTCCATATTCTAGGCAACATGATGTTCTTTGTCTTTTCCAGCTTCTAAAGAGACTGCCCACAATCCTAGGCATGTGGCAATGTTACTTTGACCTCTGTTTCCATTGTTACATCTCCTCCTTTGCCTCTCAATCTTTTTTCTCCTTCTTTTACATGTAAGGACCTCTGTGATTACATTGAACCCATCTGGATAACTTAGAGTACTCTTCTCATCTAAATATCTTAATCATGTTTGTGAAGTCTGTTTTTGCCACGTAAGGAACAACTCAGGGCTTCCCAGATGGCTCAGCGATAAAGAATCTGCCTGTCAATGCAGGAGACAAAAGAGATGTGGTTTGATCCCCGGGCTGGGAAGATCCCCTGGAAAGGAATGGCAACCCACTCCAGTATTCTAGCCTGGAAAATCCCAAGGACAGAGGAACCTAGTGGGCTACAATTCATGGCATCACAAAGAATCAGCCATGACTGACTGACTGAGCATGGAATCACGTAACTTCTCAGAAGTTCTGGGATTATGAGGGGAGCTTCATTGAGAGGGATGTTATGTTTCCTAACAGAACATTATGGTGAAAATAATGAATATGTGAATTTAATACTTAATCTATTTGACATAGATAAAATACAGATGGAAAGACATTTTAGGTTGAGTTCTTAGGAAATTCTTTTCAAATTCACTATTCTCAGGATTGTAACCTGGCTTTTTTTTAGTCTATGTGAAACATGGATTATGATTAGATCTTTCACACTTATGCCTTGGTTTTTATTTAATAGAATGATATCATGTCCAAGTGTTTGTCCTTCCAAATAACTTCAAAGACAAATTGAAGCCAACTATAAATCAGAACCACTCCTCTTTGGAATAAAATAAATAAAAAATAATCTGCTTATCCAATAACAGGGTGTTTTTTGTGGAAAAACAAAATAGACCAAAAAAGTATCTACTATATTTTAAGACTACCAATTATGAGTAAGGGAGCGCATCAGTTCAGTTCAGTCGTTCAGTCAGGTCCAACTCTTTGCAACCCCGTGGACTGCAGCATGCCAGTCTTCCCTGTCCATCACCAACTCCTGAAGTTTGCTCAAACTCATGTCCATCATGTTGGTGATGCAATACAACCATCTCATACTCTGTCATCCTCTTCTCCTCTTGCCTTCAATCTTTCCTAGTATCAGGGTCTTTTCCAATGAGTCTTTTCCACCATAGCACTGCAGATGGTGATTGCAGCCATGAAATTAAAAGATGCTTACTCCTTGAAAGGAAAGTTATGACCAACCTAGACAGCATATTAAAAAGCAGAGACATTACTTTCCCAACAAAGGTCCATCTAGTCAAGGCTATGGTTTTTCCAGTGGTTATGTGTGGATGTGAGAGTTGGACTATAAAGAAAGCTGAGTGCCAAAGAATTGATGCTTTTGAACTGTGGTGTTGGAAAAGACTCTTGAGAGTCCCTCAGACTGCAAGGAGATCCAACCAGTCCATCCTAAAGGAGATCAATCCTGGGTGTTCATTGGAAGGACTGATGTTGAAGCTGAAACTCCAATACTTTGGCCACCTGATGCGAAGAGCTGACTCATTTGAAAAGACCCTGATGTTGGGAAAGACTGAGGGCAGGAGGGGACGACAGAGGATGAGATGGTTGGATGGCGTCACCAACTCAATGGACATGAATTTGGGTGGACTCTGGTAGTTGGTGATAGACAGGGAGGCCTGGTGTGCTGCGGTTCATGGGGTTGCAAAGAGTCGGACATGACTCTGCAACTGAAATGACCTAAACTGACTAGATCAACCTTTGTTGGTAAAATAATGTCTCTGCTTTTTAATATGCTGTCTAGGTTGGTTAAAGCTTTTCTTCCAAGGAGTGAGCATCTTTTTATTTCATGGCTGCAATCACCATCTGCAGTGATTTTGGAGCCCCCCAAAATAAAGTCTGTCATTGTTTCCACTGTTTCCCCATCTATTTGCCATGTAGTGATGGAACCAGATACCAAGATCTTAGTTTTCTGTTGTTTTAAGCCAACATTTTCACTCTCCTCTTTCACTTTCATCAAGAGACTCTAATTTTCTTGGCTTTCTGCCATAAGGGTGGTGTCATCTGTGTATTTGAGGTTATTGATATGTCTCCTGGCAATCTTAATTCCAGTTTCTGCTTCATCCAGCCCAATATTTCTCATGATGTACTCTACATATAAGTTAAATAAGCAGGGTGACAGTATACAGCCTTGACATACACCTTTCCTGATTTGGAAGCAGTCTATTTTTTCATGTTCAGTCTAACTGTTTCTTCTTGACATACGTACAGATTTCTCAGGAGGCAGGTCAGGTGGTCTGGTATTCCCATCTTTTGAAGAATTTTCCACAGTTTGTTGTGATCCACACAGTTAAAGGCTTTGGTGTAGTCAATAAAGCAAAAGTAGATATTTTTCTGGAACTCTCTTGCTTTTTTGATGATCTAGAAGATGTTGGCAACTTAATTTCTGGTTCCTCTGCCTTTTCTAAATCCAGCTTGAACATCTGGAAATTCATGGTTCATGTACTGTTGAAGCCTGGTTTGGAGGATTTTGAGCATTACTTTGCTAGTGTGTGAGATGAGTGCCATTGTGCAGTAGTTTGAACATTCTTTGGCCTTGCCTTTCTTTGGGATTGGGATGAAAGATGACCATTTCCAGTCCTGTGGCCACTGCTGAGTTTTCCAGATTTGCTGGCGTATTGAGTGCAGCACTTTAACAGCATCATCTTTTAGGATTTGAAATAGCTCCATTGGAATTCCATCACGTAAGGGAGTACATACTTCAAAGTCATTGGCAAAAAAAGTAAAACAAATGAAATCTTCATGGGTTTTTCAAATCTGAAACTAATGTAAAAGGTGGATATTAGATTTTATACTTTAGAATTGTTTATATGTGTTTCAGGGTTCTCCAGAGAAACTGAACCAATGGAAACCAATGGAACTACTGGCTCATGTAGTTGTGGACACTGATATGTCTGAAATTCGTAGGGTAGGCTGGCACTCTAGAAATTCAGTTAGGGTTTCCATGTTACAGTCTTGAGGAATTATCTTTTTTCTCTGGAAAATTTCAGTCTTTGCTTTTAAAGCCTTCAACTGAATGAGAGTAATCTGCTTTACTTAATGTCAATTGATTGTAAAAGTTATCCCATCTGAAATGACCTTTATACTAATGTTTGATCAAACAACTGGGCACCATAGAGCCTAACCAAGTTGACACATAAAATCAACTATCATAATGCCCAGTACCAAGAACAGTATTCTTAATTCCTTTTGTTAGGTGCAGAGAAGTTTTTTGTTTTTGCTGATTTTTTTGTTGTTATTGTTTGCTATTTGTTTCTTAGTAGGCAGTCTTGACAGAGAAGGCAATGGCACCCCACTCCAGTACTCTTGCCTGGAAAATCCCATGGATGGAAGAGCCTGGTAGGCTGCAGTCCATGGGGTTGCTAAGAGTCAGACACGACTGAGCGACTTTCCTTTCACTTTTCACTTTCATGCATTGGAGAAGGAAATGGCAACCAACTCCAGTGTTCTTGCCTGGAGAATCCCAGGGATGGGGGAGCCTGGTGGGCTGCTGTCTATGGGGTCACACAGAGTCAGATATGACTGAAGTGACTTAGCATAGCATAGGCAGTCTTGAAAATTATCAATAATTCTCAACACTAAAGATTGTGTTAAAACAGGCTGACACTTACATAGAATGCAAAAAAAAAAAAAAAACACCTCAAAGGTTTTGAGAATTGCAGATTAAGAAAAAAAATGGAATATTTGTATTTATTATTATACATGATTTCTTAGTAATAACTCTCATAACTACTTTATTTTACAGACATAAATTCATGTAGAAGGACATGGGCATAAATCCCTGTGTTGATTAATTATTTTGGGAGCCTGGAATCACCTTGAATTAATTTGACAGGTAACTTTAGAATATAATACCCAACATTAATTTTATTATATTATGACAACTATGGGGAAACCAGCAGATTTGCAAATGGACCACCTATCATACTGATAAAGGGGAACTGCCCAAATGTATAAGAAATGTATATTTAGAGCAATTTACAGGTTCTGATTTTAATAGTTTTGTCATATTAAATATAACTAGATAAGAATTTGAAGAGTTTAGAAACTAAAAATAATTAAATTTGGAGATTAACAGTGAGATTTTTATTAATTCCTTCTTGAACTATTTTTCTAACTGAAAAAGATAAAGCTTTTTAAAAAGCATCAATGTAATTGTTTTTAAAATATTGAGGGATGCCTTTCTTTGTGATGCACATCTTTGAAACTGTTCAGTTACTATCTGCTGCTATCTTGCAGAGATATCAGTCTAGAATCAGAATTTCTATACATAGCTCTTTTCAAATACCCCACCTGTACTTATTCCATGAAAGAGGATATTGGTGAGAAGACATTTAATTTCAAGGTAACTGAGACTGAATTTGGATTCTGTATTTGAGTTTCCCAGAGAAACAGAACTACTAATAGGAAGTGTGTGTGTGTGTGTGTGTGTGCGCGCGCATGCATGTGCATGCACACAAAGGCATGCCTGTGGCAAGAGGGAAAGAGAGAGATGAATAGTTTAAGAAATTGGTTCACGTGATTATGGAATGCTAAAAATCTTCAGGGTAGACCAACAGACTATAAACTCAGGAAAATGTTGCAGTTTGAGTTCCAATGTAGTCTACTGGCTCCATTACTTCTTGTTTGAGAGAGGTTGTATTTTTTGTTGTATATTTTGTTGTATTTATTGTATTAAGGTCTTCAGTTAATTGGGAAAGGCCAGTTTGAGAAGAGCAGATTACCTTCCGAATTGCATAGCTGATCCTTGAGCAACATGGATTTGAACTGTGTGGGTACACTTATATATACGGATTTATTTTTAGTAGTACAGTACTATAGGACCCAAGGTTAGTTGAATCCCAGGATATGGAGGAATCCCAGGATATGGCCCTCACATGTATGGAGGGCCAAGTACAAGTTATAAATTGATTTCTGACTTTGTGGAGAGCTGGAGCCCTTAACCCCTTCATTGTCCAAAGGTCAATTGTATATAATACTTTGAAGCATAAATTGCCCATGCAAAATCCATTGACATAAATGTCAATCTCAAAAAACTACCTTCATAGAAACATACAGAATAATGTTTGATTAAACATGGGGGCACTGAGGCCCAGCCAGTCTGACACTGGCCAGTCTGACATAAAATTAACCCTCATAGATTCTTCACTGATTTACACTATGAAGTGGAATAACCCGTGGATTAATAATACCAAGAAGAAAAGAGACTAGGAATCAATACATAGTTTTTTATAGGCTTCATATTCATAAATTTCATTGCTCAATTTTTAAAATTATTTTCAGGATTTTTAAGTGAAAATAAAATTCTAATATTGACCTCAGCAGAAAAGACTGTGTAAAATGAAAATGACTGTGAAGCAGCAGGAGAAGAGGTGTAAGGGTCAGCTCAGCAGGAAACAAAAAGTAGTTCTTTTATGCTGGCAAAATATCCTGTTCATCTCCTCCCTAATGGGCATGCTCTCTGTCTTTCCTCTGCACCACTGACAACAGCTGTGGAGTAGTGAGCAGAGCTTATCTTGTGGCTTCTCTGACACCCATGGTTTTCCTGAAGCAAGGGTGTTCAGTGAAGAGAGATTGCCATACTGGCAGAGTTGAACTCAGGTATTTGTAATCCAATCAGATTTGTAGATAATCCTTCTTTATTCCCCACTGTGAGATCAAGCTGGCTGCAGTGATATGGAGAGACACATATTTTTCTAGTTGACCAGTAATCAAAAACCATAACAATAAAGCAAACTAATTCTAGTCAGCCAAGAAGACAGTTGTTTACTCATTCACCTTTCTTCCTGTCTCTAGTCAGAGTTGGGTGTTTGAGTGACTCCAGGCCTGTGGGCATTCTGATTAGCTGCACTAGCCCTTTACTAAGCTGTTTTACTTTTACTGCCCCAAACTTCTATAGAATTGCTCCCATGTCTTTCACCACCAGGCTTCTCACCTTCTGCCAGTTCCAAGTCCACACAACCAGCCAGACTAAAGCAGAATTAGAAACCTTTTCAGGTTAATTTTATTTACCTTCCAAAATTCAAGAAAGATTTCTACAGAAAGAAACTGTCATTAATGGTATCAATTTATGTGCTATCCATCTTGGGAAATAAACATGGAATTAGACATCATATGGAGACTAATGGCATTGAAGATCTTTATAGGCTTTTTTTCTCATCTGAAAAGATGGCTTGGTTATATTTGAGCAAATGTGTTTTAGAATAATTTCTCAATATCCTTTGATACTCTCTCACAAGATCTTATTCATTTTAACTTACAGAGATAAACAACAACAAAAAATACCCAGAATAGGCATACTATACAAAATTAACCAACTAAATTTCTCAATAGGAAGTAGTTATTTTAACTAATGGGTTCTTTCTTAATTAACATGGCAAAACAGTCTAGCTTAATGTGTTTACATTTATTCTTCTGTTCCTTAGGCCAATTGTGTTTTTAATCTCTCTTTTATCTTGCCAAATTCTATTAATGAGTTTATTTAAATAAATAAAACATTAGGTTAGTAAAAATAGTAACGTATATCAGCTAATCACAATTATCTAGCCATAGTTTAGCTTTCTTCCCACCACATACTAAACTGGCCCTTTCATTAATGCACAGATTTTTTTCAAGGTAAGCATTAAATTTTTCTGACAGAATTTTTATGGTACTAAAACAAATTGTGCATGTGCGTGTGTGTGTGTGTGTGTATAAATGTTGCCAGTTTTGAATGGATATTCCAAGTTGAATCCCTTGGGAAGCAGACTCTGAAAGATGGGCATTCAGGAAGTTTATTAGGGGGTGCCCATTAGAGCAATTCCTATGCAAGGAAGGTGGGAGGAACAGAATTGACAGGTAGAGAATTACAGTCAAGACTGTGAAGCTGAGATGGCCCTTGAGAGTTGTCCAGGTGAGCCAAGGGCCTGGGCCTGATACTCTCATTTGGACAAGTTGTGGGATGATGACTGACCCAAGAAGTGCTAGATGGACAGGATAGCTTTCTCCAGGCAAGGGCAATTTCCAGAGAAGGCTAACAGCTGAGGAATACCAACCAGCAATAGACAAGTAAAGTGAGTCTTAGTTCATAAAAATAAATTATTAAAGGAGAAATTTGAAACAGTATCTCAACTTATTTTTATCAATACTTTTTCTTCAGTTCAGTTCAGTTCAGTTGCTCAGTCATGTCCGACTCTTTGCGACCCCATGAATCGCAGCATGCCAGGCCTCCCTGTCCATCACCATCTCCCGGAGTTCACTCAGACTCACTGTCATCGAGTCAGTGAAGCCCTCCAGCCATCTCACCCTCTGTCATCCCCTTCTCCTCCTGCCCCTTATCTCTCCCAGCATCTGAGTCTTTTCCAATGAGTCAACTCTTCACATGAGGTGGCCAAAGTGCTGGAGTTTCAGCTTCAGCATCATTCCTTCCAAAGAAATCCCAGGGCTGATCTCCTTCAGAATGGACTGGTTAGATCTCCGTGCAGTCCAAAGGACTCTCAAGAGTCTTCTCCAACACCACAGTTCAAAAGCATCAATTCTTCGGTGCTCAGCTTTCTTCACAGTCCAACTCTCACATCCATCTAAATACTTAGTGCCGTCTTCAATGTTTCTCTGAGAGTAATAAGATAATAATTTATCTTTTCATTTTTGGGGTACTGTCTTTAGATAATATTAATGGGGAGTTCATTTAAACACACTGTAAATCTAAATTTAGACTGTTTAAGCAACTTGAAAAAAGAGAAAGAAAAAGACATAAATATATATAATTTCCAAATAATCACCATGTAAGTTTTACCCAATTTTACATACATTTTCCATCTGGATTTTACACATATATTTCTATTCTAATTAAAACAAAATGCAGAAATAATCCAGTTAGTGTCAGAATTTTATGGTGTACTTTGATAAGGTTCATGTTTTAAGCTATAATATTATAATCTCAAATATAAACTGAAACGTGGTTTGTAAAACAATAGTATATTTAATGCCAATAAGAAATTTTGATGGCATATTTGTTTAGTAATGAAAAAAAAAACTGAAATTTTATAGCAATTTAGGAAATAACCTTTTTTTTGGCGGGGGGGTGTTAGTTCTAAAAGGTCTTGTAAGTCTTCATAGAACCGTTCAACTTCAGTTTCTTCAGCGTTACTGGTTGGAGCATAGACTTGGATTACTGTGATATTGAATGGTTTGTCTTGGAAATGAACAGAGATCATTCTGTCATTTCTGAGATTGCATCCAAGTACTGCATTTCGGAATCTTTTGTTGACCGTGATGGCTACTCCATTTCTTCTGAGGGATTCCTGCCCACAGTAGTAGATATAATGGTCATCTGAGTTAAATTCACCCATTCCAGTCATTTCAGTTCACTGATTCCTAGAATGTCGACATTCACTCTTGCCATCTCTTGTTTGACCACTTCTAATTTGCCTTGATTCATGGACCTGACATTCCAGGTTCCTATGCAATATTGCTCTTTACAGCATTGGACCTTGCTTCTATCACCAGTCACATTCACAGCTGGATATTCTTTTTGCTTTGGGGGACTGGAATGCCAAAGTAGGAAGGTAAGAAACACCTGGAGTAACAGGCAAATTTGGCCTTGGAATACGGAATGAAATAGTTTTGCCAAGAAAATGCACTGGTCATAGCAAACACCCTCTTCCAACAACACAAGAGTAGACTCTGCACATGGACATCACCAGATGGTCAACACCAAAATCAGATGGATTATATTCTTTGCAGCCAAAGATGGAGAAGCTCTATACAGTCAGCAAAAACAAGACCAGGAGCTGACTGTGGCTCAGACCATGAACTCCTTATTGCCAAATTCAGACTTAAATTGAAGAAAGTAGGGAAAACCAGTAGACCATTCAGGTATGACCTAAATCAAATCCCTTATGATTATACAGTGGACGTAAGAAATAGATTTAAGGGACTAGATCTCATAAAGTGCCTGATGAACTATGGACTGAGGTTCGTGACATTGTACAGGAGACAGGGATCAAGACCATCCCCATGGAAAAGAAATGCAAAAAAGCAAAATGGCTGTCTGAGGAGGCCTTACAAATAGCTGTGAAAAGAAGAGAAGTGAAAAGCAAAGGAGAAAAGGAAAGATATAAACAGCTGAATGCAGAGTTCCAAAGAATAGCAAGAAGAGATAAGAAAGCCTTCTTCAGCGATCAATGCCAAGAAAGAGGAAACAACAGATTGGGAAAGACTAGAGATCTCTTCAAGAAAATGAGAAATACCAAAGGAACATTTCGTGCAAAGACAGGCTCAATAAAGGACAGAAATGGTATGGACCTAACAGAAGCAGAATATTAAGAAAAGGTGGCAAGAATACACAGAAGAACTGTATAAAAAAGATCTTCACAACCCAGATAATCACGATAGTGTGATCACTGACCTAGAGCCAGACATCCTGGAATGTGAAGTCAAGTGGGCCTTAGGAAGCATCACTACGAACAAAGCTAGTGGAGGTGATGGAATTCCAGTTGAGCTCTTTCAAATCCTGAAAGATGATGCTGTGAAAGTGCTGCACTCAATATGCCACCACATTTGGAAAATTCAGCAGTGGCCACAGGACTGGAAAAGGTCAGTTTTCATTCTAATCCCAAAGAAAGGCAATGCCAAAGAATGCTCAAACTACCGTACAATTGCACTCATCTCACATACTAGTAAAGTAATGCTCAAAATTCTCCAAGCCAGGCTTCAGCAATATGTGAACCATGAACTTCCTGATGTTCAAGCTGGTTTTAGAAAAGGCAGAGGAACCAGAGATCAAATTGCCAACATCCGCTGGATCATCAAAAAAGCAAGAGAGTTCCAGAAAAATATCTATTTCTGCTTTATTGACTATGCCAAAGCCTTTGACTGTGTGGATCACAATAAACTGTGGAAAATTCTGAAAGAGATGGAAATACCAGACCACATGACCTGCCTCTTGAGAAACCTATTTGCAGGTCAGGAAGCAACAGTTAGAACTGGACATGGAACAACACACTGGTTCCAAATAGGAAAAGGAGTACGTCAAGGCTGTATGTTGTCACCCTGTTTATTTAACTCATATGCAGAGTACATCATGAGAAACGCTGGACTGGAAGAAACTCAAGCTGGAATCAAGATTGCCAGGAGAAATATCAATAACCTCAGATGCAGATGACACCACCCTTATGGCAGACAGTGAAGAGGAACTAAAAAGCCTCTTGATGAAAATGAAAGTGGAGAGTGAAAAAGTTGGCTTAAAGCTCAACATTCAGAAAAGGAAGATCATGGCATCCAGTCCCATCACTTCATGGGAAATAGATGGGGAAACAGGGGAAACAGTGTCAGACTTTATTTTTTTGGGCTCCAAAATCACTGCAGATGGTGACTGCAGCCATGAAATTAAAAGACGTTTACTCCTTGGAAGGAAAGTTATGACCAACCTAGATAGCATATTGAAAAGCAGAGACATTACTTTGCCAGCAAAGTTCATCTAGTCAAGGCTATGGTTTTTCCTGTGGTCATGTATGGATGTGAGAGTTGGACTGTGAAGAAGGCTGAGCACCGAAGAATTGATGCTTTTGAACTGTGGTGTTGGAGAAGACTCTTGAGAGTCCCTTGGACTGCAAGGAGATCCAACCAGTGCATTCTGAAGGAGATCAGCCCTGGGATTTCTTTGGAAGGAATGATGCTAAACCTGAAACTCCAGTACTTTGGCCACCTCATGCGAAGAGTTGACTCATTGGAAAAGACTCTGATGCTGGGAGGGATTGGGGGCAGGAGGAGAAGGGAATGATAGAGGATGAGATGGCTGGATGGCATCACTGACTCGATGGATATGAGTCTCAGTGAACTCCGGGAGTTGGTGATGGACACGGAGGCCTGGCGTGCTGCAATTCATGGGGTCGCAAAGAGTTTGACGTGACTGAGCGACTGATCTGATTTGAGGAAATAACTTGGTTAAGTTTAGTTGAGTTTAACACTAATTTATTTTCTTTGAATTATAACTTTAAAGTCAATTCCCATATTTTGAGACTACCCTTTAGGACAGTGGTCACCCCATGGAAGAAGGAGAATCTTGAGATTGGGAAGAGTATCCTGGAGTCTTTGACACTATGGGAAGATTTTTTCGCATTGTTGGTACACGGATGTTCTCTCTGTAACTATTTGTTCAACTCTAGGCACACTTGTAGCATGTAGACGTGACATAAAAGACAAGTGCTCACTCTATCTGGATCTCCTTTCTAGTGGGTGGGAAGACCTCTCATCCCTCTTAGAATTAAGCATGACAGGGTAACTATTTATGACCAGATAGCTATGAGCAGCTCAAGGCCCTTAAGGATAGATATGAATTCAGTACCTCTCATTTTCTCTGCTGAGTGATGTGGTAATATACATATTGAGACAGCAGCACTTCAAAATCAAGTTAGCCATGATCCCTAAATTACTGTTTGTAAAGTAATTTATTTTTGTCTATGGTATAGTCTTTCTTTTGCTTATGGCTGTCCAGTTTTCCCAACATCATTTATTAAAGAGACTGCCCTTTCCCCATTGTATAGTCTTTCCTCCCTAGTTGACCATGTACATAAAGGGTTATTTCTGGGCTCTCTACTCTGTTTCATTGATCTGTGTGGGTATCTGTTTTTGTGCCATTACCATACTGTTTTGATTACTGTAGCTTTGTAGTATAGTTTGAAATCCAGGTGCATCATGCCTCCAGTTTTGTCCCTCTTTTTCAAAATTGTTTTGGATATTTGAGATCTTTTGAGGATACATTCAAATTTTAGAACTTTAAAAATTTTATTTCTGTGAAAAATGCCATTGAGCCTGTAGGTTGCTTTGGGTAATATGGACATAATAACTATTATTTCATCCAGTCTGGGAGTACAGACTATGTTTCCATTTATTTGTGCTTGCTTCAGTTTCTTTCATCAGTATCTTGTAATTTTCAGTGTATAGAGCTTTCTCCTCCTGGGTTAAATTTATTCCTGGGTATTGTTTTTGATCAACTGTAAATGGGAATTTTTCTTACCTTTTGTTCTGGTGGTTCACTTTTAGTGTATAAAAATGCAACTGATTATTGTACATTGATTTTTTTGCCCTGAAACTTTGCTACTTTTGTTTATTATTTCTAATAGTCTTTTGGTGGATTCTTATAGAATTCTCCAGGTAAGAATACTAGAATGGGAAGCCATTCCCTTCTCCAGGGGACCTTCCTTACCCAGAGATCAAACCCAGTTCTTCTGCATTGCAAGGAGATTCTTTACCATCTGAGCCACCAGGGAAGCCCAATAATTTAGGATTTTCTATATAAAAATAATTTTGTCCACAAATAGTGATACTTTTACTTTTTCCTTTTCAAATTGTATGACTTTTTTCCTGCCTGTTTGCTGTGGCTAGAATTTCCAACACTATGCTGAATAACAGTAACAAGAATTACTTTTCTTGTTCTGATAATAAAAGAAATAATTCCAGCTTTTCACCACTGAGGATGATATTAGTTGTGGGCTTGCTGTATGTGGCCTTTATTAAATGGAGACACACTCCTTCTTATACCCACTTTGTTGAGAGTTTTTAATTATAAAGTTGAAGTGTGTTGAAAGGTTTTGGTGCATCTGTTGAGATTATTAAATGATTTTTATCTTTCATTTTGTTTATGTGACTTGTCACATTGATATAAAGATATTAAACCATCCTAGCATCCTTGGGATAAATTTTATTTGAAATAGCATATAATCCTTTTATTGTATTAATGAATTCAGTCAGGTAATTATGTTGAGAGTATTTCCATCTTGTATATATTATAAATGCAAGTTAATTACTGTAAAAGTTTCAAAAATGAAATTTTGAGTAAGGAAGAAATTTTTGGTGAATTTTATGCAGATACTTTCTCTCATTGAGTGACATATATTCTAGGGTCTCAGAAGATGACAGTTTTTTAGAATATAGTTCTGATTCTGATGATACGAATATTAGACCAATAAAAAGGCAGAAAACCTTAGTGATTCTGATACAGAAAGTGAAAATGAAACTCTTGGTCCTAAGAACACTATGGGCATATCAGGTGTAATTATTGAATATAATAACCCACAAAGTGTTAGCAAAATAAGAGAATTAGATTTTGGCTGGCCAAAATAAAAATCACTGACCATAGGTTTAGTTTTAGTTTCTGCAAAAATCCCCTGGTCAATAATGAGTTACATTAAGGTATGGGTATTCTTTTCTTAGACATGATACTATTGCACACTTGATAGACTATAGTGTAACTACAACTTTGTGTATACTGGGAAAACAAAGAATGTGTGTTAACTCACTTAACTGACTTTATTGTGATATTTTCTTTATTGCTGTGGTCTAGAACTAAACCTGTCATATCTCTGATAGGCTTGTATCTAGTATAGATTTTTTACTTTTCAGTTATTATGAAGCTCACATGTAACAGCTGGTGTTTATCTATTTTATGTTGATACCAGGTTAAGTTTGAATGTACTCTAACTCTATATTTTTACCCCCAACATGTTTTATGTTTTGATGTCACATTTTTATCTTTTTATTTTGTTTATTCATTATCTAATTATTGTAGTTATAGTTTTTTTTTTTTTTTACTACTTTTATCTTTTAACTTTCATGCTAGCTTTAATGTGATTGATACATTACCTTACTGTATATTTACATTGACTAGTGAAATGTTTAACTTTCTGTGTTTTCTTGTTACTACTTAGGGCCTTTTCTTTTCAGTTAAAAATTTTTTTTTAATATTTTCTGTATGGCTGATTTAGTGGTGACCAACTTCCTTACCTTTTGTTTGTTTGGAAGTTCTTTATCTCTTTTTTATTTCTGAATGTTAAGCTTGCCAAGTAGAGTGTTTTTGGTGGGCTTTCTTTTTCTCTATAACACTTTGAATCTATCCACACCACTCCTTTCTGGCCTGCATTTTTCTGCTGAGAAATTTGCTGCTATTCTTGGTGGCTCCCTTTTATCTTACAAGTTGTTTTCTCTTGCTGCTTTTAGATTTTTCTCTTTCTTTCTAACTTTTCCCATTTTAATTACAGTGTCTCTTGGTGTGCATCTCTTTGGCTTCTTGTCTGGAACTTTCCTGGCTTGCTGAGTCTGGATATCTGTTTCCTTCTCTAGGTTAGGTACATTTTCAGCCATTATTTCTTCAAATCAGTTTTCCGCCCCATTTTCTTTTCTTTTTCTGGAATCCCTAAAATGCAAATGTTATTCTGCTTGATGTTGTCTCATAGGTCCCTTAAGCTATCTTAACCTTTAAAATTTTTTTTGCTTTTTGTTGCTCTGTTTGGATGAGTTCCACTGTTCAGTCTTTCAGGTCACTGATTTGTTCTTTTGCTTCATCTATTCTGCTGCTGATCCCATCTAGTATAATTTTCAGTCAGTTATATTCTTCAGCTCTGTGGCTTCTGTTTGCTAATTTTTTATATTCTCAGTCTCTGTTTAATTTCTTGCTGTGTTCATCGATTCTTCATTCAAGTTAGTGAGCATCTTTATGACTATTATTTTAAACTCTTCATTAGGCAACTTATTTATTTCATAAACATTTTTATTTTTGGGGTGGATTATCTTGGTTTTGTTTCAAATATACTCTTCTGTCACCTGGTTTTGCTTGGTTCTCTGTGTTTATTATTATGTATTACATGAAAGTGCTATCTCTCCTGGCCTTCAGAGAGTGACCTTGTGTAGGGGATGAGCTTTCTCATTTACCCTTTCCCCAGCTCTTGGTTGTCTCTTGAACCTTTATGACTACCCAAGCAGCCTGTTATTTTTTTCTTGATAGGGCCCAGTTTTTGATGGTGTCAAGAACTGTCTTTTTGTTTCATATCCATGGTACCCAGAAAAGCTGTACTTCTGGCGTCCAGAGCCAGGTGGTTAAGGGGCATCCCCTTTGTGGGCTGCATTTGCCGGCTGACTTGGTGTGGGGGCACACTGCACTGACTCAGGACCAGGGCTCTGGGCAGCTGGCTTTGACAGAGCTGTGGGAGTGGCGTGAGGCTGGGGCACACCCATTGGCTCTAACAAGCTAGGAGGAGAGTATAAAAATGGTGGTGCCTGCTAGTGGCCGTGCTAGCAAAGTATATGGAGAAGACAAAAATGGCACGTGCCATTACCTCCATCCTGGAGAGAGTCCCAGCAGGTTCTGATGTTTCAGCAGATGCTCTCAGACTAGCAAATAAATCTTTTTCACATATGGTTGAGGTTCTTCCTAAACAGCTGTTTCTGTGCTGAATCCCAGGGTGAATGAGACAGCATGAAGTCCTTTTAAGAGCAGAATCGCTGTTTCGTATTATCCCAGGGTTCTTCTGCCTGCAAGCCCTATTGGGTTTTAAAGCCAGTTGTTTCGAGAGCTTGTCTGTGGTGCAAGACCCGGGGACTGGGGTCCATGATATGAGGCACAACCCCCTTACTCCTCAGGGAGAAGCTCCATATACATGAGATTCTTCTCAATTATAGGTTGGGGGTGGGGTTTTGAGTGACATCACATTTCTTTTTCTCTTAACTGTCTGGATGTGGCACCTTTATCCTCTGTGATGAGGAAACTGTTCCGTTAGTTTTCAGCCATTTTAAGACGCAATTGTCCCAAATGTAATCTGTTGTGTAGACACAACAGATTTGTGTCTGTGGGACAAGGATAGTTCCACTGCCATCTTGAACTACCTCCTTTCTAAATCAATCTTTTACTTGTGTTTTTTTAAAGACCTCTCTTGGTTTTACTGATGTGTGCATGCTCAGTTGTGTCTGATTCTTTGCGTCCCCATGGACAGTAACCCACCAGGCTCCTCTGTCCTGGAGTAGATTGCTATATCCGTCTCTAAGTTTTACTGATATTTTCTACTAATTCTTTAAATTCTTCTACTTTCTTTGGGCTTGCTCTCTTCACATTTTTGTGTTCATATTTTTAATCCAGTAATTAGATCATAAATATATCTCTTGAAAACTTGAAATTCTAAGCTAACTACATCCAACAAGTTTTGATTCATTGTAATTATTGTTCAATTCTATTTTCTGATTTCCATTTGATTTGACCAAAGAAATATTTACAAATATTATTTAAATGTTCAAATGTATTTGTACATGTACTTCTAAATTCTAATTCCATTGTGTTTTGGCAAGAGAATTTGGTCCGATCGGGAATTTGGTTTGGGTTTGCTTAGACTTGTTTCACGAGATAGAACATAGGCAATTTTTGTAACCTTTAGGTATGTTTGGAAAAAGTGTACAGTCTATAAATGTCTCATGTACAAATTCACATCTGTTAGATCATATTTTTTATTGTGTCATTTGTGCTGTATGTTTTGTCTTTCAAATAAAACCTTTTTATTATACATAAAATATGCATAATTTAGGTGTATATAATTACTAATACTTCTCTGAGAGAGATGTATTTAATCTGTTACTGGATTTACTGAGTTTTTCTTACATTTCTATGTTATCTATATGTATTTTGAGACTGTCTTGTTAAATACATGCAAAGGTTTATTATATCTTCCTAGTAAATTGTTGTTTTTATCTGAGAGTGATTTCTTCTAATTGAAAGTGAATTTCATAGTTATTAGATGAGTATATTTCTTTTCTCTTGGTTAATATTTGCCAGTTGTATGTTTTTCTATCTCTCTCTTACAATATTACTGAGTTATTGATACATGTAAATGTATGTGAGAGGGCTGTTGTAGTTATTCAGTTACTAAGTTGTGTCTGACTCTCTTTGTGACCCCTTGGACTGCAGCATGCCAGACTCCTCTGTCCTCCACTACCTCTCAGTTTGCTCAAATTCATGTCCATTGAGTTGGTGATGCTATCTAATCATCTCATCCTCTGTCACCCCTTCTCCTTTTGCCTTCAATCTTTCTCAGCATCAGGGTCTTTTCCAATGAGTTGACTGTGCATCAGATGGCCAAAATCTTGGAACTTTAGCAGCAATCTTTCCAATGAATATTCAGGGTTGGTTTCCTTTAGTATTGACTGTTTTGATATCCTTGCAGTCCAAGAGACTCTCAAGACTCTTCTCCAGCACCACATTTGGAAAGCAATATTTCTCTGGGCATCAGCCTTCCTTATGATCCATCTCTCACATCTGTACATAACTACTGGAAAACCATATTCTTTGACTATATACAGACCTTTGTCAACAAAGTATTTCTGCTTTTTAATATGCTGTCTAGGCTTGTCAAAACTTTTCTTCCAAGTAAAAAGTGTCTTTGAATTTCATGGCTTTAGTCAACATCCACAGTGATTTTGGAGACCAAGAAAATGAAATCTGTCACTGTTTCCTTTTTCTCCATCTGTTTCCCATGAAGTCATGGAACTGGATGCCATCATCTTCATTTTCAAATGTTGAGTTTCAAGCCAGCTTTTTCACTCTCCTCTTTCACCCTCATCAAGAGGCTCTTTAATTGCTCTTCACTTTTTGCCATTAGATTGGTATCATCTGTATATCTGAGGTTGTTGCTGTTTATCCTAGCAATCTTGATTCCAGCTTGTGATTCATCTACCCTGGCATTTTGCATGATGTACTCTGCATAGAAGTTAAATAAGCAGGGTGACAATATACAGCCTTGATATATTCCTGTCCCAATTTTGAACCAGTCCGTTGTTCCATGTCTGGTTCTAAGTGTGCTTCTTGACCTGCACACAGGTTTTTCAAGATACAGGTAAAGTGGTCTGGTATTCTGATCTCTTTAAGAATTTTCCAGTTTGTTGTGATCCACGCAGTCAAAGGCTTTAGTATAATCAGTGAAGCAGAAGTTGATTCTTTTCTGGAACTTTCTTGCTTTTTCCATGATCCAGCAAATGTTTGCAATTTGATCTCTGGTTCCTCTGCCATTTTGAAACCTAGCTTGTATCTACAAGTTCTTCATGTACTGCTGAAGTCTAGCTTCAAGGATTTTGAGCATAACCTTGCTAACATGTGAAATGAGTGCTATCGTATGATAGTTTTAACATTCTTCGGCATTTCCTTTCTTTGTGATTGAACTGGAAACTGACCTTTTCCAGTCCTGTGATTGAGTTTGCTGAGTTTTCCAAACTTGCTGACATAGTGCAGCACTTTAACAGCATCATCTTTTAGGAACTGAAATACCTCAGCTGGAATGCCATCACCTCCACTATCTTTGTTCATAGTAATGATTCCTAAGGCCCACTTGACTTCATACTCCAGGATGTCAGGCTCTAGGTTAGTGACCACACCACTGTGATTATCTGGATCATTAAAACCTTTTTTGTGTAGTTCTTCTGTATATTATCGCCACCTCTTCTTTATCTGTTCTGCTTCTGTTAGGTCCATACCATTTCTGACCTTTATTTTCCCATCCTTGCATGAAATATTCCCTTGATAGTTCTGATTTTCTTGAAGAGATCCCTAGTCTTTCTCATTCTATTTTCTGCTCTATTTCTACGCACTGTTCATTTAAGAATATCCTTTTATCTCTCTTTACTATTCTGTGAAACTCTACATTCAGTTGGTTATGTCTTTCTCTTTCTCTCTTGCCTTTCGCTTCTCTTCTTCTCTCAGCTATTTGTAAGGCTTCCTCAGACAACCACTTTGTCTTCTTGCATTTCTTTTTCTTTGGGATGGTTTTGTTCACTGCTTCCTGTACAATGAAATGAAAGGGAGAGTGTTCAAAAAGTAATGAATATCATCTCTAGTTTTTCCAGCCTCATTTCAATTGACCTGGCATGGCCAATGGGCCATACTGATCTCTGGTGTGGTGATTGTGTCTTAGAGAATAGATAACTACTATATTTAAAACTCATGAGAGAAATAGCAATTTGTTTCTTTAAGACACTGAGATTATAGAATTATTGTATCACTAGTCTATCTTGACTAGTCTTATGGTCAGATTATAATTGAATTTCTGTTCTTGTTAATTTGAGAATCTGTCTTTCAATCTTTGGGTTGAACCTGATACAGATTTCCCATAATTGCTGCTATATATGGACTGACTTCTGTTACTTTGTGCTTTCTTTTGATTACATGCTTTTCTTGATTTTTTTCCCACCTTTTTACCTTTGTTGGATTATTAATTTATTCCTCCCTTTCAAATTCTACTTGTATGGGATTTTCTTTTTCTTTTTTTTTTTTTTTTTTTTTTAGTGCTTGATCTTAAAATTTTAACATGACATACTGTCTTAATGTTTACATTTAATAAGCTTACCCCTACCTTTCAATCAGAATCTGAGTAAACATTCACAAGTAAATGCTTTCACTTTTTCTCTTAACTACCTCTATTTTCACTAATATTTGATATTATTTCATTGGAATTTAGAATTTTAGATTAATCTTATTTATTCCCAACATTTTGAAGGCATTTTTTCACTGTCATCTTAAACTTTTACTGAGAAATAACCTTTTATAAGATTTTAGTTATTTTTTAAGTAATGGGTTTTTTATTTAAAACCTTATTTTCTTCTAGAACTTTTTCCTGCCTTTCAGTATATATATATTTAAAGACATATACAATATATACATATATATATTCATTTTCACCATAAAATGTATCTATGTCCTGATTTTTTATTAGAATCAGCACTCATTTTAGTTATTTATTTCAAGTCTTTCACCTCAAAGCTTGTTAGTTATTACTTCTTTGAAATATGTTTGTCTCCAATAAACTATATTCTCTTCTCTTGAAACTTTTATGCAATATAAATTGGATCCTCTCATTTAAGCCTTCTCAATTGTTATTTTATATTGTCTACATATTATTTCTCTTTTGCTTCCTACATAATATAGTTTTATCTATTTTCCTGTTTACATATTCTTCTTGAATGAAAATTTGTGTTAAACTATTTAAACAAGCTCTTAGTTTTAATAATCATATTTGTAATCTCTTTATGTATAAACATATATAAATATGTATACATACATCTATGAGAACTTATAAATATGTATGGAATCAGAGCCAGACACACAGACTTAGGACTTTTCTGGACCTGAGGATATACTTTCTATAATTCTGTTTTCATTAAGAGAAGATTTCCTAGGGTCCAATTCTCATTTAGGTACTAGAGTTCCAACTCTATGGCTTTTCTGGTATCAAGACCATGTCCTTTTCCCCTGCCTATGTAATAATGTCCTACTCCTTTTATGTTGGGCTTATTTTAATATTGTATTTCCCCCATATTTTAAATCTCTTATTTGTCCTATGTGCTTTGCTCTTCTAACTCAGAATCATTTTTTTCCTATCAAGGTCAGTTATGATTTTTTTTCTTTTGTTTAATTGTTAATATTTTATTCAGTAGTTTTAAGTGATTGAAATGAAGTAGAAGCCTATATTTCAGTTCATAGGCTAATGGATTATATGATTGAATTGTATTAGGAAAAAATGACACTTAAAGAGGTTTGGGTGTCAAAAGAAAGTGGTAAAATATTTTCAAAGCAGTACTTAAATGAATTTAATACAGGCCAGTTTGGCTTTATGATGTAAACTAGTTCTACATTTTGATGGTGAAGTCTTGATTGAACTCAGGTGCAGTCTCTTGCTGTGTCATAGTCACAAAGATTGAAGTAGAAGTCCAGAATGTTAGCTTGTTGATTCACAGTAAGTAATAAGTCAAGCAGAAGGAAAAAAGAATTCTTTTGTTAGCCTGATTGTTACATTTTCTCTATATAGATAAATACCTGAAAAGAAAAATTATCAGACACTTGTTTGAATATTTTGGAATCACAACAAGAAGTATTGTTTTAACAATTTTTTTGAGTTTTAATGTCATCAGGACCTCATAACTCGATATGTCGCTTCCTTCGATAGAAACACTTGTCTGATGGACCTAGACTCAACATGTGTCAGCTACAACTTTCCCACATTGAAAGTGCTCACCCAGTCAGTGCCCATGCTTTCTCAGTGGCTGTTCCATATCTATGCTTCTGTTGCTGAATAATCTTGCTTTGAGATAACATCTACTTTTTTGAATTATGTTCCTATATTCAATCAGATTCTGCCTAAAGTTTTGTTAACCTAAAAGGCATTCTCTCTCCTTAATGTGACTAACTTTGGGGTTCTGCTGCTAGTACTGTCTTTGTCTACCATTGATATTACTATAAGTAGTTGCTAAGATTCATTGAAGTAGTCCTATTACTTAGTACCATACTATGCTTTTTTATGTTCATTCTCTCATTTATGCTTAGAAAACAACCCTGGGAAGCTGAAATTGTTATCCCTATTTGGCTGATGTGTCGAGTTCTAAGTTACCAACTTACCCAGTGAGGAAGTGACAGGTTCATAGTTTATATTTAGACAAGTATATTAACTCTAGAGCACTTCTGCCTGCTTTAGTGTTCACTGATTTTTTGAATAAACAGAGAAATACCTTTCTCACATTTCTCATTAGCACCAAGTCAAAGTATATGAAATCTAGACTATAATGATCATCTTCATTTTATCATGAGGAGATAGATCCAGAAGGTTAAGTGTTTTAACTAAAATTAAAAGTCAATCAGTTACTCATCAAGCTGGGACTGGAACCATGATCTTCAGACTATTTGCCCTGGTATCTTTCCAGTATTCTTTTCCCCTCAATTCTCTTCCAAATCTTTTCTTCTTGTTAAGTGAACCATTTCATTTACAGGATTGCCTAACAGAGATCAGTCATGAAATTATTATAGTTACATATTGATTAATGGTATTTATCTACATAGACATATATAAATGTGAAGGCGTGGCTAATTTCTGTTATTACTAGGACATAGATTCTGAGTTTTTGGATGTGATGGTCATATTTTTCCCCAAACTCTATATACTTTTTAATCCATTGAGCAAGTATACTTATGACACAGTAAGAATTAGGTGTACAAACTCTAAGCTTCAAGTAAAACCTTAACCAAAATCTATGTGAAAACTAGTTCTCATCAGGCTTTAATTAGCTAAATAGCTAGTTTATAGAGACATCTCATGGGAAATGTTCTCTTTTTCTTATATTCTGAATGGATATTCTGTGGTTCTGCAAAGCGTGGATGCTTCCTTATTAAAATTCAGATGCTTTATTGTTGTCCAGCTGAGTTTCTATGTGGGGCAATCATCCCAAGTCTCTATCCTCTTATTTTTAAAATAACTGAAATAGCATGTTAAAGGATTCAGTCTTTTGAAGCCACAAGATACAGAAATTATATGACAGTAATCCCAGATGGGAGGGTTTTGTTTTGAAATTTTTAGGGAACATTATGCCTGTGAAGGATGTCAGGTTGGCAGAATTGAAGATCAAAGTTACTTTTTTCAGGTTCGGCATATATGCTGAAGCTAAGACATCTCCTCTGGCTTACTGTGCCCATGTGTACTAACTCTTAATAATAGCTGCCAGTTCCAGCAAGAGAGAAAGCAGTTAAGTGCCTATGCTCATCCCTCCTTCGCTGAGCCTGACAGGCAAGGTGACATTGTGATGATGCATTACTGATGATGGAGTCACAAGGAATTGAACAAACTAAGCATTATTATCCTTAGTAGTCAAAAGAGCATTCTTTAAGAAAACAATTAATTCATCAGGCGCTCTCAGATACTGAGAAGTCTGTAGATTTAAAGTTAGAATTTCAAACTTGAGAAGTAAATAATCATTATAAAATGTAAAGGATTAGAATATTTTTCTTTCAATGCAGTCTCCTTTTGCTTTTCATTTTTAGGGGATTTATTCTAGCATTATGACATATTCAGTTTTTAAACCATACATAAAATATAATTTTTCATTAAAACTTGAAGTCTACTCAGTTATATAAAATCAAACAACTGAAAAAGATAATAACTTTAGACTTTGGTTTTCTTATTAAAAAAAAAAATCTAGAGGCTGGGTTTTTCCTAACATAAACAGTCAGTATTTTAAAATTTAGTCTGAAATGCAACAAAACTTATCAACTAAAATTTGTAGAACAGAGTCTGGCAAGTTAGAAAATTTCATTCTTTATCAGTCTCTTCTTCTATAAACCGAGTATTGACATGGTTAATTAGTAAACATTCATGTGCCATGTCTTATGTTATATATTGAGTTTTTCAAAATGGTTCCTGCTTTATATGGATTTACTGTATAGGTGGAGAGACATACAGTAAGTAGGATAAGAACACACTACACCTGCAATTAGAAAGAAGATGGTCACATGCCCCAGACTGGGGAAGGAATTGTGTACTAGAGGTGACCTTGGATTACTGGATAAGACTCACATTGGCCATACAAATGGGAGGGGAAGGAGATGCCAATCTTAAAATAAGTATAAGGGCAAGCACTTAGTGAAAAAAGTTTCATCGAATAAAATCATCCCCACCCAACACTCTTTTACAACTGAAGTTTTACTTACAGTGATTTTTTCCCATCACTTGAAAACCCACGTTGGCTTTTACCTGCAAAATTATATAATAAAACAGTGTTACTGGTAATGGACTTGTTGATTTGCATTGCAATAATTATATTCTTTTGTATGTTCTTTGCTTTTTGGTATCATCTTCCTTGACAAGGAAGAAGTTAATTTTATCTTATTTTGTATTTTATAGGCCCTACTGTATGTTATGCCTAACCCAATTGTATTTTTTTCTTCTCTGTAATGTTCTGAATACAGGGATTTTTCTATCAATTTTGTCTTTTAATCTTTATTCTTTCAAGGTGAACTGTCTATATATATAGATCTAGAATTTCTTAATGTCAACAATAATATTTTAGTCAAGTTGTTGTGAAGAAACTCATACCTATTATTTCCAATGGAGAGAAATTACTTCATTGAGATTTTGCCATCATACTTCATATTATTATAACTCTTGGTCCATTGCATTTATAAGTGAAAGGGACTATTTATTTTTTCTAGTTTTATCTATTTTTTATTCATAGCTCAGTCAAACAACTACTTGCCTTCCATACAAAATCCAGTTGCTTTCATCATTTACAAAGTATATAGAAAAAATATTCTTTCTTATTCACAGATTAGTTGGAAAAATGTGAGAAGTTAGTTAAACATCAAATGCTTGAAAATATTAACACTTACAGGGTTTCAAATCTTGTAGATACAATGCTTTGAAATTTCTCATATGCAAATCCCAAATGGTGTATGATATAGTACTTTAAAAAATCAGAGTCTTTTTTTTTTTGTTTTTAAACACAATAGCATTTTAGGACAATGTGTACTAGCTTCTCTGTTTGTATAACTGTTCTTGAAATGGATCTTTCCAAGCATAGTAACGAGTATGAATTGTGCTTGCCTAAAGGCTATGAAACCCAAAAACTGTGAAATGGAGTAGAAGCACAGCCCTTTATTGCTGGCAGAAGTTCAACTGCAGTTTGGGATATTTTGGTCAGCAATTTCAACAAATACTTGAAAAAGTTTATCTACATATAAACATTCTAATGCTGCATAGTTTTGAATATTGAAAAGTGAGTTCTTTATTTTTCTATCCATTATGCATTTCCTACTTTGCAGGAATAAAGACTACTCATTGAACACATTTGCTGTTATCATTGCCAATTGAGATATATGAATAATTGATACACACTGGATTGACAATCTTTCATTGCAAATCCTTTTATTTATTATCCCAGGATTTTAGTTTAGGAAATGAGGTAGTTGTGAACTATATTTCAGGAGTTCAATCTTACTATCACTTCAAACACTTCTACTTTATTTTTTTTTCCAAAAATTTAATTCAACCACAGATAATAAGACTAAACAAAAAAGATCTACTCAGCCTGCTATCTTACTCTGTATTTCCTCTAGTCTTCTGATTTTGTGTTTCAAAATGAAAGTTCATGGTCAAATTCATTGGTTGAGAAGATA
Source organism: Bubalus kerabau (assembly GCF_029407905.1). Lineage (NCBI taxonomy): Eukaryota > Metazoa > Chordata > Mammalia > Artiodactyla > Bovidae > Bubalus > Bubalus kerabau. Next base: position 103,143,525 of record NC_073626.1, read on the forward strand.
ACATAATGAAAACTATGGCAAAAACCCATTAGAGTCACTTTAATCCAAAAAACCTTTAGTAAAGGCCTGGTTTTCACTTAAAGCCATTAGAGTAGATGGAATCACTCCAAGAAGAAATGTTGAAAACGTTCTCACTGTAAGTTCCAAAGATTCTTTCTGATTTCTTTTTAAAGGAAATTCCAAGATTTATGTTTAATCTAAAATTGTATTTATACCTTAAATATCTATTGTGAATTATAATTTATAAAATTTTTCACATGTAAAATTTTATTCATTTCATAAAAAGGAGTCAGAAGGATCTGGAGATGAATCTTGAATATTCTGCTTAATGGCCACTTGAACTCAGGAATGGAACTGTACCTAATCCAATCTGACTTCAGCAGTACCTTCAGCAGTGGCTGCAAATTCTAAGAGACTTTAGTTCCCTCTTAACAGCTTAAGAGCAAGTAAAGGGAATTTGCCCAGGTTGGCCTTGATGCAGAGTGTCTTTCCTGTTGACTGCCAACCTTGGGGGGAGAGTCTTTCCTTTTTCATGGGGCTAATTCCTAGGTTCCCTCAGCTACCCCTGAGAGCTTTTTCTGCTTTTCCATAACTGTGTAAATAATTCCCAAGTTTAAATTCCCTCTCTTGGGAATACTAAGAGTGGTATTTATTTTCCTGATTAGAGTCTAATTTGATATAACTCTGTAAACTTCCATTTCCTCCTTTGAAAATGGAGATAAAGTTACATACTTCAGAGGACTGTTTTGAGGATTGTTGTTCAGTTGCCAAGCCGTATCCGACTCTTCGCAGCCTCAGGGATGGCAGCATGCCAGGCCTCCCTGTTCCTCACCATATCGTGGAGTTTGTCCAAGTTCATGTCCACTGAATCAGTGATGCCATCCAACCATCTGATCCTTTGTCACCCTCATCTCCTTCTGCCTTCAGTCTTTCCTAGCATCAAAGTCTTTTCCAATGAGTTGGCTGTTCACATCAGCTGGTGAAAGTATTGGAGCTTCACCTTCAGCATCAGTCCTTCCAATGAGTGTTCAGGGTAGATTTCCTTTTCGAGGCTGACTGGTTTGATCTCCTTGCAGTCCAAGGGACTCTCAAGAGTATTCTTCAACCCCACAGTTCAATAGCATCAATTTTTGGGCTCTCTGCCTTATTTCTGGTCCAGCTCTCATATCTTTACATGACTACTGGAAAGACCATGGCCTTGACTATATGGACTTTTGCCAGCAAAGTGATGTCTCTGCTTTTTAATACACTGTGTAGTTTTGCCATAGCTTACCTGCCAAGAAGCAGTTGTCTTCTAATTTCATGGCTGCAGTCAATTATAAAATATCTAAATGATAAAGTCAGGGGATAAAGTAACAGACAAATCAGCATAAGGAAAGGGTGAGAAGCTAAGAAAGGCTGGTAGAAGGAAAATAACCTTTATTATTTCCTTTGTCTTAAAAATCCCAACTCTAAAAATCTGTGAAATAATGATCATTATTTTCATTTCAGTTTTTAATTTTAAGGTGAAGAAAATGAGGTCTGTAGACATCAGGCACAGCACAGTTAATATATAGAATTAGAACACAGGTCTGTCTGAACTCTAAATTCATACTTTATTTTCTGTCTCCCATAATAACTCCTATTGGAAAAGTTTCAGATAATAAACTATCTACTAAACAGTGCTAAATATGTGCAGGCTCTGTTTTCAGGGGTGGGATCTGTGATCACTGACAAAAGGCAGAACAAACTGAAGCAGCACTTCTGCTTTACTTACATAAGTTGAAGAACATTACTACTCATTTAACACACATGTCTTAGAAGAAGGATAGGATTCTAACCTTGTCCTGGCCCTCAGTTTAGAAAATCTCTTTATCTCCAGTCATTTGCATTTTTTGCCTTCATCAAGTTGATTGAGATCAGTCATGAATCCGAAATGTTTTGCTTTTACTTGCCCATAGTGTCCATGTAAATGCCACTTTGAATTACCATCTGTTTCCCTTTACTGTAAGATGTTTTTATCCACAGGGTCTGGTAACCTGTTTTCTCTCATGAAAAATAAATCAGGTGATAAGGTTCAGAAATTAATTATGGAAAAAAGCAAATCTTTGATATGAACAGGAAAAGGATGCCTTAAAATAAATATTCCAGGTGTGGAAGTTAGATATCATAGCAGGTGTTGTTCCCACCTCAGGTTTTTTAAGTTTGTAAACTTTAGAAGGACTTGAAGTTATTTCTTTTTGATGAAAATAAGGATCTTTGAAATTTGTTAAAAACATTCCTTTATGCTTTGGCAGTCTTACAGGCAAAACAATATAGTTTATTTAAGGAAAATAACATGGAAAAACAATTTAATAGCATGACAGGATACATGAAGAGAACTTCAAAAGCTCCTGAAAGCTGGGGAGGGTGAGCTCATATTTTTTGGAATGCAGTGAGAAGACAGGTAAGCACAGACCTCAAATTTCCCACACGTAAGATGCTTGGGAGGTCTATATGCTACTCTGGAAAGCAATAGTTTAAAGAAGGAAAACTTCAACTAGACACATAAATGTGGGAACCAATATTGATAAAAAAGGAATTTCAAGGAATGTGGATATCACTTCCAAGAATTTTGTTCACATTCACTTAATTGATTTTTACTTTGCTTCTCATTAGATGTTGTGGTTTTTGCATTCATTTGCCTAGGGGCATACCACCCTGGATTGTGATCTTAGATGTGCTAGACTGAGCAAAGTGTTGTCCAACTTTAGGTTGTGGGGGCCAGAAAGACCACCCAGGAGAGTTGTGCATGTGATCACTTAACTCCCGATTTACTGATGCAGTAAGAAAGCCGTGAAATAACATGGATTCTTAAGCAGATTTAAAAAAAAAAATCCAGAATTGAGACAAGGAAGTTAGAAAATGGTTTGATGACCTTTGATTATACTTGAATCATTTTATTCTTTATTTGGTGTGTATATTATAGGATACTTAATAAGCAAATTCATAGGTAAGATTTATTAATAGCTACTAAATGTCTAGCACTGGGCTGTCTCATTTACTCTTAGAACATGACTATCTCATTTATTCTTAGAACAATCTTCTGAAAGATGCACTCTATTTTGCACATGAGGAAACCAAGTCTCAAGGATGCTAATCTATTAAATGGAGCTCTAAGAGGAAGAAAAGGAGCCAAAGTGTGGGATAGGTGAATCAGACTTAGTCTATAAAAGAGTGCCAGTTTTTAAACTTTTAGGTATCTAATGATTTCAAAACATTTCTAAAGTTGACTTTTAGACTGCAGGATTAGGCCGAAGTGAAACATCTACTGGGTGAAACATAACTTCAAGTCTTTGATATTCCTTTAAGAAATGCGGCAGCTTTTAAATTGTACAGAAGTAGAGATGCCAGGATTTATGCCAATCTCTTTATCTAAAAGTCCTCCCACAATCTCAACATGCTCCTAGCACTGATTGTGAATGAGTATGGCTATGAAAATACATAAAGTGTGGCTGTACCATTAATCAGGTGTGATCTTTCAAAGTATCATAAATTTCAGTGATCAATGCCAAGTCTCATTTTGATGACTTGGGGACTAAACCCATGGATCAGACTGACAGAGACAAATAAGAAACTAAATAGGGATGTGATGGTCTGTTAGGGGTGGGAGCTACTTGTTAGAGTTTCAGAAATGTCACTTGTGAAAGATGATAGGTAATTTGAAACTCTACATATCTCTCATCTATAATTCCTTATGCTTGAAAGTGGAATTTTGTATCATTACTAACAGACTTTATTTGGTTTGAATAAAAAATTATAATTTAAGTAATTAAAAATTATTTCTGCTTGTATGTCATATGAATTAAAATTAAAAGCAATGAAAATAAATCTACCCATTTGTTTCTTGTGAGTTTATGAAGATTCAGTGGGAAATTTTAGGTTGATTTCCTAAGAATATTTTTCCTGACAATGTAATGCAATTAATAATTTTATCTTAAAATTAATAACAATATGAACAAAATGTATAATTACTTATTATTATAATGTTTGTAAATCTTCCTTTAGCTATTTAAATATTAAAAAATAGACATACTTCTTGAACAGCCATGCAGTATAATCTATTCAGTTCAGTTCAATGGCTCAATCGTGTTTGACTCTGCAAACCCATGAACCACAGCATGCCAGGCCTCCCTATCCATCACCAACTGCCGGAGTCTACCCAAACCCATGTCCATTGAGTCAGTGATGCCATCCAACCATTTCATCCTCTGTCATCCCCTTCTCCTCCTGCCCTCAATCTTTCCCAGCATCAGGGTCTTTTCAAATGAGTCAGCTCTTCGCATCAGGTGGCCAAAGTACTGGAGTTACAGCTTTAACAATCAGTCCTTCCAATGAACACCCAGGACTGATCCCCCACCTAGGATGGACTGGTTGGATCTCTTTGGAGTCTAAGGGACTCTCAAGAGTCTTCTCCAACACCACATTTCAAAAGCATCAATTCTTGGGTGCTCAGCTTTCTTTATAGTCCAACTCTCACATCCATACATGACTACTGGAAAAACCATAGCCTTGACTAGACGGACCTTTGTTGAGAAAGTAATGTGTCTGCTTTTGAATATGCTGTCTAGGTTGGTCATAACTTTCCTTCAAAGGAGTAAGCGTCTTTTAATTTCATGGCTACAATCACCATCTGCAGTGATTTTTAGCCTCGCAAAATAAAGTCAGCCACTGTTTCCACTGTTTCTCCATCTAATTGCCATGAAGTGATGGGACCAGATGCCATGATCTTTGTTTTCTGAATGTTGAGTTTTAAGCCAACTTTTTTACTCTCCTCTTTCACTTTCATCAAGAGGTTCTTTAGTTCTTCTTGTCATAAGAGTGGTGTCATATGCATATCTGAGGTTATTGATATTTCTCCCAGCAATCTTTATTCCATCTTGTGCTTCCTTCAGCTTGTGCTTTCTCATGATGTACTCTGCATATAAGTTAAATAATCAGGGTGACAATATACAGCCTCGACGTACTACTTTTCCTATTTGGAACCAGCCTGTTGTTCCATGTCCAGTTCTAACTGTTGCTTCCTGACCTGCATACAGCTTTCAAATGAGGCAGGTCAGGTGGTCTGGTGTTCTCACCTCCTTTAGAATTTTCCACAGTTTATTGTGATCCACACAGTCAAAGGCTTTGGCATAGTCAGTAAAGCAGAAAAGGAGGTTTTTTTGAAAATCCCTTGCTTTTTCGATGATCCAGCACATGTTGAAAATTTGATCTCTGGTTCCTCTGCCTTTTCTAAAACCAGCTTGAACATCTGGAAGTTCATGGTTCACATATTGCTGAAGCCTGGCTTGGAGAATTTTGAGCATTACTTTACTAGCATGTGAGATGAGTGCAATTGTGTGGTAGTTTGAGCATTCTTTGGCATTGCCTTTCTTTGTGAGTTGAATGCAAACTGACCTTTTCCAGGCCTGTGGCCACTGCTGAGTTTTCCAAGTTTGCTGACATATTGAGTACAGCACTTTCACAGCATCAACTTTTAATATTTGAAATAGCTCACCTGGAATTCTATCCCCTCCACTAGCTTTGTTCGTAGTAATGCTTCCTAGGGCCGCCTTGACTTCACATCCCAGGATTTTTGGCTCTAGGTGAGTGATCACACCATCGTGATTATCTTGGTCATGAAGATCTTTTTTGTACAGTTCTTCTGTGTATTGTTGCCACCTCATCTTAATATCTTCTGCTTCTGTTAGGTCCATTCCATTTCTGTCCTTTATTGAGCCCATCTTTGCATGAAATGTTCCCTTGGTATCTCTAATTTTCTTGAAGAGATCTCTAGTCTTTCCCATTCTGTTGTTTTCCTCTATTTCTTTGCATTGATCACTGAGGAAGGTTTTCTTATCTTTTCTTGCTATTCTTTGGAACCCTGCATTCAAATGGGTATATCTTTCCTCATCTCCTTTGCTTTTGACTTTTCTTCTTTTTACAGCTATTTATAAGGCCTCCTCAGACAACCATTTTGCTTTTTTGCATTTCTTTTTCTTGGGTATGGTCTTGATCCCTGTCTCCTGTACAATGTCACAAACCTCTGTCCATAGTTCATCAGGCACTCTGTCTGTCAGACCTAGTCCCTTAAATATATTTCACACTTCCACTGTATAGTCATAAGGGATTTGATTTAGGTCATACCTGAATGGTCTAGTCGTTTTCCCCACTTTCTTCAATTTAAGTCTGAATATGGGATTAAGGAGTTCATGATCTGAGCCACAGTCAGTACCCAGTCTTGTTTTTGCTGACTGTATAGAGCTTCTCCATCTTTGGCTGTAAAGAATATAATCAATCTGATTTCAGTGTTGACCATCTGGTGATGTCCATGTATAGAATCTTCTCTTGTGTTGTTGGAAGAGGGTGTTTGCTATGACCAGTGCATTCTCTTGGCAGAACTCTATTAGCCTTTGCCCAGCTTCATTCTGTACTCCAAGGCCAAATTTGCCTGTTACTCCAGGTGTTTCTTGAATTCCTACTTTTGCATTCCAGTCCCCTATAATGAAAAAGACATCTTTTTTGGGTGTTAGTTCTAGAAGGTCTTGTAGGTCTTCATAGAACCATACAACTTCAGCTTCTTCAGCATTCCTGGTCAGGGCATAGACTTGGATTACTGTGATATTGAATGGTTTGCCTTGGAAACGAACAGAGATCATTCTGTCATTTTTGAGATTGCTTCCAAGTACTGCATTTCGGACTCTTTTGTTGACTATGATGGCTACTCCTTTTCTTCTAAGGCATTCCTGCCCACAGGAGTAGATATAATGGTCATCTGAGTTAAATTCAGCCATTCCAGTCCATCTTAGTTCGCTGATTCCTAGAATGTCGACATTCACTCTCGCCATCTCGTTTGACCACTTCCAATATGCCTTGATTTATGGACCTAACATTCCAGGTTCCTATGCAATATTGCTCTTTACAGCATCAGACCTTGCTTCTATCACCAGTCCCATCCACAGTTGGGTGTTGTTTCTGCTTTGGCTTCATCCCTTCATTCTTTCTGGAGTTATTTCTCCACTGATCTCCAGTAGCATATTGGGCACCTACCGACCTGGGGAGTTCCTCTTTCAGTATCCTATCATTTTGTCTTTTCATCCTGTTCATGGGGTTCTCAAGGCAAGAATGCTGAAGTGGTTTGCCGTTCCCTTCTCCAGTGGACCACATTCTGTCCGACGTCTCCACCATGGCCCGTCCGTCTTGGGTGGCACCACATGGCATGGCTTAGTTTCATTGAGTTAGACAAGGCTGTAGTCCATGTGATCAGATTGGCTACTTATCTGTGACTGTGGTTTCTGTCTGTGTGCCTTCTGATGCCCTCTCTTAGCACCTACCATCTTGCTTGGGTTTCTATTACCTTGGACGTGGGGTATCTTTTCATGGCTGCTCCAGCAAAGCGCAGCTGCTGCTCCTTTGACTTGGGGAAGCTCCTCTCGGCCGCTCCTGCACCGTCTGTGGTTGATGTCAAATGTCTTCCACAGGATGTTCAGTATTACTCAGGTGTCAGTCAGTATTTGTTTAGAAAAACAAGAACTGGTCGACCTGTCTTTGATAATACATAGAATCAGAGGCATCTACAGTTGTGGGACACCAGAAAAGAGTAAGGCAGTAAGCTGCCACTAGCTTGCTTGTAGCAGAATGGAAGTGGTGGATCTTAGGAGCTTGTGTTGGAGCCATTGCAGAACTCAGGTACCTCTGAGAAGTGCCCTATGTTTGTTTCAGACAGTTGCAATAAAGCTAGAGTGACTCCCAGGGGGTCTTATCAGCTATGCCAGCTGCCATGAGCACCGAAGTGCAGACTTTGCAAAAGTTCACCCTGAAATGCCTGCAAACTTCATAACTGATACCTGCCCCTGTGTCTGACTGCAACTGCCTGTACTAAATAATTATATGTTCTTCCCTTTTATTTTCCAAAGCTCACATGGGTGACTGTCAGTGATAGACTCTAACTCCACAGGAAACCGTTCTGGAAGGATTATGGGGAATGTGATGCTAGTCTCTTCTGCAATGAAGAGAAGAGCATCAAAGGGGGTGACAGTGATAATTGACTTAACAGCAGTTAATCCAGCATTGTCCAACCGTATCTCATCTCAGCATCCCATCACATTCTTTTACCCACATTTTAAATTCTGATTACCACCACCAGCAACTAAACATGGTGTTAACATGAGATAAACACACATACCCCTCATATGATAGAAGCTCTGATCACCTTCTCTTTATAAAGTGTGTGTGGGGGAGACAGAAAGTCCCACATGTCACCATATGTATCTCTAGAATATCTTTAGATATTCATTCCTTTACTGGACTAGTGGAATCCCTGTTTAACATCCTGTAACTTAAAGACCAAATTATAGGGTCAAAGTATGAACATACCATATGATAGAAAGTAATGTAGTAGGCTTGTCTTTTTACTTCATATTGATCAAGAGGGATTTGAACTGGCTTTGATGAAAAGGCAGCAGGGGTTATCTAGAGGTTCTGTATATTAAGCTTGAAGATGTGACTACATGGATTGTTTACTTTGGGGAGGGTGAGTATATTTACATGCAGGGAAGAGAGTGAAGCAGGCTTTTTTGTCTTTATCAAAAGACGAGTTTTAGAGTTCTTTATCAAATATTTCTGGTCCATCTGAGTACGTGGTGGTGTGGTATTTCTCCTTTGTTTATAATAGGATGGTTATGTGACTGGTTTTGAACAATGAAACACGAGCAGAGATATGGTATATGTAACACTGGTTGTAGCTCTGAGAGCCAGTGTACGGTTTGCCATGCTCGCTCGCTGTCCCATGGCTACTGGAAATACCACAAACACCAGCTGCTCCACGAGCCTGAATCTTGGAATGAGGATCATGAGGAACAGAGCCTCTACCAGAGCTCTGATAGGCATATAATGTGTTGGAAAAAGAAAAGTATATATAGGATAGACAACAATATTGTGTTATAGACATCAAACTTTCTAAGAGACTCGATCTAAATTATTCCCACCACAAAAAAAGAAATAACTATATAAAGTGACAAAAGTGCTAGCTGCGGCTACAATGGCAATCATACTGAATTATTTAAGTGTATCAAATCAGCATGTTGTAGACTCTATACAATAATATATCAAATAATTCAATAAAGTGAAAAAAGTGTTTTAAAAAAGATTTTTACAATGTGAAGCAGCTGAGACTTGGGGTGTTTTATTAATGTAGCCATGTCCCATTCTGAATAATGTATCCAATATTAAATATGAAAAAATTATATATGTATATTATCAAGTTTTAAATCTGCAACTTGTCAAACACTCGGAAAGCAAAATTTATTAGAACATCATCTTAGCATTTCATGCAGTTAAGAAAATAGAAGGAGACTGAACTGGTTTAGTGTATTTCTGATTATGTCATGGTTTATTATATAGCATAAAACTTTTCATAAACTTTCATAGCATTCCATATTATGGGGCATGGAGGACTAGCAAATTAGCCATGGTGGTGATTTGTCTACATAATATCTGGCAGTGCTGCTGATCAGCAGTTTTCTCTCCTGATACTTTTACAAGCATGATCTAAACCAGTCTATTGAATGTAGGCATATGCCTAGCTCTGTTTTAGGTGCTTACAGATATATCAAAGTCACTTTTCAAACTGTTTTGAAAAATTTATACTATTACAGATAATCCAAAGTATTCTTAATTCTTCAAAACCAGGGTGTGTTAGATTAAGGCTGACATATCTAGGAAAAATATACTTCTGTGAAATAAATAAGGACATGAACAAAGGATCAATACAATTATTAATAGCTATATTACTTGCTTTAAATACTAAGTTTTCAATTCAAATTTTAGCTTATAAAAACAGGATAATAACTACTTCATAAACTTGTAGTAAGGTTTGATCAGTGCATCAAAGTAGCTGTTCAACATATACACTGGGTTTTTATTTAAAATTTTATCCTCAGTATAAATGAAATCAGAGAAATTTCTTAGTGATTACTTCATAGTAAATAATAAATATGTCTCTCCCCTTACCCCACTGCCTATCACTTGGACAATGTGACGAGAGCCTATGAATTTTTTCCCACGTGAGTGGTTGAACAGTTCGTAGGCAAGAGAAAGAAAAATTGATTTTCTCTGCATGTGTATGGAGGTAGCTAACTCCATCCACACTTGAAAGGATCTCTTTGGAAGCGTAGTGGGTCTAAGCACTATCTTTTATTTGATGGACATGCTAGTGGCTCAGAGAGTAAAGAATCTGCCTGCAATGCAGGAGACCCAGGTTTGACCCCTGGGTCAGGAAGATCCCCTGGAGAAGCGAATGGGTCTCAGTACTACTTTTTATTTGATCCTGTCTTTGGCATGGCGTATCTGCATTAGGCACAAGCAAACCTCCCCATCAGCAGGAACAACTGCTTAGCCAAGAACAACAATCTCCCAGCATCTGTAAGACAACTTCTTAAAGATAACATTTCTTTCTTGATCTTGTCAAGGGTCACATGACCCACCATGATGCTACTTAGACCTAGATTGAATAAACTGTTGATAATACGACATTTGATGTCCAACCTCTGTCTCTAAAACCTTACCTGTCTTGTATATTTATGTACATATACTCACATCAATTGAATTTTGGGATATTTATTTCAGTCTTTTTTAAAGAGTGACTTTCTCGATGTTTCTCAGTGATGCAAAGCCCTCAATCACCCAGTCCCGTGGTGCCACCTTTTCCTTCCAACAGTTCTGTTATCTCAGCTGTTTGGCAGAATTAAAAGGAAAAGTTTCACCAGCTGACAATGTCTAGAAGGCGTGTGGCCATGGCACAGGGCAGTAGCTGCAAGATGTTTTCTTCTGAATCTAACTAGGAAGCCATGGAGCATGAGAAACCCTTTCCTAGACAATGTGAAATGAAACAGGAAAATACACTCCAATTACTGTCCCACATAAATATCCAAAGGGAACACAGCGCATCAGTCAGGAGGCTATTGCCTCCCTAATTAAGTTCCAAATTGGAAATGGCAACTTGTTTTCTTCCTCACATAATAGTTCTCTAAATAAATTGTCTTCTTTGGCTGTCTGCTGCTCTCTTGAGGATTCCATTATTTAGGGATAAAGAACTTGTGGTTGTGAAAAGCATGGGTTACAGGCAGCTCCCTGCCTGAGAGAGAAAATGGAAATAAGCACTGGGGTTAAGACATGCTGAAAATCAGATACTTTTCAACAATTCATTTGTGGTGATTTGGATACCCTAGAAGCTTTTTATACATTTTATATACATCTCTTATAATTAAGACTATTGACCTGGCCCACTCTAATGAATGACTTTGCTTCCTGAACATTACAAATGAAATGTTTGATACCTCTTTCTTAAATTATCTTGATAAGTGTTCAAAATAAGAATTTATTTGGGGATTTAAGAGAAAATCTTTCATTAGTATTAGTTAATCTTTACCATAAGTTCATGTTTTCTATGTACTTTTAGAAAAAAACTATTTACCTTCAGAATGTTTCCAGAATTCAATCTTAACAAAATTTGATGCTGAAATTTTTTTTTTTTTTTTGCCTAAAGATTTCCTCCAATTATGAAATACCTTCTATGATTTTCCTTAAGAGAATGTTACTGTGTTTAAGCCTGGTCAATAAAATATCTCACTTGTAAGGTAAAAAATTCAGGGGTGGATGTTGCATGAATAATCTATCCCAAGTTTGTTTACTTATTTGTTAGTATTTTTGTCTTAAGTTCATAGAACCTGCTTTCATTCTTGAAAATGGTTATCAACTCATTACCATCTGTGAATATGGTCATGAAATGATATCTTTATTTTGGTCCTAAACTAATTTCTCCTGAGCCCTCTCAAAGTGTTTTTAAGTTACTAAGGATGTGAATTGTTCATGGTTTCTAATGTATTGATATTGTCCTTGCTGCTGCTGCTGCTGCTAAGTTGCTTCAGTTGTGTCCGACTCTGTGCAACCCCATAGACGGCAGCTCATCAGGCTCCACCATCCCTGGGATTCTCCAGGCAAGAACACTGGAGTGGGTTGCCATTTCCTTCTCCAATGCATGAAAGTGAAAATTGAAAGTGAAGTCGCTCAGTCGTGTCCAACTCTTAGCAACCCCATGGACTGCAGACTACCAGGCTCCTCTGTCCATGGGATTTTCTAGGCAAGAGTACTGGAGTGGGGTGCCATTGCTTTCTCTGGATATTGTCCTTAGGAAGGTTTGTTTACTTTGTGGTCTATATATTACTTAAATCTTATGTATCAAAAGTGATTAGAAGATAGTATGTCATAAATTTTTAATCTTAATATTCTTGTATTATAGTATAAATAATAACATAATATTTTAACAAAGTGAGGTTACGAAAACTAAAGTCATAAAACACTAAGAAGCAAAAGCTTGAGATACCTTTAAATAAAAGTTACAGAAACTTAATTCTCAAGGAAGGTTATATATATCAGTGTCATTTTCCTGAGCATAAATGTAGCATAGAATATACTGTGATAAAAATTAATCCAACAGGTTACTGTCAAGCATAAGAATACAAATAATAAGTATGCTATTATTTGAAAACTTATTCTAATTACTTTGGATTTTTCTTTTTTGAATATTTCCTCTTTTTTAAAGTATAGTTGACTTTCAACCTTGATTGATATGAGAGGCTCTCTGTTGAAATATGTTTTCATGTAAAAGTATAAAAGCTCCTAGTACCTCTTTTGCTGTTTTGGAGAGTTCCATGTTTGTGTGATCAACAATTTTAGAGTTAATAAAAGCTTACAAAATTCTGCATAGACTCATTTGTCTCCCGGCTTCCCATTTTTGGTTTTATTTTGGAGTTTTCCCCCCAAAACTTAGGTATTAGTTTTTCTTTGAGATTTACACACATTTGTTTATTTAGTCATCAAAATAATCCTGCTCATTAAAGTTCATTTATCAATTTTATAACACAGAGTTTCAGAAACTTTAGTAATTGGACAAAATTGCATGTATGCAACATCTGCTGCTGCTGCTGCTAAGTCGCTTCAGTCATGTCCGACTTTGTGCAATCCCATAGATGGCGGCCCACGAGGCTCCCCTGTCCCTGGGATTCTCCAGGCAAGAACACTGGAGTGGGTTGCCATTGCCTTCTCCAATGCATGAAGGTGAAAAGTGAAAGTGAAGTTGCTCAGTCGTGTCCGACTCAGCGACCCCATGGACTGCAGCCTACCAGGCTCCTCCGTCCATGGGATTTTCCAGGCAAGAGTACTGGAGTGGGGTGCCATTGCCTTCTCCAGTATGCAACATCACGTGCATTTAAAACATACAGTAAGAAGTGAGACAGATACAATTAAAATTTGAATTTTTCTCTTAGACATTTGTTTTTGGTTATTGATTATGTTTCACAAATTATCTGTTTTTCTTCAACTTCGTTGTGGAGATTTGGGTTTCTTGGCAATTGGTGACACTTTTTTAGGTAAAATTCTCTAGATTTTAATTCACAACTCATAAAGCAGAGTGAATTATAAAAGATAAATAGCAAGACTGACCATTCATATTTGAATTGATATAATAAAACTATAGATGCACAGGCAGGAAGTAAGAAGCAGTGTTGAGGAACACCACTTTTGCTCATAGGTGTTTTTTACATTCCTGAACATTTTATGTTCACAAATGGAGCGGGATGAATGAAAAAGCCAGATTAGTTAGTGATGGGCAGTAGAGATGAAGTTTCTTTCCATATACTATTCCCCACCTGAGCTATTACAGATCATCTAATGCTATCCAGTGATTGTGAAATAACTGATGGAGATAAGGCATGACATTTTCATCTGAGGCTTTCTGATTATTTTCATACACAACTAAGCCTTTTTAGATATCATGTCAGGTTCACCTAAAACAAAAAGAGCAACAAAACAAATGGACACCCTCTTTTTCTGTTAAATCAAATATAATGACATTCATTTGCCTAACCTTGGAAGCAGACTGTATCAGGAACCAGAGCATTATCTAAATTTTAAGATAAATCTCAAGTCTATACCTAAAATATAAGCAGGCCTAATAACTACTCTGGTGGTGACTGACAAGTAAAAAAATTCCTCTTGAATTTCCCTGTAGCTCAATTTAATTCATATAGGCTAATATATAAATTTTCTTCCTTCCTGTCTATGTGAATACTTAAGGCTAACTATTCATGGAAACAGGCAATTAAGGATCCTGTTTAAATATCTGTAAATACCATGTTGCCTCATAACAGGAATGTACCCTGAGGTTTCAGTAAATAAGCTATATATTATGATTATATATAACTGAAGTTTTCTAATCTTCATAGAAGTCCAGTGAATTAACGGCAGATTTAGTTTCAGATGAGAATGTATAAATTCACATGAATAGATCAGACAGTACAGTATTCAATTCTTTGCTAAAATATACTTTTTTATAGCATTTTCAATTATCAGGGCAAACTCATGTGGAACTCTTTTCTAGCTTTCTTCACAATGTGTTAGTGTGATAGGTATGTGTATTTCTGATGAAAACTCAGAAACCTTAAGCTTTTTGCTCAGTAACCCTGACTATCAGTTGCTGCACTCTTTAGGGGTCACAAGCCTAGACTATGTTGCAGATTTTCTGGAAAGATCTGTTCAGTTGTACTTTGCACTAAAGATGTTTTGGTTGGTGAATATGCTATTTGTGTTGGGAAAATGGTTATCTGTGCAATGGTTTTATGATAACAACCAATGATGATAAATCCAGGTAAGCTGATAAGCTATTTTGCTATTGATAGGGTGGCTTTGATCTTTTTCTTTGCATGAAATGGGCCTTTTCCCAGACATATTCCTTAATATAATTAGTTACATGTACATACAGCTGTGTGTGTGTGTCTATGGGTCTGTGTGTGTAAGACAGGCAGGCATGAATAGTATTACATTCTCTCATAAGAATGAGTTATGGTTGAAATATCAAATTCACTCCTTCAGAATATGAAAAAACATGGGACAGATGAGACTATTGATTCCACAATGTCACATGCCATGTGAATTAGTCACTAATGCAGTTGGAAAACTCAAACAATAGCTTTTGAGATTGCTGTTATGTGTTTGGATAGATCCTCAAGGTTTTGCAGATGAATTCACTAGCTTCAGATTCACATTTTATTTCAGAAGAGAGCATTGCAAGTTTGTTTTTTGTTTTATTTTTTGTCAAATCAACTATATTTGAAAGGAGTTTGTATACAACGTAGTCTGTAGTTAAACTGGAAAATACATTCTGGTTTTCAAATAAGTAACAAATTAACCAGGATTTGAGTAATTTCTCTTAGGTTGAGTTTTTATAAGCTATACTGGGGAATGATATATAGTGTTTGAAGCATTTTCTGTATCACTTGTGATATAAAACTAATAGGATGGAAAATTACTTTGAGAAGAGAGTGAGTTCCATGTTAGTTAATTGGCCCTTTTTATTTAGAAGTATTCAATAACTGAATGACAATTGGGGAATTTATCATTTATGATGCTGAAATAATATCTCTATGTAAAAATCTATAATTTAAACAGGTGTATTTTTAGTACATAAGTGGAATATATTACATGGTAGCAAGAGGCAAATTTTTTTCACGTTTTTTTAAAAGTATACTTTATTGGGTATCTCACACACTGTGAAATCACAATATTTTACTTTTATTGTCATTATTTTTATTTCTGACTTTATGGAAAGTAAGATTTTCCCCTTTAATTTTCTCCAACATTAGCTTTATTCTTAAATATTAGTAAGTTCAAGGAAGATAGAAGCTTTGAAATAGGCAAATTAAACATCAGTTTAGAAAATTGAGTGTTCCTTGATATATTAATCTTCTACATCCTTAAAACAACTAGTTGTTTTAAATTAAATTATTAGTAAATTATAAATTCTACATATATCATGGACATCTATATCCATACATCAACTTTAATTCATTTTTTGACAGTTGTTAATAAATTTGCTTGGGAAATGGAATACATTAAGATTGTGGTAAAAACTACTAATTGGAGAATTTGGTCAACAGTAGGGGGAGCTCCCCTTGTCCCTTTTGTCTTTTTCAACCCTCTTCTCATTGTCCAGAATTAAGAAGTACTGAGCAACTATCTTTGAGAATAAACAACAAAATATTGACTCCGTTAATCCACAAAGGCATCTTTTTTTTTTAACTTCCGTGCCTAGCCAGGTCAGCTTCTTTCTTTCACTCTAGTATGGTTGTGCCAGTACTTGGTGACAGCTTTCTGAACCCCCTTGCTAGTAGTTCTTCCTATACTTTGTTAGCTAAAGTTTGTTTTTCCTGGATGGCCTCCTTCTACTCTACTTCATTCCTTTCCTCAAACCTCCACTGATCTCTGCTAATTATTCCTCTTCATTTCCTTTCAATCCCACCCCTTCTCCAGAACTGACCTCAGTTTACTTCAGCTGATTCAGCCTAGAATATGAATGTGTTAGCAAGTATCCTCTGCCTCCTTATCTTCCATCTTAAATTGACTTTTCAGTCAATATTAGAATAATCCTAATAATGATAATGACAAAGTTGGTATATATTTAGTGCTTACTTGTGCCAAGTCTAAGCCAAGTGCTTTGTATGGATTTGCTCATAGGATTCTTTCAACAACATCATGAAGTAGCTGCTTCAGTTATCTCCAGTTTATAGCCTAAGAAACTGAGGCTTACTGTAGTCACCAAGCTAGGAACTGGCAGAAACAAAGTCTGAACCAGGGTTATTGTTTTGCAAAAGCCTTGTATCTATGTAGGAGGGATCTATCATCTACAGAGGCAGGGTATCTAACTAGTGAAAAAAAAAATATCGAAACCTCTAAGTTTTCTTACCGTTTATAGGGATCCTCACTCCATGACCACATCCAAATTTACACTTCATTAAATAGATGTTTATTGATCACCTATTAAGTCTTAGGCAGTATTCTAAGTATCGAGGTAAGCAGTGAACAAAACTGATTAAGTCACAAATATGCCATTTACATTCTAATGGGAATGAACAGGTGACGTACAAATATAATATGTGTAGTAGAAGTAAGTTCTATAAAAAAAAAGCAGGATAAAGAGAAATAATGTAACTGTGCAGATGAATAGCATTTTTCCTGTTCATCCCCTTTAATAAAGTGATGTTTGAATAGAGACCAAAATAAAGTGAGAAAGTGAGCCATTAAAATATCTGCAGAAAGAGAATAATTACAGGTTGAAAAAACAGTATATACAAAGCACTTGATGTGGAAGTATGTTCTACTTGGTGTTTGTAAGGACAGCCAAGGACTAGATAGAAATGAACTTCAGACTAGATTGAAATGAACAGGGGAGGAATAATAGGAGAAGAGATCAAGGATGGAGAGAAGTCACAGGTCATAAAGAACCTTGTAGGTCATAAGCAAGCTCTTCAGAATTTGCTTGGAGAGATATAAGGTGCCACAGAAAGCTGTTGAACAGATGGGTTGAGTTATCTTGCTGCTCTGGGGAGAATAAACTCTTGGGAGTAAAGAATCTACAGGAAGCTATTGTAATAATCCAAGTGCAAGATTCAGGTGGTATAGAATAAAGCAGTTGTAAAGGTGGTCATTGTATATATGTGTGTGTGTGTGTGTGTGTGTACATATAAATACACATTTATATACCCACAAACTTTTTAATTGAAAATGTCTCTGCTAGACAGCATATTAAAAAGCAGAGACATCACTTTGCTGACAAAGGTCCATATAGTCAAAGGTATGTTTTTTTTCAGTAGTTAGGTATGTGCGCCTGTGAGAGTTAACAACCATAAAGAAGGCTGAGCACTGAAGAACTGATGCGTTTGAATTGTGATACTGGAGAAGACTCTTGAGAGTTCTTTGGACTACAAGGAGATCAAACTAATCAATCCTAAAGGAAATCAGTCCTTAATATTTGTTGGAAGGACTGTTGCTGGAGCTAAAGCTGCAATGCTTGGGCCACCTGATGTGAAAAGTCAACACATTGGAAAAAGACCCTGGTGCTAGGAAAGACTGACGGCAGGAGGAGAAGGGACAGCAAAGGATGAGATAGTTGGTTGGCATCCTTGACTCAGTGGACATGAGTGTGAGCAAACTCCAGGAGTTAATGAAAGACAGGGAAGCCTGGCGTGCTGCAGTCCATGGGGTTGCAAAGAGTTGGACATGATTTAGCGACTAAACAACAATATAGTGTGTGTGTGTGTATAAACACACTTGTCAGGCAAAGAAAAGAGAGCAAATGTATCATAAAGGGAAATGTTGCAGCACCCTTCACTAGGGGTATACACACACACACATTTACATACCCCCAAACTTTTTATTGAAATGTAGTATTCATACATAAAACACATACAACATAGGTGTACGGCTGGATGAATTTGTTTTACTGAGCACTGAAAGAAAGAAAGTGAAGTCGTTCAGTTGTGTCTAAGTCTTTGCGACCCCATGGACTGTAGCCTACCAGGCTCCTCTATCCATAGGGTTTTCCAGGCAAGAATACTGGAGTGGGGTGCCATTGCCTTCTCCAGGAGAGCTTCCCGACCCAGGGATTGAACCCAGGTCTCCCGCACTGTAGGCAGACGCTTTACCAGGGAAGTCCTTACTGAGCACTAGTGCAACTAATCCTTATATCAAGAAACAGAACATTAGAACTTTATAAGCCCCCTTATGCTACATTCTAGTCATCACCCCTACCACCCTTGGCAAAGATAAGCACTGTTCTAAAACAGAGGTTGGCAAACTCTTTCTGCAAAAGATCAGATAGTAAATATTTTAGGCTTTAAAGGCCACATGTAGTTTCTGACACATACTGTTTTTCCGAGCTGTCTTTATAGTTTTGTTATGTGTATAATTCTCTGCTGGAAGTAATTACGCCATTATAATTTGGAAAGCCTTCCTTTTCAGTCTTCTACTTTCCAGAAGAATATAAAATTTTGAGTTCATAATCTTTCATTTCTGACTTATAAGCCCTCAGATGAGGCACCTTTTGATCTAGAGATTTGGACTTTTTCCCAAAAAGAAAGCTACCTGTCGCACTCCCCATCCCTGGCATGTAATGTGACTCAGTGACTCAGTTTTGTCTTCATTGGTTTGTCCTATATATCGAATATTGAGTGATTAAATGTTTTAGAATGCAAACGCTATTCAAATATTGGTCTCATTTTAGGAAATCAAACAGGTTCACTATGTTTAGATTGCTCAGGTTTCACAGTACTCAGAGAACCAGATATTTCTAATGTTATACCAGAGGCTGTCCAATCCTGGGAAAGTCTTTATCTAATCCAGAAGTATACTTTCCTCAGAACCAATATTTTAAAAGAAAAAGGGGACCTTGACTACCAAGAGAGTTCTGGATACTTGGAGGGGTTTCCTAGAGATATTGCAACACCCTTCACTAGGGATTTAGCGACATGCCTTCACGAAACATTTGCTCTCTTTTCTTTGTCTGGCAAGTAATCAGGTTTTAAGAATGTATGAGGCCAATAGTATTGATAGGGATCCCGAAGACCACCTTCAGTTTCAGGGATTTCCAAGGAGAGCTCATGGATCTCTGAAATCTGTTAGGGTTTATTAAAGTGAAAGGATACAGATTAGTATCAACAAAGGTGAAAGCCATGTAGGGCAGAATCCAGGATAGACTAGGTGTAAGCTGCAAGGAGATCCAACCAGTCCATTCTAAAGGAGATCAGTCCTGGGTGTTCTTTGGAAGGAATGATGCTAAAGCTGAAACTCCAGTACTTTGACCACCTCATGCGAAGAGTTGACTCGTTGGAAAAGACTCTGATGCTGGGAGGGATTGGGGGCTGGAGGAGAAGGGGACGACAGAGGATGAGATGGCTGGATGGCATCACCGACTCGATGGACGTGAGTTTGAGTGAACTCCTGGAGTTGGTGATGGACAGGGAGGCCTGGCATGCTGTGATTCATGGGGTTGCAAAGAGTCGGACATGACTGAGCAACTGAACTGACTGATTGAAGCTTCTAGTTGGCCTTTCCTAGAAGTCTCTAGGAGTCTCTCACACCAACTTGGAGTCCCACAGCATCTAATTCTTCCAGCAACACTATGTGACAACACATATGGGTTTTCTTAAGCCAGGAAGTACACCCAAGACTTGATGTCTAGATTTTTTTTTTTTTTTAATTTGGGGTTGGTTATGTAGACATGGAGTGCCCATGTGGTTGACCTTACTCTCCAGTCCCTCTGAATGTCAAACCAGTACCATGTGATCCAAAGCCCCCAACACAAGTTACATTGTTAGCATAACTACCTAGCTTAGCTGAAGGCACCAGATAAATGAAGACACTCTTTGAGGCAGAATTTTCAAAGGCTTAGAGGTTATCTCCCAGGAGCCAGTGAAGTACCAAAACTCTATTTGAAAAGTGTGGGGTTTGAAAACCTCATATCCACTGAATCAATCCCTACCTATATAAGTAAATTTTATAACTCAAAACTAGGGTTAAATTTCATGCAGAATATCTGTGCATAGATTTCCTAAGTTCAAATTTGAGAGTAAAATATTACCTTACATATTGAAAGAGCTGTTTCCCCCATTTCTGATTTAAATTCACTTATCTTCTTCTTATGATAAATTCACTTATCAAGTTATAGAACATTTCAGTCTGTGAAATATTTTGTTGTTGCTATATAATTCAACATTTGAAGACTCTAAAAGCTGTAGCAGTCAGATTTTGCTAGGTGACATGCAATAACAAAAATCTCCATGGCAAACAAAACTCAGTACTTCTTGCTCATGTAAGAAAGCACATCCTGGTAGCCTGTGAATTATCTGTAATTGTCTGTGTCTGTGAGGCAAGGCAACTCTGCTCCATTTACCTCATTTAGAGTACTCAGCTGGAGGGGGAGCAGCTACCTGGGTATGTTCTTCCCATGGCTATGACAGGAGCGTAAGAGGACAACCAGAAGTGTCTAATCATATTTCAAGCTTCTACTCACATCACATCTATCAATCACTGGCCAAAACAAACCACATGGCCAACATCAAAGTTTAGGGATAATTCCACCTACCATAAGGCCATCATAAAGGAATGCGTGAGTGTTAACAGCACAGGGGAGAGAATGGGACCATTGTTCAGTCTACCACAGAGGTCATGGTATAGTAGAAAGGTTCAGAATGACTTTCAAACTTTGGCTTAGTGACTGTCTTGATCATAGATTTGGATGTAGTTAATCAACATCTTTGGGCTTCCCTGGTGGCTCAGTGGTAAAGAATCTGCCTGCAGTGCAGCAGATGTGGGTTTGATTCCTGGGTAAGGAAGATCCCTGAGAAGATTTTCCTTCCTGGAGAAGGAAATCACAACCCATTTCAGTATTCTTGCCTGGGAAATCCCCTGGTCAAAGGAGCCTGGAGGGCTACAGTCCATGGGGTTGCAAAAGAGTTGGACATGACTTAGTGACTAGACAACAACAATCGACATCATTATACTTGGTTTTCTTATATGTAAAAAGGAAGTCAAAATAACTACTTAGAGTTTTGTTATAAGGATTAAACATAACATATGAAGTACCAAGCACAGTGACCTAATCAGAGGTGCATAACAAGGTTAATTGCTATAATATTGGTGAAGACCCATTGCTTTCTCCTTCGACACACTAAGGGTAAATTGATATGGATTGAGCATTTATTGTATACATATTGAGCATTTATTGTCTGTGTATATATATATGTATATATATACATATATGCTATATATTGTGTAAAATAAATATATTGTATATATTTATTATACATATATGTATATATACATGTATGTATATATATGTATGGATATATATGTATTTATATATATACACACACACAATATGTACATATATGTATACATATTGTGTGTGTATATATATATAAATACATATATATGTTACCCTAAGAGCTTAACATAAAAGCTAGGTACTCTTTTTTTTTTTCCAACATTTTTTAAGTGAGGAAGAAAAGCTGAAAAAAGATTAATAATGTGCCCAAAGTTAGCTCTCATTGTATCTCAATAGTCACATTGCAAATGACATAGATTACAAGGAAGAATGATGGATTATTACCAGTTTTGGAATCTGCCAATTTGCCTTCTGGCTACAATTTTCATATCCCTCCCCATGCAACATATATTCTTCCTTATCTGAGTATCTCTAGAAGTCAAACCATGGAACTATAGTATCAAACTTAAATTCTAGGATGTAAATTATCGATGTAAAATTCAGATGAAACATATGTGAATTTCCCTGATACAGAGACTCATAAAATGAAATAATCTGTCCTACAAATGTCTGATATAAATTTATACAGGAATAGGGTAAGTTCAATAGATCTGCCATTCCAAAAGAGCAAAAAATGAGAGGTGCATAGCAGTGACTGGCCAATAGCACTTTTAAAATCTAGGTGGGAAAGTCGTCAGGCTCCCTTAACTTGGAATAATGAATATTCTTTGATTAAAGCAAAATTATTTTCCTTGGGTGTTTGCAATGACCAGTGTGCTCTCTTGGCAAAACTCTGATAGCCTTTGCCCTGATTCATTTTATACTCCAGGGCCAAGCTTGCCTATTACTCCAGGTATCTGATGACTTACTACTTTTGCATTCCAATCCCTATGATGATAAGGACATCTTTTTGGGGGGAAGCCTAGCATGCTGCAGTCCATGGGTTACAAAGAGTCAGGCAAGACTTAGTGAGTGAACAACAATAACAGTGTTCTGTGGGAGTAGGTCCCCCATTTGCTTTTCACGGCTCTTGGATCTACCCTCTGGGCTCCTGGCGCTGTCCTCTAGAACATCTTTCCTTTACGATTTTCTTCCTTAGCCTTTTGAAGAATTTTCTTAGCCAGCTTCCTGACTGTAAAGTTGGAGTCCAGAGGGTTTTTTGCAATTTGAGCAAAATCATTCTTGGTGAGACAATGTTGCTTTTACATATCCAAGTCATATGGACTTAGTATGAGTTTGATTTGTGCTTATTCCATTTGTTGAAAACCTTACCCTTGATTGTCTCTAAGACTTGTGCATCTCCAAATAGACTTGTTTATGTCTCTTTGGAATTGGACTTTTGTGAAAGCACACTCTTAAGAATGTGAGGAGCAGTTTTGTCTATTTGAGAGAGTCTATTTGACAACATATTCTTTCAGATATCTCAAGAAAGGGTTTTGGAACTACACTCTTGAATAGATCTTTTTCCTCAGGCCTCATTTTACTTTGAGAATTTTTACTGGCTGGGAAGACTAAAGATAAAAAACAAATTCCTTTATATCCCAGAAAATTTTGTCCCCTCTCTATTCCTTCAAAATTCTTCTTGCAAACTGGCCAGGTCTTTATTTAGCCCATTTCTATCTTCCTGTACGTACATGCAGCTAGGACCAACCAGCTGACATTTCAACATTCTGTGGAGATCTCTTTAGCCAAAATCAAAAGTTAATTATATACATTCACCATCTTTCAAGTTCCTGTAGGCAGCTCTTTTGCCAATTATTTTATTCTAAAAAGCATAGATCGCCATTTTTTCTAACCTTCAATAACAATTTGCTTTATTTTTTCCCCCAGCATTTGCTAAGAGTTTGTTTGCCATTTTTTCCAGCCTCTGCTCGGTGCTCACTGCCAATGGCGCTTATTTTAGATTTTTGTCATGGCAGCACCTCAATTCTAGGAACCAATTACTTCTGCATCAGTTAGCTTTTCTCACGGAGAAAAAAACTACAAAACTTACTGGCTTAAAATAATAATCATTTAAATTTTTTTTAAGATAGTTCTGCTGGTCATTAGTATGAGCTGGGCTTCGCAGCTTACATCTGTAGTCAGCTCCCAGGTCAGCGGGGGGCTGTTTAGTCTAGAACGGCTTTTGTTGAAGCTGCTCATCTAGGTTCCATGTGTTCTTTCATCATCCAGTGGGTAGCCTGTGATTGTTCTCATAGTGGCTGCTCAGGGTTCCAAGAGAAAGAACAGAGAGAGGCAAGTATGGCACTTGAGACCTTGGACTGAACTGGCACACCATCACTTCTGTTGCATTTTCCTGCCCCAAACAAGTTACCAGGCCAGTCAAGATTTAGGAGAAGGGAATATGGACTCAAGCTCTTGACGTGAAAAGCTGCAAAGCCACATTGTAAAGAATATAAATATACAGAGTAGGAGAAATACACAATGTACAATACGATGGCATTAGTATTGATGGTAAAGAACCCACCTGCCAAAGCATAAGATGTAAGAGACACGGGTTTGATCCCTGGTTCAGGAAGATCCCCTGGAGGAGGATATGACAACCCACTCCATTATTCTTGCCTGGAGAATCCCATGGACAGAGGAGCCTGCTAGGCCACAGTCCATAGGATCGCAAAGAGGTGGACACAACTGGTGACTTAGCATGAATAGCATGAACTGACATATCCAGTGAAAGCCTATCCCATTGATCACAGCAAAAGAGCAATGGGAACATTGATAGGTCAGCTTGCAAAGGGACCTGCTGCCCAGCACTGGCCAGAGGTGTACTTGGTGCCAGCTTTGGTTCCCTCAGACACCCTGTACCTGTATCTTACTATCAGTAAATTTTGTTACAATTATTGTTTTCTCAAGAAACACAACAAAGTAATTATTATTCCTTCCAAAAAAGGATGGCTGTAGCCTCACCAAACTTTTCTGTTTCTTTAGGAATTTATTCTGATTTTCTTACCACACAGCTCACTTACCCCCGTATCTATTACTAACCTGCTCCTGATACCCCTCAGTAGTCCACTTGTTTCATTAGACTGGGATAAGGAGTTGTCATCTCCCAATCTGACTCTTGCCTGCCTGCCTGTCTCCATCTCTGAATGACATCAACAGGTTGGATCCAGACCTGTGGACGTGTCTTTGGAGTAGCTTCTGATACTTCACCCACTTTGTAATCATTGTTAGCACTGCTTAGCCTATTGTTGGAAGGGACACTCAGCTAAGTCTCTGTAAATCTCATCTCAGTGGTGAACATGTCTAAAGTGCCCTGTTTTCCCACACACTTCCTTTTGACTAGCTCAATGACTGTTCTTGTCTCATGAGGTACACGTTTTCTGAAAAACTCAACATGTAAAATATATAACTTAGTTCTCTTTTTATAATCTATGGAGAGTGAAGTCTATGTTTGATTATTGAGTTTCTTGAATTTTGCTGAGGTGAATTTCCTACATAAAAATATCCTTCATTTAACATTTTTGCTTAGAAGATACATGGGTAGGATTGGCTCAGGATGAGGTGACAGGGCTTAAGAAAGTTTCCTTTATTATATATTTTATATAACATAAATTAACTACTACTCAATTTGTCATGGTCAATTATTTAATAATTAATTTTGTAATATTTGACCTAATTGCTGATCAGTTTTCCCAACACTCTACAAGAGTGTCATGTTGATTTCTTATAGTGATAGAAGTTTTTGCAAGAATCTTCTCCACCTGTCACACAGAAACAGGGGTGAAATAATCTATATAAAAACATATTGGGAGAGTCATTTGCTGTTCTTTGAAGAAGCATCCTGAGCTGAGTGATTCATCCTGTATTACAGCTCTGTAAGAGGATTTAATCAGATTGATTTGACACTCCCAGCACTGGGTGGTTTATGAGCATTCTCTCAAAGGGGACCTGTATTCAAATATACTTGTTTAACCATGTAATGTCTTAGACATTTAAAAAAATTGCTGTGATAATTGTTTATATGATTGACAGTAGTCTCCAGCCTAATCTAGGGTAGCATTTAATTTCATGCCACATATGGTCTGATTCCCATAAGTGTTGGTTCTTCATCTATAGATTCAACCAACCATGTATTGAAAATATTTGAAAAAAATTACAAAAGGGTCCCAAAAGCAAAACTTGAATTTGCCACATACTTGCGTCAAGGCTGTATATTGTCACCCTGCTTATTTAACTTATATGCAGAGTACATCATGAGAAATGCTGGACTGGAAGAAACACAAGCTGGAATCAAGATTGCTGGGAGAAATCTCAATAACCTCACATATACAGATGACACCACCCTTATGGCAGAAAGTGAAGAGAAACTAAAAAGCCTCTTGATGAAAGTGAAAGTGGAGAGTGAAAAAGTTGGCTTAAAGCTCAACATTCAGAAAACGAAGATCATGGCATCCAGTCCCATCACTTCATGGGAAATAGATGGGGAAACAGTGGAAACAGTGTCAGACTTTATTTTGGGGGGCTCCAAAATGACTGCAGATGGTGACTGCAGCCATGAAATTAAAAGACGCTTACTCCTTGGAAGGAAAGTTATGACCAACCTAGGTAGCATATTGAAAAGCAGAGACATTACTTTGCCAGCAAAGGTTCGTCTAGTCAAGGCTATGGTTTTTCCTGTGGTCATGTATGGATGTGAGAGTTGGACTGTGAAGAAGGCCGAGCACCGAAGAATTGATGCTTTTGAACTGTGGTGTTGGAGAAGACTCTTGAGAGTCCCTTGGACTTCAAGGAGATCCAATCAGTCCATTCTGAAGGAGATCAGCCCTGGCATTTCTTTGGAAGGAATGATGCTAAAGCTGAAACTCCAGTACTTTGGCCAGCTCATGCGAAGAGTTGACTCATTGGAAAAGACTCTGATGCTGGGAGGGATTGGGGGCAGGAGGAGAAGGGGATGACAGAGGATGAGATGGCTGGATGGCATCACTGACTCGATGGACGTGAGTCTGAGTGAACTCCGGAAGTTAGTGATGGACAGGGAGGCCTGGCGTGCTGCGATTCATGGGGTCGCAAGGAGTCAGACATGACTGAGTGACTGAACTGAACTGAACTGGCAACTAATTAAATAGCATTTACATTGTACAGTTGACCTTTGATCAACATAGGTTTGAAATGCACAGGTCAATTTATATCCAGATTTTTTCAATAAAACATACTATAATATCGATAATCTGTGGTTGGTTTGATATATGGATGTAGAACCACAGATATGCATGGCTGACTCTAAAGTCGTATGAGAATTTTTGACTGAGCAAAGTTCAGCACCCTTAACCCTTGCATTGTTCAAGGGTTAATTGTAATTGCAAGTATTTGCATAGCATTTACACTTTATTAGGTATTATAAGTAATAGTGTCTGAGCCTCCAAAGAGGAGAGTTAAAAAGCCAGCTTAAAACTGAATATTAGAAAAACTAAGATCATGACATCCAGCTCCATTACTTCATGGCAAAAAGGAGGGGAAAAGTTGGAAACTGACAAATTTCCTCTCCTTGGACTCTAAAATCACTGTGGATGGTGACTGCAGCCATGAAATCAGAAGACAATTGCTTCTTGGGAGAAAAGCTATGACAAACATAGACAGTGTGTTGAAAAGCAGAGACATCACTCTGCCGACAAAGGTCCATGTAGTCAAGACTATGGTCTTCCCAGTGGTCATGTACAGTTGTGAGAGCTAGATCATATAGAAGGCAGAGTGCCAAATAATTGGTGCCTTGGACAGCGAGGGATTCAAACCAGTCAATCTTAAGGAAATCAACCCTGAATACTCACTGGAAGGACTGATGCTGAAGCTTGAGCTCCAGTATTTTGGCCACCTGATGTGAACAGCCAGCTCATTGGAAAAGTCCATTATGCTGGGAAAGATTGAGGGCAGAAGAAGAGGAGGGCATTAGAGGATGAGATGGCTGGATGGCATCACCAATGCAAGGGACATGAACGTGGGCAAACTCCAGGAGATGGTGAAGGATAGGGAGGCCTGACATGCTGCAGTTCTGAGGTGACAAGGTATTGGCTATGACTTGGTTACTGAACAACAACAAGAATAAATAATATGGAGATGATTTAAATTATATGGGAGGATGCAAATACTACAGAATTTCATATAAGGGACTTGAGTGTCCCTAAAGTCTGGTACCTGAAGGGGTTCTTGGAACCAATCCCCGTGAATGCTGAAGGACATATGGATATGCCCCATTGTGATAGCAATTACTAAAGTAGGGAAAATTTGTTGGAGCCATTTTCTTCAAAAACTAGCCATGATGACAAGAGATATAGATGCTTAGCTAGGTCAATGCTATTAACTCTGTAAAAGAGTATACTGTATAGAAATGTTAGTTATATAATACAACCTTATAGCTATCTTTTTCCTCCTACAGTGAAAATAAAACTTACTTTGTCTGAGAAACTTCACATGTAACATATAGAAGCATGCACTCAATATTTGTTGAATGACTGATTAATAATCCCCCTCCAAGGTTGTGAGATAACTGACCTTATTTTAATGGTTGTGAGAACTCTATTTTTACTTTTTCTACAGTTATGAAAATGACGAGGCCAATGAAACAGGGATATGTTCATCTGACATGTTAGTGTTATACTTAGTTGTTAGCTGTTAGGTCATCTTTGAGCTCTCCAACTTGCTGAGGCTATGCTGAAACATTCAAATAATGGTTTCAGCCCTCATATCATATATGGTAGAAATCCTCAAATCTTTCTAATATATCCCATGATTTTTGAGGAACTTTTCTGATAATGTTGAGAAAGGTGGTAAGGTGGAAGTTTTCAACAGTGTTTTTGAAAATTAGAAAAAAGACTTGACTAAGAGAACCAGAAGGATTATCAGGCAGGTGTGAAAGTCCAGTTGAAATTATGGCTGCTGCTGCTGCTGCTAAGTCGCTTCAGTCGTGTCCGACTCTGTGCGACCCCATAGACAGCAGCCCACCAGGCTTCCCCGTCCCTGGGATTCTCCAGGCAAGAACACTGGAGTGGGTTGCCATTTCCTTCTCCAATGCATGAAAGTGAAAAGTGAAAGTGAAGTCGCTTAGTCGTGTCTGACTCGTAGCGACCCCAAGGACAGGAGCCTACCAGGCTCCTCTGTCCATGGGATTTTCCAGGCAAGAGTACTGGAGTGGGGTGCCATTGCCTTCTCCGTGAAATTATGGCCATAGATTTTAAAGTTGAATGAACATGTGAGATTGTAGGATTTTTTTTTCTTTAGTAGTGTGATAGCAGAAGTAAAAGCATCAGATAACTAATTAACCCAAGTGTGTTTTAACCCTATGGGGAAATTAGCAAAACAAATAGTATTTTATAATAGAGATTGCAAATTTATGTAATGATTACTTTTTTTATATTCTTTGGCTTTTAATAGAAAGTTGCTTGTGAACAGATTTCTAGAACTTCTAACCCAATGCCATTTTAACAGAAATTTTTAGATTACTTTGGGAGCCAAACTATTTGTTTCAAGAAAACACACACAAACCCACAAAAATGGAAGCCCAAAGACCTGTTGCTATACACAGAAATTGTTATAAATTAATGTAGGAAATTTGGAGAAGGCAGTGGCACCCCACTCCAGTACTCTTGCCTAGAAAATCCCATGGATGGAGGAGCCTGGAAGGCTGCAGTCCGTGGGGTCGCTAAGAGTTGGATACGACAGCGACTTCAGTTTCACTTTTCACTTTCATGCATTGGAGAAGGAAATGGAAACCCACTCCAGTGTTCTTGCCTGGAGAATCCCAGGGACGGGGGAGCCTGGTGGGCTGCCATCTGTGGGGTCGCACAGAGTCGGACACGACTGAAGTGATGTAGCATTTAGCAATGTAGGAAATTACAACCCACTCCAGTCTTCTTGCCTGGAAAATCCCATGGATAGAGGAGCCTAGGAGACTACTAGTCCATGGGATCGCAGAGAGTAGGATGTGACTTAGTAACTAAACAACAACAACAAACTCAGCTTTTAGTTGTTTCACTACTTTAGCTCTCAATTTCTCCAGTCATAACTAAGTTTTCTTTTTACCTTTCATGTTTTTATAGATAGTTCTTCCACAAATGAAATATAGAATTTAATTGAGAATGTTCAAAGAATTCAATGTTCAAGGTACAGAATAATACCAAGGGCACACATTCATTAAGTTGAAGAGTATAATCACAGCATACCTCTCAAGAACTATTTAAAATCTGTAATGTATTTACTTGTGAATAAATGCTTATTCTCTTATTTTTCATAAAGAATAAAATAATTTTGAGATGATTTTGAATTTTTAAGTTTGCAAATTAAAAGCACAATATTCCTTTATTGTTCACACACACATACAATATAGATGATAAAAAGTATTCCTTTCCTCTTATATTAGATAGCTTCAATAAGAATTTTACCACAAAAGAAGCAAATATATATATATATATATTTGCAAATTGGCCTTTGCTGCCTTTAAATAGAAGACAACTCTAATTTCTAATTAATTCATCAAAGTATACCATTATAATACTAAGAAACTTAACAATTATTTTGAGAGTTGGTATTATAAAACCAATATATTGGTATATTCGTATTTTTCTTATAGCCCCTGATGCAATATTTAGCAAGCCAATATTTACTTTAGAATAGTGGTAATATAATCCATTATACATTTGAGAGAAACAGATATGACTAGGTATATAAATTATAGGAATTGTTAATATACCCACTTAAATTTAAGATGTACAAGAAAAATTGATGCTTAGAAAATACAAAAAGGAAACAATTACTACAGCAGTTTTTTTGTAAAGCCTACCATATTATATGGTTATATTTTTGTGAACCAAGGTGTATGGGATAACTTTTAACTTTTTTTCTAGCAAGAACTAAATATACTCCTAAAATAAAGTTGCATATGATTTACAAATTCTCACTCATATGTGTTCTCTGGCCTTTTTTTTGACATTCAGTAAAGAATATAAGAATTTGAAACTAAAAATTGATGAGTTCAACCTTACAATGAAAAGTATTTCAACATAAAATCTTTAACATTTTTATATATATATGAAGCAATATATATATATTGCTTCATATATGTTAGAACATAAGACTTTTTTTCCTTGAGTATCCAATTTGAATTTTAACAAAATTTAAACTTTTCTTTTTCAGCACGGAATCTGAGGAGCTGAATGAGATGGTGGCGTCAGCAGAGACTCTTTAAGGTATGCTTCCCTTCTCACCTCAGCCCAACCAGCAGATTAACATTGTCCTGGAGAAGGCAATGGCACCCCACTCCAGTACTCTTGCCTGGAAAACCCCTTGGATGGAGGAGCCTGGTAGGCGGCAGTCCATGGGGTCGCACAGAGTCGGACACGACTGAGCGACTTCACTTTTACTTTTCACTTTCACTTTTCACTTTCATGCATTGGAGAAGGCAATGGCAACCTGCTCCAGTGTTCTTGCCTGGAGAATCCCAGGGACAGGAGAGCCTGGTGGGCTGCTGTCTATGGGGTCTCACAGAGTCGGACACGACTGAAGTGACTTAGCCAGCATACCTCAGGGCAATATCTAGACAATATCCTTATTTGTTCAAAAAATTCATCCATCTAATCTCTCAGCTGTAATGGAAAGGAGCTATGACAACAATTAACAGTTTTACAAAGTTGAACCAAAATTCCTAGAAGTGCACAACAAAACTTGTTCAGAAATGTTCTGAAAGGTACATGAAGGTCAACTAGCTCTTGTCCTTTTGTGGGGACATGAGACAGATGGTGTCATTGAAAGGATCAAGCTGCCTACCTCTGGAGGGCAGAAAAGTCTGTCTAGCACTCGTGGAGATCATAAGTAATCTTAGGAAAAAATCAGGAATGGTGAAATTATCTAAGGCACAAAGCAATATGCTTCTGTTTAAGAAAAATCAGCTGCTACTGGAATTCTGTCTGGA
Organism: Bubalus kerabau; assembly: GCF_029407905.1. Lineage (NCBI taxonomy): Eukaryota > Metazoa > Chordata > Mammalia > Artiodactyla > Bovidae > Bubalus > Bubalus kerabau. The sequence goes on from NC_073626.1 coordinate 103,175,078, forward strand.
CCTAACATATATGCAGTTGGTCTTCTCCACTCAGATAAGGAAGCGTTGAATGGGGGCAGTTAAATTCAGATGGGAAAACAGTGAAGCACTCTGAGAGTTCTCTCAATTTGTCCTGCCGTATACATAGCACATCACCTTTGGGTTTACAAGGTTCTGTCTAGGAAGGATACACAGAAAGTAGCATATCATAAATATGACTGGAAGAATTGGTATATAATGCTGTCCCACATATTCAGAAAATGGAATCCAGACTCTGGTTCCATTAATGATTATGGCACTCCAGTCAAATTTTATAGTTGATTTTTATATGCCTACATAGATTTAAGTGACAAGTATTTGTCTGTTTTATGATATGCAGTGAATATCATGTGAAAAAGAAACATCAACCTTAAAACTATCCTTTGTAACTTATCAAGAGAACTGTTTTCTTTAAAATTTAAATAATCACAGAGAAGGAACTATTATATTTTGACTAATTTTAATAATAATCTATTCATTTTTGGAGCATACTTTTGTCAGATATACCTTTTAATACCTATCTTCTAATTCCTAGAACAGTCAACTGTTTACTATTTGATTTTTCCTGAATAAGAATCCAAGTGTAAAAATAAATTGTGATTTCTTTATAAAGAGCAATTCTATTGTAATAGTTACTGCTATTTTGACAAACTTGTTTATGAAAACAAACCATCTTGAACTCTTTGGGACTTAAAACTGGAAGGTTTATTTCTATACAACATACCCTTCTCAGATGAGCTCTCCTCTGTTCTGTTCTCACTAAATGAACAAACTGATGAAGCAGTTGCTATTTGAACATTTTCTTTTACTGTGGTGAGGGAAAGGTGGGTTGTAGTGAAATATGTAGCATGTTATAATATTTCTACTAATTTCATGTTATTAGCCAAAGTAAATCATACATACATGAAATTATTCAATAAGGGAGGAAAGTGCAATCCAATCAGAATCAGGGCTTTGTTAAAAGCCTCAGTGACCATCTCAGGGAAAACTTGGCAAAAATCACTCAAAATTAAAAATGTGTAGATTTGATTGAGTGATTTGATTTCTAAGAATTGACACTATAGCACAAGCATGTTTATTTCTGTGTTTTTATAATTGAAGAAGAGAAAATCCTTAAGAAAGGTTTTTGGTTAAATAAATCTAGTGCAACCCATTTAGTGGGATACCTCATGAGTGAGTGAAGTCACTCAGTCATGTCTGGCTCTTTGCGACCACATGGACTGCAGCCTACCATGCTCCTCCGTCCATGGGATTTTTCAGGCAAGAATACTGTAGTGGGTTGCCATTTCCTTCTCCAGAGGATCTTCCCAACCCAGGGATTGAACCCAGGTCTCCCGCATTGTAGGCAGATGCTTTACCATCTGAGCCACCAAGGAAGTCTCATAGCCTTTGAAAAATGAGTGAGATGTATTTGAGTTAACATGGTAAACTATTTTAAGATGATATTTTAAATAGTAATTAAAGTGCATGTGTCTTTGATGGTGGAGTGGTGATTTGGTGCTGGAGTTCGTGTGAGTGTGTGTGGATGTGAATGTGTGGGTAAATAAATACCTGCAAAGCACTTAGAGCAGTGCTTGGCAAAAGTAATGATTATAAAAATTTACTATGTGTAAGGTACTCTGCTAAAGTTTCACATTTTTTAAGTCATTGGATACCAAAATCATTTGTGGTGATATTATTATTCTTAGTTTTCAAATGAGGAAACAAAGAGTATATGCATGAACAATGTCTAGAATGATTTTGAGAACTATCTGCAAAGAGTACAGAGTGGGACTAAGGGATGTAGTGGGCTTTTAAAATTTTGCTGTGTTGCTTACTTTTGCTATTAGAATTTTTTTTATCATGACCACATATTACTATCATAGTAAAACTTTGGTAATAAAAATATATGTCATGAAAATGAGCCAAGAGGAGCTGACTTACTTTTGCTAGAATGTACCCTGCACTCTGATGAAGATGGAGGTGTTCCTATGTAGGAAGAATACTTAAGATCTAAACTCTCAACTAAAATTCTTCTCTTGGTCATAATGAAAGAAAGTCTGAGTGGATCACTTAAGAAAATTAAAAACAAAAACAACAACACTCCATAAATCCCAACAACTTAGCTCATTTCTCCAAAAACTGATCACTGTTGATATCAAGTTATTTATTTGAGTGTGATGATCTGTAATAAGTTTGATTATTGTTCAATATGTTTCCTTCTTGCTGGATTCTGCATCCATGTGCTATGGCCATCAGGCTTGGCCCAATGACTTGCTTTGGAAGTGGTATGTTCTGCTTTCAAGAAGAGAACTTAACCATAACTGCAGGATTATACTTTTCTATTTTCTCTCTGTGTTGGGAATTGTAATATCTAGACAGGGCTGCTTCTTTATCTAGGATCTTAGAAGGAAGAGTACATGAAGAACAGTTGTAGAACATATTACATGAGTGAGAGATTAGAAATAAAATTTATGGTGGCAAGTCACAGAGACTAAAACATTTCCTACCATGGCATATAATACAGGACCTCAGAGAAGTAGTAAGAAAGCAGAATTGGATAAAATTCTAGACATCCTCTGGGACAGGGATTGTGAGACATTTCAGCCTTTTGTGTGTGCGCGCGGACACGCGTGTGTGTGTTTTACAGTGTTTTGTTCCTGGAACTGCATTCTCTGAAGTTCTTTATAACTTGTTCTCCTAGAAGAAGGAAAATGTGTCCTGTCCCACCGCTTTCATATTGCCAGGCTTGTTATACAATTTCAATTTGGTTTTTATTTCTGTGTGAGGAAGACTGACTTGTGTTACATGTCCTGTCATTTGAAAAAGAAGTGCCAATATTATAGAGGGTATAAATAGTTACAGTTGTATTTCCTTTCCAACAACTCATTTCTCTAAAGTTTCTCGCTTAATTGCAAAGTGCTGGAATCATTTTAACTTCCAGTGATTTTTTATATTATATAAACTAAAGCATGCACTAAGACTATAGCATTTTTCCTCTAGGTGATCTTTGTATTTCATTTGGCACGAAATGCCTAAAATAAGAACTTCCAATTCTGTAGTTTGGTCTTGACTCTGTGTCCTGTTTTAATGATCAAATTAACTGCTGCTATTAAAAGAGTCATGCTATAAATTAATCTCTCCACCAAGCATAATTGCCACATAATATAAAAATAATTTTCCAGAGAGCAGTTAAGATGTGATCCTACTTTTACTCATTTAAAGCAAAAAGGTTTGATTTTTTAATGGAGTTAAATTGATTGCTATATCTTATATCAAAAGAAGAGAATAATGTGGTTTGTTTCTCTCTTTCAAAGGTCCAAATGTCATCAACTTTTCAGCTAAAGAGGAATATACTAATTTACATGTGTGTTTATTTCTGATAGTTATGCTGCCCAGTGGAGAACTCTTAGAAATATTCTTAGAATATGTGATGTTTGGGAGTTTGCCTTGGCCTCTAATAATACTGTACATGAGCACCATTTCAGGACTGTTGACCAAGGAGGAGGCAACTCTGCCCCAGTATTAAACAAAATATCTAGAGAAAAGGTCATAAATATTACAATCAGTCATCAATTAAGCAGTTCTCCTACTGAACAACCTGGTGAAGGGGCTGCACCCCTCTCTTACATAATACACACAGGATATAAGCCCTTCTGTGCTATCTTGTTCAGTTGCTAAGTTGTGTACAACTCTTTGCAACCCCATGGACTGCAGCATGCCAGGCTTCCCTGTCCTCCGTTATCTCCCAGAGTTTGCTCAAATTCATATCCATTGAGTCAGTGATGCCCTCAAACCATCTCATCCTCTGTTGCCCCCTTCTCCTCTTGCCCTCAATCTTTCCCAGCAATAGGGTCTTTTCCAATGAGTCAGCTCTTTACATCAGGTGGCCAAAGTATTGGAGCTTCAACTTCAGCATCAGTCCTTCCAACAAATATTTAGACATCTATCAAGAGACTAATCTTTGTATCCTGATTTCCAAACATGACCTCAGTAGATGGGCTGACTGCGAATACCGTGTGGTTTATGCTGTGCTTTACAAGGTCTAGAAAGTACCTGATGACCACACATCAGCCTGTATTGAGGGAACTAGGAGACTTCAAGGATAATCCAGCCTTTCCTCCTTCCCCCTCCAAAGCCACAAACAGAAATCTTCAGATAGCATTCTAGATAAAGTAAACCTTCAAGATTTAGAAAAGGTAGAGAAGCTTGGATGGTTTTCCAAAGGTGATAGGGAGTTATAAAGCCTGTAAGGGTGGTGCCTCTATCTTTTAAAAAATGATTTATGCACATGACCTCAATTTCAATCTAAACTATATGCATTTTAAAGTTACTACTAAATATATAGAGGAAATATAAATGGGGGAAAAGAAGAATTCAGATGGTTTACATACAAGACAAATGATTCTATCAGCATTTGGAAATGTTTAAGCATGTGAATCCAAGAGAATAAAGAGTTCCCATATGAAAATACACGCCAATCCAAAAATGTTTACTCTCAATGACTAGGGTGTTTCCTTAAGTAGTGGGTCATTTGATTGAGTCAAATGTTGTTACTGAATGTGATTCTTTGTATAACAAGATTCCATCTTGATGATAAATATTTTGATTTATACATGTATTTATTTACATGAGACTTGTTACATTTATTGGTGATATTTTTAATATCAAAGCATATACTGATGATATGGAGTCAAGCGCGAATGACATAGCATAGTATCTTGAGAGATGACTTTCAAGTCCGAGTCCTAAGAGAAGGTCCAAGGAAGAGAAAGGATGTAGCTGCTGGAAGAACAGCAGGAATTTTTTATTCTCACATAAATTTTCCTAAAGTAATCTCTAAAGGCAGAAAGAAGAAGAGTTGGTAATGTTAAGGAGACTAGTAAAATATTGAGTTATTTGAGATTCTTTTTCAAGCCTTATCAAGCACAGAAGAAAAACTTTTGTATACATATATATAAGTAATATGTATAATCTATATATAAGTAAACTTATGAATTTTTGCCTAACTAAAAAATTTATGATATTTTGATTCCACTTCTTTGACTTGGTATGAATAGAATGCTAGACTTATAATTTTAAAAAGTAGATATGCAACAAGCAACAAAGATTTACTGTATAGCCAGGGAACTATAGTCAATAGCTTATAATAACCTATGATGGAAAATACTTTCAAAAATAATATATGTTTATATGTATAACTGAATCACGCACACACAAAAAGAATTCTACTTTTTGAAATTTTGTAATGTTTATCTTTTTGCCAGTTTTTCTAAACGTCCTATGGACATCTAGTAACAACATATGAGATACAAAATTTTAAATATATTTGTGTAGGATATGATTAATATGAATTAACTGAATATAAATCTCTTATATTTAAATTATTAATGACATAATTCAAGATGATTATATCCTTACTTTTCCTGAACTTGATAAAATATTCTCAGAGAAATGTTAATATGTCTCACTGTGATTATATATTTTTTCCTTTCCCTTATATTTCTTATGACTTTTGCTTTATTAGCTTTGTTTCTTTGTTGTTAAAGTGGCTAGTAGTTTATGATGTCTCTCTTCTTTGTGAATTGTATCTTTTATCATTAAAAATATTAATCTTTGTTTCATTTAAAATTAAAAAAAAAAATCTAACTTCCATCTTGATAGCTGTTGTCTGTGGTCAGTGGCTGGATAGTATACGAAGAGACTCACTTGCTTTGCTTTGATGTAGCAGCCTACCCTTTGGGTCTATCCCAGGTGGCCAGAAAATGAGACCTACTAGGAACCGAGGCCCTTAGTCTGAGGGACTTCGAGGAACTGAAAATCTGCTAATGTCATATGAATTTAGAGTTAAATATTTCTCTATCTGAGCCTCTATATAAGCTGTCAGTCTTGCTTGATTCTCTGACTGCAGCCTTGTGAGAGAGACTGAAGCAGAGGACTCAGTTAGGATATGCCCAAATTCCTGACCCATAAAAACTGTAAGATAAATGTGTTGTTTCAAGCTGCTGTTTGTGGTAATTTATTATATAGCAATAGATAAACAATGCATACCAATTAATCATAATTTTATGGTTCATTTTGTGACTAGTTGCTTCAGTATGATATGGCTTGATATTAAAATGCATATTGTTGTTCAGTCACGAAGACTTGACTGAGTCTTCACAACCCCGTGGACTGCAACATGCCGGTCTTCCCTGTCCTTCACTATCTCATGGGGTTTGCTCAAGTTCATGTCCATTGAATCAGTGATGCCATCCAACTATCTCATCTTCTGACACCCTTTCCTCCTTCTGCCTTCAATCTTTGCCAAAATCAGGGTGTTTTCCAATGAGTTGGCTGTTTGCACCAGGTGGCCAATGTATTGGAGCTTCAGCTTCAGCATCAGTCCTTCCAATGAATATTCAGGACTGATTTCCTTTAAGACTGACTGGTTTGATCTCCTAGCTGTTCAAGGGGCTCTCAAGAGTCTTCTCCAGTACCATAGTTTGAAAGCATCACTTCTTTGGTACTCTGCCTTCTTTATGGTCCAGCTTTCACAAATGTATGTGACTACTGAAAAGACCATAGCCTTGACCATATGGACCTTTGTCAGCTAAAGTGATGTCTTTGCTTTTTAACACAGTGTAGGTTTGTCATAGCTTTCCTGACAAGAAACAATCATCTTCTAATTTCCTGGCTTCAGTCACCATCCACAGTGACTTCAGAGCCTAAGAAGAGGAAATCTGTCACTGCATCCATCTTTTCCCCTTCTACTTGCCATGAAGAGATGGGACTGGGTGCCATGATCTTAGTTTATTTAATATTTAGTTTTAAGCCTATTTTTCCACTCTCTTCCTTCACCCTCATCAAGAGGTTCTTTAGCTCCTTTTCACTTTCTGCCATTACAGTGGTATCATTTGCATTTCTGAGGTAGTTGATATTGCTCTCAGCAATCTTGATTCCAGCTTGTAACTCATCCAGCCTGGTATTTCCCATGATGTGCTCTGCATATAAGTTAAATAAATAGGATGACAATAGACAGCCTTGTCAAACTCCTTTCTCAATCCTGAACCAGTCAGTTATTCCATACAGGGTTCTTGCTGTTGCTTCTTGACTCACATACAGGTTTCTCAGGAGACAGGTAAGGTGGTCTGGTATTCCCATCTCTTTAAGAGTTTTCCACAGTTTGTTAAGATCCACACAATCAAAGGTTTTAGCAGAGTTGATGAAGCAGAGATAGATGTTTTTCTGGAATTCCCTTGCTTTCTCTATGATCCAGCAAATGTTGGCAATTGGATCGCTGGTTCCTCTGTCTTTTCTAAACCCAGCTTGAACATTTGGAAATTCTCCATGCGTGTAATGCTGAAGCTTAACATGCATGATTTTGAGCATAACCTTACTTGCATGGGAGATGAGTGCAATTGTACAGTAGTTTGAACATTCTTTAGTACTGCCATTCTTGGGAAATGGGATGAGGATTGACCTTTTTCAGTACAGTGGCCACTGCTGTATTTCCCAAATTTGCTGACATATTGAGTGCAGCACTTTGATAGCATCCCATCTTTAAAGATCTTAAATAGCTCTGCTGGAATTCCATTGCCTTCATTAGCTTTATTGACAGCAGTGCTTCATAAGGCCCGTTCAACTTCACACTCTAGAATGTCTGGCTCTGGGTGAGTAACCATTACCATCATGGTTATCTGGGTCATTAAGATCTTTTTTGTACAGTTCTTTGTATTCTTTCCATCTTTCCTGGATCTCTTCAGTTTCTATTAGATCTTTACCATGTCTGTCCTTTATTGTGCCCAATTTTGGATGAAGTGTTCTTTTGATATTTCCAACTTTATTAAAGAGGTCTTCAAGAAATACATATTGGGTGCCTGCTAAGTCACTCAGTTATGTTGATCCTATGGACCGTAGCCCACCAGGCCCCTCTCTTCATGGGATTCTCCAGGCAAGAATACTGAAATGAGTTGCCATGCCCTTTTCTAGGAGATCTTCCTGACCCAGAGCTTGAACCCGTGTCACTTACATCTCCTGCTTTGGCAGGTGGGTTCTTTACCACTGGTGCCACCTGGGAAGTCCAAAATGCATATTGTTTATTGTATATTTAGGATTTGGTATAGAATAATAGTTCTCAATGTTTTGTTGTTCAGTCACTCAGTTGTGTCTGACTCTTTGTGACCCCATGGACTGCAGCATGCCGGGCTTCCCTATCCTTCACCATCTCCTGGAACGTACTCAGAACTCATGTCCATTGAGTCAGTGATGCAATGCAACCATCTCATCTTCCTGTCATCCCCTTTTCTTCCTGCCTTCAATTTTTCCCAGCATCAAGGTCTTTTCCTATGAGTCATTTTTTCACATCAGGTGGCCAAACTATTGGAGATTCAGCTTCAGCATCACTCCTTTCAATGAATATTCAGGGCTGATTTCCTTTAGGATTGACTGGTTTGATCTCCTTGCTGTCCAAGGGAGTCTCAAGAGTCTTTTCCAACACCACAGTTCAAAAACATCAATTCTTCAGTGCTCAGAATTCTTTATAGTCCAACTCTCACATCTATACATGACTACTGGAAAAACCATAGCCTTGACTAGATGGACCTTTGTTGGCAAAGTAATGTCTCTGCTTTTTAATATGCTGTCTAGGTTTGTCATAGCTTTTCTTCCAAGGAGCAAACGTCTTTCAATTTCATGGCTGCAGTCACCATCTGCAGTGATTTTGAAGCCCAAGAAAATAAAGCCTGTCACTATTTCCAGTGTTTCCCCATCTATTTGCCATGAAATGATGGGACCAGATGCCACAATCTTTTTTTTTTTTTTTTTTGAACGTTGAGTTTTAAACCAGCTTTTTCACTCTCCTCTTTCATATTCATCTAGAGGTTCATTAGTTCCTCCTCACTTTCTGCCCTTAGGGTGGTGTCATCTACATGTCTGAGGTTATCGATATTTCTCCCAGCAATCTTGATCCCAGCTTGTGTTTCATCCAGCCCCACGTTTCACATGATGTACTCTGCATATAAATTAAATAAGCAGTATGACAATACACAGCCTTGATGTACTCCTTTACCAATTTTGAACCAGTCTGTTGTTCCATGACTGGTTCTAACTGTGCTCAATGTTTAGTGTATACAGAATGACCTGGAGGGCTTGGTAAAACAGCTATCCCTCCTCTAAGTTTTTTATTTAATAAGCCTTGGAGAGTTCTTCACAATTCACATTGCTAAGACATTCCAAAATATTTTAGTTTCCTATGACTGCTATGACACTTTACTTTGATCTTTAGTGATATAAAACCATCAAAGTGAATGTGCTGCTAAGTCGCTTCAGTTGTGTCCAACTCTGTGCGACCCCATAGACGGCAGCCCACCAGGCCCCGCCGTCCCTGGGATTCTCCAGGCAAGAACGCTGGAGTGGGTTGCCATTTCCTCCTCCAATGCATGAAAGTGAAAAGTGAAAGTGAAGTCGCTCAGTCGTGTCTGACTCTTTGCGACCCCATGGACTGCAGCCTACCAGGCTCCTTCATCCATGGGATTTTCCAGGCAAGAGTACTGGAGTGGGGTGCCATTGCCTTCTCCAAAGTGAATGTATTACCTTCTAATTCTAGAGGTCAGCAGTCAGAATCTGATCTGTATGTGTTAAAATCAAGGTATTTTTCTGGAAGCTTTAGGGGAGAATATCCTTGCTATCTGCTGCTTCTAGATGTTGTCTGCATTGCTTAGCCTGTAACGTCTTCCACCATCTTCATGTTTCTTTCTGATTCTGACCCATGACTCTCTTGTGTCTTTTTCATTTATAAAACCCTGTGATTACATTGGATCTATCTAGATAATCTAAGATAATCTTCCCACCTCAAGACCCTTAACTTAATCATATCTTAATCAACAATCTCTTTTGCCAAGTAGCAGTGGTCCCCAAGCTGTTTGGCACCAGGGAATGGTTTTGTGGAAGATGGTTTTTCCTTGGACTAAGATTAGGGGGATGGTTTGGGGATGATTTGGAGAAGGCAATGGCACCCCACTCCAGTACTCTAGCCTGGAAAATCCCATGGACAGTGGAGCCTGGTGGGCTGCAGTCCATGCAGTCGCTAAGAGTTGGACACGACTGAGCGACTTCACTTTCACTTTCACTTCACTTTGGGATGATTCAAGTGCATTACATTTATTGTGCACTTTATTTCTATCATTATTACATTAACGCCACTTCAGGCCCTCAGGCATTAGAGCCCAGAGGCTGGGGACCCCTAATGTAAGGCAACATAATCACAGGTTTCAGGGATTGTGATATAGGCATTATTGTGGGTTCATTTTTCTGCCTAGCACATCAGGTAGTGTTGATGCGCTGGCCTAGGGATTACAGTGTGAATATTAGCCACAATAGGTTATTGGAAAATTAAGCTTTCTCTCTATTGGATTTGGTCTGCCTCTACCATGGCTCTTCTTAGCTTTCCTCTTCCTGAGATCCCACAGTTGCTGTTCTCTTAGCAGGGATGGGGAACAAATGACTTAGTTTTTTCATGTATGCCCCATAGAAGCTCTCAGGGATCTCATTTGAATGTAGGCAGAAGTTGCCGTATGGTTGACAACTGAAATGCTTATCAGTAAGATAAGTTTTTATGATTTTTGATTTTATCTGTATTTTCCCACAATAAAAATCTTTCCTTTGGAGATGTTGTGGGTTTTTTTTTTTTTTTTTTCTTTTCTAAGTTAATTCCAGATAGGTGTTAAAGCTCTAAAAAGTGCTTTCCAAGATTAAGTGAGAAGTTTCAAAGATAACACCACGCTAACTAGAAATAATAATAGGCTGGAAATATCCTCTGTGAAGACTTTGCTCACATTTTCATATTCTTTCTAAAAAATAAGAAAACCTTTGATTATTTTTTCTTCTATTGTATGTATTCACGAATATGTGGGTACCGAGTTCAGCATTTAAACATGCCTTGACTCCAAATAATTATGATACTTTCTTATCAATGATTCCTCTAAGAGAAGCATAATTGTTGTCAGTAAATTAAAAGATTGAGATTGAAGGTTTAAATATATCATCTGCCCTTGTCTGTCACTTTATGTAATGGCACAGTGTATGATATGTGTGTATCTACTTGTAGATCACAGAACTCTCTTAAAGGGCAGGGTTATGTCTTTAGATTTGTATCTTTGTGTTTTGCCTCCTAGCATGCTCAGACAGACACTTTGGTGGTTTTTATCTCTTCTAGGGACTGTATCTTTCTCAAATAACTCAGGGTCATTCAGAATTCCAAGGAGTTTGCTTGATTCTGTCTGGGAGCATTAGGGATGTTAAGGGTCCAAATAAAAAGACTCTAGAATCTTAGTATGTATTACAATTGAGTGTTATTTAGGATCTGTTATTATATGCAGGTGTTAGAATTAAAGAATCATATCTTGTTGCATGATGTCTTTGATCTTCTACCAGTCCTTGTTTTCCAGAATATTCAGGATTCCTATGGATAAAGTCCTTCATTCATCTCTTTGTATCATGCTTCTTTACCAGTACAGCACCAAGGTCAGGGACCTTGGTGCTCTCATGCGCTCCTGCCTTAATCTCCACAACCACTGGCATCAGATGCTATCTAGAGCAAACACAAACTATGTCATATCTTACTCCCAACCTATATTAGCAGTTGGGTTTTCAGATACCTGATGTGTTGATTCTTCATTAGGATGGCATTAAAAATGGAAAGTATAAAATCTTTTCAGTTTTTTTCCAAATTAAATATAAATTGGATTTAGAAGTGCATGCTGCACTGAATGCCTTTGTGTATCCACAGATCTGCTAAAAATGGAAAATACTTACATGTGAAAGAGAAATAAATGTTAATAGGCCTCAGCAAAACTTCTAAGTGACATCTGTGGCTATTTGACCACCATTGTAGGTGAATTTCAAGTAAGTAAAGTCCCACGCTGTCCTCAACAAAACTATCATAAAGCATTTTTGAAGAACTTTAACTTTGTTGTGTCTAAATTAACTATGAAATGAAAAATAATTTTGCTACTTTATTTTAACTGAAAATTGTATAATAAACCTACCAGCCCAATCATTCATAATACAAGATTTTTCAGAGGAAAGAGTTGACACATGTACTTTCCTTGTGATTTTTTTAACATAAATACTTGGCTTGCTTTTGGCCATGTTGCTTACGTAAATTCATTGTCTCTACTGATACTTTCAAGAGTCAATGTAAGTCATTTTAAGTATTTTTCTCAACATTTTAAAATATTTCACTTCTCTTAAAGTTTCTTAGATTGTGATGTTAGGGATGTTTTGAGAAATAGTTGACATTTTCTACTGGCAAAATTAGTATTCTCAATACATTTATGTAAAAAAAAAATCAGTGCTTTCATGAACCACAAGAATTATAGATATATATTGCAACACTGGTTAAAGAGACCAGCTAATGTACATTTATTATCCTCTCTCTATAACATTCAAAGCAGATATGTTCTGAAATTTTTTAGATTTAAAGACATTTGCCTCCTCCTGAATTATTTTAGTCCATCTCTAGGGAGGAGTTCTGTTGCCGACTTATCAGATGTGAGACAATTTACACGGTATAAAAATAAGTGAAAGTAATGTGATGTGCCAGATTTCTTGTGGAATATGAGTAATCATCCTGTTGGCATGGCAAGGAGATTCATAGAAAAACAGTCTTTTGTGATTATCGCTGAAAATTAATTGTAATTAAAGATTTTATGTATAAAAGAATAAATACAGTAGGTTGGATTCCTAACTGAAAATGAAGAGCTTCTTCTGTTCCTTAGTATGCTTTCCTTGAAAGATGTGTTTTCTCCCTGTATCAACTCATTAATAAATAAATAATTATTATCACTTTCTATGGCTAAGATACTATAGTAGGTAAGGAGAAGAATAAGGAATAAAAGATGCTCCAGAATATGCAGTGTAACTGATCACTGAATAAGGAGTGATGCACATACCAGGAGTGATAAGGAAGCAAGCTGGAGAAAAGAAGAGATAATTTCTATCTAGGGCTTTAAAGGGAAAGCTTAAAAAAGACTCTGACAAAGGAATACAAATGAATATGATATAATATGCATGCGTGCATGCAAGTCACTTCAGTTGTGTCTGACTCTTTAAGGCCCCATGACCTATAGCTTTCCAGGCTCCTCTGTCCATGGGATTCTCCAGGCAAGAATACTGGAGCAGGTTGCTGTCACCTCCTCCACAGGATCTTCCCAATCCAGGGATCAAACCCCTATTTTGTATGTCTCCTGCATTGACAGGTGGGTTCTTTACTGCTAGTGCCACCTAGGAAGCCCAATATAATATGCAAGCATAGGCAAATGGGAGAAGCTGGCACAGCTAATGTTTCTTCTACTCCTGATATGGACATTTGACCACATTAAGAGGCTACAAAAATTATTATTCCATTGCACTGACACATTATCTTTCAAAAAGTTGAAATTGTCAATAAGTCCATTTAAAATATGAATTTATATGTAGGATTGCTAATGATAAACCATTTTCTAAGTATGACATTTAAGCATGTTTATTTCATCTTTAGCTCAATTTTCAAAAATGTACTTTCATTTGTGTTTTGCAATATTTATATATAATAATGTTATAATGATAAGCACAAATATTTCAAAATAAGTAAACATGCATATATCAGGTGTGTCCTGAAAAATGGTTTACTGATAGATTGTTGTTGTTCATGTCTGACTCTGTGACCCCATGGATTGCAGGTTCCCAAGCTCCCCAAGCTCCCCTTTCCTTCACTATCTCCTGGAGTTTGCTCAAATTCATGTCCATTGAGTCAGTCATGCCATCCAACCATCCCATCCTCTGTCATCTCCTTGTCTTCATGCCCTTAATCTTTCCCAGCATCAGGGTCTTGACCATGATGAATTGGCTCTTTGCATCAGGTGGCCAAAGTTTTGGAGCTTCAGCATCAGTCCTTCCAGTGAATGTTCAGGGTTAATTTCCTTTATGATAGATTGGTTTGACCTCCTTGCTGTCCAAGGGACTCTCCAGGGTCTTCTCTAGTACCACAGTTTGAAAGCATCAATTGTTCAGCTTACTTACTGATAGATGGGCATTGTCAAAACAAATTAGTTCTTTTTCTAAAGCAGAGAATGTATTTCTTTCCTCAACATTAGTCATCCCTCTCTTGTTAAGCTCACCCAGAAAGCTTCAGCTTCTCCTTAATCTCTTCCTAGATTAGAAATGGACAGAACTGATACTTTATTATCATCTTTCCCTAGGAAAACTGAGGCATTCCCTAAGCCATGGCACTTAAATTCCTTCTCTCTGAAATGCTCATGCACTTGACTGGCATATAGATATTTTTATATTTTATTTGTTATTTATTCTTGCTGTTCTGTAGCCTATAGATTTGTCCATAAACCTATCAACTCAGTCTATAAAATGTTAGAAATGAGGAATTGAGTCAATGCAGCCTTGGGGGCAGTTATAGTTAACACTGGGAATCCACAGATACATGTCTGTTTTCATACAGATGAAACTCTTCTAGTGGTTTGTTTCCTGCACAAATCATTGTTTTCTCTTGTATGAGTATGCGGATTTTAAGCAAGGAGGCATAGTTAAAGGGGGAGGGCATCATTGTGTGATATGTTTGGTGGAAACTACTATGCTACCATTTCCTAAAGGTCATATTTTATTGAACAGACTTAATGATGTGAGCTAAATGGTGGATATCCCTTTTTATAACATGCAAGGGTGGATTTTAGTGTCCATTTGTTGTGTATGTTAAAAGGACATCTGAATGGCTCTTCCAGGAGAATGAAGGTAGAAGCCACACAGGGTAGTAGCTGTATTCACTTCATCTGGGAGCTTGTTAGAAATGCAAAAACCTTGGGCCCCAGGCCAGGAATTCCTGAATCAGAACCTCAAGATATAGGACCCAGAAATCTGCATTTTAACTAGCCCTCAGGGCTTTCCAGGTGGTGCTAATGGTAAAGAACCCACCTGCCAATGCAAGGAGATATAAGAGACTCCGGTTTGATCCCTGGGTTGGGAAGATCCCCTGGAGAAGGGCATGGAGATTCCTTGGACAGAAGTGCCTTTCTGGCTACAGTCCATGGGCAACTATCACTTTTTTCACACGGTTCTTAGATACATTAAAGTTTGAGCAGCACTCTCAGGGAAAAACAATAGTAATTTAGATTGTCAAATCAGAGTAGACATGAGCTCTTTCAACATTCTCCAGTAAACTATGTCACAGGTTCTTGTTAGCTACTATGATGCACTGATATATTTTAAAGCAGGGCATGAATTAGTCACATGATATTGCGTGGCAGTGAAAAATTATATTGTAATTTCTCAAACTGGTAGAGAATAAAGCCAAATAAAACAGTATTTTGTGGATTTCATGGGGTCGCAAAGAGTCGGACACGACTGAGCGACTGATCTGATCTGATCTGTGGAATTAAATTTGATGAGCATATAAAATACAAGAAAGAGTAAAGGTAATCCACGAAGGAAAGTAGCTTAATTTATGTACTAGTTATCACAATTGTACTGAAACAATGAAAGTCGCACAGTTGTGTGTTCGACTCTGCTACCCCATGGACTGTACAGTCCATGAAGTTCTTCAGGCCAGAACACTGGAGTGGGTAGCCTTTCCCTTCTCCAGGGGATCTTTCCAACCCAGGGATCGAACCCAGGTCTCCTGCGTTGCAGGTGGATTCTTTACAAGCTGAGCCACCAGGGAAGCCCAATGGGTTAAATAGTAGCACTTAACTAATGCTACCTATACTTATGTTTTCCTTCAAAGAAGAAAACCATGCCTCTTTTGAGAGAGGTGAATCTAGGTATTAGATCTATAGGAGGGGTAAGAAGGCCTGGGAGATGAGGCATAAAAAAAAAAAAATAGAAAGAGTTAAACATAAAAAAAAAAAATTGTCAGTATTTTCATGAAAATACAAGCTCAAGCTTGTTTATATGTGATTCAGTTTCAGCTTGTTAATTGCTGCTTGCATTCCAGTATTAGAGCATCATCTAGGCATTGAACTGTTACACTATCAACAAAAAGGGAAAAAAATAAACAGCAGTGCTTAACAACTCACTAACACTGATCCTATTTACTATGTGTCAATTTGTCACCCTTGGCTGCATAAGGAAAATATGCCATGTAGAAACTGATAGCCTGTTTGCCTAAATTACACATGCTTGTGTATAACCATTTATATTTTCAGCAGGGAGTGGCAAAATTTATGCTGTTTATTATCCATTGTGTCTAATTCAGATCCAAGCAATTTGAGGGCTGTTTATAGTTTCATTTAAATGAACGTTACCCAATGTAGGAAATCAGGCTAGCTTATCCTCCCTTAGTACTTAGTGGCTTAATGTAGTAGATGAGGATGAGGAAACTTTGGTTCTACCTTCATTTATACTTTATTGTTTCTTCCAGTTTTACTGAAAAATAACTGATACACAGCTCTGGATATGTTTCAAGCATTTGGTATAATGACTTGACTTGCATACATCATGAAATGATTACCATAATAAGTTTCATGACCATTCATCCTCTTATATAGATACAAATTCATTGACCTACAACACTGTTTTGGTTATTAGTGCACAATGTAGTGATTTGGTATTTTTGTACATTTCAAAATGATCACTATGATAAGTCTGATTACCATCTGCCACCATTCAATGATGTTACATAATTATTGACTATATTTCCCACACTATACATTTCATACTAGTGACTTATTTATTTTGTAGATGGAAGCTTGTACCTCTTACCTTATCTCATCTCATTACCCTATGCCCCTCTCCTCTGGCAACTGCTTGTTCTCTGTATCTAGGACTCTGTTTTGGTTTGTTATTTTTATTTGTTTTGTTTTTCAGATTCCACATATAAATGAAATTGTATGGTACATGTCTTTCTCTTACTTAGTTAACATAAAATCCTTTTGGTCCATTCATGTTGTGGCAAATGGCAAGATTTCATTCATTTTTATCCCTCAGCAATATTACATTGTGTATATATAATATACCCATTTTATATATATATAATATACTAAAATTAAATTATTACACTGTGTATATTATTAAAATTACATAATACATTGTGTATATATCATATACTATATAAAATATAATATGATGCAATATATTATATAACTATAATTGCATTATATCATTACATTGTGTATATAATTACACATTACATATTGCATTGTGTATATTATTACCTTGTGTATAATATTACATTGCATTTATATACTATGTTATACTGTATATAATATAATATGATATAATATAATATAATTAGAGCTTCCCTCATAGCTCGGTTGTTAAAGAATCCGCCTACAATGCAGGCAAGAGACCCTGGTTCGACTTCTGAGTCAGGAAGATCTGCTGGAGACGGGATAGGCTACCTACTCCAGTATTCTTGGGCTTCCCTTGTGGCTCAGCTGTTAAAGCATCTGCCTGCAATGCAGAAGACCTGGGTTCGATCCCTGGGTTGGAAGATCCCCTGGAGAAGAGAAAGGCTACCCACTCCAGTATTCTGGCCTGGAGAATTCCATGGACTCTATAGTCCATGGGGTTGCAATGAGTTGGACATGACTGAATGACTTTCACTCACTATATATAATAAATTTTTTTTATCCATTCATTTGATGATGGGCACTTAGTTTGCTTCCATATTTTGACTATTGAAAAGCTGCAGTGAACATACCTATATCTTTTTAAATTAACATTTTTATTTTCTTAGTATAAATACCCAGGAGTGAGACTGCTGGATAAATCTGTTACATATATGTAAACTAACAATGAACTATCAGAAAGTGAAATTAAGAAAATAATGTAATTTATAATCACATGTGAAAGAATAAAATATTTAGGAACTTTAAGGGGGTAAAATAATTGTACTTGGGAAACTATATGACACAAGTGAAAAAAAGTGAAGATGAAGCAAACAAATGGAAACATAAACTCTACTTATGGGTTGGAATAATTCATATTGTTAAAATGATCATAACCTCAAGGCTATCTGCAGATTCTGTATTCAGTTCACTTCAGTTCAGTTGCTATTTTGTCTGACTCCTTGCAACCCCATGGACTGCAGCACACCAGGCTTCCCTGACCATTACCAAGTCCCAGAGCTTACTCAAACTCATGTCCAGCGAGTTGGTGATGCCATCCAACCATCTCATCCTCTGTCATCCCTTTCTAGTCCAGCCTGCAATCTTTCCCAGCATCAGGGTCTTTTCGAATGAGTCAGTTCGTCACATCAGATGGTCAGAGTATTGGAGTTTCACCTTCGGCATCAGTCCTTTCAGTGAATATTCAGGACTGATTTCATTTAGAATGGACTGGTTGGATCTCCTTGCAGTCCAAGGGAGTCTCAAGAGTCTTCTCCAACACCATAGTTTAAAAGTATCAATTCTTCAGCGCTCATCTTTCTTTATAGTCCAACTCTTACATCCATACATGACCCCTGGAAAAACCATAGCATTGACTAGACAGACCTTTGTTGGCAAAGTAATGTCTCTGCTTTTTAATATGTTGTCTAGGTTGGTCATAGCTTTTCTTCCAAGGAGCAAGCATCTTTTAATTTCATCGCTGCAGTCACCATCTGCAGTGATTTTGGAGCCCCAAAATATAAGTCTGTCAGTTTCCAGTGTTTCCCCATCTATTTGCCATGAAGTGATGGGGCTGGATGCCATGATCTTAGTTTTCTGAATGTTGAGTTTTAAGCCAAATTTTTCACTCTTCTCTTTCACTTTCGTCAAGAGACTCTCCAGTTTCTCTTAGCTTTCTGCCATAAGGGTGGTGTCATCTGCATATCTGAGGTGATTGATATTTGTCACAGGAATCTTTATTCCAGTTGTGCTTCATCCAACCCAGTATTTCGCATGATGTACTCTGCATATAAGTTAAATAAGCAGGATGACAATATATAGACTTGCCATACTCCTTTACCAATTTGCCAGTCTCTTTTTCTATGTCTGTTTCTAACTGTTGCTTGCTGACCTGTGTACAGATTTCTCAGGAGGCTGGTCAGGTGGTCTGATATTCCCATCTCTGGAAGAATTTTCCACAGTTTGTTGTGATCCACACAGTCAAAGGCTTTGGCATAGTCAATATAGAAAAAGTAGATGTTTTTCCGAAACTCTCTTGCTTTTATGATGATCCAACTGTTGTTGGCAATTTGATCTCTGGTTCCTCTGCTGTTTCTAAATCCAGCTTGAACATCTTGAAGAACCATGGACAAAGATTCATGACATTGGAAAGAGGCAGTGATCAAGATCATCCCCAAGAAAAATAAATGCAAAAAGGCAAAATGGTTGTCTGAGGAGGCCTTACAAATAGCTGAGAAAAGAAGAGAAGCAAAAGGCAAAGGAGAAAATGAAAGATATACACATTTGAATTCAGAGTTCCAAATAATAGCAAGGAGAGATAAGAAAGCCTTCCTCAGTGTCAATGCAAAGAAACAGAGGAAAACAATAGAATTGGAAAGACTAGAGATCTCTTCAAGAAAATTAGAGATATCAAGGGAATATTCCACACAAAGATGGCACAATAAAGGACAGAAATGGTATGGACCTAACAGAAGCAGAAAATATTAAGACAAGGTGCGAAGAATACACAGAAGAACTATACAAAAAAGATCTTAATGACCGAGATAATCATGATGGTGTGATCACTCACCAAGAGCCAGACATCCTGGGGTGTGAAGTCAAGTGGGCCTTACGAAGCATCATACAAACAAAACTAGTGGAGGTGATGAAATTCCAGCTGAGCTATTTCAAATCCTAAAATATTATGCTGTGAAAGTGCTGCACTCAATATGCCAGCAAATTTGGAAAACAGCAGTGGCCACAGGACTGGAAAAGGTTAGTTTTCATTCCAATCCCAAAGAAAGGTAATGCCAAAGAATGCTCAAACTATCAGACAGTTGCACTCATCTCACATACTAGCAAAGTAATGCCCAAATTTTCCAAGCATGAACTGTGAACTTCCAGATTCAATGTAGCACCTATCTAAATACCCAATGGCATTTTTTATAGAACTAGAACAAATGATTTTAAAAATAATATGAAAACACAAACAATACCAGATAGTTATAACAATTTTGAATAAGAACAACAACACTGGATGTATCATACTCTCTCTGGTTTCAAACTGTACTATAAAGTTACAGTAATTAAAGCAGTATGGTACTGGCCCCTGGCTATATTTTTAACTTCTCCCATAACGACCCCTGGGACTTGTTTTTCCTGTATTTAAAACAAAGGACTTTAAGTAAATGAGTATTAAAAATTATATGATTCTATAAACATCAATTACTTTTGGGGCATAGTGCAGGGGAGGATGACCAGGAGAGATCTAATTTGAAATTAAGTTCAAGAGAAATTTACAATTCAAAATTTAACCATTGATCAAATGAAAATTATTTTGGAACCCAATATTAAATTATGCTTTTAAAATTTCTTTTTAAGAGAGAGTGTAGTATTATCCCATGATGAGAAGTCTTAGAAACACTATTAATAATTACAATACCGCTGAAAATTTGGCTCTCTTCCTGTGCTTTAGGTGCCTCTTCAGAGGCTTGTTGATATCATCAAAGTTTGCATTTGCATACTCTTTAGTGTAACAGTCTGGCACACTAGAATACTTGCATGTATAACTTAATAGCTCTTTAACAGAAAAGCATGACTTATATCACTCAATTTTAATGGTCCTCTAATACCTGTATTTAAATAGTTATTTCATTATTTAAATTAGAAAAAGAAATGTCTGCACCCAAGGGTAGACAAGACTTCTCCACAGAGTCTCCTTTATTATGGTCATGGACAAAAGGAAAGTCTTTCCTAAGGTACCTAGGGGAAATTTTTTGGAGGCAATCTATGGGTTCAGATCATGGGTTTGAAGATTTGTTCCCCAATCTGAATGGCAATCTCTAAAGATGAAATGAACTGTGTTTGCTCAGTGCTTTTGCTCTTGAGAGACACACCCTCCAACTTGAAGATGATTGTGTTTTCATATATTTTCTTACTCAGAATAGGTAGTTTATTTTGTGATTTGCTTTTTCCTGGTGGCTTAGTGGTAAAGAATCCACCTGCCAATGCAGGAGATGTGGGTTCAGTCCCTGGATCCAGAAGATCCTGTGGAGAAGGAATGGCAACCCACTCCATTATCGTCTGGGAAATCCCATGGACAGAGGAGCCTGGCAAGCTACAGTCCATGGGTTCACAGAAGAGTTAGGAATGCTTTAGTGATTAAAGGACCCTAGCATTTTGTGCTTTAAAAGCTGCGTTAATAGGTTTATCATGAATTTAAGGGCTTGTGAGTCAGGATGGTCCAGGTTAAATCCATTCTCTGTAACTTATGGGCCATGTACTTGACCTCTTTGAATCTCTTTCCTTACCCATAACATACAAAAACTACCTATCTTCAAAGGCTGATATAATGCATTAAATTATTTCCATAATGTCTGGAAAGCACTGAGCAGTTGATTAAGTGAGCAGTTTTTATTATAATTGAAGAAAAGGAGAACTTAGATTAGGGAGCTATATGACAGAAATAGCAACTGTGAAATCCAGGACAAAGTATAACCAATGAAAGAAAAGTAGATGCAAGAGTAAGGGCAGATTGGACAGAAATAAGGATGTAGAAATACACTGGGTTGGCTCCTAAAGGGCTGTCTATACCAAAATAAGAAATTTGAATTTTGTCATAAGGACAATAGACAGCAATAGAAATATATTTGTCTGAGTGATTGACCTGATTTATGTTTAGAAGTTTTATTCCCTTGTCTTTGACTCCTTGATTTGTTCCAATTACTGCTACCATCCTGTCCCGTTGGTTTTGTACCCTTTTTTCCTCAGGGACTGGCTCCATACTTTTGTTTTCTGTATCCCTGAGTTGTCTGCTTGACCAAAACCCAACTTTTATTCATTCCTTGGCTCTTTCTTCTCCAGGTTTTCAGATTTGCCATGTAATTCTGGTCTTTTGAGTCCCCAGGGCAAGTCCATCCACCAGCCTATATCCTGCCTGGGCACCCCTCTTGGGCAGAAGTAGAGAAAAAACAAAAACAAAAAACAAAACAGCAGTCCTGCTTTCACTGAATTTCCTTTGCCTTTGCCACTTAAGATTAGCTCTTTCTCCTTCAGAGCATCGCTCCCCTTAATATAACACTATGCTTTCACTTTAATCCTCTTTTTAAACTC
This sequence comes from Bubalus kerabau, assembly GCF_029407905.1. Lineage (NCBI taxonomy): Eukaryota > Metazoa > Chordata > Mammalia > Artiodactyla > Bovidae > Bubalus > Bubalus kerabau. The sequence goes on from NC_073626.1 coordinate 103,197,241, forward strand.
TTCTATGTCTTGTCCAGTAACATTAAAAAAAAAAAAAGAAAAAATTTACTGTGTGGTATCATAGTTTAAGGCAAAAGGCAAAATCTTTGATGTCAGACAGATTAAATTTTAATGTCAGTACTAACTCTTACTAATCACATTAATTTGGGCAGGTTGTATAGCCTCTGTGTCTCAGTTCCTTTATCTGTAAAATGAGATTGTTATATTTATTGTGATTTTAAGTTTGTTAAATTTATAGCAAGTCATGATTTGGTAAGAAGACCTGCAAATACTGAGCTGTTGGGATACCAACATTTTTTTGGTGATGGTATGTAGACATTTGAGCATCTGCAGCCTCTTTCCCAATGTCATAATTCTTATTTTCCTTCTTCTCCCAGAAGACTTGCTTCTCTTCTTCTGACTCTGAGCACCTCATAGGGTACACACCTCTCTATGTTTTATAGATATGATTTAGGGTGATCTTGATAATTTAGACTTGAAAAGCAAAATCTAGGAAAAGAATATTGTTTTCATACAACTTTTCTTTGGGACTTTTCATAAAAATTTGGACAAATTTACGCAAAAAAAATTGATAACCGTGTTAGGTGAAGAGAAAAACATGTAAATTATTTTAAAACAAAGTATAAATATCTCAATAAATTTCTTGGCATGTATGTTGCTACATTTGAATTATATTACAATCTCAAGTTCTATAGAGTCAACAAAAACAAGACCAGGAGCTGACTGTGGCTCAGATCATGAACTCCTTATTGCCAAATTCAGACTTAAATTGAAGAAAGTAGGGAAAACCACTAGACCATTCAGGTATGACCTAAATCAAATCCCTTATGATTATACAGTGGAAGTGAGAAATAGATTTAAGGCACTAGATCTGATAGATAGAGTGCCTGATGAACTATGGATGGAGGTTTGTGACATTGTACAGTAGACAGGGATCAAGACCATCCCCATGGAAAAGAAATGCAAAAAAGCAAAATGGCTGTCTAAGGAGGCCTTATAAATAGCTGTGAAAAGAAGAGAAGAGAAAAGCAAAGGAGAAAAGGAAAGATATAAGCATCTGAATGCAGAGTTCCAAAGAATAGCAAGAAGAGATAAGAAAGCCTTCCTCAGCAGTCAATGCAAGGAAATAGAGGAATACAACAGAATGGGAAATACTAGAGATCTCTTCAAGAAAATTAGAGATACCAAGGGAACATTTCATGCAAAGATGGGCTCGGTAAAGGACAGAAATGGTATGGACCTAACAGAAGCAGAAGATATTAAGAAGAGGTGGCAGGAATACACAGAAGAACTGTACAAAAAAGATCTTCATGACCCAGATAATCATGATGGTGTGATCACTGACCTAGAGCCAGACATCCTGGAATGTGAAGTCAAGTGGGCCTTAGAAAGCATCACTACGAACAACGCTAGTGGAGGTGATGGAATTCCAGTTGAGCTATTTCAAATCCTGAAAGATGATGCTGTGAAAGTGCTGCATTCAATATGCCAGCAAATTTGGAAAACTCAGCAGTGGCCACAGGACTGGAAAAGGTCAGTTTTCATTCCAATCCCAAAGAAAGGCAATGCCACAGAATGCTCAAACTACCATACAATTGCACTCATCTCGCATGCTAGCAAAGTAATGCTCAAAATTCTCCCAGCCAGGCTTCAGCAATACGTGAACCGTGGACTTCCAGACGTTCAAGCTAGTTTTAAAAAGGCAGAGGAACCAGAGATCAAATTGCCAACATGCACTGGATCATTGAAAAAGCAAGAGAGGACCAGAAAAACATCTATTTCTGCTTTATTGACTATGTCAAAGCCTTTGACTGTGTGGATGACAATAAACTGTGGACAATTCTGAAAGAGAGGGGAATACCAGACCACCTGACCTGCCTCTTGAGAAACCTGTATGCAGGTCAGGAAGCAACAGTTAGAATTGGACATGGAACAACAGACTGGTTCCAAATAGGAAAAGGAGTTCGTCAAGGCTGTATATTGTCACACTGCTTATTTAACTTCTATGCAGAGTACATCATGAGAAGCACTGGGCTGGAAGAAGCACAAGCTGGAATCAAGATTTCCAGGAGAAATATCAATAACCTCAGATATGCAGATGACACCACCCTTATGGCAGAAAGTGAAGAGGAACTAAAAAGCCTCTTGATGAAGGTGAAAGTGGAGAGTGAAAAAGTTGGCTTAAAGCTCAACATTCAGAAAATGAAGATCAAAAAAAAAGAAAAAAAAGAAAACGACGATCGTGGCCCCCGGTCCCATCACTTCATGGGAAATAGATGGGGAAACAGTGGAAACAGTGTCAGACTTTATTTTTGGGGTCTCCAAAATCACTGCAGATGGTGACTGCAGCCATGAAATTAAAAGATGCTTACTCCTTGGAAGGAAAGTTATGACCAACCTAGATAGCATATATAAAAGCAGAGACATTACTTTGCCAACAGAGGTCCGTCTAGTCAAGGTTATGGTTTTTCCTGTGGTCATGTATGGATGTGAGAGTTGGACTGTGAAGAAGGCTGAGCACCGAAGAATTGATGCTTTTGAACTGTGGTGTTGGAGTAGACTCTTGAGAGTCCCTTGGACTGCAAGGAGATCCAACCAGTACATTCTAAAGGAGATCAGCCCTGGGATTTCTTTGGAAGGACTGATGCTAAAGCTGAAACTCCAGTGCTTTGGCCACCTCATGTGAAGAGTTGACTCATTGGAAAAGAGTCTGATGCTGGGAGGGATTGGGGACCAGAGGAGAAGGGGACAGCAGAGGATGAGATGGCTGCATGGCATCACTGACTCGATGGACATGAGTCTGAGTGAACTCCAGGAGTTGGTGATGGACAGGGAGACCTGGCGTGCTGCGATTCATGGGGTCGCAAAGAGTCAGACAAGACTTAGCGACTGAACTGAACTGAACAATTTCAAGCAATGTTAGCTTCCTTCTTCTTGTTTCCATTTTTTTTTCATTTTCCTCAAATCTGATGTATTGATTAATTTAAAGGAAAAAGGCTATCACTGACCAAGTAAAACAGCAATTTGAGATGTTAAGGTGATAGTAAGAAATTTCTTCCCTCTGTCCCCATTGTCACTGCTCCCACTTCGCCTCCAGACCTTTCTGCATGCAATGCCTCAGTGTAATGAGAAGGCTGAAGCCCTTTTAAAATATTTCCTAATAGCTTTTAATCTTCACCCCTCCCTCTTCCCTTTTGCCAGATCAGCTAATCACCCACATCTGGACAAGATGGTAAGAAAGCCTACGTGCCTAGTCTCTTTTCCTTGGCTCTCAGAAACCATTTCAAATGAGGTTCTGAAATCCCATCATTATGTAAGCTCTAAACCTTCTTAAACTCTCTGGATGTATGTGTGACATTCAGTCTAAACATCAGAACCAAAGTTGGTGTGAGAGTCCAACTGCCTCTGCAAGTGACCATAACACTTAGCAAGATGATACAATTTAAATATATGTGTGTGTGTGTGTGTGTGTGTGTGTGTATATATATATATATATATATAACCAAGTCATTGACTTTAAATTTTAACAGTCTTTGCAATTTAAAGCACACAATGGTTATGTATCTAAAACAAGCTTTATTTGTGGGCCCAGTGTTGTTTGCCTGTAAAGTTCAGCATCTTGGCAACTTTTAGAATGTATTGACTATACAAGTAGTAGCTGTATAAATATGGGTTTGCAACCCCAATTACATTTCCAGTAAGCAAATGGAATGAAGAGTTTTAGGAGTAAAAATCACCATGCATGCTTAGTCCTAGAGGTAAAATCCCAGGGGCTTCTGTGGAGGCATAAAATAGCCTCTGCCTCACTTTCCAGCTATAGCTCAAGAAACCTGAAAACTTCTTAAGAGAAGTCTCACCCAGCATGGCACTAGAAAAGCATGCCACCTGACCCTCAACTCCTGTATAGTATAGAGAAAGCAGGTGGTCCAGGAAGAAGGATGAAAAATGAATAAGCAGTGAAAGCTGAGAAAGTTGAAAGGCTGAGAAAGCTGGGAGGAGGCCAAGGAAGATGTAGGGAAAACCTGAGTAGAGGCCATATCTGAGGCCTTGGCTACCAGAGAGGTTGGTGGTGCATGTTTCCTGGAGACCAGGCAGGACTCATAGATCTAACTGCATACCACCTTCCCACTTGAAAGTCTAATAGACAACCTCAAGTTTAATAGTGCTACTCTTTCTCCTATATTAATCTATAACTTAATAATGATCCAATAACATTAAACCCTAAATATTGGTGGCTTACAGCAATATTTATCTTTTTACCCATGGATCTTCAGGTCAGCTGTGGTTGCTCTGTTCCAGGCTGTGCAGGTTTAGGTTTGCTCTGCATGTTTTCTCAGTGTGAGACCTAAGCTGCAGGGAGAGATCCTAAGGAGTACCTGTCTTCATGGTAGAGGCCAAAGTACAAACAAGATAAAAGAAATGTGCAAAGCCTCCATGTCGGATTACTACATGGTTACTTCTGTCAGTGTTCTATTGGAGAGGAGACGAATCATAGCTTTAAAAATGGATTTTAAAAAAATCCATCATAAAAAATGTTCAGATGTTTATAGCACAAAATCTGGGACACACAGGAAAATGTCATAGTCCACTGATGATACTTTGATGTATGCATTATGTAGCAGTTAAGATTGTATTGGATATGTAGTTTTGCTTCTCTTTTTTTAGACTTTCATTTGTAAAGTATTATAAAAATTATATAAAAATTATTTAAGTACTAAATAATATTCTATAGTATATATGAACTATAGTTTTCTCTCTTTTTTTGATAAGGGGGATTTCTAGTCTTCATTTTTAAAAAAAAATTTATTGGGATATAGTTGATTTGTTAATTTCAGATGTACTAGCAAAGTGAATCAGTAATACATAAACATATATTGACTCTGTTTTAGCTCTCTTTTCCCTTATATGAACTATAAATTTCTTAACTATATTCCTCCTAAAGGATATTAAAACTGCTTCCCATTATTTAATCATATTTTTCTGCAATAAGCATCTTTTAAAGAACTAGTTTCAAATCACAAGGCATTTGACAGTCATTCCATTAATACGAATCCCATGAAATTACTGATATTTGATAACATTGACTTTAAAAATAGCAATTTCATAATTAAGCTGAATGAATACATTTATCAATAAGTCTAACATAAAATCTAATTCATAATCTTACACCTTAATTTATCCTCTTTAATTAAATCTATTTTTCTTAAACATGTACATTATAAATTGAAATCAATTTCTTATTTCTGTTTTCTGTTTTGTTTAATTACTTGTATTCAACCAAAGGTTTTCTTTAATCAAATATTATTATACATAAGCATTATATCACTTACCTTATTTTGCCAGGAATTGGCAGGTGTGAATGAGCTTTAGAAACATAACCAATTTGTAACACTGAAGAAATTTGATACTTAAAATATTAATAAAATAAAGCTGTTTTTTGAATATTAAGATGTGGGGTGAATTTTTTTAAAGATCACATGGCCAGAATAGACATGGAATGCTAATGTGTCTTTTAACTATATATAATTTCTGTGCCTTATGTTTACTAAGCTGTTTATTCTTAATTGTCTTTGTAGTATACAAAATATACACACAGACACTTGTTTCATTATGTAAAATTTATTTTTATTCTATTGCTTTAGTAAACATTACTAAAGGAGTAGAAAGATGAAAAACATGCAATTTATACCATATTATCAAAATAAGTTTTAACATAAATAGAGGAAAACAATTTCACTTATATATTAAGAAATAGCTTGGGGGGGAGGAGCTAAGATGGCAGAGGAGTAGGACGGGGAGAACACTTTCTCCCCCACAAGTTCATCAAAAGAACATTTAAACGCCGAGTAAATTCCACAAAACAACTTCTGAATGCCGGCAGAGGACATCAGGCACCCAGAAAAGCAACCCAAGTCTTCGAAAGGAGGTAGGAAAAAAATATAAAAGACAAAAAAAGAGACAAAAGAGGGAGGGACGGAGTTCCATCCCAGGAAGGGAGTCTTAAAAAGAGAGAAGTTTCCAAACACCAGGAAACCTTCTCACTGCCGAATCTGTGCCAAGCCTTGGAAGCACAGAGGGCAGCATAACAGGGAGGAAAAATAAATAAACAATTAAAACCCACACATTGCGAGCCCTACGGCAACTCCCCTAGCAGAGAAGCAGCGCAGACACCTGCATCCGCCATTAGCAAGCGGGGGCTGGGCAGGGAGGCGCGGCGCGGGCTGCATCGCAAGGATCTGGCCTGAATACCCTGAGCGCTATCTGAGCGAAATAATTTGGGCTAGCAAACCAGACTGTGGGATATCTACCACGCAAAAAGCCAGCCCTAACCTAAGACACCGCTAGGCCCGCGCACAGAACAAAGGACTGAACAGAGATAGCCGGCGGCAGACCATCCCCCTCCGGTGACAGGCAGCCAGAGCCGGAAGGGGACAATCACAGCCCCAGAGAGACATTATCTATAAAACTGTAAGCAGGCTTCTTTGCTAACTAAAACTTCTTGGGGGTCTGGACGGTCAACATCTGCCTGAGAAGGTGTGCCTGTTGCATACCTAGATAACCGGCGGGGAGGCGATAAGTCGCAGCAATCGCGCATGCCAAACACCTCATCACCTGAGGTGCTCGGATCTGGGAAGGGCACAAAATGCAGGCCCAACTGAGAGTCTGCACCTCTGAGGACTACCCAAGTGCCTGAACCTGAGCGGCTTGGACCTGGGAAGTGCAGGCAGCCCAGGGCCGGCCTCGAATGGTTCCCGGTGGAGCAACCTAGAGCCTGAGCAGTGTGGGCAGGGAGGCTACACGTGCTGTGAACAGTGTGGCTGAGGCACTGCGAGCACACGCCAGTGTTATTTGTTTGCAGCATCCCTCCCTACTTCCCCACAGCGTGACTGAACAAGTGAGCCTAAAAAAAAAAAAAGTGTCCTCCATCGTCCCCTTTGTGTCAGGGCAGAAACCAGACACTGAAGAGACCAGCAAACAGAAAAAGCTATAACAGAGGGAACTGCCTTGGAAGCTACAGGCAATAGATTAAAACCCTGTGGTTACTACCAACTGCATAGGAAGGGGCCTATAGATCTTGAGAAATATAAGTCGGACCAAGGAACTAGCCAAAAATGAACTGAACCCACAATACTCACGACAAAACCGGAGAAAGTCCTAGATATATTTTTACTATTTTTACGATCATTCTTTCTTTCTTTTTTTTTTTATTTTTATTTTTTAATTAAAAAAAAGTTTTTAAGTCCTCTATTATTCCTTTAATTTTCACTTTTATAACCGATTACTTTGCAAAAAAAAAAAAAAAAGAGAGAAGACCCTATTCTTTTTTTAAAGCAAACTTCATATATATATTTTTTTATAATTTTTTGACCTTGTTTTTTCTTTTTCTTTTTCTTTTTTCCCCCTTCTTTTCTTTAACATTGTATTTTTGAAATTCTAAACTCTACTCTAGATTTTTAATTTTAGCTTTTTCGTATTTGTTATCAATTTTGTACCTATAGTTTTTTTTTTTATATAATTTCTGTGACCCTTTTTTAATTTTTCTTTTTCTTTTTCTCTGTTTCTTTCTCTTCTTCTTTTAAATAACATTGTATATCTGAAATTCCAAACTCTACTCTAGATTTTTAATTTATGCTTTTTGGTATCTGTTATCAATTTTGTACCTGTATTTTCTTTATAATTTATGTGACTTTGTTTGTTCTTCTTTGTTTTTTTTTTTTCCCTCTCTCTCTCTTTCTTTTCTTCTTCTTTTTTTAAACATTGTATTTTTGAAATTCCAAACTCTACTCTAGATTTTTAACTTTTGCTTTTTGGTATTAGTTATCAATTCTGTACCTATATTTTCTTTATAATTTTCACGACCTTGTTTGTTTTTGTTTGTTCATTTTTTCTCTCTTTCTTTTCCTTCTTCTTTTCTTTAACATCATATTTTTGAAATTCCAAACTCTACTCTAGATTTTTAATTTTTGCTTTTATGTATTTGTTACCAATTTTGTACCTTTAAGAACCCAATCTTCAGGACCCATTTTTCACTAGGGAGAGAGATTACTGGCTTGACTGCTCTCTCTCCCTTTGGACTCTCCTTTTTCTCCACCAGGTCGCCTTTGTCACCTCCCTAACCCCTCTCTATTCTACCCAACTCTGTGAATTTCTGTGTGTTCCAGATGGTGGAGAACACTTAGGGAACTGATTACTGGCTGGATCTGTCTCCCTCCTTTTCATTCCCCCCTTTTATCCTCCTGGCCACCTCTGTCACCTTCCTCCTTCTTCTCTTCTCTGTATAACTCCGTGAACAACACTGAGTGGTCCAGTTGTGGAATGCACATAAGGAAGAGATTACTGGCTAGCCCACTCTCTCCTCTATTGATCCCACCTCATCTCATTCGGGTCACCTCTAACTCCCTCCTCCCACTTCTCTTCTCCATGTAACGCTGTGAACCTCTCTGGGTGACCCTCACGGTAGAGAAATTTTTCATCTTTAATGTAGATGCTTTATCAATGGTGCTGTATAGAAGGAGAAGCTTTGAAACTACTGTACAAATAAGACCGATAACTGGAAGCAGGAGGCTTAAGTCCAAACCCTGACTCCAGGGAGCTCATGACTCCAAGGAACATTAATTGACAGGAGCTCATCAAATGCCTCCATACCTGCACTGAAACCAAGCACCACACAAGGGCCAACAAGTTCCAGGGCAAGACATACCAAGCAAATTCTCCAGCAACAAGGAACACAGCCCTGAGCTCCAAGATACAGGCAGCCCAAAGTCACCCCAAAACTATAGACATCCCATAACTCATTACTGGACATTTCGTTGCACTCCAGAGAGAATACAGCCCCACCCACCAGAACACCGACACAAGCTTCCCTAACCAAGAAAACTTGACAAGCCACCTGTACAAACCCACACAGAGCGAGGAAATGCCACAATAAAGAGAACTCCACAAACTGCCAGAATGCAGAAAGGACACCCCAAACGCAGCAATTTAAACAAGATGAAGAGACAGAGGAATACCCAGCACATAAAGGAACAGGATAAAAGCCCACCAAACCAAACCAAAGAGGAAGAGATAGGGAATCTACCTGATAAAGAATTCCGAATAATGATAGTGAAATTGATCCAAAATCTTGAAATCAAAATGGAATCACAGATAAATAGCCTGGAGACAAAGATTGAGAAGATGCAAGAAAGGTTTAACAAGGACCTAGAAGAAATAAAAGAGAGGCAATATATAATGAATAATGCAATAAATGAAATTAAAAACACTCTGGAGGCAACAAATAGTAGAATAACAGAGGCAGAAGATAGGATTAGTGAATTAGAAGATAGAATGGTAGAAATAAATGAATCAGAGAGGATAAAAGAAAAACGAATTAAAAGAAATGAGAACAATCTCAGAGACCTCCAGGACAATATTGAACACTACAACATTCAAATCATAGGGGTCCCAGAAGAAGAAGACAAAAAGAAAGACCATGAGAAAATACTTGAAGAGATAGTAGTTGAAAAATTCCCTAAAATGGGGAAGGAAATAATCACCCAAGTCCAAGAAACCCAGAGAGTCCCAAACAGGATAAACCCAAATGAAACACCCCAAGACACATATTAATCAAATTAACAAAGATCAAACACAAAGAACAAATATTAAAAGCAGCAAGGGAAAAACAACAAATAACACACAAGGGAATTCCCATAAGGATAACAGCTGATCTTTCAACAGAAACTCTTCAAGCCAGGACGGAATGGCAAGACATACTTAAAGTGATGAAAGAAAATAACCTACAGCCCAGATTATTGTACCCAGCAAGGATCTCATTCAAGTATGAAGGAGAAATCAAAAACTTTTCAGACAAGCAAAAGCTGAGAGAATTCAGCACCACCAAACCAGCTCTCCAACAAATACTAAAGGATATTCTCTAGACAGAAAACACAAAAATGGTGTATAAAATCGAACCCAAAACAATAAAGTAAATGGCAATGGGATCATACTTATCAGTAATTACCTTAAACGTAAATGGGTTGAATGCCCCAACCAAAAGACAAAGACTGGCTGAATGGATACGAAAACAAGACCCCTATATATGTTGTCTACAAGAGACCCACCTCAAAACAGGGGACACATACAGACTGAAAGTGAAGGGCTGGAAAAAGATTTTCCATGCAAATAGGGACCAAAAGAAAGCAGGAGTAGCAATACTTATATCAGATAAAAAACACTTTAAAACAGAGGCTGTGAAAAGAGACAAAGATGGTCACTACATAATGATCAAAGGATCAATCCAAGAATAAAATATAACAATTATAAATATATATGCACCCAACACGGGAGTGCCGCAGTATGTAAGACAAACGCTAACAAGTATGAAAGGAGAAATTAACAATAACACGAGAATAGTGGGAGACTTTAATACCCCACTCACACCTATGGATAGATCAACTAAACAGAAAAGTAACAAGGAAACACAAACTTTAAACGATAAAATAGACCAGTTAGACCTAATTGATATCTATAGGACATTTCATCCCAAAACAATGAATTTCACCTTTTGCTCAAGCGCACATGGAACCTTCTCCAGGATAGATCACATCCTGGGCCATAAATCTAGCCTTGGTAAATTCAAAAAAATAGAAATCATTCCAAGCATCTTTTCTGATCACAATGCAGTAAGATTAGATCTCAATTACAGGAGAAAAACTATTAAAAATTCCAACATATGGAGGCTGAAAAACACGCTGCTGAATAACCAACAAATCACAGAAGAAATCAAAAAAGAAATCAAAATTTGCATAGAAATGAATGAAAATGAAAACACAACAACCCAAAACCTATGGGACACTTTAAAAGCAGTCCTAAGGGGAAAGTTCATAGCAACACAGGCATACCTCAAGAAACAAGAAAAAAGTCAAATAAATAACCTAACCCTACACCTAAAGCAACTAGAAAAGGAAGAAATGAAGAACCCCAGGGTTAGTAGAAGGAAAGAAATCTTAAAAATTAGGGCAGAAATAAATGCAAAAGAAACAAAAGAGACCATAGAAAAAATCAACAAAGCCAAAAGCTGGTTTTTTGAAAGGATAAATAAAATTGACAAACCATTAGCCAGACTAATCAAGAAACAACGGGAGAAAAATCAAATCAATAAATTAGAAATGAAAATGGAGAGATCACAACAGACAACACAGAAATACAAAGGATCATAAGAGAGTACTATCAACAATTATATGCCAATAAAATGGACAACGTGGAAGAAATGGACAAATTCTTAGAAAAGTACAATTCTCCAAAACCGGACCAGGAAGAAATAGAAAATCTTAACAGACCCATCACAAGCACGGAAATTGAAAATGTAATCAAAAATCTTCCAGCTTACAAAAGCCCAGGTCCAGACGGCTTCACAGCTGAATTCTACCAAAAATTTAGAGAAGAGCTAACACCTATTCTGCTCAAACTCTTCCAGAAAATTGCAGAGGAAGGTAAACTTCCAAACTCATTCTATGAGGCCACCATCACCCTAATACCAAAACCTGACAAAGATCCCACAAAAAAAGAAAACTACAGGCCACTATCACTGATGAACATAGATGCAAAAATCCTTAACAAAATTCTAGCAATCAGAATCCAACAACACATTAAAAAGATCATACACCATGACCAAGTGGGCTATCCCAGGGATGCAAGGATTCTTCAATATCCGCAAATCAATCAATGTAATACACCACATTAACAAATTGAAAAATAAAAACCATATGATTATCTCAATAGATGCAGAGAAAGCCTTTGACAAAATTCAACATCCATTTATGATAAAAACTCTCCAGAAAGCAGGAATAGAAGGAACACACCTCAACATAATAAAAGCTATATATGACAAACCCACAGCAAACATTATCCTCAATGGTGAAAAATTGAAAGCATTTCCTCTAAAGTCAGGAACAAGACAAGGGTGCCTACTTTCACCATTACTATTCAACATAGTTTTGGAAGTTTTGGCCACAGCAATCAGAGCAGAAAAAGAAATAAAAGGAATCCAAATTGGAAAAGAAGAAGTAAAGCTCTCACTATTTGCAGATGACATGATCCTCTACATAGAAAACCCTAAAGACTCCACCAGAAAATTACTAGAACTAATCAATGATTATAGTAAAGTTGCAGGATATAAAATCAACACCCAGAAATCCCTTGCATTCCTATACACAAATAATGAGAAAACAGAAAGAGAAATTAAGGAAACAATTCCATTCACCATTGCAATGGAAAGAATAAAATACTTAGGAATATATCTACCTAAAGAAACTAAAGACCTATATATAGAAAACTATAAAACACTGGTGAAAGAAATCAAAGAGGACACTAACAGATGGAGAAATATACCATGTTCATGGATTGGAAGAATCAATATAGTGAAAATGAGTATACTACCCAAAGCAATTTATAGATTCAATGCAATCCCTATCAAGCTACCAATGGTATTCTTCACAGAGCTAGAACAAATAATTTCACAATTTGTATGGAAATACAAAAAACCTCGAATAGCCAAAGCTATCTTGAGAAAGAAGAATGGAACTGGAGGAATCAGCCTACCTGACTTCAGGCTCTATTACAAAGCCACAGTTATCAAGACAGTATGGTACTGGCACAAAGACAGAAATATTGATCAATGGAGCAAAATAGAAAGCCCAGAGATAAATCCACGCACATATGGACACCTTATCTTTGACAAAGGAGGCAAGAATATACAATGGATTAAAGACAATCTCTTTAACAAGTGGTGCTGGGAAAACTGGTCAACCACTTGTAAAAGAATGAAACTAGAACACTTTCTAACACGGTATACAAAAATAAACTCAAAATGAATTAAAGATCTCAATGTAAGACCAGAAACTATAAAACTCCTAGAGGAGAACATAGGCAAAACACTCTCTGACATACATCACAGCAGGATCCTCTATGACCCACCTCCCAGAATATTGGAAATAAAAGCAAAAATAAACAAATGGGACCTAATTAAACTTAAAAGCTTCTGCACAACAAAGGAAATTATTAGCAAGGTGAAAAGGCAGCCTTCAGAATGGGAGAAAATAATAGCAAATGAAGCAACTGACAAACAACTAATCTCAAAAATATACAAGCAACTCCTACAGCTCAATTCCAGAAAAATAAATGACCCAATCAAAAAATGGGCCAAAGAACTAATAGACATTTCTCCAAAGAAGACATACAGATGGCTAACAAACACATGAAAAGATGCTCAACATCACTCATTATCAGAGAAATGCAAATCAAAACCACTATGAGGTACCATTTCACGCCAGTCAGAATGGCTGCGATCCAAAAGTCTACAAGCAATAAATGCTGGAGAGGGTGTGGAGAAAAGGGAACCCTCTTACACTGTTGGTGGGAATGCAAACTAGTACAGCCACTATGGAGAACAGTGTGGAGATTCCTTAAAAAACTGGAAATAGAACTGCCTTATGACCCAGCAATCCCACTGCTGGGCATACACACTGAGGAAACCAGAAGGGAAAGAGACAAGTGTACCCCAGTGTTCATCGCAGCACTGTTTATAGTAGCCAGGACATGGAAGCAACCTAGATGCCCATCAGCAGATGAATGGATAGGAGAGCAGTGGTACATATACACAATGGAGTATTACTCAGCCATTAAAAAGAATACATTTGAATCCGTTCTAATGTAGTGGATGAAACTGGAGCCTATTATACAGAGTGAAGTAAGCCAGAAAGAAAAACACCAATACAGTATACTAACGCATATATATGGAATTTAGAAAGATGGTAACAATAACCCTGTATACGAGACAGCAAAAGAGACACTGATGTATAGATCAGTCTTATGGACTCTGTGGGAGAGGGAGAGGGTGGGGAGATTTGGGAGAATGACATTGAAACATGTATAATATCATGTATGAAACGAGTCGCCAGTCCAGGTTCGATGCACGATACTGGATGCTTGGGGCTGGTGCACTGGGTCGACCCAGAGGGAGGGTATGGGGAGGGAGGAGAGAAGAGGGTTCAGGATGGGGAACACAGGTATACCTGTGGCCGATTCATTTTGATAAAAACTAATACAATATTGTAAAGTTTAAAAATAAAATTAAATTAAAAAAAAAGAAAAAGAAATAGCTTAATATAATATCAACATAATTATATTGTTAGAATATATCTCTTGATAAAAGTAACTAATAAAAGTTGATTATTCAGCTACTCTTGTTTATTTATGTACCATGTATTATTTATTCCTTGAAAACAGTTTTACGGGAAGGCAATTTGTTTAACATGCATTTTATATTATAGATCTAGTAGATTTGTTGGTAATGGATAAATGTAGCTTACTCTGTCCCTGGTGGCTCAGATGGTAAAGAATCTGCCTACAATGCAAGAGACGTGGGCTCGATCCTTGGGTTGGGAAGATCCCCTGGAGGAGCACATGGCAACCCATTCCAGTATTCTTCCCTGGAGAATCCCATGGACAGAGGAGCCTGGTGGGCTACAGTCCATGGGGTCACAGAGTTGGACACAACTTGAGTGACTAATACTTTCACTGTTAAATTAAGAGGAATTCTAAGGTAGAAAACTTTCTCAAGGGCTAACTTACAAATATCCATAGGCAATAAAGGTACAATAAATTCAGAGATATCACTTATATTGACTTCTCGTGCGGCAATATTTGGTGAGGGAGAATCTTTAATAAAGCATAAATATATAAGAAGGATTTGAATAGTTTAATAGTCAGACATACAATTTAAAATAATAAGCTGCTCTATTATCACCATTAGTAATATTTGTATAGAACTTTATAGCTTTTAAAATAATGCCTCATCTAATTTTTCCTATGGTCCCAGAAGTGCAGTGAAACTTTCCACACATTAGAGGTTGAGAAAAAAAGGGACTTCAGATATCCTTTAGTCCAATAGCCTAATTTCACAGCTGAGTAAACCAAATGTCAATGTACTGACACTCTTTGTGCTTATGATTGTGAGAGGATTACACTTACTGATAAATCTTCTGAATTGCTTCCCATAGCTTATCTCAGCAGTGGGGCCATGCCATAGAGAAGTGGAAATGCAAGCAGGGTTCAAGATAAAAATACAGAACATCCATTAAACTTGAATTTCAGATTAACAATGATTTTTTAAATTATAAATACATTTCATTTAAGATTTGGGATATACAGGCTTACCTTGTTTTATTGTCCTTTGCTTTATTGTGCTTCACAGCTATTGTGTTTTTTACAAATTGAAAATTTGTATCAATCTTATGTCTATCGGTGCCAGTTTTTCCACAACATTTAATCACCTTATGTCTCTGAGTCACATTTTGAAACTTCTCATAATATTTCAGACCTTTTCCTTATTAGCATGATTGTTATGGTGATCTGTGGTCATTGATGTTACTGTTGGGGCATGTTTTGGGGCATCACAAACCATGCCCATATAAAACAGTGAACTTAATCCATAAATCACATGTGTGGTCTGAATGCTCCACTCACTGGCTGTTCTCTCACCTTTCTTGCTCTCCTTGGGCTTTCCTATTCCCTGAGACACAACAATATTTAAATCAGGCAAATTAATAATCCTACAGTGGTGTCTAAATATTCAGTTTAGTTCAGTTCAGTCGCTCAGTCGTGTCCGACTCTTTGCGACCCCATGAATCACAGCATGCCAGGCCTCCCTGTCCATCACCAACTCCCGGAGTTCACTCAGACTCACGTCCATCGAGTCAGTGATGCCATCCAGCCATCTCATCCTCTGGCGTCCCCTTCTCCTCCTGCCCCCAATCCCTCCCAGCATCAGAATGTTTTCCAATGAGTCAAATCTTCACATGAAGTGGCCAAAGTACTGGAGTTTCAGCTTTAGCATCATTCCTTCCAAAGAACACCCAGGGCTGATCTCCTTCAGAATGGACTGGTTGGATCTCCTTGCAGTCCAAGGGACTCTCAAGAGTCTTCTCCAATACCACAGTTCAAAAGCATCAATTCTTCAGCGCTCAGCCTTCTTTACAGTCCAACTCTCACATCCATACATGACTACTGGAAAAACCATAACCTTGACTAGACGGACCTTTGTTGGCAAAGTAATGTCTCTGCTTTTGAATATGCTATCTAGGTTGGTCATAACTTTCCTTCCAAGGAGTAAGTGTCTTTTAATTTCATGGCTGCAGTCACCATCTGCAGTGATTTTGGAGCCCCCCAAAATAAAGTCTGACACAGTTTCCACTGTTTCCCCATCTATTTCCCATGAAGTGATGGGACCAGATGCCATGATCTTCATTTTCTGAATGTTGAGCTTTAAGCCAGCTTTTTCACTCTCCACTTTCACTTTCATCAAGAGGCTTTTTAGTTCCTCTTCACTTTCTGCCATAAGGGTAGTGTCATCTGCATATCTGAGGTTATTGATATTTCTCCCGGCAATCTTGATTCCAGCTTGTGCTTCTTCCTGCCCAGCACTTCTCGTGATGTACTCTGCATATAAGTTAAATAAGCAGGGTGACAATATAGCCTTGACGTACTCCTTTTCCTATTTGGAACCAGTCTGTTGTTCCATGTCCAGTCTAACTGTTGCTTCCTGACCTGCATATAGGTTTCTCAAGAGGCAGGTCAGGTGGTCTGGTATTCCTATCTCTTTCAGAATTTTCCACAGTTTATTGTCATCCACACAGTCAAAGGCTTTGGCATAGTCAAGAAAGCAGAAATAGATGTTTTTCTGAAACTCTCTTGCTTTTTCCATGATCCAGGGGATGTTGGCAATTTGATCTCTGGTTCCTCTGCCTTTTAAAACCAGGTTGAACATCAGGAAGTTCACAGTTCATGTATTGCCGAAGCCTGGCTTGGAGAATTTTGAGCATTACTTTCCTAGCATGTGAGATGAGTGCAATTGTGCGGTAGTTTGAGCATTCTTTGGCATTGCCTTTCTTTGGGATTGGAAGTGAAAGGAATAATTGCAGGCCTCTCACTTTAAATCGAAAGCTGGACATGATTAAGCTTAGTGAGGAAGGCATGTTGAAAGGCAAGTTTGTCAAAACTATGCCTCTTGTGCTGAATAGTTAGGCAAGTTGTTAATGCAGAGGTGAAGGTATTGAAGGAAATTAAAAGTGCTACTCTAAAAAAAAAAAAAAAAAAAGTGCTACTCCAGTGGACACCTGAACAACAAGAAAGCAAAACAGCATATTAATAATATGGAGAAAGTTTCAGTGGTCTGGTCTGATAGAAGATCAAACCAGTAACAACATTCCCTTAAATTCTTAAATTGAGGAGAATTAGCAAGGCACTAACTCTCTTCAGTTCTACAAAGGAGAAGTGAAGAAGTTGCAGGAAAAGATTTGAAGCCATAAGAGGCTGGTTCAGATTTAAGGAAAGAAGTTGTCTCTATAACATCAAAGTGCAAGGTGAAACAGCAAGTGCTGGTATAAAAGCTACAGGAGAGTATCCAGAGGATCTGGCTAAGATGATTAATTATGGTGGCTACACTAAACAACTGGTGACCCACTCCAGTATTTTTGCCCGAAAAATACTATGGACAGAGGAGCCCAGTGGGCAACAGTCCATGGGGTTGCAAAGAGTCAGACACGACTGAGCACGCACACACTAAACAACAGATTTCCAATGCATGTGAAACAGGCTTCTACTGGAAGAAAATGCTGTCTAGGATTTTCACAGCTAGAGAAGAGAGGTCAATGCCTGGCTTCAAAAGACAGGCTGACTCTCTTATACGGGGCAAATGCAGCTGGTGACTTGAAGTTTAAGCCAGCGCTCATTTGCCATTTTGAAAATCTTAGGGCCCTTAAGTGTTATGCCAAATCTATTCTGCTTGTGCTCTCTAAATGGAATGACAGAGCCTGGATGACAGCTCCTCTGTTTACAACATGGTTTACTGAATATTTTAAGCCCACAGTTGAGACTTACTGCTCAAAAGAGAAGATTCCTTTCCAAATGTTACTCCACATTCATAATGTGCCTGGTCACCCAAGAACTATGATGGAGATTTAACTGTGTTTTTATGATTTGCCAACACAACATCCATTCTGCAGTCCATGACTCATGGGGTAATTTTGACTTTCAAGTCAAAATTTGCAGCTAGAGCTGCCATAACTACGGACTCCTCTGATGGATCTGGGCAAAGTAAATTAAAAATTTTCTGGAAAAGCTACTGTTCTAGATGCCATTAAAAACATTTTTATTGATAATTCATGGGAAAGGGTCAAAATGATAAAAAATTAACAGCGGTTTGGAAGCACTTGATTCCAGCTGTCATTGGTAGGTTGAAAGAGTCAACACTTCAGTGGATGAAGTAACTGCCAGTGTGGTGTGCCAGAGCAACAAACTGATGAGGAGTTGCTTCTCATGGATGAGTAAAGAAAGTGGTTGCTTGACATGGAATCTATTCCTAGTGAAGATTCTGTGAAGACTGTTGAAATGACCTTAAAGATTTAATTGATAAAGCAGCAACAGGGTTTGAGAAGATTGACTCCAGTTTTGAAAGAAGCTCTGTTGTGGGTAAAATGCTATTGAACAGCAGTGCATACTACAGAGAATCATTTTGAAAAGGAAGAACCACCCCAGTGTGGCAAACTTCATTACTGTCTTATTCAAGAAATCCCTATAGCCATTATTTCTGCTTTATTGACTATGCCAAAGCCTTTGACTGTGTAGATCACAATAAACTGTGGAAAATTCTGAAAGAGATGGGAATACCAGAACACCTGATCTGCCTCTTGAGAAATTTGTATGCAGGTCGGGAAGCAACAGTTAGAACTGGACATGGAACAACAGACTGGTTCCAAATAGGAAAAGGAGTTCGTCAAGGCTGTATATTGTCACCCTGCCTCTATGACACTGCCGTCTATGAGCTCACACAGAGTCAGACACAACTGAAGTTATTTAGCAGCAGCATGCTTTATTAGAGGTAGTCATTACATTAAGAGATTATCATAAAGTGCCTATTAAAGATATTAGTAGAAATAGTCAAAATAAATAGAATTCATGACTTTATCACACCAAAAATTCGACTAGTATTTTATGCAATAGATGAACACATGCTTTGTGATTTGTATCTCTATACTTCTACTTTGTTTTGTGTGTGCTATTAAAGGATTTTCACACTAGATGTCACATATACTTTATTTAGTAGCTAAGCACTCCATCAAAGGGTCTCCAGGTATGTTTTGCAGGCATTGAAGATAGTTGTTCCGAAATTATTTTAATGAAAATATCCACTGTTATACAATGTTTTACATAACTCATTTCTGCTCCTGCTGCTGCTGCTAAGCTGCATCAGTCTTGTCCGACTCTGTGTAACCCCTTAGACTGCAACCCACCAGGCTCTGCTGTCCCTGGGATTCTCCCGGCAAGAACACTGGAGTGGGTTGTCATTTCCTTCTCCAATGCATGAAAGTGAAAAGTGAAAATGAAGTTGCTCAGTCGTCTCTGACTCTTAGCAACCCCATGGACTGGAGCCCACCATGCTCCTCCATCCATGAGATTTTTCCAGGCGAGTGTACTGGAGTGGAGCTCATTCCTAAAATACATTAAATATAGTGATGGCATTTGAAACAATCAAGAGCTTTTTTCATTCTTATATGAATAGCAACTGTTGTTCATTTGCCCAATTGTGTCTGACTCTTTGCGAACCCATGGATTGCAGCATGCCAGGCCTCCCTGTCCGTCACTATCTCCTGGAGTTTGCCCAAGTTCATGATCATTGCATTGGTGATGCTTTCCAGCCATCTCATCCTCCGAGGCCCTCTTCTCCTGCCTTCAATCTTTCCCAGCATCAGGGGCTTTTCCAATAAGTCATCTGTTCACATCAGATGACCAAAATACTGGAGCTTCAACTTCAGCATCAGTCCTTCCAGTGAAGATTTGGGTTGATCTCCGTTAAGATTGACTGGTTTGAGCTCCTTACTGCTCAACAGACTCTCAGTAGTCTTCTCCAGCACCACAGTTCAAAGGCATCAATTCTTCAGCATTCTGCCTTCTTTATGGTACAGCTCTCAATGCCATATGTGACCACTGGTAAGACCATAGCTTTGACTATATGGGCCTTTGTCAGCAGAGTAATGTCTCTGCTTTTCTTTCTTTTTTTTAAAATTTAATTTAATTTTTTTTAATTTTATTTTATTTTTAAATTTTACATAATTGTATTAGTTTTGCCAAATATCAAAATGAATCCGCCACAGGTATACATGTGTTCCCCATCCTGAACCCTCCTCCCTCCTCCCTCCCCATACCATCCCTCTGGGTCATCCCAGTGCACCAGCCCCAAGCATCCAGTATCGTGCATCGAACCTGGACTGGCAACTCATTTCATAAATGATATTTTATATGTTTCAATGTCATTCTCCCAAATCTCCCCACCCTCTCCCTCTCCCACAGAGTCCATAAGACTGATCTATACATCAGTGTCTCTTTTGCTGTCTCGTACACAGGGTTATTGTTACCATCTTTCTAAATTCCATATATATGCGTTAGTATACTGTATTGGTGTTTTTCTTTCTGGCTTACTTCACTCTGTATAATAGGCTCCAGTTTCATCCACCTCATTAGAATGGATTCAAATGTATTCTTTTTAATGGCTGAGTAATACTCCATTGTGTATATGTACCACTGCTCTCCTATCCATTCATCTGCTGATGGACATCTAGCTTGCTTCCATGTCCTGGCTACTATAAACAGTGCTGCGATGAACATTGGGGTACACGTGTCTCTTTCCCTTCTGGTTTCCTCAGTGTGTATGCCCAGCAGTGGGATTGCTGGGTCATAAGGCAGTTCTATTTCCAGTTTTTTAAGGAATCTCCACACTGTTCTCCATAGTGGCTGTACTAGTTTGCATTCCCACCAACAGTGTAAGAGGGTTCCCTTTTCTCCACACCCTCTCCAGCATTTATTGCTTGTAGACTTTTGGATTGCAGCCATTCTGACTGGCGTGAAATGGTACCTCATAGTGGTTTTGATTTGCATTTCTCTGATAATGAGTGATGTTGAGCATCTTTTCATGTGTTTGTTAGCCATCTGTATGTCTTCTTTGGAGAAATGTCTATTTAGTTCTTTGGCCCATTTTTTGATTGGGTCATTTATTTTTCTGGAATTGAGCTGTAGGAGTTGCTTGTATATTCTCGAGATGAGTTGTTTGTCAGCTGCTTCATTTGCTATTATCTTCTCCCATTCTGAAGGCTGTCTTTTCACCTTGCTAATAGTTTCCTTTGTTGTGCAGAAGCTTTTAAGGTTAATTAGGTCCCATTTGTTTATTTTTGCTTTTATTTTCAATATTCTGGGAGGTGGGTCATAGAGGATCCTGCTGTGATGTATGTCAGAGAGTGTTTTGCCTATATTCTCCTCTAGGAGTTTTATAGTTTCTGGTCTTATGTTTAGATCTTTAATCCATTTTGAGTTTATTTTTGTGTATGGTGTTAGAAAGTGTTCTAGTTTCATTCTTTTACAAGTGGTTGACCAGTTTTCCCAGCACCACTTGTTAAAGAGATTGTCTTTAATCCATTGTATATTCTTGCCTCCTTTGTCAAAGATAAGGTGTCCATATGTGCGTGGATTTATCTCTGGGCTTTCTATTTTGTTCCATTGATCTATATTTCTGTCTTTGTGCCAGTACCATACTGTCTTGATAACTGTGGCTTTGTAGTACAGCCTGAAGTCAGGTAGGTTGATTCCTCCAGTTCCATTCTTCTTTCTCAAGATCACTTTGACTATTTGAGGTTTTTTGTATTTCCATACAAATTGTGAAATTATTTGTTCTAGCTCTGTGAAGAATACCATTGGTAGCTTGATAGGGATTGCATTGAATCTATAAATTGCTTTGGGTAGTATACTCATTTTCACTATATTGATTCTTCCAATCCATGAACATGGTATATTTCTCCATCTATTAGTGTCCTCTTTGATTTCTTTCACCAGTGTTTTATAGTTTTCTATATATAGGTCTTTAGTTTCTTTAGGTAGATATATTCCTAAGTATTTTATTCTTTCCATTGCAATGGTGAATGGAATTGTTTCCTTAATTTCTCTTTCTGTTTTCTCATTATTTGTGTATAGGAATGCAAGGGATTTCTGTGTGTTGATTTTATATCCTGCAAATTTACTATAGTCATTGATTAGTTCTAGTAATTTTCTGGTGGAGTCTTTAGGGTTTTCTATGTAGAGGATCATGTCATCTGCAAATAGTGAGAGTTTTACTTCTTCTTTTCCAATTTGGATTCCTTTTATTTCTTTTTCTGCTCTGATTGCTGTGGCCAAAACTTCCAAAACTATGTTGAATAGTAATGGTGAAAGTAGGCACCCTTGTCTTGTTCCTGACTTTAGAGGAAATGCTTTCAATTTTTCACCATTGAGGATAATGTTTGCTGTGGGTTTGTCATATATAGCTTTTATTATGTTGAGGTGTGTTCCTTCTATTCCTGCTTTCTGGAGAGTTTTTATCATAAATGGATGTTGAATTTTGTCAAAGGCTTTCTCTGCATCTATTGAGATAATCATATGGTTTTTATTTTTCAATTTGTTAATGTGGTGTATTACATTGATTGATTTGCAGATATTGAAGAATCCTTGCATCCCTGGGATAAAGCCCACTTGGTCATAGTGTATGATCTTTTTAATGTGTTGTTGGATTCTGATTGCTAGAATTTTGTTAAGGATTTTTGCATCTATGTTCATCAGTGATAGTGGCCTGTAGTTTTCTTTTTTTGTGGGATCTTTGTCAGGTTTTGGTATTAGGGTGATGGTGGCCTCATAGAATGAGTTTGGAAGTTTACCATCCTCTGCAATTTTCTGGCAGAGTTTGAGCAGGATAGGTGTTAGCTCTTCTCTAAATTTTTGGTAGAATTCAGCTGTGAAGCCGTCTGGACCTGGGCTTTTGTAAGCTGGAAGATTTTTTATTACAGTTTCAATTTCCATGCTTGCGATGGGTCTGTTAAGATTTTCTACTTCTTCCTGGTCCAGTTTTGGAAAGTTGTACTTTTCTAAGAATTTGTCCATTTCTTCCACGTTGTCCATTTTATTGGCATATAATTGTTGATAGTAGTCTCTTATGATCCTTTGTATTTCTGTGTTGTCTGTTGTGATCTCTCCATTTTCATTTCTAATTTTATTGATTTGATTTTTCTCCCTTTGTTTCTTGATGAGTCTGGCTAATGGTTTGTCAATTTTATTTATCCTTTCAAAAAAACAGCTTTTGGTTTTGTTGATTTTTGCTATGATCTCTTTTGTTTCTTTTGCATTTATTTCTGCTCTAAGTTTTAAGATTTCTTTCCTTCAACTAACCCTGGGGTTCTTCATTTCTTCCTTTTCTAGTTGCTTTAGGTGTAGAGTTAGGTTATTTACTTGACTTTTTTCTTGTTTCTTGAGGTGTGCCTGTATTGCTATGAACTTTCCCCTTAGGACTGCTTTTACCGTGTCCCACAGGTTTTGGGTTGTTGTGTTTTCATTTTCATTCATTTCTATGCACATTTTGATTTCTTTTTTGATTTCTTCTGTGATTTGCTGGTTATTCAGCAGCGTGTTGTTTTGTTCAGCCTCCATATGTTGGAATTTTTAATAGTTTTTCTCCTGTAATTGAGATCTAATCTTACTGCATTGTGGTCAGAAAAGATGCTTGGAATGATTTCTATTTTTTTGAATTTACCAAGGCTAGCTTTATGGCCCAGGATGTGATCTATCCTGGAGAAGGTTCCATGTGCACTTGAGCAAAAGGTGAAATTCATTGTTTTGGGATGAAATGTCCTATAGATATCAATTAGGTCTAACTGGTCTATTGTATCGTTTAAAGTTTGTGTTTCCTTGTTAATTTTCTGTTTAGTTGATCTATATATAGGTGTGGGTGGGGTATTAAAGTCTCCCACTATTCTTGTGTTATTGTTAATTTCTCCTTTCATACTTGTTAGCATTTGTCTTACATCCTGCGGTGCTCCTGTGTTGGGTGCATATATATTTATAATTGTTATATCTTCTTCTTGGATTGATCCTTTGATCATTATGTAGTGACCTTCTTTGTCTCTTTTCACAGCCTTTGTTTTAAAGTCTATTTTATCTGATATGAGTATTGTTAAGGTTTCCTGGTTAGGGAAGCTTGTGTCGATGTTCTGGTGGGTGGAGCTGTATTTCTTCTCTCTGGAGTGTAATGAAATGTCCAGTAATAGTTATGAGATGTCTATGGTTTTGGGGTGAATTTGGGCAGCCTGTATCTTGAAGCTCAGGGCTGTGTTCCTTTGTTGCTGGAGAACTTGCTTGGTATGTCTTGCCCTGGAACTTGTTGGCCCTTTTGTGGTGCTTGGTTTCAGTGCAGGTATGGAGGCGTTTGATGAGGTCCTGTCAATTAATGTTCCTTGGAGTCAGGAGTTCCCTGGAGTCAGGGTTTGGACTTAAGCCTCCTACTTCTAGTTATTGGTCTTATTTTTACAGTAGTTTCAAAACTTCTCCTTCTATACAGCACCATTGATAAAACATCTACGTTAAAGATGAGAAGTTTCTCTGCTGTGAGGGTCACTCAGAGAGGTTCACAGCGTTACATGGAGAAGAGAAGTGGGAGGAGGGAGTTAGAGGTGACCCGAATGAGATGAGGTGGAATCAATAGTGGAGAGAGTGGGCTAGCCAGTAGTCACTTCCTTATGTGCACTCCACAACTGGACCACTCAGAGATGTTCACGGAGTTATACAGAGAAGGGAAGGAGGAGGCAGGAGACAGAGGTGGCCAGAAGGATAAAAGGGGGAAATGAAAAGGAAGGAGACAGATCCAGCCAGTAATCAGTTCCCTAAGTGTTCTCCACCATCTGGAACACACAGAAATTCACAGAGTTGGGTAGAGTAGAGAGGGGTTAGGGAGGAGATACAGGCGACCTGGTGGAGAAAACGGAGAGTCCAAAGGGAGAGAGAGCAGTCAAGCCAGTAATCTCTCTCCCTAGTGAAAAATGGGTCCTGAAGATTGGGTTCTTAAAGGTACAAAATTGGTAACAAATACATAAAAGCAAAAATTAAAAATCTAGAGTAGAGTTTGGAATTTCAAAAATACGATGTTAAAGAAAAGAAGAAGGAAAAGAAAGAGAAAAAACGAACAAAGAAAAACAAACAGGTTGTGAAAATTATAAAGAAGAGAAAGAAACAAGGAAAAAAAAAGTCACAGAAATTATAAAAAAAACTATAGGTACAAAATTGATAACATATGCCAAAAGGCTAAAATTAAAAATCTAGAGTAGAGTTTGGAATTTCAAAAATACAATGTTAAAGAAAAGAAGAAAAAGAAAAAAAAAACAAAAATGGTCAAAAAATTATAAAATATATGTATGAAGTTTGCTGAAGAAGAAAAAAAATAGGGTCTTTTTTTTTTTTTTGCAAAGTAATAGGTTATAAAAGTGAAAATTAAAGGACAATAGAGGACTTAAAATTTTTTTAAAAAAATTAAAAAAAAAAGAAAGATTGATCATAAAAATAGTAAAAATATATCTAGGTCTTTCTCTGGTTTTGTTGTGAGTATTGTGGGTTCAGTTCATTTTTGGCTAGTTCCTTGGTCCGACTTATATTTCTCAAGATCTATAGGCCCCTTCCTATGTAGTCCGTAGTAACCACAGGGTTTTAATCTATGGCCTGTAGCTTCCAAGGCGTTTCTCTCTGTTATAGCTTCTTCTGTTTGCTGGTCTCTTCAGTGTCTGGTTTCCGCCCTGACACAAAGGGGACGGTGGAGGACACTTTTTTTTTTTTTTTTTAGGCTCACTTGTTCAGTCGCGCTGTGGGGAGGGAGGTAGGGATGCTGCAAACAAATAACACTGGCGTGTGCTCGCAATGCCTCAGGCACACTGGGTCTGCCCCCGCTCACGGCGCGTGTAGCCTCCCTGCCCACACTGCTCGGGCTCTAGGTTGTTCCGCCGGGAACAATCAGAGGCCGGCCCTGGGCTGACCTCCCAGGTCCAAGCCGCTCAGGTTCAGGCACTCGGGTAGTCCTGAGGCGCAGACTCGGTTGGGCCTGTGTTTTGTGCTCTTCCCAGGTCCGAGCAGCTCAGGTGATGAGGTGTTTGGCGAGCGCCAATGCTGCGACTTATTGCCTCCCCACCACTCGGTTATCTGGGTGTAAGGCACACCTTCTCAGGCAGATGTTGACCGTCCAGACCCCCAAGTAGTTTTAGTTAGCAAAGAAGCCTGCTTACAGTTTTATAGATAGTGTCTCTCTGGGGCTGCGATTGCCCCCTTCCGGCTCTGGCTGCCTGTCACCGGAGGGGGAAGGTCTGCAGCCGGCTATCTGTGTTCAGTCCTTTGTTCCGTGCGTGGGCCTGGCGGTGTCTTAGGTT
Organism: Bubalus kerabau; assembly: GCF_029407905.1. Lineage (NCBI taxonomy): Eukaryota > Metazoa > Chordata > Mammalia > Artiodactyla > Bovidae > Bubalus > Bubalus kerabau. The sequence goes on from NC_073626.1 coordinate 103,223,535, forward strand.
AGGGCTGGCTTTTTGCGTGGTAGATATCCCACACTCTGGTTTGCTGGCCCAAATTATTTCGCTCAGATAGCGCTCAGGACATTTGGGCCAGATTCTTACTCTAAGCGTCGCAGCCCGCGCCGCGCTTCCCTGCCCAGCCCCTGCTTGCTAATGGCGTGTGCAGGCGTCTGTGCTGCTTCTCCGCTGGGGGAGTTACCGTAGGGCTCGCAATCTGCGATTTTTAATTGTTTATTTATTTTTTTCTCCCTGTTATGTTGCCCTCTGTGCTTCCAAAGCTCGGCACAGATTCGGCAGTGAGAAGGTTTCCTGGTGTTTGGAAACTTCTCTCTTTTTAAGACTCCCTTCCCGAGACGGAACTCCGTCCCTCCCTCTTTCATCTCTTTTTTTGTCTTTTATATTTTTTCCTACCTCCTTTTGAAGAGTTGGGTTGCTTTTCTGGGTGCCTGATGTCCTCTGCCGGCATTCAGAAGTTGCTTTGTGGAATTTACTCGACGTTTAAATGCTCTTTTGATGAATTTGTGGGGGAGAAAGTGTTCTCCCCGTCCTACTCCTCTGCCATCTTGGCTCCTCTGCCAATGTCTCTGCTTTTCAACACACTGTCTAGATTTGTCATTGCTTTCCTGACAAGAAGCAACCATCTTCTGATTTTATGGTTGCAGTCACAGTCTGCAGTGATTTTGGAGCCCAAGAAGAGAAAATCTGTCACTACTTCCGCCTTTTCCTCTTCTATTTGCCGTGAATTAATGGGGCCAGATGCCATGATCTTAGGTTTTTTTTTTTTTTTTAATATTTAGTCTTAAGCTGGCTCTTAAGTCTAATATTTAATATTTATTCTTAAGCTGCCTCCACCCTCATCAAGAGGCTCTTTAGTTCATTTTCATTTTCTGCCATTAGAATGGTATCATCTGTGTATCTGAGGTTGTTGATGTTTCTCCCATCTGTTTTAATTCTAGCTTGTAACTCATCCAGCCCAGCATTTCTCATGATGTGCTCAGCATATAGGTTAAACAAACGGGGTGACAGCAGATAGCCCTGTTGTACTCCTTTCTCAAGCTTGAACCAATCAGTTGATCCATAAGGGTTCAAACTGTTGCTTCTAGACCCATATACAGGTTTCTCAGGAGACAGGTAAGATGGTCTGGTATTCCCATCTCTCTAAAAGTTTTCCACAGTTTGTCATGATCCACACAGTCAAAGGCTTTAGCATAGTTGATGAAACAGAGATAGATATTTTTCTGGAATTTGGTTCCTTTCTCTACTCAAATAATTTAGTATTGTTAAGAAAATAATTTTGTTATTATATCTAGAGAAGTCTTTGGCTAATGTTAACCACAATGATCTGAGAAAGCTAGATCATCAGAGTCTATTCTGTTCCTGAAACTGTTGAATTTTGTATTTTTTTTCAAATAGTAAAACAATTTATTCTCAGACCATCCAAAAACCTTAACCAATTCCCCCAAATATCACTAAGATATATTTAAACACATACATAACATCTGCCAAGGATTTATGCAAAATATAAAGTATGAAAAATACTAATTACCTAATTATGTGTCATTTAACAAACTCTTATGTGGGCCAATTTTGTGTGCAGTATGAGACAATACTGTGTAATATTGGATATGAATTGGTTTTTTTCTACATGGGAATAAAATGTGATGTAAAAAATACATTTGTTAAAACAACATGATCAATACAGATAAATCTTAGCAAATAAACAATAATGCAGTTAAAATTAACTACTTCCTGACTGAAGAATTGCTTGTGTGGCATTTGATGGCAGGAAAAAATGCATCCTCATCCTTAATATGTGAGAAAGATAGTTGTTGTTGCTGCTTAGTCAGTTGCTATGTCACGTCCAACTCTTTTGCTGCCTTATATGCTATAGCCCACCAGGCTCATCAGTCCATGGGATTTTCCAGGCAAGAATACTGGAATGTGTTACCATTTCCTTCTCCCAGGGATCTTCCTGGACCAGAGATTGAACCCATGTCTCCTGCCTTGGCAAGAAGATTCTTTAACACTGAGCCATCTGGGAAGCCCTGGAAAGATGATAGCACATCCTAAGATTGAGTGTTTTTAGAGAACATAAGCACAAGATGTGATCCTATCCGAAAATAGTTGAGATGCAATTATTGGGTACTAAACATTCACTCCCCGGTCTCCCATGTAACTTGAGTGTTTTCCTGGTGTATGCATGCACATTCTTTGTAATGTCTTTTCAATTATAAAAGTAATTTTTCAGGATTACTCAGTTTATGTCAGTCATCAGAATGAGCATCTGCATGATGGAATTTCAGATAGCTTCAGATGTTTGTATTAGCTTCAGCCTGTTGGAACATGCCTTGTATAAGTCCCTCCTCTGACTTAAAAGTGAAGTGACTGAATCTTGACATAAAATTTTTGATGAATAGAGCTAGCTGTTGGTACATTGATTTTGATATGATTTCATACATTTTAGAGGAGAAGAAGCCAACTCCTTTTTTATATTCTAAAGACAAATACCTTTGATCAAAGTTAACTTGTAAATTTGGAAGTAAGCATCCTGTTAGTCCCTGAATTGATGTTAACTCAAATGGAAGAATAGGCAGTTTGTGGTAATTTGAACTGATTGCATCAAAGGTTGATTTTTTTTTTTAAACAGTAATGAATTATACCTCTCAAACAGTTTGACTTAGTTTAGATTTGTAGAAGATGGCCTCTCAAAATGCCATGGGTACATATAGCAAACTGTTCTTTGCTTCAAGACAGCTCTCCTGAGTCTACCTCTAGTTGGTTTCCAGGAGGAGGGATGAGTTTTGCTGAGTCTCCAAGGCTGCTTCAGTTGAACTTCCTTTTGACTATCCACAGAATTTTCCACAGAAAGCTATGAAATTATTTGGCAGTGCTAAGAACTGACTGACTTCACTCCCATGAACTTAGGTTCTTTAAGGTTGTTCTTAAAATTATAAGTAGGTATTGTCTTGGGTTTAGGAGACTAACAAGTATTGAGTAAACACAATATATTACAAAATTAACTAAGTACAGTAATTCTGTAAAGTAGACATTTTATATTTTTGTTTCCCCAAATGAACTTGCAGGCCAAGCCAATAGATTTTATACATGATGAAACTGGGAGTCAAATTTTTTAGCAAAGTCACATGACTGATAAGCCTATGAATCAGATCGATTCCTTGCTTGACTCCAAAATGTATAAAAACCTTTTAGTGGATTCTAAGTTGCTTTTCAAAGCCTGCATTCAAAGCCTGAAATCCCTAGGATCTTCCTGAAAGAAAATCCAGTGTGATTCCTCTGGCCAACTGTATGTCTTAGAGAAGGAACAGTTACAGCTTTAGAGGATATCTCCTGTTATAGAGGATACATCCTAATTCGCCTTCATGACATAAATGGAGCCATAATAAATAAATATGGAAGGAAATATAAAGCCAAAAATAAATATGGAAGGAAATTAAAACCTTTAAATGGCAGTGATAGTGGCAAGGGAGAAAACAATACTGGGGAGAGTTTATATAATATATACATGGAATCATAAGAATAGAAATTTATGAAGTGATAGGATAACCTTGCATTTAAATTTCTCAGCTCTTAGCATCACCTTTGCTGTGTTGCCTCCCCAGTCTTCTAAGATTCTAGCAACATCAGATATACCATGGTGAATTGACTATGCATGTTCTGCTGTTCTATTAACACCATGGATTTAAATGTGATTTTTAATCTCAGCTGGAAGAAATACAATGCAACCCTTCTCATTTTTTGAATGAAGACTAAAGCTTAGAATGGTGGCAGGACCCAATGCAGACCATGTTTATAAGTCATTGTAGAGCAGCATGAGATTCCCAGCCTCCTAACACTCAATCTAATTTTCTTTCCCAAAGAAAAATTTTTTGTTTTTATTTTTGTTTTAATTTTTAAAAATTTCACTGGAGATTTAACATGCCAGAGTTATACTAAGGAGATACAGAAACCTTTTACATTAGAGTTCATAAGTTTTCATATCAAATTGCATTTCCACAACTGAGACTTGACTCTTAATCTAATAAAATCCCTTTTTGTCTGCTGTGTGAAATATTACATATATGACTACCTTACTTGGGAACTATTTCAAGTGGTTTTTGTATTTTAAAATTGCATTTAATTTATCCTGTGGACTGCCTTAGATGTCTGTCTAGGGCCACTCTTACTGAAATTTCCTCTACATTTAAAACAAGTAATAAAATTATATTTGGTCAAAGATGGAAAGATTTTATCAAGCTTTGGTGTGAGAATAGGCTTATATCTACAATAAATACACATACTCAGCTTCTTGAGGGAAGTGCCCTTTGTAGAGTTTGAAATGATTTATGGGTGTAGCTTATAAGCCTTGTATCTTGTGAGGGCTGGTGCTCACTTAGTTTATTGATGGCATTTTATTATATTGATTAGAGGACACAATTTAGCTGCTTCAAGTGTCCTGTGGTACTTTCTAAATTGGTATAAACTCTTTATTTTTCATTTGAATTCTCTTGTCATCATCCATCATTTTCACTATTGAAGCAGGCACAACATTTCCATGGCTTGATCTCATGCTTATGCATTTTAGTTTCGACATATTACCCTGGGCTAGAAACATTTCATCTTTTTAAATGATCATTCTTATCTTCATTGGAATGACAGCACATATTGCTAAATGCTCTGCAGAGCATTTAGCTATATATATATATATGTATGTATATATGTATAACGATCCCAGGAGAGTCAGCGCAAAGGGGTCCTGTCTATTGGCACCATTGATTCAAATAGTCTGATTTCATCCAATTTGCGACTGGTGATGGTGGAAATTTAATTTGTCAGGCTTCTCAGATAAAGAGGTTCCAGAGACTTACCACACTTTTTCTTAGAGTTTATCTCAAGGAGTTTTTTTGCCTACAAAAAAATCAAAGTGTGTTTTAATTAGAAAGGAAAAAATCCCTGAGGGGTTTTAAAATATATCCATTAAACAGGACCATAGCTATTCATTTAGAGCCATATCTGTGCCTGAAACAGCAGATTTAGAGATTCTGATGCCTGGGACCTGATTTTCTCTTTCCCACCCTCACTACTTGTTTCTTTCTTTTAAAATTTCTTCCTTTTTTATCTCTTCTCCTTTTAGTCCTATTTCCTCTCTACTTTCTCTCAGCTAAATGTGGTTTAAGCACAGCAAGTGTTATTGAAGTTCCTTTTAAACATAGGTCATCCTCTGTAAGTCATGAAGCACTTATCTTACACAGTAGAAAAGGTCTTTAAGAGGCAGTTTCATGAACGTTTCTAAAACAACCATTAGAGGCACCTGAGATACCCTTGGCCAAAGGAGCTCTGGCAAGGATTTTTCTGCAGACCCTTTTGATAATATCTGCAGATGTTGAATAACTTGAAGGATCATTAATTTGCTAATTACTTAATGAACAGAGATTATACCCTTTGTCTATTAGAAGTCTCCATGGGCTCATTTAAAAAAATTTTTTTTCCTGTTTAGTTTTCAGTGAAGACAGAGTATAGGATATCCATGACCTTGCAATTATATTTCAAATAGTTGGAAGTCACCAAACTTTAATAGAATTATCTTCTAAATAATTTTGAATTTCTTCTATAATTTCATCATAGGTTTATCTTTTTAAATCTTATTTTCTTCATGGCCTCTTTCTGACTTTTCCCTCAAATTTTTGCTTTTGATAAGTTTCTGGACTTTTGCAATATAAGTTGGAATGGAGTGGATGAATCAGCAGTCATTGTCTTAGTTAAGATAAAGCTATATTTTAAGGAGACAAGGATATAAAAAAGTTAAGCCAATCATATGAATGATGAAAAAGGAAATGTATTTATTAGGACTAAGCTTTTCAGCATTGAGTTATGATTTATTAAGAACTGTAAGTGTGAATTCTAGCATTTTGGCTTACTGCTGTTCATAGAAGATGAAGTATTTTCCAAAGATCATGGTTCCTTAATGCCAATAAAGACTTACAATTCAAAACGTAATAATTAAAGAGTAGCCAGTGACTTAACAGTGAGGCATTTAGATTTTGTCTTTCTGCTAAGAGAAAACTGTAAGTTTTAAACTGTGCCTTCTTGTATCACACATAAAGTAGATAATCTAATGGATATTTCAGAGTAAGGCAAAACATGGCTATCCCCAGTAAGATAGTTTGGTAGAAGGAAGTTGGCAAAATAGCATGAAGTATTCCTAAACATTTATGTTGTTGTTCAGTCCCTCAGTTGTGTCTGACTCTTTGTGACCCCATAGACTAGAATATAGAATGCCAGGCTTTCCTGTCCTTCACCCTCTCCCAGAACTTGCTCAAACTCATGTTCGTTGAGTAGGTGATACCATCCAACAATCTTGTCCTCTGACGGCCCCTTCTCCTCTTGCCTTCAATCTTTTCTAATGAGTTGGCTCTTCACATCAGGTGGCCAAAGAATTGGAGCTTCAGCTTCAACATCAGTCCTTCCAGTGAATATTCAGGGTTGATTTCCTTTAGGATTGACTGGTTTGACCTCCTTGCAGTCCAAGGGACTCTCAAGGGTCTTCTCCAGCACCACAATTCAAAAGCAGTAATTCTTCAGCACTTAGCCTTGTTTATGGTCCAACATTCACATCCATACATGACTACTGGGAAAACCATAGCTTGACTATACAGACCTTTTTAAACACGTTGTTAGCTTTTTTCCAAGGAGCAAATGTCTTTTAATTTCATGGCTGCAGTCACCATGTGCAGTGATGTTGGAGCCCAAGAAAATAAAGCCTGTCACTGTTTCCATTGTTTCCCTATCTATTTGCCATGAAGTGAAGGGACCAGATGCCATGATCTTCGTTTTTTGAATGTTAAGTTTTAATCTGGCTTACTCCCCTCTTTCACTTTCATCAAGAGGCTCTTTAGTTTCTCTTCACTTTCTGCCATAAGGGTGGTGTCATCTGGATATCTGAGGTTATTGATATTTCTCCTGCAATCTTGATTCCAGCTTGTGTTTCATCCAGCCTAGCATTTTGCATGATGTGCTCTACATATAAGTTAAATAGGCAAGGTGACAATATACAGCCTGATGTACTCCTTTCCCAATTTGAAACCAGTCCATTGTTCCATGTCCAGTTCTAACTGTTGCCTCTTGATCTGTATACAGCCTTCACAGGAGGCAGGTAAGGTGCTCTGGTATTCCCATCACTTTAATAATTTAACATAGTTTGTTGTGATCCACACAGTCAAAGGCTTTAGTATAGTCAATGAAGCAGAAGTAGATGTTTCTCTGGAATTCTTTTGCTGTTTCTATGATCCAATGGAGTATTTGTGACTTAACCATTAAAATGTATTGAATTATTTGACATGACTCTTTGCTCAAAACTATTAACCACTTTGACCTGTTTTGTTTTTTTTTCCCCCTAAGATTTGAGGAGAGGCAGAGGAAATACTATAAACTCAATGGAAATAAAAATTGTGCATCTGACCTAAACCAAATATTTTGTTTTATAACTTCCAAGTTATCATTTTTCATATTCAACCTCACACGTATTATAATTGCACAAGAAATATAATATTAAGAGTAAATTTATAAATGTGATATAAAACTACTAAGAATTCCATCTTTAATATTAAGGAACACTTTAATATTAAAGAACATTTTGGAAGTAATAAAGCCAAAGGATTGCTTGGAATTCCGACCTCTCAATTTTCAAGAAACCTGAAATCTGATGTAGTTAAAAAAAAAAAATTCTAGAGAGTATATTTTCTGGTCAGAACTCTGAAATAGTCTGATATCAGATGGAACATGTGTTAGAATTTTAAGGGAGCAGTGGGAAAGTCTGAGGGTAAATTGAAGGGGTGGGAAAAAGTTCTGCCAGTTACTCCTCTCAGCGACAGCTGTGGTGCCTATCCTGAGTCCAGCTCAGTGTAAATAAAGAGAATGCGCTTCTGTAGAATTGCCACCAATGCACTGGAGCTAAAGAGAGAGAAGGAATGCTTCTGTAAGGAATTCCTCCTGCTCCTCAAGACTTGGAGCTCTTTATCCACTTACTAAACCTCTTACAATAAAATTTGTTTCTAAGCCTTGGACCACAGGGATTTTTATTTGGATGAAAGGAATCCAAGCCAGCTGTCAGTACTAGTCAACCTAGACCAGAGGTTCTTAGATCTCTATGCATATTTTAATCATTGGAAAGAATTAAAAACACAAATGCTTGGACTCTACTTGCAGATATTCTGATTTAATTAGTCTGGAGTGAGGCCCAACTATTGATATTTTTTAAAGCTTTCCAAATATCAGAAAGAGTACTGGTTGTTGTCATGGCAGAGGAACAGACTAAACCTCCTGCCAATAACAATGGTTAAAGCTGGACAAAATGTAAAAGGCGAGCATTTGAAGGCATTGTAGAACAACTAAAATACGGAGGATACATTAAAAAAGGGTCTGATCCTTGAAAGAAGGGGAAAATACTAGGTAAGTTCAGTAGATACCAAACTCTTCCTGTGAGGACATCTCTCAAATCCTCTGGTTACAGATGAACCCTGTAGTAAGCAGCAGTCTCACTGGACTGAGGAAACAGAGAGCAATGTTGGAGTTTGTCAGGGACTGAAAACTGAGAAGAAAAATATCAGAGGAAGCCATAGAGAGGATAATCTCAAAATCTGCATAAAATTTCTTTCAAGTAGTTAGCTGACTCCCACTGCATACATAGGATTATACTGTAAAGAACTCAGAAGAAAAGTAAATCTTGGAGGATGAAGAGTGGCACAAAGACTTTAGCAGCTTCTAGACATACATAGATATTTTGGAGTTCATAGCCTACCAAGTTAGAGGGACTTGGTAAAAACATCCAGGTTTTCTTTGAAACCTCAGAAATACTATGCCTTAGAACAATGGGGAAAAAAATAAAGTGTACCAGTTCTCATTAAGCTTAATCCCCATCCTCAACAGCATCAAAGTGATGGGCTGCTACTCTTTCTTCTTGCCAAAGGAAATTTCATTTTTGGGGAAAGTAACTTCCTTTGGAGACTATAATTTTTTTTTTTTTAATCTACAATGTCTAGTGTGCAATCAAAAGTTAAGGAGAGATTTGATTCTGCTCAAGTTGGAGTAAAATGGATTGCGGTTTACCCTGAAACAACAATAACATTTGAATAATATATAAGAAGCAGCAGCACTCAAGACATTGTACACCTGTCAAAGGTCAGTCTTTTTCTGAGAGATAGGAAACCAATGAGGTATACCCTCTGACTAAATGGTTCACTGCCTGGAGAAAGTTTCCAAGCCAAAGCATAGGGAAAACAGACCTAAATAAAGTGCAGTGGCTTTGTTAAGTTGAAGAGACTTTACTATGATTCCAGGGAAGCCAAGTCAGCAAGAGATCACAGAGCAGAGCATCAGATAGGAGAGAGATGCAAAGAGAAAGTTCATTTTCATGTGATCCTCCAATATATACAGCAGAGCACTGATCAATGAATGTGTTGGGGGATACTTCCTGATTTTAGGATACAAAATATTAAGGGCTTCCCACATGGCACCAGTGGAAAAAGAACCTACCAATGCAGGTGATGTAAGAGATGAGGGCTGGATCCCTGGGTTGGGAAGAGTCCCTGGAGGAAGGTGTGGCAATTCACTCCAGTATTCTTGCCTGGAGAATTCCATGGGCAGAGGAGCCTTGTGGGCTGTAGTCCATGGGGTCTCAAAGAGTTGGACGTGACTGAGGCAACTATCCCTTTAACTTTTCAAAGTATGAGAAGAAAGAGTAGCTGAAGGTCTCACAGACCAAGAAAAATGACTGTTCCCAACAAAGCAGAAAGCCTCATAATGTGTGAAGGATTGGTTATGGTATCAAGATGGTATTACTTCAGTCCTAGGAAAATTAATTTAAAACTAAATGCTACTCTGCTATTGCTGCTGCTAAGTTGCTTCAGTCATGTCCGACTCTATGCAATCCCAGAGATGGCAGCCCACCAGACCCCCGTTCCTGGGATTCTCCAGGCAAGAACACTGGAGTGGGTTGCCATTTCCTTCTCCAAAGCATGAAAGTGAAAAGTGAAAGTGAAGTCTCTCAGTCGTGTCCAACTTTTGGTGACCGCATGGACTGCAGCCTACCAGGCTCCTCTGTCCATGGGATTTTCCAGGCAAGAGTACTGGAGTGGGGTGCCATCGCGTTCTCCAGTCCTGCCTAAATAAGGAAAAAAGGGAGATGCAAATATATTAAATTGTTTCAAAGTAACTACATTACCTCCCAGAACAAACTTCAAGCATAATTTCAGGAATTAAAAAAAGAAAAAAAAAAACAAAACCAAGGAAAAAAAACTGAAATGTAAACTTCACAAAGTTATAGATTTAATGTTTGGGTTTTCCAAATTCATATGTTGCAACTTAACCACCAGTGTGATGGTAATAGGAGTTGGGACCTTTGGGAGGTGATTAGGCCCTGAGGGCAAAGCGCTGTGATGGGATTAGTACCTTATAAAGAGACCTCAGGAGCTCCTTCACTAGTGGTACCATTTGAGGACATGGTGAGAAGATGCCATCTATGAACCACGAAGTGGATCCTCACCAGACATTAAGTTTTTCAGTGCCTTGACCTTGGACTTCCCAGTCTCAAAAACTATGAGAGATAGATATTAGTTGTTTAAGCCACAAAAAAGTGAAGGTGAAAGTCGCTCAGTCATGTCCAACTCTTTGCAACCCCATGGACTGCAGCAAGCCAGGCTACCCTGTCCATCAACAACTCCCAGAGCTTGCTCAAACTCATGTTTATTAAGTCCATGAGATCATCCACAATCTCATCCTCTGTTGTCCCCTTCTCCTGCCTTCAATATTTGCCAGCATCAGGGTCTTTTGAAATGAGTCAGTTCTTCGCATCAGGTAGCCAAAGTGTTGAATATTCAGGACTGATTTCTTTTAGGATGGACTGGTTGAATCTCCTTGCAGTCCAAGGGATGCTCAAGAGTATTCTCCAACACCACAGTTCAAAAGCATCAATTCTTCAGCACTCAGCTTTCTTTTTGGTTCAACACTCACATCCATACATGATTATTGGAAAAACCATAGCTTTAACTAGACAGACCTTTGTTGGCAAGGTAATGTCTCCATTTTTTAATGTGCTGTCCAGGTGTGTCATAGCTTTTCTTCCAAGGAGCAAGTGTCTTTTAATTTCATAGCTTCAGTCACCATAAGCAGTGATTTTAGAGACCAAGAAAATAAAGTCTGTCACTGTTTCCATTGTTTCCCTATCTATTTGCCATGAAGTGATGGGACTCGATGCCATGATCTTTTTTTTTTTTTGAATGTTAAGTTTTAAGTCAGCCCTTTCACTCTCCTCTTTCACTTTCATCAAGAGGCTCTTTAGTTTCTCTTCACTTTCTGTCATAAGGGTGGTGTCATCTGCATATCTGAGGTTATTGATATTTCTCCCGAAATCTTGATTTCAGCTAGTGTTTAATCAAGCCTGGCATTTTGCATGATGTACTCTGCATAGAAGTTAAATAAGCAGGGTGACAATATACAGCCTTGACGTACTCCTTTGCCCAACTACTCCTTTTACCTTACATTTCTATTAACTCCTGTAATGGCATACAGACAGGTGGATTTGGCAATACAGATCAAAAACAATCCTTATGGACATCAATAGTATCTGAAAATGCATGACCAAATATATATATCAAAATTAATGGCAAAAGATTTTCTGGTCTCCTTGATACTGGATCCGATATTACTATTATTTCCAAACATTTATGGCCCAAATCTTGGCCTATACAGAGAATTTCTTACCAAATTATAGGACTTTCTCAAACAAAAATACAAGAAGTCTATCAAAGTACTCAAATTTATCCTTGTGAGGGACCAGAAGGCTAACTGGCAACATTATAACCTTATGTGATAGATGCACCCCTTAATTTAATAGGAAGAGATTTACTTATGCAATGGCAAGCTCAAATATATATTCCACACTTTTCCTAGAGGCCATCGCTCATTTGACAAACATGCAATTATTAAAATAACTTGGAAGAATGACAAGCCTATTTGGACAGAGCAGTAGCCCCTTACAAAAGAGCAATTGGAGGCTACTCATGAAATTAAAAGATGCTTGCTCCTTGGAAGGAAAGTTATGACCAACCTAGATAGCATATTCAAAAGCAGAGACATTACTTTGCCAACAAAGGTTCGTCTAGTCAAGGCTATGGTTTTTCCTGTGGTCATGTATGGATGTGAGAGTTGGACTGTAAAGAAGGCTGAGTGCCAAAGAATTGATGCTTTTGAATTGTGGTGTTGGAGAAGACTCTTGAGAGTCGTTTGGACTGCAAGGAGATCCAACCAGTCCATTCTGAAGGAGATCAGCCCTGGGATTTCTTTGGAAGGAATGATGCTAAAGCTGAAACTCCAGTACTTTGGCCACCTCATGTGAAGAGTTGACCCATTAGAAAAGAGTCTGATGCTGGGAGGGATTGGGGGCATGAGTAGAAGGGGACGACAGGGGATGAGATGGCTGGATGGCATCACTGACTCAACGGACGTAAGTCTGAGTGAACTCCGGGAGTTGGTGATGGGCAGGGAGGCCTGGCGTGCTGCAATTCATGGGGTCGCAAGGAGTCAGACACGACTGAGTGACTGAACTGAACTGAACTGAACTGAAGGAACTCATAACAGGGCCTTTTTCACAAACGTAATCTGCAGTCACCCCCAATTATGAAAAAATAAAAAAGAGGGAATTGTCAGGGGACATTCAACTTTAAGGGATCCAATATGTTGTATTTTCTTCCTTTGTGTGCCATTTCTCAAGGACTCTCTGTCCCTTATCAGTTCCTGGAATACAGGAATAAGTAGAGCTGCACACAGTTCTCAGGACTGAGATCATGGGAAAGAGCACCTGCTTGGATTACTTTCAAGTGACTCTCTTCAGCAAACTTGTACTTAATAAGACTATCCATTTTGTTGCAACTAGTGGAATTTCATTCTTTTTAATGGCTGAGTAATCATTTTACTGAAGATATATAAGCATGCATTTCTGCTAATAAAATACCCTTGTTCCACTAGAGACTTGGTTCCCCCGTGTCCTTATTTCTGTCTCCGGCTAATTCTTTGGAGCATGGAAACCTACCGAGCTCACTTTCTCACTAGGAGTTTCAAGATGCCCTGTGCCTTTGTGAGCGTTACAAGTCCTGTGTATGGGCTTTATTGGTTTTCCACATAACCTGAGGGATATTGCTCTTTCTCTCTCTCTTTTTTTCGACTCCAGTCCCCAGGTCCCGATCTGTAAAAGACTGCAACAGGTGGTTTCTTTGCCACTGAGCCACTGAGAAAGCCCTTGGGTGCCCCTAGCTGTGACCATTTTTCTGAATTCTGTTTTTGAGGACTTTGGCAGTTTTGAGGAACACTGGTCAGATATTTTGTAGAATGCCCTTCAATTGGAATTTGTCCTATTATTTTCTTATGGTTAGACTTAGATTATGGGAGGAAGACTACTGAGTTAAAGTGCTTCTCTTAATCATATTAATCAAGGCCTCACAGTATCAACATGACTCCTTGGTGAAGTTAAACTTGATCACAAGCTGAAGTAGTGTTTTTGAGGTCTCTTCACTGTCAAGTTTTGTTTTTCCCTTTTCCAAAGTCTATTGTTAGGGATCAAATTACTACATGCAACCCATGATCAAGAGGGGTTGGGATGACTTAAGCTCCCCTTCTGAAGGACAAAATATCTGCACAAATTATTGGAATTTTTCTCTAACATTATGTGTTTTTAATAGGAAGAAAAAAATTTACAGAACAATGTGTGGTTGGAGTAATTCCAGGGTAAACTCCATAAGCCAGGTGACTCTGTTCACCATTGAATATCTAGTTTCTACAACAGAATCTAACACATCAAATATGATTTCAATAAATTATATTGAATGCATTTTTGTGAAAAACAAAGCACAGAACAACTGTACTTCTTCCTAAGGTTCCAAGTCTATATTGTGTATTCTTATACTAATTATATATAGAGTTAATTTTGCACAGTTTATAAACTAGTCTTTTAAGCAAGATACCCCAGCATATAAGCTAAAAACATTTACATCACGAAGTAGAAAATGACTTCAGAAATAAACTTGTGCTTTTCTCTACTCAAAACAGAGGTCTCACAGGAATTCTGTTTCTCAACTTTAGTAAAAGCTCTCTCCATTGAGGCACATTTAGTATTTTCTGCTCACAAAGGGTGAACAATTCACTGCCCTTTCAAAATCTGGGTCTCTCTTGGTAGCACTTTCTGCTATTTAGGAAAAAGGGAATAAACAGCTTGTGCTATTTAAGGATTAAAAATTAGAAACTGACTAAAAAGTGTAAGATTTTGGTTGGGGGAAAAATTGTAATTAAACCTGTTCTGCTTTTTAAATACATTAACCCTTTTTGCAATAAAGCTTCACTGTCCAATAAATTTTTAAGCAAGAGGTCTTTGGTATTAAAAGTCAGGAGGTAATAATAGGAATTTGTGGGAAGAGAATGAAAGAAAGTATCCTAGCTCTGACTTCAGAAAAGCTAAGATTTGAGCTCCTCCTTCAAAGACATGCTTGGAATAGTTAGGCCTAGGAGGTTCTGGGGAGAGGTCACTGGGAGTAGGGCTGATGCAGAGATCAGAGAAGTGCTTCATCAAGAGAATTCATCAGAAGCACCTGGCTGTGATGGGGACCATGACACAGACAGGGCAAGTGTGACACAGATAAGCCACCCATCAAACTTCTGGTCATAGCAGGACCTTGAGGCTTGAGTTTCTTAATGGTACTCTGGCAAGAGCCTCCCAAACACTCATGGGTTATGGAGGAATAACACCTGTGAAATGTCCATGGCCACTGATCATTGGTTGAGACATCTATCTTTATATATTCTTTAGAATATTTGAGGCTAGGCTGTCAAGGTGCAGTTTGTTAGCATTTGAAGTATCCTGATTAAGCATCTACATTCTAGAAGTAGCTAAAACAAAAGCCACAAACATCACTGAATTTGTCTTTGAGATGTACATAGTTAACAGGGTATATTGAAATTAATTTTTCAATTGTCAAATGAATGTTGGAGTTAATGTCTGATGTTAATTAGACCTGTTGTACCAGCACATAAGCCTTTGTGACTAGGTTATGTGAATCTGGGCAAATGGGAATCTTTAGAGAAGGGCTCTAGATAAAAACTCAGTTCTGTCCTATTCTACTCACTTAAAAGAGGATCTATCTCCTAGTGTAATTTGAAGGTGACCTTATTGTTTCTTTAGTGTAGTTTCACACCTGCCTTTGAGCTTATAGAATAAGGTCAAATGTGGGAACTACATAGAGTTTATGTATATATTATGTATATTTTGTGCCTTTAAAGTGTTTACATGTGTGAAAAACTGGCCCTGAAGTTGCTTTCACTCTAACATTCTACCTGCTAGTGAGGGTAGGGGAAGTAAAACTTCTGCTTTCAGTTACCCACAGCCACTGAAGACTGCCTACGCTATCCATAGGGAATCTGACTCTCTAAGAAAAGCTAAGTTGGCACAGGTTAAGTTCCTAAATATGGTTGTGAGTACTAGATTCTGCAAAGAAGCTGTGACACATTTGTTTATCTTGAAAAGGTCAGGAAATAAGGGAACAAATTCTATATCTAAACTTAGAAAATATGTAAGAAATAGCCCCACCTGTGGATATTTATGGTGCATGAAGGGAAGAAGAAGCAGATAAGGCCTTTTACTTTAGGGTTTTACACAGCAAATATATTTCTTTAAGATTATGTGTGTCAGGGTGTGTATATATGTGTATATTATATGCATGTAAAACTATGGATAAATTTGTAACATATTAATTTTAGCTTAGAGTGATTTTTTTTCTTTTACTTGAGATTAGAGTGGGTACCTGATTTACTTATTTGGAAAGGTTTTCACTGTAGGTGTGAATTGTTATTAAAAAAGAAAAAAGTCAGCTTTCCTTTGTCAAATACTGCCAGTGAATTCTTTTTTCAAGTTTAAATCTACATCAAGTGATTTCTTTTATAGAAAAGGGTGTTACAAAGCCATGCATTAGATTGTACAATATCTGCCTGCTTGTTTTACACTGAATACATAGGCAATATTTTAATTTCCTTTTTCCTTATTAGACTTGAGTAAAGACACTTTGCATTAACAATTTAGAAGTTCTCTGTACTTATACAGAAAGTGAAATTAAAATTCTGTTGTTTTAACCCAGGAAACATTTTCTGAGTGTCTACTATATGACATTTATTGTGTGTGGGGTGGTTTGTAATGTAAGTTTAACAAATAACACTTCGATGCAATGACATCTCAGAATGGAACAAATTTTAATTTTTCCCCCACATAAAATGTAACCCTCAGTTTCTTCTTGATTCTTTATCTTCTGGTTAGTTGCTTTTCTCCTGGATGCAAAAGCCTCACAGTTTCCACTTCTGGTGCTTTAGTTCAGTTCAGTTCAGTTCAGTCACTCAGTCGTATCTGACTGTTTGCGACCCCGTGAATTGCAGCACGCCAGGCCTCCCTGTCCATCACTAACTCCCAGAGTTCACTCAAACTCATGTCCATCGAGTCGGTGATAGCATACAGCCATCTCATCCTCTGTCATCCCCTTCTCCTCCTGCCCCCAATCCCTCCCAGCATCAGAGTCTTTTCCAATGAGTCAACTCTTCACATGAGGTGGCCAAAGTATTGGAGTTTCAGCTTTAGCATCATTCCTTCTAAAGAACACACAGGACTGATCTCCTTTAAGATGGATTGCTTGGATCTCCTTGCAGTCCAAGCAACTCTCAAGAGTCTTCTCTAACACCACAGTTCAAAAGCATCCATTCTTTGGCGCTCAGCTTTCTTCACAATCCAACTCTCACATCCATACATGACCACTGGAAAAACCATAGCCTTGACTAGACAGAACTTTGTTGGCAAAGTAATGTCTCTGCTTTAGAATATGCTATCTAGGTTGGTCACAACTTTCCTTCCAAAGAGTAAGCATCTTTTAATTTCATGGCTGCAATCACCATCTGCAGTGATTTTGGAGCCCCCCCCCACCCAAAAAAAAACAGTCTGACACTGTTTCCACTGTTTCCCCATCTATTTCCCATGAAGTGATGGGACCAGATGCCATGATCTAAGTTTTCTGAATGTTGAGCTTTAAGCCAACTTTTTCACTCTCCTCTTTCACTTTCATCAAGAGGCTTTTTAGTTCCTCTTCACTTTCTGCCTTAAGGGTGGTGTCATCTGCATATCTGAGGTTATTGATATTTCTCCCGGAAATCTTGATTCCAGCTTGTGCTTCTTCCAGCCCAGAGTTTCTCATGATGTACTCTGCATAGAAGTTAAATAAGCAGGGTGACAATATACAGCCTTGACGTACTCCTTTTCCTATTTGGAACCAGTCTGTTGTTCCATGTCCAGTTCTAACTATTGCTTCCTGACCTGCATATAGGTTTCTCAAGAGGCAGGTCAGGTGGTCTGGTATTCCCATCTCTTTCAGAATTTTCCACAGTTTATTGTGATC
This sequence comes from Bubalus kerabau, assembly GCF_029407905.1. Lineage (NCBI taxonomy): Eukaryota > Metazoa > Chordata > Mammalia > Artiodactyla > Bovidae > Bubalus > Bubalus kerabau. Next base: position 103,241,000 of record NC_073626.1, read on the forward strand.
TACACAGTCAAAGGCTTTGACATAGTCAATAAAACAGAAATATATGTTTTTCTGGAACTCTCTTGCTTTTTCGATGATCCAGCGGATGTGTGCAATTTGATCTCTGGTTCCTCTGCCTTTTCTAAAACCAGCTTTAACATCTGGAAGTTCATGGTTCATGTACTGCTGAAGCCTGGCTTGGAGAATTTGAGCATTACTTTACTAGCGTGTGAGATGTGTGCAATTGTGCGGTAGTTTGAGCATTCTTTGGCATTGCGTTTCTTTGAGATTGGAATGAACACTGACCTTTTCCAATCCTGTAGCCACTGCTGAGTTTTCCAAATGTGGCATATTGAGTGCAGCACTTTCACAGCATCATCTTTTAGAATTTGAAATAGCTCAACTGGAATTCCATCACCTCCACTAGCTTTGTTCGTAGTGATGCTTTCTAAGGCCCACTTGACTTCACATTCCAGAATGTCTGGCTCTAGGTGAGTGACCACACCATCGTAATTGTCTGGGTCTTGAAGTTCTTTTTTGTACAGTTCTTCTGTGTATTCTTGCCACCTCTTTTTAATATTGTCTGCTTCTGTTAGGTCCATACCATTTCTGTCCTTTATCGAGCCCCTCTTTGCAAGAAATGTTCCCTTGGTATCTCTAATTTTCTTGAAGAGATCGCTAGTCTTTCCCATTCTGTTGTTTTCCTCTATTTCCTTGCATTGATCGCTGAGGAAGGCTTTCTTATCTCTCCTAGCTATTCTTTGGAACTGTGCATTCAGATGCTTATATCTTTCCTTTTCTCCTTTGCTTTTCACTTCTCTTCTTTTCACAGCTATTTGTAAAGCCTCCCCAGACAGGCTATCTTTATTCATTTAATTCATGACGAGAGAGATGCTCATTGCAATATACATGGTGCCACTCTCCTCTGTGACCTTGGGCAACTTATCTGATACCTAAGACCCAGTGATCTCTGTTGGAAATACATAATATTACGTATCTCTTATGTTCATTAGAAGATGTAAAGCTCTTAGAATAGACCATTCTCTTAAATGTATGTGTATATATGTAACAAGAGAGATAAATGGATAATCAAGTCTCTGAGGTTTTGACATTTTACTGTTATTTTAATAAACTAATATTAAACTAAATTTAACATGTAAAAATAATTAGGTATGAAAATGTAAGAATTTATTAGCAATTAAAAAACACCTAAAGTTTGTTATATTAAAAAGATTATAAACACAGAAATTCATTTTTAAAGCCAAACACAATATACCTCATGTGTAGTATAGTTTAACTCCCACTGTTGAAAAAATGAAGACATTTTCAGTTACACATATTTCTATTTCCGCAGCTCTGTTTATTGATTTTTTTTCTTATTTCGAACTTGAGACCTTTAATATTGGTATTCTAGGGCACTGTTTCTTATTTAGAGCCCTAATGGTGACTTAGACAGTAAAGAATCTGCCTGCAATGCAGGAGACCCTGGGTTCGATCTCTGAGTTGGGAAGATCTGGAGAAGGGAATGGCTACCCATTCCAGTATTCTTGCCTGGAGAATTTCAGGGACAGAGGACCCTGGTGGGCTACAGTGCATGGGGTCCCAAAAGTTGGACATGACTGACTGACTTTCAATGCTTTTGTAATACTGTCTCCAATTGAATTTATTTTAATTCATTTCAAAGTTGTTAGGGTTTATTTCAAAAAGCTTTTCTAAATGACTAAATCATATAAGATTACAGTTTCATGCTTATGTGACAATATATGTTGTTTTATGCTTAAATGATGGTTTAACCGATGTGTTAATCAGTATAGACTAGATTTTGCTACAGTAGCAAAGTGTGGTCTATTTGTTTCATCTGTTCTTTGTTTCTCTCTCTTTTTTTTTCCTCCATTTATATTGAGTATTTTTGTTTTTTAGGTATTTCCTTATTATATTATTCTAGTAGTTATTTTTGGATTGGTATTATCTATATTTTAATTATCACAGTCTACTTTGAGTGATGTAATATCACTTCAGATATAAGAAATTAGCAGTAGAATGTTTTCATGTCTCCCTTCCAGCATTTATGCTATATTTTACACTTTTACTTTGGCATGTGTTATAAACCCCCAATGCATTTCTATTGCTTATTGTATTAGTTTCTAATGGCTGCTTAACTAATTATCATAGAGTTAATAACTTTAAGCAGCACAGATTTATTTATTATGTTACAGTTATGCAGGTGAGGAGTCCAGAAATAGGTCTCAGTAAGCTAAAATTCTGGAATTAGCAGGCCTGTGTTTCTTTTGGAAACTCAAGGGAATCATCTATTTCCTTGTCTTTTCCAGATCCTAAAGGCTGGCACACTCGGATCACAGTGCACTTTGAATTCAGCAATAGTTGATCAAGACTTGCTTATACTGCATCAGTCTGACACTTTCACTCTACTGCCTTCCTCCTTTACTTATAAAAACCCTTCTGATAACTTTGGGCCTTCTTGGATAATCCAAGATTATCTCTCTATGTATCTCAAGCTCATCTCAAGATTTCATCTGCACTGCTTTTGCATTTTGAAAAATGTTTCACATTTGACTGGAAATATATTGTTTTGCTGGATAAATAATTCTAGATTGACATTTACATTTGTCCTTTAAAGATGTTTCTCCACTGTTTTCAAGATTAGATTGTTTCTGGTGAGAAGACATCTCTCATTCTTACCTTTGTTCTTCTGTACACATGTCTTTTTCTGTCAATGTAAGATTATTCTTTTATCATTGGTTTTATGATGTGTTTTGGTATAGTTTCTTTTTCCATATTTCTTTTGCTTGAGTTTTGTTGAGTATTTTGAATCTGTGGGTTTATTATTTTCACCAAATTTGGGGGATATATTTGAGATTTTTTTTTCTGTGGATACATTTTTTTCTCTGTCTTGTCTCCTTAAGGATTTCCTTTCACATGTAGATTAGATCTCATAGAACTGATTCTCTTTTCAATTTTTCATTCTTTTTGTTTCTGGGTTTTGTTTTATGTATGTTTTATTCATGTATTTTCAAGTTCTCTAGTATTTCTTCTGCAACATCGTATTGGCTTTCAATCCTGTCTACTGTATTTTTTCATTTTAGATGTCATAGATAGTTGGTGGATTTGGATGTGCATATCTGTGTTTGTGATTTGTGGATTATCATGTAGCTGAGTTCCTGTTTTGCCTGGTTTCACATGGATGAAATTGCACACAAGCAATCATGAAATTTTTGTTGATGCTCAAATCATTTTCTTAATCAGTTGATTAAGATTACTGTTTTCTTTATATTAAAACCAACTGTATGTGGTATTATTTTGTGGGTACTCTTGAAAAACATGTGGCATTCTAAATGTGCCCCCCAAAAGCTTAACACCCAAATCAATGTGTATATTACCAGTTTTTCTTCAAAGTTTCAAGATCATCATGAAAATAAATTATAGTTTTCACCACTAAAAGTTTGATATGGGTTTTTTTTTTTTTGGTCTGTATTTAGCATGTTTAATCCATTTCCTAACTTCCTAAACTTATCAAATACAGTTATAATGACTGCTTTAATGTCCTTGTATACTAAATCTGTCATTGATGTCTTTTAATTATTTCAATTACGATTTTTCCTTGTTATAGACTATAGACAGCTGCTTCTTTGGATGTCTAATAATTTTATTAGATTCTAGACAACATCAGTTTTACATTGTTGGGTTCTATTTTTGCACTTTTATCTGTATTCTTGAGCTTTGTTTTGGAACACAGTTAAATTAATTGAAATCAGTTTGAGTCCTCAGGTATGGCTTTTAAGCACTGATAAGTAGTAACAGCATAATGTTTACAGCTAATTTTATCCTTCTAGTAAGGCAAAAGCTTTCTAAGTACTTTGCCAATGCTCAAAAGAATTATTAAATTCTATACTCACACTGGTGAGCAGCCAAGTCTTGACTGGTGCTATAGAATCAGTTTTTGAACTCACTTATGTGATTTTGGCAAGAGGCTTCAGTTCCTTGCTGACCCTTGGAAAGGGAACTCAGTTTTATACTACATGGGCATTTGCACAGACTGTTGGAGTGTCCTCACTTCATCAAAGGTAGCTTTCTCCACGTGGCAACCTGAAAAAGAGCATTATGGAAGCCATGACACATCTCTGACCTACACTGGAAAGTGATACACCATCATTTTTTCCAGAGTCTATTCACTGAATGCAAATTATTATCAATAGCCCACACTCAAGGGACAGTGATACTCTATAAATGGAAGAGAATCTATTTATTTGTGTACATAATTTAGAACCACCATAGTCAGGCTTCTGAACTCCAAGTAATATTTATATTTTTCTCACATGCAAAATGCACTTACATTCTACAAGACCCCCCAAATTTTCATCCCTTCATACCCTCAGTTTAACGTACAAGTTGTTGTCATCTAAATTAGGCCGAGATATGGACGAAGCCCACTTTAGGTAAAGTTTCCCATGGATAGTGTCTTCTGAGTTGAAGATCTGTGAATTAACAAAAATAACAATCTTCCCCTTATGAATGCATAATAGTCAGGGGTGGGACAGGTGTAGATAACTCAAGGAGAAAGAATATATAAGAATTTATGGACATATTTAAAAACTAACACACTCCTGAAGAGTTATCTTTTTATGTTTATGAAAATTTTTGACATCTTATTTTTCTTTCCATCTATAAAGGTAAAATTGATAAACCCTTTGGAAACTCCCCCATCTAATGAAATGTGTTCATCATACTTGACATCATGCCTCAGATTCAATAATTTACTTCCTCTGGCTCCTTTTATATCTCTATTTTATTTCCTCTCAAACCTAGGTTCTGTATGAATAGGCAGGATTTTATCAATTTACCTCCTTTTCCTGCCACTATTACTGTGAGTAGCGGTAATCAAAATTAACTCTGCTTAAATACACTAGCACCTCTCCTTTTTCCTTTTGGCCAGCCATATTCAAAGAATATGTCTGGAGATTATGCTTCCTTCTGTAGATAGTGCTATCAGTAAATTTTGTCTGAATCCTCTTGATTTTTCTATTTTATTATGTATTGAAGTAGGAGACTCTGTGATCTCATTTAACTTGTCTTTACTAAGGAAGGATCTCATGGATCTTAAATGAAAGGGCCTAGAACTGGTTCAGGGCCTGAGCTTTACTGTTGTGACCCCATTTTTGTGCTCTCTCTTTTCTACTGATAGCATGTTCCCTGAAAAATGGAATTCTTTTATTCAAGAAAGTACTGATAAAATGGAAAAGTATGGTTTCAAAAGCTGTAAAGTTCAGTATGAAAAATGTCTTTTAACTTTATCTGGAGACTTCACTTGCTTATATATTTATTTTAGTATACATATTTGAAGTTTCATATTTAATGTTTATTTTAGTTGATGTTTGATGAGAATGAATTGCAGTTGCTACATATACCATTTACTTAAAAAACTTCTAATTTTATGCTTGCTCAGGAAGCATCAGATATGTTTGGGCAGGCATCAAAGACACACCTGAGTTTTTCTCATATTTTCATCACTCTAAGTCAATAATGAGGGTACTGTCTTTATATTCTCTTTTCTAAAGTACACAGATAGCATTAAAGTCCTTTTTTTCTGAATTGCAGCATATTTGAACTTCTCTGTTTATAATGACTAGATAATACTTATATTATTCTTTCATCTGTGACAAAGATTGAATGAAAATTAGGGCCATAATTTGGATTGAAAATTATAGTTAGCAGTGTTGAGTCTTGATTCGTTTTATATTTTTCTTTATAATTTTTAAAGTGTCGTTTAAGATTCTATTATTTAGCCATCACAAAACAAAATTTTCCTCTTAGAATCACTGAGGTTTTATTGCCCTCTATGTCAAACAACCTATTCAAAGTAATCTTAGGTCTGGAACTGAGATGTTATGACTTTTAAACAGCTTTTACTCTCCAAAACATAACACATACTTGATTCATGGATATCAGCCTATGTAATCTTTTATTTCCACAATTATCTATGCTAATATATGTATATTTTGTTTAAAGAAGCCAAGATGAACATAGTTTTTCTTAAATTTTGCTGAACTTTGATTCTGAGAACTGGTGACATCAATGGAGAACAGGGAGATTTTTATTTCTTGTAGGTATTGATTAAAAAAAAAATAAACCTTTATGATGAAGACTTTATATCATAAAAGACCCAGTGAAAATTATAAAGAAGAATATAAAATCAACAAAGACTCACTGTTGCTAGCTATAATTTTCAATCCAAATTATGGTCCTAATTTTCAACCAGTCTACATCATAGCTGACACCTTTACTGGTGTCAGAGGAATAGAAGACTAAAGAGGAAATATTTTTCATCCAGTGACATATCAATATTTTGACCAAATAATAACTATTACTTTATTGAAGTCAATTACTCCCAAGGAAGAAAAACACTGGTATTTTTAGAGATCATTTTTACCTACACTGTTACTGGAAATGCAGGGAGGATAATAAGCCTTGGAAACAGTATGTGAATGCCAAATTTACATATACAAAACCCCTCAAAATTAAATAACAAAGTTTTGCATCAGGCTATCCACTGGTAATACCATGGAGTCATTTTTGTAGTTAAGAATGAAATAATTACACAATGTTAGATGAGAAGATGATACTTTATATAAATTTAGTTTGAAAACAAATAACGTTTAAGGGATTTGTTTTAAGCCAGTGTGATATTGTGGTTTTGGAAGAGAGATTAAGTACAGGAACTTTTTTTTTTTTTTTTTTTTTTTTTTTTTTTTTTTAATAGTAAATATGATAATATAGGAGTACTTGATATCTCTGCTTCAAGATAAGGGTAACAAAGATTAAAATTATAATGGGTTTCAGATATCGAACATTAGCTAACACTGTGATTCTGAAGAAAAGAGACATAAGTTGCACAAGTTATGACTGGAAGCAGTGGGAGTGGGCTCAAACAAACCAGCATTCTCAAGGACTTGAAGAGACAGAGGCAATCTTTGCAGAGACTCAAGAATTCAACTAAAGAAATCTAATTCAGAGTTTAAAACTGTCCTACCAAGAAAACGCTATGACTAAACACACAAAAAAGTAAAGCTGTCTTTTATTTGCAGATGAAATAATTTTCTAAACTTCTAAGAAATCTATCCAGAAAGGTCTAGAAAACAATAAATGAATTTAAGGTCAATATATATGAATTAATTGTGTTTCTGTAGATTAGGAGAAGTCCATGGGGTTGCTGAGTCAGACACAACTGAGCGACTTCACTTTCACTTTTCACTTTCATGCATTGGAGAAGGAAATGGCAACCCACTCCAGTGTTCTTGCCTGGAGAATCCCAGGGACAGGGGAGCCTGATGGGCTGCCGTCTATGGGGTCATACAAAGTCAGACACGACTGAAGTGACGTCGTCCTCGTAGTAGTAGTACTAGTACTAGTAGATTAGGAACAAACAAATGAAAATTGAAATTTTATAAAGCAATGCCATTTATACTAATATAAAAATACAATTACTTATGAATTTAAACAAATATATGAAAGATCTGTTTACTAAACTCTACAGTATTTGCTATGAGAAATTAGCAAATTAGGAATAGAAGGAAGCTTCATTAATCTGTTAATTGTAGCTACAAAAAAACCAACCACAAACATTAAATAAATGGTTAAAATTGCAACTGTTTCCTTTGTAATGGAGAATGAGAGAGAAAAATAAAATAGTCATAATTAGCAGATGATATCCTGAGTTGAAAACTGTAAAATAACTTGTAAGAATAATTTTAATATGTAAAATTTGTAATTTTACTGGATACAAGTCTAGATGTAAAATTATATTTCTTCTGTCTCCTGTCAATAAAATAGATTTTTAAAAAATGCAATACTATACACAAAAAATAAAGTATCTATGGATGAATCTAGTAAACATAAAGTCACAAAGCAATTTTGAGAAAAATGAGAACTTAAATAAATGCAAGGGTATACCATTTTGTTAATGTAGTTTTCATGGATTGGAAAACTCAATATTGTAGAGGTGTCAACAAATTCAATGACTGGCCGATAAAAATATCAGGAAGACTATATCAAAAATTAACAAGTTGATTATAAAATTTATTATGGAAATACAAATTGCAAAAAATATTCAATATTGAAGAAGATGACAAAACTGGTGGACTTACTTTTGTCAGACATAAGAAACTTTTATAAATCTGCCCTAAATTACATAGCAAGATATTGGCCAAAGGATAGACAAATAGCAAGCAGGAAGTAAAGTTCCAGAAATAGACCTATGTATATGAAATACTAAATTGGTGACAATGAATTAATTTCAGAATAGGAGGGTTGGGATGGTGTGTTCAATAACTGATGTTAGGTTAATTGGATGGCCGGAGAAGGCAATGGCACCCCACTCCAGTACTCTTGCCTGGAAAATCCCATGGATGGAGGAGCCTGGTAGGCTGCAGTCCATGAGGACGTTAAGAGTCAGACACGACTGAGCAACTTCACTTTCACTTTTCACTTTCATGCATTGGAGAAGGAAATGGCAACTCACTGCAGCGTTCTTGCCTGGAGAGTCCCAGGGACGGGGGAGCCTGGTGGGCTGCCGTCTATGTGGTCGCACAGAGTCGGACACGACTGAAGCAACTTAGCAGCAGCAGCAGCAGTTGGATGGCCACACAGGAAAAAGTAAATATTTATCTCTGTCTCATATCGTATACAGAAATAGATTCTGGATGAATTGCAGATCAAATTGTGAAGGACAAAGCAATGAGGCTAATTCCCTTTCTAGACATTTGTTGTTGTTCAGTTGCTAAGTTGTGTCCGACTCTTTGAAACTCCATGAACTGCATGCAGATGCTAGGCTTCCCTGTCCTTCACTGTCTCCCAGAGTTTTCTCTGGGAGAGCAGAGCACAATGTCCATTGAGTCGGTGATACCATCCAACCATCTCATCTTCTGTCTCCCTCTTATCCTCTTGCCCTCAATCTTTCCCAGCATCAGGGTCTTTTCCAGTGAGTCAGCTCTTCGCATCAGGTGGCCAAAGTATTGGAGCTTCAGCTTCAGTATCAGTTCTTCCAATGAATATTCAGGACTGATTTCCTTTAGGATTGACTGGTTTGATCTCCTTGCAGTCCAAGGGACTTTCAAGAGTCTTCTCTGGCACCACAGTTCAAAAACATCAATTCTGAGCACCTTCTTTATGGTCTAGTTCTCACAACAGTACATGACTATGGGAAAATTCATAGCTTTGATTATATGCAGAAGTTTTTTGGCAAGGTGGTATCTCTGATTTTTAAAACATGTCTAGGTTTGTCATAGCTTTCCTTCCAGGGAGCAAGCATATTTTAATTTCATGGCTGCAGTCGCATCCGCAGTGATTTTGGAGACCAAGAAAATAAAGTTTGTCACTGTTTCCATTTATTTCCTATCTATTTGCCATGAAGTGATGGGGCAGGATCACTTCGTGGGCCATGATCTTAGTTTTTTGAATGCTAAGTTTTAAGCCAGCTTCTTCACTCTCCTCTTTCATTTTCATCAGGAGGCTCTTTAGTTCCTCTTCGCTTTCTGCTATTAGGGTTGTATCATCTGCATGTCTGAAATTGTTGATATTTCTCCCAGCTATCTTGATTTTGGCTTGAACTTCACCCATTCTTGCATTTCACAGGATGTACTCAGCATATAAGTTAAATAAGCAGAGTGACAATATACAGCCTTGACATACTCCTTTCTCAACTTTGAACCTGTCTGTTGTGCCATGTTCTAACTGTTGCTTCTTGTCCTGCATACAGGTTTCTCAGGAGACAGGTAATCTGTTGAATATAGAACAATATTTTGTTTTTTTTGTTTTTTAAGTCACTTTCTCCTGTTTCTTTCATTCCTCTGCCCAGTGCCTATAATTGATTAATTCTTATTGTGTGCCAGACACTATGCTGAGAACTTTACACAGATTAATTTAATTGTTACAACAACTCTGTGATGTAGGTACATGATTCCTGTTATACAGATGATGAAATGAGGCAAAGATAAGTTAATGAAATTAACTAATTTATTCATTTATTTCTCTTTGCTTCTTAAATGTTGTAACAGAATTTGAACCAAGTCCATGAGACCAGGTTTAAGGCCTATACTCTCTCCAAGTCTCGTTTTCTTCACAAAAAAGAAAAAAATAAAGTAGGGCTGGTACTATCTGTAGGAGTTGTGAAGATCAAATTAGAAAAATATATGAAGGAGTTTTATAAACTAGAAATTACCATAAAAATGTGTTCCCAATAGAAGACTTGCCCAAGGGAAAAAGGCAACAAAGTTTAGTAGGCACCAAGATTTAGAAGTGTTTGAAACTTAGCAGCATTTGAAACATCTCCACCCCTTTCTAGTGATAAGATCTTGGCAAACTACCTGATGTCTCCCAACCCATTTCCTCCTATATACTGGAGATACTATCATGCTCTTGGTATATGCTGGCTATTATTATATGCCAGATACTCTTCTGAGAGATTTACATGTATTAACTGACTTAATTCTCATGATAATCCCATCAAGTAGGCATATGACTTTCATTTTCAGATGGCAGATAAAATGAAGCACAGAAAGATGGAATGGCTTATCCATGAGTATACAACTAATAAGTGGCAGAGTCAGGGTTCCAGCCACTGTTGGCTTCACAGATTTATTATGAAAATTAAACAAAATAACATATGGTGAAAAATAAGCATACTCTATAAAACAGTATGAATACTCAACAAATTTAACTATTACAATTATTTTAATAAACTAAGAATTTATGCCTTAAAGATGGATAGAGAGGAGTAATAAGTCCACAGAGTAATGCAGCACAGAAACTAGAACTGAGAAAACAAAAAGAAATGCTTCAATGTTTGGCAAGGAAAAGGGGGTACTTTGGTTGATAAGGGCAAAGCACAGAGATGTGAGAAACTGAAGAAGTCGCAGCGTGTATGATGTAACTGGCAAATAGGAACTGCCTGCCCTGGCAACAATGAAGGCATATCAGGTATCTAGTGGATTGAGTAAATATTCATCTTTGAGGTTGTTAAGGGTTGGCAAGTTGTTGCCATGGTGACTTTAAATTCTCTTACAGTGTGTCCTGGTAAAGGTCCTTAAATTAGCTCATTTTTGCAGCTTTGTGTTCTACATGAGTTATGTGACTCCAGAAAGTGCTTATAAATATATATGTGTACATGATCAACCAACACAATCCTAAAATCCTCACATGTAGCTTCGTAGATTGACTCTTGAATGAAACAGAGCAATCTGTCACTTGACTTTCTATGACATTCAAGATATTGAAGTTTAGAAGAAAAGATTGATTTAGATACAAGTTTAATGGAATTAAAAATGTGTGATTAATGACATCTGTTTTTTTTAAGCATGATAGCTGAAGGAAAATTAATTAATGTCTTATATAAGTTACTCATTCCACTGTATTTTGCAAGGTAAATTTGTTAAGCTTTTCTTAAGATTTTTTGATTTTAATACCTAGTAGATATTAGATCATATAATTGCATGGCCTTCATTTTATCTCACCATTCCCTTCCTGAATTTCAGCATTGTTTAAATATCATGATTCTGTTTTCTAGCACTGTGGATTATCAGAGGAGCCAGGTAATATCCAGCTTTATTAGTTACCTTATAAAAAAGAAGCCTAATATGAGCTTCAAATGTTTTGCCTCTAAGGCATCATGCTGTGCAATGAGCTGGGCAAGCGTTTTTCCTTTGTATCTTTGTGATAGATTAAATAAAACGGAAAAACTAAGGATGTATTTCCTTGGTAAATCCTGCTACAGCATATATACAAAGTGTATATAAATACACCCCCAAAAGCATGCATAATCTTTGTAAACAAGTTTCATTTCACATCCACATGAAAACTAAACCAAAAAATATAGGTCTTTAATCTGAATCAATAGAAAGTTATAGCCTCATTTTATGACAGCCTTGCTAACTTTCCAATTCCCCTGTACATATACATATAGTTCTGTGTTGTTAAATATACTAGGATTCAGACATATTGAGAACACCTGGAAGGTTAGAGAAGTAGGTCTGTCTTGAATTCAGACTGAGTGGTTCAAGTGTTAATATCTGTGGTCTTTTATATTTTGAGGTTTTCAGTTTGGTTTTATCCCTGTGGCAACTAGCAAGGAATGTCAACAAATCCTTTCACTGTTGGTGCTGTTTACTGCTCAGAAAACTGTGTTTAGAGAGCCTGGGGTGATCTACAGGAGTTTATGTATATAATCTGGTATAACCATTCAAAAAGGATATCTGAATTGTTGACATGTAGCTTCAATAAGTTAAAAATATATCAGGTCTTTTCCTGTCTCAAAGCAGTAGTACACTTATATGTAGCGTGAAACAGGGAGACATTTTCTTTTTTTCTTGTGAAAGTCACTCAGTCGTGTCCGACTCTCTGCAAACCCATGGACTAGTTCGTGGAATTCTCCAGGCCAGAATACTGGAGTGGGTAGCCTTTCCCTTCTCCAGGGTATCTTCCCAACCCAGGATTTTGTTTTTGTTTGTCTTTTCTTAGCAGCCACTGAATTATACAACTTTGAACTTTTCCCCATAGTAGCCACTTAAATTGGACAAACTGCTTTTGTGTAAAATTAGAGATTAAAAAGAGCAGACCAAGTGGTTGATTCACAGCATGCTCTGGCTATTACCTTAAGCAGGAATTCCTAATCTTTATGCTACATTCTCCAGTACAATTTATTATTTATGAGTCATACCGAACAAAGCTGTTGCCCATGAGTATTTGAATATCTACACCAGATAGTTTGAATTAAACATATTGTTAGAAATGTGGTCCACAATAGAAAGTGAAGTAAAGGAAAGATTATTTCTTTTCTTCTGTCAACTTCAAGATGGAGGGTCAAATAAATAGAAAATAAGGGTAGGGCAAGGAATATCTGAAAATTTCACAAAAAGAAGATCTTGAAAATTATGAAGCCCTTTCGTTCTTTTTTCCCAAATAATAGACTCATGCTCCTGAGGTTTGTGATAGGATGAAGGCATCACAAGTAAATGAAAAAAATCGTGTTTTGATTAATTTTAAAGACAGTCTTTCAACATCTTTCAGTAACTTCAGACTTATATACTCATCATCAGTATGTTATCTCAACTAGAAATTTCTAGTGTATGCTGTGATTTAAGGTCATGTCCTTTTAGTGAAGATAGATATCATCATTTTGCCCCTCCTACCCTAACCCTTGTTAATAAATAAACAAAGAGAAGACTTCTTTTTCATAATATGAATTATTTGTGAAGGAGGACTTCTCTGCTTAAATAGCCATTCAATAGGATACATATGAAATCCTTAGCTTGACACTTGCCAATTTCTACTATTTTATCTTTGTCTAATTTTCCTTCTTTTTTCTCTCACTACTTCTCTACGCGGCATCCCAATGGCAGTCAACTATGCCTCCCTTTAAGGATCTTGTTACAGAGTATTATAGTAACGACCTCAGTGAATCACACGTCCTTGTAACCGCACTCCTCCACAATATGATTGTCTTTCCTTCCTCTAAGAGATGGAGCCTGTTTCTTCATCTCTGGTATCACAACTGGCCTTGTGAATTGCCTTGAGTGGTAGGATGCAACAGAAGTGATCGTGAATGTATTCTGAAGCCCATGCCTAAAGAAGCCTTGCAGTTTTTATGCTTGTGCTCTTGGAGCCCTGGGAACTGCATGCTGTGAAGAAGCTAGTCTGTTTTAGAGTATGAGGGCCAAGTGGAGAAGGACCAAAGTGCCTTAGAAGACAAGCAGCACCAACTCCTTGGTCCTTCTTGGTCAATTAGTCCTCTATTTTGAAAGTAGTCTCATCTGTGAATTCAGATGAAACCGGCAGAAGAATTTCCCAGTCAACCCACAGAATCATGAGAATGAATAGACCGTTGTTTTAAGCTACTAAGTTTGGGGATAGTTTCTTATACAACAATAAATAACAGGAATGTAAAACAGTAGATAATTTACACATGATCCACTCTCTTATGATTTTATTCAATACTTTATTCCTTGACATTTACTTCCTCTTAGAATAATTATGGAACTTGTATGCAGACAAAGGTCCATCTGGTCAAAGCTATGGTTTTTCCAGTAGTCATGTATGGATGTGAGGGTTGGACTATAAAGAAAGCTGAGGGCCAAAGAATTGATACTTTTGAACTATGATGTTGGAGAAGACTCTTGAGGGTCCCTTGGACTGCAAGGATATCAAACCAGTCAATTCTAAAGGAAATCAGTCCTGAATATTCATTGGAAGGACTGATGTTGAAGCTGAAGCTCCAATACTTTGGCCACCTGATGCGAAGAACTGACTCACTGGAGAATACCCTGATGCTGGGAAAGATTGAAGGCAGGAGGAGAAGGGGACGACAGAGGATGAGATGGTTGGATGGCATCTCTGACTAATGGACATAAGTTTGAGCAAACTCCAGGAGTTGGTGATGGACAGGGTAGCCTGGCATGCTGCAATCCATGGGGTTGCAAGAGTCAGACACGACTGAGTGACTGAACTGAACTGATATCACCTAATGTTGTCTTGTACTATTCATATATTTTAAGAAACTTCTTTTATGTCTTAAGAAAAATGTAAGCTCTTTTTATTATAAACTCTTGTGTTTTAAAGAGAGAGAGGGCCACCTAAGCTTTAAATGGTATTTAGCGTTCTTGAAAACCCACAGTCATCTGTCTAGATTATAAACTTGTTGGTTTTGCATTTCTTTATGCGCCTTGTTCTTAAAATTTTAGATTCTGATATACAGAGAAAGGGAATTGGGAGGTACATGCAAATATTTGTGTCAGTTTTATTCTAGATATATTTACTTATTGATCTTTTGCAGTATGGAGGACAAATGCTAGAAATCTTTCAGGAAATACATAAAAGAATAAAAAATAACTTCTGTGTTTAGTACCTATATCACTTAGAACAGAGTTTGGTAAACTATGGTCAGGTGGATGACTGCCTAGTTTTTGTAAATAAGGTTTTTCTGGCATCTCTTGTGCCTCTATGCTGCTTTTGCACAGCAGTGCAGTTGAGTAGCTGGCTAAGCTGCTATATGGTTTGCAAAGCCTAAAATATTTAGTCTCTGTACCTTAAAAAAAGTTTGATCTGTGGTTTAAAATAAGTAATAAATATAACTATACTCAGAGAAGAGATATAAAATGTGAATGACGGCAGAGAGATGAAAAACGAAATATTTTACAAAGAAGAGTTTGATCTTTTTTGGATGGCATATTAAGGAAAGGCTGCATGAATAATAAAAATTTGAGATAGATAATCAAATGGGTAATATTTGGCTCAAACAGTAAAGTGTCTGCCTACAATGCAGGAGACCCAGGTTCGATCCCTGGGTCAGGGAAGATCTCCTGGAGAAGGAAATGGAAACCCACTCCAGTATTCTTGCCTGGAAAATCCCATGGACAGAGGAGCCTGGTAGGCTACAGTCCAAAGAGTCAGACATGACTGAGCAACTTCACTTTCACTTTCAATATTTTAGAAAGCAGTGAATTTTAGAGTAAGAAATTTGAGAGCAAGAAAAATAGAAGACATCTCAGGAGTAAGAAGAGAATAGAGTGTTAGTTGAGAATTGGGGAAAGGGTCAGATTGTCATAATGACTTTGAAATCAAAGATTGAAGAGGATTTTAAAGGAGGTTGGTCCACAGTATAGACTGCTGAGGGAGGTATTGTATTAGTGTCCTGGGGCTGCTGTACAATGTACCAAGAACCAAATCACTCCAAACAAATAGAAATTCTCCCCCCACCTCCCCCCACTGCCCAGACTCAGAGACTAGAAGTCTGAAATCAGGTTTTGGTGGGACCAGTACTGTCTTTTGATGCCTCTAAGGGAAAATTCTTCCTTTTCTCTTCTGGCTTGTGATGTTTGCAGGAATCCCTTGTCACAAGGCCATTTTTCCGTGGGCATCATCCTCCCTGTGTATGTACCTTCCCCTTTCTCCAAAGTGAAAGTGTTAGTTGCTCAGTTGTGTCCAACTCTTTGCAACCCCATGGACTGTAGCCTGCCAGGCTCCTCTGCCCATGGGATTTCCCAGGCAAGAATACTGGAGTGGGTTTCCATGCCCTTCTCCAGAGGATCATCCAGACCCAGGGATAGAACCCAGGTCCCCGGCATTGCAGGCAGATTCTTTACCATCTGAGCCACAGGGCTCCTTACTTCTCCTTTTTGTAAGGAACCAGTCATAGTAGACTAAGGCCTACCCTCAATTTAACTTGATTACCTCTGTAAAAATTTTATTTCCTAATAAGCTCACATTCTGAGGTGTTAGGATTTCAGCATGTCATTTGAGGGGAGACCATTCAACCCAAAGCAGGCAAAGACCAAAAAACTGTGAGAAGTCAGGGGATGAAAAGATTAAGTTGTCATTATTGAACTTTGAAGAAATACTTTAAGTTAGATTGCCAAGTTTCAGAACTAGATTGCTATTTTTTGTGGCATACTTGAAGGGGAATTAGAAGCTGTTCAAGTGAATAATTTGTGAAGATTTCAAAATTATGAAAAGCCAAAGAACAGAATAGCTTGAGGCAATATAGAGCCATCATTTGTTTTAGGAAAGTCAAAGAAGAAAATGAAGAACAAGAGAATAAAACAATGAATAGAGCAAGTCTTACATTTAAATATAAGGGCTTTCCTGGTGGCTGAGATGGTAAAGAATCTACATGCAATGCAGGAGATTTGGGTTCTATCCCTGAGCCTGGAAGATGCCCTGGAGGAGGAAATGGCAACCTATTCCAGTATTCTTGCCTTGAGAATTCCACAGACAGAGAGGAACATGGAGGGCTACAGTCCATTGTGTTGCCAAGAGTTAGACACAACTGAGTGACCGACACTTTTACTTTCACTATATTTAAGTATAAGAGAAGCCACCAAAATGACAAGTGATGGGAGGAAATTTGGTCAGAAGGAGACTTGGAGGGAGATTCTCCTTCAAAAATTGAAAGAAAGAAAGGAAGTCCCTATAAAGTTACGGAGATACTTCACATTGGATTTAGGATTTCTACTTAGGAAAGCAGAGTGTGACATCATGTTCTTACCATGAAAGAGTAAAGATTGTGTTTATGAACTAAGACTAGTGGAAAAAAGTCTGAAATAGCCATTCTTATAAATTTGTTTTAGTATAAGCAGCAAATAAAGCATATGGACATCATTCATCAATGAGCACCAAGTTGAGATGAGGGAGCTTGGGTTTATAGTGCATCTCATTATATAGTTACGTGGTTATTCCATTAACAATCAGCCACCCCAGAGACAGAATAGAGAATGCAGATTGTAGGAGCTGAGACCTAGGGATTGGCAAAGAATATTTGAAATGGTAAAATTCTTCAGTAGAAGTGAATGCACATTGATGTATATTTTTGATATTAATGCAAGAGTTTGTTTAAAAATAAGTCAAGGGAAATGATAAAAGATGGGATGAATTTAGGAGTTAAGAATACAGGAAACATCTAGAATTTTTGATAAGAACCAAAAGCCCCAATTCAGTAGCTATGACTCAGTGAGATGATGAGATTCTACAATTTGAGGTCTTAGAAAGAGAGGAATGTGGAATACTGGTGAGCAATGTGTGTCTAGGCTGGTAGGTTGTTGAAATCAAAAGATTTTTAGGAAAAACAGAATAAAAATAAAAACAAACAAAAAATCACCTTAATATAAATGGAGAACATGAAATCAGAAAAGAGACTGAAGGAACAGAGACCTAAAGCCAAACTTATTTTATAGCTTAGTTAATGTAAGAATTTGAATAAAATATTTTTTATCAGAAAGAGATCATTTTTCATATGATTGACAGAATTAATGATAGTTTTTTAAATTATTAGATAGGTATATACAATTAACATAAGACTAAATTCTTTTTTCACTTTGCAAAATTTGGTGGAGGGTGTGAAGAGGACTTATCACAGAATATTTAATTGTTAATGGGAAGTTGTATGGGTGGCTTGTTTTATTTCTAGGCAAATCTTGAGGAATAAATGCCTCATATTAGTGGGCCTTGATACTATAAAAGTTTAAGCCAAAGTCATCTTTTCTATACTTTTCATATCATAAACTGTGAAGAGCTGTCCAGGGGAATGCATTGTCATTGGTCTTTGAGACATAAGTAACGTGACCTTGTCTACAGAGTACGTTGGCCAGACTGAACTCAAATTAAGTACAAAGAGGAAATTCCTTTATTTTTCTCCTCACTGAGCATTTAAACAAGTTCTATCAAATTTCCCCTGCCTGTCTTTGGCATTTCAAAAAGATCCCATATCATTACTCTCTCCTTTGACTGTAAGAATAATTTTATTTCTAGTTATTAAAATGCTCAGTCTAGTTTAAAGTAAAATTTCCATTTCACATCCAATTAAAAACTTTTTCCTCTCATTAGTTTAGGCATGCTCTGTGTCTAATTAAAAAACAAAAAACAAACAACCCACTAGTGAGCCATGGTGGGGAGAGGGTGGTCTACTCTTTTTTTCCCAAACTTTAAACTTTTCCTTTTGTATCAGATTATAGCCAGTTAACAATGTTGTGATTGTTTCAGGTGAACAGTGAAGGGACTGTTCATACACATGTATCCATTCTCCCCAAAACCCATCACTTTCCTCTACCTACTCTTCCTGTCCCTTCCCACCTTCATATTCTCTCTTTCTAGGACTGGGGCCCAAAGTGGGGAGGAATGATTAGAGAAAGAGGAGCAAAGAGTTTGAACCTCACTGATCCTCTCTGTGGCTTTCTGTTGGTTGACATTTTGTGTCTTTAATCATCATGATTATGGAAGATATTTGAAACTTGGAATAAGTGTGCAGTTTGGGAGAGAGTCCCTGTGAGGTCTTTGTGCACCATTGGTGTTCTTTTCCCCTGACTGAGCTCTGTCTTTGATCGAGTCCATTAAGGGTGCTTTATGCTTGCTTCCTTTTGCAATTGTACACATGGCCCACTGGAAACTCGTGCATCTGTGTCTCACCAAACCCTGGGACAGTTCGCATAACTTTTGACTCATTTTTTATCCTGCCAAGCAGACAGCCCTTTCACCAGCTTTCTGCTTTTAGACCTTTCAGTATTAATTATAAGCACATCCTCTATGTTGTTGTTTGCTCCTAAAGTAAAGTATTCTTGAGCTCTCTTCCTCCCTTACCCCATCTAGATGATGGGGACAGAATGGCCTCTCATGAGCCTCTTGCTGGGGAATTAGGTGCCTTTCCCTTTCTTATAAGCACCCTCACCCTAATCCTAATAAGTAGTTCTCTTGGGATGTCCATCACTTGACTTAAATGAGGATGGAAGACCATGCATCTTCTTCTCCCAGAAAGGGGAGAAGAGTTAAAGCATTCTGCCTTTCTAGGAATTCCTTTCAAATGTTTTCATTTTAAATTTTGTTATCTTTCATATTGACTCTTAGGGGTCCAGATACCTTGACAGATGTTAAGTAAGTGTTTTATTACTTCGCTTTAGAACATAGGGGTGTATTACATCTCTTGTTCTCTACTTGGAGTTCTAACTAAAATCTGACACTTTAGAGACAGTCCCAATTTCTCTGTAGATTAAATATGAATGATAATTTGGAAAGCTTAGTACTAAGTTACGCTTATAGAGTTGTAGCCTACCTGACAGAAAGCACAATAAAGAGGAGACTGTTTCTCATTATTTTCTCATAGGGTTATTCATGAATATGAGAACAACTCACAGCATTTACACTAAAAATTTTAGTAATTGGCTAGAGATGGAAATTTATATTGCTTAGTACTGACTTCTTTTAATTCAAGTTGTCATGCTATAATATTGATATGCATTGTTTGTTGTGTAGTCAATAAGTCATGTTCGACCCTTTTGCAACATGGACTGTAGCCCTCCAGGCTCCTCTGTCTTTAGGCTTTCTCAGTCAAGAACACTGAGTGAGTTGCCATTTCCTTCTCCATTGGATCCTTCCAGCCCATTGATATAAACTTAATATTAAAAGCTTCTTGATTGCAGAGGTTATAATTTTTCTCATATTATTAGACTTCTAGAGAAGAAAAAAAGTTTAAATAGTTGGCACTCAGTTCAAGTGAAGACGCTCTGTCGTGTCTGACTCTGTGCGACCCTATGGACTGTAGCCTACCAGGTTCCTCAGTCCATGGGATTTTTCAGGCAAGAGTACTGGAGTGGGTTGCCATTTCCTTCTCCAGGGGATCTTCCCGACCCACAGATCGAACCTGGGTCTCCCTCATTGTAGGCAGACGCTTTACCATCTGAGCTACCAGGGAAGCCCTGGAACTCAGTTCAGGATGATGAAATATGATATGTGATCTTCAGACCTTCACAAAGAGGATTCAAGTCCTCCCTGTTTACTATTTGTCAAATATTTATATAAGAAACACTTAAATAGCACTTACTATGTGTCAGGCACTGTTCTAAGTGCTTTATAATGAATAATTGATTTGATTCCCATACCAACTCTCTGAATTAGGTATTCTTATCACTTCCTTTTACCAGAGAGTAAACTGAAGCACAGCAATCTTACACTTGCCCAAGGTCTTCTATACTAGGTGGTCATACTGTGGTTTGGACAGAGAAGTTCTGACACCAAAATGTGTGTTCTTACCACTGTGCAATGTAGCAATTTACTTCAAAGAGATTTAAGTTAGATTAAAATAAGAGATAGACCTCAAAATATTAAATAAAAATTAGAAAATACAAAGTCAAAACGTGAATAAAGGAGGAAATTATTATACTGAAAAGTTAAGCACTAAATTTAGCACTGAACTTTCTAACAAGCAAGTCATAAAGAAAAACAAGATGACCTTAATTAGTTGACTTTGATAGTCTTATCAAAGGGGAACTTAGAATGTATTTAATGAAGAAAATACCTTTAGCATTCAATAAAAAGTTTATGTCAAGAGAATCTTTGCATAAATAACAAGTCTCATAAAATTTTTGCAGATTATATATAAATTCTTTTTATATTATGTCTTATAAAAATAATCTGAGGGTAATAATGAAAACATTAAAAATTTGTGAAGGAAATTCTAAAGGAAACAAATTTTTTTAACATACCTGCTGAAACTTTATTCCCTCTGAATTTTGTGATAGACGATAGAGGAAATATTTTCATAAATTTAAAAATTATTTATCCCTTTGTACGTCTTAAATTGGCACCTTATTTTTTTATCATGTTTAAATACTTGCAAAAATGAAATGGTATACAGCAATTAGCAATATTTAGAATAAACATGCCATATTCTTTAAGTGTATCCAGTAGAATCTAATTACTCTAGTAATTTAATATTTACTCAAATCAATTTTAAGGTATACAACAAGTTCTTTTAGCCAGTGAATAGGAAAAACTCCCTTCTCCCTGCTATGTGTTTTTCCTTTGCTCTCATACTATCATCACATTCACTATACTGCTGACACCAGATATGTGGGTTTTTCCCCACATCAAGCAATTTTCTGTGATACCATCTGGGTGTCCTACAAATTCACCCAATTCTAATACTAACCAGAGTTACCGTAGACCCCACAGGTTAAGGCCTCAGTACCATGAGACTGCCCCCCATTTCAGATGCCAGTCTTAAGAGGGAGGTCTCAGGTTACCCACAACTTCTGTCCACATTGGCTACAAATTGGAGGGTTTCATCAGACTTCCCCTTGGATTCCATGATATGCTAGAATAGCTCACAGTACTCAAAGAAATGGTTACTTATGTTTCAGTTCAGTTCAGTTGCTCAGTCAAGTCTGACTCTTTGCAACCCCATGGACTGCAGAACACCCAACTTCCCTTTTCATCACCAACTCCCAGAGCTTGCACAAACTCATGTCCTTTACCAGTTTGTTATTTAATAAAAGATATGATAATACAGATGAACACCCAGATGAAGAGAGACGTAGGACCAGGTCCCAGGCACAGAAGCTTCTGGCCCCAGGATGTTGAATTATGTACTCCTCCTAGCATGTAGATGTGTTCAAGAACTGAGAAACTCTCCAAAACTTCTACTGTCAGAAATTTTATTGTGGCTTTATCATATAGGCTTTATTGTTCACCAGCTCAATTTCCAGGCCTACTCTGAAGAAAGGGATTAAAAGCTCCAAGCCTCTAGTCATTGCTTGGTTGTTTTCATGACCAGCCCCAACTAGGAGCCCACCAAGAGTTATTTCATTAGAACAAAAGATACGCTTATTAACCAAGAAATATCAAGAGATTTAGGAGCTTTGTGTCAGGAACTGGGGTCAAAGACCAAATATTGGGGGTTGGGGGGAAGTGATTCTGGGGCTCTGATCATTAGGAAATTACAGGGGCATATTTCCATCGAAGATCTGGAAATTGACTGTGTGAGTCTAAGTGCCACTTGCTAAGTTTTTGTGTTCTCTCAGAGGTATAATCAAATCCCCAGATACAGATATTTGTCAACTAAATATCTGTTCAGATGTTTAGTATATCAATTTGGCTTTGGAAAATTCTGGATATTGAGACTGAATTTCTCTGCTTTAACTGTAGGAATTTTGTGTCATTGGTATATTATCACTCTCTTAATCAGTATCCTGATTTTTTTTAATATAAATTTATTTATTTTAATTGGAGGCTAATTACTTTACAATACTGTACACTATCCTGATTTTAAGAACACAGATTAGTTTTGCCAGTTGAAAAAAGTATATATACAGAATACAGTATGTATTTGTATGTGTACATATCTGATTAATTTCCTTTAAGTTAATTTTTGGGAGATTCATTCATTTTTAGGTACTGTAGTTTTACTTCTGTGTTATATTCTATCCTTTGAATATACCATAATTTATTTGATTTACTTGATGGAAATTTCAAGATGTTTTTCATTTTGGGTGTTTGTAAATAAGACTACTATAAACTTTGAGAAATTTCTTAGTTCACTGAAGGCAATGATCATTACCAGCCAACATAGAGAATTTTGAGTCTTCTTCTTATGGTAGGACTAGTGGA
Source organism: Bubalus kerabau (assembly GCF_029407905.1). Lineage (NCBI taxonomy): Eukaryota > Metazoa > Chordata > Mammalia > Artiodactyla > Bovidae > Bubalus > Bubalus kerabau. The sequence goes on from NC_073626.1 coordinate 103,263,911, forward strand.
ATTCCTTATTAAGGTTCTAACCATTGTTACAGAGATGATGCTCAGGGAAAAATGCTAAAAAAAATGTAAAGTTACCATATGTAATCACTACTTCAGAAATCACATTTTATCATATCAAAGCATGCTCACCAGTTAAAGCTGTTTCTCTACAAAATTCACATTTCGAAAATACAGGCAAAATTTGCAGCCATTTATTTACTCAGTTTAACTACTAGAGTCTAGATGTTTTATTGAAAAGGCAAATAATTAGGAAAAATTCCTAGAAGTAGAATTGTTGGAAGAAATAACAAATGTGTTTTGAGATTTCTGATAGAGGAGCAGTGACATTTTACACCCCACCACAATGTATCAGAATGCCGATTCCCTTATGCTAATGACACATGTTATTGATTAGTGCCAATTTTATTGGCTGGAAATGGGATCTCTATGTTGTTTTTATTTGCATTTCTTTGATTGCTGCTGCTGCTAAGTCGCTTCACGACTCGGTGCAACCCCATAGACGGAAGCCCACCAGGCTCCCCTGTCCCTGGGATTCTCCAGGCAAGAACACTGGAGTGGGTTGCCATTGCCTTCTCCAACGCATGAAAGTGAAAAGGGAAAGTGAAGTCGCTCAGTCGTGTCCGACCCTCAGCGACCCCACCATGGACTGCAGCCTACCAGGCTATTCCATCCATGGGATTTGCCAGGCAAGAGTACTGGAGTGGGGTGCCATTGCCTTCAATACAGAGCTTGAAGTGAGGAGAAAAAGAAAGAGATAAACTTATTTTTTAAGGTTTACATTCTGATTTCTGTTATTAAAATGTGTAAAGACAATTTTGGATAACCCCTCATTAATAGTCAACCTGTTGGTTCTACAACCTTTTCCTATTTAAGTATCTCTATTTTTCCAATTTTCATATTTCTAGATGGATCTGGAGGTAAAAACATAAGTCTAAGAGATTAGGGAACTTTAGGATTACATGGAATCAGCCAATATATTTTATTTTCTTTTTCCCTCTTCTCCCAAAAGCTAAATTATGAATTAGATACACATATGTTGTGATAATTCTACTTTCAGTTCAGTTCAGTCAGTCGCTCAGTCGTGTCCACCTCTTTGCAACCCCATGAATTGCAGCACTCCAGGCCTCCCTGTCCATCACCAACTCCTGGAGTTCACCCAGACTCATGTCCATTGAGTCAGTGATTCCATCCAGCCATCTCATCCTCTGTCATCCCCTTCTCCTCCTGCCCCCAATCCCTCCCAGCATCAGAGTCTTTTCCAATGAGTCAGCTCTTCGCATGAGGTGGCCAAAGTACTGGAGTTTCAGCTTCAGCATCATTCCCTCCAAAGAAATCCCAGGGCTGATCTCCTTCAGAATGGACTGGTTGGATCTCCTTGCAGTCCAAGGGACTCTCAAGATTCTTCTCCAACACCACAGTTCAAAAGCATCAGTTCTTCGGCTTTCAGCCTTCTTCACAGTCCAACTCTCACATCCATACATGACCACAGGAAAAAACATAGTCAAACTCCTAAATTTTAAAATACATTTTGTATCGCTGTCTTAGCAGTAATAAAATACAGGGAACCACTATTGGGCAAAGAAAGTTCATGACAAACCATTTTTCTTCCTGTGTTTCAGCCTCTTGTATATACTAAACATTTTTTAAATACAGAAAGAATGAATTAATAAGAAAACAAATGATTGTTTACCTGAAAGATGTGAATATTAGCAGAAAAAAAATCACAACCAAGTAGGGAAATACAAATCCTGGTATATGGTGAATGGTTGTTATTGGGCATACAATTACTTTAGTTGGTAATGAGATTAATTACCTATGATGAAAAAAAAATCACTCAAAATATTTTCAAAGAAATATCTGATAGATATGCATTACTTAAGGAGATTTATCAATGTGTTACAATTAAACATAAAATTAGCCCACAAATTTATATTGTTATGTGTTTAGAAACAGGATCATGACAGCAATAATGTAAATTATTAATACAAAATCACTTCAAGAAATAACATTTGATTCCCAAGAAGGATTAAGAAGTATGAAAATGGAGAGGAAATTTAAGACACACAGGTGGTGACAAAGAACAGAAATCTACTCAAGTTAGCTTGGTGACTGGAAATGTTTATAAGATGGACACAGAATTAAAAAATAAAAGTAAACTGTCTTATTAGACTCCATGAAATATTGACACACAGTTTAAAACAAATTATGTAGTCATCCTTCTTGAGAAATGAAATATTTAAATGCAAAGCATCTTGGGGAACTACCTCAGTAGAGCCCACTCTTCACTACTCTAGAGTCTCATCTTTTTGATGAGTCAAATTACTTAACTTTCAACTTCTTATTCTTGGAAACTAATGTCTTCTTTTTTTTTTTTTTTACTAATGTCTTCTTTCCCCTTGTCATCATATATCTTTATTTAAGACAACTGCTTACTTATGGCTTGTGTAGGGTTTCATTGTTTTAGAGATCCTGTTTATTGCCTTCTCTTTTTGTACATATTCAATTTTGTTCATTGCATTACATAACTCCTACTTTGTGTGTCTTATGTTCCAAATTCAGAGAGAGAGCATCTAATTAAGTGAATGAGTTACAAAATATAATACATTTCTGGTGTGACTCTTATGTCAAGAAGACTCAGGAGTCATTTCAAGAAAATCACCACCAGTATTTATTTGTTACTGACTCTTCTGGAGTTAATCTTGAGAGTAAAAATTTAGGTAACAAAATGCTGCCTTGACGTAAAAATTCCATTCCTGGGCAAATCACCTTGGTGGAGTTCTGAGGTTCATTTACTTGTAAGGACACTCTTAGAATAGAGTTGAAAGTAAAGTAAGAGTTACACTGAAATTTTTCAGGAGTTTGCAGAACTGATAGGTACTTTTCATGGTGTATCTTCTAACCTACATTAATGGCAGTATTAGATAAAAATCTTAAAGACTCTTAAAAATAAAAGAGCTGAACCTCCCAAATATCACTTTATCATGAAATAATTTAGTACACTGCAGTACTATCTTTTGTCATTTATTTTGCCAAGAAAGTACAATTATAATGAAAAACACTTTAATCTAGGATGGTATTAAAATACTGTTATTTTAACAGTTTCTACATGATCAGTCTAATTAAAGTATAGTGCTATAATAAATACTGATTCCACCATCAATTTCCTTAGTAAGACTCTATTTAAAATTTATTTATTAAAATAATAAGTCAAGCAAAACAGTATAGTCTTTAGAAAGGGCCACCTTGTATGAATGGTGAAGTGACTTATTCAAAGAATTTTCTTGCTTTTTATGGTAGATACCCATGCAGAAATAAAACTTATTTTAGGAGGTGACGAAATTGGTGATTTTCAAGAGATTTGCCAGTAGTAGTTACTTTTTTGAATTAAATATAATGGAATTTATCTTGAAAATAAAGATTCAGTGACCAAATCCATGTCATTATTCTGTTTCTTGAACTTGAGACTTCCCCTTTCTCAGTGAACTAGAAGATATACTGGTTTCAGGGAAGGGAAAATGTGAGCTTTTTTGTAATATGTTTTGGGTGCTATACACTGGTGAGATGTTTTCCTATTTTAGGTTAAGTATTAAGTAGAGTGAAGGTAGATGCATTATATTTGTTATTGTTCAGTTGCTCAGTCATGTCTGAATCTTTGCGACCCCATAGACTGCAGCACACCAGGCTTCCCTGTCCTTCACCATCTCCCGGAGCTTGCTCAAACTCATGTCCATTGAGTCAGTGGTGCCATCCAACCATCTTGTCCTCCGTCATCCCCTTCTGCCCTCAATCTTTCTGAGCATTAGGGTCTTTTCTGATCAGTTGGCTCTTCACATCAGGTGGCCAGAGTACTGGAGCTTCAGCTTCAGCATCAGTCCTTCCAATGAATATTCATGTTTTATTTACCTTAGGATTGACTAGTTTGATCTCCTTGCAGTCCAAAGGATCTTCAAGAGTCAAAACTAATACAATTATGTAAAGTTTAAAAATAAAATTAAAAAAAAAAGAGTCTTCTCCAACACCACAGTTTGAAAGCATCAATTCTTCAGCTCTCAGCCTTTTTTATGGTCCAACTCTCACATCCATGCATGACTCCTGGAAAAACCATAGCTTTGACTATATGAACCTTTGTCAGCAAAATAATGTCATTACTTTTTAATACACTGTCTAAGTTTGTCTTGGCCTTTCTTCCACAGAGCAAGTGTCTTTTAATTCTGTGGCTGCAGTCACCTTCTGGAGTAATTTTGGAGCCCAAAGAAATAATGTCTGTCACTGTTTCCATTGTTTCCCCATCTATTTGCAAGTGACAGGACCATATGTCATGATCTTAGTTTTTTGAATGGTAAGTTTTAAGCCAACTTTTCATTTTCCTCTTTCCTCTTTGAACTTCATCAAGAGGCTTTTTAGTTTCTCTTTGCTTTCTGTCATAAGAGTGGTGTCATCTGCATGTCTGAGGTTATTGATATTTCTCCCAGCAATCTTGATTCCAGCTATGCTTCATCCAACCCAGCATTTTGCATGAGGTACTCTGCATATAAGCTAAATAAGCAGGGTGATGATATACATCCTTGATGTACTCCTTTGCCAATTTAGAACCAGTCTGTTGTTCTGTGTCCAGTTCTAACTGTTGCTTGACCTGCATACAGGTTTTTCAGGAGGCAGATAAGGTGGTCTGATATTGTTAAGTGACATATACTTCCAAACACTATTTGAAATAACAAGTGAGCAATTTGAATTAAGTGTGTTAGTAGCATTTGCAGAATTGTGCCCTTGTCTCCTGCCAGTAGACTTTTAACCACTGAGAAAATAAAGCCAAAGACATTTTGAGTGATAACACTGTCTTCCTTCACAGTGCCAATATAGAGCTAACTTTTTCCCATGAAGCACACTAAATTCAGTTTTGAGGAGAATTTTAGGATGGCAGTAGCAAATCTAGGATAGGGCATTAGAGATCATGTGTCCTTTTGGTTTTATTTTATAGGATGAGAAAATAGGCTCAGAGATGTTGTCTTGGATAAAAGCAAATAAACTGCAAGTCAAAATGGATATTTTAATAGAGATGATATATTTGGAGAGATTTTAAGTAGACAGTGTGCACACTTTTTTTCTCCCATATTTATAAGAAGATTTTTCATATTTAAAATGTTCTATTTTGTTTTGAGCAAAGAAGTTTAGAGACTTAATTTACACTTAATATGTGAAGGAAACTACATGTTACAATTCTAGTAATTGCTTTAACTTACCAGTTGTTCTAGGGGTTTATAAAAATTTTACACAGAGTGTTCATGTTTTTACACTTTAAGCATTTGCGTTGTAGTTTGGTATCTGCCTTTTGGTGAAAGGTATTTGGCCAACATTTTGCCCGTTATTATAAGAAAATCCCATTACTTTTATTAGATAAGTGACAAATGAAATGTAAAGCTTCTTGGCTTACATGTATTTTGTGGGCCACATTATGTACTCTTGTTCATATGCTCCTTGATGCTTTTGTGTTAGATTCTCTCTCAACATTTTGATCTCCTAGAGGTCAGGAACAGTACTTTACATTTCCCAGTACTCCTCCTTAGTGCCTGGTGCATTTCTGTAAACACAGTTGTTTTATGATTGTTTGCAAAGTAATTATAGGATTATGTTGAAGAGAGTTCATGCATAAGGTGGGTTATTAAGCAAATAGTAATTAAGCAGGTGAAGTCATACATGCCTTTAATTTAGTTTCTCTTTCATTTTTGTTTGTTGATAACGTTCCCTAGGAATACTTAAAACAAATCCTCAGATATGTATGCCTTGTGTGTTGTAAGAAAATAATTGCTACATATATACTTGTTCTCTGTGAGTCAAATTTCTGAAATTAAATTCTGAATTTATCCTGGAACTTGGAGATGAAGACTTGCAAGATTGATAACATTGTGGCTAACACTCAGAGCCTCACATCATATTAGAGAAATCTATCAGGATTGAGAGTTGTTATTAATTTTTACATCTTATTGACTATTATAAAGAGTTCTTATGAGATCCTTATCAGAAACTATTGTTAAGTGATAAAGTGGAAGTCTTCTGAAATGAATGAGTGAGGTTGCAGAGATCTTAGATTAGTGAATCCTATTATTAGTTATAAGAAACAGAAATAGGGCACATGATCAGGATGGGCACTCATGCATAGACTGTACCTATTAGGGTACTGTAAAGATGTCAGATAATTTATCACAAACAGGCAGCTTCTAGGCATGTCTTATTTGACATATGTAATATTTAATAAACATTTGAATATATTGTCAACACATTCAGTTCAGTTCAGTCGCTCAGTTGTGTCTGACTCTGCAACCCCATGAACCACAGCACGCCAGGCCTCCCTGTCTATCACCAACTCCCGGAGTCTACCCAAACCCATGTCCATTGAGTCTGTGATGCCATCCAGTCATCTCATCCTCTGTTGTCCCCTTCTCCCCCTGCCCTCAATCTTTCCCAACATCAGGGTCTTTTCCAATGAGTCAGCTCTTCACATCAGGTGACCAAAGTATTGGAGTTTCAGCTTCAACATCAGTACTTCCAATGAACACCCAGGACTGATCTCCTTTAGGATGGACTGGTTGGATCTCCCTGCAGGCCAAGGGACTCTCAAGAGTCTTCTCCAACACCACAGTTCAAAACCATCAATTCTTCAGAGTTTGGCTTTCTTCCCAGTCCAACTCTCACATCCATACATGACCACTGGAAAAACCATAGCCTTGACTAGACGGACCTTTGTTGGCAAAATAATGTCTCTGTTTTTCAATATGCTATCTAGGTTGGTCATAACTCTCCTTCCAAGGTGTAAGCGTCTTTTAATTCCATGGCTGCAATCACCATCTGCAGTGATTTTGGAGCCCAGAAAAATAAAGTCAGCCATTGTTTCCTCTGTTTCCCCATCTATTTCCCATGAAGTGATGGGACTGGATGCCATGATCTTAGTTTTCTGAATGTTGAAATTTGGGAAATTATAATTAAAATTTGGATTTGTGCTTTTCTTGAAAATTAGGTCTGACAATTCTGACCTTGCATCTTAGTGAGTGAGTGAGTGAAGTTGTTTAGTCGTGTCTGACTTATTGAGACCCCGTGGACTGTAGCCCACCAGGGTCCTCCATCCATGGGATTCTCCAGGCAAGAGTACTGGAGTGGGTTGCCATTTCCTTCTCCAGGGGATTTTCCCAACCCAGGGATCGAACCCAGGTCACCCGCACTGCAGGCAGACTCTTTAACCTCTGAGCCACCAGGGAAGCCCCCTTGCATCTTAGCCTAACTACAATTGGCTGAATCATTGGCTCTTTTGATGGAGTAGCGACTATTGTTTTCTAGAATGATTATATATGTTTTAGTCTCCCACAGTCACTACTAGACTCCTTCACTTATTTATCTGATCTGTCTGGTCTGAAGTCATTCAGTCATGTCCAACCCTTTGTAACTCCATGGAGTGTAGCACACCAGGCTCATGTCCCTGGAATTCTCCAGGCAAGAATACTGGAGTGGGTAGCCATGTCCTTCTCTAGAGGATGTTCTCAACCCTGAGGTCAAACCTAGGTCTCCTGCATTGCAGGCAGATTCTTCACTGTCTGAGCTACCAGTAATACCTTTAACTTTTGGGTGTATAGGTCCTGTCTTAAACCCACCAAGATTTGTGTTCTTGAATTATTATAACTAACTTAAGAGACTTACTGAACTACATTCAAAGATGGAACAAAATTAGCATAGATCTGTACTGTTCAATGAAGTAACCACTAGACATATGTAACTATTTAAAATTAATTTCATTTCAATCAAATAAAAATGAAAATTTGCTTCCTCAGTTGTGTTAGTTACATTTCTAATTGTATTTGAAGCTATCGTTCCACATAAATGGAGAATATTTTTATCATTGCAGAAAGTTGTATTGGACAATACTAATATATAGATAGTAAAATTTTTACAAATGACAGTGACAAAAGCAAAATTTAAGGATGATAGATTTCAAATTGAAAATGCAAAAGCACAAACAAGTAAACAGCCAGCACCCACTGAATTAAATCACAGGAAATTGGAAGTGTTTAAAAAGATTATCTAAATTTCCCTAGATTTGGTTAAGCACACCAGCCCATATACATTTCATTCTAAAGAAATGGAAGTATTTACACATGGAATGAAATTAAAAAAGAAAAAAAGCAATTGCCCTTGACAACATTTGAGATTATAGACAGATGGATTTCCATGAGAAAGACCTGGTAAAAGAAATGTCCTGGAAGCTATATACAAGGGCACTTACTAACCTTTGGGTGGTTTTAATTATAATATATAGAGGATCCCCAGTGGATTCCAGTGGTTTAGGAATACTTAAGAAAATAGTTTCATAATGAGTCAACTTATAAGAAGAACAAATAAGGAAAAAATATCTATTAATTAGACCAGTATATCAAAATAAGTTAACCTCAAGACATTTATTGTCTTTCCTGATAGTGATTTGCCTAGCTGATCTTTAAGGTCTCTTTAAGTTCAAAAATACTATGCTTTTTAGAACAATTAAGTGGATTTATTGCTGAGTCAATAACTTTACTTAAAATATAATTACTAAATAGATGACAACTTAGGAGGGATTTCTTGAGGCATTTCATGAAATCAGAAGATTATATGCTGAGATGTGTCATGTTTTATGTTTTTATCAATGACTTGAATGAATGAACTCATAGAAGGCAAGCTTATTAAGGTGACACAAAGCTTGGAGGAAAAGTTCGTATACGCAGTGTCAAAATTAAAATTTGAACAGATTTGATGACTCTAACTAGAGTTAAGAGGGCTTTCTTTTAAGGTGATGTTTAATGGAAAAAGTTTTTTAAGGGCATTCACTTGCATTCTTTGAGAAGTTGTGGATTTTAGACTCAAGATTCAAATTAACTTGACAGCCTAGATTTCTGGGTTAAATTGAACAAGGTGGTTAGCAGCGAATGCCCCTGTGTTCAGCTAAAAGAAAACTATGTATGTTGATGCACTTCCTCCCTGAAATGCCTTCTGGTTTCAGGAAACAGCCCCCTCAGCATTCCTTCCGCCCCCGCCCCCGCCCCCGCCTCGGCCTCCGCCTCCGCCTCCGCCTTGATTTCCTCCTACTTTGCAAACCACAGCTCGGTCTATTTTTCTGGGTAATCATCTCCCTATCTCTTACCATTTGAGAGCTTCTGTGTCTGTGCTGCCTATTTCACTTCCACCTAGTATGAGGGATCATTTACTGATAACTTTGACTACCTCATGTCTGGGGATTTCTCTAATTTTAAATCTCAAGTCTAGATCTATCTCTGAGCCCCATATTAATATATCCAGTAGCATACTTGGGTAGGCATTCCTCTCTTGAATTCCCAGCAGATACCTAATACATAAGCTGAGTTCCTAGTTTTTTCTTCCAAACATGCACAACCTTCCACATCTTAATGAATGGTACTGCAGCAGTTCTTCTGTAGATTAAGACAAAAGATTAAAGTCATCCTTGACTCGACTTTTTCTGACATTCTAGATGTAATCAATCAGAAAAATGTGTCTGAGATTTCCCGAATTTCTAGGTTTTCAGCAACTCAATTATGCCACCCTGATCCAATCTATTGTTATCTCTCATCTGGATATTTTAGTAGCCTCCTCTCATCCTATTTTCACCCATGCTACATCCTGTGTACTTGGAACTCTGGAGTCAGGTTAATCCTTTTAAATAGAGGCTTGTCACTTAGCTCAAAATCCTCTAATCAAACCCCTTCACTCAGAATTCTGAAGTCTCTAAAACGTACAAGTCTCTCCTGCCCCCTTTTGCAGTGGGGTGCAGTGGTAAAGACTCTGCCTGCAATGCAGAAGACACAGGATGCGTGGGTTTGACCCATGGGTCAGGAAGATCCCCTGGAGGAAGAAATGGCAACCCTCTCCAGTATTCTTGCCTGGGAAATCCCATGGAGAGAGGACCTGGTGGGCTATAGTTCATGGAGTCACAGATGTCAGACACGACTGAGTGACTAAACCACCAACTACCTAACATGATTCTTTGTCCCTACATTGTCCCCTCACTGTTCCTTTAACACTTCAGACCCACTATTGTCTCAGAGGCCTTGTACTCGGCCTACAATGCTTTTCTCTAAGATAGCTTTGTTGTTCATTCCCTCATAGCCTTCACGTTTTTTATTCACGGATGTTATTTTCTCAGTGAGACTGTCCTAATTCTTGTATTTAAAAATTTTCGATTTTCCCTAATCCCAAACTTGCCTTCATACTTACCTTTTCTCCATGACATGTGTTACTTTCTACATTACAATATAACAGATATTTATTATTATTGTTACTTATTTTCCCCTCTGAAATTAAAACTCCACACTGTCAAGGACTTCTGCCTGTTTTGTTTAGTTTTCTTTCTTTCTTTTAGAATAGTGCTGACATACAATAGATGAGCTTCCCTGGTGGCTCAATAGATATGCTTCCCTGGTGGCTCAGACGGTAAAGCGTCTGCTCGCAATGTGGGAGACCCGGGTTCGATTCCTGCGTCGGGATCCTTGGAGAAGGAAATGGCAATCCACTCCAGCACTCTTGCCTAGAAAATCCCATGCACGGAGGAGCCTGATAGGCTACAGGCCATGGGGTCGCAAAGAGTCGAACACGACTGAGCTACTTCACTTTCACTTTCATAGTAGATGTGCAGAAATTACTTTTGAGTGGATGTCTGCCTGTGGGAACAAACTAAAGAATGACTAAATAAAGCTACTGTGAAAAAGATGAACTTACATATCCAAGTAAAATGTTCATCATTGCTGAGACATCTAGAAAGGAAAACCTCTTGGCTTATAGGAATGAAGTCCAGATTAAGAGAGATAAAAATCCTGTCTTCTGTACAATCACAAACTTTATTTTGCATTTATGTCTTTGAAGAAGGCACTCAAAAAACATCAATATTAACAGATAGTGTTAAAATTAAAAAAATAATAATTTAGGGATTGTAAATATAGCAGCAAATTGGTAGAGTTAAACCCAATTAACATACGTTATATTTTTGAGATGTTAGATGAAAGAAATAACTATGAGTAGATTCAGAATATTAATGAGTCACTAACATTAATATTCTATATAACTACTATTTAAAATAGTATGATTTATTACGGTTAGTAGGAAACTTCCTTTTCTAGGGAGCACTCAAGCATAGGCCACAGATGGTTAACTATTTAGAAAATTATAACATAAGATGTGCGCTGGATGAAAGGTGTAGTTGGTAGATTCCATCTGAGTTCTAATGTTCTATAATACCAATAAGCATAGTTCTATACACAAATATGTATATGTGAGTGGCTGTAGTGAAGATATATATATGACTAGATTTATATAAAATTATATACATTTATATATGCACATATATATCTTATATAAATATACCAGTTTTATTTCTATGGACATTAATTTGATCATAGAGATCACCTAATTGGATGTAATACTCATTAACCTTTTCCTGAGGCTGGACCCCAAATACTACATCCTGTCTCTTTCTAGTACTTTTTCCTCTTTGACATGAAATTCCATGTATGGTCAGGCTTTTGGATGATAACCATAACTTCGGGTCTTTAAAAGATCAAGAGTTGACCATGCTGATAAACATTTCTGCCAACCATTACTTATTGCTAAACCCAAGTTTTTCCTTTTCTCTGATATAAATTCATTTTCCACAGAAATTTCTACTTTATAAATTAGTTTTTAAACTTCAGACCATTTTCTGAAAATGACAAGTATTGGTTAATCTTATAGGTGTGAAGTTTACATGTTGCAACATGGAGTTATCTTTTATTTACTCAACTAGGTCAAAAGGAAAGAGGAAAAAAAAATCAATGGACTTGCAAGATGAGTAAAGTTCAGGTTCTCTTTGTCTCAGAGAGCAGATATTATATTTATGATATCTGTAAAGGTTGTGAGAATGTTGGTTGAGAATTTTTACTTGTTTTTCAGAATGAATTCCCTCTTGATTGAACTGTTTCTAAGCATTGATGATATTGGTCACAGAATTATCTACTTTATTAGATTTATATTTCACATATATGTAGTGTTTACAATAGTAATCATTTAAAAATGATATCATGAGTGCTTTTTCAACTTTAAGGTACATGAGAATTACCCAAGATGCAAAATGTAAATATAGATTTACATTTTGGGCCTGGCCTCCAAATATTTGTAATCTATAGGTCAGGTAATACAGTCATGCTTATTTAATGAGCGCATACACTTGCCCTCCCCCTGCCATCATGTTTTAGGTGGTCCATGGATCCTGCTTTGCTATCACTCAGTTCAGTTCAGTCGCTCAGTCGTGTCCGACTCTTTGTGACCCCATGGACTGCAGCACGCCAGGCCTCCCTGTCCATCACCAACTCCCAGAGTTTACTCAAACTGTAACCTTTATATAGATCCATATTTTAAAATTAAAGTCATTGTTTTGTATGCCTGATTCATACTGTATAGGTTTGTATAGAGCATATGTCTATTTGTGTTTAGGTCTAGGCTTTTTTTCTTTTCCTCACACATGTTTATTCTAAAAAATCCTTTCACAACTTTCAAAATGCATATGGAAGGAAACAACAAAACAACTTTCTTCCCTGGCTAAGGCCTGCTTACTTTACAGATACATATTTGGGGAGAGAGCACCCTCATGTGGTAATAGGATGCTAAAAATATTCTGAGATTTTCTTTTCTATCTTAAGCAACCACAGGAAAACAATTGCTGGTAACTATATTACCACCCCACTATATCATTTTGTTTCTGAAGAGTTTTCAGAGGAACCATTTTCTTTTCTTTTAGGCCCATTTTCTTTGTTATCTTGCAAAGCTGTTATCTTCTCGTTGCGAATTTTCAGGTACCCCAATTGTGGCTTTTTCTATTGATTCAAGAAACCTGTCTCAATGCTTCTGTTAAGTCATCGTGAATGTGAACCAACTTAACCTTCTGGGGTCACAGGGCTCATCAGCACCCAAACACAATATTCTATTAGTTCAGTGGTTTTCCAGAACCATGACGCAAATTTAACTCTGTTTCAAAGTCATAAGTGAAATATCTAAAGTATTCTAGGCATTAGGGAAATTTTTGAATGAACATTAAATGATTCATAAGCAACAATAAAATACCTTTTTCTGCAAATGAAAGCACCCCTGAACTTCAGCACAAAGTCTTTTAGATGAGAAACATTGCCCTAGAAGACAAGTATCCAGCTCACTCTACTGCTGTGTTTGTGGAATGCTAGGCTGTCTAATAAACAAAAGTAGTATCCCTTGCCAAAAGAATAATATTAACTCAAATAAACATCAAAAAATTGCAGTCAAGTATGATGGCTTAATTAAAACTTATTATAATGTAAGGGAATACTTTCAGATGCTTACAAAGAAATTGACAATCAATTAAAATTAAAAGCTTGCCATTCCAGTGCCAAAATTGGCATGACTATTATGTAAGGAAGGCAATCCACTTAATATATATTAATATATATCTCCTTTCTCTGAACATGCCCTGAGGTTAATCTGATTTGATTCAACACTAACTTCTCAAAAATTTTATCTTTCTTTTAAAAATGTTACTTTTTCAAGGGTTTTATAAGCATTCAAATTTATTATTTCTGTTGGATATTTTCCATTTGACAAATGTAACATAATCCATAAAGTTTTTTGATAATTCTACAATATGGATTTGTTTTTATTAATATTATTTTTAATGTAAGTAAAACACATGTGCTCATTGTAAATAATATAGTAGATGCATAAAAATGAAATGGCATGTCACCAGCAATATCTTTACATACTTTCTTGCAATAACGGTTTTTACCATCTTGATTTATGTGAATCCAGTATTTTTATGCTTGTGAAGAATATCTTTACAAACTATTGTATTTTACATAGAGAAAATATATACACATCAGTTCAGTTCAGTCCCTCAGTCATGTCTGACTCTTTGCCACCCCGTGAATCACAGCACGCCAGGCCTCCCTGTCCATCACCATCTCCCGGAGTTCACTCAAACTCAGTACGTCGAGTCGGTGATGCCATCCAGCCATCTCATCCTCTGTCGTCCCCTTCTCCTCCTGCCCCCAATCCCTCTCAGCATCAGAGTCTTTTCCAATGAGTCAACTCTTCACATGAGGTGGCCAAAGTACTGGAGTTTCAGCTTTAGCATCATTCCTTCCAAAGAACACCCAGGGCTGATCTCCTTCAGAATGGACTGGTTGGATCTCCTTGTAGTCCAAGGGACTCACAAGAGTCTTCTCCAACACCACAGTTCAAAAGCATCCATACATGACTAATGGGAAAACCATAGCCTTGGCTAGATGGAACTTTGTTGGCAAAGTAATGTCTCTGCTTTTCAATATGCTATCCAGGTTGGTCATAACTTTTCTTGCAAGGAGTAAGCGTCTTTTAATTTCATGGCTGCAGTCACCATCTGCAGTGATTTTGGAGCCCAGAAAAAAAAGTCTGACACTGTTTCCACTGTTTCCCCATCTATTTCCCATGAAGTGATGGGACCAGATGCCATGATTTTCATTTTCTGAATGTTGAGCTTTCAGCCAACTTTTTCACTTTCCTCTTTCACTTTCATTAAGAGGCTTTTTAGCTCCTCTTCACTTTCTGCCATAAGGGTGGTGTCATCTGCATATCTGAGGTTATTGAGATTTCTCCCGGCAATCTTGATTCCAGCTTGTGCTTCTTCCAGCCCAGCATTTCTCATGATGTACTCTGCATATAAGTTAAATAAGCAGGGTGACAATATACAGCCTTGATGTACTCCTTTTCCTATTTGGAACCAGTCTGTCGTTCCATGTCCAGTTCTAACTATTGCTTCCTGACCTGCATACAGGTTTCTCAAGAGGTACGTCAGGTGGTCTGGTATTCCCATCTCTTTCAGAATTTTCCACAGTATACTGTGATCCACATAGTCAAAGGCTTTGGCACAGTCAATAAAGCAGAAATAGATGTTTTTCTGGAACTCTTGCTTTTTCGATATGGTTGTATTTGTGACCACATTGTATATACAGTTTTATATATTTTGACTTTAGCTTATAATAATTTTGTATGTAATCAGTGTTTAATACTCCAGTAGGTGAATATATTTATCAGTATTTATTTAGCCATTCCTTTATTTGGGTTTGTTTCCTATGTTTTCATGTTATATAACACTGCCATTAACAGCTTTGTTCTAAAAATTTTGTGTGCCGATTTAAATATTTTTAGGTTAAGTAGTTGAATAATTTAAAACTGCAGATCAGTTCAGTTCAGTCTCTCAGTCCTGTCCGACTCTTTGTGCCCCCATGAACCACAGCATGCCAGGCTTCCCTGTCCATCACCAACACCCAGAGTTCACTCAAACTCATGTCCATTGAGTCAGTGATGCCATCCAGTCATCTCGTCCTCTGTCGTCCCCTTCTCCTCCTGCCCCCAATCCCTCCCAGCATCAAGGTCTTTTCCAATGAGTCAACTCTTTGCGTGAGGTGACCAAAGTATTGGAGTTTCAGCTTTAGCTTCAGTCTTACCAATGAACATTCAGGACTGATCTCCTTTAGGATGGACTGGTTGGATCTCCTTGCAGTCCAAGGGACTCTCAAGAGTCTTCTCCAGCACCGCAGTTCAAAAGCATCAATTCTTTGGCACTCAGATTTCTTCACAGTCCAACTCTCACATCCATACATGACCACAGGAAAAACCATAACCTTGAACAAATGGACGTTTGTTGGCAAAGTAATGTCTTTGCTTTTCAATATGCTGTCTAGGTTGGTCATAACTTTCCTTCCAAGGAGTAAGTGTCTTTTAATTTCATGGCTGCAATCACCATCTGCAGTCATTTTGGAGCCCCCCAAAATAAAGTCTAACGCTCTTTCCACTGTTTCTCCATCTATTTTTTTATGAAGTGATGGGACCAGATGCCATGATCTTCGGTTTCTGAATGTTGAGCTTTAAGCCAACTTTTTCACTCTCCTCTTTCATTTTCATCAAGAGGCTTTTTAGTTCCTCTTCACTTTCTGCCATAAGGGTGGTGTCATCTGCATATCTGAGGTTATTGATATTTCTCCCGGTAATCTTGATCCAGCTTGTGTTTCTTCCAGTCCAGCGTTTCTCATGATGTACTCTGCATAGAAGTTAAATGAGCAGGGTGACAATATACAGCCTTGACGTACTCCTTTTCCTATTTGGAACCAGTCTATTGTTCCATGTCCATTTCTAATTGTTGCTTCCTGACCTGTATGCAGGTTTCTCAAGAGGCAGGTCAGGTGGTCTGGCATTCCCATCTCTTTCAGAATTTTCCACAGTTTATTGTGATCCACACAGTCAAAGGCTTTGCCATAGTCAATAAAGCAGAAATAGATGTTTTTCTGGAACTCTTTTGCTTTTTTATGATCCAACAGATATTGGCAATTTGATCTCTGATTCCTCTTTTCTAAAACTGGCTTTAACATCTGGAAGTTCACAGTTCACGTACTGCTGAAGCCTGGCTTGGAGAATTTTGAGTATTACTTAACTAGCATGTGAGATGAGTGCAATTGTGTGGTAGTTTGAGCATTAATTACACTCTAAAAAAAATGTCAATTTACATTTTTACTAACAAGATGAGTAAGATATTAGTTTGAATAATAGTGGTAGTAGTGAGAGGAGTAGTAGTAGTAATAATAGAAACACTGAAGAATAGCATGGAACTTAGGGCAATCGATTACAGGGAAAATGAAAAAAGTGTGGAGACAGTGTGATACAAGTAGGAAAAAAGAATAGATAATTTACTATAGTAAACACCAATTTTAAATGACAAAGTCTGGAGTCATAATAGCATTTGAAGAATGAAAGCAATTTCAAAAACTGAAAAATTACAAGGAACAAGGAAATAAATTTAAAAGAAAAATAATGACTTGGCAGAATCTTAAAGCTTGTTAGACTAGCAAAGAATGGAAATACTCATAATTAGAGAAGACAAATGAAGAAAAATCATAAGGAAGCCTAAGAAAATTACACTAGTCAAGGTAATCATAGAGAAGATACTCTAAGGATCTAGAGAAAAGATTTATTAAGGATTTGAATCCACAATACAAATGATCAGTCAAGTATTAGAATAAAAAACTTAATAATGACCAAGAACAAGAAAATTTACAGAACAAATGGAAGAACTTTTTAGCTACAAAGTATATAAGCTATATAACAAAGCAAGGGAAAGAGACATTTTCAAATATATAAGGCTCAGGGATTTTACAGGCCATTTGTTCTTCTAAAAAAAAGTTTACTGGAAGACATAACCCAGACAAATAGGAGAATGGAAATTAAGAGCTATGAGTGAAGATACTGTTGGAGGCCAAAAAGGTGCCATTATAATACTTTTAATATAAAATTATGTAAAAGATCAAATAAAAAACAGGCAGAATCATATAAAAAATTTAAAAAGCAATATGGGAGCAAAAAAACCTGTGAGTTAAAGCAACAAATAAAGATGAATATATCGATTTTCACAAAAATGTAAAAATTATGAGCTTATAAATTAAAAGAAAAAATATCTTCAACATAAGTTAAAACATAACTTTATGCCGTTCATAAGATATATACTCAAATTCATACTTAGTTTATAACTATGTATGCAAATTTAAACTTCTCCTTTAAAACAAATATTTTAGCTACAAGACAAATTTGGCTATTAAAACTGCTCACTAAAGCAGGTATGTCTTTCCCTATTTTTATATATAAGAAGACTGACATTTATAAATCTTTATAGATTTGAATAAATCTAGTTTTTTAGTTAATGCTGGAACCCCAATCTTCTGGTCACTGAAATTTCTTTCTGGCATTATATAACAAAATTTTTACTTTCTAAATTTCTAATGTATGTTATATTTAGAATTCTTATTTTTTTTTTCAATTTTATAATTACCTGATTACTGATTGTGGACCATCAAGAAAATATAGACTAAACAGAAATAAGATGAATGAAACAAACAGACATGTTAAACTGATTAACTCAATATAGCATGAACTGGGTTTTAAGGTACCTCTCTTCTCCTGACTTTGCCAGGAGCAAGAGCTTGCTGTTCTTTAAAATAATTACTTGATTTCTTATCTATAAAATGAATTAATACTATTAATCTCACATATCACATACACTTTAAAGAAGAATGAAGCAAAATAATACCTTCTAATCTGTGCATTAGCATGTACCTACCATAAAACCTTTCTAATAAGAAGGAGGACCATAATCTGAAATTGTCTGTGGATATGTGGGAAGCAGGGATTCATGGCTTTCATTTACTTTTGCATTGCCAACATCGCACCTAATGCTTCTCCACACTTGCTATTTAATAAACTGTTGAATTAATTGATTCTAATTCAATAATAAAAGAGATTTAAAATAACTTTCCAAGTGGAAGGGGTCTTTACTTAGAATTTTCTAGAGGAAAGAGTATTTCTTGAGAAAAAGTAAACCTACTTTTAAAAATTATGTTAATATTATGAAACATTTAATATAAACATAAGCATGTTTGAAAACTGGAAACAACTAGTTATAGCTACAACTTGGGGCCATAGTTAGTTATGCAGCTTTGCTTACAAAAGGAGATACAGTCTAGCTGGCTGTTCACCAATTGACCTTCTCTCTCACATATAAAGGACAATATTCTGAGCAGCATGATTCATTTTAGGCTAGCAGTACCTGCATTTGAATTTATAGTTTTCTGAATTCTGAGTTATTGTACATGCAAGTACTCAAAGAATAGCATTTAAGCTATCATCTTAATCAACTATATTTCTATGTCTCTAGCTTTTTGCTTTCATATGTAACTTATACAAACCATAAGGACATGGAGCACAGTCACATTTACAGCCTTTGCAAACTTATGTTCTCCAGCAGCCTGTTGATGCTGGGGGTGGTTGTAAGAGATGACTGCTGGACTTTGCTGGAAAGATTTGATTTAAGAAAAGGAAACAACCAAATGGGAATTCCCATGAGAAATCTGTGCTTCCATTACAGGGGGCATGGGTTCAATCCCTGGTTAGGGAACTAAGATCCTGCAAGCCATGTGGCATGGCCAAACACACACACGCACACAACTTAATGCCATCTGAATGTGGATTCCTTAATTCTTAAAATTTTGTTACTCAGTAATTATTTCAACTGTGTTATGTATCCGGAGAAGGCAATGGCACCCCACTCCACTACTCTTGCCTGGAAAATCCCATGGATAGAGGAACCTGGTAGGCTGCAGTCTATGGGGTCGCTAGGAGTTGGACACAACTGAGCAACTTCACTTTCACTTTTCACTTTCATGCATTGGAGAAGGAAATGGCAACCCACTCCAGTGTTCTTGCCTGGAGAGTCCCAGGGACGGGGGAGCCTGGTGGGCTGTCGTCTATGGGGTCGCACAGAGTTGGACACGACTGAAGCGACTTAGCAGCAGCAGCAGTGTTATTATCATTTCTTGTTATGTAGCATCTATGGCGGCACGTTGTACCTGTAACTGGCTATTTCCAATTTTCAAACATGCTGTGTTTACCTGCTGTCCTCTCCTCCCTCGATGCACTTTCTGTGATTAGACACTATTCACCTACAGCGTCCTGATAAAGCTTACACAAAAGTACCCCTTCCTCCCAACCCCCTATACATATAGGTTCATGCAATCACACATACAAACACACACACACATTGTATGTGTTATTCAGTTTTTTTTTTTCTTCAGCTCTGAGTACTAGATCTAAGAATCAGTCTGTTTTAGTATGCATGGAAATATTGGGAGTTATAAGTTATGGCAGTTCTACGATATATTATTTTTTGTCTCATTTGGTTCTTCCTTTATATTACCAATAAATAAAGAAAGGGAACTCTTGATTTAGTTTATGCAAAATATCTAATTTCTACTCCTGATTCACTAGCTTCATGACTCTAAGTCATTATTTTTCTGGTCTACAGTTTCATCATCTATGAAAGGAATGAATTAAACAAATGACCTCAAAATACTACTTCATTTCTAAAAAAAAAAAAAAAAAAAAAAAGAGACAATCAGTAGGTTGAAATGTGAAAATGACACTTTCTAGATCAAATTGTTGAATGTTGGAATTTCATATAACTTTTGTTGGTAACTGGATATCTTGTAGGACTAAAGATGTCATTAATCCTTGTTTCAAGGTGTCATTGCTGTTAGATACCATTGAGATTACATCGTTCCTTTGCTTTCTTCAGTAGCCTGAGATACTGCACTCTATTAGAGCAGGGACTGTAATTTTTACTGTTTCATGCCCCAGTGCCTACAACAGTGTCTAGCAAGTACCAGACACAGTAAATGTTTGCTGAATGAATAGTGTTGTGACTTAAAATTATAAAATTCTACAAAATTATAATTATTAATAATGATGATAATCAGACATGTTGAAATACTAGAGTAGATAATACCAAAGGTGAAATTTCTGACAGCTCTGTTAATGGGAAGGTGACAAGTTAATCTCTGCTAAAATAATCAAAGGTGTGGCATAGCAGACAAAGATGTAAAAGCTGTGTCAGGTTCAGTTCAGTTCAGTTCAGTGGCTCAGTCGTGTCTGACTCCTTGTGACCCCGTGGACTGCAGCATTCCAGAGCTCCCTGTCCATCACCAACTCCCAGAGTTTACTCAAACTCACGTCCATTGAGTCAGTGATGCCATCCAACCATCTCATCCTCTGTCATCCCCTTCTCCTCCGGCCTTCAGTGTTTCCCAACATCAGGGTCTTTTCAAATGAGTCAGTTCTTCGCATCAGGTGGCCAAAGTATTGGAGTTTCAGCTTCAGCCTCAGTCCTTCCAATGAATATTCAGGACTGATTTCCTTTAGGATGGACTGGTTGGATCTCCTTGCAGTCCAAGGGACTGTCAAGAGTCTTCTTCAACACCACAGTTCAAAAGCATCAATTCTTTTGCGCTCAGCTTTCTTTATGGTCTAACTGTCACATCTATACATGACCACTGAAAAAACCATAGCCTTGACTAGACAGAAGTTTGTTGACGAAATAATGTCTTTGCTTTTTAATATGCTGTCTAGGTTGGTCATAACTTTTCTTCCAAGGAGCAATGTCCTTTAATTTCATGGCTGCAGTCACCATCTGCAGTGATTTTGGAGCCTCCAAAAATAAAGTCAGCCACTGTTTACTGTCATAGAAAATTTCAAGTATACAACAGAGTAGTTTAAACTATAATCACCATGCTATACATTAGATCCCAGAACTTATAACTGAAAGTTAATACCCTTTGACAAACATCTCTCACCTTTCCCCATCCTCTACCCCCAGTAACCACTGTCTATTCTTTGGCTCTATTATTTCAACATTTTTTAGATGCCATGAGTAGATCATATAATGTTTGTCCTTTTATATCTGACTTATTTTACTTAGCATAAGGTTCTCTAGGTTCATCCATGTTTTTACAAGTGACAGGATTCCTTCTTTGTTATGGCAGAATTATACATATAACATTTTCTTTATCCATTTGCCTGTCAGGTGACATTTAGATTTTTTCCATATTTTGTCTATTGTGACAAAGCTGCAATGAACATGGGAATGCAGATGTTTCTTAAAGATATTGATTTCACTACCTTTGGATATATACTCAGAAGTGGGATGGCTAGGTCATACGTTAGTTCTATTTTTAATTTGTTAAGGAATTTTTGTACATGGTGATTGCACCCACTTACGTACTTACCAAAAGTGTACAAGGGTTCTCTTTTCTCCACATCCTTGCCAACAATTATCTCTTGACTTATTGATGATAATAGTTATACTGACAGATATGAGGTGATACCTCATTGTGGTTTTCATTAGTGTTTCTCTGATGATTAGTGATGTTGACCAGCTTTTCAAACGCCTGTGGACTATTTGTATGTCTTCTCTAGAAAAAGGTCTGTTCAGATCTTTTGTCCATTTAAAAAATTGGATTATTATTGAGTTTTTTCCATTGAGTTGTAGAAGGTTTTAAGTATTTTGGATTTTAAAATTTTATCAGAAGTATAGTTTGCAAATATTTTCTCCCAATCTATAGATTATGTTACATTTAAGTCTAATTCATGTTGAGTTAGAGTTTGTGAGTGGTGTAAAATAAGGGTCTGATTTCATCCTTTTACAAGTAGATTTCCAGTTTTTCCAACACTGTTTATTAAAAAGATTATTATTTCCTAATTGTATATTAATCATGCCCTTGACAAAGTTTTGTTATTGTTGTTCAGTCACTATTGTTGTTCAGTCAGTCATATATGATTCTTTGTGACCCCATGGACTGTAGCCTGCCAGGCTCCTCTGTCCATGGTATTTCCCAGGCAAGAATGCTAGAGTGGGTTGCCATTTCCTTCGCCAGGGGATATTTCCAACCCAGGAATTAAAGTCACATCTCCAGCACTGGCAGGCAAGTTCTTTTCCACTGATGCACCAGGCAAGCCCCATCAAAGTTCAGTTGGCCATAATGCATGGATTTATTTCTGAGCTTTCTAGTCTGTTCCATTGGTCTATGAGTCTGTTTTTATGCCAGTACTGCACTATTTTGATTAGTATGGCTTTTTGTAATATAGTTTGAAGTTAGGAAATGTGATGCTTCCAGCTTTGTTGTTTCTCAAGATGGTTTTAATTTATTGTTGTTGTTGTATGTGTGCATGTGTGTGTGTGTGGTTCCATATAAATTTTAGGATTTTTTTCTATTTGTGTGGAAAATATCACTGGAATTTTAATAGTGATTGTATTGAACATGTAGATCACTTTGTAGACATTTTTAGCAATATTAAATATTTTTAGCAATATTAAATCTTCTAAGTTGTTAACATGGGGCCTTTTTTTCATTTATTTGTGTCTACTTTGATTTTCTTTCATCAGTGTTTCATATTTTCCAGGGTATAAATCTTTCACCACTTTGGATAAATTTGCTGAATATTTTGGGCTTTCCAGGTAGCACTAGTGGTAAAGAACCCCCCTGTCAGTGCAGGAGATTAAAGAGAAGCGGGTTTGACCCCTGGGGTGGGAAGATTCCCCTGAAGAAGGGAATGGCTACCCTCTCCAGGTTTCTTGCCTGAAGAATCCCATGCACAGAGGAGCCTGGAGAGCTACAGTCCATAGGGTTGCAAATAGTCCGACATGACTGAAATGACTTAGCACACACACCCATAAATATTTTATTCTTTTTGTTGTTGTTGTAAATGGGATTATTTTCTTTATTTTTCAGATAGTTTGTTGTTAGAGTACAGAAGCATAACTGATTTTGTATAGTGATTTTTTTTTTTAATCCTGAAACTGTAATGAATTCATTTAGTATTTTGGTAGAATATTTTACATTTTGGATATATCTGTTTATTTCTGAAGTGTTATTGAACTTTTGCTGGTGGTATTTACCATGCTCTATACATGGAATTTAATGCCAGAAACTTGAGCTTCATATTTAACTATTTAAGACTGATTTCCATATTGTAAAACTTTCCATCAACTTCTCATCTAATTTTCAACTGTTGGTAATTGTGAACTGCATTATTATTTTATTAGGGTTGCAAAATGTTGATTTTATAGTTGTATAATTTAGTCAACATATGTTAGCTAGAATTCTTTGGCTAAAACATGAGGACTTATCAGTTACCTTGAAACAGTGTTTTTAAAAGTAAGGAGCTTAATGTTTAATGATTTCCTTTTATTTGTGATTTTTCAGAGTAAAGATTAGATACCTTCTTTTCATTATCCTATAATATTATGTGTGTGCTAGTCACTCAGTTGTGTCTGACTCTTTGCAACCCCATGGACTCTAACCCTTTAGGCTCCTCTGTCCTTGGGATTCTCCAGGCAAGAATACTGGAGTGGGTTGCCAGTTCCTTCTCCAACCTATAATATTATAAATTGATTTCAAAATGATACTACTATTACTAATATTTACAATTAGACTAGAAGATAAATGTTAAGATTTTTTATAGGCCCATTTTTGCTTACAACCTATATTCCTCCAGGCAAAATATAGTCAAAATGCTGTGCTGTAAAGTCACTTGAAATAATTCCTCTTTCTGATATATGATTATATTTGTTCATTTCCATTTTAAAAGTTTACGTATTTTATGTAATTATATTTTTGAAAATATAAAATACTTTCATTTCCAGTGTTAAAACTATGAAGAAAATTATATTCGGAGAAGTCACACTTTCTATTCCTGTCTCTGATAACTCATTCCCTTTCTCTCTCTAGAGTAAAGATCATAATAAGTTTTGATATATCTTTCCAGTATATTCAAATATGTATAATTTTATATCCTCTTCTTTCTTACAAAGAAGGGAATATTCGATTCATGTTATTCTTCAGTTTCCTTTTTTTCACTTTATACATCCTAGTAATCACTTTATTTGCAGTATGTAGCAGTGGTCTTAAAACTAGGAGAATCCACCTGCTCCCAGAGAGCAGTTGGTAATGTCTGAAGCAGTTGGAGGTGTTACAGCTTGAGCCAAGGAGTCATTATTGTCATCCGGTTAATACAGGCTAGAGATGATGCTGAAAATCCTACAATTCACTGGAAAGAAACCAACATGCCAATAGTGCCAAGACTGACAAATCATATAGGGCCCTGCTTTCCTAGTGTACTTAGTTGCTAATTCAAAACATTTGTGTCACCTTAAAGTCTCTTCTTATTAATTAATATTTCTATTGATTATGAGTCTATTTCTTGCTATGTGTCTAGGAATTTTTAAAAGTATATTCTGAACAGTGTGGGTGTTATTTTACAGTGAATCTGGAATATGTTCTTTTACTTTAGGTGTTCAGTTTTCTTCTGGCAATTATATCAAATTATTGCCAGACTATTGATTCTGTCAAGGTTAGATTAAGACTGTGTTAGAATTTATTTATGTATTTTTCTTTAGTTCTTTTACATGACCCTGGATCTAATTTGTAATCCTTATTTCTAACATTTTCTGGCTCTCAGAAAATTTCTAGAGAGTCAATAGTTTCTTATATAGTAGCATTTCTTATACTCTTAATTCCTTCCTACATTTCAGTGATTCCATCTGGAATAATTTTCTATAGCCTGAAGAATTCCTATCAATATTCCTTACAATTTAAGCATTCTGGTGGTATGGTGTGTGTGCAAATATGTGTGTGTATATGAGTGTGAAAATGTCTTTATTTGGCATTCCATTTTGAAGAATAATTCAACATAAGTTTATATGTTGGCAAGGTATTTTTTTTTAAACTTAAAACATAAAACACTGTTTTCTGATTTTCATAGGGACTGTTGAAAATTCATCTCATAATTGAATTTATCCCTAGGTAATGACTTTTATATTCCCTGGTTGCTTCAACAACCCCTTTACTATTTAGCAGTTTAATTCATATGTGACTATGTGATTTGTTTGTATTTACCCTACTTGGGGTTTTCTGAACAAATAAATGAAAATTGTTTTGTGCAATTTTAGATTTCATTTACTAATATTTTGTTGAAGATTGTTAATATCTATATTAATGGCTGATAACAATCTGTAGTTTTCCTTTCTCGTAATGTCTTATCTGGTTTTAATACTATGATAATTCTGGCCTCATGCAATGAGTTAAGAAATATTCCTCTACTTCCATTTTCTGAAAAAGAGTGTAAAGAATTGGTGTTATTTCCTTCTTAGATGTTTAGGAGAATTCACTAAAGAAACCTTATGGGTCTGATGCTTTCTATTTGGGAAGGTTATTAATTATTGATCTAATTTTTTATAGTAGATATAGGCGTATTTAGATGATCTATGTATCCTTGTGTGAATTTTGGTAGATTGGGTCTTTCAAAGAATTGGTTCATTTCATATAAGTTATCAGATTTGTAGAAATAGAGTAGTTCATAATATTCCTGTATTGTCATTTTAATGTTCATGGATCAGCAGTGATCACCTCTCTTTCAATTCTGCTATTTAGTGATTTGTGTCTTCTCTGTTCCCTTTGATTAACCTGGCTAGGGTTTTATCAATTTTATTGAACTTTCCAACAAACTAGCTGTTAAAATTAATATATATATATATATATATATATATATATATATATACACACATATATTCTACATTTAATTTCATTGATTTATACACCAAAATTTTATTATTTCCTTTCTTTTTCTGTCTGCATATTTATAATATTTTTCTTTCTCTAGTTTCCTAAGGTGGCATTTTAGATTATTGATTTTATATCTTATTTCTAAAATGTGTGTTTCTTTTAAGCAGGGTGTTTGCTGCATCCCACAGATTTTGATAAATTGAATTTTCATTTTCATTTCATTTAGTTCCAAATATTTTTCATATTCTTTTAAGACTTTTTCTTATCCAGTGTCTTATTTGGAAGAATGTTGAATAATCTCTAAATGTTTTGCAATTTTCCAGCTATCTTTATGATATTGATTTCTAGTTTAATTCCATTTTTATCTGAGAGCATATGTAGTATGATGCCCCTATGCAAAATTTGTTCAGAGATGTGCTTTATGGCTGAGAATGTGGTCTGTCTTGGTAAATATTTCATGTGACTGTCAACTGAAAAAAAATGCCGAGAGTTTTATTTTTATTCAGCAGATATTCTGAGGACTTCAAGCCCCAGATGCAGCATCTCAGATTATGCTGAGAAACTGTTCTGAAGAGCCAGGATATGTAAGAGTTTTTACAACAAAAGTCCAGGTGATCGGAACATCAAAAGATTACTGTTGTAAAAGAAAAGCAGTTATCTCAAATTAAAGAATTTAGCATTTTGCTATATGTAGAAAGATGCAAGAGTCTGTGTTTACTGAAACCCTTCCTTTGATATGCACCTCAGCTATCTATGGCCAGTACCTTGTGTTTTCTCATCCTGAGTCTCCTCAAGGTGAAATGTTGAGATGACTGTAGAAGTTGGCATTCTTTTTTTCCAGCCTGAGTTCCCTCAAGGCTCCTCAGCGGGGTTGGGGCAGCTTTGTAATGTGGGGACTTGATGGCTGCAACAGCCCGTGTTAACTGATATGGCAGACAGTCGTTCAGTTCATATGACCTTGAGGAGAATGTATATTCTGCTGCTGTTTGAAGTGGTCTATATACCTTGTGTGCTTAGTCACTCAGTTGTGTCCAATTCTTTGCGACCCCATGAACTGTAGCCCGCCAGGCTCCTCTGTCCATGGGGATTCTCCAGGTAAGAATACTGGAGTGGTTTGCCATGCCCTTCTCCAAAGGATCTTTCCAACCCAGGTCTCCCACAGTGCAGGCGGGTTGTTTGCCATCTGAGCCACCAGGGAAGCCCAGGACTACTGGAGTGGGTAGCCTATCTTTTCTTTAGGGGATCTTCTTGACCCAGGAGTCGAACCAGGGTCTCCTGCATTACAAATGGATTCTTAACCAGCTGAGCTACCAGGGAAGCCTATCTGTATATCTTTGTATTTGTGCTTAGTTGCTCAGTCATCTCCAACTCTTTGCAATCCCATTCACTGTAGCCTGCCAAGCTTCTCTGTCCATGGGGTTTTCCAGGTAAGAATAATGGAGTGGGTTGCCATGCCCTCTTACGTCCTATTGAGGGATGGTATGACCCAGTTAAGCTATATCTTTACTTCTGTTGTTGTACCCATCAATTCCTGATAAAGATGTTTGTGAAATCTCCATTTTAATAATGGAATTTTTAATATTTTCCTAGCAGTTCTAACATTTTTCTGCCTCATCTATTTTGATGCTCTGTTTTTAAGTACATACTTATTAAAGATGTGTCTGTTTGGAGAAATGATCACCCATTTTCTTTAGCTAATGCCTCTCTTTCCTTGTTTTAAAGTCTGCTATGTTTGAGATAAATATAGCTACCACATCTTTGTTTTGATTAGTGTTAGCATGGCATACCTTTATCTATCCTTTTAATTTTTTTCTATGTCTTTATATTGGGTTTCTTGTAAGCAACATATAGTTGCATCATACTTTTTTTAACCATTCCATCAGTCTTTGTATTTCTGTATGTAGACTACTCACATTTAACATGATTATTGGTATAGCTGGACTAGTATAACTTTCCTATTATTTTACTTGTTCTTTGTTTCTTTCCCTTTTTCTATTTTCTATGATTTAAATTGAGCAATTTTGTATATGATTCTGTCTTCTCCCCTCTTTCAATATTACTAAAGTTGGACACAACTGAGTGACTGAGCACACACACAACATACTTTTCTTTAATTTGTCTTTTTGGTAATTACAACAGATTTTATAGAATGCATTTTTAAAATTTAATTTTATTATTTTTGATATATAGCTGATTTACAATGTTGTATTAGTTTCAAGCATACAACATAGTGATTTATATTTTGTATAGGTTATACTCCATTTAAAGTTATTATAAAATGCTGGCTATATTCCCTGTGTGTAGAATGCTATTAAAATCTCTGTCCATTTTCAAATAACACTTTATCCCTTCACAGGTAGTAGAAATTATTAGAATATTCTCTTTCATTCTTCTTATTCTTTATAATATTGCTGTTATCTATTTCACTTATCCAGAAGCTAAGGTATAACCCCAAATAAATGTTATCATTATTCAAGTGACTAATTATTAATTTTAAAGTATTAAAATATTTTAACTAATTATTAATACATAACAATTATCTATTCAAGCAGTTATTAATAGAAATAAGGAAACTAAAAAGTTAAATTTTGCTTTCATTTATACCTTTTCTAATATTTTTTTTTACATCTGAGTTTTTAAATTTTATCATTTTCCTTCTCTTTGAATGACTTCTTGTTCTCTGACCTTTCTAGGCTTGCTCATCTTCTGTCATGAATTTTGAAAGATTTATAGCCATTATTTGTTCAAATATTTCTTGTTCTCATTTCTCTGTCTCTTACAGTGTTTCAAATTCTTTTTTTTAATTTATTTTTTTAACTAATTTTAATTGGAGGCTAATTACTTTACAATATTGTAGTGGTTTTTGCTATACATTAACATGAATCAGTCATGGGTGTACATGTGTTCCCCATCCTGAACCCCCCTCCCGCTTCCCTCCCCATCCCATCCCTCAGGGTCATCCCAGTGCACCAGCCCTGAGCACCTTGTCTCATGCGTCAAACCTGGACTGGCAATCTATTTCACATATGATAATATACATGTTTCAGTGTTATCCTCTCACATCATCCCACCCTCACCTTTCCCACAGAGTCCAAAAGTCTGTTCTTTACATCTGTGTCTCTTTTGCTATCTTGCATATAGGATCATCGTTACCATCTTTCTAAATTCCATGTATATGTGATAATATACTGTATTGGTGTTTTTCTTTCTGACTTACTTCACGCTGTATAATAGGCTCCAGTTTCATCCACATCATTAGAACGGATTCAAATGCATTCCTTTCAATAGCTGAGTCATATTCTCTTATGTATATGTACCACAGCTTTCTTATCTATTCATGGGCCAATGGACATCTAGGTTGCTTCCATGTCCTGGCTATTGTAAACAGTGCTGCAATGAACATTGGGGTACACGTGTCTCTTTCAATTCTTGCTTCCTTGGTGTGTATGCCCAGCAGTGGGATTGCTAGGTTGTATGGCAGTTCTATTTCCAGTTTTTTAAAGGAATCTCCACACTGTTCTCCACAGTGGTTGTACTATTTTGCACTCAGACCAACAGTGTAAGAAGGTTCCATTTTGTCCACACCCTCTCCAGCATTTATTGTTTGTAGACTTTTTGATAGCAGCCATTTTGACCAGTGTGAGATGGTACCTCATTGTGGTTTTGATTTGCATTTCTTTGATAATGAGTTTATGGGAAATAGATGGGGAAACAGTGGAAACAGTGTCAGACTTTATTTTTGGGGGCTCCAAAATCACTGCAGATGGTGATTGCAGCCATGAAATTAAAAGATGCTTACTCCTTGGAAGGAAAGTTATGACCAACCTAGATAGCATATTCAAAAGCAGAGACATTACTTTGCCAACAAAGGTCTGTCTAGTCAAGGCTATGGTTTTTCCAGTGGTCATGTATGGATGTGAGAGTTGGACTGTGAAGAAAGCTGAGCGCCAAAGAATTGATGCTATTGAATTGTGGTGTTGGAGAAGACTCTTGAGAGTTCCTTGGACTGCAAGGAGATCCAACCAGTCTATTCTAAAGGAGATCAGTCCTGGGTGTTCTTTGGAAGGACTGATGTTAAGCTGAAACTCCAGTACTTTGGCCACCTCATGCGAAGAGTTGACTCATTGGAAAAGACTCTGATGCTGGGAGGGATTGGGGGCAAGAGGAGAAGGGGATGGCAGAGGATGAGATGGCTGGATGGCATCACTGACTCAATGGATGTGAGTTTGGGTAAACTCCAGGAGTTGGTGATGGACAGGGAGGCCTGCTGCTGCTGCTGCTAAGTCGCTTCAGTCGTGTCCAACTCTGTGCGACCCCAGAGACAGCAGCCTGGTGTGCTGCAATTCATGGGGTCACAAAGAGTTGGACACAACTGAGCGACTGAACTGAACTGATAATGAGTGATGTTGAGCATCTTTTCACGTGTTTGTTAGCCATCTGTATGTCTTCTTTGGAGAAACAAATGGATAAGAAAGCTCTGGTACATATACACAATGGAATATTACTCAGCCTCCATATGTTGGCATTTTTAATAGTTTTTTCCCATAATTGACATGTAATCTTACTGCATTGTGATCAGAAAAGATGCTTGGAGTGATTTCAGATTTTTTGAACTTACCAAGGCTAGATTTATGGCTCAGGATGTGATCTATCCTGGAGAAGGTTCCATGTGTACTTGAGAAAACAGTGAAATTCATTGTTTGGGGGTGAAATATTCTATAGATATCAACTAGGTCTAACTGGTCCATTGTATCATTTAAAGTTTGTGTCCCCTTGTTAATTTTCTGTTTAGTTGATCTATCCATAGGTGTGAGTGGGGTATTAAAGTCTCCCACTATTATTGTGCTACTGTTAATTTCCCTTTTCATACTTGTTAGCATTTGCTTTACATATTGTAGTGCTCTTATGTTGGGGGCATATATATTTATATATATTTATAATTGTTATATCTTCTTTTCGATTGATCCTTTCATCATTATGGAGTGTCCTTCTTTGTCTCTTTTCATAGCCTTTATTTCAAAGTCTATTTTCTCTGATATCAATATTGCTACTCCTGCTTTCTTTTGGTCTCCATTTGCATGGAATATCTTTTTCCAGCCCTTCACTTTCAGTCTGTATGTGTTGCTTGTTTTGAGGTGGGTCTCTGTAGACAGCATATATAGGGGTCTTGTTTTTGTATCCATTCAGCCAGTCTTTTGGTTGGGGCATTCAACCCATTTACATTTAAGGTAATTATTGATAAGTATAACCCCATTGCCATTTACTTTGCTGTTTTGGGTTCAAGTTTATACACCTTTTCTGTGTTTCCTGTCTAGAGAAGATCCTTTATCATTTGTTGAAGAGCTGATTTGTTGGTACTGAATACTCTCAGCTTTTGCTTGTCTGTAAAGCTTTTGATTTTTCCTTTATATTTGAATGAGATCCTTCCTCAGTTCAGTAATCTGGGTTGTAGGTTTTTCTCTTTCATCACTTTAAGTATGTCTTGCCATTCCCTTCTGGAGAAGGCAATGGCACCCCACTCCAGTACTCTTGCCTGGGAAATCCCATGGATGGAGGAGCGTGGTGTGCTACAGTCCATGGGGTTGCTAAGAGTCAGACATGACTGAAACAATTTAGCAGCAGCAGCAGTAGCCATTCCCTTCTGGCTGGAAGAGTGTCTATTGAAAGATCGGCTATTATCCTTATGAGGATCCCCTTGTGGGTTATTTGTTGTTTTTTCCTTGCTGCTTTTAATATTTGTTCTTTGTGTTTGATCTTCATTAATTTGATTCATATGTTTTTAGGGGAGTTTTCAACTATTATCTCCTCAAGTATTTTCTCATGGTCTTTCTTTTTGTCTCTGGAACTACTATGATTCGAATGTTGGGGTATTTGACATTGTCCCAGAGGTCTCTCAGGTTGTCCTCATTTCTTTTAATTCTTTTTTCCTCTCTGCTTCATTTATGTCCACCATTCTGTCTTCCACCTCACTTATCCTATCTTCTGCCTCAGTTATTCTACTGTTGGTTCCCTCTAGAGTGTTTTTGAACTCAGTTATTGCATTATTCATGATTGATTTGGAGAAGGCAATGGCAACCCACTCCAGTACTCTTCTTGCCTGGAAAATCCCATGGATAGAGGAGCCTGGTAGTGAGAGAGTCATTTCCTAGGCAGGTTGATAGGGAGTCTAGGGGTCCCCAAGGAGAGAGGGGTCTGGAATTCTCAAGGAGGAAGAAAGGACAAACTTTTTTTCTTTCCCCACATTCCTTAGGATTATATAACAATAATGTATCCTGCCTAAGGACAGTCTTTGGATTCAACCTTCTGTTATCTTAAAATGTTAATTATGGGAGTAGACCTGGTCTTTACAAGGATGTATCTTGCCTGAGGACAGTGTTATCTTAAAATGTAAATTATGGGAGTAGGTCTGATGAGGTCTTTACAACCTCCAGACATTCTTTGGATTATATAACCTCATTGTTAACACTAGCAAGCGGGTACTCTTTCTGCCCCCTTCTGATGCCTATGTCAGAAGCTTTCTCTATCTCCTTTATACTTTAATAAAACTTTATTACACAAAAGCTCTGAGCAATCAAGCCTCGTCTCTGGCCCCGGATTGAATTCTTCTCCTCTGGGGGCCAAGAATCCTGGTGTCTTCGCGTGATTCAACCACCTTTCATCTTGGGGGCTCGTCCGGGATCCTTCAGGACAAGGTAAGGATGCCTGGAGCTTTAGTTCTTTGTTCTCTTAGCGAACACGTTTTCTGCTGTACTTTACTAACTCTACCGTGTGCTTGTGTGAATGAATGGCATGCCCTGCGTGAAGCAAGTAAGGAGCCCTGCTCTGTGCGGTTCCACGGTGATCTCATATGGCTTATGGCAGAAACATGTTGGGGGTTATACAGACCTGCCAATGCCAGGAGGCACCCAATGTCTCCTTCGGGAACTGACCAGAAATGGGCAAAGCGTGTGGACCGAACTCTCCTTTCTCGGTCAAACTTTTCGGTCTCTTTGACCATTTCATAACTCCTTGGGAATTAGAAGTACTAACCTAATCTATCGGATCATAGACTTTCAAGGGACTTGTGATCTATACTGTTATTGTGTACTGTGGGTTAGGTCCCAAACTTGGATTGGTAGCCAATAAAGCGCCTAGCCTTGCTAGGAATCGAAACTTTGGAAGCTAGATGGAGCTCTAGCTCCCAGAACATCTCTGAGGTTAAAGGTTACTCAGATTGGGAGTGCAATGGGTTTTTTTCTTTGGTAACGCCGGCTCTTAGTAGATCAGAGGAGGCTGTTATACTGGTGTGGTGATGCTTGGAAAGAACATCTCAGGTTTATGTTCGTGTCGGTCTTATTGTAGTCAGGAAATACTCAGGGTCGTGCACAGGCACTCAGGTGACGAATGTTTCCCACAGCAGTCTTAGCTTGGGAGGCATTCCGGAAGGTTACTCTGGTTCACCCCGGGTGACATCAGAGGCAAGCAAGGTTAAAGGTGAAGAGCTGGACGTCAGGTAGGGATGCTATCAAGTCTACGCCTGGTACATCCCCACCCCATCTCGGTGGTAGAACCGGGAGGGACGAGTACGGTGCCTGTGTCGGTAAGCGACAGACTAAGTCCGACCAGGAAGGAAAAGCTTTTGGTGTAACGTCTGTCTACACCCCCATATAGAGCAGGGAGGGACGCCTCTGGTAGAAAAATGGCCTTGGTTGCTTTTTTTCTCTCTTACAGACGGGAGCTAACAATTCCAGCCTCACTCCTTTGAACTGTATCCTGAAAAACTGGGATAGATTTGATCCCCAGGGCTTAAAGAAGACACACCTGGTCTTCCTATGTGATACTGCATGGCCATGGTATCCATTGGAGGACGGCGAATGGTGGCCAGTTGGAGGGTCTCTTAAGTATAATACTGTTCTACAATTAGACCAGTTCTGTAAGGAACAAGGGAAATGGGTAGAAGTAGCATATGTGTTGCCCTTTTTCTCTCTGCAAAATATGCCAGACTTACATCCTAAGGGTATAGATTTGGGCGTGAAACCTTCAGCTCCCTCCTGTCTTCTTACTTTGCCCCCATACCAGGGACTCCAAACTGGGATTCAAACTGCCCACATGGAGGTCCAAACAACTCCTGTCTCAGTACGACCTCAGACTACTCTGGTTTCAGTAGAAACTCAGACCATCGAAGAAAGAGATGAGATGGAGGACAGGACACAAAGAGAAGAGGAAAAACATGTTTCTCCAATCTATCCCTGGGATCTTATGCGCAGAGCAGCCAGAGAGACTGAGGAACAGCTGCAGAAGCTGTTGCCTCTTTATGAAACACCCACTGGGAGAAATAATCAGTCTGTGAGAGTTAATAAGCCTTTCTCTTATCAAGAAATACAAAGAATCAAGGAGGATCTGGGAGACTATTTAGAGGACCCCAGAAAAATATATTAGAGCTTTTAAAGGTGTTACTCTGCTTTATGACCTCACTTGGAAGGATGTGATGTGTATCTTGGGACAAACGCTGACTCCCAAGTCAAAGACTCAAGTTTTGGGAAAAGCGGTTGCTTATGGAGATGAATGGCTTGGTAATGAATCAGTAGGGAAGAGGGAGAACGAGATAGCGGCCCTCCCCACTGGGAATCAGGCGGTCCCAACTATAGAACCAGACTGGGACTACAACACAGCTAAAGGAAGATGGGATCAGAGTCATTTTGTTAGATGTATTCTTGAAGGACTTAGGCAGGCGCGTTCTAAGCCTTTAAACTATGGCATATTGGCAGACATAGAACAGGAGGAGAAGGAAGCTCCTGGTAAATTCCTAGATAGACTGAGAGAAGGCCCTTCACAGATTCACTGAGATTGATCCCAAAAGTGAAGAGGAAAAAGTGATCTTAAAGGATAGATTTCTCACTCAGTCGGCTCCAGATATCCACCGTAAGCTATTAAAACAGGTGTATGGACCAAATCAGTCTTTAGATACTGTTACAACTGGCTCAGACAGTCTATTATGGTAGGGAATATGAGGAAAAGAAAGAAAGGCAAAAAAAAGACAAAGGAAAAGATGGAAGCCTTTGCCATGGCTATGAAAAACGTTCTTAAACAGCCTGAGAAAAATGCCCAGAGGGGCCCAGGTGAAAAGAGATGGGCTTGCTATTACTGTGGAAAGGAGGGGCACCTCAAGCTGGATTGCCCTCAGGCATCTAAGCCACCCCCAGCTCCATGTCCAGTCTGCAAAGGACCACACTGGAAGAGAGACTGCCCCTAGAGGCATAGGTCTCCGGGGTCAGACTCTCATGACAATCAGGACTGAAGGTGCCCGGGGGTCCCCACACAAGCTCCCGTCCTAATTACACCTGAGGAACCCTGGGTATTAATAATTGTGGGGGGGGCCAATCCATCGATTTCCTTTTAGATACTGGGGCAACTTATTCTGTGCTTACTGAAGCCCCTGGCCCACTTTCTTCCCGATCCGCTTCCGTAATGGGACTGTCTGGATGAGCCAAAAGGTATTATTTCAGTTATGCTTTATCTTGCACCTGGGATTCTGTGCTATTTTCACACGAGTTTCTGATCGTGCCAGAATCTCCCTCACCCTTTTTGGGAAGGGATATACTGAGCAAGGTCCATGCCTCTGTTTTCATGAATATGGAGCCCTTCCTTTCTCTCCCTTTAGTTGAACAAAATGTAAATCCTAGAGTATGGGCTGATGGAAAATCTGTGGGTCGAGCACAAAATGCTATTCCTGTAGTTGTTAAGCTCAAAGACCCACACGTATTTCCACATAAGAAGCAGTATCCACTGAAACCTAGTTAAGGAAGGGTTAAAACCCATCATCGAAAATTTAAAGGAGCAGGGACTATTAATTCCCTGTAACAGTCCTTGCAACACTCCTATTTGGGGTATAAAGAAATCGAATGGTAAATGGAGACTAGTTCAAGATTTACAAATAATAAATGAGGCTGTAGTTCCTTTACACCCCATGGTGCCTAATCCTTATACTCTATTGTCTGAAATTCCTGAACGGGCCAAATGTTTCTCAGTAACTGATTTAAAGGATGCCTTCTATTCAGTGCCTTTGGCGGAAGAAAGTCAATTTCTATTTGCCTTTGAAGACCCTACGCAGCCAGCTTCTCAGTTAACCTGGATAGTTTTTCCCCAGGGATTTCGTGACAGTCCTCACTTATTCGGACAAAGTTTGTCACGGGATCTACAAAACTTTAATAGCTCTGAAGCAGTGGTGTTACAATATGTAGATGATTTTTGCTCTGTGCTGAGACAGAGGAAGCTTGTTCGAGAGCCTCAGAAGATTTCTTAAACTTTCTGGCAGACTGGTTACAAGGCATCAAGAGAAAAGGCTCAGCTTTGTCAACAATCAGTTAGATATCTGGGCCTAATTATATCAGAAGGGACCAGGGACATAGGCCCTGAGAGAATTAAACCTATACTAAATCACCCCCTACCTATGACTTTAAGACAATTGAGAGGATTTTTGGGAATCACAGGTTACTGTCACATTTGGATTCCGGGTTACATGGAACTTGCCCAGCCTTTATATAAACTTATAGCTGAAACTCAGCAGGCCCAAACCGACAAACTGGTTTGGTCTCCAGAAACTCAAAAGGCTTTTAAAGTTCTTCAGACTGCTCTCCTGCAAGTTCCAGCTCTGAGCTTGCCCACAGGGTCAGAATTTAATTTGTTTGTCACTGAAAGAAAAGGTGTGGCATTGGGAGTTTTGACACAACCCTGAGGGCCTCACCAGCAACCTATTGCTTATCTAAGCAGAGAATTAGATGTAGTTTCACGTGGGTGGCCCCACTGCCTAAGAGTAATTGGGGCAACGGCTTTATTAGCACCTGAAGCTTTAAAAATAATTAATGGATGAAACCTTACTGTACTGACTTTTCATGATGTGAGTGGAATCTTAAATTCTAAGGTTAATATTTGGATGACAGACAGTAGGCTTCTTAAGTATCAGTCATTGTTGTTAGAAGGACCAGAGACTAAGCTTAAAGTTTGTGGAAATTTAAATCCTGCCACTTTCCTTCCTGAGAAGGAAAATGAAACACCTGATCACGATTGTTCTCAATTCCTAACTTTAAACTATGCAGCTCGGGAGGATCTAAAGGATACCCTATTAGACAATCCTGACATGGAAATATTTACAGATGGCAGTTCTTTTGTTCAGGATGGAAAGCGTAAAGCAGGTTACGCCCTGGTGACTGCTGAACAGGTTTTGGAAGCAAAATCTCTCCCCCAGGGAACCAGTGCTCTGTTGGCAGAGCTTGTGGCCCTGACCCGAGCTCTAGAGTTAAGCAAAGGGCAGCGGATGGGCCTGATAATCTATGAGTCTACTTCTGCTGACTCCAAATATCCTGAGTCTGCCGTTGGATCCTCAAGACAATGCCTTCCTGTCCTGGGCTCACTCCTATGCTGCATTCCACAATCGGTCTAACTGCTGGGTCTGTGGAGCACTCCCCTCTTCATCAGTGGAAGGCTTCCCATGGTGGACATCCCCACTTCAAGTAAAAGACTTTCTCCAAGTCTGTGAATAACTTTGACAACAATCACATGCGATGCCTCTTCTTCATCTGATGACATCTACCAACCCTAAAATGGACTGGTGCAACACTTTGCACTTTAACTATGGACATGATGTGACTTAATTTTGATTCTGATTGTTTTGTTCTTGCTGTTTGCTCCCTGCATCTGTAATTGTATAACTGGATTTGTTTCTAGCCACATGAAAGCTTTTAAGTTACAAATGGTTGCTCAAACTCCTGCTACTGCTGTAGCTTCCTCCAACTACTATTTAGGGCCCCTGGATCAGATATCCTCAATATGAGGATTAGGAGAATATGTTACCTCACCAATTTAGGGACAACGCCCCTTGTCAGCTTGGAAGCAGTTATGGAATGAGAATGATGCCCCTTTTCCCTAGGCAACATAATTCTCCTAAAAGAAAAGTGGGGAATGAGAGAGTCATTTCTTTGGCAGGTTGATAGGGAGTCTAGGGGTCCCCAAGGAGAAAGGGGTCTGGAATTCTCAAGGAGGGAGAAAGGACAAACTTTTTTTCTTTCTCCACATTCCTTAGGATTATATAACAATAATGTATCCTGCCTAAGGACAGTCTTTGGATTCAACCTTCTGTTATCTTAAAATGTTAATTATGGGAGTAGGTCTGATGAGGTCTTTACAACCTCCAGACATTCTTTGGATTATATAACCTCATTGTTAACACTAGCAAGCGGGTACTCTTTCTGCCCCCTTCTGATGCCTATGTCAGAAGCTTTCTCTATCTCCTTTATACTTTAATAAAACTTTATTACACAAAAGCTGAGCGATCAAGCCTCATCTCTGGCCCTGGATTGAATTCTTCTCCTCTGGGGGCCAAGAATCCTGGTGTCTTCGCGTGATTCAACAACAACCTTTCAGTAGGCTGCAGTCCATGAGATCGTTAATTGTTAGACACGACTGAGCGACTTCACTTTCACTTTTCACTTTCATGCATTGGAGAAGGAAATGGCAACCCACTCCAGTGTTCTTGCCTGGAGAATCCCAGGGACGGGGAAGCCTGGTGGGCTGCCATCTATGGGGGTCTCACAGAGTCAGACACAACTGAAGCAACTTAACAGCAGCAGCAGCAGCAGCAATATTGATTGACTCTTTTTTATTTCTTATAGGTCCTTGTTAAACATTTCTTGGATCTTCTCAATCCTTGTCTCCAGACTATTTACCAGTAACTCCATTTTGTTTTCAAGATTTTGGATCATTTTTACTATCATTATTCTGAATTCTTTTTCAGGTAGACTCCTTATCTCCTCTTTTGTTTTGTCTGGTGGGCATTTATTATGTTCATTTACTTGCTGAATATTTCTCTGCCTTTTCATCTTGTTTAGATTGCTCTGTTTGAGGTGGCCTTTCTGTATGCTGGAAGTTTGTGGTTCCTCTTTGTTGTGGAGGTTCCTCCCTGTGGGTGGGGTTGGACGAGTGGCTTCTCAAGGTTTCCTGGTTAGGGAAGCTTGTGTCGGTGTTCTGGTTGGTGGAGCTGCATCTCTTCTCTCTGGAGTGCAATGAAGTGTTCAGTAGTGAGTTCTGAGGTGTCTATGGGCTTGGTGTGACTTTTGGCTGCCTGTATTTTAATGCTCAAGGTTATGTTCCTGCATTGTTGGAGAATTAGCTTGGTATGTCTTGCTCTGAAACTTGTTGGCTCTTGGGAGGAGCTTGGTTTCGGTGTAGGTATGGAGGGTTCTGATGAGCTCTTATGGAATAATGTTTCCTGGAGTCAGGAGTTTTCTGGTGTTCTCAAGTTTTGAATTTAAGTCTCCTACTTCTGGCTTTCAGTCTTATTCTTACAGTAGCCTCAAGACTTCTCCATCCATACAGCACTGATGATAAAACATCTAGATTAATGGTGAACAGATTCTCCACAGTGAGGGACACCCAGAGAGTTTCACAGAGTTACATGGAGAAGAGAAGAGGGAGGAGGGAGATAGAGGTGACCAGGAGGAGAAGAGGGGGAATCAAAAGGGGAGAGAGCAATCTAGCCAGTAGTCAATTCCCTATGTGCTCTCCACAGTCTGGAACACTCAGAGAGTTTCACA